>NC_064601.1:111173865-112483865 GCF_943734735.2 Anopheles gambiae
ACTCTCATCTCCTGATCATCACGCTCATAGCCATAGTATGCTGTCTGCTTTAACCTGCTGGTCTGGCTACTACTACTAACTTCAGGGACTGAGGGGCAGTGTCGTCCAATTCGAAACCGAAATGTTCTAATATAACGTTTTATTCTTCCCCCACGTTTCTTACACCTTTCCGTTTCTGTTGGTTTTTGCGTTGTTTGTACGCTGTTACGCGTCGGTTTGTATTTATGTTCCGAACTCTTAAATCTTGTTTCCGTTTCCGTTTCGCTTTTTGTGCATTTCATTGTCCGTTACATTGTGTTGTGTTGTGTTGCCATGGTTACCGACTTCCGTACTTCTAGATCGTCAATGACAAGTGGCAATGCTACGCGCTCAACTACAGCTGGGTAAATTCGAAGATCACCTTCGATCACGTCGGGATGGGTTATTTAGCGTTGTTTCAAGTTGTGAGTATAAGCCTTTTCCCTGTAACTCTTTTACTTTCGTATGGTTGATCTTCCATTTCGTTTGTTTAGGTACTTACAAGTTTAATTTCTAACTTCTTTCGTTTCAACTGTTGTACTGTGGGCTAATGTTATCATTCAAATTTATTTCCCCCTGCAAACGTTCAATCTCGCAAAGGCCACCTTTGAAGGATGGATGGAGGTTATGGCAGATGCCGTTGATGCCCGAGGTGTCGATCTGCAGCCGCAGCGGGAGGCAAACCTGTACGCCTATCTGTACTTTGTCATCTTCATCGTGTGTGGATCATTCTTCACGTTGAATCTCTTCATCGGAGTTATCATCGATAACTTTAACATGCTGAAGAAGAAGTACGAGGGCGGCGTGCTGGAAATGTTCCTGACCGAGTCGCAGAAGCATTACTACACCGCGATGAAGAAGCTGGGCCGCAAAAAGCCGCAGAAGGTGATCAAGCGCCCGATCAATCAGTTTCTCGCGATGTTTTACGATCTTTCCAATTCAAGACGGTAATTAGACGATACTAACAGCAAAGGCAGTTATCTGTGGGTACTAATTGTGAGCTTCACTTTGCAGCTTCGAAATAGCCATATTTGTGCTGATTTTTTTAAACATGCTCACCATGGGCATCGAGCACTACGATCAACCGCATGCAGTATTTTTCGTGCTGGAGGTCAGCAATGCCTTCTTCACGACCGTGTTCGGGCTGGAAGCGATCGTGAAGATCGTTGGTTTGCGCTACCACTACTTCACGGTGCCGTGGAACGTGTTCGACTTTCTGCTCGTGCTGGCATCGATCTTCGGCATTCTGATGGAAGACATCATGATCGATTTGCCCATCTCGCCCACGTTACTTCGGGTGGTGCGGGTGTTCCGTATAGGCCGAATATTGCGCTTGATTAAGGTGAGCTAAGCAACAAGTGATCCCTTCAGTTAACGTCAAATAAATCCTTGTTCGATTCCTTTCCAGGCTGCAAAAGGCATCCGTAAGCTGCTGTTTGCGCTGGTCGTGTCGCTGCCGGCACTGTTCAACATTGGCGCACTGCTGGCACTGATCACGTTCATCTACGCCATCATCGGGATGTCGCTGTTTGGGCACGTAAGGCAGCAGGGCGCCCTGGATGATATGGTCAACTTTGAAACGTTCGGGCGCAGCATGCAGCTCCTGTTTCGGCTGATGACATCGGCTGGGTGGAACGATGTGCTAGAGTCGCTCATGATACAACCGCCGGACTGTGAGCTGGCGCTCGATTTCTCCATCAACGGTGACTGTGGCCATCCGCTGCTGGCGATCACCTACTTCACCAGCTTCATCATCATCAGCTACATGATCGTGATCAACATGTACATCGCCATCATTCTGGAGAACTTCAACCAGGCCCACCAGGAGGAGGAGATTGGCATCGTGGAGGACGATCTGGAGATGTTCTACATCCGCTGGTCGAAGTACGACCCGCACGCAGGCCAGTTCATACACTTCAATCAGCTGTCGGACTTTATTGCGTCTCTGGATCCACCGCTTGGCATCCCGAAACCGAACACGGTCGCGCTGGTGTCGTTCAATCTGCCCATTTCCAAGGGGAACAAGATCCACTGTCTGGACATACTGCACGCGCTGGTGAAGCATGTGCTGGGGCACGTGGAGGAGACAGACAACTTCAAGCAGCTACAAGACCAGATGGACCAGAAGTTCAAAAAGCAGTTCCCAACGCGAAAGGAGCTGGAGATTGTGTCGTCGACGCGCATCTGGAAGCGACAGGAGAAGGCGGCCAAAACGATACAGACCGCTTGGAAGGACTACCTGAGGTATGGTGTTGTCTTGCTCGTAGTTGTTGCTTTGTAGGCTAGAAATTCAATTTTCCATTGACTTTTTAGGATGAAGCGTGAACGGGAACGCTCCCCAATGTCACTGGACGAAGAAAACACACAAACTTCCAGCCCGGGCGGATGGCAGAGCAAACTGTCCGCGCTGAACTTCCTGCATCTGCAGGTGCATCGCCGCGGTACGGCCACATCAAGCCGTGCCTCGTCGCGAAAGTCGTCCCGAGCTTCCGATGCGTCCGATTTGAGCGAGCTGGCTGGGCCGTGGCTTAATCTTCCATTGATGCTGGTGTCCGGTACGAGCGACATGGTGAAGGATGTTAAGCAGCAGCATGCGAACGGACTAGAGCTGAAGTAGGTTTTCGGAGTATTATTGGAGTCTGAAAGAGCAGTAACTCTATTTCCAATTTTCCTCAGGGACGCTTCGGACGTGAAGGGACAGCGGCGCCGATCGTTCTACAACTTCCCGTTCTTCCTGCGGCACCAGGACGCCGTCGAGGAAACGTCTACCTCATCGCCGCAGCCACAGAAGCGGCCACTGAAGGACAGCGACACGAACCTGTCGCTCACCACGTCCCTCGAGAAGGTGCCAGTGCCGCCCCCGGCGACACCGAAGTCGAAGCGTGCCACAAGCTTTGTGAAGAAAAAGCCACCCCTGGAGCGTGGCTTTTCCGCCCAGAGTGCATTGCGTCTGAACCGCAATGCGGTCGTGCGTGAGTATTGGAGCAGGGGAATTTCAATATTGGACAACTTTGACTGACTTTGTGTTGCCTTCTAGCGGATGATACACTGTCCACATCGGCAGCGGACGTGAGTATACTCGTGACGGAACCGTCGCCCGATGTACCGACCGTACCGGCACCGGGCGAGACGACGCTTGTCCACGTGCTGGTGCACAGGGAGAGCGAGGAATATCAGTCCGAGCTGGACGAGAAAGGTAAGCCGATGGCAGTTCCGATTACACGTTTTGGTTTGGATGTGCTTTCCTGCCATCACCGTTTGATTTTGATTTTACGCTCTGACTACACCCAAACACCACTAGCAGCTATGTTTCGTTGAGTGCGACCACCATTACACACCCAACTTCGTTAAGTAGCCGCTCACTCTGAACACCAAACACCCAAAGTCTGAAGAGACGAACCTCCCGAAAAGATGCACCTCTCTGTGTTTGCTGTAAATGTGTTTTTTTCTTTCTTTTTTTGTGTCTTTCTATGTTCTTCTCTCTTCTCGCGCCCCACCTTCTCCCATGTGTGTGTGTCTCTCTGTATGTGTGTGTGTGTTTGTTGTATGCGTTGTTGTTGTGCGTTTGCTTCTTTGACCATCATCACCTTCCCCTCGATGGACGGATCAACCAACGAAGGCGAACCCAAGGTCAAAGAACCGCGCGATCCATCCCGTGCGAGTGACATCAAACTTTCACCCGGCACGAACGTTGACTATCAAATTCTAGGTGGACTGGAGGGTGCGCCCCGGCCCGTCGTGACGATCTGCGTCGAAAGTCCGATGGAGTCGCCGGATCAGGATGGTGGTGGTGCTACTGCTTCTGCTGCTACCACAGGGGCAGTCGCAATCCCCATCGATCCGGAACCGATCGATGTGAATCTGCCGCGTGATACGAGCAACATTTTCTACGACTACGAGGAACAGTCTGGGCCGGCCGTTCAAACGGTGCCCGCTGGAGAGGCACCGAACGTTGAGAACAGCGCGGTGACGGTGGAGATTGCGAACGAATTGGCGGAGTGTAAGGCGGGTCGCCGCTCACCGGGCTCACCGGGCGATCGCCATGAGCAGCCGTCCGACCGGCCCGAAGCAGACCTACCGGCACAGTCAAGCTGACGACCATCGGAGCAAACAATGGGCGATGAGCACGCGGCGGACGACAGTTGACAATCTACTTTCTGAGTAAGTTTCATCCTTGCCCACTTCATCGTACAACTCTCCAACAAAGAAAAAAAAACAGCCATTGCAGCAGCTGCTGCTGTTTGGGCAACGTTTGTCTAATCTCTTGTTTTTAGCCTGAAATAGCGTGTGAAGTTCGGAGTACGGTTTGGTGAAGTTGACAGAGATATGATAGGGTTAGTAATAGCAAGACATCTAACCAAATACTAGGTCGCTTGTACATTATGCATTAACCAAAGATTCCTTCCTATTCCGGTAGAACTCCTAGAATACCCAACTGGTTCTCCCCCGTACGATTAAGAGGCATCAGAGGCTCACTAGAGTATTTAAGGATTCACGTTAAAAATAACACCTGTACAGCTAGTGATATTTGGGATGGAGATATAACAGAGGGGGCAGAAATAAGGAAAGAGCGAAACCAACAGTGCGGTTAGACCAACATTTCCACTAAGTGTGTTTACCGTCAGTTCCATTTCACTCTTGCTTCTGAACACTATTTTCTTACTAACAAGACACATTCACAAAATCTGTCTCTTATTCTTGTTACTAAAATCGTTACACTTCTTGCATATCAGTTTTGTGATTAGTAGAGAGTACCCGTGATGGATCGACGACGAACCCCCGCGTCCCAGCATGGCTGATCGTGGGGAGTTGTTGATTACCCCAAAAAGGAAAAAAGGAAACACTTTCATACATGAGTATATATTTTTTTACCTTCAAGTTGTGCATTTAGTACGTAAGTAGAAACGTTTTGAAATTACGACTGCCTGACGAATAGGAATGTTTGGAACTGTTTGCTCCAGCGATGGAGCGTTGTAGGAAGAACGATAAAGGGAAAAGGTATTTTGTTACTGGATGGCTCTATTGCAACTCAAAGATCTCAAATAATCTCAAACCGGTGGATGGAAGATGAAGGAATGAAAAGCTGAACTATGGTTACGTTTTCACTCTCAAAGCTCAGATATTTACCCGTTCTTTGAGTTTTACTTTACCTCATGCAATAGTGTCTGTGGTGTAAAGAAGGCATGTAGTAGTACGGTACAGTACATCGTGACCGGGCAGATTGGCAGATGTTTCGACGCAGATGACTGCGTGAGTAACAAAAAAAAGTGAGAAAACATATGAATCGAATTTAACGTAGTATTTCCTCCTCGCCCCCCCCCCCCCCCCCAATTACTAATGGTAGTGAAATCGGATAGCCACATTTCACCAGTTGATTTGATTGCTGCACAACCTTAGCTCCCATTACATTGAAGATGAAGATCACTGATGGCAGCAGAGTGGTAAAGTGCATGTTCTAATCGTTTTGTACAAATGAAGTAATGTGAATATCAAAAGTAAAATCAATGAGAGTATAACACTGTTCCTGACTGCACACAAACAACCAATGGGTTGTGGAGGGGGTTCACTTAGGTACACGGGGTGAGAGTTTGTTTTCAGTGCTCCAACTTGTTCCTCTGAATGTTGTTCCTTCCCGCCCTACACCACTGTCTGTACAGTATGCAGTATATGCTTCTCGAGTAGGATTAGCCCACATTATAACAGGGGAAGGCTCCAAAGCCCCCCCCCCCCCCCCTCCTCTCCACGTTCCCAATTTAGTGTTGTAAGGATGATACTTGTTGATAGGATAGTTTTGGAAAAACAATTAAAACAAGGAACGTCTGGTCTCTGGTCCCGTGTTCGAGACGTGTGCCGCTAAACGGCGCACGATCGTCACGGGAGGATGCCCTAAAAACCAACTCCTTACATTGTATACAAAAACGCTCAGTCAGATTACGGCTGTTTAATGAAAAGTTAATTTAATTTGCCCTATCGCGCAACCCCCATAACATTCACGGCCATTATTCCGTGCGCGCGTGAGTGTTGTTAAAGCGGGGCTTGCGCATAGCGGTTAGAAGAGGAGAGCGGAGTAAGGTAAATACGCTTATATGAAAAAAAAAAGAAAGGAAACGGTAGACATGGAAGGTGTTACTAGTGTTTAATAGTATAGTGTTTCGTCACGTATGTCAAAGTTAGGAACGCGCTCCACTATAGGAACATTTGAAAATGCATGCTCATAATATTCAACCAAACTCCGGTGAGGGAGCGGCAGAAATACTGGACACGACGGGCACGAGAGCAATACATCTCCAAATCGCAGCTTCCAAACGTAATGGTTAAGGTACATATAATGAAATGAAATGAGTAACTTAAGAAAAACAAAGCGCGTACACACGAAAAGGAATGAACAATTCAATGAAAAATGTTCATAACAAAAAAAAAACAAACAAGAAAACATATAGATAAAAGTTAAATCCGCCACATTTATTAACCACGTTACTCACACGTTATTAAACAAGCAACACATGAAGAAAAAAAACCCACACATATGTAGAGTATAATCGTGAACGTAAGCTTAAATAAGAAAACCCAACAGAAACACTCCATTGCAATAAAAGTTAAATGAAGCGCAACGAGAAAGCAGAGAAAAAGAAAAACAAAGCAACGTTAAAATGAGATGTAAAAATGAGAATGATAAAACGTATATAAAAAGGTATATTAGGATAAGACACAACATTTAAAATCGTGTTACAAAACGAAGAAACCCAAACTAAACAACAAACCAGACAAGTAAAACACAATAATCAACCAGTAATTGTTGCAGATGTTAACGACAACGGATATGAAGAAGAAAAAAACAAGAAAAAAATATTTAAAAAAAACATCTCGTTCAACTTAGTCGCAGATAAAAAAAAAACAAATAACGGTTGTTGATTTAGTTCTAACTAACAGAGTAAGCAGAGATAGAATGTAAAGGGAAATCGACATAAAATTAAATATATATTTATCTCCCCCCCCTCCCCCTCTCTCCCCCTACTGAATCAATTTCCGTTTCCACCGATTCGGTTGACGATGTTAAGTTGAGTTTTGTCTTTTCAGTTCACTGATTACGCTTTTGTCCCGGTCGATCGTTGTTTTTCAGGAGACGTTACGGCGATACGAGTTGACAAAGCGATTAAGAGTTATACACCAAAAAAAAAAGAAGACAACAAAGAAATCTTATACAAAATCGAGATTGTGTGTTTGTACATATAGGAAAACTGTTTGCGAAAAGAATGTTATTCACACTTCACATATTTAAAATGCTCTTATTCCACCCAAACCAGCAAACGCCAGAGTACGAATGGAAGGCTAGCTTATTGTTCATTGGAGCTTTTGCAGTAACCCATTGGGATTTTTTTGAATTTATAAATCTACTGCAGTTAATGCAAATAATAGTTAATTTTGTTAAGATCCTCACTGCCCGCATTACTACGAGCTGGGCCGGTAATACATAAAAAAAAACTGGATCAAACTGACGCCAAATCCATACACCAGATCACACCGTAAATAGAGCAACGAAGCAATATATGACAATAGTAAACAGTAACCGGTGGCGGTACTGACCACCACTGCACATCTTCCCAAAACGCAAATGGCTTTGATAGGTGATTATCTACTTTTCTCAAGCCGGCAACCCGGCTATGTACGTTGTTGTCGTGTCCACACAACGCATTAACCAATCAAAACTGATCGTGACTTGCTGCTGCTGCTGCATCACTTCTACCAGTCGAGATGTAACCTCATTTGGCGTACCACCACCAGATGATATGCCGGTAGCATCTATACCGTAGCAAAGGTTGATTGCCTTCAATTGGTTTCCCTTCCCAGCAAGCACAGTTCCCGGTGTTGTTCACCAGCTAGTGAAAGGTGTGCATGTAGGGAACACTGTCTTGCGAAATCGCAAACGCAAACGTTTGACCATCGTTTTCGGACAAAATGGGCAAACATTCAAGATGTGTCTGTATGATTTTTGATAAGTGTGTCGCGCGCGATCTTTGGTTGCGAAAATGGTACCCCCGTTTTAAGGTTTGAAGCCTCTTGCATGATCACGATCGTATCAAATAAGCTGATTTGCAAATGTGGCCTAAAATGTGGACAAAATCCTTGGCATGTGCTCGGCAAAATTATTTCAAAACTGAATGATTCTGAATTATTAAATACATTTCTAATCTGCAAAGGTACGTAATTATCTACCTGCACAACACCTCAGCTGTAAATATACATATAAATTGCTTGCGTTTTCATTAAAAGTAATAATAAAACAGTTTTTTCATAGTTTTTGAGCTAACAAAATGTCAATTAATTGTTCTTCTACTACTTGATTCTGCTTCTATTGGAGCAGAAAAGCAAACGCATCATCAAAGATTCTTGCCCCATGTTATCTGCAGCTAATAGGCAATGCCACGAACACGCAAACGCATTGTGTTTTGCGTCAATAAATACGCTTCAAAAATAGCAAATAGTTAAGGAAAGTTAATATAACAAAAAAATGCCATTAATTAATAGTTCGCTAGTAGGGGTTCTCGCTAGTGTTTCAAATGGTGTATAGATGTTAAGCGAATTTCTCGTGATAGAGAACCGCGCCTATTGTAAATGCTGTGGGTGAGTGAGCAGCACAAAGGTTAAAACGATACACAATCGGAATAAAGCCATATTAAAAATGGTACCCACCAATCGGTGGAAAACTTCTCAAGGGGATGTTTTTTTTGTTTTGTTTTGTTCTGGGTCCTTTCGCTTGTTATGTAGTTTTATACATTTTTTAACGCCAGAATTTAACGAACGCACGATAAAGACGTGTGATATTAAAATAGAGACATAAATAAGAAATCATGAAACAAAACCGAACAAACGTTCCGGTTTTTAGCTGAATTGCTCACAGCAATGTTATCAACGATCTTCCCGATCTTCGGCAGATGTAAATGGCTTTGGAAAGGAAGTAAAACTAGGATACAGTTTGGGTTTAGATTTAGTCACGGTAATTTACACGTTATTTACTACAAAAAAAAACTTTGAGCTTGGCTTTCCGTTTTCGTAACACTCAATGCATTCTCAAGTAAAAGCAAAATATGTAACCAATCATATATAAAAAAAGAATATAAAAAAAACAGCAACAACCATGTGATGGTATCGCACAAAAAAGAAACTTTTATCAATCTTCTACTGCTCCCGCCCCCCGTTATGAAACAATCAGAACATGGAATCAGAACCCAGAGAGAACAACGTTAAGTGCAAACTTTTTGCTTTCTTTTCTACGAAACACTTACCAACACACTCTTCTTGTGGCAACGCAGGTTAACGCACAATGCAAAACACACACAAAGTTCACCAATAACAACAACAACAACAACAACGGCAAAATACCACTGGCAAAAGCGTGTAAACAAACCACACGAGCAAACAAAACACAATAAGCTAAAAAAAACAGCATTAATAATACGCATATAAAAATAGTAAAAAAAAAACACACACACAGTAGATAATAGAAGGTATTTAACAGGCGGCAAACATTTAAGATGGTAAGATGGTAAATTAAAGCTGAACCCCCCCAATAATAAGCCCATAAAGCGGAAACATTGTAGAAAGTTAGTTAGAATTTTGTTAAATTATATATAAATGTAAGCCCAGTGTAGAACCAACAAAAAAAAACTAAAACAAGGACATGTCACATTGTAATGTGGTAGAAAAGAAGGTAAGAAAACAACAACAACAAAAATGACGAAAAGAAACCAAACAACACAGTATAGCAAAAGTAAGTTAAATGAATCTGTTTAAGGAAAAGAGAGCGAAAAAATACGAACAAAAAAAAAACGAGACAAACCAAGAGCAAAACAAAACGAATAACAAATGAAACGAAGACAAATTATTGAAATTTATAGAAAAAAAAACAGATTTGAAAGGTTGTGTAATTATTTAGAAAGATACCAAAAACTATATATATATACTTATACATATACATATACAAAATATGCAAAATTTGCAAACAACAGCAACAAATTAAACGGAACACACAACACACACAACACAGAAAGCAAGCAAAAAGGAGGAAAACAAAACAATGCTATAAATATGGAGCGTTTTGGAGGGGCAAGGGCTCAACGAAAAAAGAGAGAAAAGTACGAAAAAAGTGGTTAATCGTTGGAGTCAGATGTTTGGAGGATCACTGAAAAAAAAACAACAAACAAACGTGGCTAAAAATATCAAGAGAAAAAAAATTGTACATATAGGACAAAACCAAAAAACCAAGAGTAATAAAACCTGAAACATTAAAAAGATATAATGAAACAACGTACTTCATTCGTCGTGTCGATCATTTCCCGCGGGCAAAGAAAAGTCGTAATTCGAAAAGGAAAGTGTTTCCTGTTGATAAAGAATGCACTGTTTGTGCATCACGATTGTGTTGTGAGGTGTCTGCTTGGTCGGGAAAACACAGCCCTGTCTGTTCATTCATCCCTGACCTAGACCGTTGGATCTACGGCCCTGCTGCATGGTAAATATTTACACCGACACACGCCAAAGGGCTCGTCGACCAGCGGCACGACGAGATGCGTATACTTTTCGCGCATTGCACACTCGCGCAATTAACCCCTCAGTAGCCCCTCACTGTAAGGGCTACAGCAAGGGGTACTGGCGAGGTGAGTACGCCAGTTGCGTTCTATGCTTAATTATAGAGCGTAGTACGTCACGGATCGTGTGGCCGGGCACAGCAAAAAAATAGAACACGCACCAGATGGAAAACAACAGATCTGTGCGCGGAACTAGCGGAACGCTCAAACGCGCTATTGTTTGCGCATTGCGCGTGAGTTTATCGCGGCATTGCTTTGCGAAGGAAAAACAAAGCCTACTCTCTTTCGGCGGCTTATTGTTTCAGGCATAAGAGCACAAATGCTTTTGCGGAAGTAGCATTTTCACCGGAAACGACCACAAATATCATAGAAATCATGTCGCTCGTTCCAGACGGGTTGTGTCGGTGTTTGAGAATTAGACAAAAAAAACCGCTTCAGTATATGCCATATCACCCGATTCGTTACATCGATATCTAATTACCACATTACAAGCTCTCTTTCTTAATTGCCTGGGTGCAGAACGAATGATAAATTATAGACGAGCAAGCGCGTGTGTGCTGCAGCAGTAAGGCTTATCACGATGACAAAACAATAACGATAGCAGTGAATGTTTCTTTTCAAAACTTACTGTAATGACTAATTGTAAAGAGGAGAGAAGAAAAAATGCAACATTTAAAGGTGTAAATTTTATCATAAAAATATGTCTTCTCGTCTCTTTTATTTTCTGAATTAGATTTACTTAGCGAAGAATGGATCTCTTCTCCTCTTAAATGCGAACACACTACTCAGAACCCTTTCCTTCCTTTTTTTGAATCACTTTTTTTTCTTGGACATCCTTCTCGTCGTCGTTATGGGTGGATCCGTTCGCTCGAACAAGAGGATTCGTCCAGGATGGATAGTGTGCGATCTGTAGCGCCACACCCGGCTTTCTGACGCTTCTTTACGCTCTTCCGGGAAGAGAGAGCGTCTTTCGGTCACTCGCACTCTCCCTTTACTCGGTGGCATCGGCCTTATCAACCGCGAACGGCTCGCTGACCGGCAGCGAACCGGAATCGGCAATCTCGACATCGTTCGTCGGACGATCGCGCCCATCGGTGGCGGTGCTTTCGATCTTGCGCACCACGTTCATGCCCTCCAGCACCTTGCCGAACACGACGTGACGCCCGTCCAGCCAGCTCGTCTGCTTGACCGTGATGAAGAACTGCGAACCGTTCGTGTCCTTGCCGGCGTTCGCCATCGACAGCCAGCCGGCACCGTAGTGCTTCAGCTTGAAGTTCTCGTCGGCGAAGCGCTCGCCGTAGATCGATCGTCCGCCGGTGCCGTCTCCCTTGGTGAAGTCACCGCCCTGGATCATGAAGTCGCGGATCACCCGGTGGAACTTGCTGCCCTTGTAGCTATTGGGGGAGGTGGGAGAAGGGAAGAAACAGTGAAGATTGGTTCGGTCGGTTACGTTGGTGTAAAGGCGCGTGTGGGGAAAAGATTGAGAACTAATTTATGCACGAATTAATCATGCATAACCTCAGTGGAGCGGAAGTATAAGATTCAATAAAGTAAAATAACCCCGTGGGAGGCATAAACAGTGGAAGGCAAAGGCACGGAAGAAGAAGAGCAAGTGAAATACTATTCAACGAAAGGAGAAAGCATAATGGAGAGAACACAACAGACTCCATCCACCACGCCTCAATCCGGTTATGGTTTCATCGCCTGCTACGATCATCATTGCCGTTAACCTTACTTTCAATTGCTTCATGCAGTGGAATTGAAACGACGATACCAGCTGGCTTGGGCATTATCGCTCAATTACATTACAAGTCCGTGGGAGGGTTTTTATGCGGATGCTAAATGAATTATGGAAATTTTACGCTCTATGCAACTTACCCTTCTCCTTTGGTGGTCTTCTCGGCCAGCTCCTTGAAGTTGCGGGCAGTCTTCGGTACAGTGCCACCGAACAGACCAATCACGATGCGTCCCTCCGGCTTGCCACCGATCGTGATATCGAAGTAGACCTGGAAAGAGGCGAAACAAAACGAAAAAATCCCATTTATTGTCACATGTTTATAGCATTAGTACTGTGATTGAAACGGATTGTGTTTGAATAACCGACCACCATCCCAAAGAAAAAACGCGCGTGTACGCGTGCTTCTCTCCTATTGCAGAAGGACACGTAAGCATTCGTATGCCAAACCCTCCCCCAACCCCTTCGCTCTATCACCATTCAGCTTCTGATGCTGGCGGGTGATGTGGAAGATGCGTTTCGTAATGCTGATAAGGCAGTGCAAGCACCAACAACAGCAGCAGCACACGCATAAAAAGACGCTGAACATAGTGCTGTTTTTGTACAATTATGCTACAAAAAAACGGAAAGACAAAGCAGCTGATGGATGATGCGGCGATGTGCCGGTTGTTGACCTTCGTTCGCTGCCGTCATTGTAAGCTTACCTTATCCGTCACTTTCGGGCCTTCTCCGGATGCCAGCGCACCGGCAATCAGCACACTCAACACAACGAACAGTTTCATGTTGCTGCAATACTTTTCGGGAAACAGTAGAAACGAACACTTTACGATAGTAAATTGGAGAAGAACTTTTTTCTTTCGACTGACGCCGCCGCTCGATACACAACACGTCCGTTCCGTTGGCGTGTGTAAAAAATTATGAGAATTTGACAGAAGCGGCAGATGGCTTACGGGTACAAACCTTCGCCAGCTGAGAAACCCTCTCCAGCAAACGCAATGCTGGTTTCTCTTTCTTTCTCGGGTGGGCAGAGCGAGCGTAGAAAGAGAAGGGTCTCTACGGATGTTGAGCTATCTCAGTTGCGCTGTACGGTTGAGCGCTAGAGTGAATGGGAAAGGCACTATAAATGGATTTTGATATATCGATCTCTTTCTTTACGCTGTATGCATTATGGGCGAAAATAATTTACAATAAATTAAAATTATTTATTTAATCAGTAGGAAATTATACTAATTCCAACCAAAAAAAAAATGAAAATAAAGCAGATTGATTTACATTTTAGTGAAGTCATTTAGAACATAATTTAATGTTGAGAAACATATGCTAAATGCATTTCAAAGTGTCAAAAGACAAGCTTTCCTATAGGTCACTTGCATTAATAATCCCATACAGGTTCCAAACATTTTGAATCAGCATCAACAATTAAATATTACGATTCACAATCGCTATTTGCAAGGGCGAAAGGGCGTATAATTTTTTTTAATAGATACGATTGTTGGTTTTTTTTTACCAAAACAGAATAGCCCTCTGTGCAAAGTCTTTTATCCGACAGTGCTGCCCTCTATGAACATTAGTTGAGCTTTCCTAAAGCTTTTGTAACGCGTTCTTCTATTTTATTGGAATTTGATGTAGGGAACGATTCGTTTACGTTTAACAATAAAGCAATTAATATTCTTTTTTTATTTCTTATCTTAATTCTATGTCACTAGCCCTTGTGAGCATTGTCTCTTTCGTCAGTGAGGGAAACCGATGCTTTAAAGATGGTCCATGCGATCAACTGCTCCTTTTAAATCTATTGCCTTCACCTTCACCTTCGCCCATTGATAGCAATAAAACAAGTATAAGATCTACAAATTTATGTTCGACAATCAACGCTCAAACGATTCCCTTCCCCGTGCTTAGTAGCAAACGGGTGAAAAAGGGCGATACTAAGCATTTGCTCTTCCTAACCTTTTGCCCCATTATGACAGACCCTTCGTGGGCAGTAGGCTTCGTAGGAACTGGTGACCTTGAAACCGGCCTCATCACACCTTTCTGTCGGCTGTGCTTTGCGAGGGAGCATAATTTGCCAATAAAATAATTCACCAGATTGACCTGAGGGAGGGATTATTTATCGCACACTGCTGCCCAAAGGCTTCCCGCATCTTCGTAACTGTCTTGAACTCACCCACGAAATGTTTCAGAGTTAGATTTTTTTGGCCGTCTCCTTCGATCGATCGCTCTCCATCGCTCTCGTCTTGCGGAATCGGTGGAGAAATATGTTTCGAGCGCTGGATATGGGAGGTCAACATTGCCGACGGTTGACATCATAGTTGCGACGCGCCAGACGGGACGCCACAGCCAAGGCGCTGCCGTACCGTTGGGCCTATCGAAATGCTTCTCCGATTATCGTACCTCATCCTCATTTGCATATGTTTTGTTTTGTCGTGTCGGGAACTGACCCTTCTGCACTGCCGGCTCCAGGTTCATTCATCTCTTCCCATGTGAGCATCCCGTCGTTTGGGCTGCGGTGCGTTTCAGCAGCTTTTCAGCCCTTGCTAACACCGATCGTGAAAGTGTTTTTTGAAGCTTCTCTATGCGCCACGTGAAGAACGATTCGTTTCGTATTGTCAAGGTCAGCTGACGTAACAGTTTAACCGCTAATTTTCGTTGTTGATTTATTGAAAGCACATTCAAAAAAAAACACATTCAAATAATGCTATAACAGCGGCAAGCAGATTAGACTTTCATACATACAAATTCCCCTGATGGCTTCTCGGCCACTTTAAATGATCCAAACAAATTGGACGCACAAAAACAGCAATTCCCATCTCGAAAATGTAATCCACCCACATTGGGTCGGTGATCCTCATTGAATGCTGCTACTGGTGATCTGCTTACCCACAAATTGGTCCGGGCGCCGTAAAAGGTGCAGCCTCACACACAAACAGAAGCACTCTACGTGAGGCACGCCACGAACCTGATCTAGTAGCCTGGGTGATCTCGTCGCTTGGCGTATGATTAGTAAACAAGCAAGCTGCCCATAGGGATGGGAGGGCTGTAGAAGCAGCAGCCGCCTAGAGCTCGCGCAATTAAATGTGCTTCTTGCGTCAAAAACAAAACAAAAACCCTAAAACGCCCGTTTGATGCAAACAAAAATAGAAACATCAAAAAATGGTTTAAAAATAAAGCAACACTGTCCTATCGGTTGTCCCTTCGAACGGGGCTGCGAGGGGCGAAGGTGTTGAAGGCTGATAAGATCATTACGGTTGCGGTTACGGTTGCGGTGGTGGAATTTCCAAATCTAAAATCTTTCGATCGCGCTTCGGAATATTACAACCAAGTCAGCCGCCCGTTTCTGACGATCCGTTTTGGATGATCGCGAGTGATGATGTCTGTTTAGTCAGCATACATAGTTTATATTCCATCGCGCACGGACGGCCGGATAGGTTCAGCGAGATTTGCATACACGCCGATAAACAACAACCATGTGTGTGTGTGTGTGCCTGTGTGTCCGTGCTGCACATTTGTTCGGGGGCAGCATAATGATCGGCGATCGTGTCGAGCGCACCACGGTGTCGTCTAATGGAAGTCCATATATTTTGTTCGCTGATTCAGCGCTTAAAGGCAACCCTTTTGCAACAAGGGCCGAGATGATAACGAGATGACTAACACGCGAGATTACGCCATCCAGGCAGATCGAAAAATGCGATCGATGATCGGATTGGGACGGTTTTTTTCTTTCTTTGGGGCTTTTACCGAGAAGAATCTTGCCAATGTTTGCCTTCGGTTTACGGATATGCAAGAATTCCGCGACCGTAAACATTGCGTAAAACCGGTAGACGTGACGCCATGCTTACGAGCCCCATCGGCATCACTGGCACTCTTTGTTTGACTCCAGCGCTTCGCGCGAGGATTTGGCAAATTTTGCACAAATAAGCAGTGACGGCTGCATGGCCGGTGCCAGAAAACAAAAGCACAGTTCAAATGAGCCTTTTTCTTCTATTGGTTCGGTACGGTCCGAAAATAGAACCTCGCCGTCGTCGTCGACAAGTGGTGTCACGGTCACTCGAGCAGGGCAAGAGTGGTTCACGCACCCAGTTACACCGGGCCGGGAATGCCGGGTGAACAAATTAAGAGATGAGACAGGCATTTACACACGCAAACTCTTGAAAAGCGATCTGTTCCAAGTGGCCAAGTGGGTAAACAGAACCGTTCCACTTAGGGGAATTCCTTTCCGAAATGCTTCCGGGTGTGAGTGTGTGATTGTTTTTAGGGCTAAAAATAGTGATTCTGGAATTATTCCAAACATTCTGGCAATTATTGACATGAGATGGACAGTGCTTGTATTTGGAAGCGTATCCGGCTGATGGGTTCAAGAGTTTGGGATTTAAAATTAATTTTGGTGGATTTTTGTTTCCCCCCATTCCTTCACATGCTCATCTCTTCAGCTCTCAGTCAGTACTATCGCTAAAGCACAACGTGAACGTGACAAACTGCGACACATTACTGCGTGAGCCGTGAAGCATTAGGGATTAGCTTAATGAGCACGCACCGATAATTTATGGCCCCTCTTCTTCATCGTCACCGGGATCGAGTGGATACTTTTCTCCAATCAAGCCGGTGAATTGAACGTTGCCGACGGACGGTAATTGTGTGTGTGTGTGGAGACGCCTGGTTTTGGCCGGCTGATGAGATGCTCGCACCTTGCAAAGGGTTAACCAAGTTAGCATACTTTGATAGGGGTGAGTTCTTAACCAAGGCTGTGACAATTAATCGCTATAATAAGTCATTCTTCATGTGGTACACATAAGGTAAAGTCTTAATTACTGTTTTTCTAACTACAATTATGCTTCTTCTTCTTCTATTTGGCTTAACGTCCTACGCGGACATGCCGGCCTATACAGGCTTTCGAGACTTAATGCTTTTCCACGTAGCCGGATAGTCAATCCTTGCTACGGGAGGACGTTCCATTCTGGGCTTGAACCGATGACGGGCATGTCATTGAGTTGTTCGAGTTGACGACTGTACCTCGGGACCGCTCCTTATTATTCTACCTACTGTTAACTACAGTTAATTGGATGTCCATTCTGGATGACGATCAGTTCTAACGTAACCCTTAAGTAAGTCAAATTTATTTTAAACATTTTGAATAATTTACTACGTTTAGAATTGCGGCAAAATAATCATGACAAAGTTATTTAAAATGAACTGATCGAAAACAAAATCTTTGGGAGCTTTTGTAAGTTCTCAGGAGCTTTTCTTCTTGTCTAGTCGATTTTTTTTACATCTCTTTACACAGTTTTCATAGAAAAAACCTTATTTATTCTCATAAATTGCCAAATATCATTGTGACATTATGACATTGCACAGAGCTTTTACATTCTAACAACAAAAGCTCTTTCAGGCATTTTAAATTGCTATGTCTTGTTAAAGGTATAAATTGAAAAAAATGTATGTAAATGAAAAGTCATATATGTTGTGCTAACACTGTAGTATATATCATACTTTAATATCCAGTATCTATTTCAACCGTACTTCAATTTCAAACCCTGCAAGCATCCGTTAAAACTGGAATTTTCCCATCAAACGGACACGATGGGCGCTTAACGACTTGCCGTGGAACGATCATCCTCCCGAGACGCCACACTCTACTGCTCGGATCACTTCGTCACCATCGTACGATCTCTCATCGGGTGGATCGAGTGTACGATCAACTGCCAGAAAAGTGGAACCATCTTATCGTTACACCATCAGTCGATCGCGGCATTTCGAACGGTAAGCAACCGGAGCAAGCGACGAACCTCTTTCGACGATCTCGCTAGAAAGAGAGTGCTTTTTTGCGTGGAAAGGGAGTAGTGTTTCTATGTTAAAACGTGAAGTCTGTGTAAAAGTGAGTTCTCGAAGTGAGTGAATTTAAAAGTAATAACTTAAACGTACACCTATCGATAAAGTTCCAGTAAAGACACAGTGTGTAATGCAGAAACTCACTACACAGCAGGATGATATACCTTTAAATGTGCTCCAGTTATGCACCATTAGTTAGTCTTCCTTCGGACGGTTATCTTAGCGTTGGATTTGAAATATTTCAACCGTGCCATGCTCACCGAAGCCAGGTGCAGTACGCGAGCTACGTGCAAAGCGGGACCAACAGATAAACGAAGCGTAGAGGCTTACTGACCGTGATTCATGAGTGTGTGTGTGTGGTGATGGTGTGGTGGTGGTTAGGCCGCTAAGACGGCAAAGGAACAATCTCAGCTTCTGAGCGCACGTGAGAACATTTTTACTTTACCATTTCCACTGTGTAAGCCTTTACCTTCAGTAGCAAGCGGGACGGTTAAGACGGCAGGCGGGCGAGCGGGCGTAAGAGTCACGCGCGAATGTTTCGACCGCAAATCTTACCATTCATTTTCACCCAATCTCTCTGTGTGAGTGTGTGCTGTGGTATTTTGATTTCAGTTCTTTCCAATTTTTTGTTATGTTCTGTTCACGCTTTTGTGGATTTGGTGTCGGTGTGAAGCTGTAAAACGTCTACGAGTGGTCTTAACCTTTCCCGAGGCCCGGGGCAAAAGATGCAGTGAGCATACTGCGAAAAGGGCAAACGAAATATGGTGCAGCGTAGCAAGATCAAACCAACGAGCAAACGCGAACGTTGCAGCACAACTTCCTCCCTGTTCCCGAGGAAAAACCCGTGTTCGGAAAGAAGGTGCATCGTGTTGTGAACATTTGTGCTGCCACTTTTTTGCTCTAACCGGAAAAAAACCCCTCCCTCATGCGTCGCTTTTTCCCGTTTTTGCTACCACAACCACACCAACGAATCCGGGAGTGAGAAATTAGATTTATGGATTTTTAAGTGCTTTATTGTATAAAAGATTTCTCCGTTTATTTGGGGGTGTGTGAGAGGGCTGTGTGCAAAAGGAGTACGAGGAAGCGCACCTACAGACACTACAGCACTACGGAGTACCTACGGACACGTCGCGAAGATTTGGTACGATTTTTCCGGTTCGTTTGAACGTATTATGGGCCCTTACTCCCAAAAGTGCATCATCACATTTTTCTTCCAACGCTTCTCCGCGCGTAAGTGTATGTATCAGTGCTGTGTGTGTATGTGTGTGTGTGCAGTGGAAGTGGCTTTTCCGGAACAATTTTTCACGAGTCACTCGTTTGCCACCCTTGCACCCCGCTACAACCTTGCAAGAGAGACACGCTGATTCGCACGTACCAAAATTCACGGTTTTGTCCCGGCGTTCGTGTTGCCGTGTGGATTCGATTTTGTGGCTTTTCCTTATGCTTGGAGTTTTCATGCTTGCTTTTTTCTCTCTCTCCCTTTCTCTCTTCTGGCACAGGGTATTGAAGAAGCCCGATTTTTCGGCTGACTGACGACGTCAAACCGTTTCGAAAAACGGGAGGAAACTATCCAAGGATGCTACGCCGCTGTACGACGAACAGTAAGTAACGCAATACTAGCGCTAGCGCAGCTACACCACACACCAACAGTGTGATACCCAAAACAGAGTAGGCGAGCGAGGAAGAAAGTGGAAAACGCGAAATTTCAAAACCACCGTTTTGGGATAAAACCGTTGCTGGAGTCTAAAATTAGCATAACGCGGTGCAACCACCAAGGATTTTTCTCGCACGAACGAGCAACAGAAACATTTTCCTTATGATCCGTTAAGCTCGCGCTTGAGTTCACGATCCACAAGCGCTCCATTCCTTCCACTAGTATTGGGGGTATAAGGGAGGGAATGGAAATTCTTTTCCCGAATTGGCAAATAGAGTGGAAGAGTCATCTGTCCGTCATCACCTTGCTAAGGGAAGGAGGTTTTGGTTCCGCGAGCCACCCCACCTCTCGTTGACGATGGGGCGTCATTTTTCATGCTTTCAATCCGTCCCGAACGGTTAGCAGGTTAGGTGGATGAAGGTGCATCAGACTCGCTCGCTTCCTTCCGATAGCATCTTCACGGCTGTGTGTGTGTGTGTTTGGTTGTTGTGGTTTTTCTTCTTCAGTGCTCGGGATGTTTTTCCCTTTTAAAATATACACGGTGTGGTTTTGCAGCATCGTTCAGTAGATTATGATGTTAAGGGAAGAGGAAGTTTCTTTCCACAGCTTTCTTCTATCTATCTACGTGGGGCTGATATTTGAGTAAACAATTTGCATTTGATTTTGTTCTACACAGGTAGGGTTGAAAGGTTGCTAGAATCTATTGTAACTGTTGCTTGTACCGGGAAGCGCGTAACGAGCAAAATGGATTGAAATGTATGCAATTGAATTGGATCGGATGTTTGCTCTTGGTTTGTCACGTCTGAGATAAAGCATTGATGTCGAAAGAAGCACTTTTGAGGAGCATGGCTTATGGCTCTAATCATGTTTTTGTTTCGTGAAGGTTCTTAATGGATTTAGTATCAATAAAGTTAATAAAATGAGGATTATAGATTTTAGTGACATTTTTACGCTAAAACTAAACCGATGCCCTCACGTATTTTGAGCTTTTTCTCTTGATAAAATGGCAAAAACAATATTTTTCTCTCATCTTTGCCGTAGATAATGTATTAATAGGATTAAAACATCCTCCTTTCCTTCTTTTGCTTTTGATCGTATGCCGCCTGCCGCATTCGGAGTGAAAAGGGCAAAGAAAGGACCCACCCTACCCTACAATTAACTGCCAAAAAAGAAGCAACCCTAGAATACCATTGCTTTATCACTAACGTTCATCAAATAATGAACGACGTTTGTATGCCATTTTCCACCTCCAGAAGTGGAAGTCTTCTACGTGCACAGGTGCTGTCCCCGGCCATTGAAAACATGTATCCGTTCATTCTTTCTGCTGGAAACCATCGCCAACACCTGCCGCTTCTCATATAGTGTGGCAACCGAAATCGAATTGGATTCGTGATCGTTAAAGTGGAACGTAAAATTTTCGTCATTCTGGGCTTACCAATAGGATCTTGAGTTTTGGGCAGCAGAACGTGTTGGCTTTACGAGTCCGCCCAACCCTATGCCCTTTAGCGAGGGAGAATTGGTAAGAATTCAAAGTGTTTCGTTGTTGCTTATTTTATAGTGACCGATAAAGGCGAACGGCGAAGGAACTGGGATCGTTTCATTTCCTACCGTGCACGACGGGGAACCGCGATCGCACGACGGTTCTCTAAATTGGATCGTTTGAATGCTTTAATGATGGAATGGGCTTAATTGGAAAGTTTCGTTTTGTTTTTTAATGAATTTGCTTGTTAATTTGCTTATGAATACTAATTTTGGGTGGAGCTTCACTGTAACAAGTCATTTTCAACAACACTTTCTTGGTGTTCCGGGTAACATTTGGAACACATTGTTGGAAATGCTTCCTCAAATGAACGAAAAAACGATCATAACGAAGCATAAAGCTCGTTGTAAAATTAACACTTTTGTACATTAACATCTTTTTCTCAATTCTAAGCGAAATTATTTAGCCTTCAAGCATGAATCGTTAAAACACACACGGCACGCGGGTGGTCGGGTGGACCTTTACTAACAAAGCGACAGCTCAGCTCAGTCGTTGGCGCTAACTTCACTCCCCGTTTTGGATGTCCCCTTCTCTATCCTCCTCACCACTACAAATCCGTGTAATTTATGCTAAGCTAGAGGCTTTTAGTGCTTTACGCCCCGAAGCCAAAACGAGCCGGCACACACGCCCGGCTTATCATGTTTGGGCTCTCGAGCCCGAGTATTGATTGGCGTGCTTATGTGCGGCACGCATCGATTGTGTATGTCTGCGCATGAACGATGCTGCTCTGCCTCACAGTGGCATCAATCAAACTTCGAACACGTGTGTGTGTGTGTGGATCCGGTTAACATGTTTTGGTCTCCGGGACTAGTACCGTCTAGCCAAGAAGACGAATTTATGGTTCACGCTTCTGAACGGCCACCAACATCACCACCAACCGTCCCACCCACAAAGCGAAGGCGGATGTGCGAAAAAATAAGACCAACGGGGAACGAGCTAGAATTTCATTCCCCAAACAACATCGGCATCGAGAAAAAAACCCCTCGCTTGTTGAAGCTTTGGCGCCGGCGATTGGGAAGATCCGGTTCGAGATGAAAATGAAAACCGCTAAGAATGGGTTCTCCCTTTTGCTGCCTGGAAGGAGACAAAAACGATCGATTAGAGACGATCAAAGTTTTGTTGGTGGCCATCGTGAAGGCATATGTCACACACATACACACACATACACACACACACACACACACTGCTCATCAAACGTGGCGAGAGAATGAATGTCATTCCCTTTCCCGTAACAGCGGTGTTTGCTCGCTCTTTCTTCCTGCCGGCCGGCCCGCATCGGCGGCTGTAATTATGATAAATATAAAAATTCAAATGAGGCATATTTTAATGTTTACGACCCTTTTGGGACGTCGTAAAGCGGGCTGACAAATGTGTGTCAACATGTTTGTTTATTGAGTTGTAGCGGCCGTGTGTAGTAGTAGTAGTAATGCGTTCGAGCGACGAACCTTGCCGATCGCGTGCAGCACGGGAGCGGGTGTGCTGGCCGAGAGCAACAGGAGTTGTGCGTGATTTACTTTTATTTTAAACTCGTTCACCTGTAGATGTTTGCTTTGAAGAGGCTTTGCAAACACACACACAGAAACACACACACATACAAAAACCTAGGCTCCCTAGGTACCACTACTAACTTATGTGGAGCATAACATTTTATGACTATTTTCAAACCCACTCAAAATCACTTTTCGTGTTTGCTGTAGCTGGTTTGCTGATGTGACGTGAAAGGGAAAGGAACGGATCTGTCACATTAGGCAGATGGTTTGTTTATGTTATCGATCGGAGGGAGTGGTAGAACATATTTGATGCTTTTTGTTTTGTTTAAGATGGGTCATCAATATGAGAGTTCTTTTGCAGGAGGATGAAGGAGCGATAATTTACACTATTAATTAGCGAAAAATAGTGATTAAATGTGTACGTGTTAGTGGTAGTTTGTTTTCCCTCAAGAGGGCGTTTTCAACTTCTATACGTACAATTGCACTTATGTAACATGAAAGCTTTCTGAGTACTTATTTTAGATAAAAAAATATCTATATTAAATACAAAAAATAACTTTTAAAAATTAAAAGATAAAAATCGAACGGAAGAAGAAAATTAGAATTTGCAATAATTTTTTGTCTTTTTAGTGTTCTTTTCAGCACCCAACGCCATCTGGCAGAACCTACCGGAACTGTTGCAGCTAACAGTTTCACATTATGGTAGTTGTCAGTAGTTTGATCAAGGGAGGCATTTGTTATTCAAATTTTACGTTTATTCTTTTAAACGCTCAAAGAAATTGTTTTGCCGACTACTCTTCGGACATTCATTCATTTGATCTCACTATCATTTACGTGAAGTTTTTTTCTTCTTTTACAAAATTATTCAAAATGAGTTACACTAAAGCCTTGTACAACTCGTGTTTTAATTTTAATTGACAATTTATGACAAACTCAAAAAAATTCTGGAGTAAAGACATGTTAATAGACTAGGAATGCCGATAAATGCTGTCCTTAATCTAGTTTATCAACCCAAAAAAATGAGTTAGAAACAAAGAAAAGTTGCAAATTGCTCATAATAAATTGCGCCCAGCAGAGCACTATTAACACTCTCTCACTCTCCCTCTCTTCACAACTCCAGTTCCACCTTTCGACTCTCGGCAATAAAACATTTCAAACACAGTCACATCCTCAAATAATAACTGGTGTGCCACTGATGCCTCGTCCCTAGAAGTGCCCTTAAAGATTTTATTGTCTCGGCTTATCTATCTCTCCCATGGGGTGGTGGTCCCTCCGCCGAATTAAAATCTTACTCAGCTCAGCTCGCTCACTCATAATGAAACACAATTCTTAAACTTTTCATTTAATAGCGCCTCCCCCCGAAGGATCTCCTGCTGCCTGGGAAGGATACAATAATTCCCAGCAGGGTGCCTAATCGAGGCGTCCTTTTCTCATCCCACCACGTGGGTCATTTAAGGTTCGGGCGGGTGTTAAGAAAAAAAAAAAAAAGAACCGGACCATCCTCTAATTTCGAATGCTGTCAAATAAATGGGAAAAATCAATAGCAACATTTCGGACACATTTTTTGGTACTGGGGGAGGGGGGCACACACACACAAACACTCCCATTTATTGGAGTGTTCTGATCTGTTCTGATCTGCAAGCGCCCTTTATGGGCAGCGTCTTTCTTCTACCTCTTTCTCAATAATTTAATGTTCGAATTCGAAACCTCCATCACTCATTTGCATAATTGATTTTATCTTGTTTGCTCTCTCTCTCTCTCTCTCTCTCTCTCTCCCGCTTGCTCTCACCCACATGCAGTCCATCCGTCGTCACCCAGTGTTTGTGAGTGTTTGGGCGGCTCGAATTCACGGAAGCGGGTGGCCAATGTGACGGGGGATGATTTTATCATACGCCTTTCCGTTTCAGTGCTGCTTTATTTCTTCCCACTGTCAACACTCATTGGCGTCATCGGCAAGCAAGGGTGGATTGGTTGGAGCAGGAGTTTTGCGGGCTGGACCGGCCGGTCGCCTGATCGCAAAATCACAAATTGGGAAATTAAACGAGAATTTGTGGAATGTGTATTTGCCGTCTGCGTGCTGGAGATGGGTTTTGATGGTTGCCTTACCTCCCCATCCTCACTCTTAAGCCTCCCCCCCCCCCTATTTCCCTTTTCTTAAGCTTTCCTTTCTTCTGCCCAAACGCTGTGAAACGCGCGTGATCTATTTCAGAAGGAATCGATGACACTTGGAGCAAGCTGTTTGGGCCAGAACGTGTTCCCTGTTTCCTTCATCTCCCGCCCATGTGCGGATCCGGATCGTTAATGCTCGTGTTGTAACTTTTTACGAGCCGATCTTTTCACAGTGAAAATGGATGTAAATTCGGTCCCAAGGACGACGGGCCCGGTTGCCTTCTGTACAGTTTGGATTATAATTAGCTTGAAAGGGAATGCAGCGCCAATGGGATGGGATGGGAACATCCGGGTGCGACCGTTTGTGGCTTCTTGGTTTGGTGGGGGAGGTGTTTGAACCCTCATTTACGGCGACAGCGCGACATAAATAGCAGCACCGATCTCTATCGCGTGAAGGTGTGCGCGAGACCCGACGAAAGGTGGGCCGGGATGGAAGCGGTACGTTTATGTTCGATTGTGCAGATCGAACCGGGTGAAGATGGAGCGATAGGTGAGAGGAGTGGGTCGTAAAATTGTCGTCCTATGAGTGTAAGGAATAGCAGATCACATCTTCTTGGAATGAAGATGGGCTTTAAGACACATGTTGAAGATGGACTTTAAGGCTGGTTTTGTTGTGGGATCGCTTTTTTGTATTGTATTAATACATCATCGATAAGAAACTTATTTATTTGAGGATTAAATTGTTGAAATAAGGATAGATAATTTCACAATGCATGAAGTGCCGATTTACGTAATGAAAATTGTACAAAAAAGCGAATTTAAACCTTTTACATGGTGCTAAATGTCGATTTTATCGCAGTTTTGTAGAAACTTTATGAATGATTACGTTGTGTAGATACAAAAATACCTTTTTGTATACATGTATAGTATTTTGAAGCCTTTCTGCTATATTTACTTTAATAAGTTATTACCTTCTATTGGGAATGGTTGGCCTTTTTTGTCATCCCAGTTGAGCAATGGTCACTTGTAGACCTTGTGACGTATAATTTATACCATGAACAGTACAGAAATTGAGCCAGTTGGGGATTGATTGGCTTTGTTCAATGTTCATTATCCAAGCCTTGCTATCAGTCCACTGGGTTGTTTTAAAAGTCAAAATTTTAGCCATACAAACTGTAAAAAGAGCTATAAAATCATATTTTTGGTTGATCCGGTTCGAAGGACTAAATCTGAAATGTAATGCTATGGTCAATGATTTGATTGAGTTGTGTTAGTTATTGATCTCATTTTTACAGTCTTTCAGTCTATCTTATGATTAAATATCAATTGGAATTATCAATTAGTCTAAAGACGATAATATGCCACGAAAATAACAAGATTAAACCGGTTGTAGTACGATTTTTTAAGAATTATTAAGGAAAGTAAATAGTAATTATGAGCTAATTGAGGCTATTTGTAAAATTTCAACAAGCCCAATGGGGATTTCATTCCACCACTTACAGTGTGTGGTTCAGAAAAGTCTTATTCGAGCAATATTTAGGGGAACTGTGCTCATCGCCTAACTCCCAATTTTTAACCCTGCCTGTGACGATGGGATAATTTATTGCTCCTTTCACTTTTCACCGTACAGCAAACTCACCAACCATACACACAAAAGAAAGGGGACAGGAAAACGGCTTCGCTTATTTGGGGACGTCCCGAGAAAAGAAGAAAATTCCAACCATTGGGACATTATTTCCGGTACCTCGGGCCCGGACATTCCAGCACCGTCATCAAAACCGGCACCGTACACGAGAATCCTTTTCGGCGAACCGAACGTGGAGATGATGATGACACAGTGCGTGGTTTATTAGATTGTCACAGTTAGTTGGAAGTTTTTTTTTGCTTTTTCCCTCATTTTTTTCTTCTTTTTGGCGAACAAAACTGTGCTTCTCAGCAGAAATGGATTTTTTAACTTGTACCGATGTTTTACTTCGTTTGAACGGAAAAAGGGGAAAAAACGGCAGTCCGATCCTTTGATTGAAATATGAACCACAAAGCACCCCGGTTCGGTTTCTACGGTCTCTTCTTTCCGCGCGAGTTAAAGCGTCTTGTGATTCATTTCCATTTGCGCAACAACTTTCGTTCGCTTTTGCACTTTCTCGTTCGTTTTTACGATAAAAATCCCTCTTTTCCTTTCCATTTTCAGGCCGTCTGTTGTTCTTTCTTGTCGCTGCTCTGCTTTTGCTGACCGTACCGGATGGTGCTCGTGGCAATGGTACGGGCGAACCAACCGGAGCCGTCCGCACGGTAATGGATCTGATGGAGGTGATGCTGAATCGGGACATTCTGGATATGCTGCAAAACGGTGGCTTCGACTTCCGGCAGCCGGCTCGCATCTTCCTTCCGCCCAAGTTTTACTCCATCGTGCCGTACGACCAGGGCCACCAAAGCCCGGACCAGATACTGGGCGGGTACGGTGGCAGTAGCCACCTTGCCGTCCCACCCGTGGTGACAATTGCCAGTGGTGGTGGTGCTGCTGGTGGAAAAGCCACCCAACCCGAGCAGCCACCATCTGGTGCGTCCGTGGTCGATAAACTCGCCCGTGCCGAGCAGAGCGGCGGCAGCAGGATCAACTTGATTTCGTATTCCGATGGCAAAGTGACGACAGGCCGTGGCCATGGTGGGCATCCTGCGGTGACCAATAAGGGAAGCGAAACATTAGAGAAAAATGTCGGTACAAATGTGAATGGGGCAACGAATTTCCCGCACAGTGGCAACAGGAAGCAAACGACGCCAGCAAACGACCGGCAGCAGCAGCAGCAGCAGCCGTCCCTAACGACCTCGATAACGGATCAAACGGTGTCACAAAATGTCGGCCGCACACTTCCCACATCCGTCCGGGTGGGGGACGGTGGTGGAAGGTGAGTTGAAGTCGCTTTTCATGCCAGGTTTTGTGTGTGGTTTCTTGCACACAATTTCTCGCCCCAAAACGACACGACAGGTGAGCTCGATCGAACCAGGCTGTCGGATTCATTTAAAGAGGTGAAAATAATACAGAGAGAGAGAAACCTAGAATTCCTAGAAGCGCCCAGATGGGATGGATCGTTTACCGGCGCGTTATTTGTGGCCTTTTGGCGGGCTGGCCTCTTCATCACACCAAAACGAAAAACATTTTTTCAGCTTTCAAGAATGTGCACGGCAAATAACGTGCTTGTGCTTTTTTCCTTTTTCCTTTCATATTTTTCTGCACCACCCGCTGGGAATGGCGATCAGCAGCACGACGGATCAGCTACGTTCGGCCCTGCCCGGTGAACCGGATGTCGATTATCCGATATTGGGTAGCGTGCCGGCGACACAGTTCACCTGCGACAACCGTCATCATGGTAAGTGTGGTTGGGAAGGTTGGCGAAGACGAATTTTGATTGCAAAATGTATTAAAAAAAGAGAGGGGCCTGGTGCCATGACCAGGATACACACACACATTCGAATTAGATTTATGTGTATCAAAACAGCGCGAAATTCGAGCGTTTTAGGTTATATAGGATCTTCTTCTAAAGCCCTTCAATTTTGACAGTAAACTAAGAAGACATCATTGCAGTAAATTACCTCCACAAGAACTAGATAAGCATCGCCTTACAATAGGGATGATAAATCAACCTCCCAAAAAAAACACACCTCCATTAGTATGCACGTGCACAAAGCGTGGACACCACCTTTGGTCGTATCTCATTCCATCCCTTGCAAGAATGGCTCTTCATTACGGCGGCCGGGTCGGTCGGTCGGTCGGCGCTTTAGCCATTTTGTAAGCAACGGCACATTAATTAAAACCCTTCACGAAAGGTTAGCAGAGAGTAGCTTTGGACACTACGAGGTGCAAAAAGATGAATGCGTTCAGTTTGCTTCAGCTTGACTAGCTGGAGTTGGCCGCTTACGGGGACATCCATCATTATTACTGCCTTGGGGCGGGTGCGCGATGAACCCCCGGTATGAAGCGTTGTTGTGCCCGACTAAACGTCGCTTCATAAATGAGATGTCACCAAACGAACGAACTGAGTCCCCGCGTTGAAAAATGAATCCAAACCTAATGAGAGACCTAGGGGGAGCGAGAAATAGATCGAAATCGAAAACGCTCTGAAGCACTCTGAAGTACGCAACACGAACCAGCGTTTGATTTATTGACGATCGTTTGTGACCTGGCACGGTGGGATGGCGGATATATAGCGCTGTTCGAGCAAGGAAGGAGCGAGAGAGAGAGAGATAGAGCAGAACAACACGTGCGATTAGTATCTGTATCGATGGATGCGTGGGCTTACGAAATTGCTACCGCTTCGACCGGGAGCTTTGCCGGGACGATTTGCCTTCATTTGTGCCGGTTTCTAACAAAAAAGCGGGGAGGATGTGTCTAATCCTCCTTCATCATGCGGCAATCTCGTGTCGGAACGTGACGCCAGAAGCCGGCATTGATATTAGCATATGAAAAGGAGGCGCGACCGGGGAGCGCGCCCTAACTCCGGGCGATTCGTGGCCTTCACAAATCCAATCTCCAATATCGCTTGCCCCGAAATCTTAATATCGAAATCTTATCGTTTTCACACCCCGTTTTGTTTTTTTTGTTTTATTTGTTCGTATTCCAGGTTATTATGCCGACGTTGAGACACGGTGCCAAGTGTTCCGGGTGTGCGCCAACACCGATTCGACCGGGCGTGGCTTTGCGTTCCTCTGCCCCAATGGGACACTCTTCAATCAGCGCCATCTGGTGTGCGATTGGTACATGAACGTGCGGTGCGAGGAAAGTGAGAGCCTTTACGGTGTGAATGAAGCGATCGGTCGGACGGACAGCGGTATGGGCCGGATGTTGATGAGTGGAGATCGGCAGGATATGATGGATGTTGTGATGTCGATGGTTACCTACCCGATGCGTTCGTTGATGGACCTCATGAACGGGGTCGGTGTGATCGAGGAACGTGTGGGCGAACCGGAGGTACAGGAGAGGGAGGAGATTGAAGTGCCACCGACTGTGGAGGGTGAACAGTACGTGACGGAACCAGAAACGGGACTAGAACCACCGTTTCAACAAGGAAGAATACAATACAGCCCTCAACCGGTGGTGAATCAGTACGGCGGACCAGCGGTGAACAGCTTTAGAGCAGATGTTAGTCCACCTGTTAGTGATCCAAACGGCGCCGTTGGGTCGAATGTGTATCAACCCATGTTGGACAATGTTTATGTGTCAAGTCTTGGGACGCTTTCCACCGATCCTGATTCTGGGTTCGATCCACAGCGATCCACGCTACTTACCAGAACGGAAGGATCAGTGAGAACCGTGTCCGGAGTGCCACAAGCAGATTCGTACGGGATTGTAAATCAGGTGAGTGAATGCGGATTAATATTAGTGGGCTCATCGGTGGGCAAGTTGTGACACTATTCAAAAGAGTCCTTTCTTACGAGCATAGTCATAGCTCAGTTAAGCTCCATAAGCTTACGACCATAGTTAAGCTCTTTATGAATAGAAACTGAAGTTATACGAAAACTGGAATTGAACTTGAACCTATACCCATCTCTGGGGGTTATATTAAACCCATAATGGTCCTAAAACTGATACAGAAATCCCACCTCAGAGTTGGACCCATAAAGATTCAGGAACACATTTTGATCCTATATCATACTTTGAACTAGTGCCTAACCCATAACGATCTTGGCATTGACCATGTACCTATAGCGATACTGGAATTTATTCTTAACCCATATTGGCCTTTACACTTAATCCGAATCCAGCAGTTCCTTGAATTGATTCCCAAACTCAAGCGGGCTTTGGAACTGTTGGTGAGTCTATATTCGATTCAGTAGCTGATTCCATTGGTTTTACGAACTATTCCCGGCAGTGTATGTTGTGTGTAGTTTCAGCACAGAAATTCGGCGTAGAAATTTAGCGCTTTTATATGGTGATGATAACAAATTTCCCACTATTTAGTATAAGTCATTGCAAGTTACTACAGGAATTTTGAGTGATTCCGGTAGAGGGCGCTGGCGCAACGATTCGCTCTTCTTTATCTGAAATTAGACCTAGTGTTGCAAAAAAAGCTCCGATATCTTGTAATCAAAATGCTAAAAAATAATGTAAAATAAGTAAATGTGTACCTTCTTCCCACCTAGACATAAAGACTCAATTTAAAACCAATATGATAAAGCAACATTACTGACCAGTATGGAAAGCTCATTTAAAATTCTACGGAAAACAATAACATAACTTGAAACAATGCCTATGTACTGAAAGTCCCTTGGATAATAGGACGTTATAAAAAAGGCGATAATTGATCAAGTGCTACACCGATCCTGCTGGAAGTGGAACGTCATCTTCCCACCCCAATAATGACACATTGTTTATTGCACCGACCGAAGTTTTGCTGAACGGTTTCGAGTGGTAATCGATAAAATTATCCTATTACCTTTATCACACCGCTTGCAGGCCCCCAAGCCCTACTACGGTTTATAGATGTCCGTCCGGGTTTGAGTGCTTCATCAATATAATGATTCGTCTTAAGGTTTAACGCCCGAGAACCGTTTTCTCAACTTCTGCCGTTAGCGACCGATGTGCTGGCTATGGTCCTTTTCCTTTTTGGTAGTACCATCATCCCAACTGCGGTTTATACGCTTCCCACGCTGTCGTCCACTTCGTCACACCGGTTTGCCTGGTTGACGACGTTTCGGTTCGGTTCATTATGAGCTAAAAGTTTAATTTATCACCCGAAAGGAAAGTTTACCCTCGTGATGGCTCGTCGACGGGAGACAACGGGTGGACAGTTTTAGTTTTCGGCACTTATTTGACTGGCAACGATCCGTATCATCGAAAGTTTACAGCCATCCTGAGCGGTGAGAAATGTGTGTGTGTGTGTGTCCTTGTGCAAAATGCGTTGGAGTAGGGGAACACAGATAATCGACGGACTGGACTGGAGTGAAAAGATGATAATGAGGGATAAAAGGAGCTGCAACACAAACAGCGTAAGCGTTTTGCACGCCGTCGTCCTCAAAGCGACACCGTGTGGGAAGTTTTCGGAAAAGTGGGTTGGTAAATTTACATCCAACAATGTGTAAAACAAAAGCAAAAAAGCTCAACGAACAACCATCTCAAGCATCATTGAAGAGAGCTTAATCTGGACACCCCCACCGGGTGGTGCCGTTTTTTGACACTTCAGCCACCGCCCGGCTCGGCTCGAGATGGTTGCGGCATGTTTGCACAGTTTTGCAAACTAATGCCTAACAGTGGGGTGATTGGAAAGGGAAGCTGTACGTCTGAGCTTTACGCCCTCATTCACGTGCAAACGTACCCCCCCTTTCGAGTGCTCGGTTCTAGTGGGAAAAGTGTATGATTGAAACATCCAGCTGAGCATTCCACTTACAGGGATTTCCGTTGTAAAAAAGGGGCGGGTGTGGGAAGAATAGTTGTGACAAAGCACTTTTGCAGCATGATTGGCAATATGTCCGGTATTTGGGAGGATGTTACAGACAGAGAAAGAGAGGGAGAGAAACGACAAAGGCGTAGATAGCGTGGATTACATGCTTGGGAAATGTTCTTTGGAAATAAACAGCAGGCCATGGATTAAATTGAACATTTTCCGACCCGCATTGGAATCCTTTCTGGAAGGATTGTGTGCTAGGAATTAGGTTCAAAAGGACTTCACTTCTCTTGAAAGAATGCAATTGATTGAGCTTAATTAATGCCGCTTCTTATTAATGACCCTTTTTTTTATTTTTCCCCAGAACCAGGCCGGATTTTCCAATCCCATCGCAACGAACGTTCAATTGGTGCGAGCAGATCTGATCAAATCCTGGAACGACCAGCAGCGACCAGTCCTACCGCATCAGACGCCTTCGCTGAAACTTGCACCCGTTCCACGAATTTCCCAGCAGTCCTACGAAATTCCAAAGCCTCCCCGCCAGCAGCACCAGTATCAACAACCGCATCCACAGACACCGAGTGCCATCTATCGGCAAGGATCGATACTACCACCGACGGGCGTTTTGCCACCATCCACCCTAACACGCACCGTATTGATCGGGGCCAACAACAAGCACAGCGATCTGCCCTCGGCCCATCGGTTTGCTCCCCCCGTACGGCAAGTGCTTCCGATCCAGCGGGTAACCGTTGTACCGGAAAATACGTACCAGCATCAGCAGCAGCAGCAGCACCATCAGCAACAACTCCATCAGCAGCAACAAAGTCACACACGACCGACAAACTTTTACCATCCGGTTGGTACTGGCTCTGGTAGCCTTTTGCCTCGGAGCACTGCCTCACAGCCTACTACAGTTGCTCAGCGAACAGTGCCTCAAGTACAAGCAAACTTACCCTATACGACCCCCGTGGCAACACAACAGGGTGGTCCTGTGGTACAGTACCCGTACAACCATCCTCCACCCTACACCGCGGTGCAACAAGTTCCGGTCGCGGCAAGCAATCGGGACGGAAGTTACGCAGCTTACCAACAGCAGCAGCAGCTACTACTGCGCCGCAGCGATAATGTACCGGCGCCGGTACCAACCGCGACCAATGTAGTTCCCCGAACGAGGCTTCAAACGAGCACGGTGCTGCAGGTAGTGCCCGCGCTAAGCTTTTACCTGAACGATGCCGAGGAAAAGCGAGCGTTCGATGATGCCGTCCGGCAGGGTCTGTTTGACGAGCGAAGGCGTAGCGGTCGGGCCTACACGTCGTACCAGGTACCGCTGGGCAGTGTGGGACAACTTGGAGCGTTGTCGTAGGCCGACCGGTCGGTACTAAGAACTAATGTAATTTATTGGAAGTTCGTCTCGCAAGCTCGCAAGTGCGGTGCGGCTCAAAAGCGATGTCCTTTGAACGGTGAACGAAACTGTACAGCAGTGGCACAGCGCACGTTTGTGGGCTGAATAGTACGGATGAGATTATGATAGGATGCATATAAAGAGAGGAAAATAAAGCAAAATAAAGAAAGTAATGAATCGATGTTGGTATCAAAGGGCACAGGGGTGCGCAAGCGCTTTGAAAGCTTTTGCATTTTGTTGTTGTTGTTGTTGTTTAACGCATTCCATGGAATTACTTTTCCACTGCGATGAGATCCAATCAGCAGCAGCACGAAGCGTACGATCGCATGAGCAAAGGCAGACAATAAATTTGATTCATCGCACTAGTGTTGTGTGACGCACAGGTCGCAGTCGGTGGGCTGGTCGGGAAGGATGGTTTTAATGAGATTGTACCTTTTTCCAATTGCTGTTCTATTTCTAGAGAAATGTTTTACTGGTAAGTGTACCGCTGGTATTCGTTTCGTTTCGATTGGTTTGGTTGGAGGAAAGGTCGTGCGGGATGCAGAAGCAAACAGCAAAAACCAGTGTGCCCTTTCAAGTGTGATTTGATTATCGATTTTTTGTTTTTTGCTTCCATTCACGGGTTCTGGGACTGTGTAAATGTAAATTTAAGTGATCCTTAATGTAACGGTTCACATGGGCCAGCTAGTTGGAACTAGACAGATATTTCAATGTAATTTATTATGTTTTTTTAGGATTAAAACTGTTTTTTGAATGCTTCAATCTAACAAATAGACCAATTGGACCCAATCGGAATGGACCAAATTACAGTTGGAACACGTTATTTGAACACTTTTTCGTTGGGTTAATTGGGTTATATGGCAAATTGAAAAAGTCAGAGCATTATAATGGTTTTCTAAGAAAAAATCGGGATCTGTTTCGATGGACGTTCGATGGAACAAAAACGTGTCAATTAAAAAGCACAAATTTTATATCAGATAACTGACAATTAATGTTCTGTTAGTGCTTTCAAGCGATAAATTTAAATAAGTTAAAGTGTAGACTTTTTTATATAAACTTTAAAGTCTTTAAAAAATATCGTGTTCAGCTAAAGCTCTTTTAACCAAAATCCCATAGAAAGTAAAGTATGAAAACAGTTGGTTTAAAATGTATGTCTATATAACTCGAAGTCTTCAAACTATGATTCAACTATCCAACAAAAGACACAGGTACAACCATTCTATGTTTAAACTTTGCTGGCTTTAAAATCTCTAGCTGATACCATTTGATAACATATTTTGATAGAACTGTATTCGTCGGAAAGCTCCTTTCTTGGCTATTTAATTTGAGATACAATCGATCTGCTCGACTTTATTCATGTTTTTCCTTTCGCGATCCAACAAATAAAACCCTCGAAGCGCTTTTAAAGCAATCAATTTGAATGCCAATGCACCGAAAATGCTTCACATTTGCAGCAGACATACACTCACACACACGCATACACACACCTGGTGAATAAAGCGCCGTAAATTCGTTGCAGTGACGTGTGTTAAGCACCGGCAGCATAATCGGTCCAGCACCCAAATCATCCAGCCGGTTGAAGGGTGGTGGGAAACCCCAAAACGAGGTGGGGGAGGAGGAGCTGGCACATAGGAGGACCGAATCACAAGATCATTTATAGTACGAGAGTACGAGAATACTCATGCTGTCCGTGAGTGTGTGTGTGTGTGTGTGCTGATGTGTACATAGACACACTGGCCACTCGCTGTGTGTATGCTTTCATTAAAATGTGTAGCCAGTTCCGTCCTTTGACGCGCATCGCACCCCGCATGGTTTTGATGGTTTGACGAGATGCGAGACGAGACGCACCGGCACCGGCACTAGAATGCAACGCGTAAAGCTTCCCAAGCTTCCCACACACCTCCTGTGCGCAATGTATGTCACCGTACCCTACCTCGATCGGATATGTCGGCCAAGCGGGGTTCGGTCATTGATGGTAAAATTCGATGGCTCCCGGTAAATAGGAAACCCCGAAAGCCGAAGAGCCAAGCGGTCGCTGCACACATGCGACATCGTACTATGCTCGAGTCCGTCGGGTCGTGTCGAGTCGGCCCGAAAGTTGGTGCGAGGGGCATGCGCTTTGCCGCCCAACTGCCGCGCACAATTTATGAGCGGTGAGCGCGCCTGATGCGTTCAATCGATAATCGGACCGGTTCGTCGCCTACTGCTGCTGCTGCTGCTGAGCGTTTCAGGAGCCGGTGCACTTGCTGCAGTTCTGCCAAAGGTGTCCAGCTAGCGCGCCATCATCAATCGCAAGCTTAATGAGATACTCACCCCCAAAAGCGCGTGAGTGGGCGAGCTTTTTCCAAACAAACGAAAGCAACTCACTGAGCGCGAGTGCGCGCGCTCTCACGTGTCGCAAGCTTTTACACGCCTGCTGTGATGTGAGTGTGCTAGTACTTACATTCGAAAGCACTGCAACTAACGGTCCACTCAGAACGCGTGCCGGCAGACCGGAATCATCAATCACAGGCCACACCGTAATGGGGGCTTTCTGTTGGGTGTTTCAAAAAGAAAAGGCTAGGATGGAAAATGCAAATAAAAAAGCGCACACGCTGGCACTCACCAAAACCATACCCCGAAGAGACGCAGTTGAGAAGAAAACTCGCGCGTGCTTTCGGCGCTGCTGCTGGGTCGCTCAGTGTTCGTCCTATCGGCCGACAGTGATGCAACGCTGCAACGCTTATCAACGCGATGCATTGGATGGGCTGGAATGAACACTGACCGTACAGGCAAGCAGTGTAAGTAAGCGGGCGGGTGTGTGTCCTGACCAGTGCAGTTCCTTTTAATTCGAGCTTTGTGTGTGTGTAGAAAATTTCAGTGTTAAAAAGTGCGCTAAAGTGTATTTGGTGTGCAGTTTCGTTGAACGTAAACCATCCTACCAGTGGAGTGTACATTATTGATTGTGCAATTTTCTCCATTCGAGAAGGAGAGATTCAATTAAAAGTGCTGTGTAGTGTAAATGAAAAAAAAAGCCGTTTCGAGCTAGTTCGGTAGCTATGAATCATTCGTTCCAGCATTTTTTCCACCGTGAGATCGATAAGAGGCTGTAGGCTTCATGCGTGTCTGCAGTCGTGCGATAAGAAGCACCATTTTTAACCGGCGAAGCAAACACACGGACGCCAACGGGAGGGAAGAGTTGCAGTGCAAATGCATTTTCAATTAACTCTCTTCTCGTGCTTTCTCTCTCACACTGTCTCTGGCACTCGCTGTCTCTCTCACCATGCTTTGCTTGACAGCATCCTAGCGATGTTACGATACGTACGAAATCGGTGTTAGTGTTCCCCCTGTTCGTCCGCAATTCGTAGCAAAATGCATCTCTCCGGTGGAACTCACACTCACACCTTGCTGCTTTGATTGTGGCTTTTCCTCGTTCGTCCCTACCCCACGAAGAATTGCAAATTGAAGCAAGCCATGATGCCTATCGTGTGCGTGTGTGAGCGTGTGTTAGTTTCAGTTGAAAATAAACGCTTCTTTTCTCTCTCTTGGTGTCAGTGGTGGTGGATGATGGCGGTGGCGTTTTGGTGCAGTTTTTCTTCCCGCCCGCCGGTGCATTGATTCACGTGCTTCGGCTCGAACATAGCCGAAAACGTGTACGGTAAAGCGTGACAGATAGCACAGGCACAGGCTGGAGGGAAGGGTTCATACAAAAACACGTGTACGTGTTGTAGTAGTGCTGGTAGTAGTAGTAGAAGTAGTACTAGTAGTAGTAGTGGTCGGGACCCATTTTTTCCTTGTCCTAGTACAAGCCGGTTTTGCCGGCAATCTGGTGAGTGGTATGCGTGTTGTGGGGCTGTGTGAAAGTGTGTACTGGCTGTGTACGTATGCGGATGCACCTAAGCAGTGCAACGCCGCTGCGAACTGAATGTGAAGCACAAGTGCAAGAGGGAGCAGGGAGCGTTAAACGTTCATCTTGTCGGCAAAAAAAAATCAAAAAAAGAAATATTAAAAACGAAGGAAGTCTATCAAAGAAAAGAGGTGGAAAAGCGAGGAGAAGCGAAGCAGCAGTTGATTGGAAATGAGCGGCCCATGAGAACAGGTAGGTAAAGGTGGTAAAAAAAAACAAGACTTACATCATATTGCAATCTACAAAGTGAAGAAAATGGACAAAAAAAGAAGCTGGCAACGAATGTCACCAAATTGAAATCAATAGTCTGGAATATGGTCGAGGGGGAGCTGGGTGGGTGGGATTTCGCTGTGTAAATCAATGCTTTCTCACGTACGAAATCGTGAGCGTGAACGTGATTGATGGTTGGGCGATGAGTTTGAAGAAGATGAAGTAGAGTTTTTTGTTTCCATTCCTCTGCGCGGGATGTAAATGAGCGAAAAGCAGTTAAGGAGAAGAAAAAAAAAACGATTTTTGCTGTATAGGGAAATGAAGTCTTATTTTTGGAATTCGTTTTCGACTACAAAAAAATGTTACATGCTTTTGGATTGATTTTGAAGCCCTAGAATGTTTTATCAGAAACTCACCTTGATGTCTTTTAATGTTGCGTGCTGATTAAAATTAAGCCTCCCATAACTAGACAACAATCAATTCTGGCCCACCGACGCGTCAATAACGAGCAAAAGCGAACCAGACACTGAACCAGACATTTGCTCAATAGCCGTATAGTGCTACTTCCTCCCCCAACTGGCTGCCGCCAATTGGTTTGGTTTGGTTTGATTTGAGATTAGTTCGTTTTGTTGGTGTTTTTTTGCTTCTTCTTTCTGTTGTTGCTCCACGCTGTATAGCTGCTGTCTGTCACGGTACAACTCAGACACTCTCTCTGGCGTGGTCTGACATGGTCTAGTGTGGTCTGGGCAGTAGAGACTAGGTGCTAATCATCACAGAACCACACTACAAAGCAAATCGCAATGGAAAACACGAACCTCCCGAACGGTAGTACGAGAAGTCTGGCATTGTTGTCTGTTTCTGTTGGTACGGAGAGGGAGCAAAGCGATGGTCCCATAATCGAAAATGGGAAGTGAACGACCTTCGTTCTTCTTTTTTTCTTCTTCTCTGTTTGTCGGCTGGTTGCATGGTCGGATGTATGAAAGTGAAAATAAATAAACAGCGGTAAAAGTGGAAAGGGCACACAAGTTTTTTCAAACTATTTTTTAAGGTTTTTTCCATTTTCATTTGAAGGTTAGTTTTCTTATTGTATCTTATTTTATGATGATGATATGATTTATGATTTATGATTTATGATTTATGATAACAAATAACAAATTTTGTTGTTTTTTGATTTTTTATGATATTTTTTTGGTTTTGTTGCATTATTTGGTTACTTATTGTTTTATTTATTTTTTCAATTTTATTGTTTATCTAAATCTTTCCTTATCTGTGAATAATTTCGAGTTTATTAGTTATTTGATCTTTTGACTGCAAGAAAAAGCTTTCCAAACCAACCAAAAAGAGTTCATTTTTACAAAACTGTACTTCCTTGGTTAAGAAGACTGTAAATAAAAAAATGCAAACCAATGTAAAATCATCGATCGAACCTGGTTTCGTTACAATAAAAGATTCAAAATGGCCTTACGAAAGCTACGACCACACACACACACACACACACACACACACACACACACACACACACACACACAAAGGGGCCCGAACAAAATGCCCAAGCCATGTAATGAAAATTGGCAGCAGACGGTCCCAATCCCATCTGGAGAACGTTTCCGCAGCTTCCGATTTTTCCACCGGTCAAATGCACGCTTACTGCCCACGATGCGCACGATAAAATCGCACGGAGGAGCAATGGCGGAGCTTTGCTGCAACCAGCCCTGTAAGCACAGCAGCCTCGGTTGCCCGTCTGTGTGGTTGAATGTATGGCTGCAACGTTCGTGGAAGGTGATTGCACCTTTCCTCCCACGTGGAAAGCATTTAATTTCTGACTCGTGCAGTTATGTTTCCTCCTGCTAAATGGCAAAAAACACGTTCAAACCGGCATTGCACATGCTTCTCCGTGTGTATGTGAAGCTCGAAAGCTTGCACCCGTTGCCATCGGTGTGTTGGTTAAGCCTTTGCGGGAACTGCTTCCAGTTTGACCATTTTTGGGCAGTTCGATTACGATTTTCCTGTCCAAACCGCTCCAACCCTACCTCCCCACGGTGGGAAGTGAATGGAGCATGGATCAGGATGACCACCGGGTAGGAGCTTATGCCGGTTTGTGTCACACGGCTCCATACGATGGCTGTGTGTATGAGTAAATTTGCATCGTAGTAACCAGGATAAAGGCATGCGTGTACTACGCACTATCGACAAGGCAACGCAGACACACACACGTTGCGTATGTGTGTATGTGTGTTGCATGTGAATCTCCCCCCTACTCCTCATCCTCTCCTTCCACCCCATCCACACGCTTGAGCATACGCACTTTACGCGACCAGTTGTATCGTACGCAATGGAAGCGAATGGAGCGTACAAACGGGCACGCATACGCACACGCGCAGGTGGTGCAATGTGCACTATATATCGTTTTATGGTAGTGAAAGAGAGACAGAGAGGGAGAGAAGAGTTTTTGCGATTGCAAGGTGCAGTTTGGTGATGGTAGAAAAGGGATGATAATTGTAGCGTGGGAAATTATAGAAACCCACACCAATGTACAGCTGCGCCACTGGCTGGTGGCGCCACTGGCTGGTGGAGAAAGGAAGGGAAATGATTTCATTGATTTTTCGATTTTGGATGGATGTGGAGAGGTAATACAGCTCCAGGTGTGTGGCGGAGCAGCAAGCGTCCGAGAGTGTTTGATCGAACCGAGCCGGTCGCTATACCCATACACATGGAACATTTCCGGTAGCGGCAATGGGGAGCTTTGTGCAATGGAAAAGTGCAATTTTCCACGCACCACAGGGGGGTTGCTACCGCGTTACGTTGCGATTTGGAAAACAGTTTCCGTTCAAATCGCACCTATTTGTCCGAAGCCTTTCGGTGGTATATTTTTCTATTTCCTTCTCTCCAAAGCAGTCATTCGCAAAGGCTGTTCAAGACTAGTGTAGAAGATATGTTTCATGTGAGGGCAAACAAAAAAAGAAGGTCAGTAGCCATAACTGTCCCCCGTGAGCAATAAAACGATGGAAAAGGCCTGCAGCCAACGAAGCCAGCAGACATTTGAAGCGAACGCGTGAACGCGTTCTACCCTTTTCACACCGTGTCACGTGCACAGACGCACCTGCAGCTGGGGAGAAGAAGAAGCAGCCGGGGCCAGCTCCCCGGAAGGAAGTTCAATTTAAAGTTTGCTTAAAGTCGACATGCCATTAGCACGCGCTCAAAGCGCTCGACCGCTCGGAATAGTTCGGACGAGCAATCGCACCTCCCTCTTCCGAAAAACGGACACACGTGCTCGGGAATTCCCCCATCCCGGTGACCGCTTGAACGCCCCGAACGCGCTGTCACAGTTGATAATAAAGTTGATAGTGCAAAGTTTGCTAATGTCGGGGCGGGTTCGGTCTGTCTGTCTGTCTGTGTCGGCTGTGATTGTGTGCCTGTGTGCTAGATAATTTTTCGGAACATCTTGTCCGTCCGGCATTCCTTTTGCGACAGTTGTAAATGGTTCTAATCGTTCGAAATTGCAGTGGAAAGTTTTGTGCACGCTCGGTGCTGTTGGTGTTGATTAAAAGTGAGCCACCGGTGAATCCGGTGGAGGTTGCATGTGGACAGTGGCTGTGGCTGGGCTAGATTGGTTTTGTGCTAAAGGACGCATGCAATGAGGAAGAGAAGGAAGAGTGAGTATTTTCAATAAAAGTTTGTTTAACAAAAATTATAAATGGAATTTACGGGAAGCTGGAAGCATCCTTGAAAGAATTGCTCCATAAAACCCTTGAAGCTTCGTATTTTGCCTTTGATCAGTATATCTGTTATCCTTGCCGAACTACTTCAACAAAACGTACATGGCTATAAATATTGCTTTATTTGCTGTGAAACCCACTAAACTCACGATTGAAAAAATCACGTTTGAATTAGGTTTTTACACTGAAATGGTAGGGGAAAGCGGGGCAAAATGGACCGGTTAAGGATTTTGATCTGTATCTTATTGGTTAAACCACTTTAAACTGTTATTTTGACATTAATCCATACTTCAACGTCTTTTTCATGAGAAACAATCATAAGCCGACGCATTAATAACAAAAAATGGATTTTATAAAGCATCATCAAAAGTGGTGAAAATGTATTGTGTGGGGCAACATGGTCTTACACAAAATGTCAAAATACATCAAAAACAAGGGGCAAAATGGACCACAACATTGAACTTCAGGCTTTGGTTTAAGCTCTTGCATCGCGGTAGAATTGTGAGAGTAGAAATTTAAGTTCAGTATTTAATTATTTTGTTGAATAATTTAGTCAAATGTCAAATTTCAATAATTCACGTGTTGTCAGTAATTTTTCTAGGCTAGGGTATTGTAGCGACCTTAGCTTACACCACAGCCACATCATGTTGCTGTCCTGTCAAAACATAAAGACCATTTTGCCCCAAGTGAAACATTTTACTAACTTTAACACAAAACACCTTAAATTAGATTAAAATGGCTACTTTTTCACGTAAATCATAGATGAATATCATGTGCCTGGATACACATTATTTTTTTTGCTTTAGTTAAATGTTAAATTCTTACGAAAGCTTATTTTCGAGACGGTGAAATTTTCATCGTCTATAGCAAACATATTAGTTGCTAAATTACTCACTTATTTTGAAATCTTATGTTATGAAACGTTCGTGGCGGACTTTAAACATTGTATTTGACGTTTTTCAATCATCAGAAATCATCATAACCGTGTTAATTTGCCAATAATGCAGGTGACCATTTCGCCCCAGCTAACCATTTTGCCCCAGGTTCCCCTATCTAAAACAATCTCAACAGTGACTACAGTTAAGCTTCGCACTGCCATTACCAGCACCGTGCGCCTGTAAGCCGTCAACCAGTAGCGTGGACAGATTACTTGGCATTGGAAAATCACACAGACAGTTATGGAACAGTTCGAGCCGCCGCAACCGGTCGGGCAGTGGAGCTCCGAACGAAATCGTCGCTATTTCGTTGAACGTCAAGTGTAGCTCACGAAGCTGCGCAAGATCCGCGAACGATTCCAGCGGCAGGTGAGTGATGCGGTTGTGATCGAACAGCAGCTCCGTCACGTTCGGCAGCTTCTGCAGGCAGGCCGGTATCTGCTGCAGTCGATTGAAGGACAGCTCCAACCATGCCACACTGCCCAACACATCCCACGGGCACAGGTCAAGCTTGCGCAGCGCGTTCGACACAAGCGTAATGTGCTTGAGCTGGTGTGCGCGTAAACTACCCGAGAGGCTTTTTATCCTGTTGCTCGTAAGGTCCAAAAATTCCAGCTCGCCAAAGGGTGCAAACAGGTTCAGATCGACCGTGGTGAGCGGGTTGAGGCGTATTAATATTTTTTTCACCTTCGATGCCACGCGTTCACCGGGGGGCGCTCCAACCAAGCTGGCCAGTTGGTTCTGGGTGAACTCGAGATGGAGCAGCTCCTTCAGCGGGTAGAACACGGTTAAATCAAGCTCAGCGATTTGAGTGACGCTTACTACAAGCTGCTTCAGATTCTCCAGCTTGGCCAGCGTGGAAGGTACCGCCGCTAGTGGTGCGAAGGCAATGTCTAGCGCGTGCAGGTGCGCATTGGCCTCGAATATCATGCTGCTGAGACCGGTACGGTGCAGGGAGATGCTTTGCAGCGTGCAATCCGTGGTCAGGTGCAGTGTTTCCACATCGGAGCGGTATACAGTCACATTGCCAAAGGGTGCAAATCTTCTCAGTATCGGTCCGTCCAGAATCGGAGTAAGCAATTGATTTAAACTGAGCAATCCGGTGGTGTCGTTCAGCTGGTCGAGTATGGCGTACCCCTCGGACGCAACGTTCCAGTCCTTTAGGTGGCACACGTCCGCGTGCCGTGGGCAGATTAGCTGCACTGCTCGAACACGCGCTGAAATAAACGCAATGCTGAAGGTAGAGGAGGAAGAAAAAGAAGAAGAAAACACTCCCGATGAGCTGCGCTGAGTTGGGCAAATGGCGAAGCGAACCAAACCTTGCGACTAGCAACAGCAACATGTTGGAAAATGAAGCGAGTCACAATTCAGCTAACACTGAGCGCGGTGTATGATTGTTTGGCGATTTTTGTTGAGGCGTAATGGAAAATAAATTAGGGGTTGTTTATGAGTTCTCAGAATTCGCTAGTGATTCGACGTGCAACGTAAAATGTTTGTTTTGTTGTCTGTGTTTTGATGCTACCATGGTCACTTCACACATTGCGCAGGTTTGACTGATTGTTGCATCTTTACACTCTTAATAAGATGATGATGATGATGATAATGATGATGATCATGGTGATCGCTATCTGATTCATTGCGGAGGTAATCTTGCTAAGCGCCTGATGGTATGCAATTTAACTTGTTATACATTTGCACTAGTGATGTGCTCTCTGGAGCGCATTCACGACTCCGATCCGACTCCGGCTATTGTTAGTACAATTACGACTCCTGCAAAATGGGAACCACTAGTTCCGCCCGCAGCCGGAGTCTTCCGTAGTTGTAGTCGTCTGGGTCGGAGTCGTCCGGAGTCGCCCGGAGTCGCCTGGAGTCGCCCGGAGTCGCCTGGAGTCGCCCGGAGTCGGAGTCATTTGAAGGATTCCAGAGTCATGCAGAGTTGTTCGGAGTCTTCCGGAGTCGTCCGTAATTGGCCGACTCAAACAACTCCGGATAACTCTAGGTGGACCTTCCAGATTCGGTTCCGATTTTGTTGGAGTTATATACGGATTTTTTCTAACTTCACCTATCACTAGTTTGTGCTAGTATTGGTGCCGAATAAATTGCAGTGCGGTTAATGTTTTAATATGATAATCAAACGTATTTAAGAAAAATAAGCAATATAATAGAAAAATAAATAATTTCATGTTATTAGCCTGCTTAGGAATAAATTTTACTTATGTTTTTTTTTGCTCTCTTTTTATCATTTTTTGGTTTTTCGCAAATTTTTTGAAAATTACAAAACATTTGACCCGAAAAAAATAAATTTTTATTTAAAAGCTCTTCGTCTTTAAACCCCGGTTTTTTGCCAAGAGCCTAGCGAAAAGTACAAACGGCATGAAAAAAACGCCTGAAAGGTAGGCAAATTGCACGACATTGTTGCTGTAGCAAGAGCCACAAAGGGCACAAGGTGTCCAAATTAAGATTTATTCTTCCTTTTCAACCATATTTATTGCATCTTCTCTCTTCTTCACCCCTCCCTTCCCACTGCTCGCCTTAATACGTGTAATTTAGCGTTCCTGTTCGCTCGCAATGCCCGGAAGCAAACTGTTGATACTCGAAAGCAAAGCACAGGTCGCGCCCTTTTAAGGCGGGGAAGTCTAATTTTCAAATAAACATTCCTCCCCATGCTTTGGCTGCTCCATTGTCGATAAGAGCCGGTGCATTGTGACGCGATCGGTTGACTGGTTTGGTGCGCGATGGTTTGGTTAATTGAATTCCGTACTCCTGGCGTACTTTCGCGCGGGGCGCAATGTGATTAAAGAACGCAGCTAAATATAGCCCTGCGAAGTGTACCGCGCACTGTTCGAGCATAATGTGGCCCCGCGGGGGGGTAGGCTTTTTGAAAGCAGGCACCACACCGCTCATTATTGTGCTTGTTATCAGTATCGGCGTGGCAGGGCTGGTAACATCATCGGCGGCATCATTTTCCAAACCAGCTGGTTGCACAAACAGGCGGTTGTCGTTTTACATACGCTTCGTTATCTCGCTGCTGCTGCTGCTCGGTGGCTGTGCTTTTTTGTTGTTATCCTGCTCCTGTTCATCCTGCCCTTTCCTCCACTTTCGCACCCAACGTGAGAGTAATGTTTGCGCTGTTTAGTTGGTTTATTTATTTTAAAAGGAAATCATTCACAAGAAAAGGGGCCACCACGGTGTAAGCGGGATGTGTTTTTTTGTAAGAAAGTAAATAAAAGGAAAAGAAAAACGTAGATAAAAAACACAAGGAAGAGATAAAAGGCAGTTTAGTGAAGATAAAGAAATAAACACAAATCCAGCAGCTGAAAAGAACCGCACGGCACATGAAAGGAAAATAAGAGAAAAAAGAGAGATGGAAAAGTTGAAAGAAATCGAGACAAGTGCAAAATGTTATTTGATATTCTATACTACCAAAGGGCCGCACGATCGAAGATAAAGATGTTCACAGTTTGTCGCTGAAGGAAAGAGGAAAGAAAACACCTTTTCGATGAAATATCTGAGTCGTTTTTCAAGTACCTAAAGCATATTTTGCGCAATATGTAAGCATTTTTGCGCAGAAATTTTATAAAATAGTATTTTCCAGAATTGAATCAGGCTAACAAAATGGCACGAGGCACAATTACCAAACCAAACATGTCTGGCTTGCTGGTCCCGTAGCAGTAAACTTTCCAGCGAACGTTATTGGCAGCGCACGAAAATCGATTCCATCCAACTGGCAAAAAGTTCCCCAAAAACACAGCTCCCCACCGATCGTGACAAAGTTTGTGTCACCGAAGCGTTCGAACTACTACCCGGACCCGGGCTTTGCTATTTTATATTCCGCCAAGCGTCCTTCCGCATTTTGATCGAGCGTGTCGCCGGCAACGTACACTAATTGCTTAATCTTTTGCCTGGCCCAACTGGCCCCGTAGAAACATGGAGGATTTTTTTCGGGCGGGCTTGCTGCTTGCCGCCTCTCTTGTGCACCTTCCGCACAGCAGCGGAAAGCGTTGTTTGTTGCTGTTTCGACGGTTTCTCCTAGAAATTTAAAACGAAAACAAAAAATCCCCAAGCCACGCTTAAGTTCATTTGCGCACGGCACGATGCAAAAGTAAAGTTTTTGAACTACCTTTCAACAATAATTAATTTCCTCCAAATTAGTGCCGTGGAAAACGGCGTCAAGCATAGAGCGGGCGGCAGGCGAGCTGTAGTGTTTGGTCGGACCCGAAGCAAGCTAAATGGGCTGCTGTGAATCTGGCGAATCTGGGAGGAAGGAGATTTTTTGTTGTTGTCCCAGGCTACCGTTGGAGTGACAGTGAAAAACAGACACTGCAAGCAAGTCTGAAGAGCCTGCAAGCCGGGCAAACATGGTCGATGGTACCAATTGCGAACCGTTTAGCGCACGGGCTGGTACCCAGTATCCGGCAGCCGGTAACCCTGCGCTGTAGTCTGTGGTGAAGTATGCCATGCCCTTTCCAGCCCGGAGCTCGGGGTGAAGGTTCTCGAAGGTTCGATTGGATGGAAAATTCGCCTCTCGCAAACGCTGGTACGGCGGCAACACAGTGTGGCTTTTTTCGCCCTTTTCTCCTACAATCCGCGTGCATTTCCATGCCGAGATGAAGGGAATTTTAAAATTTACATATTAATTAAAAAACCATTTTCCACCATCATCTTCACTTAATGTCAGTATCAATTGCAGTGCGCGTTTGATGGTACGGAAAAACACGTGCACCTTTTTCGGAAGGTTTCGGCCCCGATTACAATGGGGGCAAGTGGGGGCTTACGGTTGTCGGCGAACGGGACGTTGATCGACTACTCACACACACACACACACACATTGAAAACGGCACAAGTGCCCGTGTGGCAGATCAGATTGGTTCAAACGGGCCAGGCGTCCCCATTGAACAGCGAGGCATGGAATGTTCACCATGGCATACCAGTTCTCTGTGCCCTACTGCCATGGAATGCTGCTGGCTAGCAGGTTGTAGAGCACTTTTGAATATTATTTGTTTATGCGTGCGTGTGTGTGTGTGTGTGTGTGCTTTTTTTGCTGTTGCGTTGCAAGTTTTGCGAGCTTCACCATTTGCCCTGGAATTTGCCCGAGCGCGGCGATGTAAAATCGTTCGACGGCGTGGTATGGACAGTTGCAGGAAATTCTTCGAAATTATCATAGTGGAAATTATTTTTTTTCCTGCAACTATTTCGCCTGCAGTTTGCAGATTGAATTATGCGAAATTATTCGGACATTCGGGACGGACATCGGAAACGGGGCAGAATGGCGGCGAAGGCGAATAGTGTGCGCGGTCGTTCGTGAATTGTAAAAGTATTAAAGGATGAAAGTGATTAAAAGAACAGTATGTAAGTATGTAGTAATTTTATTCTAAAATTGCTTTTCTATTTCCCCTATCCCCTAAGTGTGATAATCGATTTCCGCCTAAATGTATGCAATCTGCAACACATTCCATCTTTACTTAAAAGACTAGGGATTAAGCTATTGATGGTCCCATTCTAAAAATGTTTCTCTTAAAAAAAACAAGTTTTGCTCTGCCCCATTGGCCTATTTCTCTTTGCGTTCCTTTGTTTGTTTGTTTATGTTCCGAAAAGCCACACCTTTGGAGCATTGATTATAATGTCTGTACCCACACTCATGAACTTCCCAGGTCGGTGGGTAGGTAAACGCACTTGACTTGAGGAAACACATCATCCTCATTGCCGGTGTGCCATCCCGAACCCACGACCGTGATGGCCGGTAATTGAGCGTTGTCAAAATAATTCAATTTCCTATGCCCGCTCCCAAGGGGCGATCTCCGATTTGCCTAATGACTTCCTGCTAAATACTTTGATCTGTTTCATTTGACTCTGCCTCTTTGCAGGGGCGCATTGGAGGATAGACAGGGATAGAGAGGCGGGAAAAAACACATCTAGCTTTTATGAGACCAACCAAATACAAAAAAAGAAAGCCCACACACAACGTAACGTCAGTGCGATGGGATGAAAAAGCAACTTTCTGGCTGTGGGTATCCGGTGTGGGCTTCCATTTTAGGGGAGGTGCTGAGTGGAGGGTGCCTTATTAAAGTGGATAGATGCAATGGCGTGGCTGAGAATGAGTAGAAGCACGAGTACCATGCAGGATGGGATGGGCGATGGGCAATGCGTACAATGTGAATCTTTAAATTGTCTCAGCGAATGAACGAAACTCACTGTAATGGAGCAAGCTGTATTTTTTCTCTGCTAATGATAAAACCGTGAACTGTGGAGCATTATGTGGGAAAGTTTATGTTTGTAGCGATGTTGTGTTTTTGTTTAGGCGTAAGATTAAACCAAGAGGTTAGTGTGTTTGTATTGGGGGGAAATGGACAGAGATGGAGCAGAAATAAATGTACTATTTTATTTGTGTTTCTGTGCTGTCCTAGTTAGAAATGTAATCAGCTAGAAAAATATTTACATTATCTAGATTCTCGTATCAAGACGCATTTGTGTGAATATCATTAAATGCCAATAAGAAAAATTATGCAGTAACGCATATTAACGTTCAGCCTTTGGAGCCTAATGTGGCAAAAGTCTCAATTGAACTGCAATAAAAACGCCTAAATTTATGCAATATTTTTTTGCTTCGGTGCTTTAATGGCTTAATAAGTATAAGTTATTGTAAAAGTTCCATGTCTGAGAGTTTAAATAGATTTCTTCCAAAAATTTTTACACTTTCAGTTGCTTCAGTTTGGCAAACAGATGAAATGGGAGTAATATTCCTATTAAAAATAGAGAAAATGTTTATTAATCCCATACTTTTCGCAGCAGGTCAAGCAACCCCATTACCATTATTACCATTGTTTATTGTTTTAAATACAACCTATGCAATATAAGCTACATCGCCTAACTAGAATTTACATTCAACAAAAGAAAGAAAAAGCGCTAATAAACATGCGATATTATAATAATCACAAGCTACCCTTTCCCTTGCCACCGAGACGCCCCTAAAACAAACACCGACGCAACGCGCTGCTGGCGCTGTTCATTCATTCTGCGCTTAATAAGCTGTAACGTACGGCTTCGCCGCCACCTACCCATCCCACCCGTTGATAGGTGCGTGTGCATATTATTTCCCTCCCGCCACCAGCGTGGCCTAGTTACCATAAAAACAAACCTGTCATGTCACCGGGCATGTGCTTGCGTTGCCGTTGGTTGACGTTGTGGAAAGCATATAAAAGGAGTACAAAACACTCTCAATCACAACCACACACACATTGGGACAGCATAAACGCACACGTGTGCCACCCTTGTCTCGTGTGCCGCCCTAATGAGCACATTCAAGCTGACAGGAGTTGGTTGGACGAGCTCGGGCGTTTATTTTGTGTTTTTTTGTTTTGCATTCCCATTCCCGCCCGGAAAAGGGTTTTAGCCGAATCGAAGCCGCTGCTTTGTTGCTCATCTCATTTATGATGTTCACGCGGACGCACGCTTGACTGTGAAGGAGGCACGAAACAGTAAGAAGGACATGAAAAGGTATTCAAGGGTTATTTTTTTATTCGTTGCAATAGGAGGCAATGTTTGCGCGGCAAAAGAAAGAAAAGGTGAAACATGAAAGGCTGACACGTTGAAGAGCTGTGCGCTGCGTGACTTTATTGGGAAGCGATGTAGCGATGCTCCCCTTTCCTGTTTGCCGTTTTCGAAGCATAACATCGCATCCTGCTGTGCATTAGCGTAAACATAAAAGAAATGGAGGTTTGTAATAATTATTTTCATATTTTACAACAAACAACCACTTCCTATAAAATACATGCAAACAATGATAATGTGAAATGGGAAGAATTTTACACTGTTGCACCACCAATGCAGATGAACCGGAAGTCGAAGGAAAGCAACAACATTTCCTACACCACATCAATTTGCAGAAGCGTAAGTGGAGGAGCGTATAAAGTCCGATTTTCAAACCGTGGAAGCGATTTTCCATTGTCCTCTTGCTATCGCAAATGAACCGTTTCCAGTAGGCCGTGGAGATGGCTACAGAAAAAGAAACAAACAAATTCTCTACTTAAAAAACCGAAAAGAACGAGAGAAAAAAAGAAATAGCGAAAGAACGAATGAGAGAGAGAGAGAATGTGTGTGTCCAATGTGAGTGATTTAAAAGCAGGAACAAAAATCTTGATAAAAGAGGGAATTGAAATAGAACAAAAAGAGAAGGGCAAAAAAAACAACGACAAGAAAATGAGAGCCTTTATTTCATCTCCTGAGATTTGCGGAAAGGTGTGTGTGTGTGTGTGTGTGTGTGTGTGTGTGTGTGTGTGTGTGTGTGTGTGAGCGCTTTCGTTCTTCCCCGTTTCTTTGCACCGTTGGAGTTGTCCAGCTGGAGAAGGCTGAGATGTGTGTTTTTTTGGTTTGGTTTTCTTCCTTCGGTAAGCAGCATCTCCATCCGAAGGATGCGCGAAGGATGCGTGTAGCCTGATAACGGCCGAGCAGTAGAAAAGTCACTGGAAGTGTATTAATTCTTTCACTGTGTTTTTTTGTTCACTCTCATCTCTCCCCCCTGCGAGGGCTGTGTACGGATTCACTCATCATCCGTTCTCCCTGGAGGGGATTGCCGGCTTTCGTGCGTTGGTTCGGGCTCTGCTAATAGTCTTTCACCTAGCCTTGAGACTTTCTGCATCATTTGCTCCGTCACGTTGGGAGAGAGCGAGAGAGAGTTGGTCAGGCTTTTCCTTTTTTTTGTTGCTCTATTGTTTGTGGGGAGTTGAAGGATCTGTTTTTTGCCTTGCCTACTCGATGAGATGTTGACAGAGGAAGAAGATGGAGAAAAAAAAGAGAGACACACACCACCAGCAACCGTAGGTCGTGTTCAGTGCTGTCCATTTCTCACCGTTTATGCTCCGGCATACGGTTCGCTCTCTCTCTCTCTCTCTCTCATCTCAGCTCGGTCTCATCAGGATCTCAGCATCAGCATTCAGCGCGTGCTTATCTCGCTGTCTGCCTGGAGGGTATGTGTTCGTGGCGGTATCCTGTTGCTGTCACGTTGGGCCTGCCGTCAGTTTGAATCTTGCGATTCGTCGGGACGGTTTTGCCTAGTTGTTGGTGCAGCTTCCGGAGCCGGTGTACGGCATACGGTGGCGTTCTAGTGCGATTCGTGTGCTTTTAGAAGCTGCTCGGAGCTATGGTAGTGTGAGGTAGTGTGTTGCTAGTACATTTGCAGTACAGGTTGCTTCTGGTATGTGTTGTGTGGAGTGAACAAAATAGCAAAATAGGTTAGTTTGGTGAAAGTTTTATAATGGAGCTTTTTTTTAAGTGATATGTAAAACAGGTTTGCAAAAAGTTTAAATTTAAATATAAACGAGCAGCAGCTGCCCACCAGGTGGACCAGGTGACGAAGCAGTAGTGTTGGTGAAGCTATTATTTACCCATGCTACCGCACATGGCCCAACCGTTGGCCCAAGGTGTTTGCGCTGACAAATGGTACGATCTTAAGGTGTGCAAGTGCAAATGCTGTGTGTAGGAAAATGTGTGACAAAGTTTTCAGCGTCCTTTTTACTCCTGGTTGTATGCAAGAAAACGGGGTTATCTTTTAAGGAGCAAAAAAGGGAAAATTGCATCAAATTAGCTGCCATAAATCTCGCCTAGCAAAAGGAGGCACCTCCCTGGAGGTGCCTCAGTGTACGTGTACGATGGCCGAGCAGACAACCGTTTCGAAATTTATCAACCACTCAACGGGTTGTCTCGGACGACATCGATCGAACGTAGGATCGGAAGCAAATGGCTCTATGTGTGTGTCTGTGTGTGTGTTCTTTTTCTTGTTTAATGTGAATTTTCTTCCACTGCTACGTTCATACGATTGAACTCGGAACTTGATCTTTCGAACTCGTTGTTTTGTTGTTGTTGTTGTTGTCGTAGTTGTTGTTGCTTGCTTTGCAAATCACGACCCCGGAAGAAAGGATGAAAGACGATCCCAACCGACCGGGGATCGCTGGAGTGCTGGGCCGTTGTCGTGTTCTATCAAAGTTGTGAACCACATCAGACGTCTTGGCCGTAATTGAGCCTGAAGTGCTTGAGTGGGTGTGATTCCTGCCCCTTCTTCGAAAGAACGTTCACGGGGCTCTGGTGCTGCTAGCCCGATACGTCACTATCACCATCCGCATCATCATCATCATCATCGTCACCTTTTGCTTGGGTCTTTGATTTTAACTCTTTTTTGTTGCGTTGTGATGGTGAAGAAAAGTTGAGAGGGGGGCGAAATATTAAATAAATCATCTTGCCCCTTTTTGCCCGAGAAGCGGCACGTTTCCTTCACCGTGCCTTAGGACTTAGGAAAAGGAAGTGAACGCAAGGAAAATGAAAAAAAAGGCAAACTAGAAGAAAAAGTGGTGATAATTTTTTTGCCAGGGCATTTGATTTCGGAAATAAAAAATAAACTCAACCCCGGGTGTCCCGGGTGAAGGTGACAGGTTACGGGATGACACGACCACTGTTGGGGAGAGAGGGGGAGAGCGTAGTGGAAGCTGGGAAGAATTATTCCCTGTCATCGTGTGTGCGTGTGTGTGTGTGCGTTGTACAGAGTGTCTTGTGTTCCCATCGAAAGATTGGCCATCAGCGCCGAGGGGAAGACGAGATTCCGGCACGCGAACCCACGGCGCTCGGCGAAGACGACACTTGAACAGAAAATTGGATTTCCTGCTCCATTGGAGCCGGGCTGGATACACATAAAAAGGGAAAATTGTGCACAGCAGCACACGGAGCAAGCAAGGTACCGGATAAATTCGCGCTATTTTCTGATCATTTTTGGTGTCCCCCCCCTCCCTGCCATCGTTGGTTCTTCTTTTCATTTTCTTTTTTGGGATGGTTGAATTATAGCGACACACTGGGGCGTTTATCGCGATCCGTACGGGGTAGGTTTCGGGTTTGAAGTATTTTTATTATTAATTTTCTCTATTGAATTGGCACGCACTCGAAGCGTGAATAGAGAACGCTGGAACGGATGAGAAGGAATAGTCGGGAGAATTGGTTGGGGAATCTTGGAGGCAACCGCCCTACCAAGGATAAGGAATTTAAGACGGATGAAAGCGTTGTTTCAAAGAGATCTGTATCTCTACATGTTGCTTGGCCACTTTTTGTCATACACGTTTGACAACGATATGTATCAGTTTGAGAGTTTGGTACATTGTTCATGTGAGAAGTTGACAAAGAAATAAACTAAAGGTACACAATGCACACCATAAATAAGATACCTTTTGTGTGGAAAAGGAAGAAAGAGGCTTTTTGCCCAATGCAATACACACAGCTCTACTCAAATAGTTTATTATGCTATAAAGATCTCATTGGAAAAGTATGAAATTTATTAGCAAACCAACAATGAACATCAATTCTCAATGTAATACATTAAATTGGTATGGATTTTAATTCGGTATTGATTCTTTGCGAAGAAATATGTTCCGATGTTTCGAAAATATTCAATTTATTCAATTATAAAAGTTTTAGTTTAAAAAACGAACGACTTTGTTAAAAAAGTTAAAAAAATGGATTTATATTGCCTTTTTATTTTCTTACACAACTATTAAGCTGTTAGGTATTAGGTTCATTTGCTTTAAACTACAAATTTGTGTTAAAATTAGCAAAGAATCTATTTGGATTCATATAAGAATCTAATTATAAAAATAAACTACAGGGATAATATTGATAAAAACCTCATAACCACATATGCTAAACAGTGCATCCCCCTTTCCGTGTCGAATGCACTTCCCAACCCCTGATCGATAAAGGGAATGGCTTATTAATTCTGCGATAACGAGCCATCTCCTCGATGCGAGAGAAGCCTCAAGTGCTGCCGGGTTGAATGGAACGGATGCATCCGGGGGGAAAAAGGGTACACTTATGCACGACCTTATGCACGGCCGGTTTGCATCCATGAGCAGCTGTGCCATGATTTAATCTGCAGTGGTGGAGGTTGTTTTTTTTTTGTTGTTGCTTGCTGCCAAGCTCAGCCCCTTTTGCCATTCCGCACCATTAGCAGACGAGCAGCAACTTTCGATGTTTTGCTTCCCACACTTGTACACATGTATTGGGGTTGCAGGCAGGATCAACAAAAACAGCATCCCTGGAGCAGAAAGCAGCGGCTGGGTGTGAGGTCCCGCCTAGGTTGAGTGGCGCGCTCGGTCGTGTGCGGAAGCTGGTTCTACTGTGACCATCGGTAGGTCGTAAGATGTGGGCTAGTTCGAAGTTGCCAAACCCATTCGGGCAGTATGTTGCTTATCTCGTGGTGCATGCTTTTCTGGTCCATTTATACATACACACACCACACCACACCACACTTTACGGTAGCAGGTGAATCAGCATTACATAAATTTTTCTCAACGAAAAACTTTGGCCTTTCGCAGGCGCTGTCCCTCCACTCAATGGCCCACCAGAGATTCTGGGTACATGCATGTATTTTGAAGTGGAAAAAACCACCGTACGAACGATGTAAGAGGGGCAAACACACGAACAGAGAAGCGCATCGTTAGCAGAGCAAATTAAAAAGCGTATAATTTACGGCACAGTGCAGGTTTGGGTTTGACCCCGTACCTTACTTTCATTTAAAGCCAGAGTAATAGTACCCGTGGACCGACCATCGTTTCGGCTGGCAGTCAGCTTCAACGCGAACCACGAAGATCACGGCACGCGGCATTGAGGGGAGGGTCAAAGCAGATCATAGATCACATGGCCTGGTATTACAAGCGCACCGAAAAAGGGTTGCCTTTTTCTAGGTCAGGCAGCCACCGGTGCAAATGCTGGAGGATATCGATACATTTGAATCAATTCCACGACAGCGTTTCGCCACGTCAGCGTTTATAAATGCACAAAACGCCATTTCATGGTGCCAGCTGGAACTGCCGGTGCTGCATTTCACTGCCAAGCAAGTCAGCCGTGTCATGTGCGTGTGTGTGTATGTTCATGCTCCGAGCTGATAAAAATCGATTCGAGAAGCGGGTAGCGTGAAATAAATGAAAACGTATGGCAAAAGCTCCACCGGGAAGCTAAACACCACGTGCACCAATGTGCACCGTGTAGAAGTGGTTCCTTCTAGCTTAACGGCGTTTTTTTTTGTTTGCCTCCTGCAACGTATGATAAATGGCATAAATTGCGCATGATTTGTAGGGGAATCGTTTTATATCCGCTATGAATAATTTATGAAGCGTTGAAAGTTTCGAGAAACAATTTAAATAAACTGGTGAATGTAACGTGTTTGGTAAAAAAAGGGGAATTTTACTCAAGGATTTAAAATACCCGGCATGTTCTGATTAAATCGTTTAAATGGGTCTATTATTTTTGTTAAGATACAGTGTCAGCGCTTTCTTTCGGGATTTAGCATGAAAAGTTCTGTCACGTAAAAATTAACGTTGCAATGCGCCTAAATGTAGGCATTGTAAAATTACAAAAAGACCTAAAAGTACATAAAATAGATAAATTGATTGATAGCGCCTGAGTGTATGCAATCTTTAGCAAAATGATAAACATATGTGTTGCATACTTTTAGCAGTCGCAAAAACAATCGCGTATGAAGCCGACTAAGAAAGCAGGGCAATGAAAATAACACAATAGTATGAAATTGAACCAAACTTGTTCAATATTCGATGCATTAGAAATAGCAAAATTGTTTTGTGTGCTATCTTATGCACTGGCAAAATTATTCAATCTAAACTCGGGGAAGGCTTCTGCTCTGGGTTTGCCGATCCTATTCCTTCCGGGCATTCTTCATTCACCGCTGCACAACCACTTGACAGTGCAACACTAGCAAAATACATACATTCAAAGTGCTATAAATGTTTGAAAGTCCCCCTTGGCCGACCGGTTTCGTGCCGGCGTACAGGCAAAGTCAACCACAAGCGAAGAGAATTTTGTGCATCCTGCAGTCTACGGCCAGCGCACACGACCGGGTCTCGAGTGCAACCGACCGCCGGCAAATGTGTGTGATCGCACATTTGTTGACATTATAAATTCATGCAGGAAGCATCGCTCTGTATCGGGAAGAATTGGGTTAGGGCAAGGCAACGAAAAAAGAAGAAGAAGCATCCGTGCAGGCACGAAAATCTGTTTCCTTTTCGTTGAGTGGAGACGATGACTTTGTAGCTGGCAGCGGAGACCAAACAGATGGATGCGGTCGTTGAAAGTCGTTCGGTCGTGGCATGCGGCATGATCGCTAGCACATCGGAGCAGAAAAAGCGGAAAAGTGTCCCGCTGGAAAGAAATTTATAAACTGTGGTCAGACTCAAATCGAACTCGGAGAACAAGCACAATGGTTAAAAGGGGATCCGTTTTTCGGGCGAGGGATAGTTCAATTAACCAGGAAATATGGAAGGTTTCCACTCAAGACCTTCACCATAATATGGCTGTGAATGTGTTTTCGTAACAGTTTGCTGAGCTGTTCAAACGTTGTTGAAACGATATTTTTTCTTTCCTCACATGCAAATATCCACACTTGAAGTCAGATTTATGGAAACTCATTTCCCGTCTCAGCACTGTGAGATGTAGATGTAGGACCAACCTCAACCGGATGCCGGAACGTCCGCTACGAGCAATGGCAGGAGCACTGGCTCAGGCACAAGGAAGTGCAGTCCAACCGACCGGCGGCAGGATGTGAGGGAAGCATATTGGGAAGTTGGAGTTTCGTTTGTTTGATTAACTTTTGCGGTCATGAAATACGGCGCATTCGGGCTTTGGATGGGCTTGGTTATGTGAGTAGGAGGCTGGATGGATTGTGTTGTTGCCGCTGGTTGAACTTTTTCCATCCGACCGTCGCCGTATGCGGAGCTGGTTTGAATGCCATTTGCACTCTCGATCCGCACTTCCTGTCCTAACTTCCTATTTTGACTTTTTTTATCTTGTTTCCCGAAGCAGGTCAGCAGCTGTGTAAATGTTTTGCGTGCAAGTGTTGGGGTAGTCGGCAAAGAAAGTTGTAGCACAACTCGTTTCCGTTGTTTTGCGGTGTTTATGAAGTATTTTGAACGGGATAATGGGAGAGAAACAGGGACAGATAGAAAAAAAACACCCTGTTCGACCAATACGGTTTGTAGGTGACAGGTTAGGGATTTGGTTGTTTTTTGAGGGTGAGTGAGCTCATGTGCAGCCGTGTGTGAGCGTTGCGGACCAGCAACTTAGTTTTGTGTGCGAGTTGATCATCCGTAAACGATCCTCCCGAGGGAGATATTGGGGAAAGGTTTAGTGCCGTTGCTTCTGGGAAGCTAGTGGTTTGCTGCTGGGAAATTGAAAAGTAAATGCACGCGTGTTCCATCAGTGTGATTGTGTGTGTGTGTGGTAGGTTGTAAGTACAGGTTAGGGGTTGATTGGCAAAGTTTTGCCAACAAGTAATGCGCAACCAATTGAACCCACTTGGTTTGTATTTATGGTTTGATCGTTTAAATAACTGAACGATTTGATGTAATTGATAATTGATCGTTTTTTTCCTCTTAATAGAATTAATTACAACTCTATTTGTTTGAAACGAAGAGAAAAAGTTTAATAATGATAAATTATTCCTTAAACTGCGAGATGTGTGCAATATTGCATATCTTTAGGCGTGTTTCTATATTTTTTACAATAATATGTTCCTCGCCCGAGACTTTTTTCGAGCAATATTTTTCTGAATAAATGTTTTCACGATATTCACTCAGTTCGATTGAAGTGTAAGCTCTACAAACGCTTTAGTTCTTTTATCTTAAAAAAATCGTTGAAAAATATCCCACACACCAATTGAAGCCAACCCTTTGTTAGACGAAAGCAGAATACAACTGCACTTTCATTCGCTTCAGCTTAACTTTTTACACTTCGCTCAATAAAGTGTAGATTTACTTTTCGCTACTACATCAACCCTTTTTTGCCCGGCAGCCCATCTCAATCAATCAGCAGCATAGGAACCGTTCCGCACTGTTCTAGTCACAGTTGAACGGGCGGGTTCGATTTTCACGCCCCCTTTGCTACGGACCGGCGCTGATGAAGAAATCGCTAAACTTTGCGCGCGTAATAAGATTGGCTTGCAATTTCAGGGTAAATTTAATCTAAGTTAGATTGAAAACTAAAACGGTTCTGTTTGCACAGCTTGCTTGGCCTGGCGTCTGCGTTGCGCTCGGTTGGGTGTAAAACCCCTGAAAGGTTGGTGCAGCTCGAGATGCAGCGCTACTGGTACAGGGGAGTGATAGTAAACGATCGCAGCAGGTAGTTGAAAGTGTATACGGCTTCAGCCACACAAGCGACAAGTCGAGCGTTACAGCCAGGCTTTTGATACGGGGGTACTTGTTCACCGTTGCATACGAGCAGCAGTTAGAGTGTATTAGAGGTTTTAGGCGCTTAAGATGGGTTAATTGTTGATTTAATTGAAAATTATTGCCAGTGTCAGAAGCGCTACGAAAATGAAACATGGTTTGGCAATGGTTGGAAATTTAAGATTAAAATCTTCCATTTACAGTCAAACGTTGGGGAAATGTTTAACGGATTTTCTCACTTTATGAGCATTTGAACGCCTGAAGTAATCTCTTTAGCAAAGTTGTACTTAAATTAAGATGCTGTAAAGCGAGGGATGCTCACGAACTTCTTAAGAATTCGTAAATTGCAGCAGCCAAGTACAGCCCAGCCACGATGTTCGCTTTGCCCCAAGGGGAGGTGGGCTGAGTTATCCTCGGGAGAGATTTACTGGCACTGTACAAAGCTTAACAAGCACGGCATGCGGCCATGGTGGAAATGCATTTTCAAAACCGCCAACCAGCCAACCGCACTTGATGGCGGTGGCAACCGACCGATCAGCTTACCAGAGTTACTTGCGTGTGCCGGGATCGTTCATTCATCACACGACTCGGCGCTGGCTGGCTGTGTGTGTTTACACAGCACGGAAGTTGGTTCTTAATTTTCGCTCCAATTAGCTCACCAGCGGGAGCCGTGTGCCGTGAACTGTCAAGAGATTAATTTATTATATATACACACATACACACACAGGGGTACATCGTCAAACACACAGACTGCACTCGTAGACGGTACACCAGTGGCAGCAACTGCTCCTCGCGAAACTTGAGATAGATTTATTATGCAGTTTCTACCCCTGTACGGCTCAGCCCTGCTTGCCTGTACTGTGCCTGCAACTTCCCTTTGGAACGCCAAGAAATGTACAGGTACAGTGTAATCTGGGCCGTTTTGGCGGGCGTCTTGCATCGCGTAGCTTCACGGGGGAGTGCACTACATTTTCGTAAGTTAATGGGATTTTAGTTCTCATTTGGAAAGGAAGCAGTTTTGATTACTAACGTTTGCTACGCATACAACGAGGGTGTCGGAAGGCAGCTGTCTGAAAATAGTACAGAGTGACTAAAATTAAAAAAAAGTCTTGAATCTTGGCAAAAATAATTCAAAATTACAGTCAAGCTTCAACTTCCAAAAAAAATCAAAAAATTAATTTCAACAGTGACATTATGGAATTTAACGTAAGCATTTTATTATATTTCAATTATCTGTAGCAAATTCTCATATTCTGCAGTTCATAGCTCGTTAAATTTAATTTGTTGCTTCATTTATTATTGACAATACAGTCTGTTCCCGAGTTACGCGGTTTCTGCGTTCCCGACGAATCCGCGTAACTCGAATATTCGCGTATGTCGAATTTCACGTTTTTTGACTAAAATACTATTGATTACTCGGAGTTTTTTATTTAATTTAGTACTTTCATACACTTTATCATTTATTTGATATGATTCGTGCAGAAAATTATAATATTTCTGGTTTTTAAGCGGTTTCAATTTGTTAGCATAAATGCAATTTATACCGAACTTGACGCAAATTGTATTGATTTGACATTTAATCTGTCAAATTTAGAAAACCGCGTATCTCCGAATCCGCGTATGTCGAGAACCGCGTAACTCGGGAACAGACTGTACTGCCTTTGGTCCTATTTTTCCTTAAACAAACGCTTTAACATGCGTTCGTGTCATGCAGAGTGCCTATCTTTGAGGGGCTGTTAGTAATCATAAATCTACAGAGAAACGCTTCAACATGCTTAATGCAGATTGCCTACCTTTTGGGCGCTATTTTCATTTCTCTCAATAATCACACGGAATTAATAAGCACTAAAACACGCAAACACCTAAAATCTAGCAATCGCGTTCTTAGAAAATGCTACATGGACCTATTTTAAACGCTCGGAAACAAGGAAGCGTCTCGTTAAAAGCATTCACGTCGGTGCGCTCCAGAAAACGGGATTACCTGTTAACGTACGGTAAAAAGGTTCGTCACAAAACCGTTGCCATTTGTGTGTCTGTGCGCGCACACAAACACAAACATACAGCTACGGGGCTTAAATTGACAAAGGTAGCTACCGCCATCACACGTTTGCTGCTGGCATCACGCCACACGGATTGATTGTGACAAACAAAATGGGCGACCCCCGGCGGGACCAAGACATCGGAAGAACACGATGAAGACATAGATCAATTTCCCATTTGTATCCGTGTTTGCTTATATTCCGTTCGCCTTAACCTTAACGCGGGAGTAGAAAGGTAGAAAGCGTCTTTTGTAAGTGAGGTGAAAAAGAAATGGGGGAAAAACATAGCAGCACACACACAAACAGACACATTTTTGCCCAAAAACCCCATTCGTCGTGCCAGCGACAGAAACTGTTCGCCCCTCGTGCAGCTGTGCGGGGCAGCTCGAAATCGAAGACGAATGAGCTTCGGCTTAAAATCACGTTCCGCAAACAGCAGGCAAGCAATGCCGAATGTGTTTCCTTCGATTGCGGTGGCGTGCGGTCTGGGTGGTGTACGCTTCCGCCAGTAATCCGTTTGACAAATAAAAGCACTTTGTCGTCGCTGCGTACGTTTCAGCTCGCCGGGGCAGCGATGGGAGAGATGGGAGACGCTTTTTTACATTCCCGGGATGGAAAGTTTGCTTTGCCGGGTATTATGAGCGATCGAGTGCAGCACGTTCCGACGTTCTTAATGGATTCTTGTGTCTTTTCGAAAGGTGACAACAGGAAACAATCATTCGATGCAGCAATGTTGCAACTGTACGCAAGCAATGTAAACCATCATCGCAACCAGTCAATTTCAAATTTCATCACAATGCGAAGTTGCATTTGTTTCCCATTGTCGTGCACAGTGCCGGCTTGGGGGAAGTTTGTCTAGCTTAATTATCGAAACCAGCCCGAGCGTGTTTGGGCGACAGCCCGCTGTACGATAAGCAACGGGTGTCTTCCATCAACGGTATGGCATACTAATGTGCCAGTCTGACGAAAACTGTGCTCATTACGAACGCAGACGATTTGCATGCGAAAGAAATTGTCCCTGTGTGTGTGTGTGTGTGTGTGTGTGTGTGTGTGTGTGTGTGCGAGAGTGCCTTTTTTCTTTCTTCTTCTGTACCAGGAAGCGCACATAAATTTACGCAACACTTGCATACCTTTCAGGCGCGTGGGCTTTCCTGCATTTCTCTGCCGGTCGGAAAAAGGTGGAGGGAAAACTTTGCACACCAAGCATAAGTAGGATTTATTTCGACAGAAAGTTTGCTTCACTCACACTACTTGGGTAAATGCTGCTTTATATCACTCGTTTGTGTGGCTGTGTGCCTGTGTGTGTGTGTGCGTGCGTCAATGTCTTTCACTCGAATTAATACTTGCATCAAAATGCAAATGCCGTACCACCATTTCTCCTCTACCTTTCGTGCTAAAACGCTCCCGAGAGGGATTTCGGAGAAAGCCGACGAAGAGTTTAGTTTCCAACCAGCCAGTTCGGTGCTCGGTAAAGAACTTTTTAATTCCTTTCGGATTGTTTCGGAAACCGGGTAAGATTGTTCTTTCCACCCTCTTCCGGGTGAGAGGGGGGAGCTGCAGGAAGTACGCTGAGTACGCCCAGTACGAAAAGTCAAACATCACAACTGTTTCGTTTCATTTAACTTTACCGGCCGACTTGGAGTGATGGCAGACGGAGGGGGGGGGGGGGGAACTAAATGTTGGAACTACAGACAAGAAGAAATAAATAATTCTTTTTCTTATCCTACACCCTTTCTCTCTCTTTCATTTTTTTTTGCAGCAAAAAACTGGAAGATACACTGCAGTGGGCCTAATGCGGAATAAAACTCTTCGCGTACACGCAAACTACAATAACTTCTAAAATGTGCACACAACTAAAACATCTAAAAAAAGACAAATAACTGATGAAACATCAACGAAAGTAAAGGCACTTTCACTAAGAAGTCGGTGAATCGACTAACTAACTTAAAATGCTGACTCGCCTCACGAAAATTTACTCCGAAAAGAAGTTTTCAATTTACTTTTAGACCAAATTGATTCGCGTTTTTCTTCCTCTTAATGTACGAAAAGTTTGATTGGTTTGATTTTCGATAATTAACCACGGTTAGCAGCATCTGACCTAAGTGCTTATAACAGTGCGGAGATTTTACCTTTTCAGGTGTATGTGTTTGAGAAGGTTTTGGTTAAATTTTTTGTTCTTTTACTTTCCTTAATCATTTTAGCGTGGCAGTGTAGACACACACACAAAAAACGGTGCAGTGCAGAAGTGATGTTGAAACAGGGTGAAAAATAAAAGAAAGAGAGAGAGTGAGTACAAAAAAGTGTGCCAATCAGTCAGTGTTGAAGAAAGCTCCGTGGCAGTGTGAAGTGAAAAAAGCCAAGAGAATGAAAATAAAAACCTTCCCCCCGCATGCAGCAGTCCTGTCAAGCAGTTGAATAATTAATTACGCAAGAAGAATAGCGTTCGCCAAACTGAAACGCCGTACCAGTTTAGTGAAGTGTGATTGGGATAGAAACGAGCCGGAAAAGGAAGGAAGTAGGTTAGTTGCTAGCTGCGAGCTTGTCAAAGCATAATTGGCATTTGCTCTCGCTCGATGGCGATTCTGTGAAAAAGTGTTCGTGTGAGTGTATAAGAAGAATGCAGCTACTGTGTGTCTTGTGAGTAACCACTGCTGCCACGATTGATTTCTGCGAGCAAATAACATTTAAAATTCCATAAATAAACTAGCCCCCAGGGTTTGGGCGATTGTTTTGCGAGTGTGGTACGGGAAAACAAAACCAGAAGAAGGTTCATCTTCTTGCCTGCGGTGCAACATGTAACGGTGCAACGCAACGCCATTCCGTGCTGCCTAACTGCGAAATGTTTCCGCTGGCACGAACCAACAGCAGCAGCCCAACAATGCACCGACGGGTGTAGCAACGTTCAGCGGGGTTGGTGTGGAGAAGTAACGCTATCGTGCTCGGCTGCCATTAGGAGGGCCGTCGATCACCGTCCGTCGCTGCACAGTGTAGTGGAGTGAAAAGTACGCGCGCAGAAGGGGCCCAACCACGCACACGTCTATGCCGTTGGCGGGCGCGTCCAAAACCAATAATGGATGTACGCGGACTCGCCCAGGGCATTCTGCTGCTGCACATTCTCAAAGGTAAGTCAATTAAACCGGGGAGAGGGAAAGAAAGGTCGGCGTCCGTTTGGTTTCACCCCTTTCTGGCAATGTTCGTGAAGGAGTTCTGAAGAAATGTCTTCTGCTTTCTGTGCGTTTGAAGTCAACCAGCAACATCACCGTAGCCGAGCACTGGAATGGGTTCAAACCAATCGTTTAATTAGTGTGCTGAAAGGTTGAGCCATCTCCAAGTGCTTATAATACATCCCGCATCGAAGGTTTCCTTTGCTGCGAGGCACTACTATGAAAGCTACCTCATTTTGTGCCATTGGTGGCGTGAGAAAAGAATTTAATGAAGAAATTCCTACACTCCGTTTGCCGGCAAAAATGAGGTTCAAGTATTCCGGCCTGCCACCGGGTTCGCCGGAGATCGAATGGAATTTTATTGCCATCGCATTGGGAAAGAATGAAATGCATCGCTGGTAGAAGACTTGAGTGGTGAGGAGCGGTGTTTGCGAGTTTGGTTCGGGTTTGGGAAGGAGTGTGAGTGCTGCGAGACAAGCAGTTGAAGGTCAGGTGCAGCTGGAAGGTACATGAGCACGCATGGAACATATAAAAGCACTCTCCTAATTGAAGATAATATTTCTTGTACTTGATAATATGTACGTTGAAACTCTTTTCAAGCTTGTTCTTGGGTCAAAATTAATGAATAACGATAATTTATAGGTTAGGATTGAAATTAACTAGTAGCATCGATATATTACATCCAACTTCACGTAAAGGATACACACATCTTAAAAAAAGGTTATCAATAACGAAAAAGGATATTATCGTTAGAGCGCCATCTGTTGCAAAAGCTGAATACTACAATCCACTAGGATGTTTGTCTTGATTTACTAGCTTTCATTTTTATTGATAACTTTTAGAGTTTTATTCATCTTTCTCATGTTCATTCAACAGTTATTTTTATATTGAAACTATAAAAATTACTGTCTTTGCCTACAACATTACTTAAATATCATTATTTTGTTGTATTCATTCTCACTACTTTATATATTTATTATTACCAACAACAGCTAGACAGCAGCCACCATAGCTTCCAAAACATATTTTATGCACATTGATTTAGGTTCACAACTATACTACAAACCAACTCTATATGTTAAAGTGTCCCAAAACCAACCCTTACCTAGTAGAATAGCTTCTTGTTTGAGACCGAGACTACTGGATGAACGTACCATTTGAATTATTAATCGAAGGCTCAACATCGAACCCACTCTCACACGCTGTCTGTTCAGTCGCAGTCCTTCCTGCTCGAACCATCAATTAGCTTTGCTTGATTATCTATCCGTCACCCCACCCCGAAAGAAGCGGGTCCAATTAGGGTCGTCGAAAGTTACCGTCGAGACCGAAACTAATGTAAATTTCAGGCTCTCACACGACACACAGCGACCCGGCTCAGCGTGTGGGCAGCCGCGTTTCAATGGACGTTAATTTGTTACGATCCAAGAATTAGGCCAACGAAAAACCCTCTCCGTTGATCCTTCTGTGCCTTTTCCCATTAAAAAAAACCTTGCCCCCACTAAAGCACTCGGCCCATTTCGCCCCTCCCACACTTTGCGTGAAAAGTAATGTCAAATAAATTACTCAAAGTTCGTTTGTTGCTTCTCCGTTTCGGTTAGAGCCGGCGGGCAGTCCTGCAGTCGGAGTATTTGCTCGCGCACGTCCATTTCCGATTTTTGGCAGCTTAATTTACATGGAAACCGTTCGTCAGGCTACCGCGAGGGGACAATTGAGTTAATTTTCCGTCACTCGGGCGCTTTTTTTTTGCGCAGGAGGCTTCCCACCCCATTGAAGGAGGTTTGACAGAAAAAGAATGGCATTTGTTTGGAAGAGTTTTATGGCGTTTTGCAAAAAAAACGCCCCTTCGTAGGAAGTTTTCCACCACCAGGCGCCTCCATTCGTAACGTATATTTAAACGGGCGGGCGCGCGTACAGTGTACGAAAGCTTTTGAAAATTGTGCCACTGTACTACTCCATTACCCTCCTGACCTGACAAATTTACACCGCCCAAAATGGCAAAAAGGAGAAAAAAAAACACACAGAAACATGAGACACCTTTTTTCCCTCCACAAAGGCACAAGAAACGACGTTCTTGTTTGCGTTGGGCCTTTCCCCGTGCCCAGCACGGCCTCTCCCGCGCAAAACACAAAGTTTGCCTTCGTGTGCAGGGCATTTATTTACTTCCCATTTGCTTTTGCTACTGCTTATTTGCCACCGGGCCGGATGGACGAGCGGAGGGGTGTTGATTTATTCTTCCCCTACCAAACAAATTGCTTCACCAAATCCATCATCCGGATCAGCTGTATTGGAAAGGCATTTGGGAGGCAAACGGGTGGTTCAATGAATGGATGGACGGAAGAAAAAGCGGAGCCAAATAGAACGAGATTTAGATGAGACAGGATGAAGGAAAGTTAATACGGTACTGGTGCTGTGCAAGAGGATGCGAAAGCCAGTGGCAAAATCCTCAAACTCACCTCGACAAGAAACGACGCTCATCGCTCATACACGTCCACCGAGGGCACGGCAACGATCGAACCAAATTCGAACCCGACATGATGATGTTGGAAAGCGAAGATGCGAAGATGGAACAGCTGCGAAGATGGAACTTTCGCAGCGATTCAAATCCACATCCACACCGAGCGATTGAGAAGCGAACAAGTGAGAAAATAATACCATCAAAAAGCGACCAAATGGAAAAGGCGGAAAAGTGAAACATCTCGTTCTCGGCTTCCGACAGGAGCAGTGTGGAAATGGCGCGCGCTGGGCTGGGTGAAAGCAGTGAGTGGCTTTCCGGGACTGTGCTACTTGTCTCGAGTGTTAGCTCTCGTTTGTTTCGTTTGATTCCGGAAATCCAGACACAAGCGAAAGATTCTGTATTTGTTCGATTGTGTATGTCTGTGTGTGTGTTTGTGTGTGTATGTGCGTTCACGTCACGAAGTTAAGTCGTCTCCGGTACGCTCTCAGTTGTTTTTACTGCGCACCAAGTGAACGTGGGGGGAAGAGGAAAACTTTTTTCATTTCAATCATCTCCCATTGACTTTCTTGGTGCTCGCTGGTCTGTCGGTTTGAGTGAAACTTTAAGAAGGGTTTCATTCGCCCAGTTCTCATACCACGGTCGTATAAAACCCCTAGTAAAAAACCGCACACGCATTACAAATGAGCGAAAGTTCTTAATTTGACAGTGGAAAGCAAAACCCCGTTCCGTTTTTTTCTCAGTGGCGCACTTTGCACATTCAAGCGACATGAAATGAGCAGCACAGAAGAAGGGGGGGGGGGAGCAGGGAAACTTTCGAACCGAAAGCCCTACACATAACACATCTGCATGGTTGACAGGTTCGCCTGTGCTGCCAAATAACATGGAAAGCGTTTCAGGCCAGGCGGGGGCAGCCCGATGTGAAACCTTTTTCAAACTGACTGGCTCATTCGGCCGCTGGTGACGCTGGTGAAATATTCAAAATACGTCCAAGTTACCCTCCGATGTTTGATTCCGATGCCGAAGCGAAGGATCGTTTTTTTTTACGAAGAATCAACTGTATCCTGCTGGAGCTGTCCGTTACTGATGATGCTGTCCGTGGCAGGGTTGTGAGAAAGTTAAAATGTATTGGAAATGGAACTTTCAGCTCCTGTTTTTTGTTTGGTCGATGATTTGAAAAATGGCAAGGTGGGAGATAAAAAAGGGAAATTGTTTCTTTTAGAAGGAGGCAGATAGTGTGACAACACTAACAACGGCATTACAAATTCATTTCTTGTTCAGGTTTTGACGCTTTCGACAGGCAGAAATGTAAAAACACTTGAGCAAATTGTTCGAATTGTAATACTCACAAGTTGGAATTTCACATTTTGGAACCATTACAACCTACTTTTGGCTACACAAGGCATGGAAACTACTCCTACTGCTATTTAATCGCTTTATATTAAGAGTAATGTTACAATTTTCGAATAAATTTGATTGAAATACATTTTGTTTTTATCATCTTCACGTGCAACTCATCTCCACAGCACCCTGAAAAGCTTCATGTTTGAAATTACTTTCATAAGATAAACATAAAACTTCACGCAGAGGGAGCTCGTATCTACGACGCCCGGAGACTGCAATGGTAGAAGTACTAGGACGATGGAACAAAACCACGGAAAGCAGCCCAACAACTTGAGCGAAGCAAAAATATAAAAAAAACACATACAGCAAGTTTACTAAGATAAAGAAAATTGGATTTTCCATAAGCACAACCGCATTGGCGGCGGTATACTATCAGGTACAAAGATGGATTGCCTGCCTGGTCTGCCTGGCCTGGCTGGTGGGATAAAGTTTGTAAACTTGGCTACAGGTCTTGGTTACGGCACTGCACCACGAGCAGATTGTGTCAGACGTCAGCAGTTTGCCTGCCTGCTTCACCGTGCAGGGTGAGTGCTGTTCCGTGGGGGTTCCCTTTACTGCTTTAATGTATGATAAAGATAAATTTAAAAAGGTAAGAAACCGAAGAAATACACTCAACTACGCGAAAGCACTGCAATCGGTTGAGAAGCCACAGAGAAAGAAAATAACACAAGCGGAGTAGTGCTGTTGGATAAGAAAGGTAAAGCTTTTTTTCCTAACGTGAACACACACACATCTCGGTGAAACTGTTCGCATCCCGAAAGGTTGCACCCTGCTGGCAAGGGATTACTTTACTTTAAATCAATTTTCTCGTCCAACACGGCAGCAACACCAGCCGCGCTGGGAGATTTATGCTAACGAATGTTACTCTTATACACCACCGCTGTACCTTTCCTGCGGAGGTGTTGTACCTTGGTGTGGGATCGCAAAACGAAAAACGGTGAAATGGTGAGAATAAAGAAACCGGAGGACTGGAAACAGGGGTTAAGCTACACAGCTATTGAAGCATGAAGTGAATTTTCCTGACATAAAGAAGGGCGTTAAGTATTTACCCGTTTTCGTGTAAGAAACGATTACGGTGATTCCTGTTTCATGTTCCCTTCAAACGGGGGAGATATTTTTACATCGGGAACAACTTCATGGCGTACGGTTGTGGGATAAAATGCTTTAATGTTATAACATTAGTATGAAAATAATCATTTACCATGGTTTGGCCATACTATGTGTATTGTGGATTGCATACCTTTTAGGCGCTTCGCGCATGTATAATATTTCTTATACAACAAACCATAGTAAATGCTCCAACACTGAAAATGTTATTTGTAGTGCTTTTGCGTCTTTTGCGTCTGCTTTTTTCCTCAGTCCCACACATCTGGACACCCTGATGGATGTGTTATGGAGGAAGATTACCAACCCACAGCTTCGCCCCCCTCGTTAGCGTTACCTTTGCGATAAAGGTGATGATTAAACGCTGCAGGGAGTCAAGCAAAGCGGGGCAGGTTTCGTTCACCATACGGTGAGCAGGAACAGGAACAAACAAACGATTCACAACACAGCGATACGCGGCCGTCTTCAACCGTGTAGGATTTGTAAGGATATTTGTACCGGCCTTGCTCCACAGGGGGGGGGGGGGGGGGGGTCAAAAACCCCCAGTGCCGGTAGATTTGCTGAGCTTAGAAAGTTCACTCCCCGTCCCCGTTCGCTTCATCGGCAGAAGGCCGAACCGTCGGGTAAGGCAGAGCAAAACGGTTTGCCCGAAATCGATCGAAGCATATCGGCATGAGGGCGGGGATGCACAAAACACTCTCGATACTCATTTTCCAGTTGACGTAGGAGGTAAGATTATAAAACGGAACGTGTCAGTTTATCTTGCGTTATTTATGAGTGCCGGGTGCCCCTTGCGCTCGGCCTGTGCTCGGTGTGCGATGCGGCTGTGACCTTTGCATTTATGGATCAGGCCGCTCGTAAATCCGTGCCGTCCCCACTTTCAGATCCTGGGTCGAGCCCCAACGCGTCACTGCCTGACGCTGCGATGCAAATGCGAAAGACGACCCGGTTCGATCGGACAGATCGAGCGTGAAGCTTCCAGCTTTACACTTGCGTTTCTTTCTAATCGTAACCGAACGCCTCACTGAGACTGTGAGACTGTGGCCGGGATTGAGCACAACGGTGTGTTTGATTTTGCCTCCTTTTTCCAGATCCACTTGCGTATGTGCAATGAATATTCATTACGGGGACCGGTGGCAGTGGCAGGACCGTTTCTCTGGCAAAGTGGGAACTGTGGAAGCTGTCAGCTTACCATTTTTATCGCTATTGATTTTGCTAGGATTTATGCAATGATCCAGGGCCATAGAGAGCATGTGAGAGAGATAGAGGGTTTCTAGCCAACCGAGCGAATGGAACCAGTGAGGGCGAACGTGAACGTAACAGAATGTTTTTCTGATTCGATTTGATTTTCTGCACAAGAAGTGCCGCTCATTATGAGTCCAGTGTGTGGAACTCGATATCCGTACGGTGCGCTTCTATTTCATGCATTATCGATGTGGAAAATGCGCAGTAACTTGGGCTCTCATCGATGTTTAAGTAGAGGATGGAGTGGAAGCCTTACATTTCTTTGCACTGCCTACCATTTTGATGAATGGACAGGAATGGTTGCATACTTGTGAATATTGGAACATACTGGCTCTGGTTTGTTAGTGTAAGCACCATCGTTGGATACATGAGAGCTAGTTTTGCTAGATACAGGCCCGTTTTGAGCACCGTTTGTGAGGCAATTCTCTGAAAGGGATCGTTTGTATGACTTTCAAACGCTTTTTTCACGACGCATGATTCCGAGCTCGCCTAAAGTTATGCAATTCACTTAACAAAATACGATTATTTATGCCCTTTGTAGCTACTCTTGTAACCCATTTGCAGCACTGAGTGATGCTGAGATTTTTCTGTATTTGATAGCCCGGAATTGCATACTGATATACGCTACCCTAGAAGCTGTAACAATTATCTTGCATATTAAAATACCGTTCCCTTTTTCCACCCCATCACAAGCAAAGACACTCTCGGCAAAGGTACAGGTTGCATCTGCAATTTTAAAATAGCTGCTACATTTGCTGCTGCACTTGAGCTGAACGAAGTGCTCCACTCAAACGAGAAGGTAATTCCTTTGAACAGTTAAGAATGTCTTATTGCAAACCGAAATTAATTTGCCTTTGTTGCAATTGCCGAGCCTCGTGAAGCTCGATGTGGTTTTGATTTTCGAGAGCGTTCCACTCCTGTGACTTTGTGGTAAATCTCGGTTGCGACCACGCTTCTTAGCTTTCGCTTCCCAAATGTTAGCTTTGGGTCGAAATTTCGGTCATACGGAAACCATCGGTAGCTGCCGTAAAAAAAAGAAGAAAGAGTATGAGGTATGCCTTTTCCACTCTGTACGATAAAACGGAAGCTTTCATTGAAGTGGGTTCCGACAGGAGCAAACCCATTTTCTCCCATTTTTCCTGTGGGTAGTGTAGCGAGTATGCGTGTGTCTGGTTGTGACTGAGCGTAAATAATACATTTTTGGATAATTTTATTCACCGGTGTGCGCTGTTACTGCAGCTTTCGCTCACCTGCAACCGACAGTTGCGGCGCGCTGGGTCGTTACCGTTTGCGGACAGAAAGGGAAAAACCCGGTGGCACGAAATGGCTAGATGTTTGTGCACCGAGCACCCGAACAAATATATTATGAATTCGTAATGCCTTTCGATTATATATGGTTATTTACTTGGAAGAAACTCACCTCGTGTAGAGCATGGGTTTACCGTAAACACACCTTGTGGGTCGAAGGTAAAGATGGAGCTTTTAACTTTCGGACATGCTCGTGAAGGGATGCTTATGAGGTATGCACCAACCAACTCAAATGCTTTAATATTAAATGGCTCTTTAATAGGTTGAGAGCTGATGAAGTGAGTTTTGCAATTGATGCTGCATTTATTCTAACATAGTAGAATTAGATATGTAAATAAATATAAATATAGTTTTTGTTAACGTAGTCTAATCGTACCTCAAATAAAAAGCACTTTGCCAGCTGCCCTTATCTCTTTAATCCTCCCACTTAGGTTAGCGCAATACCCTAGTGTAATCAACGTGGAAGGAGACATTTGGCTTCTTAAGCCCCTACCGAGAAGGACTACTAAAACGGGCTGATGTCTTTTATCCATTTTCTGATTTATGGAGACATGAAAAACAAATTATGAGAGCAGATCCGCCGGTTTACAGCTGCAGAGCGGTCGTTTAAATTTAAATGCCTTTTAAGACGTTTTTTCCGGTAATTTATTGTGAACATTATAGCTTAAAGCTTTTGAGTGCATTACCTATTTAAAATATTCAATAAAATAAGAACAATTTGATTGAACGTTTATCGTTGAAAAGAAAGCTGTTAAAATGTACTGAAACGTTTGGCATTTATTCCATTTGGACTAAAATAAGGTATATTTTCATTAAAATCTAAAAGTTAAACGTTTACACGGTCCTTAAGGAATTGTACGTTGAACAATGTACGTCTTGCTGTGCAAAAGAAAGATATTGAAACAACCATTAAAAGATTCCATTATGCATCATCACCATACCCCGTCTGCTTCATAGATTTTCTTTTGCTTTACGGCACTTCACCAACTACACAATTACGCACGAACTCGGCACCAGCGCCACGAACCGGCTGGCAGAACAGACGTTCCCTTTTTTCGGTCACAAAACAAGTGCAGCCCATACCCAAACCAACGGCACTGCAGAAAAGCAAACAGTAATTTGATGTAAGATAAATGAGAAAGATAAACTTCTGGCACCCGAGAATGCACTCCTGTGCGCTCTGTGAAGGAAAGAGAATGGGGCGGGCACAGCTCTGAAGCACCTGCCGCACACGTGTTTATGCCCGATGTGTCACCGCATCACGGCCACTATCAACTTGTACCATCAGCAACGCCGAGCTCGAAAGCATCTTCAAGATGCAACAACGGCGTGACGCGCGCTCTTGACAAGGGCGGCTCGAGTTTCGTGCACTTCTTCAACCGCATTGTGACCAACCGCTAGCATGCATACAGCATGCATACGGTTTTTTGGGGAAGTGTGGTCCAGCCGGGGTGCGGTTTGGTTTGTAACACGCCCGCCTGCCTACAGTGTGTGTTTGTGCAGTGAGCAGTAATATTCGAAGTATACGATACCAATGCTTGCTGATGTGATGTGTATTAAATATTTAGAACGACCTCTTGCCCTCGGACTTCCTGCTTTGGTGCTTAATTTGGAAAGGTAGAATAAAAGGGGGCTACGGGTATATCATCAGGCCACCCTGCGCTCACGTGCTGACAGTGGTGATGTGTGATGATACGTAAGTGAGTTTTCTGAGAAAAAAAGGTCACGGGAATGGTGTTCGTTTGCTGAGAAATTGTTGTTGAAAAATGGCTGCTTTCAATGAGGGTTTTCTTTTGGATGAAGCAGATTGGAAATTTATTCAGACACATGCGCCTAAATGTATACTACATCGTTGGGTAATTTTATTTTTCTATCTCAGTGTAACCCTTACTATACTTGCTTGCCCTGATAGTAGGCAAAACACGCTGGTATTTTGCTGCATTTGTTTAATAAGAAGCATTAACATATTCATAGAATTTCTTTCATTAAGCAATATTACGTGCATATATAAAACCATCATTTTACATACCTTCAGGCGCTCAGCAAAGTAACTTCACCAGTGAAAGTAACTTCACAATCATTCCTTCGAACTAGCCTTATTTTTAGTAAAAGTTGTGACTGGAATAGAAACAAAAAATAAGTAACTCGGCTGTTTTTGATCATGACAGAATTAATCTTCAACAAATTCAATAATTATTAAAATGCATTTGTTCTGTAAGCATACACAAATTTAATTTGAGCTTATTACATGCACAAAGTACCGCATTATTACATCTCTGTCATCTCTCACACCAACACAGAGGAACAATGATGAACTCTTGCCATAGGATCATGTTCGATAAATGATTTTATAGCACCACATATCATGTAACTGTAGAACATCCGTTCCTCCAACCTACCCAACACATCTGAAGCAATTTATCGTTCACTGCTCCTGCTGCGACTCAACCGATCGAATACCGACCGTCTCCAAAGCATAATGCAGATATTTGCATTATAAATGCCTAGATCAATAAGACACCACCAGCATCACCGCCATCGACATTTTGCCTTGAAGGGATAAATTAGTTTTGCCTGTTACGTAGCCAAGCGGGCAATGTATCGTCTTCCCTTCTGCTCATCACTCACACTGATGGTGGGGGAAAAGGTGCTTACATAAAATCAATACACCGTTGGCAGGCCAGAGCAGGCAGGCACGTCGGGCAGGCTGGGAGAAGTGTTTCTTTCGCATTGCAGGCCTCATGTTCTGCCCGGCACAATTTATGATTGTCAGCACCGGAATTTGCTTTCACCTGCGATTGAAATCAATTTGCTACAAAACAACCGCTCCCCGGTTGTTGGAAGTGTTTCCTTCCTTGGCGCTTCTTTGCCGGATGTTTGCTCCGTGCCGGCCCCGTTGAACTCGGGTCACATCGGCGAGCGTTTTGTTTCACTAATTATGCTCACCGTTCAGCTTCCGGAGTGAATGGAGGAAATGGTTTGGGTGTCGTGCCGCAGTGCTCTTCCGACCATGAGTGAGATGTCACTCAACCGTTGATTAGATCGTGTCACGGGATGGCTTTATTACGGGTGACAGATGTCAACGTTATTAACGTCAGGGGGTAAGATAAACATATAGCGCTTTTGCATTGCATTGGGGCGCGGTTGAAGCAGGATGAGTTTGTAAACCAAACGAATTACGCGAGATTTTAATGTAATTACTGTTCAAAAGATTTAGCATATTACTGTGAGAATATGTGCTTAGCCAATCGCTGTAATTTACTGCTGCCTCTCTACTGGAGCTTTTATTTATTGTTAATTATATTATGTCAGCTTGCGCTTATATTTGCACATTATTATACAAAACAAACTCAATTACCGCACATCCTGCTGTTTTAAAATCATAACGATGCTTCTATCTTCCCGTATTTCAAACGCACCCATAAATAATACAACTACAAAGACCTGCCCGTTCACTTGCATTACGAAATGCAAAGCATTCCGCTGCATCTCCCAACTGCAACTGCAATGGCTTCAAATGCTAGGCGTTTTTGGGGAATAAAAATATGCAACCGCGCATATGTTATTGCTTTCGGAAGCTGCGACCGAAAGGGCCACTCGGACAAACGCAACGGACGGGTTTGAGAAAATAGAAAATATGCAAACGGTACCGCATGATCGATGGGTGGAAAGTTTTTAAAACAGGAAAGTGATAAAAAAATAATTCACATACACCAACACCAAACACACACACGCGCGCGCGCAAAGATTGAATAAATAAAAACAGACGACATATGAAAATAGGTCCACTTTTTCTTTCGCTCTATACAAAAAAGCCGCGGGATTTTGTGAGTGTACGCGCGCGAGTCTGTTCGTGCCATTCGTACTTTTCGGCTCCTTATTTTGTTTTCACTCAGTGCTCGGCTGTATTTATTTTGATGTTTGTTTGTTGCTTTATTTTCTTTTTCGAGCGCGCTTTTATTATGCTTCATTTCCGAAACCCCACATGCAGCGGGGCGCAGAGTTGCAGAAATTTCAGAACATCCACAATGGAACGGGCTTGCAGCAACGAAATGAAATAAAAATATTCTCCCGACCTGATAATCATGTTTGAAATCGGTACAGTGCCGATTGTTTTTCTTTTTCGTTTTTCACTGCACATGTTTAAGAGGGCATTTGTCTGGTTCGTTCTTTATGTTGTTGCACCGCGCAAGTGAATGTTTTAATTTTATCAAGCATTTTTAAAGCACATTGAAATGTGTAAATGGAAATGTATTTTTATGGCTTTTTCGGAGAATTATCTCATATGAATTTTATGGTAAAATAATTCACTATAAATGTGTATTTAACGAAGAAAGCGTACGAAGTACGAGTGTTTTTAATCCAGTACCCGGAGTACATTCACACACATCTACGCACACACGCTCTAGCAGGCAGTTGTGGTGTGTACGCAAATCATATGCAAATACAACCGTCTTACACTAGATGCAAATCGCAAATTAAACAACCAGTGACGGAACCCCTCTTCCAAACCTCACGTCGTCGTCCACCACACGAGGTGGCGACGATAGCGACGTTAGCATACGCGCGCGTCTTGAATCCGTGTTGCTCGTACATTCGATGGCTGAACACTTCAAACGACCAGTTTTTCTCCCACTTTGCACATGATGCCCACTGTGCCAAGCCTTGCGCTGTGCGAGCACAGTAATCCAAACATTATCATAATTTATAGTGAAAATTGTGTTTGTGTGCCACCGCCACCAGCCAGGCCGGGTTCGTCGCTTGTTCAAAGATATGGGCGAAAAGGGAAAAAGTTGGTTACTTGCTGGGCACGGGGGGAAAGAAAGCTGTGACAGTAAAAAACGAACGAAAAAAATGAACCGGCAAGCATATTTATGCTGTGTGCCAGTTTGGATGGGGTAAAAAGCTATTCCACCTACTCCGTTTTTTTTGGAGAGGAGTTGGCAGCTAGCAAAGCTAAGAAAACACGCTCACGTTCACGGGCTTAAACTTAAACAGTCTGTACAGCGACCGTGTACAGGGAAACTTTTGGCCGTGTTTCGGTTCGGTAAGGGAGGAGGGTAGGAAGAAGTAAAACATTCTATATGTTTGGCCGGAACGGAAAAGTATGAAAAAAGGGAAAAAAGATACATCGAGCCACACCGAGATGAGGCAGATTCGAGTCAGAAGTAGATGAATGTTTCATTGCATGCACTTGTTTCTGGTGCTCGGGCACGGGGGATAGTGGACCCGAGCAAACAAAACAGCTCGGCAAAGTATGTTGCGCCGTTCGGGTTCATGTGCTCATGTTGTTCGCCATCCCCCGACCCCGCGCAGTAGTTCTTTAGCATAGGATGGCAAGGAGTGAGAAAAAACGAGGAAAGAGTTAGAGTAGAAAGCTGGCGGTGTACGAAATGAAGTTAGTAAATATGACCTGAGCTTTATGCGACGACAAGCTTTTTCTCTTTTGGATGTGTTTGGGTGTTTGGGGCACGGGAACGGAGTCACGGAAGTTGAGTGAACAGATGGTACGGAACAGAGACATTGGTGTTTTTTGGAGATGCTTTTTTGTGTTTGCTTACTTTTTACTTGCTCAAGTCGGTCAGTGGGTTTGGTTGAAGTTTGGCTCTAAATGTGTGTTTTATGAGTTGTTACAGCATAATCTGATTTGTTTCGGTGTTTGTTTAGCGATGAAAGTTTATATGAAGTGAGAAAAAGCGATGAGATTCAATGGGAGAATGTGAATGTAAAAAGGTAAACAGTTATTCAAGAACAATAATTTGCGTTTAATGTTAATGACTACATAGACAAAGACAAAGATCATACACTGTTCACATTTAAAAAATGAACAAAAGTTTTTCGATTTTTCATGGGTTTATCTTCATCCGCACTAATGAAACGTTAAGTTTGTAGTCGTCGGATAACGTCCGTTTTGGCATCTACAATATCTTGGCCATATTGAACAACAATCGGAGCATCGAAGACCACCTGATTTCTAATGGCTGACAGCCTTGAGCGACAAGAAGCTCGAAATGATGATGAAAATGAAGATTGAAGACAAAGTCACTACATCGCTGCGTTCGTTTGGCCGAGAGGTCGACGCAACCGGCCAAATAGTGAAAAAGTTCCAGTGAAACATAAAATTACTTGTCTTCTTCTTCTTCTTTTTCTTCTTCTTGGGCACAACAACCTTGCTCGGTAAATGCCTGCCCGTACCGCTTGTGGACTTGGCTTTTAGAGACTAACTTATTCCTCCTTAGCAGGATAATCAGTCTTACGTATGGCAGCACGGTCCATTCAGGGCTTCAACCCATGACGGGCATATTGTGGTGACATGTCATGTCAGCGGAAATCGCGTCCACTGGTTGCGTCCACTGGTCGCGTCATAGCGGCAGACACTGATGTCGCAACTCAAAGGAGATCTATGTAGGCGATAGAGTGGTTGAAAATCGAAGTGACACCTTAGTCCACGAACCGGTCCTACATCCCCCAGTTGCGTTCCATCAAGAATTTCTGGACCAACATGATACAAAAGCTCAATTCCAACGATTTTGTTGCGAAAATTAAGTAGATAATTAAAGGTAGAACATAAAAACCCGCCTACAAGCATGTCCGATAGTGCGAATGTTCCAGATAACTGACGGAAGGTAGCTCGCAAGGTCGTAGATTTATTGTTGCAAGTAAGCTTAAGAGTAGATAACTATCTTTCAAGAGATGTTTATGAACAGCAGATATCTGTCTTAGTTTTTTCAGCTGTACCAATTGGAATAAAATTTTATTTCTTGTAATGTAAACGTTATACCGGCTCTTCCAAGAACGATCGTGATTCGATTCCACTAGATCGTCCTCGTTGTAACACAAATTGACTTTCGAGACTATTTTCGTAATACACAGATAAATCGGTCCCTTATGATAATCCTTTAATAACAGTGCTTTGATGAAACCCCTCCCGTGTTGATCAGCAGGGTTTGAGACAATGCAGAACATCGTTTTTGAATTGGTTTTGTATACTTTTTTTACGAATATTCTAATTAACTACTACGCTGTTAGGTTTATGCCTTCTTGCGTATCCTATGTTACATACAGAGGATTTTGTCCAATTAAATCCATACAAATAGAGCAGAACGTATCTTCTCAAAAGTCTTCAAAATAAATAAACACACTTCCAAGCACACCGCGCCACACCGATTGCTCGATCGAGCAGAAAAACAAATCCATTTCCAACTTTATAGCAATCCATTTGAAGAAACTTCATACGGACACCGCGCGCGCGTGTGTGTGTTGTTTGCGCTGTGTGTGCAGCACATCACATTAGATCGGATTGGGGAGTTCCACCGTTCTCGTGGCGCACGCATTTGCTCTGATCTTCACACATCGACCACAGCGCGACCTCACCTTTCCTTCCGCTGCAAACTTTTCCGCTGACGCTTGGGGCCGCCCGGGGCCGGAGTTTGCAAATCAAAGCTCCACCGACCGACCGCCCCACGCTGATGCGCGTACCCAAACTTTTCCGCTGCGTATACGATATTTATCTTTGCGGGTGTTCGGGTTGCTGATTCTCCTTCACGGTGCGCTACGATCGCACACGGAACGACATCGTGGTTGCGGTGGTGATTTGGTGGTGGTATGCTTGTGTGTGTGTGTGTGTGTGTGTGTTTGATACCGGAGCGTAAACAACCACCAGCAGCAGCTCCATCCACCAAGTATACCCACGATACAAACAATTCCGAGATAAAACGCAATGAAGCGGGTGGCACAGTTCAGCTCTCGGAACTGTTGATATCATTATTAGCAAGTTTTCCGACCAATCATACTGTGAAAACTGTTCCCTTCCTCTCCCCTCATGGTTTGTGGTCGAAAGGAGACGTCTTTTATTACTCCCACTCGGTGGTGGTGCATACTTATTTGCGCGGCAAGCTGTGGCTCGCTCTTATTCGAGCAGCTTTGCAATGTCATCACAAGTGAATCTGAAAACGAAAAGTAGGAAAAAAGGCAGCACTTCCCACCAGCAAGCACCAGATAAAGGCACAAAACGCTAAAGCCAATTTCCGCCCATCCACCGGTCGCCGAGTCGCCGAGTGCTGGATACAGCGCAAAAGTTTTAACGAAGAAAAGCGCCACGGGGTGGTATGCTCGGTGGAAGCAGTGAGAGAGAGAGAATCGCATTTCAGTAAGTTTGCGGTTTTGTTTGCTTCCATTTGCCTTTACCCCGGGACAGCATCAAATCTAAACAAAACAAGCAGAACAACAAGAGTGGATGGGCGAGGCAAAACTATTGTTATTTTTCCGTATCTGCAAATCTTCACCGACCTTATCGGGATGCAATTCTTGCAAGCAAAACGATTGTTTGGTGCGGACTGTATGTGTATTGCAGCAGTGTTTGTTGCGGGTTTGTTGCTGCAGGATTCGTCACTTGTACAGCCGGGCTCACTCGCCACAGCCCTTCTTCCGGCTCCACTTTGCTACATCATCTTTTATTCCGCATCGGCGAGCCGGTTTGTGAAGCTCTCCTCGTGGAGTGGAGTAAGTTGCTGAAAAGTATAACCATTATCAGGACCGCCGAAAAGGGAGATGGGAAGAAGGAAGATGGAGCAGGCAGTATTACAGACAGGAAGAAAAAAACACTCCCCGATCAGGGGATTGGCTGTAGGCGGAACAACAACCGTTCTGATAACTTCATAAAATAAACAAACCAGAAACTGAATTTCCATTCAGTGTGTGTGTTTTGTGATGCCAGAGAGAGAAGGAGAGAGAGGGCGATTGTGACGAACGCGGTACATTGCTTATTGCAACCAGAAGCATCGTTTTATATTTTCATAGCTCTCACTTTTCCTTCCCTGGCCATGCTTTTCCAACGCTTGCATCAACGCAAAAGGACTTTTTCCCCCTTCGACTTCGTTCGTTCGTTCTTCAATATCGAACTGCAGCCCCGGATGTTGACTGTAGCAAGTAGCGATCGGGTGGATTATTTATTCTTCACCGACTTTGTTCCTTACTCGGTCGCCTTTCCCCTGCATGAGCGCGATGGGGCCGACGTACAATTGCCACAATGTGTATCTCCTGCCTTGACACAGGGGGGCATGGGACACAATGGGTGGAAAAAGTCGAGTAAAAATGTCTCACCATTTTGTGTTGCTCCTTCAAAAATGTTGCTCCTGCGCTAGTAGCTGCCACGCCATTCCCTTCAGTGCACCATTCTTATTATTCCAACCATGCGGCGAGCCCGGCGAGCTACCGTCCCGGGGGCACATTTTGCACATTGAAAATTCCGCTTCCGTTTGGTGGCACAGCAAAAGAAACAGCGAGGCAACACGGAACTTCCATATCGCTTTCGGAACACTTTTCTTGCAGACCATTCAATTTGAAGCAATTTGATGATTGCGACGGCCTGGAGTACAATCCGCTGCCTTGTGGAACGGTGTACTCTTTTTCTTAAGCCGCTGGTGCGTTTTTGTATTCCCGTCTGCTTGGAAAGCGCCTTACAAGACATAAATGAAAGGAAAAGGTCCAATATTTTACAGATCAATCGAAAGTGCGGTTAGATGGAATGGTAAGTCGAGCGCTGGAACAAAGAGCACCAGTGTCCGGTCGTGCTTGAATTCCTGCTTGAAAGGTGGCACTGATAATAGTAGCTCGGTTGGGGTATTTCTTTATTGCATACACTGTTCGAACAGATGCATCATCCGTTTTTTTTTTGTTTCGCATCGGAAAGGTAAGGAAGGGCCGGAGTATCTCCAGGGAGTCTACGTTGGGGACACTGGCGGGAGTTAGACTGGTACGGGGCAATCAGAATGATTTCTCCTGGGAGCAATATTTACGGTAGGATCGTATGCTTTGGTTCAGCTTTGGTGTAAGTAAAACGATTGAAGTGACCAAAGGTATAGTGTTTCTACAGAAAAAACCATGTTGAAATATGTTGAAATATGTGTTGAAGCTGTGAAAGGATGTGTTGAAATGCGTCACATCAAAGCATTTTAAATAAATGAATGCATGAGACTTCAAGAACTAATAGTTTTTGTGTTGCCAAATGAACCTTTATATCGGTTCTTTTTAAGTGATATTTAAGAGAAGACTTAGCACCTGCAGGCAGTTTAGTAATGCCACGATAGTTTTCCACTAAGCCCTTATCCCCCTTTTTATGCACAGGAAACATACGCAGATTGAGCGAGAGCGATAAAATACGAGCTAGAGGTACGGGCAAAACTTCGCTACATTTGGCAAGAACTGCGGTCGAAAAACCATTAGCTCCAGGGTTGTAGGATGGTTTGACCTGCTCGAGCGCATTTAGCACAGAATCTCTGGAGTTGTCACGCACATCAACATCGACAGCGTCGGAGTTGTGTTGAAAGGTTGAGTTACAAAGGTCAAAGTGTTCAATTAATTGCCAGAAGTCCAAAGAATCAACATTAGAATCAAACAGAAAACTAACTTTATTATGATTTTCTCTCGAACTGCTTGCTGCTTACTGCTAATTAAAAGAAATCTCCAGATTCAATCAACAACAGAATCTCTAAAAGCTCGATACAAACTAGGCACCATAAAACGGACACGAACCGCATAACGAAATTACACATTTCCGCAAACACCGCAACAATATCTCTCTCTCTCTCTCTCTCTCTCTCTCTCTCTCTCTCTCTCTCTCTCTCTCGCACTCTCTCTCTACCTCTCAAAAATATGCAATTTGCAAGCTCGTTAAGCAAGATCAGATAAGTTCATCTGAATAATCATTAAGCCAAAGGTACACAATCTCAACGTTGCGTTGCAAATGATCATTCTTTTGCTCTACTTCCCCAAGTGCCATTTCCTACATTCCTTCAGGTTCCTCGGTTCCTCTTACCCTGTCCGAAAACATTGAATGGTGATGTGAATTGTCACGTACCGTCCCTGCTAGCACTCCGCATAAAGCAAAAGTCTATAATCTTGTAAGTACAACAATATATCGAATAGTATTTATGGATGTGAATGCTACCGAATCGGGGCCACGGTTGATTCGGTTAGCTCTCGGTCCCCGTTGGCAGGAGGTTAGCGCGCGCGGTACAGCAAACACACCGATCGACGTGACACGAAATAAAAATACAAACACATGCATTCACGCACACCCACACATACAGAGCTTAGTAATATCGTCCCTCGCAATAAGATGGGTACGCCCCGAAGGATGAGAACCACCGTGTTGTGTACGATACTCCCGGGGCAAGTAATATCCTCATTTTTATTCAATCGTCTTATCTCGGGGTCTGGTAATGGTCCGTGCAGATCCCGTGGTTGGCACTGTGCTTCTTCGGGACCACACACACACACACGTACAAACAGTCCCCCAAGGTGGAAAGTCCTTTTTTGCTCGCTATATATTCCTCCCCACACACGGTTCGATTTTCACTTTAACAGCAGCGCCGCAAGTTGAATCATCCCGTTGCGGCTGCTAGAAAGGACTCGGGCCACGGAATGGAGCAAACGGAACAGAAGGTGAAACTAAATGATGAGCTTCAGAAGCAGTTTTGCAAACGAGCAAAGTCACCTTCTCGAACTCGTGTGCTAAACTCTGCTGTTGCTGCTGCTGCTGCTGTCCCGGTGATGTCCTCTCGATGTTCCTACTTTCTTATCCAGTAGAAAGTTGAAGCTAGTGCAAGAGGAGAGAGATTGAAGTATGAAGAGAGCAGTAGTGGTTATGTTTTTTTTCCCCGTGCCGTTACTAAGCTGGAAAACATGGATCAAACAGTAAGGCTGCCAGGATGAGGTGCTGAGAGCGCGCGCGCATGTGGACACTTCTGACGACTGAACGGGGAGCGAGCATGTGCGCCACACTGTCGCATATATTCAATTCTAGCACACAAAAACATGCCAACAAACACACCCGCACACACACACACACACATACACACCATCCTAACGGTGTGTGAAAGTGCTCGCCGAAGTGGGAGAATGTAAATAAAATAGCTCAAATTCTTGCACCACTTTAGCACGTCGCTTTTCACCGTTTTCACCGACACGTGTGCAAACGACGCGCGGGTTAGACGGGGTCGCTGCAAAAAGAAAACCACCCCGCCAGACTATGACTATTTCTCACCCACCTGAGGGCGTCAACGGGCAGTCTCCTACGGGTGTGTGTGTGTGTGTGTGTGTGTGTGTGTGTGTGTGTGTGTGTGTGTGTGTGTGTGTGTGTGTGTGTGTGTGTCTATATAGCTCCGTGTATAGGGGACTGATTTATTGCGAAATATATTTCATAAATGGTGGAATTTCACTCACCACTCGGAGGCAGGGCACAGTAGACGACGCTGCCTTAGCAACGGCCAGAGAGCTATCTCGGGCCTTGGGCTTTGACGGTTTCCTTGGCTACACCAGACACAACGGCTTACAAATTGATAGTGTTGTGGTTTCGGCATTTGAAAAATGCTTCACTTTACGTGGCGAAGCGCCGGTTTGTAAAACTCGAAGAAAAAAACGTAGCTGCGACTGCTGGAAGGTGGGCTCAAAATGAAAACGTGCGGACGAATGGATAAAACGCAATTATTAATGATGCTTCTATTGTTTCTGCACCGTCTTGCTGGGGGTGGGTGTTGGTAGCGCAAGAAGCTAATGGAATTGCAGCAGCACACAGGTGAGCGCCCGGCTACCGGTGATCATTTTTCACGCCCCGCTCCATTTGCTTGTGTGAAGTTACTTTTCTTTAACTTTGTTCGCGCATAAATTTGCCCACGTCTTGTGTTGGTGGTGGCGGTGTGATTGTGAGGCCACGATGCTGCGGTTACAAGTTATGTCCGCATTACATAAAAATGCCCATTTTTCTTAACTCGTTCAACGCTCGGGAAGTTCGTGCACTATGGGAAGGTGAATGGATAAATGTGTGTCGTTCTTATGTGAAAACTTTCATTTTTTATACATCTACCGAGATATTTTTGACTGCAAATAAGTTAGTTGCTTTAAGCTGAATATTAAACCAGTCGATACATGTATTAAAGTCTGTTAAAAATCATAAAATTGTTGCATCTAATTTAATGCAACTAACAACTTCTTCTAAAACTGATTTTAATATAAAATTTAACGTACCCATTACCTATAGTTCACTTCTCTCCCACCGTGCCAAAGATACGGAAAGCATCTTGCTAATAAATTTGTACCCTACCACCCACCCGAAAACTTCACCCTCGTCATCAAACAGTCACACCTTATGGTCGCGTGGGGGGTTTTCCACCATTTGCAAATTGAACCATTACCGTTTGGCGTTTGGGCGAGCAATGAAGAAAGTTTTTCGACGACAGTTATGCTCATCCCCCTTCCCTATCCACCAGCTGCTGCTGCTGCTGCTGCTGCTCACTCATTCAATCCACTTTTGGTTGATTTTTCATTCGTGACAACATTTTTTAACGTTTTATTCCACTTTCTCGTTCTTTCCTTTTTTTCTTTCGTGCCGTCCCACAGGCGTCATTCTGCTCGATCTCCAGGGGCCGGTGTTTTTGGCCGAACCACCGTACAAGGTAGAATTCTCCAACAACTCTGGCGGCCTCATCGACTGTACCGGACATGGCAGCCCGCCACCGGATGTAAGTAGCGAGTCACTTTACTTTACTGTTGATCTTTTAGAAGGGGTTGGGAACAATAATCCATTGCTGCGTCTGTTACTACTCATTGAAATATGTTTTCGTTCAATTCCCTTGCTAGTCTATTTTATTGGCCCTTTTCAAACATTATTTTGCTTCAATAACCCTCACTAGACGAAGAAAGCCGATCAATTTCTTATGGCTGTTGCTTCCCCCCCCCCCCCCTCCACACAGCTGCAGTGCGCAGTGGGTTGATTTATGCTTTTCTGTGCTACGATATTAAATCATTTTACAATTGATAGCCGAGTCGGGCGGGCGAAAGAGCGAGCAAATTGGATGTGGTAGGCAGGTTTTTACATGCCCGCTCGTTTCAGCAAGCTTTTCACGAAATCATTTCATCTTTGAATTGCTTCACTCTTCCAACAGGGTTGTGTAAAGCTCTGGGTGTGTGTGTGCCTATCGCTCCCGCCATAGATATATCAACCGTAATGGTGAAACATTAGATAACATCAAATGGATGGCAAGGATAGCAGTCGATCGCGTAAAATGAAATATCTTTTCCAGTCCAGTGGCTCTGGTCTGGAAAGAGCTTTACTCGGAACTATAAAAGTGGTCGATCTTTGCAAGCGCGAGCATAAAAAGGCAATTAATTAAGCCCTTGTGATTGATGCTAGCAAGACGACGGTTTGTCGAGTGCTTTGAAACAACATTATTCAGGAATGTTTGTCGGAATGATTTAAATCCTTTTATTCATAACATCAATTACAACGAGGAATGCGCTAGTGTTCCTATTATTTTGAATGTAATTTCATTTCATTCCTTATTTTCATGCAATCTTTTCCTTACACCATGTTTTATGAAATGCAGTAGCATGTTGTTTCAGTGATCATTATTAAGAGGCTCGATTTCCTATTTCAATTAGAGGAACTCTTCTGCATCATTTCTAAAACGTCTCTTCCCTGCCAAACGAAGAGTAGGTAGCAGGAAAGCAAAATAAGAACTAAACTTGTGAAGTATTTCAATTAAAATTCACAAAAAAAAATACGGCCAATCCGGAAAAGTATGCCGGACACGTAGCAGAGAGACGGAATAGTTCGCTAAGAACGGGTTATAAACGCAGGGAAGCAAAAACAGAATCCGCTCAACCAACGCAATCAGCCGAGGCACAAAAGTCATGGCGAAAGCTTAAGCCTGCAACTCTAATTTACTCCCTTCGGCCGCGTACACTGAGAGTCGAATGTCTACCCCAGCTCCTTCCTATAGGACAAAGGAAATCGAACCAGCGCCGTGCCATGATCGAGCTTCCTTGGTCTTGGGCACGTCAGTGCAAATGAAGTTTTCCCTCAGCTATGCCGCTTTCGTTCGCTTTGCCATTGCGAGTCGTGGAAGGAAAAAAAAGTGGACACAGCAACCAAGCCTGCACATCCTTTTAATCCTTCGATTGATTGACGACAATAATTTCCTATTAATTTTCTTCTCATCGCTATCGTCGGGTACGTGCCCAACCGCCCACCGTGCAGCGTTCGGGTTTTGTTCTCGAGTAAGAGCAAGCAGGCGGACGAAAAAAGAAAACACCCACCGCTTCGCTTCCTTCGTACCTTTATTCGTCCCGAGATTTATTCCCCCCACCACCTCTTGGCCACGGTACAACACCACCACAAGAGTGTTGTTGGTGTTGACGGGAGGAAATCGATTCTGAAGAGCGCTTCGCTGGCGTAAAGGAAAAATCTCCGTTTTGCGTGCTTTCCTCCCCCATTCAACCTGTTCCTGAGGAAGTGATGTAAGCGTTTGAAGGAGTATGCGTTGGTCCTCGGTCCTGTAAACCGCAGGAAGGTATGGCAGGCAGGCTTGGCAAGGCAGGAACATCCCCGTTCGTTAGCTCATTGAAAGTCGTTTCGAATTTCAATCGAACGGAACGGAACGGCACTGTGTGAGTGAAAGAGGGAGCGAGCGGCACCGGAAAGGCAAAGTGAGCTAAAGCTTAGGCAGGGAGGCAGGAAAGAAAACTTCAATTTTCCACCGTTGCGGTATGGTATGTTGCGTAATTGCTGAGCTGGAAATTCCAACCAGTTTTTCTGTACAAGTTGTTCACGTTTTCATAACGTCGTTTCCAATTTTACAGGCCCGTGAGAGGCTCTTGTTTGGCCTCTCCCGAAGGATACAATCGGAAGTAGGGAATGAAAGGAGGATTATTTCATTATATTCGCACAATGCACCACAAACTGGCCAGACGATCGTTTTCCCCATTTTGGAACTGGAATGTGACCACGCCGTCCCTCGGTGTTTTCCTCATTTTTAACAAACTCGCAATGCAACATGTGCCGTACCGATTAAGCAGAGGGCAACGATTAAGCAGGGGAAAGAAAGCTCAGATTTTGGTCACGCAGCCATCATAACCCATCCTTATGGTGCGGAGAATCGGATTACCCGCGCACGACATCGGCACCGGGATAGCATCATAATCATAAACGATCATGTTCTCCCATCGCTTGCGTTTCTTTTTCCGTGGCGCACCCGCTCCAACCCCCAAAAGCATCATAATGGCTTTCGGATCGCTTTTTCTGTGGCGTGGAAGATGAAAGCAAAAACTATCCCAAAAGAAAAAAGGGACGAATTTCTTTGGAGAAAGGGAGAGACCGTTTCTCTGCAGTTCAGCTTACACAGCGACCAGGAAAAGCGGCCCGGTATGTGTGTGTGTGTGTGTGTGTGTGTGTGTGTGTGTGTGTGTGTTTGTGACCGTTTTCCAAACACGATTGGCAATTCCGATTAATCTTATTTGAAACGTGCCGGATTAGAAATCATTAGCGAAGTGTGGGGGCCGTCATTAATGTTACGGAAGGATCACAACACAATCATTGCGCCGCTGGCGTCGCGCGTTTGGGTGTATAATCTGCACAGCAGGGAGATTATAGGGGCATATGGCATTTCGGGAGTGTGGAGAAATTGTCGTTCGATTTCAGCACGCTCGTTTACGCTTACAACGCTTACAAAGCCATGTCTTGTGTTAGGTGCGTGGCATACAGGTGAATTTGGTTCAACTAATGAATAGCTTCGGCGTGAGCGATAATGGGATTTTCGCAACAGCTGTTTGTACATTCTTATTATTCTTCCATGTTAATCTCGATAACTGATAATAACCACATTTCTCCCTGTCTACTCCAGGTCCTTCCACAAGTCTTTCAAAGAGTATTATTCCATTTCTTCTATTTTAGCTCATGAACAGTGGCGCTTACATGCAACAGTCTTAATATGTATTACTGGCCTCTTTTAATCCCTATCAAGATCCCAGTATTAGTCACTGCTTTTGAGATCTGTAATTTCACCTTTCTATTACCAATATCACTATCCTTTTTGGTAGTCTCAATATCAATCCTTGATTTTTTTCCTATGATTATGATATTATAATGGTATATTTAACTTTAGAGATAGTTCAGAATGTTATGAGGATTTTCCCAGAATAAGATAACTTAACAAGCTGGGTTATATATCTCATGGAAATTCATGTATCTTCTGAAACCTGATATTAAGAAATCTGTTCATTTGGATGTAGTTTTAGCTTTGTTTTAATATGTTCATCATGCACACTCAATCCAACATTACACAACGTTATTGAGCCAATGCGATTTAAAAAAAGGCCCACCGGGACAGTCGAAACCAAACAGTAAATGTTAATATTTGTTTGATTGATTTTAAACATTCACGAGTTCCATTAGAGCTGCTGCTGCACGCTTGAAGCACTCTCACGTGTCTAGACGCGCGTCATTCGACGAAGTTCGCAAAAGCAGCATGGCAACCATTATGCTTCGATTTGGCGACATGCTCTCTTCAAACAGCTATCATATGCAGCCATCGTTTGTCTAGACCAGCGCAAACCCAATCCCTACCCTTCCCCACATCCATCGCATCGCCTTCCCTGTAGGGTCATTCACTTCCTAAATCCGGTAGCCGCTTTTAGCCGCTTCTACTTTTTGCCATCAGCTTCGTGCTGATCACATTTTTCACTTTTTAAGGGACTAGTGCTGAACAATGTTTCGTGGGTTTTTTATCTTTTTCTTCTCCTTTTTTCCATTTTTTCCCAGGTCGAGTGGTCGGTAGCGACCACCAATCACGAGCTGGTCTACACGCTGCCAAACGGAAGTCTGATTTTTTATCCATTTTCTGCGGACAAATTTCGTCACGAAGTTCACTCCACAGTGTATAGGTAAGTTCATGTGTATATATATATATATGTGTGTGTGTGTGTCTGTGTATTCGTTCGTTAGCTTTTCTTAGTTGACAGTTCAGTCCCTGCTCATCACTGCTGCGGATGATAGCTTCACAGCTGGAGATGTGTGTGTGTGTTTTACCCCCCATTTTCTACCGCTGCACTATTTCGCACGTAGCAGTTTTTCTTGTACGCTTCTTCATCTCTTTTAATTTTTTCACCCTCACAAACAGAGGTTTTAAATGCTGCCCTACCAAGACCGTTACAATCATGTCCTTTCGTTTTGCTTTTCTGCTTGTCCTTCCCGAGCTGGCACGGTCGTTGATTTCTGGGCGCGCTTGTTTGTTCGTTTCTTACGCCCGCAATATGCAAACGTCAGCTGCATACGGCCCCGTGACCATGGCTATGAATATACCGGATAAAAATGGGAGCGCAAGATGATGATGATGATGGTGATGCTATCGCACAAAACCTTCACCAAACCTGCCCACAATGTGAGGTTGAGCGGTGGCCGTGGGATTGGGCTGGGTTTTTAAAAATGCCGAGCAAAAATTCAACCACCGTCATTGGAACCAGAATGCGCGAGGACCGTCGTTTGTTCGCCCATGTCCGGGTTCCGGACTTAAGCCTGGCCAGTCACAACCCAGAATGGTAGCAAAAAAAAAGACGAGATCCTGTGCTTCAAAAGAATTCTCCTGTGCGTCACCTGAAAATGACAATTCCTCCAGTAGCACCGCGGGATGAGGAATTTTCCTACTCTGCCCAAACCTCTTCCCCACTTCCTGATCCTGGCCCTACGTGGTGCGTTTATTGCGCGTCCTGTCTGGTCGCATTATCGTTAGCTACGGGCCGGCATTCCTTTTGGACATTCTTGCACTGCTTAAGGGTTTATGTGCTGTTTCTTCAACTGCTTGCGGTCGCCCAGCACGGCGCTCAAGGCAACGGGCATTCCTTTGTCTGATTTGCCATCATTATCGTCATTTGTTGTGTGTTTTTCTTCCGTGGGAAGCTTTCCTTTTTCTCCCACTCTGTCTCTCTATCTCACTCACTTTGTGCTGTCCAATGTCCGCACCAGGCATGGATAATATTTTTCCCCTTTCGCTCCTGTCCCTCCTTGCTGCCACCAGCTAGAGCGAAGGTAGCTGTGCGAGATTTTAGGGAAAAGCCAACGATTTACGAGCCGCACATAAATACAGGCGCTTGTAGGCAAGCTTCAGAATGGGATTGAAGAAGCGCGCACGCTGCCGTACCGGCCCGGCGGCACACGGTTGTAAATTGTTGAACGGCGAACGGGCGACCGAAAGTACTGGAGGCGTTGTAAAACTTTGCTAATGGTTATGTCAGCAAGTGTGCGTGATGCTAAGCTTGTCGAAGTTATGACTAGAACGGAGCTCCGGGAAAAGTACAAGAATTTGTGAGTGCATTTTGGGACATAATTTTCCGCTTTTGTGCGTTGTTTGTTGTTTCTGTAGCGTCAGCGTATAAAACATTTCACATCTATCAAGTGGAATACATCGCGCCATTGCCGAAAGCGGTGAAGAATGCTATTAGATGGCATTAGTGGCACTTTTAAAGTAATTTTCGGTTGCAGAGCTGGTTCGGAAAGAAGCTGAAATTTTGGGATAATTTTTTTGTACTAGCAAAGAGCCCCTCAAAGTATTGCTAAACTCCTAAAGGAATGCAATGCAATGATTTATTGAAAATGTACTATAAATGTAGCTAAATACTTGATTAATTACATGGCAAAAGAAGTATAATTTATGTGGAATGCTATTCAGCCTATACTACTATACTACCTCAAGCTGTGTTTTTTTTTTTCGTTACCGATTCAGCTGAAAATGAATCCATTATGTGCTTACAATACAAATGGAAGCCATTTATGCTTGCCAACTCCTCAAACTGGAGTTTAATAAGCTCCGACATGATCAAAATAGACCTTCTAAGCGCTCTTACGACGCCGATAATCCCTAGTTATAAAATGTATTCTTATTATCTCTCTTCTTGGGCGTACAAAAACTTGTACCACTTCAGGGAGCAACCAAAGAACAGGAACAGACGTCTTTGTTTGATCCGTGATTACACAAAAAAACAAGCGAACAGAATGAAGGCAAAAATGCGTTTATCAACTTTTCCAAACATCCCAACGCTGGTGTTGGCCTAACTTTAAGAAACTGCTCCTCCTCCCCCTCCCTGGAAGAGATTTTAATTAAAATCGACCCGATAATTTATCGCGCTACGTGGTGTTATCTTTCGCTTCGGCCAAAATCCCAAAACGCCTAGATGTAGGCAATGCGCCTCATCCAGAGCGCCTCATCCTTTTAAGCGTTTTCTGTCGTTTCAGTAACTTGGCAGGGAATGTAATAAACAATTTTGCACTTGAATATTACACCCCACACATAGGATGGGGCGTGTTTTTCAACGTTGCCATGTATCTTAAAGTGTCTGCAACATTCATGAACGATTGAACGATAGAAGAACGATTGCTGATCGGTAGAGCGTACCAAACACACCTTTCGTAAGTTGACGCTAGCCCTGTGCCCAGACAGGTATTGTTTAAGAATCATCCCTACCATCCTTCAATAAGTTTATACAATGCTCGTGCGCTTGTTAGGCAGAAATAAGGGTGTACTTGTACTGAAAGCTCTCGCCCCTCCACCCTGTACTCTGTTATTCCCCTTCCACGCTACTACGCTGAAGCCGCAATGACCGACCGCACAACTAAGAAATCGTAGAGAAAATTATGCTTCCATCCTTTGCGCTGCGGTTACGACCGCACTGATCAAAGGAAAAACGCTGCAAAATGGTTACCTATCTCGTGCCGCAGCCTGACCCGCTCGTTGTGCTTCGTTGCGCCCGGGGATGCTTTAAAGTTTTTAATTAAATTCCATCCGATCCGATAACTGATTGTACTTTTGTAGTTTTACACCGTGGTTTGCCAAGGTTTGTATCGTGTTCTTTTCTTTTTTCTCTTTTTTGTTCTATGGTATAAATTTTCCACTTCACCGTAGAAGTGAGCTGTGGTTTTTCCTGGTTTGACCTGCTTTGAAGAGTAAATCATGCTAAGGTTGTGTTTCTTTTTCCACTCTCTTTCAGATGTAAATTAAAAAACTTAGTCGGCACTATCTTAAGCCGGGAGGTGCACGTCAAAGGAGGTGAGTAATGGCACGACACACAATGCAGGATGATGATTGCGAGAAACTGGACTGAAGCGACTGAACGATTTATTTGTTAATTTTATTCAAATATCAATCACTCATGATGAATCTGTTTAAACATTTTCCATGCCATTCAGTTTAAAAAAAAGCTCGTTTGAAGCTTTTCCCAAGGACGCAAACTTTAACAAAGAGGAAAACAAGCAAACTTTCCATCCCACAGCAAATATCATTGACAGTGTTTTGCCTCCCACTTGAGTCCACTTTCTGACAGATTTTCCCAGTGGGCTTTCGCTCACAGTTGATGGGCGTTTTTTCTCCCACTTTTTTCCTTCTATCGTTACAATCCCACCATGCTGGGAGTTACTTCTGACAAAGTTTTACCTAATTAAGGGACGGCTTCATTAGCGCGGTTGAGTCGAAACCACCGTTGGCAAACACTTTTTTTCCCATTCGCCCTTAGTCGTTTTCGTTCGCTTTGTGGTGGCAACGCTCTCGAAAGGGAATATTTTTGCTTTTACTTTTGAGAGCGTTTGTGAGAACAGTTATCCGTTGTTTTTTTGCTTTTTATTTGTTGGTTAGCTTCCGTTGACTGCGACAAAAACCGGTGTCAATGAACACGTCCATTGCGTACAATTTGCCCAACTGGTGGAGCTGATGAAATATTAAGCAAAGTTTGTTAGCAAGTGCTCAAGTATCACCAGAAGCTGGAAGTTTTGATGGAACAGCAAAACGCACACGTTTGCCGCGTTCACGGAAGCGTTTACGTCCCATTCGGCATAATCGTAGCCGAACCCTCTTCAAACTGTCCGGATGGCTGAAAACAACTCCACCGAGCGCTGCCGGTAGCGTATGCTAATTGGGATGAAAATTTGTGTGACGAGTTGAGTCGTTGAGTGTGTAGCTTTCGAAAGTTTTGCTACAGCTGGATGGATAGAGTGAGTGACGTGCAAATAGAAATAGGGGGAAAAAATAAAAGCACTAAAGTTTGTTTGTAGCTTTTCAAAACTTTTAGTTCCATTTACATGCTAGCAATTTTGAAGTGGCATAAACAGAAGGAATTTGGAACTAAAATGTTCAAAATGTATAGTTTGGCGCATGATTTACTGTCACTTATTTTACTGGTGAAACATTAACCAACCCGTAACGAGCTGTGGGATACAAATTGCATACATTTAGGCGTTTTTACATGTTTAAATTCTAAGAATTCATCTATGTTATACAACTTGCATACTTTTAGGCGTTTTAAATAATTTTTAGCCTTATGTGTCCACTATGTTATACAAATTACATATATTCAGGCGTTTTTAGCTTTCGTCATTTATTTGTTATTTGGCTATGACGATGGCTTGTGCTGAATTGACGTTACAGAGCATCTTCAAAGCAAGTTCATTATTTACAACCTATCTGATTGCCATTGAAGAAATAAAGAAAGCAAACGACATCTTTAACAGATCGTTTATCCATTGTCAACTACCGCAAACTAAATACACAAAATAAATACGCATTACGCCAAGCACTTTCGCCAGCATTGCATTAGCGGTGCAACTCCATCGTACGCCACGTTGAAAGTTTTGCCATTCCGACCAACAAAGCACGAAAAGAAACGTAGGAAAGCAACAAAAAACCTGATGTAATCCGCAAACACCAGCACCAACAGCATCAGTCTCGAACCGCTTTAGCGGCAGCGCTTCCGTTCCAAAGTTGTTTTACCGCCCAGCCCGAATACCGATTGCGGCCAATCCTTTTCTATCAGTTGCTTATTTAATTATCGTAAGCAGTGTTCCGCACCGGGCAGGAAGGAAAGGACAAACTTTTGTGCTTCGGCCAATCCCCACAAAACACCCACATTCAGAGGGCTGTTACTGTTTCGGGTTCGGAAAAAAAGATTGCAAAAGAAACGATCCCACGGTGCTGAATAATTCACGAGCGAGTGCACGGGTAAGCGCGAAACGGGAAGCGATGAATGAACATTGCTATTCCAGCGACGGTTTGCAATTTTCAAAGAGTGAGAGAGAGAGAGATAGAGCGAGCGAGTGGTAAAAACAGTAGCACGAGCAGCGCGGAGCTTACGATACGCGTATTTTGAAGTGATAATAAGTACCAGTTTGCGTCTCGACCATTATTGCGTAAGCTGTCCATTCATTCGCTTCGTTCAAGGGTTCATTCATAGCAAACAACAACGGTGGAATTATGGGTTGAGATAAAATGGTGAGACGGTTTTAGATAATGCTAGTCCACATTGGGAAATAAAGCATCTACGGACAAAATGGATCCCTACTTTCTATGCTGTCGTCCTTCACGCAATGACTCTTAAAATAGAAAGCCGTCGCTCATGTGTGTGAAAATAATTGCACACCTCACAGTCATTTATACAGCATGACGTCTTTTCACTGTAAAAAAAGGATCGTTCCCACCCATACCTTTTCAAGCTTAACTGTTCTTTCGAACCATTCACAGCCCTTTCCGATTATTGTAATTGCTGTTCATTATGCGCACTCCTTTCATTTCAACCTGGTTTCCTGGAGCCGACCGTCGGTTTGGTTAAGTAGAGCGAAAGCGCAGGAAACCGTCCGCTAACTGTACCAACCGTGCGATCACCTTTCTGTTCAGCAAACATTTTCTATTCTCCTGAGATGAGCCTTGCTCTAGAATTTAAAAAAAAGCACGTGACAATGATGAGAAATAGCTGTGTAGAACCTTTTGCGACGTTTTTGCCCTCTGCTATTTCAATACACATACGTTGGTTATGCATTGCAGCTATGGGCGTCTCTCGTAGCACAAAAGGTACGCCTAGCGTAGGTGAGAAAATGGACAAGTGCCATTTCCACTCGGGTGGTCACTTTTTAATAGCGGTAGAGACGCTTTCGAAGATGAAAAGAAATGGCAAAAAGGCACAAAAGCTGCCCTGTGGGAGGGAAGAAATATTCACTTGCTCAAACACCATTTTATCCACATTGTTTTGTCGCCAAAAGCTTTGTCAATGTGCATTAAAATGTCAGGTTCGCCCACCTATTTCTAGTAAATTGTTTTAGTCCCACAGCGCCACAGTAATTACTTTACACGACTCTGATTTGTCGTGTGCCTTTTCGGCCCGTCAAGATGTGTAATGTAATGAAAAACGTCAGCCTAATCTTCGGAGGAGAAAGATTAGTTTGAAACGTTGAAGCAAAGCACCTTTTTGCTACATACTTACAAAGTGCTGCTGTTGCTTTCATTAAACGCCAGCGAAAAGAAAAAGAACTCGCAAAGCGGATCCGCTTAAGCAGAAGAAACTGTTTCACTTTCTGTCCCCATCCGGGCCTAAAATGTGGTTCATTTGGCAAGTGTCTTAACGTTTATTATTACCTTTTTTGTTGTTGTTGCTCGCTTCATTCTCTCCCGAGCAAAAGTTCAAACAAACCTAAAACAACAGGCCGTTTGTGGGTGACGTGGGTATGCCAGGCAAGGCAGGCAGGGGGCAATTCGTTTTCACGAGCAAACACAATTTAGTTCTTATCGGGAACGCGCACCGCTGCCGAAAAGCGCTGCCGTGTCTAACGAGCGTTCTGAGGTTTTATGTTGAGCTGTTTTGCTGCTTTGAGAGACATGAGTGGAGTGTGCCGGCGCTGAAAACACTAGAAAATGTACCCATTTTTTTTTTTGTTTGGCACCCACCACCCCATAAGCCATTGCCGTCGTCACACTACACACGGACGCATCGGGCCCCCAGGTTTGGGGTGGATTGATAGGCTTCCATTAGGGTTAATGGTGATAGTAACGGGCCCAGATGGATGCCGGATTATGTAACGAGCTGTCTAATGGTTTGAGGCTGGCCACCGGGACAAAGGTGAACACACGCACACCCGCACACAGACAGGCAGACAGGATTGTGTTACAGCGGAGAGGGTTGAGTTGCACGCGGCTGAACTTGAAACAAGTGAAGATAGTTGAATTCCTTGTTTTACGGTGTATTGATTTTTCTCGCCTCTCGACTTCCTGATGTTTTGGGGAAAATGGGTCGTATAAAGAGCAATAAGAAAGAAATGAAAGGTAAAGGCTTGTCTTTCGTTGCGCAGATGGTAGAAGGTAAAGTACCATTTGACCGGAAAACAGCGTACGGAGTGCGTTTAATTATCGTTACAGCAAATGAGCGTGTGTTTCGTACACGGGGTGGCTGGGCTTTGTTGGTCGTAGTTTTTTGTTTGTATCGCCCGTTCATTCAACCTTTCACCATCACGATATGTGCTTGAGATAGTTACAATGTGTGAAAAGATAATCATTAGTCCAACGGAAGTTAAGCCATTAGTATTGAGTGTTGTGATTCGTTCTGTTGGCTTTGACGATTTCCGACCTAATGACGATAGGCGAATTGTGGTTGGTGTTTGTATTCCTTGTAGTTCAATTAGGCGCAAGCTGTTTCAACTTGATGCTGCAATACGTTATTAACTCTTTATTTTATTACTTATTTGGTGCTTCAACCACATTGGGTTCATGGTCAGCCTACGCTCGAATATTTTCTATTTTACTGCTTGAGTTGTTTCTTTGCATGTGCATATGAACACTCTGGAACTTGGAGAGCTTTGTTTCTTTGCGCGAGAACCCTGTGCGATGATATCGCCGTAGTCATTATAGCTCCTTCTCAATTGTCACTCAACACATACGGTGCCAAAGGTTCTTCTAAGCATCTTCATCTCGAACTCTGCGTAGTAGATTTCATCACATTTGGAGTCAGAGTCTATGTCTCAGATGTATATGAGTGAACTGGTAATAAAAAGGTACGATTGAGCCTCAGCTTTCACCACCGCGACCAGTTCTTTAGGGTGAATGATGGCTCTTTATAGGCTATAGAATGATCAGTTGGCAGCCAGTATTCTTACTCTGACCGTTGACCCGACATGTTGTCTTCCAGTCTTTGCCTCGTTTATCAGAAATCCAAAGATTTCTCTCATTTGGTCCGTCGTTTGGTAGGCTTCAGCTACAAGGGAGGCTGTAGACCAATGATGCCTATATCTTCAGCATTAATTAGGATTAAAAAGCCATCCAGTACTGTTCCTAAATATTTGTATATGATCTTCCCAAGGATATAAATCGTCATTTCAGGTGGTTACAAATCTGTCGTATCTTTAGAAAAAATAATTCACAGAACTCAACCTATTTTCTCTACACCGTTGTTAAGATTATTCAACATTTTATCGTGGTTTGAGCCGGATGATCTGAAAGCTGAATCAACTCCAAAAGCAAAGTTTCTCTCTCCAAACTCCTTTCCCTTTTGGGATGTAAATATGTCTAAAGAGAAGAGTTGTAGATAACACGCTACTTTTCGGGACAGACCGATCAGTGGACTTAATGCACTGCAAACAAACCAAAACCTCAAGGTCATCAGCAATCCCCAGTTCAGCTACAAAGCTCCTTTCTCCGTCCAAAATTGACAAACAAAACGATAAAAATACTGCCGTCACGGTCCCGGCCGTGTGGGATTTGTTGTTTTCCACTTTAATCAAAATCCCTTCCCATCGTCTAGAGCAGCTAGCAATGATCCCTGTTTTGGCATCCCACAAACGCACCGAAGCAAAAGAATCTTTTCATCTGCTTCCTTCCCGAAGTGTTCATTTTTTGTTTAGTTTGTTGGTTTGTTTGTGCGCTTTTCCGACTTCCAGTGCCTGTATGCGTTTAGTTAATTTCAACTCGCATCAAATCGCCTGCCCCACATGAGCAACGGGGCTAGTGAAAAGTGGTGGGAAAATGGACTTTCCCGCTTAGCCTGCTTCCCTACACTCACAACATCCCCTCCCCCATGTGCTCCCCATGTGCAGTGAATTTCGATGGCCCGATTCGCCCGTAGCGAAACTTTAAGCTACGTGAAACTTTACCATCATCATTGCCATGCCTCACTTACACCACTGTGAGTGTATTGGGTGACTGTACATGGATGTATATTTGTTGCCGTCTCTGCTCCCGCACCGTTCACTGCCACATCTTTTTCGTATCCAGTCTCCGCCGAAACCAACACACCAACGACCACCCATACACACAAACGCCGACTTGGAAGTCGGAACGTGTAGCGATTTTTTATGATAACATTGCACCATAAATTATGCCTTTTTATGTGTTTATTATGGTTTACGTACTTTTAAAAGCATCGCATCGTGAAAGTGTCTGTATATGTATGTGCTTGTGCCCTGTGGAGCTTCTTACTGCTTCCGTCGGGCTGGGGGAGAAAAACGGAACAAAAGGGAAGGAAAAATTACACCACGGATAAAATAAACCCAACAGCCCCGCACGACAAAAGGCGAAGTTAAACACTAACTCCCAAACAGCAGTGAATCGAGCCAGTCCGTGCTCGATGCCGCTAGCGGAAGGCCGTACCTTTCCCCTCACCGGTCTCGGCTGCTGGGCACCGACAACACAAACAACAAACTGGCCGTATAATGGTGCGCACTAAAGTCAAGTTGACGAGTCAAGGCGAAGATGATACAAAATGGGCTTTTCCGCGCTCTCCCCGCGCGAGCTTGCTTATCGTTCGGTTGGTTGTCGGGAGCTTTCGATTTAGTGCCGGCACTGTTCTCGCCACCCGGGCGGAAGAAAAGTCCGATGCAGTAGCCGGTCCGATAAAAAATAGCGTTTAAAACGGCAGCAAAGCTTCCCTCGGCCGGGACGCGGTTCACTTTCGTTCGTCGGGATTGACTTTTATTGTGAAAGTTCTGAGCGAGCGCCAGCTAAGCGAGCTCGTCGTTGTCGTCGTATTGACTGCGAGTGGCCAAATGGGCACGGAACAAGAAGTTACCGGCACCGGGCATGACTTATTTCTCCCGCGTCATCTCGGCCCTAGCTGACTGGGCAAACAACGGACAAAAAGCTGAAGTGTATTTTGGGCAGCACATTTCGGGAAATCGTGGTACGAAATCCGAACGGTTGGAGTGATGCATAAAAGCACAAACCATCGTGACACAGCGCGTTGGACACCCTTGGCGTTAGGTCACGAAATTTCTGACTCAATGATGAGTGTGTGCGTGAGGAGAGGAGGCGTTTTGGTGGAGGCGGAAAGCTTTTAAAAATTTTACACTCGAATATCTTCCGCCGGCAAAAGATTATTGCTTTATCTCTTTTTAGTGTTAGTGCTTAGGGGGAGAAAGTGCGACTGGGAATGGCACAAGATTACGAGCTGCACTTTGGGAGTTTGCTATTACAACATAAAGCCTTACCGCTTTTTATGCCTGGCCTGGCCTGTCATCAAGCGGAATTATGCAAATGATAAGGAAGTTTACAAATTACACGCACTCTTCCAAAGTGACAAATTGAGGCGCGGGTAAACTCATTCCGCCCGGAAGCGGATAAGGATGTGTGCAGGATCTTCACATTTCAAGCATTTTGTGCAGGATTGTTCAGTGAAGTGTAAAAGGGACCACATGGCATGCGATTTTAATCGAATTTTATTAATTCCATCCCGTGCCGGAATGGGATTGATATTTTTTTAATCTCGTTACTCGCTCACGTAACCAATCAAATCGACACTCGACGGGCCCTTTGATCGTGCATCCCGTGTGATGATGGTGGCGATACTGCTGCTTCCCATATGATACCTCATTTATTTTCCAATCACTGCACCAATTTCGTGCCCCTTTTCCTGGTGCCCCCTCCCAACCCGTGGCGGGTTCTCTTGTCTATTGGATTTTCAAGCACGAGAGCAGCAGCACGCCTGTCTAGATTTATCATTTCACGGTTCTGGCAAAAGTCATCATCGTTTATTTGTTGCCGTAATAAAGTAGACGCACGACGGCCATCCGTAGCGCAGCCACCGCCTCCACACAGTGCGCCGTTTGAAGCGTGACACTTGTTTTTGCTATAAAAATTGCACATTTATAAGTACACACGTTGGAGTCGGGTTTTTTTTTTTTGCTCTGCCCGGGAGTGAAATGGAAAGCCAGAAAAAAAAAATAAAAGAAGCATATGGGACTCTTGCCCGAAAACGAATATGTGTTTGCTCCCGCTTCGGAAGATGGGAAATAAAATTGACAACACGGGGTTATAAAAACAGACGAAGAAACATCCACAGTGGGGTTGAGGTTGAAGTGTGTCACAAATAAAACACGTACTTACGCGCAACCGAGAGACGCAAACGTTGGGCTCCCGTTGACCTCTCGGTACGTTCTAACGCATCAAGCGGAGTATGGGTTCTGAGAGGTAGCTGTGGTCCGGTCGATGGTGACGATCGCGTCGTAACGTTTGATACCGTCAGCAAATAAAGCTTGCGATAAAACAAGTCGGGCGGAGCGTTACTGTCTAAGGAGTGGGGAGTTTCCGAACGTGTCAAACGATGGTGAATGGTGATGTAGAAACGGTTGGTGCAAAGGTTTTAAGATGTCTCGACCTGATTTCAACTGTACTCTAATGTACTTACGGCATTGTTGGCAAAAGCTTAGACTCAAATCGAATCAAAATAGATTAAAAAAAGAATGATCGAAACAGCACGCCATAAAGGACATAATAGGATTTTCTCTTCGCATACACTCTAGACAATGAATTTACTACACGTTTGAAGCAAATCCTATTTTGATGTTCAGGGTGAAAATTAATGAGTTTGAATTCAGTTAAAATGCGTTTATTTTAATACTGCGCTCTTGGTAAGTCCAGATTTAAGCTACATTCAGCAGGAGCTTTCAAGTCCTGGATTAAGCTGCATTACACTGAAGGCGAAAAGCGTGTTTCGACAAAGTTTAAAATAACAACAAAAATATGTTTTGTTATGAAAAAGATGAAGTTTTCTAGCACGAAGTAGAATGTTTAAACTTCATTTGTAGACAATTTATTGCATATATTGCTGCGCACAATCTCTGTGAAGTATTTTAAGCAAGAAAGTCTTACATGTTGCATAACTTCAGGCGTTAAATAGTAATAAACTGAGGTAGATATACCATAAAGCCACAAAAGATCATTAATTTGGAAGCTCGCCACCGATGAGATGGTTTGGCGTTCGCCCAAAGGTACACATTACAGGAACTTGTACATTGTAGACATTTTAGTTTAATTGTATCTTGCTTGCCATTCATTACACCATTCTTCAGCTCCAAAAAGCCCCCACACGCACACACACTCATAGGGGAAAAGAGACGACTGTTTGTATCACTGACCGAATGATGATTTGATTCCCAAATCCTTCCGCTACGAGTTTTCTGATTGACTGCGTGCTGCCCATTTGCCATTCTCATTTGCCTTTCCAGCTCACCGCGCAAGGGTAACCCCGGCCGGTGCACGTGACACCGGACCAAGATCATTGAAAAATCAACCAACACAGCAAGGGCAGGCACGATCTAGGTCTACGATGGTCATCGTACCGAAAACCGAATGTACACCTTGAATATGGAGAAAGCAAACAAAACCTTGCAAACTCCGGAAGATATCAACTCTGGCAACTTTTCCCTCGTCAACGTGAGCTCCACTTCTCCCGGGCGTTTGGTGCTTTATGTCCTCCACCCTCCTGAACACAGCCTTGTGATCCTGCCTTGATTGCTTCGGCCATGATTTTGGGCGTACCGGCGCGACCGTTCAAGGGAAAGCCTACAAACGTCGTTTGCCTGGGTCGTTGCCGGGTTGGCGGAGATATTCTTCTTCCTTCGCTGCCTTTCTCCTCCTTCCTTACTCCGCCTGACAGCGAACTTGAGGAATATCAAACGCGACGCAGCAATCGGACAGGGCACGTTTGTTGAAATAACGAATTTAGCAACGGACACGTTTCGCCTCCATGTGAAATGCTTGCTTTTGGGGTGGAGGGACCGGAACATCAAGGTTGATGTTTGGGGTTGCTGTGCCTGTGTGTTTATGGGATGGAAAATAAAAACATGCTACTAGAAAGCAGCCACGTTCATGGAGGCGGTTTTTTCCCCCGTGCGGCAGCAAGTTTTACGACGCTCTGCCGCGTTTGACCAACGCGTGATCTCGTTGCCTTGGTGCGAAAAGTTGATAGAATGTGATAGTCAGTGCGAAGATAAATGGGGTGTTAAAGCAAAGGTTTTACTTCAGCATAATGTGGCACGCAAAATCTTACTAAATTGGGAGATCAAACATGGCAAACACCGCACTGGGATGGATTGTTTCTAGCCCAGCAAGATGGAGAAAGTTGTCTTTAATTATTATTGTTTTTGTTACTCTTGCGAATGAAATTTCAGCAATTTGTTTAAAATTGAAAAAGGCTATCGTTTGGCATTCTCTTCCGCTTTCCTGAACGTTCTGAAAACTGCTCGAAAACTGCTCGAAAACTGCTCGAATTTTTCCTTTAGTAAAGACTAACAAACAGTAAATCTTAATAATTCTCTTTTGAGATTTTCAATAGTTTCATTTGAAGTAAAATCCAACAATAAAAAGGATATACTTAAAATGCCCTGAATCAAATGATTGCACCATGCTGTCTTCTCATGTACTACCACAACCATCCAACAGCACCTCCCAGCCCATCTAATCGGCAACAAATCATTACGATTTGACGCTGCAATGAGCCTGATTGCTGACAATATGCTCTTCAAACGATATTACACCCGGGGCGAAGCGTTCTTCCACTCCGCCATCTATCAGTATAACATACAGCTTAAAAAATAATCACTTCCACCGGAGCTCGACAAGCGGGCAGAACCCATTCCTACGACATCGCACCACGACGCAACATTTTGACAAGTTTGAAATGGTCCAATTTCTGGCGGGCCCGACCGGTGGCAAAGAATCACCGGGCGTAATATTTGTTTCTTCTTTTTTCGGGACCTTCCCTTTTCTCCATCACTTTTACCACATCGCCTAACGCGTGTGTTCGCTTTTCTTTCGTGAAACGGGCCTCACAAACAGCACAAACACCGGCGCTTTGGATGCTGCAATATGCTAATGGTTCTGTGGCTTGCGCACCGCGTGGGGAGTTATGCTGGGCGGGAAGGTTTTGATGCTCGTGTTTTTTTGCTGCTGCTAGTGCTGCTGCTTCTTCTTGAGCTGTTCGTTTGTCGCTCCCCGGTGGGGTACGCCTGTCAGTGCAAATGACAGCACATATTCCCCTAACGAGGCAGGGCAGGCAGACACACACACACACACACTGTCGTCGACGTTGACAGTGAAAAACCGTTTCGGCACCATTGCGCCAGTCGAGTCGACTCGATCGTTTGACCAAGCTTGTTTTTTTTGCTATCTCCACCCTCCACTGGAGTGTCACCGAAAGAAACATTCGCATGAAAAGTTGTTGGTGAGAATGAGCTTGAAGAAGCAAAAAAAGGAGGAAAAAACGCACAATTGCTCAACGACAACGGTAGCGCTTTTTGGTACAGGCGCTGGAGGTACAGGCTGAAAGCTACGCTTCCGGAAAATCTGTCTTTCACATTGGCCAAAGTTTGCTGGTAATTTCCAGTCGCTGTAACTGTATGCGTTGCGCTCCGAAGCACAGCACAGTAGAATTTAATTAATTTTCACACAACATTTCCTCCATTCGAGAGTGGTATGAGGCACGCGGCAAAGGCCCGCCTCGAAAGCTCGGCCGGACTGTCAGCGAGCCAATCATTGTCAATTGTAGCCAGGCGCAAGCAATGACTATTTTAAGTTGGGCCCTCACTCCCTTGTCACATTCGGTTGGACAGTGCGTTGGCAAAGCATTCTGAAATCCCATTTACCACTGTGACACGCTCAAACAAGCGGCGTGTGGGAAAATGGAAATGGTTTTCGATTAGCAAAGCTGAAGGGTCTATTTCAGGCCCGGCTTGTGTACGCTCTTTCTGCGCGACGGCTTACATGTTGCCGATGACTTGCACACACACACACAAACACAGAGACACACTTTCAACATCATCTTCATTCGAAAAGTCTACTTTTCCTACCACCACCGGAAAAGACACTCGCATTGTCTCTCATTAGCCGGTACAGCAAGAGGGGGCAGGCGCGCGAGCACCGTTTGCCAGCTTGGTGTGTGCGGTTTTTGGTCGTAAGCAGTCCAACGACAATGGCCCCACGTGCAACCCGCTACGCCTAGCCCGATCGAAACCCGTGGAAAATGTAGTGGAAAATTGGTGCGCGGTTCGGCACACGTTCAGGCGTGCTTCGTAAAACCGCAGCAAAATTAACTCCGCTTTTTGCTTGTCTTACGCAAGGTTAGATGAGTGTGTCTGTGTGTGTTGTTTTGCTTGTACTTATACAAGTGTGCTTCCGCCGGTGTATGTGAACGTCGATTTAGTTCGGGAAGTTTGTTTGTTGCAAAAACTCGAAGAGGCACTTCACACTCGACAAACCCACATACATACACGCCAGGTGAGGCACACTTTATGCACTAGAACAGTACAGTTACGCCCGGGACGGGGCGATGAAACGGAACCGTTATCGTTTCTAATTAGCTATAGCGATGAAAGTTTACAATCAGTATTTTCCGTTCAATTGAGAGTGTCTGGCGGCTGGCGCACAGAATGAAGAAGTTCGTAGAAGGTGAACCGTTGAGATGGGGAATAATTAGTGTAAGTTTCTTTACTTCACACGAAGGCTGAGTCTATCGAATGAAAGACTATGATGATAGACTAAAAACGGTAATGTGATTTGTGGTGAAACGATCTTGAATATGTAATATAAAACTAGCATTTAATTATTGTATTAAATAATTAACGGATGGAGACGCCTGGTCATTTGTAGAAAAATAGGATAGGATATATAAAATATAGTATAGTATAATACTTTGTTTCATCTTTTTGCATTCAGCTCTATTTAAAAATCTTAATTTAATTTTCACCAACCTCTAATTATTGTAAACGTAAAGAGGCTTATTTTTTTGTAAAACTAACTACATATCAAATATGGAGCCGCATGGTCGTTTCTGTGAAACTCAGCACAGCCTTTTTATTGAGTGCTAGCTATGTTCCCATTTCAAATGCAATTTATTCGTGAAACTTTTCACTTTCAAAAACCAGCTCATGAAATGGCACGCTTTGCAATCATATTATTGCTGAATATTTTCATCCGCAAACACATCTGCTTTCCCAACACAAGCTTTAAAACCATGCACTCTAAAACCACGAACACACACTTCCGCCCACCTAATACGCTTACGCAAAATATTCGATACCAGCGATTCGCAGAAGCAAAAGCAATAAGATTATTATTTCACGCTTACTTACCACCTGTGAGAGAGTATAGCGGCGATTATCTTCGATAAAATATGCGCCAATGATACTAGCGGGCGCAAACAAAACTTTTCCCGTGCCATGCGTTACCCGGCGCTCGCTTTCTTTACTTCTTTTCCACTTTTATCAGGTTGTGGTTGGATCGAGGTAAAGAAGGGTACAGTTTGGGGGAGGGGGGGGAGAACAAAACGGGAACACTTTTCATAAACAAGCATAAAATGTAGCCCTTGCAAGCGGCGAGTGTGAAGAGAAGCGTAGTAACCAGTAACCGGCATGGCATTAAAGTTTTCCCCAGAGCGAGAAGTGCTTTCTCCACCACACGCCGTGCATAATTTATTGTCACGAAATGTTTGATGACTAAATTTTTACGCCTCGTGTGTTTGAGTTTTGGACGAAGAAAAAGGATCAAATAAAAAGCATGGCGCCTGGAAGGCACTCACGGTAAGCTTCATTCACTCCTACGACACACCTGTGCCTTTGTTTGTTTTAGATTGAAGCTGTGTGTGTTTCTGTGAGAAAGTGTTTGTATGTTTTAATGCTGACCTAAAAATGGCAAACAAAAATGTTGATACCAAAAACGAAGCCGCAGAAGCAAAACGAAACCAGACGCCGGTTTTTACCGAAGGCGAAGGTACCGAAGGGTGACACTTTTTTTTTCGCACATCTAGAAGACAAAAGAAAGCCCCAAAAAAATGCTAGAAAGCCCGGTTTCAGGTGAGCAATCATGCTGCTCTTTCTTAGCCTTTCTCCCCGGAGGGCGTAAAAGCGCCTCGGAAACGATTTACTCGACACAGGGCCGCAGATATTGGGCACGGGCCCGGCTCCGTCGAGGGATAGTGAAATCGTTCTTCTAAATTGAATTTGAGATCAGGTGGCTGTCGAGCGTAGAAACGACCCCCAATCGAGCCCAACCCTCGCTCAAGGTGTGTGTGTGTGTGTTTGTACTCTCAAAACCCCCGAAGGAAAGGTTGCGAGAGTGTAATGAACAACGCAGAATAATGATGACCTTTTTAACCGTCCCACCATGCCACTTTTATCTATCTTTTTACCTTTTTCGGATCGTCCATTTATCTATGGGGTAGGTTTTTTTTCATTCTTTCTTTTCACTCGCCCTCTTTTTCCGCCCTTTCAACCACAATCCTGACAAGTGGGACAAGTGTGGGCTTGCCGGGAGCCACCGATTGTAAGTGGGTCCGTGGGGACATTACTTACCGTATGGAGTGGGAAAATGGTGCTGCTACTATTTGTCGACTGGGCGGATGAAAAAACAGCGTCCCAACAGCGACGACGGCCATCAAACGGCCATCACGGTGGCAAATGGAAAAGTGCTCAAGCTAATTATTGCAAATTGCTACAGAGTGGTGAACGATAAATCATGTCACATGCTTTTGAAAACGGTACAAAACTGTGCAATTGATATAATAACGCAACCATTAAGTCGTTCAGTAAGTCTTTAAAATGCTTTTTCGTTCGTGCTGTTCACGAACATGTCAAGCGGTGACGTCGTGATGGGAGATCTATGTATCTTACGTCCATTACACCGTACAAGCTGCCGCCGGATGACACTACTCACTTGTTGGACAGCAAGATGACGCATCTCTTGCCATGTAGCATAAGGTCCTTTCTCGAGATGTTACCGAGTTCGATAACGTTTGCACTACTCCAAGTAATTAACATCATCTGTGGTGGGTCTTTGTTACTACAAGGTTGACGATGTGGTATCGTTTCCTCGGTATCGGAAGGATTCACTTGACTTGGTTTATATTTACGCGTGATATATCGTGTAAAGATGAAAGTGTCATACAATATTGAACAACAAATGGATAAATGTTATTCACTGTTTTCATGTGCATTTACGTCGCCAAGTCACTTTAAAATCCGTCCAATTCTGTGTCAGTTTTAATATTTTCAAGACCACTTTTTTTCAAGTTTGTTAAACTTTAAAAAATAATACAATTTACATCTCAACTCAACTCAACTTAGGAAAATTATCTAATTATTAAACGCAACAAATATCATATAGTTGCATAAATAGTTCCTTACTTCCTTAAAATAAAGCATCTAGACGATGTTTCAAAACTCATTTTCAAAATAGTTACACTGGTTTTAACTAACACTCAAATATAAAGGAATATGCTTCAAAATCACCCAAAAACACTTGCACCAATTCTTGTCTTTACGCCCGCTTGCTGTCGGGTTTTGCTCTACATCGTAGTAAATAACCAACGCACGATTTGTTACAACTTACCAACACCCCAACCGAGCGGAGAAACCAGACACGCCATTCCACCGCCGGGCAATAAACCACACGGCAACCACTCTTCCCTTTGAGCGTGCGTGCGCTGCGTGATGCTTCCCGATACAAGGCCACTCAATCTTAGAACTAATTACAACCATCCCCACAGCCGAACCGCTGTCAAACCGTACCGCACATTCCACTCCCATTGGAAACGCTTGGTTACAAACTTACGGTCGAAGCTACCCTGATTGAAAACGGAGGAGGAAAAAGGGGAGGAAAAACTGGCAGCCAAAGCACATGTAGCTGCGGGCACGTTTTTGTAAGGCAATTAAAATTACGGGCAAACGGGCGGAAATTCGTTTCCAATTTGCGTCGGGGTTTTTCTATTACTACTGCTCGTTACACCTCCTCTGGTGTGTTCGTTGCGTCCGTTATGCTATTACTGGTGCAGCTAAAACTATCGCTTAGCCATTGAATCGCAAAGCGTTACGCAAAGCCGTACCAGCGCGGGCTCTGCTCTCGGCTCAACTCCAGCGCCGGAGTACCGTGATGGAAAGCGGAACTAATTAAATGGAAATATTCATAAAATTAATTGCCTCACACACACACAGTGTGAGAGCGGGAGCAAGAAAGCTAACAGCCTTGCAAGCTGCAAAAGAAGCAACGAACGGACAGCGTCGCTTTAGTCTGGCCGTCGCGCTATTCGCGCCTGGAAGAATGCAATTCTACAGTGCAATTTATTGCATCGCTTTGGATCCTTTTGCCGTAGGCGGGTCTTTACGCGCGAAGCCAAGGGCAGCCAAACGCTGGTAGCTGGGGGCACTAACCACCTCCCACCGTCCCGTAGATCCGGTGTTTAATTTGTTATACTGTATTTAAAGTACATTATCCCGCGCACTAAACGGGCATGGAAAGGAAACTTCCAGCAGAAGAATGGAATTATTTAGCGCAGCTAGCAGGCGTACGATCGCTGCCAAGGTCGGAGTCACTTTGAACGTTGCACACGTGGCTATGTACATGTGTGTGTTGGCTCAGGATTTTATTCACCGGATTTAACACGCAAGCCACCGCACCGCAACAGACAACACAGTGCGATTGGATAACGGGACGGATTTCCTTGGCGTAATGAATTCAGCAGCATTCCAGGCCCCGAATGGCATTAAAATGCCGCCGAACGAAAGAGAGACAGAGAGCGATAGAACAATGAGCGGAAAGTTTTGCCGCAACCAAACGAATGGCTGCTGCTTGAGCCATTTCTTTAGCCGTTTTGTTGTCTATCCCTGTACCCGTCCGTCCTTAGCGTGCACGAAAAGAATGTTCGATAAAAAGAATTGGACGGCAAAAAAAACCCTGCGCGCCGGAGAACGGGATGCGTTTTCCTGCCAACCACAATCCGATCTTTGCGGTTTCTTTTTTCCCATTCACGTTAGTTTTAGTCGTGCAACAAAAGACGTCCTCCGACTTCTTGCTCACGCTCCATTCTGCAGTCGCATTCGAGCAAGCAAAATGTTACAGAAGAAAATAAAGTATTTTCTGCTCGTGGAGCGCACGCTTGCTTCGGTTCGTTTTTGTTTTCGTTTTTACACACACACATATATACAATGGGTCGGGGTTTTTGTGTTATTCGGTTTCCTTGGCCAACAATAAAATAACCATCGAATGACAGACGATCTGAATTAGTTATTCTCTGCTGAATGAGGGACGGGTTTACCGTTCCGTTCGCTTCCGGGAAGGGTGGTTTAAGCTGCACGACACCGGCTTTGTAACAAAGTGCCTTCTGCACAAGGCATTTCGCTGGCTAGCGGGGGGATGGGTAAATGCGTACAATTTTTACTACAATTGGTCTATTTTAAATGGCCGCTACATTAGCGAAACAATTCATGGAGGGCTTCTTAGCAAGTGGTGTGTTTATTTTATGAAATTATTCTGTGATATTATTGTATTTCTTTACTTTAATTGAAGTGCAAAATTGAAGTCCAGACTACAGTTATTTAAAAAAAAAGCATTTTTCAAATTGACAGTGCAGGAAAATACAATGTTCGATTGAATAAATTGTCCACAGTTACTCTTCCTAATTAACATAATACTCAACGTAATACTCATCAACTCAATATAATCAGTAATAGTGTAATGAAATGCAACAAATAGCATACATTTAGGCGTAGATATATGATACAATTTTATCCTTTGAAATTCGACAAATTTCTACGCATTTAATTTTGTCGTTCAAATTGCATACATTTAGGCGTTTTAATCTACAAATTATGCGCAAACGAGCTTCAGATGGGATGTGAAGTTATCATAGCTCCTAAAACCGGTTTTGTAACACATTTAATAAGCTTAACGCTGCAAACCGTGTCTCAATTCGTACGATACAGCTTTCGAATACCTTTTTCGCATGGTCTACCAACCATATCACAATGACAGCATTGACCCTCATCTCGCAACAGAATACAGCCTTTGTCTGAAGATTGGCTACAACAACAACAACAAAAGCTCCTTTTTATTATATTTCATTCCACCGAAATCCTGCGGTTGTCTTTCAACCTTCACACACAGGCCCCAAAAATAGTGATATAAATTTCCATTTCGTTTCTTATAAACGCACACGCATCGCACAACCCTAGCGCAGGGTTGAAAAAACCCTTCCACAAACATTGCCCCCCTATACGCAGTGTCACCGTACAGCCATAAAATATAATACATTGTATCATATAATTTCGTTAGTAACGCGGTGGAGGCATGGTAGCGAGCCAAAGCATTAGGTTGTCATCGTTACAATGCAAGTGTGGTGGCGTTTGTTCTGCATCGGGACCATTGTTCTTCTTGGAAAGGAAGACCTTCGATGATAGCGTTTTTTATTACTTATTCTTTTCTTTCCTTAACTCCTTGGTCTACGCACATCGATTGATGTTGATGTTGTGCCACACAGTCCCTTTTGGTCGATCTTTTGGCGTTTGGTTCGGTTCAATGGTGCCGTTGTTTGCGCTATTACCAGCCTGTTCCGGTTCGATGACGATCAATCCGTGCGCGGATAGGTTGCCAAGAAATCAAACCGTTACGGTTTGTCGTCTGCCTGTCGAAAGCGCGCTGGTTACACCGGCGGAGATGCTCTGCTCTCCCACGGGGGGCTTTATGGCGCGACAAGCTAGGCTTCCTGCTGCACATCACAGGGGACGAGATGATACTTTTTTTTATTATCAACAAAGCATTTCCCCTTACACAGCTTTGAGCTACCCGTGAGGTTTCACTTTTGTATTGCTCGCTGCTGTCGGGGTTTTTCATCCAGCAATTGTGGTCTGACTTGTGACGGGCGATCCGTTACCTAGACGACAGTCGCCTGTCGATTGCCGAGGAAGTCAGTACCACCATTAACGATGAAAGAATAGTACCAAATCACGGAAAGAGATACTGATGATGAATATTTCACATCACAGCGGCATAGTTTCTCATTCGGCAAGACTATGGCAAAGAGCCATGGCACACCAAAACTACATCCTGGGCAGGAGAGATACCAGCATTTGGATACCAGAAACGAAAGTGGGGAACGATAGCACCACCACCACCAGCACGCCAGATAATTGAAGCGACGAAAAGAATAGGCTCCGGGAGGACATTGCAAACGTGCAAACGAGAAAACCGGAGATACACAAGAAAAAAGCTACCGTCTCCGCCAGTTCGTTTCACCGAACGACTGAATGGGAGTTTCTTATCCACGGTAGCTCCAAGTCGTGCATTGTTTCGTGCTGAAAGCGGACGCAGCCAAGCACAAATTCTCATCACTGCCGGAAGTTGTTTAATCATCGCCCCATTCATCCTCTCAATAATGATCTCATTAGGCGCGAAAGAGTTGAGCGATCGTGTCGTTGAGGGAGCTGAGGGAGCGGGAGTTTCGTGGGGGATGTATTTTGAATATCCCCTTTTTGTCGCCTCAAGTAATCAGTAGAGTTGTCAGAATTGTAAGAAATCATTTGAGAGTTGCCAGCGGACGGAGATGAGATAAAATCACGCCATTTGCATACATTTAGGCGTGCGTCATTTCTTTCAGCAACATTCGAAAAATGAGACTGTTTAAAAAAAATGCAAATTTAATTAATGTGCTCCCTCAAGACACTGCAATTAAATCAACATTGTCCATTTCGTTGAGCACAACATGCCATCAAGTGAATCCTCCGCTCCAAACGGAACAGGGCATTTCCCTGGTAACGACAGTTAAATCCTGCTTCACACACACGTGGACACATTTACCACGTGCTAATGCACATTTACTGCTTGCTTCGATGCATCTGCTAATTGCAAACTTCTGTTACCTAGGAAGAAAAAGCTCATCCGTACGATTTTCAAGTCAACGCATCTTTTTTCTCTGCATAATACAAAGTCCATCAAAGCAAGCCCACCGTACACGATTGGGGGACTGTTACCCTCTTTTCCTGTGGTTGCGCATGGTCTATCCTCCCTCAAGCAGCAAAAGCGATGCAATACAAGGGACCATGAAATGGTTACAAGCTTTTACAATTCTGCTGCTGCTGCTGTTGGTGATGTGTCGACAAGCTTAAGCATGCATCTTTCTGAAGAGCAAAAAAACAAAAAAGGGTTCCCTTTTGCCTTAGGTGCCCTACAAGCTCACTCCCATGTTGTCCGTGTTTGGTCAGTATTTGCGTTCTTTTGTGTTTTATTTATCTGCACACTTTTTCCTGCATTTCACAGTGCCGGATGGGCGCGGACTGTTGTGTGCCTGGACACCCGGGTGCGCTGGTCTCCCGTGGCTAATGTTTTGTCCATTTTCTGGTGTACCGTACGGTTCTGCACACGACACGGTGGGAGGTGGGCGCATAACGAGGAAACAAAGTGGAAAAGAAATATCAAATCTCACCGGCGCTTTCCAGGAAAGGACAGACACACGATCCGTAACCGTACGTCGTCTGCTGCCGCTGCTGCTGTACATTGTTAATTTGCCTGCAAAATTGTAGCATCCGTGCTTTTATCTGTTTCTCTTTTTTTCTTTTTTTATATGTTATTTGCTCTCGTGATACGTTTACATTGCTGCAGAGAAGCGATAAATGATAGCACTGTGCACGATAGTGATGACAGTTGTAAACATTACAAAGCGCTTGTGATTCTGTTTGATTGTGAAGCATGATGAATTTCTTCACTGAAATTATCTGTTACCCTGACAGGTACATAGATTTGAATGTTTTTAATGAATTCCATAAATAAAAGCATATTAATGACATGCTGATTGCATAGCTTCCATCCAAAATCGGTTACTACGTAATTTATTCGCCTAAAGGTATGCAATGCGCGTTACATCACGTTAGCTTCTTTCTGATCTACCTTCAATATAATGCTGTTCATAGGTGATATGGACGAAAATGGTTCCAATTTCTCAAGACAATTATTAATATAAACCGTGCACAGCTTTAATTGAAATATTACCGCACATAGCTTAACCCGCAACTACTCCACTCAATGATATCTACCAAGAGAAGACACACAGTCCACAAAAAATCGTCATAAATTTATCCTTGTCCTTTTTCAATTATGCCACTAGAGCAACCCCCGGTTCGGTTCATTAATCCCGCCAGAAACCAACCACATCTTCAGCAGCCCGGTGCCAGTTTGGCTTGGTGAAAAATCGCAAATCATTTGTATCCCTCCGTGTGACACCGTGTTTCAAAGCTGTCGAATCTGCCAATTCATTTCCCGCTCAGTCTCTTTCACGACCATCATTCTCAATTGCCTCGGAAACTGATCCCGTGCAAGCCTAGCCCTTCCTGGAACGGTACCCTGCTGTCCCAAGTGCCCGTAGCGAAACCATGTGCCTTTATGTATTTTAATTCCTCCTTCCCAGCCCAGAAGGAGCAATAGCTCATTGGGGCACGCGTTATGCGGCTCACTGCCGGATGATTAATTAAGCCGCTTTGTGATTACGCCTAAGTAATTTCGCCCGAATTACCTAACGAACTGTTTCGCTTTCGTGCGGGTGTGCTCGATGCGGGAAAGGAAGGAAGGAAAAGCGCGATGCTTTCGACAAAAAAAACAACGCACACACACAAACTAGTTAGACCTAACGGTGTGTGGAGATTGTTTTTGGAGCATCCGGTCACACCCAGTCGCTCACTGTCCACGTTCATTTGCGGTGCCATCTTTTTTTACCGGCGCCAAAGCCACTGCCACTGGAGACCCGAGCCGAGGACGCAGTGACAGCGAGCATTCTAACGGATCATTTGAGAAATGTTACTGTCATCTCCGTTTTATTTCGGTGTCTGCTTGCTCGCCTGCCTGCGTGAGGAGAGGTCGGAGACATTTAGTTTCGTTTTCTCAAACCTCACTGGGCTGTGTTATACCGTCTTTCCCTTGGGATTGTGAATGTGGGGCAGCTTTGTTTTCTGCAGGAACTGTGGCGGTGCGCTTGGTTATTGTTTTTGGCAAACAAAAAGGAATAGAAAAATCCTTCTAGCATAACGCAGCAGACAGACGAATGCTTCACTCTCACACTGCACCCCTTCCCTTTCGTCGGGTTTGATTGTACAGGATTAAGGAGTTTTTTGTGTGTGTTAGATCAGTGTGTTAGAGCCTTAACGAACGCAAAAAAAGGTCGAAATGTTTTTTTGCCCAAAGATTGGTAGAATGTACTTCATCGCTGGTGTGAACGTTTCTCGGATATTTGTTTCTTTCTTTGTTTTTGTCGACTGCACACACACAAAACACTTTGCTGTTTATTTTTTGTCCTGACCTTTCGTTCGCTCAAAGCCAGCGATTAACGTGTCTCGGACAGGGTGGTTGAAAAAAGTAAAGCCTAGAATCAAAGGATCACGGCCTCACGGGCGGCCACGCAATCCAAAACAGAACCTTCCAATGCAGCAAAGAGATAAATCACGTGCGGCGCATCCTTAAAGGGCTGTGTTAGGGGTCTTCATCGATTAATGCTGGGCTGTTTGCTCTTGTAGGGAGCTTTGGGGGAATTTTAAAGGGAAGTAGATGTGTTGAAAGTCACAATGGTGGAATTTTCCCTTTTTTAATCATGTTATAGCAACACCAATTGTTTGATAAACAATAAAAGAACATTTTTAAGCCTTATCAATGATCTATAGAAAAAAAGCCTAAAAGTATGCAATACACAACACAAAATGTGCCTAGTTGTGCAGCGCAAACATCAAAATTACAATTTTATGTCCTTTGAATGGCAAAAACAACCAAATTAAAGTGGATACTCGATTTAAATTTCAAAAGCAGCAAATTATGCATGTAAAATAGCTCATTCGAGCCCAAAAACCATTAAAGCTTTTCATCCCCGTCGTATCTTAAAGCGAACATGCTCCCTCAAATACTTAAAGAGCCCTGAAAATCCTCTTGTTCTTTCTTTTCGACGGTAACTTCTCGACAATTTAATACCCGAGCAAAGTCTTCCATCTATACTCCTACATGCTGCTTGCTAACACGCCCTCATCAAGGATGATGTACAACTTTTCGCCTACCATACGAACCATTCGCCTACAAAGCACAAGCATTGGTGCCGCACACCAAGTGAATTTGATGAAAGCAACCGAAAAAAAGAACAACATAAACTCCCCCACTCAACCAAAAAAACACCCAGAACCAAACTTGCTGAAAGTGTCATTTGTGTTGGTTGTGTTTGATGAACGTTTAAAGTTGAAACAGCCAGTTTTGTAAGGGGGCCATCTACCGCCCGCAAAACAGAGAGCATACGCCACCAAACTAAACTGCTTTGCCGTCCGCTCCACTAATGTGTACGTCAATTAGGTCCCCGTCAACCCAGGAAATGCGCACAATGCTTTACATTCCGCACACCATTGTGCTGCATAAAGCGTTTACATTCTCATCTGCTGTCATCCACCGTCCCTGCACAAGTAGTGCCAGAAGCAAAAGAAAAAGGTGACAGTAAAAATCGATTTCCCGGAACAATTTGATAAACAAGATTCGACAACAGATTTTCATTCCCGCCAGCAATTTTCTGCTGATTATCTGGTCGGTTCCTGTTTTTTTGAGGCACTTTGTAGGTGGTGAGAGAGCGGAGATTGAAAGCAAAAGAGTAAAAAAAAGCGCTGCGGGAGCTTTTGTCAGCCAGCATCTTAAGGAAAAAGGGCGAAATGATGTTCTCGCCAAGATAACACCGAGCGTGCAATGGAGAGATGAAATGAGGTCGGAGTGTCTTTTTTTTTTGGGGGTAAAATGCCCCCAGCAAAATGTCGTGCAGTACTACAGGCAGCTCATTTTGAATGAAAACGGCAGAGCCAGCGATTCTAGTTCTATGTAATTCTGTGCCCATCCGCAAATCCTTTTGCTAACGAACGGGTGGCAGCAACAAAACAGGAAAACAAAAGCTCTGGAAGTCCGGTTGAGCGGAGCAAAAATACGCCAAATCCGGCCAGCAACGCGACAAACATTGAAATGAGTTTCATTGTTTCATTATTTGCATTTCCAGACCTTCCGAATGAGGCAAAAACGGGTTGTGAAAGAGAAAAAAGCCCCAAAAAACCCTACAAACGACCTGAAATGACAAACCACTGCACTGATGCGTGTGGAAAAGTGATCGTAATCGTAAAGATCACTCTCAGCAGTGACCAAAAAAAAAAGGAGAATGAAATCAACAAACTCCCGCAGCAAACGGACCAAAATACAGGTGCGGTTGCGGTCCCCGATTTCGGCCTTTAAGGTCAAACGGAGCTGGAGTGTAAAAGGAAAAAAAACCCTACGACAATGCAAAATGAAAACGGACGTCAGGACCGTTGCGTTTCTCCGGTTCCGTTAACCCTCGAGAAGCTCCATTTTTTGTCTTATAAAGCTTATACCTTTTTCCCGTGCCTCAGTGAAGCTTCGGGGTCGGTTAATAGAGCCTGATGCTAGAACGGATGCTGTGGTACGCACCGGTGGGTGTCCTTTTGTCCCCGGTGAAGTCCGAAACAGTCCAAAGTGTCACCGTGTGGATCATGTAACGCTTAATACCTTCGACCAAAAGTGGGGAAAAACAAAGGAATAAAAAGGCCCGAAAACCCCCAACCGAAAAAAAGCACGAAAGCACAAGAAAGGGATAACACCGAGGATGATTAATGGCTCTGGGGGAGGCCTATGCACACACCGCACCGCACCGCGGTAAATCTCTTCCTTTAGCGCCTGTCGTTAGTTCTCAAGTGCCGTTTATTTCACTGACTCTCCTTTCACTTTCCCGCCACTTCGGTAGCAAGTTGTGGTGCGTACTCTCCTGCGTGCTCACCTGTTTCACCATAATTGACGCATAATATCTCCCCCGGGCGTGTGACGAGTCGAGGGAATAAAGGCCAACGATTTTTGCTTAATTCATAAAACATGCACGCGTGTTGTTTGGTGCGGTACACGTTCGACGAAATTCGCAACGCTGTGCCGCTATTCCTTGAAACTCTGCAAATCATTCCTGTTATTCCCAAAATGCAGCTCTTTCATGCGCAATTCAATTGCGTTAAGTGCTGCTTTTGCACGTGTGCTAAGGTTGGGTGTGCGCTGCTAGGGGAAATTGTTTGAACCCGGTACATTTGACTGCGTTAGCTACGTGTGGGTTTGCTTTCCATGAATTTAATTTACATATCAGGGGTCTGTGCAAGGTGCCACCGTTGATTGATCACACAAACACAGTTGAAACAAACAGTTCCATGGAATGAATAGCTTTGATGGTAACAGTGGTCGTGTTGTTTTGAGGGAGTTAATTTATTGTGAGTTGAGAGTGCATTTTTTGCTCCAGTAAAATAGGCTCTTCAGTTTTAAGTTAAACTCTCATTATTTTATTTATTGTGCCTTCTTTTTTATGTATCAAACACGTGCTGGTAATATTGCTTGTTATTTTGTCACATGCTCTGCCTACTACAAAGTGTTTTCACGTGTGCGTTCATGTTTACTAATGTATTCCTTTGCATACATTTAGGCGGTAACGCTGTGAAGCGCTTGTTAGGTGCAGTAAATAAGCGATGGAAAGTGTAATGGAAGCATTTTTCCTAGTCATGATGCTCAACCCGCATCGAACTGTCCTACGCAATACTTTTTCCCATGAAATGCTTAATCCACATATTATGATTTCAGAATTAATAATAGTACTATTGGAGAAAATTTCCCGTACGCTGTTCCTTTGTCGAACGCATTTTCCATACGTTTCTTGGAAATTAAAACCCACTAAAGCCCCCAATGCACTTTTATTCAGTGCTTAAGTTAAAAGAAGCACAAACAAAACCAACAAAATCGAAATGTTATGCTTATCCCCCTTTTATTTCTCCCCCAATAATCATCAAACCGGTGACAATCGCCCAACCTTAGCGCACAATCGTTTCGTAGCAGATTGCCCGTGAAATGGTTCAATTCCGTGCCTCGCTTCCCACCCGCTGTAACCACCTTTCCGCACCCAGTGTGGGGCGTGTGAATGATTTGTCCAATTTCCCAATGTTTGCGTTCTCCCACCTTGGTTGGTCGCAGGGTATCGCCTGTAACCGGCTGTTACGAATTCCCCATTGTGGGGAAGAATTTTCCACCACCAAGCAGCACAGGAATAAGTTCCCCATAAAGATGGTAAAAAAAAACTGATCGTTGTTTCCCACCCCCTCTGGTGTGAATCCGCGAAACTGTAAGCAGCCGAATCGACGCAAAGTAACGCAATTTGCTTCATGAATACATTATAAACAATTTACATATAAATTTTACTCCCCAGCCAGATCCATTCGCATCTTGATGCGGTGATGGCGATGGTGGAGGAAGCTGGTCCCTTTTGGTCAGAAATGGAGAAGCATTCGGTTGAAGTTTTTCCTCGAGGTCGCTTCCACTTGTACTGTGCATTCATTCAGTTACGGAACCATCATCATCATCATCATCAGCTGCTGTGCATGGGACAGTACTCCAGTGCCGGACGCACTGGTATGTCTCAGGAGACAGCGAGCCTTTTTTCCGAGAGTTCCACCTCCACCCGATGTAGGTTTTCTCCGGGAATGGTTGTTTGAAGTTGATTGTTTGGTTTCATGCCGATTTTGCCATGGCAGGCAAGAGCAGGATTACCATCGCAACGGAAGCAAACATACTGACACATACATGCTGCAATTTACCGGGGCACATGTTAAAATTTACTTCCCATTGGAGCTGTCCGGAGAGAAGAGGAGTCGAAAAAAAAGAACCCCACGCACACACACACTCGCAGGGAACAGGAAACACGACCGTTTTAAGTCTCGTGCTTTCACTCTGTTTTTTTTTATATATTCTAGCCCACATTCTCATTCCACGTAAGCAACGGTTCGCACTGTTTGCTTTCGAATTGAATTTCCCCAGAGCATCGTAGTGCGGCCGGCAGCCCAGCAAAGGGGCACGGAGTGGTGGATACGAGGAAATCCGGTACACGGATTTTCCATTCATTAGCATTTGCAATAAGTTAAAAACTCCTGAGCGGGTGGAGAGCAAACGGTGGACAGCACTTACGTCCTCACGTGCCTTACTCCTCCCTTACTCTTCTCGATTGGAGGCCTCTGGAGTGCCGCCGTGAACAAGGCGCAACGTTCCGGCTTAACGGCGTTTCAGTTGACGACGTCAAAGTTTGTCCGCATCTTTCGGCGGCTGGCCACGGCGGTAGTGAAACTGTCTTCCGAGCTGAAGATGGCTGTTTGACAAACTCGCCTGCGATAAAATGATGGACGTGTTTTTTTTTTGCTTGCTTCCTTTCCGCAGCCGTAACTTAACAACACCGGTTGATAATCCCTCAACAAAGCTCAGAACTCATGAACCACCAAGCCGAGGCGCAAGTTTGTGAGCGCGTTTGATGAAGTTGTGCAGATTTTGCCGAAACAAGAAACAACCGAGGAGGAGTGGGAACGAGTAACATTAAGCCTAGCTAGCGCTATAATCGTCTACCGTAATCAAAGAGTTGTGTCCTATCTCCCCCCGATGTCTGCCTCTGCGCTCAGTTTGACATTCTTCAACTAGCTGCACTGTCAGCAACGGCGTCATCACCATATCAGCTCATCCGTCCGTCGTTTGGTTCTTTGGATGCTTGAGCACTGCTGTCTCTCTCTCTCTCTCTTTCTCTCTCTGTTGTGATTATGTAGACAAATTCTGCCACCGGAGCAGTAGATGGATATATAGTCAAAATGGATAAAGTTTGTCATAGTGTAGTTCCGCAGTTTCACTTCCCAGCTCCCAACTCCAACCCTGAAGCCCAAAATCCTGAAGATGATGGTGTTGAAGATATTTACTCAAAGTTGCCGTTCGCTTCACTTCTGAGCTGCCCGTCCCTGGTGGTTGGGAAGCTTTATCCAACCCTCCTCGTTTTGGGGGTGTAGCTTATTTCCTCTTCGCACCGTCCGCTCCACCAGAGCTTAGCACTGCCCCGTACATCACGCAAATCATGGTGCAGGCTTCATCCGAAGTGAGCGCTGGTGCTTCGGCACGGCTTTCAGCAGTAACTTGGATCACTGTTGTAAGGTTCTACCGCAACATTCTACCCGCTACCTCCCGTACAACCGAATGCAAAGACATATTTTCCTGCGAACTAGTTTGCTTTCCCGTTCCCGCCTACGTCCGCTGCTCCACGCGTCCTGCGTAACGGTGAAAGTTTGCGTGCTCCAATCTCCAGTCCAGCCCGCACACGCTCCGGCCTCTTTGGGCCTCTTCGCCTATGGGGAAAGTTTATCCGCCGGCTGCAGACGGTTCCTGTTGCCCACTGCACAGGCCTGCCGGTTTGGTGCTGGATGAGGATACGAGACCATAAATTTGCTCTGTAAAACTGAATAAACAAAGCAAGTGAAGTGCCGTCCTACTGCTCGCAGGAAGGGCTTTTTGCTGTTTTATGTTGCGTTTTTCTTACCGCTCTCTCTCTCTCTCTCCCTTGTTCTCTCTTCTTTTCACTCCAAAAAGGCTACCGGTTAGTAAAGCCGCATGACACGGGAGGAGGGTGGAAGGAAATTATCTCCGGCTTCGAGGTACAGGGCTCCTCTCGTGACAGTGCTGCCGATGATAGTTCACTTTCATCTACCAGGACCAGCTTGGGCAGCAAACGGTGCAGCCAGCATGCCAGCAAGACCGATGCCCGTACCGGCCGGATGTTTGGGGATGAAAGTTTTCTTCAAAGCTGTCGCCTTTGCGTTTTACACGAGCTGAATAATTAAATTTTAATCCGTACACACTGTACAAATGATGCACGGTGCAGAGCTGTGTGCGTGTGTGTTTGTAAGTTTGGCGACCGAAAAGAAGAAAGCTTCTGTGCGCCGGGTGCTCCATTGCTTGCACATTACGTCAACACTGGGTGACGCACAAACAACGACGCATGGCCACACATTTGGACATTTGTTGTTTTGGTTCGTTTTGGTTTGGTACATTAACAGCGAACAATCGAACGGACCAACCTTGTCATTGCGGTTCTCATTCGACCTGCGTGGTACGCCCGTTACCGTTTCGTTGTAACGGCTCCTCTGCTATTGAGCATTTATTTTTGTTCAATTCCGGTTTGCCAAAGAAAATGAAAGGGAATAGAAAATAAGGAACACACAAACTTCTCAACCACTCGACTGTGTGTCTGGCTGTTGAGGTACAGTTTGTTCCAACACAATCACAACAGTTGAGCAGTTTAGCTGTGTGGTAGACGAATGCCACTGTTTCGCTTATCAGATTAAAGAGTTTGTTGACAAACGAGTTTGTGTGTGTGTGTGTATGTGTAGAAAAACATACACAACATCTCGGCAACCTGTTTACCTTTGCCCGTATCCGTACACCGGAATTTCCGGTTGGCCGAAAGAAGAAACAGGATATGTAATGTGTTTCCTGCAAGCGCAAAAAAACAACCACCGAGAACGATCTGTCCGGCATAGAAGAAACCCGGCTCGAGCGAGTTCAGTCTGCTCGCATTGGCGATTCTCTTTAACCCACCAATCCATCCATCCATCCATCTACCGGCTCAACCTCATAGCTCATCCGAGCACTAATAATGATGATGATCTAGTGTGCCGTAACCATTTCTCGGCCGTGTTGTTTTGGGTTGTTGATTCTTTCTCCCTTTTCTTCGACGCAGGAAACTTTTTGACCAGCCATATCACGTCCACCAGCATGCGTGACGGTACAACTTTTCCCACACTCAGCAAGGGGAGGAAGAACAGTTCTCTCCAGCGCTGGTTCGCCTTCGTCCACTAATCGGATAAGCATTAACCGTTTTTATTGATGGGATCTCTGATTAAGCGATAAACTAATTCATTTAAGATCCGTTTTTCCTGGGGGTTTTGTTGGGTGTGAGGATGCGCCTAAGCCACGGGGAGCTCAGCTCTCACCGACTCCTTTTCGCCGCTAAATTCGAGCACAACGTTTGTGCGGCAAGGCTATAATTTGTAGATCATCCTTTCGTCAAGCTTTTGCTGTCCGGGAATGCTTTCTGGGGAAACAGAAGCGCCTGCTTTCTTACCAGGTAGTGCGCGAGCAGGTTGTTTGTTTTTCCTGCTGATTGCATTCCGTTTGTTTAATCGAGAGTGAAAATGGGAACAAAGTGTGGTGCTTGTTTTGCTTCTACTTGCAAACAGCTGAAAAGAGCTTCAGAGGCAAATACTGGAACAGCACTAAGGCATCGATGCCATACAATGTTGTTTTTCATTTAAAAGCCGGTTATCGGGAACTTGGACAAATGGAATTAGTGGCGTTCCTGCAATGATAAGAGCTTCGTTATTTACTTTCATTCAAGTTCTACCTCTCTGTAGGAGTAACTTTGTAATGAATGAACTCATTCATGCACTCATTTATAGATGCAGACTTCTTCCCAACTCCATCGCAAAGCTCTCTTGATTATGCATCATTGCAGTTCGCTTCAGACCCACCCGTTGAAACTTTGCCATGCAACATTGAACAAAATGCGATGAACTGATTGCAGCAATCAGTTGATGTGTGGTTGCGCTTCCGTGGTCCAGTTGGAAGGGTATCGTGTCGTCTCACGCTCAAAACTCACGTGGAAGTTAGTTCAAAAGTTTACGCTGTGAGCCAGGGAGTTACGATTCAAAAGCCAAAAGCTCTGGTCATAAGGATACATGCACTGTCTGTTGAAGTACGATGTTTAGGCACCATTTTACATCAAGTTCAATCGAGCATATCAGTTTATTACAATTACCTGAAAGAAACTAGTTTATGAACTGCTGAAATTATCCGTCAAGTGTTACTTATCAGTTTGCTCAGTATGATGCTTTCTATGTTTCCTCCCAGATGGCGCTGTTGTAAAATACTAAGCACATCCCTGTACATTCAAATATGTTCGAAATGGTTGAACTTTTGTTCGAATTAATGCTCAAAATGTCCTCCAAATTTCTTAAAGCCAACTAACATTTGCAAACTAACAAACTCCCATTTTAAAGTGAAACACTTTGAAACGTACTTCGAAAGCCTTACATCCTTCGCAAATTGCCAATTCCTACCAACTCCTCAGGCAACTTTCAATCGAATCTTGTCAGCTCAAACCGCCTACGAAACTTTTCTGTGCCTTCAGTTCCCATCAGCAGCTCTGCTGGAACAGTCGCTGGACCGTCAGCGCGGCCCTCCGTGCTTCGGAAGAAAATTTAATTTCACACTCGATTTGAGTAGGTTAATGGTGTGATTTGTGTTTCGAAATAAAATTACGATTACCCGAACACGCTCGGAAGGGAAGCAGTTGCAGCACCAAAAAAAGCGCAAAGAGCATAAAACCGAACAGAAGCATCCCGTTCTGCCCCGACTGGCTCAGCTCAGTCGCTACTGTCTGGTGAGAAATAACGTGCTTAAAGCTGTCATGTCGCGTAGAGTCGAGACGATCCACATAGATAGGTTCGTCTGCCGCTTTCTTCTATCGCTATTAAAGAATGCTGTTCCTATTTTCCCACTTCGCTCTTGGTTCGTTTTGTAGCAAACCTCTTTCCGACCGTTAATTGCTCCACTGCCCGGGATGCTCGAGGTTTGCACGAACCTGCCGAGTTCTAGTCGGGTACTGTGTTTCCTCTAACCCCCATTATCGTAACGTTTACTTTAATGTCCACTACAGTCGCAGTCGGTCCAGTGCCGGTTCGGTTCAATTGTCGTTGAAATATACGGCTCGGTATGGCTAAATAATTATTTCCATTCTGTTTTTTCCCCCCATTCTCTTCTACAGTTGTGAACCAAAAGTACAACATCCAGGTGCACGATGAGTACGTGATGTCGGGCAATACGGCCGTTTTAAAGTGTCAGGTGAGTGAAACCCGCACAATATGCCAGCGATGGCTACCATTACGATGAATTAAATTTTACGATTCCTATTCGCCGATGGTTGTGGATGGTCGTCGATAAAAAAAAATCGAGAGAAATTGCCGAGTTTCTCTACTTCCTGTGTGCATGAGGAGTGGGGAAAATAATATAAAGCACTTTTCCACGAAAGAAGTCGATCGAACGTCCGTTACAAAAGCTCTTCCCTTTTTCCTTTTGTTGCTCACTTCCTGGAAGGTTCGATTAATCCGATTCCGTTTAGAGCGATCCTGTATTAACAACTCATTTAAATCAGTTTTTTTGCTTTGTGTGCCTCACTTTGCGGAAGGACTTTTTATCCGGTGAACCCCAGGAAGTGTTGAAAATTTGCTGTTTCAATTATAATTACCACAAGCAGTAGCGTTTGAATGGCATGTTCCAACAGCAGGGCGCTTCCCGAAATTGCAACTAATTAAATAAGTCGTGGAACAGGCCCGGCAAAACGACACGGGAAATTACACAATTCTTTCGCGGAAAATGGATCGTATCTCGCGTTACACTTTAATATTTTTTTTCATCCAACTCTGCTACCTAATACAATAAGCAGTAGTAAGATTTATTGCATGTGATTTTTCACCACCAAACACGGTTTTAAGCATATCGTCACATCCTTGGGGATGCTCAATAAAAGTTAGCTATTATTAATCACATCCCCCCCTTTACTTTAGGACACAATCCACTTTCTCAGCTGCTTGAGGCAAGGCTTGGCAGCCCCTTGGGGAAGCATATTTTTCATCCTTTAGTTGCTTTAATTTATTCTTCCCTAGGTTCAGCGGTTACTCGCTATATTTCTCCAAATATCAAAGATCTTGTGCGTAGACAACGGCAACTTACAGCTGCGCTGAGTGAAAAGAAGTGGACAAAATGGTTCCCAACAAATCAGCTACTTTCTAAGCAAACCGCTCCTCAAACACACACACACACACACATACACTTATACACAAACTAAGCTCATCTTTGTCCCAAAATTTTCCCACTTTTGGTGTCAAAAGTGCTACTACTTCGCTACTTTCCCTCAGCATATTTTCCCAGGATGGGATGCGGGCTGAGGAGACAAGAGGCTGCACGCCCGACTGCCCGAAATGAGAGGAAATTGAATGAAAACTGAGAACCATTCATCATTTTCGCCATGTCGGGGCCATTTATAGGCGTTGACTGTGGAATCGCCCCGGGACGATCCCGTGCGCATTACCCGTACTGTTCGCACTGTGTGGCAGTCCGTCGCATCCTTGCTGGATGGATGGACAGTGCGACAGGCTTACCGACAGTGTGCCCGACCGGCTGTACCCGATGATTTATGATCTTGTTTTCCCCTCCGCTTCGGTTACCCTCTGTGTTCCCCTTCCCTTGTGGTAGTTCCCGATATGTCTTGTTGAAATAAATATTCATCGCAAGCCGTCGCTGGCCATCCATCCGGGCCTATAGACGGCACGGTCCTCAGTCCTCACACTCAGGCGAGACTTTCAAACAGTGCACAAATTTACCGACAGGAGGCGAAACCGGAGAGATAAAGCGAGCGAGGTGAGAGGTCAACCAGTATGGATCAGTTTTGTTCACCATTCGACATTCGACCCGGGGAACTCGGTTGACATTTGTTATGACAACCGCCCGAAACAACGGCGATATCAAGTCGCAAGTCGCGACTCGCAAGAGCTGTGCAACTTCATCTGCATGCAAAATTCACTGCTGTCACTGCGTGGCAGCTGCAGCCCAAGAGAGTGAGAGTAGAAGAAAAAAAAAGAGACAGCCACGAAATTTATGAGTGACATTTTGGAAAACTGTTTCTTCACCTTTTAGTCGCATTCGTTCCATTCTGTAGCCTCTGTAGCCGTTCCGCACGCCCTCCGTCGCAAAGCTCACTAACGGACCATTCACACGGCAGATGAGCATTGCGCTGGCCGTCACGTTTCCCCCAGCCGAGCAGGCACGGGTGTCACGTTTCATAATGCTGTAATTTACATAATTTCATCACGTCTCAAGGATAGGTAATATAAATTTCATCACAAACCTGTCAGCTCCGGCTCGTTCTTACTCTCTCAGTCTCTTGCCCTGCCTACCTACCTACCTCACACTGCCATTTCGGTGGGTTTCGGCAGGTCGGCAGGTCGACTCGGAGCACGCGCCCCGGAAGCTAACCAGCGTTTTGCTCATTCCGGTAAATTCTTTATTTCGCATTGGAATGATTCGAGCCGCGTTTTGATGATGTCCCATTTGCCGACGAAACTGAGTGGCAGCAAAGACACGGACAGTTCAACCTTAAATGGTGCGCTTTATGATTTGGGGCTGAACGGGGGGAAAAGGTGAAAACGTTAATTAATTAATATTGGATAAGAACGGGAAAGAAATGGTTGCCTCGTGCAGAATGTGGGCTTTCGGCCAACGGTTTCACTGCAAGATTAAAAGTGGGTAGTTAATAAGTTTTTAGCACATTTGGGATCTAAATTTAGCTTCGATGCGTCATAGTTTGCCGCAAACCAGTGTTTAACTGGCACAATTGAATTGCTTTACTCGTTGATTTTTTGCAAGCGCCTGAAGGTATGCAATGCTGCCTTGTATAGTGCAATATCGTTGATTCTTGTTAAACGCCTTAAACTATGCAATACTGGTCAATGTTTTTTAACGATTAGACATCGGCAAATAATCGGTTTTGAAATGGAAATATTTGCAATAATAAACTATCACTCAACTAAAAATCTCTGAAACATATTCAAAATCACGAGCCTCAGGCATGTCCCTCTTACTTTAAATAAACAGCTTGCGTGTAAAAGTTCCAAAAATAATCATGCTCAACTGAACAATCCTCAGCCACAAGCACATTTTCCGTGTAAAGAAGCAATTAAAACAAAAAGTTTACTTTCCAATTCTTCCCAACTTCATCTTTAAATGGGAGTTTAAGGTCCTCATTATTATTTCTACCACGAGCAACCTCTACCTCCACCATTTCAATGGGTTTCGGAAAATTCCATTTCGCACCCCGAACCCGTTTGCACAAAGCGCCGCCAGCAGCTGCCTCCATTGAATATTAAATGTTCCGCTGTAAGTCTCACACCGGTTCCGGATCGAACGATTCGTGTGCGAAAATCATCGCTAAACAGCGTAATGGCCATTAGGCGGCCACGATTGATGGCGGAATGCCAATGATGCTTTGCAATGAATTACGATTTCCGAGCCGTTTACTTCGGCAACCCATGTTTCCGTGTTTGATTGTTTAGGCAAAGGTTGGCAACGGGGAAACGTGTTATCGGTTTTCATGCATGGTTGGAAGCGATGCCGGCACCCCAAAAACAATCGATCAGCAGGAACAGGGCGGGAGTTTAGTTTGGGAGTTAATTTAAATTATCAATATAATGTAAGTGATCAACAGCATATTGGCAGCCAAACCCACTCAAAGTTTTTCCTTTTCAAATGCTATTTGTATGGTTATTAAAATGAACAATTTAAAAGCATCTCCACCCTAATGGTTTCGCATGCTGTTAATTATCGAGCTAGCACTGCCCAGAGTGTCGAGAGAGCGTTCAATTAACAGCTCACACATGAACACCGGCTCGCCAATCCGAAGAACGGTCTGGTTCAATTTTTATCACCAGTCATAACGACCACCACCGCTCCATCCAATCCATCCCATTCGGCTGCCCCGGGAGGAAGTGGCATGCTAACCGCAAAATTGCTTCATAATTAAATTGTCACCCTTTGCGCGTTAGCAGCCAGCAGCGGCGACAAACATTCCCGCCATGTGTTCAGCATTCCGCGCTCGTGTTACAAAACTCGTGGTGCGAGCAAACAACATGCATTAGACACAGACATACGGTGATGGTAGCTGCGGAAATACATCGATTTCCCCTCGGATCGATTCACGCTCCCCAGCTGACCGGAAGCATTTTCCAAGATGACCGCAAAACCCCATCAAGATGGGAGTAAAAACCCTCCCGTTAGCTGTTTGCTTCTAGTGCGACGTTTTTTTACGACGCTACAACGCGAAACACAATTAGTGCAATTAAATCGTTTTTCAACACTCGCCAAACCAAACAGACGTGGTAGGTGGTTACACGGACACTCAGCACCGAACACTTCCCGATGGTGTACGGAGTTTGAAAGCATGTTGCGGGTTGCAGTTTAGTTTCATCATGAACTTGGAAAACCACTGCTTTTCCGATAAATTTGTAGGTGTCAAAAGATATCCTCCAAAGAATATATACAGTTAAAAATGTAAGTAGTACAATGTTTCATCAAAATTCATAAAAAAGGCCATTAGGTAGTTTTAAAAGTAAGAAGCGGCTGTTTCCTATAGCGCCTAAATGTATGCAAACTGTATGACATTTCTTTAAAATGTACTACGTTTGCCTTATGTTATTAATGACTAAAAATAGCCCAATATAGACACATGTAATTCAATTGCATAACTTCAGGCGCTTATCTACGATCCATGCTAGTACACAATAATACAAAGAACTATCTGCTTTCCTCATGTAAGCGGTAACACTTCCAGGAATGTTCAAGGCCTATTTTACACCTCCAAACCACAATTCATACGTCTCTCTCTAGCTCTCTAACTCTCTCACTCACTCTCTCTATCTGTTTAACCTCCAACACGCAACAAAACCCGGCAGCGACACGTGTTACGGTGGTGAAAGTTTTCTCCGGAAAACCCCAGCCCGCACCCGGACAGCACAGCACTCAGCACCCAGCAGTGTGGCCCGCCACACCGTTAAACGTGCGGTTGATGCCGTTCGTGATTGTTTTGTCAGAGACAGGGAAATTAAGTTTTCCCTTTTTCCTGTACTCACCCCGCGCCCCGCTTCTGCCGGCGTTGCGGTGCGTCGCTTCCGTTTGGAATGAACTGGAATTTCGATCACGATTAAGATTTTGATACACTGCCTGCGTGTGTGTGTGTGTGTGTGTGTGTGTGTGTGTGTGTGTGTGTGTGTGTGTATGTATGTGGGCATGGTTGTAAGAAATTGTACCTCGGAGTGACAAGAGATGATGGATCGTAAGAGCTGATTGGCGGCCCAGTATGCGTACGTTTTTCGAGCAAATTGAGCGGAATGTCTTGTGCGGATGAGCAAATATTTCATGCTCGGCACGGTATGCACGATTTGTAAAGCTATTTTGCGTAATTAAATGTAATGTCATTCGTGCGGTTGAGTTGCGCTGCGAACCTGCCAAGGAATACGTGTCCGCAGTACAGGCGAACGAGTAATAGCTTAACATTATGTTAACGCTCTCATGCAAATCAATGCCATTTTTAACACATTTTTACTCAACATTCGCTTTCTTGCAGGTGCCAAGCTACATCCAGGATTACGTGGTAGTGACGGCCTGGGTGCAGGACTCGGGCGTTCATCTGTACCCCAACTCGGACATTGGCGGCAAGTACATCGTCCTGTCGAATGGCGATCTGTACATCAACAATGCTGGGGCAAGTGATGCGTACAAAACGTACTCGTGCCGAACTGTAAATAGACTCACAGGTAGGTTGTTCGAACAGTTTGAAAGCCATTAATAGCTGAGCGCCTTAATATATGCAAAACGGTTTTCACTATGGAAACTACGATTTAAGTGATATTGCATACATTTGGGCGCTTTGCGTTCAAAATTTCAGAATTACTTATATTGAAGAAAAAAGGCGAATCTTCTTCAAAAATAAAAAGCAATCACAGAAAACACATCACATTCAATTAATTGTACTTCAATCAAATTGAAATAACTATGCGATAATTTCCTGGTAAGCGCAATTAATGGTAATGACGGCGCCTAGGTGTATGCAACATGAAACGGAATTGTTTCATATTGCATTTTTTTTTGTCCTTTTTGAAGCTCGCTCTGTGAAATGAGTATTTTATTACTCCGTCCCGCAATTAGAATGTTGTTAGAGATAAAACGGTATCCTTCTGCATTTCCTAATGATTATACCATCGGCCACAGCTACCCATTTATTGCGTCGTTAATTACGAAATCTGCATGTAAGTCAGGTGTTTCCTAGGAACGTACAACCGGCCCCTGACCCCTCCCCCAAAAACCATACACGCTTTCCCTTGCATACCGAGCGCCTCCTACACATACCATTTCAATATATTCCGGTCAAAAAGCGACTTTTTTCTTGCACTTTCCATTTCCGTATGCGGCAAGCCACATTCCATTTTTCCCATTCCTCGTGCGGGATAAAAATATCTTATTTCTCGTGCAGTAAAAATGGAAGAAACATCCCCCATATTCTCCTTTTTTTGTCCTTATTCCCCCCTTTGTTTTGCCGCACCACGGTGGTATGCCAGCGTACTGCCCGTACTGCCGTACTGCCAGTGGATATGCATAACTTTGCGCGAGCTAGTGTGCGCCCGGGCAGGAGGGACCACCATTCGTGCATTGCAGTCACGTAGCGTCCATTACGCGAGCGACAGTAATTACCGCCGCAAGCGAAGCAGAAATCGATCTGTGAAAAGGCACCGGGCTAGAGTCCCGGCAACGGGGTGGCACCGGAGAAAAGGGCCCGTGTTGCAGGGCCAAAAGCAAACCAAGAACAATGTGCATACTTGAACGCGAAAAGAAAGAATGTGTGTGTGTGTCGGTGTGTTTGTGTGCGCGCGGAATCATAAAAGAAAAGCTCCCGCAAAGGTTACAGCACAATATGGCATGCAGAAACAAAACAAAAGCACCACAGAAAACACAGAAAACTGAAACTGCGTCGACAATCGAAAATCCTTCAAGATCTTGCACGAGTTGCACCGGGATCGATGCACCCGGACGTGTGCTGCTGTACTGCTCGATGCACCAAATCCCCGTTTTCTTTCTCCTTGCGCAAAGGTGCAATAGAGCACAACATGGCATGGGATTTTTGTTGGTGCTTACATGGGATTGTGCAGCCATTGCCACGTGGCATTCCGTGGCGCACGTGAATGTTTGTGGACCAAGTGGTTGAATTGTTGCTTAAAAGCTATCCCGCGCGCAACCGAGTCTCGGACGAGTGGTAAATGGAATTTCATTTTCATGACTCGCCGATGAACAACAAACTGGGAAGGACGGAAAATATGCAGTAGCAGAAACGGTGATGGCAGTAAAAGCTCGTAGCAACGTGCTGAAATTGCATTACAAGTAGCAACCGCAGAGCGCGCACTAAACGTGAGCACTGCCCGAGGCACTCGAGTAGTTTCTTTTTTGCTTTTTTTTCATTTCGAGCAGTTAAGTGCACACGTACGGAGTAATCTTTGAAAGCAGCCCGGTACCGATGATATCGCCCGGACACGCTTTTGCAATATTTATGTTTAACTTCTAATTAAAATGCTTGACCGTTTCGCCAGCAGGACGAACACCACTTCAAAGACAATTTTAAACAACCCCCTTGTAATGCTTCTCTCTCTCTTTTTCTGCACAGGTGAAATACAAATTTCAACATATCCAGGTCGAGTGATAGTGACCGAGCCGAAGGGACTAGTACAACCTAGAATTAACGTGGAGAAACATTCGCTCAAGCACGTGGTGGTGAATGCACCGGTCACGCTGCCCTGCGTCGCCCAGGGCCACCCGGTACCGACGTACCGGTGGTTCAAGGAGGTGAAGGACCAGATCATGCCGCTGCCGCTGAACGAGCGCATCAGCATCGTGTCGGCGGGCCTGCTCAAGATCGCCAAGGCCCGGCTCGAGGACAGCGGGAAGTACCTCTGCTGGGTGAACAATACCGCCGGCGAGGAAACGATCCAGGTGTCGCTGACGGTGACGGCACCGCTGACCGCCCACCTGCAGCCCCAGGTACAGACGGTGGACGTCGGGAAGGATGCCCAGTTCCAGTGCATCATTTCCGGCTTTCCGGCGCACGAGGTGCTGTGGATGCACAACGGCAAACCGATCGTGCGGGACAGCCGGATCGAGATCTACACCGACGTGCCGCGGATCGTGATCAAGAACGTGCAGAAGGAGGACCAGGGCATGTACCAGTGCTTCGTCGCGAACGAGTGGGAGCAGATACAGTCCACGGCGGAGCTGCAGCTTGGTGGTGAGTGGCGTTTTGTGGATAGTGTTGGGGTGCGCGTGTCTTGATGTTGCTTGGAATGTCTAGCACAGGATTGGACGCACTTCTCACAGGAGGAATAGAGCTTTGTTTGGGTACCATCTAGTAACTTATGTGTCTATTGATTGAACCACACACTTAAACGATGATTTTGAATACTTTTTTACACAATTTTGATGTTAAAATCGTAAATGTTTGTAATTATTAACAGTTTGGCTTTACTGCAATTGATCATTGGAACTACTTCTTCTTCTTTTTGGCTCAAACACCGTTGTCGTTCAAGGCCTGCCTATACCCCTCGTGGGCATGACTTTCAGTGACTTATTGGTTACCCATAGCCGGATGCTCAGTCCTACGTATGGCGGCACGGTCCCCATTTGAGGCTTGAACCCATGACGGGCATATTGTTAAGTCGTACAAGTTGACGACTGTACCATGATACAGGCTAAACTACATTGGAACTAAAACCCGTTTTATTTGTTAAAATATGACCTGTGGATGGGTTCTGATCTTCAACGATCTGTTTAAATTTCATTTTGATACAGTTTGACATTTGACAGAAGAAGCTTTTAGTACAGTGCATAACATTGCACTTGCTTTTTGAGAGTAACGTCAAACTGGGCAATCTTTAAATAGTTGTGTTATCCACTGTAAAAATAACACATTTTTCTTATAACTGATTGAAAATCAATTCTAAACAATTGAAAAATTATTGCCGACAAATCGTAATATGTGTCAGTAAATGGAACAGTCCCCGAGTCATAACAAAATGTCCCATAAAACCTGGTAAAGTCTTTTTCTACACCCTCCTAAAACCGCGTCAGATGCAACCACACACACACACACACACACACTCACAGAGGGATTGCATCACCCTTACGCAATAACCCTCCGGGTAGCGTTTTACTGTGCCAAGAAAGAATATTCATCAGGCAGCATCCATCCATAATTAGGACACGGGAACATTATGTTCTACCCCTTCTATGCACTTGTTCACCCTTCTTTCCCATGCCCGGAAATGGAACTACACAAGAAGACAAGGAAAAGGAGGACAAAATGGGGTAGAGAGGGTGCAACAATCTCTTTTGATCATTGCACTCGAGGGGAGTGCAAACCAAACTTCCCCACCTTAGACAAGTGTAAGTGCGCTTACTATTTGTTCCCCCTTTTTTATCGCTCTTTCTCTTTTGTTCCGTCCCCCGCCAACAGATGCTACCCCGGAGTTGCTGTACTGGTTCTCGGAACAGACGCTCCAGCCGGGCCCGACCGTATCGCTCAAGTGCGTGGGCACCGGTAACCCACCGCCGCAGTTCACTTGGAAGTTGGACGGTTTTCCGGTAAGTAACAGACGCCTTGGTGGATTGTCGATTTGCCCACTTCTGCCCAGTCGTGGGCGGTGCTGTGCGTGAAGCCGTAGACCCGGACCTGCCAAAGAGAGTAAGCGACGAATAATGCAAATGCTTGCCGCGGCTGTGGTTACACTCTTTACAGATCCCCGACAGTCCCCGGTTTGTCGTCGGTCAGTACGTCACCATCCACGACGATGTCATCAGTCACGTGAACATTTCCAACGTGAAGGAAGAGGACGGTGGCGAATATACGTGCGTGGCGCAGAACAGCATCGGAAGGTAAGGATAGATGGATGCATGTATTTGCGAAACTCTTCTTCCCCGTGGGCGCTTCTGCAAACCAGCGACAGGGACAGTGTGCATGAAAAATGCATTACACAATCCATACCAATCGGTGATTGCTGTGGGGTGGGTGCTCTTGGGAGAGAATACAGAACCGGGCCACGTTCATCCCCCCAGGAGACGTTTACAGTGCATCACACTAATGATGTAGAAAGCTCTCAGCCATTCCATAACTTCTTCTCTCTTTTCCACAAACCAGAGTGTCACACAGTGCCAAAGTGAACATCTACGGGCTTCCATACATACGCGAGATGCCGAAAATTACGGGCATCTCGGGGCACGACCTCATCATCAAGTGCCCGGTCGCCGGCTACCCGATCGACAAGATCCACTGGGAGCGGGACGGTCAAACACTACCCATCAATCGACGCCAGCGGGCCTACAACAACGGCACACTCATCATCGAACAGCTACAGCTGGCAGAGGACGCTGGAACGTACACCTGTATGGCGCAGAACAAGCAGAAGCAGACGGCCCGACGCAACGTCGAGATACAGGTGATAGTGCCGCCCAAGATTATGCCCATCCAAGCGATGACGAACATGCTGCGCGAAGGTATGCGGGCAGCCATCTCGTGCCAAATCCTCGAGGGTGATCTGCCAGTCAACTTTCGCTGGGAGCGCAACGGTAAACCGGTGCTTGGGACGGGCAACGAGGTGATTCGGCGGCTGGACGAGTACAGCACGAGCCTGGTGATCGAGCACATTACGTCCGAGTACTCGGGGAACTATACGTGCATCGCGAGCAATGTGGCGGGCAGCGAGAGCTTTACCGTGCCGCTGACGGTGAACGTGCCGCCGAAGTGGATACTGGAGCCGAAGGATTCGAGCGCCCAGGCCGGGCAGGACGTGGCACTGCACTGTCAGGCCGGAGGCCATCCGCAGCCGACGGTGACGTGGAAGAAAGCGATCGGCAACACGCCCGGGGAGTATAAGGACTTTCTGTACGAGCCAAACGTGTCGCTGCACACGAACGGGACGCTACAGTTTCGCAAGATCGCGAAAGATTCGCAGGGCCACTTTCTGTGCGAGGCGAAGAACTCGATCGGGACGGGTGTTAGCAAGGTTATCTTCCTGAAGGTTAATGGTAAGTTTGCATGTCTATGATTTATTGGAGGTTTTTGGTGCTAATACATTGAACCATTTTTTGTGTTTTCATCCCCAGTACCTGCCCACTTTACGACGAAAAACAAACAGATCACCTCGCCGCGCAACAAGCAAATCCACATCCAGTGCAACGTGCAGGGCGACAACCCGATCGACATCAAGTGGAAGATGCAGAGCTCCCAGCAGCAGCTCGACGAATCGCTCGACAACCGGTACAACATACGCGAGCAGGTACTGGACGACGGCATGGTGTCCGAGCTCGGCATCTCCCACACCTACCGGCAGGACACGGGCGTCTACATCTGCCAGGCGTCGAACGCGTTCGGCCAGGACGAGATGTCGATCCATCTCGTCATCCAGGAGGTGCCCGAAGCGCCCAAAAACCTGCGCATCAACTCGCAGCAGTCGCGCACGCTGCAGCTCTCCTGGAGCCAACCGTTCGCCGGCAACAGCCCGATCGAGAAGTACAACGTGGAGTACAAGCTGGTGACGGATTCGTGGCAGTCGGCCGAGCATATCACCGTCGCTGGGACGCAGACGGTCATAACGCTGCAAAACCTGAAGCCCGCCAAAGCGTACCATCTGCGCATCTCGGCCGAAAACAAGCTCGGTGCGTCGGAGTACTCGGAAGTGATACAGGTTACGACGCTGGAGGAAGTTCCCTCGGGACCGCCACTCAACATCAAAGGAGAGCCGAAGAGTTCGACGGAAATTTTCCTCTCATGGGAAGCACCGGACCGGGATCAGTGGAATGGGAACCTTTTGGGGTACTACGTTGGCTACCAGATCGCCGCCAGTCCCAATGATCGTGACATCAATCCGACGCAAGGCTTCAACTTCAAGACGGTTGAGGTGCGCAGTCACTTTGGTGGTGAGACAACGCTACAAAACTTGAACAAGTGCACGACGTACAATATTGTGGTGCAGGCGTACACCAGCCAGGGCAGTGGACCGCCGAGCAAAGAGATATCGCTCGGTACGCTGGAAGATGTACCTTCGAGCGCACCCGACAGTCCAAAGTGTGATGTGCTGAGTTCGACCTCGATCTACATCACCTGGTCGCCGCCACCGGTCGATGGGCAGAATGGAAAGATCCGAGGCTACAAGGTATCCTACATTGAGATGGACGATCTTTACGGTAAGTAGAGTTGATTTGGACGATTCAATGAGCTTTGTTTTGATGGCTCTTTCCCCATTTACAGAGAAGGAACCGTATACATCGAAAACGAACAATCAGTATCTGACGTTAGAAAACCTGAAGAAATTCACCAACTACACGTTCTGGGTGTTGGCGTTCACCAAGGTGGGCGACGGTGTCAGAACCAATCCGTTCCATTGCATCACCCAGGAGGATGGTACGTTTGCTCTACGTCCTCTACCATTGTCAGTCTCTATCAAAGTCTCTTCTCTTTCTTCCTAGTACCGAGTGCTCCCAGTGCCCTGAAAGCAGTCCCTTCATCCAGCACCAAGATCATCATCTCCTGGCTACCACCAGCCCACCGGAATGGTCTCATCACCGGCTACACCTTCTACATGCAGCTCGTCGACGGTGGCCGTGACGAGGGTACGCACAAGCGCTCCCTAGTACCGTACGCCGAAAGCCACGAAACGGTACGCTTGCAGGAGCACGCCACCTACCAGTTCTGGCTGACAGCTTCCACCAAGGTAGGGGAGGGTGAAAAGTCCGAAGTGATCACCGTTCCTCCCAACAACAAAGTCCCAGCCCGGATCGTTTCCTTCAGCCAGGAGATTGTAACGCCGTGGAAGGAAACACTGATCCTACCCTGCCGGAAGGTGGGTGTACCGGCACCCGTGACCATCTGGCGGCAGGACGACCAGCCGATGGATACGGGGACGCGCAAGCTAATTGCCAAAAACGGCACCCTCTACATCAAGGACTGTCAGCACTCGGACGCGGGCAACTATACGTGCAGTGTGGAGAACACCTGGGGCAGGGATGAGATCGTGTACCGCATCCGGATCCGGGTGCCACCCGATCCACCGACACTGACGATCGTCAACACCTACACCGACAGTCTGCTGCTCGAGTGGACGGACAATCGGAACGGTGGCTCGCCGGTGCTCGGGTACGTGATCAACTACAAGCGCGAGAACGGTGACTGGGAGGAGCTACAGATCGACTCGAAAACCAACACACACCTGCTGGTGAATCTGTGGTGCGGTACGCGCTATCAACTCTACATTACAGCGTACAACAAGATAGGTACTGGATTGCCGTGCGATATTGTGCACTCGCACACGAAGGGACTTCCCCCGGTACAACCAAAACATTCACAGATGATAACGAACAACTCGACGAGCGTGACATGCTGGCTCGATTCGTGGGGTGATGGTGGCTGTGGGATACTGCACTTTTCGATCGAGAACCGGCTGTATGGACGATCGCAGTGGAACATGATCGCTAGCCATGTGGAGGCGACGGAGCGGATCTTTACCGTGACGGATCTGCAGCCGGCAACAAAGTATCAGTTGCGTGTGACGGCGTACAACAATGCCGGTGCTACGATGGCCGTCTACAACTACACCACGCTGACTGCACAGGGAGGTAGGTGGAGTTGGTGGAGAGTAGTTTAAGAACTGTGGCGCTTTACCAATGTAATGCTGTTTGCTTCCAGTGATGGTGTATCCGGATATAACGAACCCAGTGTCACCGCACATGGGTGAGAATCCGTTCTATGCCAATGTGAAGGTGATCTTGCCACTCTGTCTATCCATTCTGATACTGTTCGCGCTCGTTGCTGCGGCCCTGCTCATACGCAAACGAAGTAAGTAGGCCATATCCATCTTGAGGATCCTCTTCAGGAAGTAGTTTAAACCCTAAAAGACTCTACAAACTAATTAACTGATATCTCTTGTGTGTTTCACTCTTATCAGAGCTAAACAACCAGAACCGCATCCCATCCACCTCGATGTCGGAGTCACCGTCGATCGCCAACATCCAGAACAAGCACAACCGGGACCAGCAGTACCTAGCAGTGCGGGCTCAGCAAGCGAGCCGGAACAGTAACTCCGTTGACTCGGGCAGCTACAAAGCCGAGGGAAATGGTAATCGTCCCAATCATTTCACTTCACTCCCGCATTCTACCTGCCGAAAGGCTCAACTCACTTACCGTCTACTTTCCACACCTTTTCCCCTGTTTTTTTACAGAGTATATTGAAGACATTTGCCCGTATGCAACCTTTCAGCTGAACAAGCAAACGTACAGCGAAAGTTCATACAGTGGAAATGTCTACAGTGGACCATATCACTCGGTAAGAGGATCATTTGTGTATCATGATGTTAAAACCGAAAGCTATCATGTAAGTTTAATTTCTATGCCATCTCTTTCTCTCTGTTTCATTTTTGTCCCATTGTGGAACTAAACTCTCTGTATGTTTTTATTTTCCTCATCATCAACAAACAATGACAATGAGCGCACACCTCCAACGCAACCATCCAACAACTCCACAGCCATCCTTTTCATCAGATCTCCTTTTTTCCAAACTTTCCCATCACTAGCGACCATGAACAGCGTCATCTGTTTCCGTTTTATGCTTTCATCTCTCTGTCTCTCTCTCTATCTCTCATCACTGTGTTCATCTCTATCTTCTAGCAAAGGTCATTGTTGCGTACGCATCTCATATCTCATGATCGTCGTCGACTCACCTATCACTATTACCATCGATCGTCGTTCGTCTTTCGATTTGCTAGTATCTCTCGCTAGTACCTGTCGGAAATGTTGCACTTTTGTTGTCCTGATGATCTTTCATTCCTCTTAAAGGTTTTACTAAGGATGATCCTATTGGTGCAACAAGCTCCTAACCTCAGAGAATCTTGAGTCTTAAGTCTTTGAAGATCAAAATCAGTACCAAATAGAGTGTCAGTAAAGTCAGCTTAATTGTCCTTGTTAACCAGCCTCTCCATTCCTCTTGATCATCTCGTTCACCAGTGAACCACATAATGCTTCGTTCTTACATTCTTTCGTACCGATCACTCATCTATCCCCCGTAACAATTGGCACTCATCAACTGTGTTTCGCTTCATACGATCATCTTTCGATTATCGTTTCAATTGTTTTGCAATCGTGTTTCGTATTCGTACTGAAATCACCTCTCATTAGCTGCTGATCGTTTCGCACTATTCGCTCACCATCACTACCAACATGATCACCACCATCATCACCATTGTAAGTCGAGAAGGCAGAAGAGAGCACAAATGCCCACGATCGAATCACAGTCGAACAAAAATCAAAAATGTCCCAAATGGTGTTTTTTTTTCTTTTCTTTTTCTCTTTCTTTCTATCTCTCTTCTCTTTCTTTCTCTTTCTCTCTTTTTTATCGCTCTCGCGCGCGCGCTCTCTCTCTCTCGCTGGTTGTGTGTATGATCGAACATGCAAACCACAAATCAATAAAAACTCTCCCCACAAAACAAACCGTCCATCCAACAAATCAAACAACAATCCTTCGAAATGTCCCTCAAAACGTCGAAACAAAACATCCCCCTTGCTGCGTGTTTCGTGCGTTGTCGTTGCTGCCGTTGCTGTGGGCTTTGCTGGGTTTTCCGTTCCGACCTTCTTAACGATAATGCACATACATCTCTTCCTGTTTTATTTACAAAAAAATGTAACAACGCCCCAAAACGAACCCAAACACTCATGTGCTGATGCAACCGTGCTGTCCTTCTCATCCTGGCCTGGCGCTACCACATCCGATACGATTGGAACAATGCAATTGGAACAACTTCCATAACAAATCTACCCAACTATCCCGCGGTTCGACCTTCGTCTGACTACACATTGCGACTTTTGAAACCGAAAAAAATGAAACCCAAAACACAAATACACCAACCAAAACCAACAAAAATATCCCCCTTCTTCTTCGTTAACAAAAAAAACAACCTCCCGTAGAACAAAGAGCCCGAATACACGAAAGTGCGCAGAAAGGGCGGATCTCGGCTCCGAGATCCGGCCACCTCGGAACCAATAGGTGAGTACGCTCGCGCCGATAACCGTTTGATGTTTGCTCGCTGTCTTGCTCCATAAAGCCGACCATTTCTAGATATAAATCAATTTATAGAATCAGACAATCCCGGATCCACAGATTCCGAAGTTAGGAAGATACTAACACTTCATATACCGATTACAGAATATGATACACTCGGTTCCGAATCTGACAACGATATTGCCTCGCGCTCCAACCAGTCCAACTACCGTCACCATCGTGGTACGTATTCGTCCGACACAGTTGAGTCGGCAAATTGATTTTTGTTTCTGTTCTGTTTCTCCTTATTTTTCCATTGGTTTGGATTTAATTACCCCGTTTGCCCCATCTTCAACGATCCGCGGGCTTTCAAATTGTATTTTAATTTACAGCAAAAGTGCTCCATAACATTGGCAAACTTTCCGCAAATTCTACCATATTTACGATTGTGGTTGAGCGTGACGCATTGTAGGAATGTAGCCGCTTAACCAACAATGTGCAAAAAAATCAACTTTTAATTTGACCTTTTGATTTTATGTTTGCTATGAAATGTATTTAAACGAAAAGAAATGATTAATATCAACGCGCAAGTGCTTCGTTGTTTGCTTTATCACTCACACCAACACGCTCTTTCTCTCTTTCTCTCTTTTGCTCTCTCTCTATCTCTCTCTCTCTCTCTCTCTCTTTCTTTCTCTCATTAACTCTTTCTTTTTCATTCAATTTGCAATTCATTTGAACATTTTTATGCTTATTCTATTTTCCCTGCCTGTTATGTTTGTTTTTGTTTCGTTTACCAACTTTTTAACCTCGATTGCTAATTTTACTTTCATTTCTTCCTTCCATTATGTTGTTTTACATCTTCTTATTTCATACTTTTCTGTGAATTTCCATGTCTTTCTTTTGGTCCCCTCCCCCTCCTCTCCATTCGCTTTTTTCTTTCTTCTATCCTGCACAGACACGCAAGACGAAACGTCTTCGTCTAGCGAAAACTCTCCCTCGAGCATATCGAGAAAATCCAAACCACCCTATCCACCGAGAAAGTCTGCCAAAGCACAGTCGCAGAACCTACCGAAGCGGCATGTGCGTAGCTCTAGCGGGTACTCTAGCCACAACGAAGAAACTACTTTCAGGTAAGTTGATGATGGCCGTCTGCTTGCGGTCCCCGGCCCTGTCCCACGCTGTGTGGCCCTTGCGCTGTGCCGTTGACCGCCCCTCGGGTGCTGTATCACTTTCACCGTTTTTTTTTTTCATTCTTTCTACCCTCCCGCCGCAACAGTATATCGAACTATCCCAACTATTCCGATCACATAACACCGCCGGCCCGGTTTTCGGATCTGCTCGGGCGGGACGCCACGCTCGCAGTGTCGTCCGTGAACCCATCCAGCCTGGGCAGCGCGACCGAGATCGGTAGCAACGTGGTGGGCAAAAAGTCGAGCAACCATTCGCCCCGGCCCCGTGCCGGCCAGAAACTGCAGCGTGAAGCGTTTCAGATAAATGTGTAAAAATGTGCGACGACCCGCGGCGAGGTTGAAGTCGTCCTCGATCGCATCATTCCACAACGATCCACAAAGGACTGAATGAAGGGGGGAGGGACGTTAGTGTTTAGTGTGCCCGGGCGATCTTCCCCTTTCACGAATACCAAAGACATTGTGTGTGGATCGTTTCTACACATGTGTCCGCACATAATCAACGGCTGCCGGCCACGTGAGCAGTGAGTTCACCCCCAACACGCATGCCAAAACACATTGTACTGAACGACAGCCATCATCATGCGCCCTTTCGGAGAATGCGAACGTTTTATACGTATATTTTTTATAGACTAACTAACTTCGCTGCATCGCGCAAGCAAAAGGGCACGATCTCACACCAATGCATGCACTGGAAATAATTTTGCTTTACAACAAAAACAACCAACAAACAAAACTCATATAGTCAAATCCCAAAAGGAAAAGAAAACCTAAATGAATAAGAGAATTGAACAAAAACAAAATTGGAAAACAAGAGAGCAGCGCAAACACACAAAGAAAAATAATCAGAAAAGCACAACAAAAAAGTAAGAAAGAAATACAAAGCGAGTAAGAGAAGAGCATACAAAATAAAAGACAAAAAAGAAAAGACAGACAAAAAAGGCAAACACACAAGCGCTAGCAAAATTGATAGTAAAATAAACCAACACAAGACCATTACAAAGCATACCAAAACCCAGCATAAAACGAGAAAATGATAAGATGAAATAAGAAAATAAGAGACATAGCGAAAACTTCCCCTAATTAGATAGTATTGTTGCCAAAAGAGGAGGCAAAAACAAGGGCAAAACAAATTGATTAGAACTTAACACACACACAAAAACGAGGCCCTTACACTCTAAAAGAGGCGTAGACTAATCGAAGGAAGAATGGAATGGATCTTTCTCTCAACCACACTCTTAACTGATCGGCTTAACGTTACTCCCAAAACGCCTCTTCATTGCGTACTGTTACGTTTGTGAAACTCTCTTCCGTATAGTTTACTGCGCAGCGCGTGCGTCTGTCTGTCCACCAATCCTTCCACAGGTGGTTGCCAAAACTGGACCAAAGCCATCAATCACCGGCTCCGGGTGAATAGTAACTTTTTTCCCCCTGTATATCCGTTTGTAGGTTACATCCAATTTTACAATTTTGCTATTTGTTACTGGGAAGTAGATGATGAGATATGGAGGGAAAGGAGAGAGGAGGGTTACATGTTTACAGGGTTGCTCAACTACTGCGCGAAGAGCATAAAGCGTTGAACAAAAAGCTTCCAGTTAAAGTCCCACACACGTGGTACCAAAAGTGAACAACACACACACAGGCACACAGACACACAAGAGAGAAAAACGGATCATTCACGCTTGTTACGAAGAGCACTTGTTAAGAATTGGTAACAATTGAGCCCTTTAAAAGGGTAGTAAAGAAGAGGGAACCCTACCAAACAATCAAGTTGATCGAATCGGAGGGTCTTACTGTGTAGAAGTTAAGAGCGGAACCCCATAAAAAGCTGGCAAAGATGGCAAAGCGTACTTCCTTTTTTTTGTTTTAAATAGTGTTTAAAAAATGACACTTTCTTAAACAACATTCACTGTGTATATAATGAAATCGAATTGAATAACGAACCACACGAAACAGCGAACTAAAAACAAAAAACACGGACAACGGCACGATAAACCCAAGAACATGCAAGCATAGAACATTGTTTTTTGGTTGTCTTCTTTTAGTTTTTGAACATTTTTACCATTTTAGCAGTGCCTTGTACCATCAATAGAGAGATACGCTCATTGCTTCTCGCTGCATTGCATACGATGCACTTCCAAATTGTAGCTCAAGCCCTTATTCTTCCGTGTCTTGTGACAAGTTTAACGAATTTTCTTTCAAATTAATTACAAAAAAATGCATACTAGCTTCTTTACATTGAAGCTTTTGACATTGCTATGCCTCATATTGAGTAGGAAAGCATCTCCAACAATAACATATCCGCGCTGAGTGTATTAACTCAAACATTCAAATTAAACCATTTCTTTTGTGCGTTATTTCGTTCACTTTCTTTAACAAAGCTAATGTATTCGCGAGCCAACAAAGCAAGTGTTTGCACGGTTAAGACATAAACTAAAATAGATAAACCCTACACCTTCCAACAAAAGACATACACAAACTAACAAACACCTAGAACTCCGTGAAGTACTAAGTACCCCGTGTTAGGCTGTAAGTGTTGGGCCCATGTTGGGCGGTAATTAAGCAGTCCGTCGCATTGCCGGCCTCGATGCGTGTATGCAAAAGCCCTAGCCCTAAACCGTAAACGTAAATGAAGTAAACCAATGAGACAATATCGAATGAACCCATTCCAGGTGTGTGTGTGTGCATGTGTAGCAGCAAGAAAAAAAACGGGCGGCAGTATTACCGATCCCGTTTTCTTTTTGCGTGCGCGAATCTGTTTCGTTAAGTTGCTGAGCGCGTGTTTTCGTTTCGCAAAAGAGAGAGAGAGAGAGAAAAAACGAACCGAACAAAACAGATACATGTTATATTTGTACATATATATTTATAGAACGAAATGAATGGCAGAGCGTGTAGAGGAAAGGGATATTAAATAGAAGGGGCGAAACGTTTAGGGCCAGGTGTAGCTGGCGCGCTGGCAGTACTGGCCACTGCACTGGATAAACTGTCATGTCTTGTGATTTGGGGCCTGTTTATGGAAAGGATTTGGTTACCCACTCATCATAGTCCCTCTCTCTTAAAGCAAGTCGTAACATAATACGCCAAAAACACAGAAACCAAACAGAAATATTACAATAAACAGATTGCCAACCTCAGCAAAAGAGTCTGCTCTACACACAACCGACTATAACCATTGAACGCTAGCGAAAGCGAAAATAAAGAATAAACATTTAGGGATTTTTCTCTTCTGTTTTTTGCCCCTCATACATACGCCTAATAAAACACACACACACTCATGATCACATCATCGTCATATGTAACGTAAGACAGAAAACTAAACTCTCATTTCCTGGCATAACTACTGTTGGCAAGCGTAAACTACAAATGTAGCTCCAGATGGATAAAATAAGAGAAAACTAAACACACATCGTACATGTACCATCACTATACACGGAAGTAATAGAGACCTTCATATTAAGGACAACATGACCGATTCAAAGTACACAAAAAAACTAAGCGAACCAAAAAATAAACAAAGAAAGGCGTATTTCGTTTCCCTCTTCCTGTGAAGCCAAAACTATGTAAGACAAATTGAACAGTCGATTTTAATGAAGCATTGTAACAAAAACTACACAAATGGAACAATAGAACGAATATCAATCGAAAGGAAGGAAAGAGATAAAATAAAGCACGAAACAAACAAAACACACTGAATGAAACAACCAAACGAAACGAAACAACGTGTTACTGTTTTCTTTCAAATGTTCGTTCAAAGCGTTACTTGAAATCTTTCAGTTTCAGTTTTTGTGTGTTATTTTTTCTTTCTCTCTGTGTGTATATATATATTTTTTCTCCACATTTTACATTAGCTAACAATGCTCACAGGTTTGCTTTCATCACTTCACTAACGACAGAAACAGGAAGAGAAAGAAAGAAAACAAAAATCTGGAGTAGTAGAAGGCTGCATCGATAAACTAAATGTTACTAACTAACACTAGAGCAAACACGCAACAATTTACACCTTACGTCGATCGACCTGTGGACCAGATCTACCGCAAGTGGATTTCCATCGCTCATCTTCCCTTTCACATCTTAAAAAACCCTTCACACACATATCAAACATCAACCCGTATTTTTCACTGGAAGGAACCGATGTAACCCGCGAACCGCGAGGGACGCTGAACGCTTTGAAATATTTCAAACCGTTCTCAGCTCACCTTTGAAATGTTTCACACTGCGTTGAAACACCGCGAAGATGGAGGTCGTTTGACTGGAAAAGATAGGGTGTTTTTTTGTTTGCTTTGTTTTTTTGTTGCATTTCGCATCAGTTTTCGCTGTCCTATCTGTCGCTGCTGCAAACGGGGAGCAGTGTCAATAAAACCTAAAGCCACTGTTCCGAGTAATTTCGCGCAACAGGGCTGACTGTCTTTGTGTTAGTTGTGTGAAATATTACAAACGGCAGTACTGCACGCGCCTCCCTCAACTCACTTTCCCCTTTTAGCGGGAACAGCCCTATATATGCCTCAATCTATGGTACAAACGTAGACACAGACCAGTCCTAAACCCAACCTAACCCCACTTTCCAAGATATGTTCGACAGATTCGACCGGTGTTGGGAGTGCCGGCCGGGAGAGTCCATCCGATATACTACTGCGCGCTATGGGAAAGCTTTACCAGACACACTTCCTCTCTAGCTTGTAACCAAACGGTCCGAAACTATTTTCCGGGATAAAAATGTACGCACACTCTCTGCTATCGTCTGCTCTACCCACTTAACTAAACACGATTTTTCCTATCCATTTCCCGCATACAGCCGCGCAGCTCCGAGAAACTGCAGCAAGAAGAGTAGGAAAATAGTGCATCGAACGTGTGACTTCCGTGTGTAAGTATACACACCCACACACTAACACCATATCTATATAACAACATCTAGATACCTTCTTAAATCTTAAAAATAATAATAAAAAAACACATCATACACCAACCGAAGAACCTACTTCTGTGCCGTTGCCGATGATTCTAATACATGATCGGCTTAGCTTTACATTGATCAACAACGTATCCGGTGAAACGCTTAAGGAACTTTGGATATTCTTTCTTATAGATAGCGCGCAGCACGGTCGCTGGGGCCCAGCCGCCAGGATTTACTGGTTTTGGAAGAGACAGAGAGAGAGAGAGAGAACACAAAGCGATCGAGTATTAGCATACCGGGATAGTTCAATTGTAAAGCAATACACGTTTAATTACCAGTGGAGCAGTAGGTAATTTTGCAGGTCAGATCATCTCGCGTTGCTGTTTTGCTGTCCTTGCCCGGTGGCAGGTAGGTCTGGCAAACTAATATCACCGTTAGATAGATTCGTACGCATTTGCCTTGGTTAGCGGGCTGAAATTGTGGTAAAGCATACGTTTATAGAAGGTTGGTACCTAGAATGTTGTTGTTGGTGAGAAACTATTTATAAAGGTACTAAATATAATTTATAAACTCCCGTTTTTAAGGATTTAAACCCTCAAACTAAGGAAAAACATTGGATTCAATATCTTCGATTTGGTGTAACGTCCGCCACCCGGCTTATGCAGGCTTTCGAGACTTAATTCATCACCACACAAGCCGGATGATAGTCAATCCTTGATACGGAGAGACGGTCCATTGTAGGTTTGAACCCATGAGGGGCATGTTATTGAGTCGTACGAATTGACGACGGTACCACGGGACCGCACAATATCACATGGAGCTCAATTTCAATTTGTTGACCAGATTAGATCTGAATCAACATCCAGCAAATTAGAAGGCCATATAATCGATGTGACAGTACTTCGGTACTTAAAAGTAGCATAATCATTTACAGCGAATGGATTACATTACCCTATTACGCGAATTAAGTTACCACCCAAAGAGACGAAATGCTATTTCATGCCAGCAGAACATCGAAATCACTCATCAAATCAAACATGGTTTACGCTTCGTTCAACTCATTCCGGTACAAATCATGTCAACGAGCCCATAGCACGACAAGCACATGTCGCACAAGTGATCGCCTCATTCCATAACTCGCCTCACACGCAATGGAAAACCTTTCTACACAACACATAACACACATGTGTGCAAAGATAGCATCGAAAGCTCTACACGGAACAGCTCTACACAAGTATGCAAACATCAGATAAATGGCAGAAAAACCACCGCAACGAAAGAATCACCCACCAAATCTGCACATTATACACTCGCATGTTGCGCGATCATTAAAAGAGAGCAGCTCCATCTCGCAAAACCACCCCCCACTTACCGGATACTCTTCGTTCTGATTGGAATGATTGCACACGATCCACACGTCGTTCGCACCAGCGTCCAGATTGTCGGTGATGCGGCGCATGTGCGACCAGAACAGTGCATCCCGCTGGCTGGCGGGCCAGATCCGCTTGTACGTCTGCAGAAAGACGAGCGTGTCCGGTGCCACATTGTCCACGATCTGCACATCCTCCAGCGTCGTCTCCCAATCGTTCCGGTACGCCGGATCGAAGAAGTAATGGCACATCTCGCGGGCCGTGACGCCCTTCACCACGTGGCAGGACTTGAGCGGATCGATCACCATACCGTCCACCTCCTCCTCGCGCCGGTACATCTTCATCTCGCCCTCGTCCGCGAACAGCTGCCACCCGTTGCCGTCCTCGCCGACGCCCTGCCGGGCCTGCGTCAGCTGCTCCGTGCAGATCCGATCGATCTCGGGCCACAGCTTGTGGCTCTTGGCCTGCGCACCGGTACCGAAGTCTTCCGCCAGCTGCGGTATCTCGTCCTCCGTCTCGGCGCTGGGGCTGTGCAACGAGCTCACATTGCTTATCTGGGACTGTGGAAAGGGACAACAAAAGGGAAACAAGGAAGATAACGTTAGCATTTATTCCCCACAGAGCCTCTGTTTGCATGCAGCTTACCTGTTGCGATTGATATTTCAACCTTACTCGCAGCTGACGATCTTCCTCGATCTTGTCCAGGCCCGTTTCGACCGCGTCAAAGAACTCATCCTCCGGAATGGTGGAGTGCGGTCCTTCCTATGTGAGGGTTAATGGGAAAAGTAAACAAATCGTTAGTGTAAAGCTAAGTTAGAGTGTAGTATACAACAAAAAATCTCTCCCAATGAGTCGAGTAGACACTCGCACATGGCTTTGCTTGTTTAAAATGTGACTAAAGCTGATGAGCGCAAACAAATTAAGAACATCTTCCCAAACATAGACTAACGCGATGCGTCATCATCTCTAACACAAACCATTTACCGGATCTAATTGGTTAATCATATCGACATTATTCTTTCCCATTTTTTTTTTTTTACGAATAAGGTTTGACAAAAAAGAAATAATTTCACGCCATTAGCATTCAAGCAACGACCGTACGTCCGATCGGAGAAGACAAGCAAAGAATGTTTCCATTTTTGTACTCAAACATCCACACCGCGCCACATTTCTATTTCATCCCGGACTTTTTGTTCCGAAACGGCGCAAAAATATTAATACATCAATCAACGCTCCTCCTTCTCCTCGGTGCTTTCATAATCGTGTGAGACGTGCAAGTGCGGTGGTGACGACACCCGCGCACCCAAGCATGGGCAGGGTCGCGTGGACGCGTTCGTCGTCATTGGGCGCAAGCAGTGACGAACACACGTGGAATATTAAAACCTATCCACTTTTGCTCCTTGAAAGATGAGACGAAATGACGATAGTTGTGTTTTTTGTAGCTGCATTGTGCTCTTACTGACGCCATATTAAGTGAGAGTTAGTGATAGGTACCAGCAGCATGGTGTTACTTTACTGAAATCCCAAGAGTGCCAAGGTTCTCTCTCCCACTATGTTGTGATCTAACCCATCAATTTAATTACCCTCTCTTCTTGGAAGGCTTGAGGGTCTGCCACAATCAATCCACCTGAGCTCAACACCGTGTCTGAACCTTGCCAACTGAAGGTTCAATGTTTAGCGCTACTAATTAATAAACTCTTTCGCTCGCTGACCGTAGCCTTGCACCTTAGGAGGATTGCGCTCTGTCGATGCCCTCTCATCTAATGCTTCGAAACCGGACCGGCGAACCGAAGTGCACCACTCGAAGATGTGACCATCGAAGCGATCTATCCGGTCACACACGCACACTCACACACCCACCGGATGATCTTCCGAATTGGTTTAGCGTCGCGTTTTTGGAGGGATGTCACGCGTATATAGCCATATATAGGGGAGCAGAGTTTGGCAATTTGGCGTGGTGCAGGTGAAAACCACAACCACCAGCTGACCTTAGCCTTGGCTTGGCCTGATGGCGAGACAGTTTTATCGTGGCTGGTGGTGGTTTTCTTGCCGAGCTGTGTCCCCGCCGCAATGGTGAGGAGGAGTTTTGCATATCATCCCAATTTCCGGACCAAAACAAAGTGAACTTGACTGGTGATTATGTCACGTGTTCGCGGTGTGTTTGTGTGTTGTATCATCAACCTGTTGCCGAATATTCGGCAATGGAGTTTGGTTTTAAGGTTTGTAAATTAATGTTTTGTGTTTACGTGTAGTTTTCAAGTTATTGGATCGTACCCAAAGTTGATCTCATTTTCAGAAAAACAAACATAACAAAAAATCACCAAAGGAAGTCATTAAAGTTCAAGTTTAATTGTCTTAGGTTTAAACAGAGTTCATCAACATATCACTCGAAAGTGAGATGCAATCGTTGCCGCTTTCAATTCACCAATTTTTGCCTCTGAAGCTTCATTTGTTGGTCTCGAGAGCAACAATTTATGACTGTAAGTCAGTCGTTTTGTTTACATAGTAAGGTTTCTAATATTAGTAAACTTAAGTCAAATTATTTATAATTTTACAAACAGAATTTCTTCAGTACCTTTACGATTGTCGTGCAGATTTTGACAATGCCAGTGGAATCTACTAAGATGGCATGTATTTCCAGCTATAAACAATGGCAATGACAACAAAGACGTCACGAAAATTCATGAAATGTAACTTAAAAGTTGCATAAAATCTACTCAAACAACTTGTTTATTTATCATGATTCTGCGGAGTAACGAATTGACCTAAGGATAAAAATATGTGCTTCAGAGACAGAAATTGATGCCTTAGAGTTAACATTAAGGGACACCGACACCGACTGTAACGCGTATTTTCATGATGAATTCTTAAGCAATCTTGTATAAGACTGATGAATAGTTCTATACACTATACTGATTGAAAAAATGTATTTAGCATGATTATAGATGATTCAATAAGCTAATTGGTTTATCGTAACAATAGGCTGATATCGATTGCTTCTGTTGATTACATTAAGCTACTCCAATATTTATAAAAAAAAAATATCAGTAAAAACCTTCCAAAAGTCTATCGATACATTATTTATGTTGATGTAGCTTCTAAATTAGCCCTTAACAGAAAATCCAACCTATTTCCTTAAAACTCAAGTAAAATCGACAACACCTCTTCCGTTCTCAACAATAACTGCCTAAAATTGGCTGACCCATTGATCAGCGTAGCAACATAAAAAAAAACGCAATTAAAACCAACCGCCCAGAATAATTCACCCAAACAAACAGTTGCTGCTCGAGAATAATATCAACATACGCTTAAAAGCACCGGGGCCAAACAACGCCCGAAAAAGCTCATCCGCCCCGAAGTAAACAACACAACAAACGTGTCCCCCCGATCGCCTTATGCGCGGGGGAAGGCCGCAGGATCGAATTTACATTTCCAGCGTACACAGAGAGCTCTTATCCGTGGCCGGACCGTCGGTGAACCTTAATGGATCCAGCTGAGACACCAACTGGGCCAGGGTTACCGCCGGGTGGCCGACCAAAACCAACGCACCACCGCTCGGACGGCGTTTCGTAAAAGCAATTGTTTACATTTTCGGGGGTAAAGACATTTTCGATTCCACACAGCACAGCAACGTAGTTGCAGGCCTCCCCCGCCGGCCAAGGGGGGGGGGGGGGGGGGGGGGAGAGTAATAATTTGTTGCAAACGATAATAGCCATGATATTTCGGTTCGGACGTCGGACGGACAGGTGTGTTGATTGGCAACGATCAGTTTCGAAGCTTATGGTAAGGGGTATTAGGTCACCCGATTGGGCGACGACATAGACACTGAATTGTTGGAACGAAGAAGGTTAAGTCCAGTTCCAAAACGATCATCATGCTCGGGGGGTGTGTATGATGAAGCACAAATGACCCACTTGTTCGGCGAAATCTTTATGATCATTGGCAAATTTTTAAATTATTTATAGCAGTTGGGACACAACACGTTTGTTCTTAAAAGTTATTCCAGCATCAACATTCTTGCACACTTTACACCGTTCCAACATAAGACACTTACTATTTCTTTGCGCAGCAGCCCTTTAAACAATCGTGCCGTTGTTAGCGAAGGCATGTTTGCAAACTGTCTCGAAGATCACCAACAATTTTCAAAGCTGATCACACACACACACACACACTGCAGACGTTTTCACAAAATGTATCCACACTTCATTCACGACCGTTCCACTAAAAAGGGCTTTACTAGGGTAAAAGTTTCCCCTCAAAACACAACTCCAATCCGATTACCAAAACGAAACCGTTGTTCGCCCTTGGATGCGTTTTGTCAAGCCGGCCGTACTAATTGGCGGGAAGCTGATGCACTACTGCTACGTATCATGCGGAATTTGTCCCCGGGCGATGCATTCACCAGCGAAGCTTTACACACAGAAGCTATCACACACTGCAACACAGAGCGCGCGCGCAGCGAGTCAGCCCGATCCGTACGACGGCACAACCGAAAGTGACAGTGCGGCAGGCCCTCGTAACGACCCGCGGGCCCGGAGAGTGTGTGCGTTGACGCGCTTCGTTGACGGAGTGGTTGCGTCGGGCTCTCTAGGCTCTAGCTCGCGATGCATGCGCGCATCGGTGGTGAGGGAGATCTCGATCGCGCCACATCGGAGGAGAGTTCGGGAAGCTTTTGTGCCATTGTCGTACACCGTCTTGGCGCGCGTTTAGTCGATGGATTTTACAGTCCTTCTTCTTCTTCTTCTTCTTGGGCGGTGTTGGGCAACGGCCAGTTACAACAGTGCGTCACATCCGAGCAAGCACGCAGACCGATCGATTGATTTATGATTTGGAATGAGGCCCAACACACCTCCATCGAATCAACGAAGAGAGTGGATGCGGAAAAGGCTTTTAATTTATTTTAAAACATTTTTTTTTGATAATTAATATCAGCATAGAATGGCCGTTTCTTAATCGGTAAGCGTCTTTTCGGTCTACTCCGAATACAGGTACGCGTGTTGTGTAAACAAGAGATGACTAACACGCTTGACAAGGTGAGTCAAACAGAAATATCGATGCGTTATCAGGAGATATGTTTTCTAAGAAAATCAAACGATAAGCTGCCGTATGTTATAACGGCCTGCAACTACTCATTGCCAGTTCTAGAAAAAATACATTAAAATGATCTTCATGCTAACTTCTCGACTGATCGCGAACAACAATTCCCAATACAGTTCTCATCAACATAACGAAATTGAAACCTCGTGTTTAATAACATTTCCTCTAAAGAGCGCCAAAGCACCCACCACCAAACACAATTGTAAACAATTTGGCATGCATCTTGCTTAATCGGTCCTGCCAGCTTCACTTTCATTACACCGTACAAACAACACTTGGTGCAATTTGCTGTCGGTATGTGTGTGTCCAATCGAAAGCCACCCTTTTTCTACACCCCTTTAGCTTCTTTGAGCTACAGCAGCAGCAGCAGCAGTGGCAAGTACAATTCGTCTTTAAAAGCAATTGGACCTGCCGGGCTTTATGAACGAAAATATCAATCAACGCGCAAGTTCAACCTCGCGCGATCGGGCTAATAAGGTTTATTGCAGGTTGGAAAATAACAATAACAGCGCGGCCCAATTGAATGCAGTGTGGTCAGCAGCGGTGGCTGTTAGGAAATGAAACAATTCATTGCCCAATTGTAATTACAGATTACAGGTGGTACCGAGTTTTGTGCCGTCCTGGCAAAATAGAATCGAGAATTGTAATGATCTCAGCAGGTTCGAAAGACCCATTGTACGATCGAACGATTGGGTTAAAGAGCAATGCCGCAATAAAGAAAGGGAATAAGCCTTTGCAATATCAAAATGGTTTGACAATCGATGCTGATACTTAAACTGTTAAACAGCATGCACAAAACGTGCAAGAAAAACTACTTTTAAAAACTGAAAGTCCCCAAAACTACAATCACTTTACGAACAATAATAAACAAAAGGAAACTGAAACTGTCTCACACTGGCCATATGGATGCCACCCAACAAATTACATAACTGTTGTTTATAAAACCTGAACACACCCGAGACACCCGAGAGAGAGAGAGAGAGAGAGAGAGAGAGAGAGAGAGAGAGAGAAAGAGAGCGAAAAGGTTTACAATTCGTTAAAAAAAACCGGTAAACCGTGGAAAAAGGGAACGATCGAGAAAATGAACTACTAAGACGATCACGATCGAAAAGAGCGGAGGATGGACCAAACGGCAGCACAGAAAGAGAAAGAGAGCAAACAACACCAAGCCGGGGAACCTGGGGCGGCCAGAAACAGCTGGAATTTGTCTCTGCGCAGAGATAAACGAACTTTGGGACACGAATCTCGTTCAAGGTTGGACACGACACATACATGTGGCATATATTTTTATCGGCAACGTTCAAAAAAAAGGCCGAAAAGTGGGAAAACTTGTCATCGTTTCTCCACTCCGAGTGGCAAATTGTCACACTTGTAACTAAAAGGGCAACCCCCTGCGCTGCCGCTGCATGTTACAAGTGTAAGGCCACGCAAGACTATTAAGAAATAGCCGCTATTTTCCTTGCGCAAAATAAAATTCAAACTTTTACAACCGTTTCTCTATTTACGCGCGATAGGCTTTTTCGCAAAGCGCTTCACATTCCTTTCATCATGTTTTATACAATATCAAGCGAATTCGTGTTGTGGTGCCTTCGTTGTTCGGCTATTCGCACACATTTAATCCTACACAGCTGCCCAGCCTCTCGATTGTTACACTTGGCGTGTGAAATGCGGTGGAACGGGAGCAGCGCTTTGGGACATCGAAAGATAGCGTCACAATTATTCAACCACATCTCTCAGGTTTGACCTACATTCTGGCTGCCCGTTTCAACATCCTTTCACTTTCAAAAAATCACCGCAGGGATCGATGATTTAATTTAGGGCCATTTTATTCCTTCCCAAAAAAGAGGATGGAGATGGAGCCCGACAAGCCACCGGGAGGAAATTAACCGCCCAAGGGATGTTTTCTGATAATTCATAAATTCTGATAAATTCTAAAAAGGAACAATTAAACTATTGTAGTTATTATACAAAGTGTCTTAAGTGTGTATTGGAAAATAAATTATTGTTTGCAAGCGATATGGTTTACATCATCTTCTTCTACTACCGTTTCTTCGCTGTTCGTTATTCATGCAATCGTCCAAAATCAGCCGAAGACCCTACGCTACCAGTTGTTAATTAATCTCTAACAACAACAGCATGCTTTCAACAATGCTCCACCAAAAATGGATCAACGCATCGAGACCCATTAGCTGCCTCCCCACAAACCTGCCCCTTGAAATGGGAACGACCTACAAACGATGCGTGCGTGCAGTTAGACCAGCGATCCATCCAAACCCCATAGCCGGGACAGTAACACCGCCACCGGGATGAGAGATGCCATCGGGAAAGATGAACTAATCCCCCCAAGGTACCCCAAATATTTTGATCGGTCACTCTCGCACACACACACACACACACGGGCCGCGTACAATACATCACCGCGTGTGATTACGCGGGCGCGCGCGCGCGTGCGACCATGCGTCCAGGCCATGTGCCATCGAAAGCGAAACGAGGCTACAAGCGTTAGGTGAATTTTAAGTTTTGACGGTCATCGATCGATCGTACGATCCGGCACACGAATCCAACGCACATCATGGACAAACAGGTTTCTTGCGCTGCACTTCCAGTGAGTTCCTAAGTCCGTCGCATCTCTCGCGGTGGGTGTGTGGAGTGGTGAAAGGGCACGCGATATAGGGCTGTTTTGGGCAACGTATCAATCGGCCATTCGGTTGCCTAAAACGAAAACAACTTCTCTCCCCCACTCGACCAAAACATAGCACATCTTCTGCCGGGAACCATGACCTATAATCCGAAAACAGGTTTGCTCGCGCGGTTCCGAAGCCACCGAAGGCAGGTCGACGTACTACGGAGCGTTCGATACCTTTCCGACGCGTGCCATCGCCCTTCGCGATGTGCCGATGTCGCTGTACTAAAAAAGCAATTCACACCCCTATCACTATCACCCAACAACGCCCAAAGTGACACGAATGCGTACAACCATTGCGTTCGTTGGCAAACAAAGTCGCGCAGTGTGCCGCTACCACCCGTTCAGGGTTAATTGTGTGTTCACATTTTCGATCAGCCCGCTTTTTTATCAACCCACTCCGGGACGGGTTTGCACGTTCGGGCAGACCCGCTTCACTTATCGTCCCCCGGGTTGCATACCTAACTAAGCGCAATGGTAGTAAAATCGTTCGTTCGTAAACCACCATTTGTTTCAAACAGGCGCTCGCACGCATTTGTGCGCAGTCTCTTCAGTGCGATCCCATCCCAAAGTCACCGCCGCCAGGGTCAAAGGCGCCGAAGGGCACGGGCAACAACACAGTGGTTGAGAAAATTTCTGCATTGGCACCGATGGCACGAACGTTAAGGTGATTCATTTTATTGGTTCAAAAATCCACGAACGAGCCCCGAGGTTAACGGCAAGCCGGGTGGACAAACTTTGCACGCGTGTGTGTGTGTGTGCTTGTGTTGCCGAAAGTAAACAAGCTTACGATTAATGTGTGTCGTGTCCAAAATCGTACTCTTCGTCGCGCTAAAAGCTTGGAAGGAAATTTAATCCCTCCATCAGCAGTGCAAGATAAAAACGAGGTTTTGTGTCAACGATAACAATTATCTGCAGCGGCAGTGCAGTGAAACAATACGCCCGGTAAATATTGCCGGTTGTTTATAGAGCTATTAAAATAAAAACACTACCAGCGTCACCAGCATTGATTGTTTAAAATCGTTGGAAAAACGATTAAATGTTGTGGTCGATATTGAATGCTTGCGCTAATGTGCCCTTCAACTTGTTAGGTTTGTTTAGCGTGCGTGCTTGACCGTGGATAGTGGAGTTAAACAACGGGGTTTTTGCTCACAAACGATCGCACAGTATATGATAAAAATAGAGAAATTGATTGTTTGTACGTGCAAAAGATTTAGTATAATATATAACGATATTATAGATGAAATATTGCAAAAAGTGTCTTAAAGTTCACAATATTGGCCTATGATCACCAAAAGATCGCCTGTATGAATACGTTGTACTTTTGAGTGTAATAAAAAAACCGGATAAAATTGCCACAATCATTTAACTTAAATAAATAAAGCTAAGCAAATTAGACTGATGATTTAAACAGTTTAAACTGTGTAAAATAATCATCCATTGTATCTTGAATCCCTTTTGAAAGTCGATCGACCAAAGCAGATGTACATTAAAACATGAAAAATCATACAAAACCCTACAACGCAACAAAACTTAAACAAAATACATACAAAATAAAGTAGACAAACATCCCAAAAACAGTTGTTAAAACGAACTGAACAAATAACATTGTCCACGTTGGGGGCCGCGCCGCAGCTACGAACTACATCTTGATAACCGAGCACCAGAAAAAGAAACATCCCACATACAGAACGCGCGATATCGCTCTTATCAGGCAGCTAAAAATCGACAAATTGTACGTTTACAGCCAGTTGGCTGAATCATACACGCGGCCGGCGCACACTGAACACGTTGCACAAAGGGCCCTCCCTCCATCTCCATAAAACGTGCACGCGTTTGTTTAGCCTCCGCATCACCGTGGGCATGAGTAATTTGCAAAGCAAAACGGCCTCGATTTGTGTAAATGCCTTCCGCCGACTTACCTCTAAATCTGGCCCGGGGATAACGGAGTTCCTGTTCTTTGCCAGCTCATCTTTGGCAGTTCTGCAATGGAGATAAAAAGAAAGATATGGTTACATTACCATTCTTTCGTCACAACAATCCTCTTGCCAACCTACCGGTACAGCTCTTCCGCCTTTCTCCGCCGCTCCTGCTCCTTGTCGAGCTTTTTCTTGAAGCTTTCCTCCTTCTGCGAGATGATGTCGAGACAGTGCTGCAGCGTTATGATCACGCCGGCCGTCGTTTCGCGGAACGTGATCGCCTCGCCGCGGAAATCGATCGGCTTCAGCCCATCGCCCAGATCGAGCGGCGGTTGGTCTTCGTTTTTGGTGTGCAGTGCGTCAAAGTAGCTGGAAGGAGAGCAATTTTAGGATAAAAAAACCGAGCTTATGATTGTGTTTTAGGGCCGCCTTACCGTTGCAGTGTGTCGATCTGCCCGTACAGGATGTCGCGAAACGTTTCGATCTCGTGCAGCTTCTCCCGCAGCCCGCGGCTCACCCGCTTCAGGCTGCTGCCGCTCGCCGTGGACAGTGTGTTGGACTGTAGCGAGATGGTGCTGCCATGGCGCCGCAAACTCACCGTTTCCGGCAGGTCCGTTTTGTACGACTGCAGCACCTCGATCCAGTTGCTTTTGTCTTCCGGCGTTTCCGCCCGCAGATACCACACGTTCTGTCCGATTGCTACATCGAACCGGCATTCGTCGAACTCGTGAGACTGCAAAGGAAACAAAAAGAAGAAAATTTTGTTAACACTCATCGACCAAAAGCGAGCAATCGGAATGGTATTCCCTCATGAACACAATGTTTCGGGGTTAATAGAGTCAATTGCGGGCGGTGATAAATATGCTGCTCATGGTTGGGTTTGGTCCATCGTCCAGGGGGCCGTAATCAGTGGGACTTTCGGGTCGCCCATTCCTTGCCACAATGCAACCCCGATACTCGCTTATCGTGCCCGGCGAGTTCGAGGTCAAACTGGTTGAACCTCCCGCCGGTTCAGGAATTTGCTCACCTTTATCGTTGCCTTCTGCAGACTGATCGCGCCCCGGCATCCGAAGTCGCTGTCCTGTTCGCTTTTGTAGTACGACAGTGTGCCATCCTTCAGCACGATAAAGCGCGGCTGCCAGCCGTGTATGTAGTTGGTCCACTTGCTCAGATAGCCCTTCAGCTCCGGGCTGCTCAGGTTCAGTTCTACCTCTGAGTCATCACTGTTCGAATTGTTCTGCACATAGTAATCGTCGGCCATTGCACGTTCTGGTCCGAATGGTTGCTGCGTGATTGCTACGGTTGCTGTTGCTGATGGTGCTGAGTTTTTCGCCTATCTTCCCACTACACTCTTCTCTCGACACACTCCGGTCGGTTGAGCAAGACTTTCCCAAAAAAAACAACCAACAACAACAACAACGGAAAAACAGACACAAAGCAGCACAGCCGAAACGCCACCGCACCAGCAGACTTTCCACAAACTTTCTCTCTATCTCGTGTTTGCGTACGCGACCACTATCAGTATTTGCCCCACCTCACACTCTGGCCGCGTTCCCCACCCGTTTTCCCGGTAGGGGGGCGGACGGTTTTTCTCGCGTTTCGTCCGAACGGGAGCGCAAATAGCAGCCAACAAAACAAAACCTCGTATCAATTTTCCCGGTCCGCTAGCCGAAACCGGACCGATTGCCGCTTTGCAACAAGATGCACCACACTGCCGGGAGGTCACTGTTTGGGGAGGTTGCCGAGGGATGTGCTTCTTATCGCAGAGAACACGCGAAAAAACTTCGCAAACTGTTCGGCGAGCTGGCCTACACGTCACGGGCGGCGTTTGCTTAGCAGTAGCTGCTTTTTGCGTGAAGATACGATGTTGCGGTATTATTATTGTTTAGAAGTTGGTTCCACCTTGGCTCGCAATGCAAGCCAGTGTGGCCAGATTATTTTGGCTTTTAGCGGCCACCATTCAAAGGCCCTCGCTCGAACGTCAAAAACCGTCACATGTACTGAAAACAAAAGTCGCCAACGAGGAAAAATCGCACCAATTTCGAGCGTTTAGAGACGGGTTTTTGCCAAAAACTGCTACAATTACTCTAGTGATTTCCATGTGGAATTTAATACATTCAATGATTTGGGAAATGGTTTTATGATTACAGGCGGTCCCCGAGATACACGGTACCTCTTATACGCGGATTCGGAGATACGCGGTTTTCCAAATCTGACAGTTCTTTGAGCAAATCATACTGATTTGACACATCAATTGTGAAATACCAAATAATTTCCGTATTGATCGAATGTGAAATACCATTTCAAAAGGTTTTAAACTGTTCAATTCAGTAGAAACATATCAAATAATAATTTTTTTGGTGGTTAAAATCATCCCCTACTTGCAAAATTGCACGAAAATTAGTGATATTTTGGCTGGAAATCACGAGATTTGAATTACGCGGAAATTCAAGATACGCGGTATTTTGCTGCCGTTTTCGGTCCCCATTAACCGTGTATCTCGGGGACCGCCTGTATTCGATCAGTATTATGAAAAAATCTGTGATTTTCGGTATGCATATCAAAAATCGGAAGGAATACAAATAAATCGGTATTTCTGGTCACTCTGGTGCAAGCCCGCACGTCAAACGCGGTCAACTGAACGAAAACGTCAGCGCGCGTTGCTGACATTTATTTAACGAAGCAGCTACCCAACACGCAAAATCTGTTGCTTGGGAGTCATACTGCATGCTGATGTGCGGCTGATTAGAAGTTAAATAACCATCCTTTAACTGACGCAATCCAGATGGAACTGAATGCGTTATTTTAACGGAAATATGAAAAAGTTTGTGTATTTTCTTACCTGTTCCGTAGTTTCAGCCGCTCTACAGGCTCTTTAGTCTGGTTTATGAATCTTTGTCTCCCCAAGTGCCACAAATCCACTAAACGACCACTAAACGGCTTCTAAACGACTCAAGCACTCTGCCTAAACGGAATATAGAAAGACTTCGTTTAGCAGACGGCAAACGACTCATGCATTCTAAAAATAGCAAAAAAGCTGGTGACGCCATCTGTTTGTGGGATTCCCAACCAGCGGAGCTTCCTCGCTTGGAGGAGAACTTTCTCATTTCCTCTGTACTGTTGTATGGTTTCGCATTGAAGTTATGCATCGCTAGAAGTAGAACGGCGATACGATTGTTTAAATACTAAACTCCAACGGAATCCACCAGCACTGAAGCAAGTGAGATTTGAGTAATGGTCGTCGGTGTTGATACCCACGTATCTGACCACACGACCATTCATATAGATTTTTGCTCGGAAAGTTAGAAGGCTATATAGGTCATGATAAGATGAAACTTGTCGAAACACAGTTCAAGAAAAGGATAGCAATATAATGATGAGTTGTAATACGCCATCTATTGATCAAACCAATGAAGCTGTGGAGCTTTCATTTTTTTCTATGGATATTCAATTTTCCAGTCGTTTAAGCTTAATATGTGGCGCTTGGGTCCTGGCGAACAGGGGCCCTGATCAATGGCGAACAGGCATTTGATGAATCATTAAAGTGCAGTTGTTAGCTAGACTGGTCGCTATGGCGTACTGGATGATGTGGTAAAGGATCATAAGCAATAAAACACAACCTTCCTTTTTTAGTGCGGGAATGTGGATTGGATTTGACTGATATTTTTAGTCGTTTACACCCCGTTTAGAAGCCATTTCAAACATTTCTTTCGAAAGACCGTTAATTTAGTTTGGATAATTGGAGTCGTTGGAATCATTGGAGTCGTCTAATGCCGTCTGTAGTCCTAAAGGATAGCTGCCGACGGCTCTAACTATACCGATGATTTTGACGATGTCGGCTGCTAACTAGCGGCTCCAGACAGCTCTAGACGGCTTTAGGTTGCTCCAGAGTAGCTGTCTTCTCGAGCCGCTGCCGATTTTGGTAGATTCATCCGGAAACAATTATCGGTTTTATTTGTCAAATTTGCCCGCAACAACATTACGGCGGGTCATGCTAGCGTTAGCACAAGCACTTCACCACAACGCTTATTAAGAGCTGCATTTAAGCTTCCGTGACAAAACGAGCTGAAAGAAAGCAACACACTCGCCAATATTTTATTTAAATATTTACACGACTCGCGGTTTCACTTTATTGCTTTTTATCGTTCCCTGGTCATTAGCGACTACATTGAAAATTATGGGCACCTGTTGCTGCAAATAATTACACAATAAATATTAAAAACAACGTTCGTCTAACGTAAGACTGTTTCTCCATGCTGTTTAGGCCACTATGTGACCGCACGCTCACCAAAACACAAAAAGGATCGCACATCCAGCAAACCTGCCCCCTTCGTGTCCAATTATCGTATCTGTCTAATACATTACGAATAAATTACTATTCTATCTAACGAAACGGAACTCTATGCCGCAGTTCGCTCACATGAAGCTGTAAGATCGATTCCATCCATCTACTGCTAAGATTTACATCCATTACTGTGAAACTGTCAACGATCTTAACTGTTTAATACCCTTCCAGTAGGTCGGCTCGCGTCACGCGCTGCCATAACCGAATGATTCGTTTGTTTTGTAGCACCAGATATACTACAGAAACTCCCCCGAGATAAGTGATTACTAACATGGGCTTTTTTGTTTGCATCCCTACATTGCCATCTCCGCTAGATCGCGCTGCTCCAGCTGTACGATCGTACTTTCTTTGGTGTTGCTGTTCCGCGACCCGGTCGCCCGCGGTTCACGGGCCGGATATTCGACACGCTCGCTCGGGATCTCGTTGCCAAAGTGTGCCTCATCATCCACGTCACGATCGGAGTCTTCCGCTTCGTGCCGATCCCCGGCCGGCTGTCGGTACATCTGCTGGAAGTTGTTGGACGAACGGAACAAACTGCGCGGGCAGTCCTTGTAGTAGGGGAAGCATTCACCCGGACCATCCTGTCCACGGCCAATCTTTTCGGCCGTTACGTACTCCTCCAAATGTTCGGCATATGGCGATTGGGAAGCTCTGATAATGGAGAAAAATTTTGCTTAATTTAGTACAATAACTAGTACAACTACTAAAAGACTTACGTAAAGAACAGCTTCAACATCTCACCGATCAGCCCAAACTTCTCGATCGACTTCGAGTGGACCTCACATATGGCACGAAGCATGCACGCTCTCCCATCCAGCCCGAAGTTGGCAATGAAATCTTCAACCACCACGTACAGCAGTGCTCTTTTTAGGGATGAGACAAAGTTATTAGCAAAAACATAATTTAATTTCACTTTTCAACGTGATCCTCTTACCGTTCTCCACCATGGAACGCATGCTTGTGCTCGGCCGGAAGCTGTGGCATGGCCATTTCCCCATCCTCATCATCCAACCGGTTGGTGGTGATCTTGAAGTGATCGTTCGCCGGGCTGGGAATGCTCCGCTTTCGTCGCTGCAGCCGCATATAGTCCGACACGTAGTCGGCCAGCACGGAGCCAGCTGCCTGGCCCATCGATCTTGCAAATATGGGCGGTAATACACCGAGCGGATTCTGGTTATCCGTCAGTCCCAGCTTATCGAAGTCAACTGAGAGATAGATAGAGAGAAGAGAAGACAAAAACAAACAAATGGGGTGTAAATGGTTGCAATACGGAAGGAGCTGTAGGGAGAAACGCACTAACGGGCACTGCTACTCACTCGTTATGGGCAAGCTGATCGAGATGTTGGACAGAAAGCCGGTCGGTGGGTAGCGCACAAACGGAAGGGCGATCGTCGGCGCAATCGTTAGTGACGTACCGGGCGGCAGCGCTAACCGACCGTCGTCCGTAACCCAGATCAGGCGCTTCTTTCTGCTGTGCGGTTCGCTGGATTTGGCCGTTCCACTCGCTTGCTTGCCGCCACCGCTCGCCGTCTGCGGGCCGGCATCGTGTGGCATCGATTTTCGATAATCATCCTCGGACACGTACTTTTTCCGGTACTTTTTGCTTTCCTTGCCCGCGAGCCGTTTCTTCGCCGTGTGGTGGTGGTAGTTGGGCGACGACGACTCTGCCGGCGACGACTCACGCGCAGCAATTAGTTCGTCGGCTGCCGTGCGTAAGTGACCGGAATCGGGACGCGTGTCGCTTTCTACCCCGACCGCGGTTTGGGTGCCTTTGGGATCGTTTGCCGGGAGCTTTAGCTCGTGCTGTTCTGGTGTGGAGGACGCTATGATGGCCGGGATCGTTACAAGTGCTAGAAGAAGAACAAGCTGGACGCACCGTGTCCACCGGGTCTCCATTTTGAGACGGCGTTGAAAGACTAAGGAAAAGAAGAAGAAGAAAAAGCCTTAAAAATCATAATTATACTATCAAGATCAACAGATTAGCGTAACCAACAACCAACGAACGATCTTCTTGCATCATAGACCCATACGAATCTGGTTCACTTTCCGTTTCACGCAACAGAGCCGTAAATTATGGCCACAATTGCAGTCGCTAATGCTTAAGCTGTCCGCCCCCGAACCGGCCCCACAGCTCGTTGATCATACGCTTAACGAGCCGACTATTGGCATATTTCATGTACAAACGCCTCTTTTTCACTCGTTCAATTCAATTCAATTCACCACCAGAAGCAAGTCTCAATCGACCATTAAGCCGGCTTTCCGTTAGGGTTCAACTCCGCCAAACTTCTCCTCCCGGTACACACACACACCCTGGTCATCTCTAAGCTCCTCTCGGTGTGGCCTGATGTGGCTATGTCCGGAAAAACCAGTTTCCCGGTCACGATTCCTCGGGCGATTCACACACGCCAGCCAGAACCTACATTCCCAGGCCTCCAAACAAACGCGCGACAACGCTTGAGCTGGAGCGTGAAGAAGAGGATGCGCTGCATACCTTGTTCTTGCTTTCCCATCCCCGTACCCCCGGGATGGACGAAAGGGAAGTTTCTTTTTCCACCCAACGACAATACCGGTATGGTACATGGTACAAACCCATACCGAACCCGCGGCGCAAGAAGATAAGCGCTCCAAAACGTTCCAGCAGCCCGACACAGGAGGACGCTTTCATCTTCAGCAAGTTCCATTTTCCCTTTCAGCAACTGCCAGCTGCATCCTCGGCTTCTGTGTTGCCGTTCGCGTATTGCTCCATGATCTATGACACCGGACGACGTCAACTTTCGATTTCCGGGTCACAGCGGGACAGTGTGCCGCTTTCTTGATCCCCACAAAACGAAAACCCACTTTTTCGGGGTGGTTCCCCCGAAAATCCTGTTTCAGCCAGCGCCCCTGAGCCTTCTGGAACAAGAATTATTATCTGCTGCGCAATTGGCTGCTCCTGCAAGGTGACACACTTACCGGAGGTGAAATTCGAAATTTAGGACGTGGTGGGCACTATGACCGGCCGCGGCCCCCTCCAGGAACACTCAATAACTCCTTGGATGACCTCGTTATTTTCGGTACAGCAATTTCACCCCATCTTAATGGTGCGCGATCCTCGATCGGAGAAGAAGGAGGAGTTCAAAGATCGTGTACTGAATATCGTTCGCAGGCAATGACGCACAAACCCATGTTCAGTTTTCCCCATTTCTTCCTACCCAAACAATTATCGACCTTGAACTTGGTACTGCAACGGCCGGTGGCACCGGTGGCAAGGAAGTTGAAATTGCTTTTTATGAACTTTCGCTTGCATTACTGCCCCCAAAATCCTGTGAACAACAACCTCCACCTGTGTGTCTTGTTTTATTGCCCTGTCTGGGGCACAAATTACCGATGCGCCTATAAATTATGAACAATTGCGGCGCGAGCTTGTGAGACGAACGGAAATTTATGTTGTACGCACGCAACTACAATGTTCTCATCAGGCTGTACGGACATCACCACCACCACCGTCACCGGACGTTCCATACATGGGATGCAGCTCATCTTTAGCATTACCCCCATTCCGCAAAGTCTCGGTGCGGGAAGGAAGCAGAGAGTGACAGAAGAAAAAAGAGAAAACGAAACCAACCGGACGGACGGACGGATGGGGAAGTGATCGGGAATCGGGCATTGTGTCCCGGCGGTGCAGCGCAGATATCAATTTAATCCGATTGAGCATGAAATGGGACGATGATTCGCAAGCGCATCGGGGTGCACGTGTGTGACTGCACCGTGGGCTGCACTTTGCGCAAAGGGTCGGGAAGGGAAGAAATAAAAAAAAACAAGATCCGAGATGGAGTCAGAAGAATGCAATTTCGGAGATGAAGTGCGCTGTTTTTTAACGTTTCATTTTCTCATTTTTTGTGTTTTGTCAGTAAACATGCGTGCAGGTATTTCATCAATGGAGCAGAACCGCTGTGTGTGTTTACAGGCCATTTTTGAGCGCAAATAAGATAAATCGTGGGTTTGGGTATGGTTGTGCCGTTTCGTAGAGGTCATAAACATTTGAGGGGATTTATTTTTTCAGTCATACATTTTTAGGTCAAAACGATGCACTCAACAGGCATTTTGCTTTAAAATGCTCGAGGAATTATACAATGTTTTGTACTCTAATTAAGTAAACTTTCTAGTCAAATTCTTCTTGAAGTCATGCCACAAAAGCTTGAATAGTGTATCGTCCTGAGGGAAAATGAAGATATTGAATATCAAAACAAATTGAAAGAAAAATTATGTCTAAAATACGTAGTTGATCTTGCAGTGCAAATCATGACACATCCATAGAAAAGGGAAACATTTCGGCGATTCTTCAAGCGAAGACCAAACCAACAATTCGTTTATTCTCTTCAGCATCTTGAAATGTATCAATTATACTATTTACTGACCAAATATGATAATCCCATGTGACAGTTTCTGTGGAATTCTGAGGACTGAAAAAGTCATAAAATAGCACTACAGAACAGAACTACAGAACTCACATCTTTTGCATTGATTTGGAAACTTGTAAAATCATTTTCCTGGGTGTTTTGTCCAATAATTCTCACAAAATATTGCCTCATACTTCCTTCGCAATTTGTATGGTTAAGTTGTTTACATCGAAGCAGCAGTGAACAGAGCTTACTTTGACAGAAGTGATCGCCTCACTGGTAAATGACAGTACTTTCGTGTGGGACACTTTTCTAACGCCAGTGTCACGTCGGTTTGTCGGTGGTATGGTATCCGGATATGGTCAATTTGGCAAGAATGATGATCTATTACCTCTATAGAAATGCCAGAATTTCATATATTGCCTAGGATTTGGACAACATCTCTCCTTGCAGAAATCTTGCAGAAAATGCTCAAGCGTAGTTTACATGGCTCATGAAGTGGTCCTCGAAAGATTGAGAGCTGTAGACAGTTGTTCAGACGGACATTGTATTCGAAAGAGTCAATAACAAGGTCGGTTGTGTTTGATCACAAGCTAATCATCAAGAAAAAAACGCTCTCTCCATTGGTTGAAATCTCCTTCATACCGCCCAAAGACACATTGAATTGAAGATGCGTCTTAAGCTTTGTACTAAAGCATAACCTAACGATCTAATCTAATCAACACAGTGCTGTGCAGATATGTGGTATATAATTTCACTTTTGCATCCAATCATCGTAAATAATAGCGCCAAAGTGCAGTATTGACCCTCTCATCCCCCGACCATAGATACATGGAGCATCTTGCAATGTTAATTGAATACATCTCGATGCAAAAATGGTAATCTAGCGGCAACATTAATGATCCCGGTGCCGTATGTCCAATCGAATCTACGCACAAACATACACACACAAGCTAATGAGGCAAACATTAGCACCAAATCGAGCCCAATGACCCCGACGATGGCCCACCCTTTCTAGCCTGGACACCCTCCTAACACATTATTTCCGCATTCACATTGAGTACTTTCACACATTCGTCTCAACGCCCCAGAATGACGCGGTTTCGGTGCATCGCACCCCAGCCCAAACGGCCAGCTGCGTTAGCGACGCAGCTTGGTGATGCTCATGGTCATCATTGGCAGTGTTTTATACGTTCCGCTCACCCTCACCCTTCGCTTGCATCAGTCACTGGATCAGCTCTAGCGGTCTAAAGTTAGGTCAAGGTTTCGTGCGCCGAACGCCGCACAAAAACGCATCCAAAGGAAAGTGACTAACGAGCCACTGGGACCGGACCGGGTGTTGCCGGAAGCCGGCAGATTAGGGGTCGGTGGAGGCTGCGGTTCGGCGAGCGCGCGTGCAATCTATGGTAGAGTAGTACCGGTAGTGACCGGCAGGCCCAAGCCACGCGGACCAGGACACGCACGAGGTGTACGGTTTTTGCGTGTGCTGCATGTTCGGGATGGGGCGGAAACGAGTTTTCCAACCATTTGCGCGTGCGCGTCTCATTTTGTTTTCTGCTGCCTCGTCTTCTTCGCTTTGCTGGTTCGTACTTCATTCCACACAGCCTGCACTCGCTGTGCACTTGCACTTTGCAGCAGCCTTCATCAGGTTTGCGACGAGGCGGAGAGAAAACTCTGTCCAGCCCGTCCATCCCCGTGTCTTGATGGCCGTCTTGTTTAAGGGTTGATTTATTGCATTCCGAAAAAAGACCTTAATTTCCCACTTTATTTTCTTATGTGGCGGCCTGTTAAACGGGGAAGATGATTTGTTTCCCGTGGTTAAGTTCTTTTGTGCAGTATTTTTTAATCCTTTCTATCTGTTTTATGATTTTTGGTTTGTTTCTTGGTTGATGCTATTTTTACTTTGTTTCGTGTTTTCATGTTGTCTTGAATTTGTTACTGTTCAATTTTAATGTGACAATTTTGTTTGTAGTTTCAGCAAAAGATTTGATGTTTTTTCTAGTTTTATTTTCATTCCTAACTTGTATTCCATTCTTAATTTAATTCTTTTTTGCATATATGACACGATGTTTTTTACACGAGATGATGATAATTTTATTGTGTTTTTTGTTCTTTTAAGCATTCTTTGTATGACTTTTCTCATAGTTTTATGAGTTTGTTTTGTTTTATTTATTACCAATTTTTCTTTTTATTTCTAAGTAAGTATTTATTGATACTTTATCCTTGTATTATAGTTTTCTTTTAATTCGGTAATATCTTCATTTGATGTTCAGTATCAGTATCAATAGTTTTGCAACTCTATTAATTTGCTAATTTTTATTGCAAAAAAAAAACACTTTTTTCTAGATGTTTTATTATTCTTCATTTCTGATCATTATCCAGAAACGTAAGCAACAAATAAAAAAACCACAAAACCTTCAGATTACGGAGCAATTTAAGTATCAATAACAATAAACAACAATACCACATGAAGCTCTCAAGCTCATTAGGTCAAGTAATAAATGACTTCCACAATGCATTACACCTTCCCCATTTACCGTTGCAAGCGTTCAAAGACAATCGTCAATCGGCAAACCGATATGACCTAACGATATGCATAGGCAAGTGCATTCTGGCCCACTGGCAAACTGTCCGATCGTGCAGCGCGTTTTCACCGTGATCACAATCCAGGTGAACGAAAGCGACACTCCAACCAGTCCCCCCTCCCCCCTGACCCCACCAGCCGATGACGATAATGATGGCCGACATTGGTTTCACTCTCGTTGCCCACAGAGGACCAGATTCTTCGCCAGCCGCCGTGTGGTACGTGTGTGGTACGAGTCGCAATAGGAAAAACCACACACGCATACACGTTTGGTCGTGATGTTCTGCTTTTAATTTTCCCCATGGTTTGCCGGCGATTGGAAAGGAAGCGTGGATGAAGAGGGAAATCCACAACGCAAGACGAGATGGACCGGATGTGTAAGTTTAAGTTTGAGGAACATGTGACACCCTGGTTATAGCTGTATTCCAGGCGAATGTCTGTCCAAGAGGCTGGAATGTCCCGAATGCTGTGATAATCAGAGATCTTCGTAGACGGCGATCACACTTACACTGTCTTGTTTAAAGATGCGTTGAAGGTAATCTATCAATCTAGTGCAGGTTTTTCCGCCCCGTATCACTACACTGATGAGAAGATCAGGTTAAACACTCTTCTGGACGCACGGATATCACGATATCACGGGCACAGCAACACTCACACACATAAACACACACACACACCCTAAGCGGAGACTTTGTCGTAGGTCTTTTGCTGAACTAGGTCACCGTGTGAAACTGACACTATCTCCAGAAATTCTGCCTTGCCTCGCCACCTCCTGGGGGGACTATTATCGATCGCTCCTCGTAGTCGTAGTCAAATTGTGTCACAGCCTGATCGCCCGCTCACTGCACCATCCGCATTACGCTGCACCTTTCTTTCCACCCCACTGCAAACATCCAATTATTCGCGATCGTTTTCACACGTGTGCTCCACATCACCCCAAATTACGCCGCTGCATTTCATGCCGTTGCACTGCAAACTTCCTTCTCCAGCCTCGTTGGGCTGCTCTCTCGGGAAGGGGGCGCCAATAATCAATCGACCGAAGCAGTAGCCAATTCCGGCAGCAGACACCAAAACCGCTGAGGGGAAAACTACGCTATCACGGAAACGAACGCACAAACGCTCGACAAAGACAGACCCCAAAACCACAAACCACCGTGTGCCGCAAGTAACCGCGTACTTGCGTACCGCTTCGCTATGCGCTCCGAGCTCGACTAAAGCGCGTCACGGCGGGAAAAAAGAGTTTAAGTGGCTCCCGGGATGGTTGCACCGTCCGTCCGTGCCGTGCGCGAATCCCACCACCACCGGTGTTGGGGAGAAATGGCAAGCCTCAAGCAAAGAAGCTCCAGCCCGATCGAACGAATGAACCGAAGCCGAGACGGCGATTGCCTTCATACGACCGGTTACGGGGCATCTGATTGGGGCTGCTGCTGTGGGCTCGCTTGCTGCTGAAGCGGTGACACCTGGCAGAGAACTTGGCAAGGGTGCATCTTCAGCACACACGGAGCACGGATGAAGATGGCAAAACTGATCAGTAATGATGATGATGATGATGACGACGATGATCATAACGTTGGCGGTGAGGAGAAGACGAATTAAGAATCCTTCCTCAGCTGTTCGTCGCGACGGTTAAGCTGACAAGCGATATGGCTTCACGCTGTGGGTTAGACGGTAAGTGAAAGCTGAACATGTGATTTAAATGTAATTGGGGAAGGAAAAATTTCGCTTTTAAAATCCTTCCCCTAGTTTCTGTATATTTTTTTATCATGAATCATATCCTCTCAAGTCAGCAAAGGGACAACAATAAATTATTGCAGGAAATAAAAAACAATACAACAGTGTTGCTGTACTGTCACTTGGTCAGAAAAACACATCCACAGTATCTTCCACAAACGATCGTTGAAAAACAAATGTACGCACAAGATAAGATTCTGTATCAGATCGCCAATCGAAGAAGGCCGTTGCTTCAAACTGGAAGTTCCTGGTTCAGGTCTGCCTCGCTCAGTATCATTTGTAGGTCCAGTGAGTTAAGGTGACTCTGTTTTTCATCCCAGTGAACTAACTTAGAATGAACCAGGAACGCACCATGAGCCGAGGGATACGCAGCAGCCGTCTGATTTCCTACGACGATACGGCCAGAAGTCCACCGATGGCAGTTCCGATGCGTATTCGACATCCGGAAGGATCTTCAGCCTCCTTCCGAAACTCGTACGACCCTGGTAGCAGAAAGTGAGTGTGGAATATTAGACGTGATCACTTCCTAAGATCAATCGTGATCTTTTAATTTTCAGAGAACATTCCATGTCTAAAAACATCGAGCAATTACTAATCTGTGGACTTTGCGAGCTGCGTCTTACCGTGCCGAAGATGCTCAACTGTCAGCATACCTTCTGTCTGGAGTGTCTGGAAGAGTGTCTCCACAAGCAAACTGATCGGTGTAAGATCGCAGTGCTATAATTACTCTATCCAATGATCAATCAGGATCTGATCTTAAAACCTCCTCTGCAGCTTTCATTGGATGTATTACCTGCGGCACGAAGCAGCTGCTAAAGGATCCGGATCTAACCGTCCTACCATCGAACCTGCACATCGACAACATGCTGCAGATGATGCATCCCGCACCTTCGCTATCATCTTCGCTGATTCGTTCGCCCGTAGGAAGCTATCAGTTGGAAAATGTAACGTACCTGAACCACACACGCACGTGTTCTTGTGCTCTTATCTTGGTGGCACTATGTTGACCACCTTTAATTGGTCACTTATCAATGTAGGGGGGACCACCAACGCCGGGCAAACATTCTTCTCTTATCGGGTGACAGTTTTGCTTATTGGTGTTGGTTGTTGCTTCTAAAGTACTTTTGTTCTTGATTTGTGTTATGTTTTTTTTTGGTCTCTCTCTCTCTCTCTCTCCAGAATCTGACCCCAACGCTACAGTGCTCCAAGTGTCAAACAGTGTCGGAAACAACACTCCACAAATGTGATCACTGTATGTCGGTATGTTTTACTATTTTATCTATTCTGTTTGCTGTTTTCAAATTCTTATTCTTAATATCTTATTCAATTGTGTGTTTCATATCGTTTTTACTTGCTGATTGACTTGTTTGTAACAGTTATTAAGTAGTTTGATCAAAATTTTTTTTTGTTTATTTACTTATGCATTATTTTGTTATTATCTTTGTTGTTACTAGAGAAATTGTCGTTTTTTCTCAATACTGAAATGTAATTTTTATTATTTCTCTTAATTTCAATGGATGTATTGTAAGAAAACTGTTTAGAAACGATGTAACAAAACCGATTCTTTTCGTATGAATGCTGTTATTAAAGAAAGGGCTTTCAAAAACGTGCTTCTGCAGTGCGAATTCAATCAGTTTTATTTCCCGTTGTTAAAGAAAATGGGGACAAAGAATTCCCAAAATTGGATCGTCTTAATTCAAAATCAAGTTTTACTTTTACCAAAACAAAACAAGTTCTCGCGTGTTGCGCGTTGGAATGAAAGCCAACGACAAAACAAAACAAAACAGGAAATTAAATTAAAGACACACATTGATAACGAGTTAAGAAGTTCAAGATCATTAGGATACAGCAGCACGGGCAACATTTAAGCGCACGCCATTTTCGGTTTTTTTCTTTCGCAGATGCTGTGCGCAATCTGCTGGCTCGGGCACGTGGATGAGCTGGCGCGACAGGTCGGTCAGCTGGAGGGTCAGCTAAAGTCGGCCATCGAAAAATTGGACCATAAACTGATCGACTATAAGGTAAGTAAATTAACGCAAAGAAGGGCCCGCGGCAAGGCAGTTCATGGGCATGTGCCAATCATCCTACCCGGGGCCCGGGGGATAATGCTTGATGAGTGTGTATGTGTATTCCGAAGACCGAAAATTACCAACGGCGCCCTTCCCCTTTTCCGCCCCACGAAGGGGGATAATCAAAGTCGGTACAAAAGGGCGATGCGCCGCACTGTCTTTGATGCAGCGCGCACAGACGACAAATTGGTTGCGAATAAAAGCGCACACAAGCACACACACGCGCGCGCGCGCTCGCCATTCCGTGCAATCGAGAGTGAAAATAAGGTCACGGTGGAATGACAAAAATTGTGTCCCTTATCACACGATCGTACCTCAACCACGCGAGAGCGTGCCGAGCGCAATCGAATGGCGCTTTAATCTGTTCAATCTCGGCCACACAGCGCATGCCAGACGGAGGAAAGTGATCCCGTCCGCAGCCGGATGTCCGATTGACGGATGTGTGTAGCGCCGCGGCGGATATTTTGTACGCGCAAATTGCCCAAAAAACCAGAACAACACGCAAAAGCGCTACCAAAGCGATCGTGTTTATGCGCAAACAATCCTTATCGCCAGGTGTAGCTTTGCAAACACACACACACACACACACACACACACATACACACAAACGGAATGGTTATTTAATGTAAGAAATTAACTTTCCTTTAATATTTCATCAATACGAGTCACTTGGCAAGTCACACAAACCCGCTCGGCGCACACACACGTGGGCCATGGCGCAGCAGCGCTCCATTTGAAACCTCTTTGCGCGCGCTCGCGCGCACGTGCTACGCATCGAAATGGGCGGTTTGATTTGGCTATTGATCGACGGAAAGGCAGGCGTTGCGCACTGTCATTGCGCATGCAAGGGTGGTGCTGCCGCTGCTTCCGTACGCCGACGCCCATGCGGTGTAAGTTGCAAAACGAAAAACTTGCGCTTGCTACCAAACAGAAAGTGTCCGCGATCGATTGTTTTGAGGTGAAATTTTGAAGCAAACCCAAAACAGGATGCATACGAACGCGACCGATACGGGGTAGAATGAAAATTGAAATTTGGCGCTCGGGGGGCACGGGGTGCAACGGTTCAGGTCGGCGCGCTCATAAATTAGGTTGAAGTATAAGGGTAAAAACATCAACATTCCACAGACATTTATTTGAATTTCGACACACGTTTCGTGTGTGTTGTGTGAAGAGATTCGCTGGGAAATATTTAAATGATATTTAGCACATTATTTAAATGGAGTTTTATGTGGTTTATGTTTTCAAGCACGTTATTTGCTGTTATTGGGCTGACTTTGTTTTTGATTGTTCCAGTTTTCCCTTTTTTGTTCTTTTTAGCATATATTTTTACTCTTTTACTGTTTTGTTGTTGTTGTTGTTGTTTTTATGTATCAATATTACTTTCTTTTTTAGTAAACTTCTCCTTTTTCGTAGCTATTTTCAAAAACATTCAGATTACTATTACTGTTATATTGTCTTTTATTTGTTTGTTAATGTTTCAATGTTATTTCCCTTTTTTTAGTAAACTTTGTTGTTTGATTTCTAGTCATATTGTTTCAAAATTTTCTCATCTTAGTTGCCTCTTTGAGTGTATGTATTCAAAAATTGGTAAAAAATGAAAAACAATTGTAGATTTTAGCTTTTTTGTCATTACACGTGGACTTGAGGAATGATTACATAATTCCTTAGCGATTGATTCAATACAATTGAAGAGATCTTTTATTCAATAACCACAAAAAGGAAAATGTGTTATGTTTAACATCTATGTCAAAGTCTATGAAAAATAGTACAACAATTAGTGTCAATTCAGGTAGCACGTTTAAAAACGACCGGCAATGTCGATTCAGGTAGCACGTTTAAAAACGATCGACGATTGCTACCCTTTTGCATTATTCTACCAAATTACGTATGCAACACCATGCTGTTACGGTTTCTATACAGCAGAACAAACGCGCTTCATCATGCAAATGTATGGCTCGGCAGCCGAGCAGCTACCGGTATTAACCGCTTACCTTTGTTATCCTTTATTTACCCTTCACTTTCAGAGCCGCTTTTCCGAGATCAACGACGAGATAACGGCCTGTTTTCGCGACAAAATGCTCGCCCTGCAGCGACAGCAGACGGAACTGTTAGGTGAAATTGATTTGAACTTTCTTTCGCAAATTCTCTTCCCCCTATACACATCTACATACAGACACCGGCCGCCGGGAATTCGATCACTCATTTGTCGCCTCCCCGTTACCGATGCACGGCACGTTCTACTCTGCTTTAGCTTATTAGTGCGCCGCGTTTCTTTCCGTTTCTTCCTTTGCATGTTTGGGCGTGGTGGTGGATGGTGTTGGTGGACAAAACGCAACAAATCGCACATCCCAAATATGTCACGCACCGTTACGCCAACGCGTGCCCCTCTACCCCCTTACACGATGGCCACGGCTTGCCCCCTTACCCCACAACTGCAGACTCGTCGCAGGGAATACTAAACGATGCGGTCTGTTCGCACGAGCTGGTGCGGGAGAAAATTGACCAGCTGCTAGCATCGATCGGACGCCCGATCGGGGGCGCACTGGATCCGGTCCAGCTCTGCCTGAAGATGCACAAGGACATGTCGGTGATACTGGAGGAGGTGTCGCTGTGGGGCCGGGAGCGTATCCTGTTCAATCGGGTAAGCCCTGTCTGCCGAAGGACGATCAATTTCATTCAATTTTTGCTTGGAATAGGAAAAGCTGAAGGTAGAAACGATTTTCGACGCACCAACCGCACCGACCGTGAAGCGTAGCTCGAGCGCCAAAGCGGCGCCCAAACATCAGCTGAATCCGAGCTCCTCGGAGACGACGGTAGCACAGTTTTACAAGTACGATTAATGTCCCAGACGCTTTTTCTGGGTAAAATAATGAATTTAAATGTTTCCATTACTTCAGAAGTCACATCTACAAGCCCAGGTTGCTCTGGAACCACTGCCAGCGTCCAACGGGAGTGGGATTTGCGCCATGGAATCACGACGGGCTGGAGAAGCCACTGCTTTACGTCGCTGGTTCCGAGTGTCGTATCGTGTTTGGAATAGATAAGTATGTGTCTTTGCGAGAAGCTGCATCGATATTGAGCTTAATCTGATTCTACTTACTCCATGCTTCCAGAACAAATGGTCACATCGTTCAGAAGATCACGCACGAAGAGCTGAGCTACCCGCAGGGCATCACGTTCGATCCGGAGCGCAAGGAGCTGTTCGTATCGGACAAGTGGAAGCACTGCATCTTTGTCTTTTCGCAGGAAGGGCAGCTGCTCCGGAAACTCTGCACCAAGGGCGACCAGGCCGGTCAGCTGAGATCACCCGAGGGGATCGCCTTCTGCACGGGTGATTGCCTCTTCGTGTGCGACACTGGAAATGATAGAATACAGGTAAGTGTAACGGTTGAAATAATATTAAAAAACAACTATTTTCACTTACCCTTCAACACGTTGCAGTGTCTTAGCACCACGGACGGGAAGGCCCACTCGCAGTTTGGACGGCTCACGAAAGATCAGCTTATTAAAGCGTCGCAGACAAAAATTTCCTCCCGCATGGTGGATTTGAAAAATCCAACCGATATTGCTGTCCAGAAGAACGCTTCCGTGCTCGTGCTGGACGCGGGCAATCGGCGGGTGAAGCTGTTCAACAAGTACGGCGAACAGTTGCTCGAGTTTGGCCAAACCGGTACGATCAACGGACAGTTCCAGTACCCGGAGGTGATCGGTGTTGATCCGGCCGGGTTCATTCTGGTCGGTGATGGTGGGAATGCGAAGATTCTAGTCTACCGCCCGAATGGACAGTTTGTAACGGCGCTCGGATCGCGCGGTGATTCGGCGGGAAAGTTTAACTGGATTTCGGGCCTTTGTGTTAGCAAGGATTGGGAGATTGTCATCAGCGATTACAAGAACCATGCCGTACAGCTGATCTCTTAGGTATGGCAGGTATGGAAACCGCACGGAGCTTCGCTGCAAACCACTCTCTACCGAGTGGTGGGGCAAATGTTAAAATAGCGTTATATTTACAACAACTTTTTTTTCTGTTTCGATTTTAAAAATAGTTCCTTTCGAGGTTTGGCTCAACTCAATAAATAGTTTCAGGTATAAAATATGCAATCTCCTCTAATTCTACACGCATTTCACATTCACTACGGGAGCTCACTTTTTGTTGTTCGAGAATCGGGTTCGTTATAGTATAACTACAAATTAGTTAACACATGTTTGCACCATGCCAAACGTATGTACAGCGGGAAAAGAAACCTGCATCTATGCGTCATTTGATGATGCAAAAGACTTTAAGAAAGAATAGGATGAAGTGTTACGAAGAAGTTTTAAAACATTTCACCTTAATTCGAGTACCTTACGTACTAAAACGCAACCTTTTTTTTGCGCGTTTCTCGAATTGCTTAGAACGATGGCATTTTAACCGTGGCGTACCGCAAACCGATCGGGCTTGTGCAATAATGGGGAGAGGGCAATAAGTTGTTCACAAATTAGAACTGTCCAACAGTCGCGTTCGCAAATGGTCCTTTTACGCTTTGGCCAGGTATCATCAGCAGTGCTCGGTGCACCGCTTCACGTTAAATTGCACAGCGAGTTGCACGTATTGGTTGATAAGCTTTTGCTCTGACCGAGCGTAATGCCTTCTTCCTCTTCGGCCGCATTCAAGCCATCGTGGCGCCGCTGTGAAGAAAACAAAGCAATTTTTGAGATTTTGTTTGCACAGCATAGGTCAGACAAGGGCGGTCATCGTGTTACCGCACAGACCTTCAGTTCCGTTGCTAGCGTCATGAATGCGTCGTCCACGCAGCGATTGTCTTTGGCGGACGTTTCCATCACGAACATCACCTCCGGGATGTACTGACACAGGTTTTCGGCTTCGGAAAACTCCACCTCCCGCTCCTCGTCCAGGTCGGATTTGTTGCCTATCACGAAGATCATCACATTGGAGGCGGTATACCGGCGCACCTCGTCGATCCATCGCTGCAGACTGAGGAAGGTCGATCGTTTGGTGATGTCGTACACTGGGGAAATGGGAAAAAGCACAGTTTTGAGTTGTTCCTATCATGACTGTTGCTTTGAATAAAGTACACACCAATTAAAACACCGTTAGCCGATCGGTAATAGCTCTGCGTGATGGTCCGGAACCGTTCCTGCCCGGCCGTGTCCCATATCTGTAGCTGCAAGCGTAATCGTCAGCATTGCGATTAGAATAGGTGCGTGTGTTTGGTGAGAGGTGTGTGCAATTAATCTCCCGCCACCCGTGCCCTTTGGCTTATCCTCCGTTTCGCGACGGATTAGAACAGGGCAGACGCGCTTATCTCGCTTACCTTCACCTTCTTCCCATCCACCGAGACCGCTTTCATCGAAAAGTCGACCCCGATCGTGTTGCCGTGGCTTTCGATAAAGTTGCCCGATTTGAACCGCTGCACGATGCAGGTCTTGCCGGTGCCACAGTCTCCGATGAGGACGATTTTGAACAGAAAATCAAACGATTCATCACCGCCCGTCGATATCAACGAGGTTGGACCTGAGGCGGACATTTTTGCTTGCGTTCTGTGTCGAGAGTGGGAAAAAACGGCTGCTGCTGCTGAAGCACGAATCACCTACACGTGTGCGAGAAGATCTTTTAGCTAGAAGCACGAACAATGTTACTCAATCACGTCCTTACCAAATTCTAATTAATAATTACTCCGTAAAGTAACACTCGCAAAAACGCGCTGCTGCTGCTTGTTTTCTTTGTGTATTGTTATGAATTTGAGACGAGCAAGAGCAATACAGCAGCGTGTACACGGTGCAATGTTGTGACGTTTCGTTTGACAGTTGAACGTTCACGGCAATGTGGCGTCGTGTAAGTTGGCCTTTAGTGTGAAACGTCAACAAACTCGCAACAGACGGCAGAATTGCACAAAAACAACAATTTCACCAACATGAAAGAATTAGCAAAAGATTACTCCATTGTCCCTGTGCAAGGAATCGCTGAATTCATCCAGGATGTACGCCTTCGGTAAGACAATTTAGCGTCACACGTGTTTTGGATGCAATAATCCCTCCCATTGCAATTTTGCAGCAAAATCTCGGGATCACTTAAGCTGGCATCCCGAACGCTGCGGCTGCTGATGGATCTCGTGTCGAAAGAATCATGGAACACGGCGGAACAACTGCTTGCCCTGATCCGCAACCAGGGACGCTTTCTGGCCGAAGCCATTCCGCACGATATCGTCGTCGCGAACACCATCCGACGCGTGATGAAAATAGTCCGCGAAGAATACGATTCCTCCCGCGTGGTACATTTCGACGACGGACAGAGCATACTTTCTCTCCACAAGCTGGTAACGCAAGGGGCCGATCCGGAGCGGGACGACTACTCGAAACCGATGCCGGGGCTGAAGAACGCACTGGTGGACCATCTGTCGGAAGTAGAAACCGAGCTGGAAACGACGGGCGATAGCATTTCCGCCCAGGCAGCGGAACACATCCACTCGGCGGAACTGATCATGACCATCGGGTACTCGCGGGCGGTCGAAAAGTTCCTCCGCAAGGCGGCCGAAACGCGCCCGATCGAGGTGGTGGTGGTGGAGTGTGCACCGGACTGTCGCGGACAGCAGTTGGCGGCCAATTTGGGACGGGCCAAGATTCAAACTACGCTCATTTCGGACGCAGCGATCTTTGCGATCATGTCGCGCATTAACAAAATCATCATCGGCACGCATTCGGTGCTGGCAAACGGTGGGCTGCAGGCGGTTTGTGGCACGTACAGCTTGGCCCTGTCGGCGAAACATTTCTCCGTGCCGGTGATTGTGCTGGCTCCGACGTACAAACTGACGCCGGTGCATCTGTGCAACTACGAGCAGGGTGATTTCAATATTCTGGGCAATACCGAGGCAGTGTTACCGTTCGAAAGCTTAGCGGCGCGGTTCACGAAAGCGTACAATCCGCTGTTCGACTACGTGCCCCCGGAGCTGGTGACGCTTTTCATCACGAATAAGTATGATTGCGGATGGAAATGTCAATCAAGTTGGGGTTTTTAATGATCTTTTCTCATCCTTTGCAGTGGCACGAACGCTCCTTCCTACATTTATCGTTTGATCGGCGAGCTGTACCATCCAGACGATAATCAACTGTGAAATACAACGACCAGGTGAAATACGAATTCAATAAAATGTTATGGAATCTTTGGAATCTTCTTCTACTTTTTCATGTTGGATAATTTGAAAGGAAAATTTCGTTACACATATGGTTTTCCGATAAAACAGTTCGTAATTGCATTTTTAAATTCATTTCACATACCCTACACGAGCCTGAACCATTAGCCAATACACAAACCCTCGCAACGTGGAAGCTGTTGTAAGGTTCTGTCATCTGTCAAGCTCGATTCTCATCTGTCAAATGCCAGGAAAAGCGAGAGTTTGTAAACAAAAGCAAAGTAGATCGTGCGTACGAAACATTCCGCGATTTTTAATCGAAAAGTCTAGTAAAAACCCGCAACAAAATAGTTTTCCGGCATGAGCTCCAAAAACTCGGCGCTTGCATCGCTAACTGCCACCTACACGGACTCGGAAAATGAGGGCGATCGTCATTCGGACGATGATTCACCACAGTCGGAAGGCGGTAGTTCCGTCTCACAGGTTCGTGACGACTCCGTGGTGCGAAGCATTCTTCGAAATGTATCTAATAACCTTTTCCTTGTCACTTTTCCAGATTCGCTCCCGCCAACAAACGCCGCTCCGCGACATGTCCGAAAGCTCGGGCACACCCGTCACGCAGACCAACACCGCCAGCCTTCCTCCGTTCAAATCGGCCGAACCGAGCGGCGCCAGTGACAACGGAACGCCAGGGCCACCGCGCAAGAAAGCACTCCGGCTGGTGAGCTACATCGACGATACGATTGTCGACACGGACGAGGACAACAACTCACCGGAGCGGAGCGAGCACGAGGAAGCACCAGAATCGGAACACGAGCCCGAACCGGAACGGAGCCCCTCCCCCGAAAAGGTGGACCGGGCAAAGCTATACGGCTTTAGTCTACCACCCGAACCGAAAGGTCGCTGCTCGCAGGAGCTGCAGGACAAGATTGCCGCCCTGTACGAACGGATGAAAAACTCCAACATGGACACGAACCGCATCATCCAGGAGCGCAAAGAGTTCCGCAATCCGAGCATCTACGAGAAGCTGATCCACTTCTGCGACATCAACGAGCTCGGGACGAACTATGCGCCGGAAATATTCGACCCATCCCAGTGGGGCAAGGAATCGTACTACGAGGAGCTGGCGAAAGCGCAGAAGGTCGAGATGGAGAAGGTGGAAAAGGCACGGAAGGAGGCGACCAAGACGGAAATACAGACCGGCGTGAAGCGGGTCGATCCGGACGAGTCGAAGAAGCGCAAATCCAAATGGGACCAACCGGGCGTGCTGGGAGCGGCGCCCGGTATGCTCGGTGCGGCCGCGGCTGTCGCGATGGCGAACGCACTGAAGCCCGCGGGCATTATACAGCAGACGCTCACGACGACGGCCACCGGGACGAAGGGCACGGTTATATCGGCGTTCGGTTCGCTGCCAAAGAAGCCCAAGGTTTAGTCGTAAGTCGTTCGTCGCGCGGTGGTTAAAACAAATAGGACAAATAAATGTAAGTTAATTTCAAACAAACAAATAAACAAAAAGTCAACATTTCGGATCGAATATCACGTACTGTAGCAGAACAACTATTATTAAAACCAGCTATTTATTCGTTTCAGTTGCATAAAATCAATTACATTCGTATTACAAAGAGAGATAGGGGAGTTTCTTAAGCTAAAACATTTCATTTTGCGCCCCGTTTCGTTAAATAACAAAAGCCAAAGGCAATTCTCTAATCCTAATCCTCCGCTTTCGTTCCGGTCTTTGAGCCAGCACTGTACACGGCTCCAAAGCACACGTGGTTCGAAATGATGAGCAACTTCAGGCATATTTTCTTTTGCTAAATCTTACTAAGTACAGGAAACAATATTTTTCTCTCTCTCTCACTACTCCTGTCTTTCACCTCTCCGTTAAACTTTGCAGCATTGGCTACGGTTTAAATTACATTGAAAAAAACAAAAAAAATATTCTCAAAATATGTTTTAAAACTAAAGTTGCATATCTTAAGCCTACATAATAATAATAATATTACCAACAATAGGCAAGACTACAAAACGATAACAGAAAGGATTAAGGAGAACTGAAAAATAGCGTACAAAAACAAAAACAAAACAACAGGAAACTAACGAAGCACTGTTGCTTCGGAAAAGCTACAAACACACAAGTTGAATAAATATTTGTGTAATATGATAAGAATTGCTAACAGCTTAACTACTAAACTCTACTTACTACAATCATACCGAGGAAGCATGGGAAGAACGCACATTATTAAATGGCTTTTCTCCTCCTAAGCTTTCCCCATTAACGATTGTTTTATACGGGGTTTTTTGGCAGGTACTTATGAAGCTAACGTCGCCCGAAATCCTTTCCCATTCGGCAAAGGATTCAGTTGTGCGCAATGCATCACACCGTTGCATCACACGGACTAAAACTAACTGGGAGGGAGGTTAAAAACTTACTTAAACAAATCCAACTTAACAAAAACAAAACGAAGGTCACGTGTTTCCACTACACGTAAAACATAATAGCCCCAAACCATAGGCTGGTGTAAGGCCATCTTTTGGTATTATAGCCGTGAAAACTACCATACCCTCTCGATAGATGCTACAGACTTAACTTACAAACAAACAAACAAAGCTACCCACCCAACTGTTCCCACTTATGTATTGCACTCTCTGTCCACTCTACCCTCGAAACGCGAGCACGCTTCCTTATTGTCTAGAAACCTTAACACGGATGTATTGTTATTGCACATATCCGGCCTAGTAGTGTAAATGCAGACGAGCCGATGCATCCTCCAGGGATGCTGGAAGGGATGGCAAGCCGTACAGATACGTTAACACTAGAATGTCCTTAAAACAAAACCTAAGCTAATATTGCTACGTTTTTTATTATTGCTGGAGACTTGCAAGTCTCGTATCACATTCGATGCTAATTGGGTACATTTTTGCTTGAAATTCGAGAAGAGGTCAACAAGCATAAGATAAAATATGAAAAAGGCTTTAAAAATTTAGTAAGAAAATGAAAACAAAATGCAAGTAAAATCAATAAATGATTTTCAGAAAAATAAGCAAAAACAAAAACAAAAAAAGAGAAGCAAAAATGTACGATTAGCAGAAGAACTCAACACTAGTTAAGCGCAACGAAAAATCACACTACCAAACACACACCCTTTCACTCTTTCTTACACGCACACACACACACTCGCACACATTCATCAACCACTCTCTTGAATAAATATGTTAACAAAATAATGCCTAGAACACTAACCGATTGCACAGTTGCCACTGATTGGTTTACTTAAAACAAGCTACTACTTACGATACTAACACAAATCCCTAACCCTAATACGGCTCAGATCCAGCGGACATACGCTTTAAAACCAACCCCCCCAACAAGATTGGTAGGGCAGTGGAAGCGAGACCGTCTCACGGATAAGCTCAATACTTGTGGAGGTACAATAACTCAATAATCTCGAACAGTGTGCGTCCCCGTCGGGAAGGAGTATCCCCGAGGTGTCGAATGTACAAGAGAAAGTGTCTTAAACTTAAAAGTCGACATTGCCTTTAGCTCTTACTTGCTAGAGTCGTGTTGTTATCTAATAGGAATGAGAAGGAGTATGAAACAGAAGGACAGAGTCAGCCATATTGCACAGAGGACCCTGCTCTCAGTGCACAGCGGCCGCCATTGCACGATCCGCGCCCTGTGCCACTGTTAGATGCGCAGGTTTCCTTATGTTCTTAAAGAACACCGAATGCGTCTCGACACTTTCCGCACCCGATTCGGAGATATCGTCCAGGTGCGAGTCAAGATCGTCCTCGTCCGAGATGCAGGAGGCATCATCACTACCATCGAACTTCTCATCATCGGACGAGTACACCCGTACACTGATCGCGTCGGAGGTGTTGAAGAACACACCGTTCGGTGGCATCTGATGTCTGCCGTGCGATGGACCCGGTTCCATCTCCCCTCTTGTGCTCATGGCCACCGTCCTTGCGATCGTAGTCAACGAGGAAGAGGGTGAGCTAGAGGAAGGTGGCGATGGAGGTGGTGGCGGGGGTTTGCTTTGGGGCTTCTCGATCACCTTGACCGCACTTCCCAGCTTCTTCGTGGGAATGGTTGCAGTTGGTGGTGGTGGAGGTGGTGGATTCGGTGGAGGAAGCGGTGGCGGTGGTGATCGTGGGCGAGCGATCGATTTGTCGTTCGATCTGGAACCGGCCCCAGAAGAACCACCGGTCGATGAGCCGCTCCGATTGGTGCCGGTTGCATCTGGTGTTCCTGCGACGCCTCTTTCGTTCGCTTCCTGCTGCTGTAGGGCACAGATTTCGTACTTGTTCTCCTCCAGGATCGTTCCATCGGGACTTGCACCAGCCGAACCGTCCGGTGACTGAGAGCTAAAGTTGAACCGCTCGTAGAGCTTCTTTTTGCCGTTCAGCTTTGATTCACTTGAATCGGCACTCATGTAGCCGCTGTCCTGCTCCTTTGTGCTCGATCGCGAGTTACTCCTCACGATCGTGATGTTTGGGCGCGAAGTCGATGGCTTTTCACCATCTTCTGGTGATGGTGCACCTTGCTGTCGCTTCCGGTGATGGTGATGATGATGGTGACGCAACATCTGCTGCTGCTGATAGTGTGATCCATACGCACCACTACCAGACGAGTCATCAATCAGTGAGGAAATGCCCTCATCCTTCTCGAGAATGTCGGACGAATCGGATGTCTTTTCCAGGTCCTGATCCCCTCCGGACTTCCCATTGAACTTTGCTGTCGCTATTCCGATAAACTTCTTCCAGGCATTCTTCAGATCCTTGGACTTTTTGACGCGGTCTCTCAGCCCCATTGCGATCTGCATCCCGTTGGAGGACTGGTTTAGCTCGACGCGGAACACCTTCGTGGTGGTGGGTGACGCCGATCCAGTGCTTCCAAGCGGCATCGGTGCACTGATGTCATAGATGGAGGGTTTCTCATCTTCACCGTCTTTCGGATTGATCGACGGGCTACTCCGATTGATCGGGAAGCTATAATTGGAGAGCGTTTTCGTGGATAGGACCTCGATCTTATCGATGTCCTCGATGAATTTTGCCTTGCTCATCACTTGCTGGTGTTGCTGCTGCTGCTGAGCCTGCCGTGTGCGCAGATCGTAGATCTTGCTGTCGACCTGCTGCAGGAAGTTCTTGCTGTTCATCTCCCCAAGCGTCATGTAGCTCTCCAGTATGCCACTCAGCTCCGACTCCGGTTGCTTCTCGTCGATTCGTGCGTACTCCGACTTTTCGCTAATGTACAGCGACTGATCGGTCGGGTTCTTGTGCACGTGACTGTACGGTGGAAGCTTGCCCGGGGAGTGACGGCTCTTACCCCCACTGCCACTACTATTGCTCGCCCCAGACGCCGTCCGATCGTTATCCGAAATGCCCGTCAACTGTGTGGAGTCACTCTCCGCCGTCAGGCTATTGATCGACTCGTAGTTTTCGCTGGCAGTGCAGAAGTTAGGCTTCGGTGCCGGACCAGTCGGTGGGTTCGATAGCTTTTCGCTGTTACTCCAGCAGCCCAGACTCTTTGGCGCACCGCCATAATCGTCCACTTTCTTCAGCTGCAGCCGCGGATGATCGTACAGAGCGGTTTGGCGCGGCCCAACTCCAACTCCACCACTCTCCGGTGGGATCAGATCCGGCGGTACCTGTTTCGGTGCCGGTATGATCGCTTCACCCACGTTCGTACGCTGGCGGCGCGAATGTCGCGTTTCGAGCGTCAGCAACTTCCCCGACTTTACGTCCAACTCGGCCAGATTGGTCAGCGAGCTTCGTACGGGCGCACCACCAGCCCCCGCGACGGCTTTTGGGTTCTTGGATTCGTAAATCTCACGCAAGCTGCCGAAGCTCGTCTCGTGCTTGAAAGACCCAGTGGACTTCAGCACAAAGTGACTGTTCAGATCGGCCGGCAAGGAGGTTAAGTTTGACGCTTCGACAACTCCTCCACTCCGACTCCGCTCACTCTCCCACACGTTGCTGCGATGCCGACTCACAGCCGCCGTCGACCCGTGCTTCTTCGGCTTGCGGTCGAGCGTGTCCGGCTCGAACTGGTCGCTGTCCGTCGCGGATAGGTCGCAATCGTCCGGACTGTGCTCCACCTCGATCGTGATGCTGCCCTGAAACGGCGTGTCGCACTTGATCTTCGGTATCTTTTTCTTCGCCCTGCCGTTCGCCGGCTGGCCCTCAACAACTGTCTGCGGAACGTCTTCATACTCATCGGACCGGATACTGACGGCTGCGCGTTCCGTCTTGATCGTGTCAGTATCCTTTCTAAAACCCTCCACCCGATCGTATATGGCATTGCGTATCTCGACCTCCTCCTCGAGCGGTAGCGCTGTGCTGAGGGAGGGCGACGGTTGCGACCCAAGATCGCTACTGTTCGTGGTGGAGGTGTGGAAGCTCATCGGCGTCTTGGAGGTGGCCCGCTCCAGGCTGTCCGTTTCGTAGTCCACGATCAGATAGTGGGGCGATTTGCGCGAGTAGATCGGCGAGTCGGGCTGGTACTTGCTGTACGAGTTCTTACCCGATCGGTTCCCGAGCGTGTTGCACTCCTGGTCCGAGTTTAGAAAGTCGTGAAAGAACTTCTCGTTCCGGTAGCGCTCGTGCCGATCGATGCTGCTGAACCGGCTGTCGGACGAGTCGAGGGCGTAGTCGAGCGACTCGAGCTGTGGGACGGGGAGCCGCTCGGCATGTCGCTCCGACCAGGAGCGGATTTTGCGCTGATCCATCGCCAGCGCTTCGTACACCATGTCCGGCATCTGGTTGATGTTGCGGAGCTTCATCGGTTTGACGTTCGCGTACTGATCCAGCACCTCCTGGCGACGCTTGCTGGTAGAGGCACCGGCCAGTGAAGGTGGTAGAGCTGGTGTCTGATGCACTCTTGCACCTCCATTCGCTGGCGGCTTCTTGCCGTGCGCATGGTGATGATGATGGTGGGCTGATTGTGTGTGCACCACCGGCAGCATCTTGTGCGGCATCACCGGTGATGCCTCAAACTGTGGATTGTTGTAGATCTCACTACCAGTAATGCTGTACAGATCGCGCTTATCGTACACCTTGTTGGTGTCCAGATTAGCGACTGAGTTGTTCGTGTTCTTGATGTACAGCTGTTGATTGCTTTGCCGGCTCTCCTCGTAGATGAAGCTGCTGTTCTTCATCAGCGCACCGGCACCGTCCTGCATGCTGAACTTGCTCATTTTGCTCACCAGATCCGACTTCAGACTGTGCGACACAATTTTCGGTGCTGAGCTAGTGTCTGAGCGGACCGATTTGCTTGCAGAGGGAATGCGAACCACCGCCGATCGTTCCTTCACACTATTGGCCACGATCGTTTCGTTGTCCGACGTTGACGAACTGTCGCTGTGTAAACTCCCCGTTTTGGATGGGCGATGACCCTTCGGGTGCTTCTTGATGTCTGGTCGAATCGGCAACGAATCATTGGCGGGCGTACGATCATCCAGTGACTTGAGTGACTCCAGCTCCCCTACAAACCCTCCATTTGCAATCCCACCCACATCGGGCTTCGGTGTTGGCGTTGCTCCATCCACCTCCGACCCACTACCACCTGCATTGGCGAGCAGGCTCGCCTTGCTGTCGTAAAGGTCCGCCTCGGCAATACCATCCCCATGGTTGGAGGACACATCCTCCAGCCACTTGCGGATGCTGTTCTGCTTGTCGCCACAGTTCTTACAGTTGCTCGACGGTACCATCACGGGGTCGGCAGCGGCCGCCACCTTCTTCTCGCACCCGGGACACCCCGAGCAGGCACTCTTGCGTGAGCTGTCCTTGCGCGAGCTGATCAAACTGCTTCGCCGGCTGGCCGGGGCCGTCTGGACCGCGGCATACGTTTCCGACCCGGCCGACTGCTGCATCTCCTCCGGTATGATGTTCAGCGAGGGCTGAAACCGTTTCGCCGACATCTTGTACTTGGCGATCGTGATCACCTCGCGGATCTTATTCAGAAACTCGATAGCTGCCGGTGGAGGTGACTGGGAGTGGAATGAAAAAATGATGTACATTTCATCAGATTTAACGAACTCATTAAGCAATTACAGTGCAACTACTTACAACTAGAAGATGTGGTTCGAAGTAGGCCGGATTGAAGTACAGCTTCCGGCGCATCGTACCGTTCACGATAGACTTCATGCTTTCGAGCTTTTCTTCGTTGTTCAGCTCTTCGACAATGGATACATTTTCCTCGGGTAGACACTCCGTATCCTGGCCACCGGCGTTCAACGGATCCTGCTGGTGTTGCTGGTGCTGCTGCTGAAGGTGATGGTGATGATGAAGTAGCAGAGCGGACTGCTGGGACAGCTGCTGCTGCTGCTGCTGCTGAAGGCGAAGTTCGCCATCCATTTCGGTACGCCCTGAGAAGTTTTTTGGCTGATGTTTGCCGGTTTGCATCTGAAACGGAAGGTTTACTTCATTCCTATGCACTCTACGACATCCCTTACCACTGTAACCTACCTGCTTCTCAACGTCGGTCGTTATATCATCCTCAAACTCCGACACCGAATTGGAATTGTCACTGATGAAGCCCGAATTGTCGCTCAGGTTCGGGAAGTGTTTCAGCAGCGGGTTGTTCTTCACAATGCCCATCTCCTCTGCGTGCAGACCAACGTTCGCGAGGCCCCGGTGCGGTCCAACCGCTGGCCCTCCGCCCTGTCGCTGGCTACCGCCGAGCGCGGTACGCCCAATAAAGCTGGCCCGTGCCTGTCCACCGAACGGGCTGACGGCAGCCGCGCCCATACCGACCCCGAACGTGACCTGATCGTTCTGCTGGTAGGTGGAGTAGTCATTCTTCAGCCCGCTGCCATCATCGTTCGTGCCCGATCGGGTCTTTCGCTTCTTCATGTGGATGTAGAGAAACACTGACGCGATGTAGATTAGCCCCAGACACAGACTGCAGACCGCGATCACGATGTACTCCTTAGTGGAGAGTCCGGACTGTTGCTCGATGTGTGTCTCGGATGCGAACGATACCTCCGTAACGTCTGTAAAGGTAGATGAGATGGAAGAAAATGGTTATACACGCAAGGAGCCGAACAAAAACTGGATAAACTGATAATGATTAAAACTGTTATACAAGTACTATGTAACTGTTATACGCCTCTTTTTTGTCTTTCTGTGTTGTACACTCGAGCATACAGCAACAAACAGCAAAACTGGAACTGTTATACAGTATGTATAAATCTGTTATACAAGTCTATTTGGTCGATTTTGTATGTATTTTCTGTTAGAAACTATAGGTAAAGATTGTTTTACTGACTTTACACTGTTTAATGAGCCATTTTCGTTATTTTTTAGATTTTAATTGATTTCTCTGTTACAAAATCCGGTATCATCCATCGGCCCAACCAATTCTCTTACCATTAAAGGGGAAAAGTCACTTGATTTAAATTCCCATCAAATCACAATGCTCACTCAACCAGCACCTTATGTCACCATTGAGTCGAGCGAGCTTATCACAGAAAGCCCATAAAATGATACATTCCATCGCCTCCGAAAAGCCACACCAACTCCCAAAATTGTTTTCCACTCATTAAATCCTAATCATCCTCGGTAGTGTACGGCCCGGAAGCAAACTCATTAAAAAGCCCTTTCCTAGCACCCTCGAAAAAGTGCACCGGAAGTGTGATTGAGTTGAAAGCCTCAATGGTTACGCACTGAATAGTCGCTCCATCGGCAAACATTCCGTCACACCGATTTTCACTCGATGCATTACGGATAAGCGTTTACATTATGAGCGCTGCAGCCCGCCCCAAAACAGTGCTGAAGTGTTGATAAATTGTGCTTCATTGGTGTCCGACGATCGGTTCAGAGAAGAAAAGTCCACTCTACTTCTTGCTCTACAACGGGTAGTCAACGCATTGCATCACCGGTTGGCCGACAATAGGTGCGCATTGCAGACCACGTGCAGACCACCATCGATTATTTCACTACACCGCTGCTGCTGATAACGTTATCGTCGTGTGCTGCTGGCGGGCTGTCTGCTGTGGAAAAAGTGAAAGCTTTCAGCGAAACTGCCCACCCGGGGGTTGAGTAATAATATTCATAATTGTGTGATAATACTCGAACTCGACTGCCAGCAGCTCCGGAGAGTGTATGCGTTTTCCATCCGGTCCATGGGTGCAAGTGAAAAACAGCTTTTCACCCCTCCCAGATGCGAGAAGGTGTCTGCGCGGTGTCGCCTTGGGAAACATCCCTTTCTATTGCGATTGTAGCGTTGACTACAACGCCGTAGCCCTAAGCTACCCGATGTCAAATGACAGTAAAATGGCAGTGCGGACAGTGTTTAAAATCAACCTGAAAAACTCGACTGACATGAGATGGGTCGGACTGGGACCTGGGAGACCAATTTAAAGGTGCGTGATTTACGATCGCGAATCGGTACCGGTACTCATCACACCCTACCAGCTGGTGGTGATAATGTCTAACACAGCATGAACGTTGTGGAAGGAAGGAAGCGCAACAGTTGAGTGGCGGTGTCGTTCACACAATTAGCATAAGCTGTGATTTACAAGCGGGCAACCTCTCGTTGGCAGTGCAGGCTTCTTCGAGTACGGTCGGGAGTGTTCCCGCCTGCCGCTCAGGAACGGGCGGCATCGTTACCGGGCTTGAATTATGACATTGGCGCGACCCCTTCGCTTCACCTCACGTGTATCGTTTTCTATGCTCTCAGGTCAGCAAGTTTACAGCAGCCAGTAAAACCGTAAAGAAAATACACGCTATGACACACCTGACGAACGTTAGTTTCATTTTCATTTCATTTTCCCCCTCGGGTTGCTCCAAATGAAAGTGAAATTTCTTCACCAGCAACCAGTGAAAGCAGGTGAAGCGGGCTCGCATTTGGAAATAAGCTTTTTCTCTCCATTGCACCCCGTGCAAAGAAGCTGAGGTGGGGGATGGTTATTTTTGTTTTGTTTGTTTGGTCATCGCTGTTTTCAAAGGTGGCCACCTTTTCCACCCACCAAGAGCCGCCGGTGTGTGGAAGTGGAGGATACAATATGCAAAACAATTACAAAAAGGAGGAGGAAACAATCAGACAAAATTTCTGCGCAGGTGGAAATGAGAAGTGGAAATGCATGATTGCATCATGGTGGAGGAGCAGTAGCGCAACAGTAAGCTTTTTGGAGGCATCATCTTCCGTTTTGTAATTGGTTGCTGCTGCTGTTTCCGGTGTGGCACAATATTATGCAAGATTGGTACACACGCGTACGCAGGCTCTTCTCAATGAAGTAAATGCTTCGCAGAGATAAGATTTTTGTGACTTTCATATATTCATCGATCCAGAGAAGAATTGAACGTTAGACCTGTGGTTTGCAAGTCTAATCGCTTGGCATGACACTATGGGGCACTTCGAGATGTTGCCTGTTAATAGCGATAGAGATAGTGTGTCAATGCTGTTTAGTAAAATATGTTGCTTGTCCTTTTTTATAGTATGAACTGAATAGTTATTCAAATACAGCAAATTTAGATAGTTTTCTATATTATAAATTTTAATTTTCTTCAGTTTTCGTTTCAGTAAAATTACTTTCCTGCCACTGAACGCAATCATAAGCGCTCAATATCCATTCAACCCAAAACAGCTCGAGCTTCCAATGTGCAAAAAAAAGCGCCCAACCCAGCGGTATCTTAGTCCGCCCCATTATAACCTCATTTCCCGGCCCTAATAGCTAAAAATCGCTGCTTTACGGCCCTATTCAGCTAAACGATTCCCCGACGTTCGCAATCCCCATCGAAAGAAAAAAAAAACGGAAATAGTTATGAAATCGCCTCAAATCAACGCAACGGGGTTGATACGGGGTTGTCAAATTTGCACATCACTAAAACCCTAAGCATCCTCCCCTCGAAAACAACAACAATCCCAGCAGTCTCATAAACGGGCGGAAAACAGTGTTTAGCTTCGGTGTTTTCGCCCACTTACAAGCGAAAAACACAAGCTCGTATTACCCGACCCGAGAACAACTTCGAACGAAACAAACAACAACAGCTTGCTTCCCAAGCGATCGTTACGTAATGGACGCGCGCCGTTGGGTTCTTGCCGTTTTGCGGTAATAATATTCCAATTCCGTTTTCGTCAATAAACAAATAAATGTTGGGGCAGTATAAATAAGAAAAGGCCTGATATAAAATGGGCTTAAAATCAAGGCCATAAAGATAGCGTGCGTGGCCTCCAAGGCAGATCGGGCGTACCAGGGAAGCCTAAGAAGAGTTCAGTCCGATTTGTTCGGTTGGTAGTGGTTTCAAATTTGTACCAAGACACGCCGGAAAAAAATGCAAATGCAGCTTTATGCTCCCGCATTGTGCTCCACATTAGACCGGTTGCATCACTCGAATCGAAGGAACATTGTAGGAAATGGACGCTTTCTTTCACTGCCCCTGCTAGCAGCGGGTTGGGCCTGAATGTTGCTCATCAAATATTATTAATTAAGACACAACCGGATTCATGGTTGGCCGTTACATCGATTTCTACCCATTTTAAAGCTGCTGCAGACGCTTAACTGGGAAGAACCTCGCGAACGTGAACGTGAAGCTACCAGACCAGACTGTTGACTTACGCATAATTGGCCGTTATCTGCTGGAGGCTGCCAGCACACCGTCTGATGGTGGACGAATTTACAACACTTTCAACACAACCAGCCCATCAATGTTGGGATCGGGTGGAATGGTCGTAAACAATTCCAGACCTGTGTCTGTTCGCCTCCCTCCTTTCATCTGGCCCTTTATCGCTTGTACGGTGTGTTCTAAAATGTACCCTCCTGTTTGATCTAAATTCTCGATAAAGCCCGCAGTGATGCGAAGGAATTTATAACACCTCAACGCTGAGCAGCCCGCTGAGCAGCCCGAATCCGCTCGAACCAGTTCAATACATAAAAACATTTACGACCCGGCGTGATGTAGCGCGTCCTAATGACCGATCACCATAGACCACTGGAATAGCGAGCTAAGGCTACGGTGGAACCCATGTCTGCACCAATCGGATCGGAACGTTGAACGTTGTAATAGGCTTTAAGACAGTAAGACTCCTTGTTTAGCTAAACCATGGGCGCAAGAGAGCAAGAGACGAAAATCCTTACAGCTTGCCCTGTACAAGCTTTACTTCACGCCCCAAGTAAAAGCACTATTTTACACCATTTCGAATGGGAATAAAACAATCTCCCGAGGGATGCAAAAGGTGGCAGAGGAAGAAATTCCTTCTCCCTGATGAGCGGTTGCAAATCGATACCATAAATTAATAGCGAAATTTATTGCACTCAATCTAAGGCACGGAGGCACGGGGCTGCACTTACTGCATGCGTGCGAGAGACAGCAAGAGGCACAACCATCTAATTGGCATTCGATGCGATTGAGTGCTCAATAAATGTCCCGAAGGTTGCAGTTTGTCAGCTCTCCGGCAATCTTGCGCCGCTGAAACGATCGTTTACTTAGCAATCGGCTTTATGATCGATGTTTTTTTATGCGTGATGAAATGGGATACCTTTTTAGCGTGTTTTTTATTGTTTGATGTTTAGATGTAATATCAGCTTGAGTGCAATTAAAACTGATCGAAAGGGATCGTATTTGATCGTAAGACCCTTTTTTTTACGAGGGCTTCATCACGGAGCTTATGAATTAATCAGTACAAATGCATTAAGACGTTTTTGCTCCAATTGTTCCCCATTACTTTGTGTTCTGTTCATTCACAAAAGCAATCAACTTGAGGCATTCAACAGCACTGTTTGTACTGACAGCTTCTGTCCAGCAAAACACACCAATTTAGCGCCTCATTGCTTCCCGAATTGGAATTTCTCCGCACAAAGTGACGGCGGCGGCGGCGCTTCCATTTAACCGTAACCAATTTTTTACGCACACGTCATGTGAAGCCAGTCGGTAAGAATGGTGGCAAAACGAATTGACCCGTCGCTTGAGTAAGACGTCTCATAAAGTCACCCCTAATGGGCACAATAAAGCTGACAAATCACCTTCTCTCGCGCGGTGTGGCCAGGGGTTCGTCGCTTGCTCGCTTGCAGCCAAGTCAGTTCCCGGGAAGGAAACACGTCACCTTTCCACGAACCAGAAAACACCCCAAGAATGCGGCGTCGTGACAGTGTCGCACTTTATTGGCCACAAACGTTCTGACAATTGCCTTTCGCCCCGGTTCCCCTGCCACCCTTTTTCCAGAAGCGTTTTGTATGGCTGTGTAAATGATCTGCCACATATTCGTTCGTGAGAGTAATTGCTTGCACGGTTGAAATATGAAACCACGTAGGACGGGGTAATAGGACGAAGGGAAAGACATTATTGAACTGAAGGTATAAGAAATGGAAACGAGCGAACAGTGCGAGACCATTCATAATTTATGGCCGGACTGTAGTGTCCACCGCACTAAAACCGTATGAATGAAATTCCTTTCCTGGTCTGGTACTTTAATTTCGATCGACCGATTTTGATCGCTTTTAGCGGCTTCGTACGTCACCGGCGAACCTCACTTTCGCGAAACATTACCGAAATCCGGCAAAATAAAAAAATGGGGAAGATGTTTTTCAAGAAAAAATCAAATGTAAGTGAAATCGGGAGTTTTTTTTTACTTCATTTGAACAGTCAAACTTCCCTTTCGCAGCAAACGCGGCAGCAGTACACACGTGCCGGTGTACGTGGTCGTTTGATTTCTAAACGATCGTCATCATTACCGCCTCCGCAAGGAATTGGGGCCTCAACCTCAATCGAAAAAACCCCGTTTCCCCCGACCATCTGTTGATCGAGATTGAAAGGAAAGGTAAAAACGGTATGTTAAAATCACGTACGCATATTATTAGTATATAAAGCAGGCTCTCCCTCCTTCCGCGCGCCGCTTAAATCGGCGCTCGAAACCGGAACGGACGCTAAAGTTCAGTTCTTCCTAATTTAGCGACCACATAATTACCATCCACCAGAGAGATAGAGAGAGCGAGAGAGAGACCTGCGCGTTTCTCCTGCGCTAATTGGGGTCTTCGATTTTTTCGCTTTCAATTGCCCCGTTGCGTCCTTTCGGAGCATCTTCCAAGTGCAAGTTGCTTACGATCGAACCACAAACCCCGCAACCGAGTGTGTAATGGGAGGCTGTTGGCGAGATGTGTGGACCACAAGCCACAGTCACAGCCTGCGTACCACACGGCCCTTTTGGGTGCTCATGTGCGGGAGGATATTTGCATACAATGTTATTATTACTGTGTTTTTGCTTTCAACCGAAGAGCAACAGATGGTTTTTCTTCATTTCACGTCTTTTCGTCTTTCCATCTACCTCCACTCCCCCTTTTCTGTGGCAAACTGGGCAAACAAGCAGAGAGGGTCTCTGCCGTCCCAAGCGCAAAGCAAATATATCAATTACATGATTCAGTGAGCATATTCGCGCGGTCTTTGAGGGTGGCCTGACTGCTTGCCTGCCCAACGCCGCGAGGGTGGCGCACGATCACACTAAGCCGTCCGATGAACCTTTATGAATGATTATTATGTGTTTGTGGCTGCGTGTGTGTGTGTGTGTGTTTGTGTGAAGTTGGTGTGGTTTCACTGGTGTTTAGTGTTTACACCATCATTTGGCTTCATCGTTTTCCCATCGCAGCAGGAAGTGATTATAGTGCTTCTGTTGAAGTGGTTGTTTTTAAGTAATAACGTAAACAATGCGAAACAAGCAACAAATCGTCACTGGTTCGATTGTATTTAGTGGATTTAGAAATGATATTTCCATACATCAAAGTAAGACAAATGCAAATTAAAACATCTAAATTAAACTATATTGAGTAAAGAATAAGTCTAAATTAACGTATTGTTTTTATATTATTATTGAAATGTGCTTTAAGCATGAAAAGCATTACGATAAAAATGATAAATATTATTTATAGCAAAATAAGAGAGTATAGTAAATGAAGTGTTAAAAGCAAAGCTAAACACTTTCTTCTCAAGAGGCATCCCATTATAAACACAAAACAACAAATCGTTTACTAAACAGCAGCGTGCATCGCTTGATCTAAATAAATTACCAATAAACAAGTTCTGTGATGTGATGCTTCTGCAGAAGTAGAGCAGTAAACAAAACAGAAAAGACCGTAGAAAGCACATTTGCATAAAAGCCGTAAAAGCAAAAAAAGAGATAAAATAAATTCACCAAACACCTCTCGTGTGCAATGAAAGTAAATCATAACCTGAAAACAAACAACAAAAACACACACAAAGCAAAATCTTCTTGGTGAGCAAGGAGGAAAAGAAAAAAAACACAAAAAACGGTCTCAAAATTGAGAACGAAACCAAACAAGCCGCAAAACCAAGTATAAGCATAACAAAAGAGCTACAAAACACTTACTGGTGACGTATTTGATCGGTGTCCCAACGACGCGGAAAGCGATGCACGGTGTGAAGATGTTTTGATTCGGCATCTGCATGTCATCTGCAAGGTGGTGGAGAAGATGGTAAAGCAAATGAGTTGAAAATGGAGAGGTAAAATAAAAGCATGTAGAATGTTGGTAAGCAAGGGGTCGCTTCGAAATTAGAGCCACAGCAAATGCAACTGAGGAGTGAGCACAGGAAAAGGGGAGAGGGTTGTGTTGAATTTATTACTACAACACCCGCAGCCGACACGCGGTGCCCGCTCGGTACGCGTTGGTGTTTTATTAATTGTGTTGCCGGAGACCGTGCGCGATGCGATCGTATCGATCTACGAGTGCTTTCTTGATTGGTGAGCTACGGAAGGGGTTCGTCGCTTGCAGGTCGGCCGTTTTGCTCGTTGCAGCTTTCTCAACCGAGAATGGAGTAATAAAACCAATCTGATGATGCACCATTCTGTTGGGGGCTGCTGTTGGTGTTGGGGCTGCATCTACTGCACAATCAAATGCAATTGATTCATGTGCACAGAGCGTTGTGTGTATTCAAGAAGGTCGCTGCACAGTCTTTCTCTTTGCACGGTGGCACACAAACGCACACACACGAGGGGGTAAGATTTTTGGTCAACGATACAGAACGTATAAATAATAATTTTCTTCATCACCGTAATAAATTTTGCTAATTTTGTGTGAAGCTCTACTTCCCGGCTACCCGCAGTTTTGATGGAGGCGGAAACGGTGTAAATTGAAATTAAGACGAAAGATAACGAACGGTGCAAGATGCAACAGCACAGGAGTATGTGCACGATGAGGCTACTGCATTGGGCGAGTATTCAGCGTGATCACGACGCTTTTTTTTACTGTTTAGCAACGTATGAAACGGGAAATTGGACAGTTGATTATTGCGAATAATAAATCATAGATCGCAATTCAGAAAAAAAACTGCCTAGACCTAGCATATTAAACATAAAACACACAGCAAAAACTGTGAAAGAAATGGAGACCTACAAGGGCGATAATAAATAGAGCAAAATTAATATCACCCCCAACGAGTCCCAGGGATCGCGTTTCGCATTATTAGTGGCGTACCTTCGGCGTGCATGTTACCGTGATTAGGCCTCGAGGAAGGGCACCTAGGATGCTGAGATTGGAGGAACGGAAAGGAGGAAACAAACACACACACACCAAAAAAAAACGATGCCATTAACCAGTCGAAACAGATTGCACATCGCCGATGGGCGGCCGCCTACGAAATCAACGAGAACATATGACGGCAGTACATTTGCATTCCGCCATTCCGTGTTGCGCACGCGCGGTCGGATGCGCTTCAGCTTTGACGCTTCCTCGGACATGCCGCGCTAACGGAATGGTACGGCAATGGTCTTCCTTCATCATTCTAACTATCGCTGGCGGCGGCAAGAAGTAAGACTTAGTAGCAAAACTGGCCATACCTGCAGCCCTTGTGGCGGTGAGGCGCTGTGAAGGAACGACCAAGGGAAATATAGGGGGAGCTCGTAAATAACTTACACCACTGATTACAAAATATCAACGGTGTCATCCGTTTTTATCGCACCATTTGTTTGCAAGTGTAACGGACCGGAGGGTTTGCAGCCCGAAGCGTTGCAGGAAAGCGAATATTATATGGCACGCTTAAGTGTGTAGGATTTCTATGATGAAAAGGGGTATTGGGTTTGGTGCCGCAAGGGTGGTTAGGCCTGGGTGGTGAATCGGTGTGATGAATTTATGTTTGAATTGCTATTGATAGAGGTAAGGTAAGTGCTTCGGGGATGAGCGATCGCTTGCGGAGGATCGTTTTATTGTAGTTAATGTGTGCAATGTATTAGAATGTATTTAATTGAATGAGCTATTCATTGCTAGCTCGTTTAAGTTAAGCGAAGAATCTCATATATTACGAGCATTAATTTATTGTATTTGAAATTAAAAGAAGGATGAGAAATCAAATGTATTGTCATTATAATGAATCGTGTTCTCTTAACATCCTTTAGGCCATAATTTTGGTCCGAATTCTGAAGAAAATCTCTGAATTAAGTTTGAAGATACTCTGAACAATATCCGACAAGATATCGGTAGAATAATGCCTGGATATTGTTTGGAAGTCATTGGGTCAATGCCCATCATTAGATCTACAAGGTCCTGTAGTCTTAATAGAATCTACTATTAGACATACAATGTGATGCATCTTTAGGGCAGTATCTTTTATAACTATTATTGAAAATGTTAGACAATACCAGCAATATGATGCCAAGAAATGCCCAAAAGAGCAAGGTAGGAGTACATCCTAACAAGAACTCACGAAGAATTAATTTCACAATGTTCCTAAATTCGAAACATCAACCGGGAATATCTTTATCTCCTGGTCTACATCATTTGGAAACAAGATTCCCTGTACACTGGTAATGCAATGGAATTACAAAGACGAAAATCGACTGCTGCAAATCGCAAATTGATTGATCAATGATTTATATTCCCCTATTCTTCATTATTCATACCCATGTCGGTAGAGCCATCACTCATTGGTGCCAAATGATGTATTCAGCCGCGCCACTCGGCAGGTTCGTTCTAGCACTTCCGGCGACTTCTCCTGCATTCAAAGTGGTCATGGGGAGAGGGCGCGCGCTCGCGATGGGTGAAATATTGTACCCAGCGGGGCAATCATATGCGGCAGCTGATGTTTATCTAGCGTCCGGTTACCTTCTGGCCCTATGCGATGCGTTGAACTCTGGTGATCTAGCGGGCAGCGGGCATCACGCATGCGCTCCGCAAGCGTACAGTAAGCTCCAACAATCTGTTCTGAACAATTACCATCACCAGAGGGTACTGCTAAGGTAGTTGAAAAAAAACAACCCGGTTGCTCCAAAATCGGGCCACATGAAAATGGTCAAAATGGGATTCAAATTATTCCTCAACTAGATTGCTTTTGAACTTATCCACACATGAAAAAAGCGGGCAGGCGGTTCTTATCGATTTGGCGCAATCAGGTTGGAAGGCCTCGAACAATCAACACCGCTTGATGTCGGCAGCACCGGCAGGAATAAGGAACGGGAGATAGAAAAAAAACCTGTACACAAATATAAATTACCCCAAGTATGGCACGTGTGGAGCGTGACCCCCCGAAGTACACCAAAAGTCCACCGCAACGGCGGACAAGAAACTGAACGAGAAATAAATAAATAGAGGACGCGATAAGCGTCCAAACAAGTCTCATCAAAACGCCACAAAAGCCCCAAGAGGAGGAGGGCTAGGTGTGTAACCCATTTACAGAGAATATACACAGAGAGTGAGAGAGACTGGGTAGTGGCATGCGCGGCAAAACAAATTCCACACTCCGCTGAAAGCCAACTAAATCTAATGAATTTATGGAGCCAAAATAGCCGAGCACTTTGACCAAAATAATAGCTCCCTTGGGGAGGAACAGCATGGTGAAAGGGGCCGTACAACACGAAAGGTAAAACAGGTGCTCCCTTCTGTTGCTTCCCTTTCTGCTGCTGCTGCCGCTGCTCCGACACTGCTCCGAGGTGATTCATCATAAATTTATCGCGCTTTCCGCACCGTGCGCCTTGGCGGGTTGGCGGGTTCATTGTCTAAGATTAAGATTTGACATGAGCTCGGGCTTGAGTGCGCGCGCGCGCACCCTCACCGAGGGAACAACCGACCCCAGTATTGTACAAGTATTGTCCGAAAGACGCGAGCGCGAGGGGTGAACAAAAGTAGGGAACGTCCCTCTGGCTTTGCACCTCCTGGTCGTTTTTCTTCTGTATTCCTTTTTGTCCACAAGTAAGTGGAAAATCACAAGCGGTTCTAATTATTCCCTCCGCACCTCCGGGCGCTCATGCTCAGGCGAGCGTGCGATATTGTAACACCGAAGGGCTTTTGCAGACGCACCCGGGGCAGACCGGCGCGATGGCTCGAGAGCGCCAGCCCGGAACGGCAACTAGCGACCGTGGTGGAATTGGAAATTGTAGAATTAATAAAAAGAACGGTTGCACTGCTTTGGCTAGGGCAGAACAGTATCTCCGGCTAGCGCCTTCAGGTGCTGTGCTGGGTGGTAGGTAAACTTATGCCTATACTAGCGTACCTTGATGAAGGGCGGCTCGGCTTTCCTCCAGCAGTAGGCGTGGTGTCATGTCGCGGCACATCAGATGCACCAGCACTAGCCGGCCCTGCATGCGCTGCCGTAGCTCCGGCTCACCAAGCCACTGCAGATAGATGCGCCCCTCGTCACGAAACAGCCGAAACGGGACGTCCGTGTCGATCGGGTTGCGCAGCTCCGCCCAGCCGTTGGTGGTGAGGTACTGGGCGGCTGATACTGCACACATCGGCATCTTGACACCTGTGGAAAGAGTTGGAAGGAAATGTGGAGAGTGATTAGTGTGTGTGTGACAAACTAGTGACAAGTGAGGAGAAAAATGATAGTTTGACAAAAAAACTGATTGGATGAGTACACACAGGAACTTGATGATTAAGAGTAGCAAAGAAAGCATAATAAAACATTCATACAATGGTACAATACAATAAAAACAAGTTTATAAAAATGATACAATTAAAGCAAGAAATAAATAAAAATAAAAAAAGAAAAGAAACACAAAACGAAACACGAAAAAGAACAAAATCAGATAACGTGAATGGATCAACTAAATTGAACAGAATGATAATTGAAAAAATCGCATAAAATATATTTTTTCCTTTAAATCAGCTTTGTTCACTAAAAGAAGAGGGATCATTTTTATTTGTATTTTTAAATCGTAATGAAGCTTTTGCTTACTAATGTTTTTAAAAACAGTTTTGTATGTTTTAAATGTTTTTGTTAAGCCTGTGTCCTTTTTTCGTTGTTTAATTTGCTTTTCACCATGTTTTTGTTAAAAAGTTGTGTGTTTCTCTTGTGTTTTCTTACAAAATTACATTTCAATTAATCACATTTTCACCTCTTTTACTTTCTCAAAATTACTTTAATTTAAGTAGGATCTCAATGCTATGTTGGTGCAAATTTACCAATAATTGAAATAAAGTTTTGCTTTTACCCGCTTTTATCGCTGACCAATAAATATGCAAATTCTCGGTGCTTTATTGAGACATAAATTTCCGTTTCCAACAGCACCTAATTGAAAACTTGCAAGAAGCAGCTTGAACCATAAAGTGCAACAGCACCATCACTCCTTCATCGCAACAGTCGTTTAGTTCCTGGTGCACTTCATCCCCAACGAACCACAGGGAAGTGAATTGAACTCGAACAACAACAACAAAAAAGGCAAACTTAAACACATTAAATATCGTTATTCGGCAGCCGCAAAGAAGGTAGAACAAAACTGGCCACCAAATGTAATAGTGCGATAAAAAGAGTATATCGTGCCGGAGCACTTTCCAAAATAATGCCATACGACACGGCACCAGCCAGATCGGTGTGAAAATCGGCAATATCGAGCAAAAGCTGGCTGCACGTTTTATTTGGTAAACCCCTTTTAGAAAGTGCAGTTTATACCTGGATGGCTTGAAAGAAACGCCCCGCACTAGTTTGTGTGGCTTTCGATTATGTTTTGCACCAATTTCAGTAAAATGTGTATTTTAATTTTCTACTGCTCGTTGTCTCTGTTTTGTTTTCTCGCTTGGCAATGGAATGCACTGTGTGTCCCTGTTCGTTTCTGGTGTGCGTCGTAAAACCGTCTGGCAAACATGGGCCCGGGTTGTCGCATCGGTACAGCTTACGTTCATTATCGATTTTATGAGTTCTGCAATTTATGGAGCAGCCAAGAAGCGCGCAGGGATAAGAAGCGCTAAGTAAAACCGTCCCCAAAAATACCCCAGTTCAGGTTCACGGTGTTAAGTGAAGTAATTTAGGGACCCGAGCCAGTGTCCTTAAACCTGATCATCATGAACGTCCATGGATGATGTTTTGATGGGTGTTCATTGGGGGAGCAACACCAACGCACCGGCAGCCAGTGCGGAAAGTTTGTAAACAACCTTCACTTTGGTGTTCCGTTAGGTTCCGTTTTTTTGTGACGCCGAAATGTATCCCAAAAGACGGCTCAAACCCAATCCAAGGATCTTGAAGGTTCAATAGATTCAACGTGTTTTCTTTCCCCATTTTTTTCAAACTTTTTTGTAATAGACATCTTTTGTTGAGGCATCTTTTGCTCATATCCCGGTACGGTACCTCCCGGTTGAAGTCTTCATTAAAAAGCTTCGCCTCGAGAGCGGGCGTACAGGTTTCAAACGATCGAGTGCCGGGCTCTTCACGGTTAAAGCATTGTCAAGCGATAGTAACAAAAGCGCGAAATTCTTAAATGTCGTATCGCAACTTCTTGGCGCTTTGGCGAGGTGCTTGGTGAGGAGGCTGCAAAGCATTCCACCTGACACTGCGGCTACAACAGCTTTGAAGGCCACTCTGCGTCATGATCGTGTGTACGACACGGGTAAACGCAAACTCAACGCGCGTTTGGTCGGGTTCGCTGTCTGTTATGTTTATCCCATCGTTTCAATACCACTCCGCCGGGAGGGAATGTCGAAGAAGGCAGGAAAAGCGGGCTCGCTGCGATTATCACTGAACGATACGGCATGATTATTGCTATTATAGAATTACGGGCTTAGGTGCGGAGGGCGCTCGGAGAAGTGAAGGAGGTGTAGTTGTTATTATTTTATTAGTCGCTTCACCTTCTTTCCCAACGTAGCAGTCCCGTTTCATTTCTTGGAGTTCTCACCCGAAGGCAAAGGAAGATCTGCTCCCTCTGCAAGCGTTGATTTGCATTTGAGCGTTCCATCCGTCGGAGTGTTACCATTTTTGCCTTAAAGGGTGATCTTATATTTGATTTCTCGGACGGCTTTAATCGATTGTGAGAAGAGGAACCTGTTTACATCTGGAACACCACACCTGGCACAGACGAACTTTGCATCTCAATAGTCGGAGAAGCTGTCTGGACGGTTTAGCTTTTCACTTCGCTCGGCAAGTGGTTACATTGTGATGTAAATATCGCCCAAGACAACCAAAATGAGTGAGACAATGGTAACACAACAGGATGGATCGGAATGTATCCCGACAAGTGACAAACGGGGAAAAGATTTGGCAAATCAATTTTTAGGTCAATTTATTATGCTCGCCAGTGCCAGTGTGTTTGCTGACGGTTGATTTTATTATCTTCCACCCAGAGAGGATATAAATCATACTCAAGTTTTACGATTCGTCGCTGTGATCGGCAAACGGCAAATGGGTCTAAAACTCTCGCACAACCGCACAAAACAACACTGAATTGTTACACAAATTTAGAGCCATTGGCTGATGGAATGTCCTGTGCCCGTATTACAGTCCTTTCGGACAGAACTAACAATCACAATCACCGACCAAAGCCACCTCAAAATCCGGGTGTTAAAATCAGGTTTTTGTGTGGATTGTTTTCAACTTTGGTGATCGGAAAGTCCTTTTGATCGATCCCCCGGCTACGTCAATATACACCCTGAAGGAAAGGAATATGTCGAGAAATTCCCCACCGGTCAGGCGGCCTTTTAACGGGTTTATTGCTCATGATCGTTTTATGGCGAAGCTTCAACCCTTGCAGTTCAGGAACCACAAGCGCTAATTTATGGGGAAACAAGGCAAACTTTTGTGCCAAGCAAAGGGGAAAATGTTTTTAATTATTTCATCATCTGTATGAGTGTGTGTTGTTTTTTTATGTGATGCTATTTGGAGTTGTAATTTAGTTTTGGGATATGATTTTTTTTTGTTGCTGTGTAACTAAGAAAGCGCATCGCTTGTTTGGCACAAGGAAAAGGCAGATCATATGCAAAGCCGCTGTGAGTAAACGATTAATTGGCAGTATTGGTGGCGAAGCCGACACTATTAGATACAGATGCAAATAAACTTGCGAACCAAAGGTCAATGGAAATAGCAATTTGGATGTGGTTTTTGCTTTGTTGGACGTGATCTTCCTAACGACTAACATGGTAGTGTTAGATAACTGCAGCTTAGGCTGGAGAGTGCAATTTGCACGCTTTTGTGATGTTATTTTTTGTACACGCGTAAAACATATCTGTTATGGGATGCTGAAGACAAAATTTTGAGTTTTATGTTAGCAAAAACATCTATGTTCTATGCTTTGTATGAAATTTATCGAGCTAGTGTTAATCAGTGAATTGTTAAACTATGATCATTGACCGATCTAAAGTACTGATGAGGAAAATTAAACGACAAAAAAGAACAAATTAAAACATTTTTATTGCACTGTGTTAAATTCAAATTTGATGTCACACTTGTATACTTCAACCAACTACTCTTCTTGGCTTCTATTTCTCTACCTCTTCTTTTAAAAAAGTTAAATGATGCATGATAACAGCTTAAACTTCTTGCTTTATTTTCATTTTAACAATTTAGCAATAACACACACAACCATACCAGCTACCCTGTTTTAGCTTATTCCTCATCCAAGCATATCAGTGCGGCCGAACCAGAAGCTAAACCGGTGCTCTGAAGGTAATGTGAAGCATCGCACAAAATACACCGACGACACGTTCCCGGCTACTAACCCGCCTAATGGGGTCGTTCCCGGTGGGATACATTGTGTCCGTGCACGATGGCCACACAGACGTGTGTTTGCGTTCCTCCCTGCCCGCCACTCGGTGTGCATAAAACATAACAAAAACGCTCAGAAGCGACAAATTTGCCATGTCGTGTTGTGTTCGGTTCTGTTAGCGTTTATGCCATTCTGCTCATAATTCTTGACATAGAGGCACATAGAAAAAACGCTGCTGCTTACTTTACCGCACACAAACCGCGTCAAGTATTGTCACGCGTCGTTCCCGAATTCTCGGCCCCCTCTCATGGCACACATTAGGCCGTTACGACCGCAGCAGGTTTGTAAGCGCGTAAGAGGGCAGCGTGAGCAAATTAAGTGCCTGCCATGTTCCCTCGCGTAAGTGCTTGTAACGGTGGCCCGTACCAAACCCCCTCCTAATAGTGCACGTGGTGATCGGTGGAGTCTGCAGTAATCGCGCAACAGCGGTGCATTGACATGCATCGCATTCGGACAAATTGCACCACTTGACCGGGAAGGGCCACCGGTCAGTCTTTCCGAAGCTTTAGTGTGTGCAGATACTTCGCACCTTGCCATCGAACAGGTGCGGTGAAACGTAAAGAGGCACAACACCACCAGCACCATTAGCGAATTTGTCTAAACACTGCACGATGCGGTGTGTGGATGCCGCTTACAGTAAGGGGTTATGTTCCGGGGCACGACCCGAACCCAAACACGGAGGTTCGTTGCTTTGCGTTCTAACAAATCTTTCACATTGCTAGCCCCATTACCGCGTACCGTAGCAGTATGGTGTTGATGCGAGCGGGGTCTCTTTTGTCGAACCCGTACCAGCGTGAAGAGTTCATCCACGTCGAGGTGTAATAATTGTTTGCTAAATTAAAGTCAAGTGCCGTTGTTGGCAAGGTTTGCTATTCTCTCGCCTTTTTTCTTTCGAACGCCCAAGATCGATCGATTGTTTTGAGAGGCAGCGAAGTTAGAGAGGGGAGGTTATTGAGAAGGGGAAGCTGATTCTTTAACTCAGGGTGGTTTGGTTGGATTTGATCGTGTGTTTGGTTGGCTAGCATGGTGTAGCAACTTACCGGGAAATCCAATCTCGCGGCTTGGATGAACGATTTGGCCACGGTGGGGCAGAAAGACGAACGGGATCTTCTCGGAGCTTGATCCGCTGATGAACGGCGCTAGAGTGCACTCTATGGGAAGAAAGAAGGAAAGAAAGGAGGTTCAGTACATTGGTAGAACTAAAGTGTTTGCGTCATTTAAGAAAGGAATTTTGGTAGAACTATTGGAATGTTTATTAAATAAAAAAAAATCTGTTGTAATAAGCATATTGAACAACGAAACATGTAAAAAGTATGTTAAGATTTAGATTTTTTTAACTAAAATCATTCTTGAACAGCACAGAAAATAACAAGAAACGATCTTAAAATAAGTAAAATTATGTCTCATGATACTACTACAAACTGAATTAGCAGTTAAAAAATCAGAGAGAAAGCCAAACAAATACTTTCATAAACCAACCACAACATCAAGAAAATCACCATTTAAAGACAAACAAATGATAAACTTTTTCAAATGCACCTGCCAGTGAATGCATTAATATGTATGTCACTAAAGGTGCTGTGGGTTCATTTGGAATTAAACATGATCTAACATTTAACATTTATCATACAAACAGAGGAAAATACCTGCTACGTCTAGTGAAGGGACGGGCGTTTCACCACGCTTGCGGTTGGGTTTGTGCAGCGTTTGTCGCATGCCACCATCGGCTACTTTCCATTTCATTGTCATTGTTGTTTTGTGTCAAACTGAATCCTAATATTTGTGGTCGCTCGAAATACGTCTGACACTGACCAGCTTTCAACCACAACATCCCACCAAACCCGGAAGCTCGAATGTGATTCGCGTGGGTCAACGTTGGGGTCTGGGGTCTGGTTGTTTTGTTTCACCATCGCCGGGGTCATTTAATCAAATGAAAATGTACATATTTCCATCATTCTATTTTCGGGCAGCGGGCCACAAAAAAAGCCCAACCAATATGGACTGCACAAATAAAGGTTGAAAGGTAATGAAATGAAATGACCCGAGGGGGGTGTGGTGATGTTACTAACCTCACGCCAGACCAGACGCTTTACCCTCCCCATAGCCAATCCCTAGCTTCTAACCATTCATCCCAAAACCGCTGAAAGCGCGGTGCGAAGAAGGTGGCTTACGGTTGGGAGCTGTGGGAACTAATTTTCTCACACAAATTTGTTGCAAACAACGGCCGCGGGCTGGGTTTGGTTGGTGGGAGTCGATGAGTCGAAGTTGTCATCGGTGGGAAATATGGTAAAGCGCGGACGGTTTGAAAGTGGAGCGCGTGACGAGAGCGAGCGCGCGCGTGAAGGGAAGCGCGAAAATGATGAGCAGAATGAAAATTTCCAATGTAAACTCGCGAACTGAGGCAGCTGAACTGATACTGGAGCGAAGCGAGGGGATCGCGAGAACTGAAGATCAAATCCACGATCCGTTCCGCGAGGGTTTGTGGGCGAAGCGAAGCAGATCGGAGAGTGGATTGAATCCCGGGAACGTTTCATGGCAAGAAGGAGCAGAGGTTTCCGCACCCCATCAACGCCGCGAGCACCGCGATTTCGATGCGGTTCACGGTGAATTGAATAAGTACAGCTTTTGAGCAAGGTACCGAGGAAGTGGAGCCCTGGGGGCTGGACTCACGGATCGTCGCCATCTCGCACCTGGGTGGTTCGGTTGTTTGCATAGCGATTTGGTTTAGCAGTCCCGCCCTTTCCCCTCCTGGCCAGTCATGACCACCCGAAAGCATGTCCGGCATGGTGAGATGGTTTCGATCATGTCGATTTTGAGTGAATCCGTTTGGGTCTTTAATCGATCCGCGTGTTGAGCGTACGGATGCTGTACATGTTGCTGCTGTTGTTGCTGCTGGATGTGAAAGTGTCGTTCGGACAAATGTGGCTTCCGTTGTGAAAGAAAGTGCAGCGCTGGTGGTAGAGAAGGCTATCCTCTCGGTGTGTGGACAACGTCGACTGGCTGGAGAGGAGGAAGTGCAAATGCTTTTACACCAATGAGCAAATAGAAAACGGCGTTTAAGTTGTTGAGAGTTGACTTGTGTCAATGCTGCACTAATGCAAAATACAGATAAATAACTACAACATTGCAGACCTTGAGGCGATCAGTAAAGTCAACAAAGGGTAACCTTAAATATTACTATTACTTCTGCACAATATTTCATAATCAAAATTAACTGACTGATATAAAGCAATTTCCTAAGTGATAAGTAATAAATTAATAAACGATTGATTGTACAATAGTATGATTTTAATTGACTGCAAATGCTCGTCATCATCAACCATTTATCGCTCAATTTCATTTAAAAAGAAGCTCAAAACTAACGCCCAATAAATTCACTCCAATCTGCACAATTGTCTCTCGTCTGCCAGCACTTTCTCCACTTTACTTTCCGCAATGATCTGTCCATTAAATCATTTCCAAAGAAGCATTCATTTTTTCACATCCGCTTAGGCGCCTAGGCAAACTGTCCTACCAATGTCCACACAGAAGTCACCAAACTTCACTCATCCGGCATTGAAGCATTGAAACATCAAAAAGGCTTCCCATGTTCCTAACCTTGCCAACAGCTTCCGTGGTGCTACCGTGCCGCGAAAAAAACGCGGAATGATCCCTTTTTCTTTTAAAGCCTGTGGCAAAATGATTGGCATTAATTTCGTACCTCATAAACAATGGTTTTGTGCGGTGTAAGAGTGTAGAGTACATTGGAAGGTCTTTGCCGGTCTTTCTTTTACTTTACTTTTTCGCTAGGAAAAAAACAACATTAGACCCCGAATTAGATGGAGGCTTTTCTTCCCGAGGCTCTCCTCTCTCTCTTTCCGAGGTAGTCCGAGGGGCAAATGTGTATTTGGATTAATCACCGAATCTAGGCAAAAGAAAGCGCTAAATGCGTAGCAAAATCTCATTTCCCTTGCCTGCTTGCAAGTGAAGGGGGGTTTGCCGTACCGAGCCGACCCGCGGCCTGTCCGACAAGTAAATGGGCTCGCTTTAATGAACATCGCGAAAGAACCGCTAGGCACAAACGCTCCTCGAGCCGGTAGGGATTCAACAACCACAACAGGACGGGCCTTATGGGATTGTGGCTCTTGCCTTGGTATCCCGGGAAACCGGGAATGCGCCTCCGGTAGAAACACGCGCGAAACAAACGCACACACACACGCTGTACTACATGCACCGAAATTTACGCTTCTCTGCATAATTAAGCCGTTGCTGTGGTGAATCTTCGGCCCGGCGCTTCAACCTTCAACGAGAAGCGCCGTGTTTGCCTGGTTTTGTTTCTAAGCTCCGGTACGGTAAGCGAAAGGTTTACAAGCGTGTGGTACGTGTTTTAGTTTGATGTTTTTAGTTCAACGTTCAGTTTTTTCCTTCTTTCTTTTCTGTGTTTCTGTAGGTCCAACCCAGTGAGTTTAGAAAATTGAATTACTCCCGTAATGGTGCATGAAGATCGGTGCTTTCGGATGCTGTTGTTGGACAATCGATTTTCACTGCAACCATTTTGGAGGTGTGTGTGTGTGGACCACAACTAAGATTGACCTAATTTCGATTGCGTGTGGGGGAATGTTATTGTAACGTTTGACAAATTCGGCCACTCCATGGCAAAGGCATCGCACGCTGCAACCGCACGATGTTTGCTGCACCATGCCACACACAAACACACTGCCCCCCCCCCTCCCCAAAACATCTCATTGTACGCTAGTAATCGATGCAAAATTGTTCCATTTCACGTTTTTAATTCCAAGCTCGGGCCTACTCCCTCCCTCAATGGTGGGTAATTTTGGGAATTGGGTCTTCCTCCCCGAGTGGATCGAAAACATTCCACTAAAAGCTGGGCGTGGAGAGAACCCATTTTGATGCCTTCTTTCTTTATTTAATTTCATGTTGCTGGTCCCTCTAACACTCTGAAAGGGAGGGTGGAGTGGCAGGCGGGACGGTAAAAGTACTACAATTTAATCATAACGCTTGGTGACTGCTGGTGAGCTGCTTTTTTGGAGGTTCCGCCCGTGAAAAACGGGCGCATATGGCTCCGCCAAAATCGCAATAATCATTGGAAAATTCACACTTTATGAAACGGTTTGTGAAAGAGGTTTGTAATAAATGTTTTTCTCATGACCTCCCGTGAGAGCGGAGCAAAACTGAGGGAGGATGGTTAAATAGGGAAGGGGTTGATCGGTGTTTTGGGGTTTTTGGGAGTGTTTTTTTTCACCTGCCCTCGTCGGTGCCGATTAGAAGAGGCACTTGTTTGGGTGCGCTTTTTATTTATCTTATATTTTTCTTCGGAGTGGTGCAGAGAACAAAGTGAAAGAGAAGAAGAAGAAGAGATCGAGAACTAAGCCACCTAGTTGCAGGTTGAGATGGAACTTCAAACGATCCATCCAATTCCTGGACATCTGGAAGTTGTTTGCATTCGATCTCTACAGTGCGCATACTGCGTGACTTCAAAATGCCGAAGAAAGAACCAACAAGAAATACTCTAACAAAAAACACCACCGAACCCAAAATTGTGAGCCAGTTTGAAGTGGGCAGTACTTGTGAGCTAGTAAGTACTTCTGCTAACACCAGCTGCTCCAAATCACCTGTCGATTGTCGATTCCAATTCCCAGCTCTAGGAGTTCCCATCTGGAGACCAATTCCGTCTCCAGCATTCGCGTTTAATAAACGTGTGAAACATTTCACCCCAAACGTCTATTCTTGGCCGTGCCACTTGGGCTGCCTTCTAATAAACTTCTACACCTATACGGTCAAGAATCCGTACCGGATTGCCGGTTATGGGCAGCCGAATTTGACCCAACGGCACACGGGATCGACCAGCGCTAACAAGAGCTGATGTGTAATTTCCATCGTGTAAGAAGGCCGAGAAGCCACGGATCACGGGGAAGAGTAATTGGAGCATATTGTCTCACATCATTAGAGATTGCCGGACGGCGCACGGAGATGGGTCGGGGTTTAAAATTGGATAGGGCATTAACGAGTGTGGATTATTGTGTGCCCATAAGCGGACCAGCTCTGGGAATATGTACCGTGGCTATGGCCGTGGCTGAGTCAAGGGGTGAAGACGGCTGTGAGTTCCTAAACACCACTTGTAAAACATGCGGCTTGTAAAGTGGCGCCCGGCAATGATCGAACGATCGAAAGAATCGAAAGCGATTACTGAATGGAAGTGATCGGGGCTTCAAGGGGCCCGATGGCAGGTTGATTTATTTAAACGTGCTGCCCGTTTCGCCACCAGGTGAAAGATCATTATAAGACGGAGTTGATTTCGGAGGAACGCATCTTACACTTCTAATAAAATTATTTGTTAACCAATTTGTTCGTCCGCTTAATGAGCGTAACGGCTCATCCAGAGGTCGCGTTGATTGCTGTCAAGAATAAGCAATTCCTAAGGGATACTGCAGATGATTTAACTCATCTTCGAGCTGTTTTCTGATTAATCCTCTCAATGTTACAAGTCCACTGCACCATTAGCTTTAATAAGTAGGCAAATGCTGCTTAAACGAATTAACTCCTAAGGCAGATATTCTCCGTTTACCCATGCTCGATCGTACATTGATTTCTTGCATACTCTGGAGAAGGTTCTTCACCGCTGCTTCGAATGTAACCGTCAGGCACATCTAACCCGTCTAGGCAAAGTTCCCTCTGGACGTACACCTTTAATTAGGCTGAGAAAAATGCTGTTTTCGCAAAAAAAATACATTCCTTACGGTCACGCGCGTGCTGCCACGGCCAACCCTTGGCGTCAATCCTCAGGGAGACCACCATTTATCATCAACAGAATTCACTGTGACAAGACTTGCAAACTGTCCCGTCGGAGGGCATCCATTCGCCGAACTGCCGACGGTTCATCTCAAGTCTGCGCACACGCAAACCTCATTTCTAGCGCACGTGGAGCAGTTTGGAGTTGGTGCTCTGCATGGCGTAGAAATCAATTTCCCGTTCCCGACCCAGAACACGTACCAGCGATTGTGCTTCGCGCTCTCTGGTCCAGTTTTGCAGGTATTGGCTAAGGTATGTAAACACTGGTCTTCTAGTTTTTTGTGTTTCTACCACCCTTTCTGGATGTTTGATACCTCCTGAAAGGGGCACTGCTGGGTGACCGCCGACTGCGCCCGACCTAAGTGCATGCTGGCTTTGTAGGGTGCATTTATATGCAATTATATGCGAAACATGAGGAGGCTCACTTCGGTACACGCGAGGTTGGACATCTCCAACGCGAGAGTAAGCCTCACGCCTTCCCTCGGAGATCGTACCGAGCAAACGAGATTAACACATATGATCGGCACGATCATGCCCGTACATGATCTTCTCCAGAAGGTGGGCCAGTGAGGTTTTTTGCTTACATTGCTGCTTCCAAGCTCTGATTATTCGATTATGTTGCGCCCGTCGAAGCTGCCGCAAAATGGTAAGTGGTGGGCTCTCTCCCTCCGTCGCTACCCAAACAGAGCAGTCAAATAAAATAGTCACTTTACACGCATCATTTTCCAATAAACAACCCACGAAAGGGGCAGTATGTTCAGCGCCGCGGCGCACTGGACAGAGGGAAACGGAACCGTTTTGTATCGATTTTGCTACACCGAACGCTGTGCTGTGTTGTGCTGTGTAGTCCACCTCTTGCGATGCCAGTGGGTCATCGGACGTCATTGGCAATGGCAACATTTTAAGCCGTAATCCCGTGCCGTTGGTGAAGTTGCCGCGGATAACAACCGTGTAACCGTCGTACGCGCGTTGGATGCCGACCTCCGCAAACAACCACACATCGACGTGCTCGGGCCCATTTACGATCGCATTAACAACGCAAATCGATCCGCAACTGCCAACGACGGTGGAACGATCGGCCGGGAGTATCTCGTGATCGGACGGCATAAATAGCCCCGTTTGTCTAGGTTCTATCTCGCGTCGCGCCCGAAATAATAGCCCATTGGCATGCAAACGCCGTACCGGGACGATATTCAACCTCTCCCGCCAGGAAGCACCAAGGATCCAAGTGTCATGTTGTTATGCAGCAGCGGCAGCAGCAGCAGCAGCGAGGGCTACAGCCAGCTGGGCGGATTAAATTTCTCTCCCTAGACTGCGTAGGCTCAATGACTTGTTCGTCGGGAATCTACGGACGACGACGGTAGAACGACGGTTTGGTGATACACATTTAGCACATTAACGGTCAGCGGTAACGTTTAGGCGGGCAGCAACTGGTACAGCAAGTCGTTTGGGATGACTTTATGCTTGTTCTTTTGTTGCAATGGGCGGTGGGGGAAGTAATCCGCGTTCGGCAAGAATCTGGAACACACTGGAGTAGGAAGTAAGGCTAATGATCAAGCTTATTGAATCCGATTTGCATGTGCGCACTCTTGTAGCTGAATCTGGTACAGAAAATCACCCATAGAGGGACTTCTTTTTGTACAACTACGATCGTTCGACATGTGGCCAGTGTTTGTGTTGCGCATTGGTTTTGTAAACACACTCCACGAGTAATCGATCCACTCGATTACACCCCGTGATCGCATCATTACACAAACCAACAGTAATTTCCTTCGCGGGTTCATCCTTCTCTCATTTCTCAAAGCAAATATTTAATTTCCCGCCCACCGTGGTGAGCACACTGCTTGATGAGCTGTAACCGTCGGTCAAAACTACAAATCAAATAAACCTCCTCCAAAAATGCGAGTTAAGTCGCAAGTTGTTCGATTGCATCACATATGGGTAACGATTTTGTGGGGTTTCTCGCTTTGTTGCCAACACCAAATGGAAGGTACGAAAGAAAGTGGACAAGTGCGAAAAGCAAACAAAGGATGTGAGCAGCTTTTAATTACTTCCACCGAGTGTTTCCGACACGCGGTAACAGCCGGTGACGTTGGAAGCTTAGGCCCAGATTTTGGAATACTCCCAGGTGATGTCAGTTGGAGCTTTACTTTCAAGCTGTCTTTGTCAAGCTTATGCCGTTGTTTTTTAATTGCATCCAAATTTATGAAGCATATCTCAATTTATGAAACCAGTTTTCCTACGATAACTACGGTACGACGATACGGCCACCAGATCATCCGAAATAATTACTCTCATTACAATATGAACGATTGACTACATGATTATCGCTCTATTCCTCTCGCTAATCAAGTCGTCCAATTTGATTGGAAGAAAGTATTTCATTCGTTAATCGATAAAAAACGCCCGCTAAACATTCTTTTATGCAGATCATCTCGCAGCTGCTCATGATCGCCCGAAAGCTGTTAAGTCGCATGTCGCATTCACGTTGTTGTACATTCCACAGCCCACGAACACGAACATAAATTGTTCGTCGCTGAGACCATTTGTTTGCCCATTGTTTACCTCCTTAACGACTTTTCTCGTTCCCGAATGAGCTCCCTGGACCCATTTAACAGGGTGCACAGTACAGGGAGGCTGTAGCCAGGTACGCTAACAACGCTTTTCTCTGCTAGAAAAATTGACACCTTTCGGCTTGTAACGGACTGCTTTCGGGTTCGGTGTGTAACGTCTACCGAATACACACCGAAATTCCGTTGGTTGATTTTTATAATGTGTGAATCCCAGTCGCACATTAGTGAGAACGATCTCGACGCTAGATGGCTGTTTGATTGCGGCCCGTCTCGGAATGGCTTAATCCAGCTCGTTTGCTTCGGGTGGAGTTGGTTAAATATTTTCTTTTCAATCATTTTATCGCTTACTGATCAGTTGCCTCTCCGTTTTTATTAGTTCAAGTTCTCTCACTCAGTTAAGGAACTTCCCACTCTAACAAGACGCCAGTTTAGTTTTGGGGATGACTCTAACGTGGATAAACTATCTCCCGGAGACAGTTTTGTCTGTTTGAGCAGCTAATGTGTCGAATGTGGCAAAGGAGCCCCGGAGTTTTACTTCAAATCGATTAAATATAGATCAACCAAGCGGGAGTGAACGAAATCAAGGCTTTGAACGATTTAGATTGCGGGCAAGCAATTGCATTGGCACGCGCGCGCGCTTCCAGGATCGGGAGTATGGGCCTACCCTGCCGGCAGCTATGTAATTAGTCCCATCCGGTGCTCCCGGCTAATTACCATAAGGCCCTCACACACATACACACAGTAACTATATAGAGCAGGTTTCTCTTCGTCAAAGTTCCGCACACATCGCGAAAGCTTCCGCGGTTCCGTTGCAGAAAAACGCACCGTGGCAAATTGATTGATAGCGCGATGGGTGTATTTAAATCAGGAACCGATTCCACCCCGACCCAAAGATAATCACGGCGGCTCTGTCCCCCTGTCCGCAAGGTGTGTGTGTGTGTGTCTGATTGGCGGCTGAGGGTAAGGTTAATGGCAGTGTAGCTTCCCGATTCCAGTGGTGGTTCCTGTCCCGCTGACAGACGGGTATCTACTGACGACATCTAGCTCCAGAGATTCCGAGGAGCGACGAGGAGGGTAATGCTTCAGGTGGGCAATCGTTTTCACTTGCAGTAATTACATGCACGCGATGTCTGTGGTCTTCTGCTCAAGAAGTACTGAAGAAGTGTCTGCAAAGTTGCATGATCTGTACGACCTGCAAACAAACATCGTTTCGCTCGACTCCCTCTCCGACTTGATTTCTTCAGAATCGGCCTGCGTCTAGGGAAGCCGCCCTTAATACGTATGTTTTATATCGGCATCTATTTGCTCGTAATATCTACTTAAAGACACATCGGTAGCTCCCTTGGAGCTAAGCATTCAATCCCTTGATTCTACACTAAAGCGTCAGATTCTGAAGAACTACCTCCTCGAGGGAGAAGATGATAAGGTAGCTTCTCGGTACACATACACACACCTCATCAGGTTCGTTCCCTCTCATTCAGACGTCCATCAACACCGTTCCGGAGTTCCGGAAGTCTTAATAAATTGAATTCATTACAGGTCGAACGCGTGGAAGAACCAGACCCTTCGGTTCGCTTGAAGCGCACGCTCTACTGAACCGAGCATCGTCACGCATCAACGCACTCTGTGTGGTTGCAGAACGTACGCTGTCTGTGCGTTGGCTTTTGCGAAACGACCAATCACTCATCCGAACGATTCAGGCTTTCAGTTGACGCTCAATGACAGGCTGGGCTCGATGGGTAAACATCGGGCCGGCGTAACAGACGGAGCTGTTTCGCATACACCCAATTATACCCGCGATCTTCGGTGCGCTTATCAAACCACTTGCTTACTGGCCTGTGTGAGCCGCCTACGATGATGGTGCAAGAAGGCGAAGCATCATCGCAAGCGATCGGTCAAGTCATCGTCTGACACACGCTCATAAACGTCGTTTGAGGTGGGCGCGCAGTCATGCGCGTAATACGCACGCTCCATAAACAGTGCCGTAAACGGTAGTGACCCGTTGAAGTGTGATGCTTGCAATGATCGCAATTAGACATTATATGTTTGTTGCCTCAAAGAGCTACAGAAAATATTGGATTCAAAAGATCAAGCATTGGGCGCTTGTTGGACAATAATCTTGTGCTCATTGTTGGCAACAATTTATCGCCCCAAATTGAACACAGCAAACGCGGCGCACGCTCACGAAAATACCAAAGATCTTGCAATAGCACCAACCATTACCTGATTTGCTACCCAGAGCTACTTGGTGTGGATCCTAAGGGTGATTGCGGCACAATAAATCATGTCACAAAATAAAGCCATCAGGAAGTTCTCATGCCGCGAAACACCCTTACAAGGGAATCGGTAATCGCAACCGAAAACAAAGTGCGTTCGCACCAATGCCCCGCAGATACGTCCGGCGCAGGCTCTAAAACTTATATCAACATCCATTTATCGGGCTCCTAATGCGCAGTACATCCCCCGGGTGAGAGATTCCAACGATCTCTGGGGGATGTGGAAAAGGGAGGGCAAAGAGGCACAACTTATAGGTGAATAAATTTCCCCGATAAGAAGATATGTTACGTGCACACTTTACTGTAGCACTCTCACAGTCTTGCGACTTCCCTTTTCTTGACCATTGCTTTACACTAGAACGGACTTAGATAGCCTCTTTAATGCTTACCCATCGTAATCCTCCGTAGGGGAATGCTCAAACACACACCGTTTGGACGCCCTTGTGCAAAGTGAGAGCATCATAATTCATATTTCCACTGATAGAGGGACGGCTGTGGCTCTCGAACTGCCCGTACACTGGCAAGTATCCACTCGATCAAAGATCTCCACTACTTCCCGCCGCGGGCTTGATCGTAAACGAGCTTCGGAGGTCAATGGATGTGCGAATCTTGGTGTCTAACCAGTTCTCGTTCCCCCATTTTCGCTAGTTGCCCGTCTCCTTCTTGCGCCAGGTGCGTGTACGTGCTTGTATATTATCTCAATTAATAAATTTCCCAGCACCAGCAAGTGACAAGCGGGAATTTATTTAAGCTTCTCTCCTCCGGTCCGGCCCCGCAGAGCGTAAGTGCTTGTAGGATTGTAAGAACGAGCGCATAATACGCTTGGAATTGTTTTCTGCAATTCTGGCCGGTCATAAAACCTATGACTGATTAGACGTGTGTGCAAGATAGTGGAAGGATTTGGCCTCTTACCTCGTTTGCTGCGAATTTGCCGGTGAGTGCAGATTATCGTCTGGAATGGACCAGATTCGCTAACGGATCCGTCCGATAGCCGAAGCCTTTAATTTATCGAAGGATTATCGAACGTGTACTTTCACATACTACGTGGCTTTGCGCCAATGTTAAAGCGACCCAATGCGGTCCCTTTTTGTGGGGGAATGGATGGGCAATAAACATGATAACATAATTAACCCAATCAATGCTCTTATTGTTCGTGGCGAGCTCCTTCATAATGTAGCTCCAAAGCTACATCTCCGGGGTTCATCTTCGATGCACACGTACCGGTCACTACTGTCCGCCGTTGTTCCAAACGAAAGGATCACCAACGAATTAAAACCCGATAAAACTTAGACGATGTTTCTCCGTGCGAGCCTCAACTCTCGAAAGCGAACACCCCGGCTTCCTTTCCTTGGGAAGTGAAGTTGTTAATTACGACTACCGTGTGGCTTGCGCTCGTTTAAAAGCGCCGTATCTAATGGTAAGATCCAGCCCACCGGTCGGCACAAAACAAAAGCCCGAAAAAAACCCCTAAAGGCCCACCTCTTTACCGGGTACGGTTGTCCTAATGTCGGGATGGGAGGCTGCTCCTGCCGCTCCAGGCACCAGACAACATCATTGAACTAATAACAACACTTTGAGCCTGTTGTGTTGTTTGGTTTCGGAAATTGGGCAGCTATTCTATTCTACAATCCCTTTCGGATTCACCCCCGAAGCTCAGTCAGCGCGTTAATTCGTCATAGTTAAGTTCCCGTTGGGCTTAGGAAAGACAGCTGCGAGCGAATGAAAAGTGCCTCCAGATGCCACGATGCTACGGGGGAAACATAATCCAAACCGTGTGTTGTTTTCTGTGCTTCAAAAATCTCCTCACCTTTTCGGGCACATGACGCCCGGTGACGGTGTAATGTGCCGATTAATGCTACTTATTGTTGAGCTTTTATTCCAACAACGGGTACGGATCGGAACAATTCACCCCAACACGGCACGGCAGCTTTTATGAGGCCCCGTTTGTTTCGGCGCAAACGGTCGCGTGTGCAGCGGTGTGTGTCGCGGTGTGTTGTGTATGTTGTCTTAATGCGGTTAACGAAGCGAATTTAACGTCTCCTCCGCTTGCGGAGTGTAAAATACTGTGCACTGCGGCAAAAAGGAAAGCCCCACCGGAAGGAAGCAAAGATGGACTGGCATAGGAAAACACACCGAAAAGTAGGATTTTAGGATGGTGGTTTGTTCTGGAGCAGCTTGCGCATGTTAAGCGGCACAATTTAACGAAACAAACGGTATTGGTCTTGGTCAATGGCCCCAGCCGACTTTCTGTACCGAATTGTTTGGCGGCACGACGAGTACAATGGCATCAGTAATGGTTTAAATAGTTGGATTAGTAACTCCACAGGTGATAGGTACTGTTGGGGAGATTTCTGTTCCATAAAAGTTATGTTCCATACAGATGGCGCTAGTGAAAAACGCTTGTTTCTATAATCGAACCCCATTTCTCATGCTAAATTGCAGATTGAAAATCAAATTAATCGAACCTTTCCTTCACTTATTGATTCAAATAAATTACCCACGCACACAGTTCGCTAATGGTGGCAAATTTATCACCATTATTCTATCCTCATTCCCTGGAATACACACACACACGCATCGCGTGCCGTCTATCACCATCTAATAAAGCAAATTATTCATATCGATCGTCCGATCGTGGGGCATTAGGGAGCATAAAGCTCCTGCTCCGACACCGAACTGCCACCGTTCAGTGATCCAGATCCATAGGCAACACGATCCAATTGCTACGAGATTTGCCAATTACTGAGCTAAAATGAAGGCACTGGTTCATTTCAGACGTGTCGGTAAGCTTCATCCCCAAGAACATGCTGCCCAAGAAGTCAGCAAATCCTAGTTACTCGCTTTTTTCGCTTTCCCTCTTCAACATCCATACCAAGCAGCTCCGGTCGTGGCATATGGTACCAGTGGCTATTGCGTGCTAGCAAAAAATAGCAAAAAGGGTGTAATGCAATCGCCCATACGCTCATCTTCAGCCACAGTGGAATGCAATCATGTAGTGCAGCGGCACAAGCGCGCTTCATGGTTCACCGTTTTCCAATTCGCGTTCCTTTTGTGTGCTGGCGATGATCATAGCAGAGTGTAATGACCAGTGTGCCCGTGCTGCTGCACCGGCCTGCAGCATTGCAGCACACACAGGTGAACTTTGCGCCACCACCGTTGGAGAGAAAGCCGGGCAGGAAAATTGTAATTGATTTTAGAACGCGCGTTCTAGCCGCGTTTCGCTCGGTAAACTTCAAATTGAAATGCGCACCGGGCGATCATAATCACCGCGCGTGTGTATGTGTGTGTGTGCAAACATGTAGGGCCGGTCAACAACATTCCACCACCGGTCTGTGGAATTCGAATGCAGATGCATCATTTGTGTGTTGCCCGATGCCCCCCGTGTGCGCGAGCTGGCGGAAGCTGCTGGAAACAATTATGTTCCTTCCGTAACATTAAACTACTCGTATTTTTTATGATGCTTAGTGATTAACTTTAGCTTGGCTTGGCGGCCTCCACAAAGAACCGCCCAATAGGAAATACCGATTACGATTATTAGCGGCGAAACGACAACGGGGGTTTGGAAAAATAAAACCTCCCGTAATCGGTGGCTGATCGTTATTGTTGTGCTGCTCTCCACCGCTCAAAGCAGCCTACTCACCTCTAATATCGTCCACACAGATGCCGAGATCTTCCCGGTAGGTGCTCAGGTGCGGCAAACACTGGCACTTGCACTCGATGCCCGCATCCGATGACATGTCTGGTCGGTTTGGAGAGAAGAAAGAGGAAGGTTGAGATTAAAAAACAATTTAAAATAATAACAATAATACATCCCGAAATGTGTCGGAAAGCCGTTTAAGGGACGCCACACGAATGCGCCGAACCTGATGTCGAAAAATTGGGAGCAAGATAGATCACACCTAGCGGGAATGACGCTCGTTCGTCACTGTTGCCGTGGCAGACACAAACGGGAGGGGACCCTAATTAAACTGTCATTTTGTTTGGTGTGCGGGGCCAGCAGCCGAAACTTACCGATTTCTTTGATGTGGTCCGTACTTCCGGGGAGTCGGTGGGGTCCGGTGGGCCCGGTACCGGTCCGATCGCCACCGATCGATAGTTCCGCCGTGCCACTCGACAGCCCCACGCACGTATCTGTGTCACATTTTTCCGATTCTGAAATAGAGAAGGCAAAAGCGAGTCAGTTCAACTTGAGTGCGTGTGTCAGATCGGGCTGTTTTATTGCCCTTTGCCGGTGGTTCCGCTAGTGCAATCAAACGTGGTGTTACCATTGGACGCGGTAAACAGTTGCAGAATGGTGTCAATATTTGTCAATATTTAGAAAGCATTTCAATCGCCCTTTACAGGTATGTTGAAAGGTGTGTGGATAAAAAATTGAAATGCAATGAGGGCTATTGGGTCAAGCAAACCAAGCATTGAAGTGACCTTAGCCCAACAAAGCATCCAGCACCGGACCGGGGGATACATTGCATAACGACCGATCGCGTGCAGGGTGGACTCGTTTGCAGAGATAAATCAATTTACTTTTCTTGCCTTTTTAGTCATACAGCGCACGCAAATGAAGTTCCGAAATGAGAGCAAGTGCTGACCTCTGGCAGATTACTAAATCCAGCCACTGAAACAGACAAACGCCAGCTGAACCGGACACTGCTGCTGGCGCTGCTCCCGGAGCGTTGCAGAGTTGCGTGCAGAGCACGCCGGTGTCGTCGCGTGCACCATTAACAGAGTCGAACAACCAACAGCGTGGAATTGAATAAAAACGCAACACTACACCGCTGGTGACAACATGATCGGCAGGGTGTCTCACCCTCTCCCAGCCGCACCGAGGGCAAACTTACCAAATGTATAAAACAGATCACCACTGTGAAGACGCGTCAGGTTGGAGATCCGGCCGGACTCGGTGAGGCCACCCATTCGCTTGAACATGGGCGTTCCACGGCCGTACCCGGGCAATGGACTCTTGATCGGAGTTGCCGCCGCATCGACGAAGCCGCCGCCAGTCCAGCAGGTGAGCAGCGACAGCGACAGCAACACCAGCGCCCGCTGAAGATGGCTTTGCCGGCCGGTCGTACGTGTCGGTAATGCGGTGTAATTATCGCGTCCCACCGGGTGTCCATCCCGGCCGTGCGCCGGGTGACGGTATCGGCTGCCCTCGGCATACCTTTCAGGCGCGAGGACATGGCGCTGCCACTGCCTCAGCCGTGCCATGGTCAGCAACCGTTCGCTGCCGGTGGTGGACGTTGTAGCATGGTTCGCTGAACGGCCGGTGATCATTCATCTACAACCGAGCGATCCAAGCGGGAAGTGGAAGGGCGTTGTTCACCGGTGGACACGGGGAAGCATGCCAGCTGCTAGAATGAGGAGAAGGGAAACAGAAGAAGAAAAAATAAATGATCAAAACAATCCGAAAGCAGCGCATAAATAGTTACTGGAGTGGCTAGAATTTAGTTTCCCATATGATTACATCTATTTAATTCACGTAATCGAAGATGGACGCGCCGGGATAAAGCGCAAAGCCGACAGGCCGATCTCGACTCGAACAATGCCGTCCGAAAGACACTAAATACCGTTTTGAGAAGATAATTTAACTTCCATCAGCTTCTGCAGGAGTTGTGCTGCGCCTGGGAGGAGCCCGGGAAGGAACCTGGCGTTAACCTGGCCGTTACGACCCACCACTGGATATGGCAGGTCGAAGGGGCCAAGTTCAACGAAGATGTATGTGCAAGTTGCGCGGTGTAGGATTGGTTTGATTAATGAATGCCCGGGCGCGTAAATCCAAGCCCAGTTGTAACCTTTCATAATTAGTCAGATGATTTGGCAAAACACGGCCGCTTCTTCAAGTGGAAGATCGGTTGGCACCACAGTGTATGTGTGTATCGAAACTGCTTTACAGAGTCATCAATTTCCCGTCGAACACACGATATCTTTTATGGCGGGACGGAACTCCACAAAAAGGTTGGGCCCGTCCGGGGCTGATGAACTTGTAAATCTTGTGCCAATTGCCCGCCAATCTGGCTGCTTTGGCTCGTTTGCCTCGTTCGGCTTCAAATTTAATGTGACCGATCTGACGCCGATATTGCCGACTTTTCCCAGGCCGCAACTGGACGTGTGAGTGTCATGCGGTTGGTGCGCTTTTTTTTTGCTTCCAAATGGTATTATCGATCGACCCAGAATCTAGATCAATTAAGATTATGTAAATATTAAATTAGGACCTCCAAAGGAAAGGCAGATTAAATCCATCCCCGGCCGGGGTTTTGATTAATGAGTAGCTGGAGAAGTCGAACAGTGTTCGAAAGAGCGGACAAGTGGTACAGTTAGTTGGGGGTTAGGATTGTTTCAAGAGAATAGGAAGAGCTATAATAAACAAGAACCAAACACACACAGAAAAAAGAGCAAACGATCAATGACTAGTTGTAAAACGAATCTAACCACCTGTTTAGGTTGTTAGGTTCTTTTTGTTTGTTTTATTTTCGATATGTTTGCGTTTACTGTCAACCTGTGTTGGCGTGCCAAAAGTGTGCCATCGTGTTTACCTTTCGATCTGTCTGACGAACCTAGGAACTGTCGTGTAGCTGTCACTTTTCACACTGGCTACGATTTGTTTGAATGGTAGACAGATGTGAGTTAGTGGTTCAAATATTCAGATGATCGTTCTAACATCGCCGGAAACTAGTAGTACGAAAAGAGAGTGAGCTTTCTCTTATACGTAAATTAAGTTCGATTGTGGCAGTGGTTTGGATTGTTTGGATTGTGATGTTTACTGAAGCGGAACAAAATGTCATTTAAAGCAATAATGATAACTGAAAAACAAGTCGATCATTACTGTTTGTGATGCTTCACCCAAGGCTAAAGGTTGAATAAAGTCCCCTAATTAAACATCATTATGATTACTTATTATTCTTCACATAACTTCCAACGTAGCATACATCTTCCACTATCGCAAGATAAAGCTGTAAACCAATTAATGTACAACAAAATTGCTTACACACATTAGCGCGATAAATCTGACAAGAGTTGACAAATTTCGGAAAAAACAACATGCGCGATTTCGCGAAAGCAGATCTTTCACATCCGATTACTACCGTTTGCATAATATGCCAGCCGTTGATTTTGCAGAGCTTCTTCGCTCCCTTTTTTTTTTTTTTTTTTTTTATTCAGGAGTAATTTCTTCGCTCCCTTAATGGAGACACAAATTTTTGTTACCGATAAGCAAAACACCTCGGGCGAAGAAGGAACAGAAACTTCCACCAGCACGGGAACACGATAAGCTCGCGCACACGGAACCTGGACCGCGTTTAGATGACGCTGCATGTTCACTAAAAGCCCGCCGTAGGCTACCGTGAAGATAAGAAGTCATTAAAATATGTCAAACCTCACACGAACAGCCCGCGAGGAAAGAGAGGGAAAGAGAGAGATAGGGTGAACAAATGGGTTGAACTGGATGCTCGAAAGATGTCTGTGATCAATCGTATTCGTGGATCTCGTCTCTGCATATTCCCGACAAAGCATTATTGAATGATTTCACATTGACGCTTCGTTTGGTGGGGCCTTCGATGCCAGCGGCTAGATTTCACCTGCGCTCCGTACCTTGGAAGAACGGAACAACAGCACAATTAATTAGTATTCCATGGCACTGTACAGTTGTTGGGATCCGCCTCAAACCTGGAGACTGGCAAGCAGTGAAATAATATCATCGTGTAGTCATCATTTAAATTGGATCTCATCTGATTTAACGCATTTTCGAAGCAGTTTACGACCTGCCACCAGTGCGTTGATTGGTGTAAAGGGTGAGCAAATGATGTACGGCTAAAAAGCTCGCACAGCAAAGTGTGAGAATCGGGTGTAGAGCCGATCGAGCAACAGGCACAATCGTTGGCAATTATCAAGACGAATCTTTCAATTTCTGGCTGGCGCCTGGGACGTTGCGTTAATTTTAATGGTAATGAATTCCGTGACGTTTTAACGAGATATTCCACTGTGTATTGATCGTGGTTGGTGCTCGTGGTGCATTGCAATTATGTCTTTTGGGGCAAGACCGTTCTGCGATTTATATCCGATACGGTTTAAATGTTTTGTTGGGTTTTGTGAGTTAATGGCTCCTTCTGGACATGGAATGATTTAGTTTGGGAAAAGTGAAATCTTTCCGATGCTTTTTCATTTGACTTAACTTGCTTGAGCCTACATATAGGAGGTGTATTGAGCATCTTCCTATATATTATTGCATGTGCTAAATTTTAAATATCTCGTTACCCTGTTAATTACCGTTCCTCTTTCTTAAGTAAACACAGTGTTATGAAAATGCAATTATCAAATAAGTGCTTTTCAAGAACTATCAAATTCATCATTTAGCAACTCATAATCAACGCAACAAATGTGTTCTTCACTACACAAGTTACAATAATTCTTCGAAAACACTTTTGAAAAAACTAGATAAAAAACCTTTCACTGGAGGAAGATTACAAGACAACGCCCCATTAATTAGGTCATATCTCTTCCTACAATCGTTTGCTCAATCCGATACAAAAGGTGCTTTTATTTCTGCAAATTAAAATCACTTTCCCCATGGAACCAGGGAGAAGCCCCGTATAACGTCCGTCATCAACCGATGAACTAAACAAGATGGCAAAACAAACAGCAAAACAGAACACTCTTAACAGCTTAACTTGCTTAACGACTTCGATGCCTTCCCGGTTGCTAATAATTTCTTCATTTCACCCTCACAAACATCAGTCAGCGTTTTAATAGGGCGAAAGGGAGATAGATTTAAAATCCGATGAACGCCTCCATAGCCGTTCTTGTTCCATCCTTCCTTCCATCACACAAAAGATTGAGATGATTGAGCAGTGGACAGGAGCACCCACAAACAACCTGGACAGGAACAACGCATAAATTTGTCAACCAAACGTCGACGTGCGTCAAACCGACACTGCGACTGCAGTATGATTATTGTTCGAACCAGCATTATGCTGTCACCGAACACGGATAAGGAAACGCAACGAACATGGATAAGGAATCACGGGAATGTATCACTCGCCCTCTCCTTTTGTGTGTAAATCCACGATCGCTCTGCCGCTTGCTTATCTACCTACATTCCAATTTCCTGTTTGGCATTCTCTAGCAGCAACGAAAAACAACAAACGGCCCTGCACAGCATCCGACATCGATAGCTGCCTCACATTAGCACGATTTGTTACGCCGGGGGAATTAAATTCAGTGAAAATTGCATACGCTTTCCGAGGAGTGAGCGGATCGTCACCACCACACAACCACGGCTCGATCATCATAATCACCTGACCGATAAACAGCAATTAATGCATACCCTTCATGCCGTTGACGGGCGTGCAGTCGATCGTTCGAGATGCATATTTATTCCAAGCATCGAACGGCATGCTCCAACAAGGAAGCATAAGAAGAACATTCCATAGAAGGGGAGCAATTATGGAAAAATGTCCCTAGTCCAGTCCTGCTCAGGGTGTAGCTCATGCCAAGCATGCACTGATCTGTTTGCCAAAGGCGTCTTCTTACCCTGCCCGCTCGGTAATGAGCAATATTGAAGACTAGTTTGCATAATTAAGTCACCTGCTTCGAGCGACATACCAACCGGGCATCAATCTCAATCCTCGGCAAGGATCTGGTGCGTTGGGGTTGGGCGTCTGCGTCAGAATTGAAGTCAGTAAACATAGTTACCCAAGGCAGGCATTTTAAAAGAAGGGTAGATTCTTCATAACAGTGATTAGCTAGTGCAGATAGTTGCTTTATAATTAACATTATATTGTTCGTAGTAAACTGTTCATTAAAACAATTGGTTTGTGTTAAGTTTGCGTTATGCGATAAATAACTGAAATTAATTTAGATTAAATTTGGACTGAAAGCATGATGCTAAGAAAGATATTAATATATATAAAATCATTGATTGTTTGATCACTCCCAACAAGCTGTTTCTCGTTAGCTTTTCAAATAAAATCAATAAAAAACGATTTCTATAAATCGAAAATCAGCTTAAAACTTCAGACAATCTGCTATGCCAAGCTTGAATTCCTAGAATCAATCTATTCATCAGCTTATTTTTCGCAACACAATAACAGTAACATCAACAACAAAAAATGAAGATAAGCCTCCATCTCTAGCTCCACCTCTTGTCAACGATCCGTCAACGGCCATTAAGCGGGACCCATAAAGGGACCCAGTGAAACCACGGTAGCCGTCGACTTACTGCACCGATGCTAGGACAACTTGAAAAAAAGCACTACCTTCTGCAACGACGCCACTTGTTTAGAGGCTTGTGGTCGTTCCCTGCGCGTACCAAACCACACCCTGCTTCACAGTGGAGGAACGGTTTTGATCGTCGTTTTATGTTCCGTTGAATAAAGTTAATTAGATCAATCGAGGACGCTCGATCGCGACGGCAAACAGGTTCTTTCCGCTGGATCATCTGGTTTGGGGCATCTGGGTTCTAAAAGGGACAGGTTGTGTGTTGCGTTTGTTGCCCTCTCCAACTCCAATACCGTCCATCCCGATTCCGTCCCATTTACTTCGGCTTCGATTTTCCGCTTGTGCTGATTGGTATTTTCTACACCTCCGTTCTACTCCCCACCCCAGGTTTCACCAGCAGACGTCCAACAGACCACAAATCGGTCAAACTCGTCGCTTTGGTGACAAGAGCTTCGTGCTTGGTGCAACCTACTACGGCCGGTGAGCGATTGATTTCATCGCATTTCATCGGCGATACAGTTGATTGCGAGCTCAGGTTCCTCTTCTGATTCTCTTATGGCGTATGAAGTCACCGTACCGTACCGATTACGGACAGGGAACGTTTTGCGGTGTGAGTATGTGTGTGTGTGGAATTATCGGGTTAGGTTTTATTGGATCTTCAAACAGCGATTATCCCGTTAGCGGGCATCGGTTTGTCGTAATTAAAAGTAATTGTTATTAATTGTGTGCTGTTTTCGCGGTGGCTGCCGAGCGCCGACCAAGCACTACAAATCGATTCCCGCACGGTGTGGATATCAACGTTGTTTGATGTCCGTTTGGAAGGCAGGGGGAATTCCGCTAAGCCGAGCTTAAGCATGCGAACAACGAATTGTTGGCTATGTCATCGTCATTATGTTGGAATGGTTTGCATTTTTGTGTAAGTTTGTGCTGAATGGAGAGATAATGCGTGCTATTTTTTAGTATTTATAAGCTTTCTTTTAGGCTCTGAATCAATCGAATGGAATTGTTACTTATTTCAAGCTTTGATTTTTACTTTAATTGTTGATTATTTTTGACTATGTTATAAAAATGCTGAAATCCTTAAAATCGTTACATTATTAACGAGATCTATATAGAAATACAACTGACTCAAACTCTACTCTAACTCTTCAGCGAACTCAAGTAAGAACCAAAAAGGACGTTAATTTCTTTAAGATGTATTTGGCCTTAAATGCTTCAGTCTAACTCATTCATAAAATCTCCCATAAACTGTAACAGTTCCTTCCTTTTTGGTACACTTAACAACATTTATCAATCCTCATTGTGCAACACCATAACTAACGAACCGTTTTCTTCCGCTGATTGCATCGGTACGCAAAGAATTTATGACGGTCCTAAACGCGCGCAAAACGCAACGCCCGTTCCCGCCAGAAGAAAAGGCATCCCTATCTTTATCTGGTTTATTGAAAAGATTAAAATATTACATCGATAAGTGGCGGAACACGAGCGAGCCGCCCGATGCGCTAACCTCCGTACCTTAATCCACCTTTACCCATCATCATTCGGTGCGGCGCGCGGTCGGCGATCGCGACTGCTGGGCTGATAATAATGCTCCAAACACCCAGCACTGCCACGTAGAATATTGGACGCGTTTTTTTTTTTTTGCTTTTTTGTCTGTTGTTTCCTCCTACCGTGCATGTTGCGAACGATCTGAAGTACCAACAGGCCGGCTAAAGAAGCACGGCGCGGCCGGTCAATAATTATCCTGTACACGCGCTTAACTTGCGCTCGAGATGCCGGAACGTATCGAACTTTTCTAATCTTCAACAATTACCTCTGTGTGATATCATCGGGTATCTCGGTTCCTTGCCGTTTGCCGAAGGAAGAAGCTACCGCGATGGTTTCTTTCGCTCCCCGAGTGGCGTAACAGGTTGCCCCACACTCACAGCTCCATTCTATCCCAGCAACTCCGCATGAATCTCGTCGATTTTTCCCCCCATGTGTTTTCCTTCTTTTGATGCCTCTTTTTTTTGTTTGAAATGTTGTTTTGTGTTGTGCGCTCACACTCATACGGTGCGGAACGATTTCCTGACAATCTCTCCCGGGGCCCGGGGGCTTATGGCAGGACGGGATTTTACGCCCCGCAGCCCCGTAACGCAGGTCCACGGCACACGGTTCTAGATTTACCGGTTTGCCGGTTTGTAAGGAGGTGGCAGGTAAGGACAAACCCTCCAGTTGCTCTATCGGTACTCCGTTGGCCTACAATCGGGCCCTGGGAGTGGACGACATTATGTGTGTTTGCCCGTATGCGGCGCGTAAGTACCTATTGAATGGCCAACATCTTTTTGTGTTGTGTTGGCTGCGCAATGTTTTATCAAAGCTGCAAATGAAGATCCACTGGGGCGGTGCAACGGGAATCGTTTTTCAATCGATCCCGAGCCCGAGTGAAGGGACTTTTTCATCGAAGTTTCGGGACGCAACTGGACAAAGAAAAGTGGGTTCGGTACGGGCACGAGATGGGCACGCGATAAGATGCCGTTTGTTGTCCGCAGGAGAAGGAAATCACGCTCACTAGAAGGTGCGTTTTTGAATCGCGCTGAACCTCTGCTGCAAAAGGTTAAGTATTCAAGGACCCAACAAGGAATTCGCATAAACTTCTACAAATGATCTAGATGCGAGTGCGTGTGCTGTAATGGGCGCGTCCCATTAGGCTAATTTGTAAAATACAACCTGGCTGTGTGCTCTTACACGCCACACGAGCAGCAGCAGAAGCTGCCCATTTTCGGCCGAGTCACGATCGCGCATTATCAATTTGTATCACTCCTAAACGCATTCCACAAGCACGGACCCACCGTATGCAAATGAGCCTGTTCAAGAGAGGCCGCCGTGCGGAAGCGAACAGTGCTCCAGTTTGGACGGCTAATTTCTTCCACCAACTCCAAAACGGCACACGATTGGAATGTGCGCGGGCTCCTGCTGGATCTCTTCCGCAGGGCCCATGAGGCTAGAAAGCGTCTTACTATTGTTGGGGAAGACAATCCCAAACTCCTCCCGCTTTACAACACAATGCACAACATTGATTAGTGTTCGGTATTCGGCGCTCTCGCGTCCGCGCTTTTGATTGGAAATGTCAATTTGCTCGATTGACGGATCGAACAGAGGAGAGCAAACCGACACAAGGGATCGACCGAAATGTCAACCGATCGTGCCGAAACGCTTCACAATGGGGCGACTAATTTTTCAATCTGCTTGTGGACACTGAAGCGTTTGTTTGTATGCAGATTAGCGCAAAGCCGCCATCCGGGGGAACTTTCACGCGGTGGATCGCTCAGGAGAGGAAACTGAAGTGATTGGACGATCGGTTAAACATTGTTGACGGGTGCGGGTCCGTTTGGTATGATAATTTAATTTCTCCAAGCTGCTCGCTGCTCCTCTGTGAGAAATCTACGCAGATGTTCTGGGAATTTCCCGAACCAAAGTGTTGCTTATTAACATGTAACGTACTTAAGAGCTTAGGACTTTAAGCATTCTTATGACGCGTTGAGAGTGTATGCTATGTGTAGAGTTTCGTGTGAACTTCTCCTCAGAATCAACTGGAATCTATTACTCTTGGTTCGTGATTCTCCTGCACTTCTGTAGAGTTTAGCTTAGCACCATTTCCAGTAATGCCTCCTTCAAAAGATGCTTTCCCCAACAGGAGCATCACTCTCGACGTGTACTGCACCAGAACCCACTCTTAGGACTTAAGAGCCAGGCTTGGATGATGGTGTGAACTTCGTTGGGCACAGGTGTGCACCATCGTTGACCCTTGAAGGTTAGAAGCACTCTCTCGGGTGTTGGGCTGTTGATGAAGTCACTACACCGTGCCCTCCACCTGCACGGAAGCTAATCTAATGCCGGCTAAAGGCTACAGACACTTTAGCTACCGACCTTTTCAAAAGTCACGAACCGTTCGAAGTGGGCAATTGAACAAGATTCTTATGCGAGAAATGACTTCCAATATTCACCGTTGGCACCAACGGCTGCACACCACACGGCTATGGGACGCCAGCATTTTGTTCGTTCGTTTGCTTATTGAACAGTAAACTCCATTAATACCCAACAATTCTGGTACCGGATTGGCCACTTTAGGACCCCCTGAAATGACCACTCTTATGATGCTGCTCTGCCGGTTTCAGCGCCGTTCCGTTTCCGAAGCTGCATTAAACGGATTGATCCCAGTTTTTATCCCCTTTCGCCCAGAGTACGCTCCCGTTCTCATCGTTTTTTTACAACTCAACAGCAAATTAGTTGTTCTTGTCAGTTTACGATTATCGTCACCTTGCGTACTTGAAGTGCCGACAGATAAACCGGCCCGCCGCAAGAACGGTGTAAGGTAGTTTGGTTCGTGCGGTTTTTTTTTATTAACACTACACCCGATCAAATTCCCGTTCTCCTCGCAAACGTATTTGCGCAACGTGATTATCCAGGCTTGCAAAAATGGGAAGCTTGACCACGGCCCAGCAGCAGCTCCCGTACGGTACGGCGGAGGCGACGAACGGCCGCGTACTACCAGATTGGTGGTAATTTGACCGTTTCATTGAAAGGGTATTGTTGGTAATTGTGTTGATTATCTAAATTTTGTATCGTTAGCGATCCGTTCGATCGTCGCTAAGCTGGTAGGAGTCGGTGGAAAGATTAGCTCCGGCTTCTGAGGCGTAGAAGAGGAGAAGCTGCAGAAAAAACAGGTGCTTTGTTGGAGGGTTGGGGGATCTTTAGTGTTGGCAATGTTAAACCTCATCTTCCTGCCCATCGTTTTTTTTTTCTCCGACACGATAATCTGCAACATCTTCGTGTACGTTATTCTTTTCGATGATGGCAGACGGGAGCAAGGCCCCACAGCACAGGTAACTATTAGAATTATGATTATTATTATGGAGTAGCTGATGATGCTGCCGTCGCCAGTGTACCGTTCTGGGCTGGCTGCGCTTTTTTCTTACTACCTTCGGATGATCCGGTAATTCCCGACGGACAGGCGACGACCGGTTTGCATAAGCTGCGCAAAAACCAGGCACGGAGATGAGTAATATGTGGTGCAATAATAATAAATCACTCAATTTATGGATTAATCTATTAATTCGTCTGCCCTGTGTACCTGTGCTATGCGATCACGATCTGGTGAGGTTCACGATCCAACGATCAAGCGTGGCTGGTGCTACAAGTTGTTGAACTTTGTAACACCCTAGACACGGCTAGACAGGGGTAACCGTTTTCGCCGCCAATGAACTTCACCAACCACCGCCGTTTGTAATCGATTTGTATTGGTGTGCAGCACAAGGGAAAAGCGCTTTCGCACTTTCTTTGCCGAAAGGTTTCTTTTATCAACGATCGCAAGCGACAAACACAAAAACGCCACGCATTTCTTTCCAAACCATTCTCCAAGTGTTGTAAAAATGTTCCCCATCAAACGACACCAAGCGACGAACCCGTTTGCCGTTTCGCCGTCTCTAATCTTATCTCTCTCTCTCGCTTGCTCTGCCATTTCTCTTCCCCGCAGGTCAGGATGATTCGATTGTAGCAAATTAAAAGAGTCGCAAAGTGTCCCCGGAGGCCACTGCATGCCGGCGACCGGCCGTTCGGGCGGCCCACTCGTTGTGCTTCCACCCAATAAAAAAGCAGTTATAGAAGTATTTACCTTTTAATGGATGTCGCCCCTTTGCTGGAGACTGGACCATTTCTTCATGAATAAGTCCCTGTTTTGCAGCTAGCACGTCTGTGACGTGTCGCAGCCGAACGGGCGGTGTTTTTATATGAGCTTTTTTTTTCTTCCTATGTTGATATAAATCCCATCGTTTCCAAGGTTCCCTTTGCTACGCAATCCTACGCAGCGGAACGTTGCGCATCGCACTATGACCACTATGGTGCCCCGTTGCTGCAATCGAACCCAACTATCGACGGCAAGTGCACAACGAGTTTTGCGTGAAAACAAGTTCCATCTGCCGAAGGTACCGGAGGACCCACATCGGCCGGGCTAGATCAGTTTTTCCCCCCCGCCCATGTTGGCGATGCCGCAGAAAAGACCCGTTTTGTGCTCTCGCATACTTTGAGGCTGATGATAAAACCAGATTTCCAATTGGCAAGCGGGCATCATGCTGCAAGTTCAATGTTTTACTTACCATCTCCACAAAGAGCCGTTTTTTTTTGAAAAGGAGAAAAGAAGTACAACCCACCTTCAAAGCTCCGTTAAACCGTTCAAACCATCCGTTGAGCTAGGAGGGCTAGACAGGATAAGCTAGACGAGCGTATATAGACATCTCTGCATTGCGAAGATCCTGTTACCCTGTTATCCTCCTACGACGCGTTCGCGCAGATAACACTGCCCGCACCATCGTACAAATTATGTTGCCCCAGATCAATATTTCAATCGGGGCGACCACCTTCACATGGCCCGCTTGGACGGTGGGGCGCTCCGTGCACCATCAACGTCCGTTTTATGCAACGTCTGTCGTGTAGCTCTCTTCCAGCGAAAAGAATTGTATCACTATCCACCCGCGATTCCGAGCCCATTATGTAAATTAAATTATCTTCTCCTCATCCCCTTCGTTCACCTCTTGTGCTAGGCAACACGCGCCGCTGCAAACACGTACCGTCACATACGTACGCCGACGATCAGATTTCTGCAAATGGTTCTTTTCTTCCCTAGCATGCATGCAGCATCGTTCGTTTGCCAAAGGGCCAAAAACAGAAGGTGTACTAGCGGCTAGAGGTGATCCCACGGGATCGATAACTTCGTGGTCCGGTTTCGGGGTCTTCTAGCAGCGACAATGCGAGAAGACTCCCTTGGTATCCTACACACACACAGACACACTTCCCTCTAGCCGTTAGCAAATGCCGATGCCAAATCGAACCTGTCGTCGCACGGGCCAAGATCATAATTTATGCAACATTTACGATTTTATTGTCCCATACTGAATGTGCTGGCAGAAAACTGGTAAGCGGAAGAAGGAAATAGCCGGTCGACCGTCCTACTCCACAATTGCGGCGAGTGGATAATAACTTTTTTCAAACCCATTGCTACTCCCTCAGAGCGTTGATCGATCTGGCCTGCCGGGCTGGAAATTGCAGACCCTCTAGCAAGCGACACTTTCTACCCACACCCGCACAGTGCGCAGGGCAGAGATTGACTGGAAATTGATTGTCAATTGGGCGTGGGGAGAGCGATCACGACCCCTGCGGCCCCGACATAACAACAAATGCTGTGGCAAAAAGGTACCGAATGCATAAATACACCCGGGGGCCACCCCGTCCTGCTTCATATGCATAAATGTCGTTTTGCTTTGCTTCGTCTTTGGAGGCCTTTTTGGTTTGTCGCGATGGATGGACGACGGGCGGATCAGTGATTGCAATCTGATATTTAATCGAGGGAAGCAGCATGTAAAACGGTTTGAGAGGGCTCTAAACTGGTTCTCTACCCATCATCCGTTGTCGTAGAGTAGGCTAGCAAAGACTTGTTAATTGTCCTCCGCTTGACGACAGATGCACCGGACACGATTGCACTGATTGCTTCCGCTGATTGCAAAAATAATATCAAAAATTTATTCCTTTTTTTACAGCAGACACTGATGCCAAGCAGATGCCGGATAGAACTAACTGCAAAGTAGAGGTTATGATCGAGCTTACGGGTAGTAGAGGTTATGATCGAACAGGTTCTTAACCTCAGGAGGCTTCCCGTGCTCCTAGAAATGCGTGAGAATCGATGGAATAACGTTTAAAGCTTACTGACCTAAAAGATTTCAATTAAAGAGAAGAGACGAACCCTTCGTGAAAGTTTTGAAATAAATTATTTTAGTCTTATGTTAGTATATATTCGTCTGAATAAAACATAAGAATCTAGATTTGAGGAGCTTTGTGAGTTGAAAAGAACAATCTCAAAGATTTGCTTGAAAGACTTCAACGATGGTAAAATGCACGAACCTTGAAATAAAATTCAATGCAATATGTTCATGCTTTTCAACAAACAAGGTTCCACTTTCTCTTGCATTCTTCCTCTCTTTTTTAATATATTCCAAAGGACTCAATCTGCATCGCCATCGGAACTGAACCCAATTACGCCACTTCCTAATGCCTCCAACTAATTAACGTTTCTAGCGCACCTTTGTTTTATGCAAACTAAACCCATGCCCGCCATAACGACCTACCGGGACGTTCCATTTACCGCTAGTATTAATATCTTTTAAACCGGACAACCAACGTGCATCGAGACGGCACCGGAAACACTGCTCATGGCAGATACAGTAAACTAAAACCCATCATACGGCGCATTCTACGTAACGGCGTTCCATGAGCAGTGGTTTTTGCCATTTTTGTTGCCGTTTTATTTTGCACACATATCCTCGCTTATCAGAGAAGATCGTAAGAGCGAGCTCGCGAGATCTTGCGCGCGTGCGCGTGCGTCCACCGCGAATGAAGACGTTTCTGCGCGTGTCAGGACAGCCCCCGAAATGCGAGCGACCGGCCCCGGCCACATAAAACCCGGCCACGCGTGCAGTCCCGAGCGTTTGCCGCCAGGCGCCCGGGAGTTGAGAAAGAATAAATTAAGAAATTAACGAACCAAACGCAACCGAGCGACTTTATGGGGCTGGAAATAGAGTGGGGAGGAGAAAGATTGGCTGTGATTTTCGTTCCACCTCCCAGAGGCAAACCAACAAAACGTTGCCCATACCGGCCGGCGTAATTGGAAAACAAATAAAACCCCATACCCGTGTACCCTTGTGTTCTGGGCGGATGGGACGCGGTTGGGGAAAACTCTCCTGGGCTGGGGTGGTGTCTGTGCCGTGAGCTAGACACATGCGAAACAATAAATCAATTTTACTGCCCCACAGTGATGTTGCTTCTTGCTTGCCCCCTGGGTAAAAGGGAAGTATTTGCTTTCGGGCGTCTGGCTGTGTGCTACGGGTGAATACGCATCCGCAAGGCGTTCGTGAATGATCCGTGCAGAGGCCATTGGGATCATTGCTATTTATTTTAGCCATGCGTGCCCATCATCTACCATCCTCCGGAGGTAGGTTTTATGCAGTACGCAACGGCCCGAGCAAAAAGGGGAAAGCAAATCTTAATCCAATCCATAGACTCAACTTGCCCCACAACATGGTGGAGCAGCAAGTGAAGATGCTTGATTTGTAACGTTGCACTGGAGCTTGCTGGGAGAACACTGCCGTTCCATCCCGCACCAGCAGTGTCCAGTTTTTCCAGTACATTCGCTCGCGCACCCGCAGTGTGGAAAGTAATTTTGCAGGATTTGTAGTAAAACTTCATACCTTTCTACCGCATAACCCCGGCCGATGCAACGCGGGCGAGTGTGGCTTTGACCTCCCGCAGTAACGCAGCAGATGACCGCCACCATCGGGTTTAGCGGACAAAAGCAACAGACGATTGCGTGTGCAGTTGTCCGAGAAATAGGATATGGCATTATTTGTTTAGTCTGACGGTGTGCATAAAGCTTAACCCTGTCCCTGCGTACCCTGGGGTGAGCCGGGACAGGGACTAATCCTGTTAGAGCGGCCATGCTAACCGCCTTTCGCTGCATTGACACCTCCTGTGAGCGAGCAAGCGCAAAGGATGGGGGAAATGTGTGTTCTTATTATTTTCCCGTGTGCCCAAGAACAACTTGTAGCAGGAATGCGGAACAAAATGCACACCGTGCTTATAGGCTGTATGCCTGCGCAATTTGTCTTCACCACGGGGTTAGCGGGAAAAGCATGCTATAAAGTTCATTTCAGGTTCGATAACGATTCGTCTTAAGCGTTTACGATTAGGGATGAGTCTTCTTTTCAAACAAGCAATTGCATTTATGATTATTTGCGTGATCATATCTAAGATCATCAACAAGGTTTTCATTCATCATAAAGAGGGAAAAGTTAAATATGCTTGGATATGGCTATGATAACATGAAAAAATGGTTAAAACACAAATTAAAGCTTGCTATGTAAGAGACAAATATGATTTTACTTCACATTTTTTATGCTTTGCATAACATTGTTAATGTCATGCTCTTTAACTTTTCTTTACAAAATTTAACACTTAATTATAAATCCTCAAAATGTCAAAAACAAAATAATTTAAAAGAAGAATTAATTTAAAGAATTGTTTAAACCTTTCATTCCTAGAAAGACCTGCCTTCTCTTCATTCTTACTGATTGAAAAATTGCCTATAAAGTAAGCTCATTTAAATGATAATTCATAACTGCTCAGGCCAACTCTTAGGCTCCTACAGTAGAAACAGCACTTCATCGGGCGAAACACGCTGATTGCTTCCTAGAATTATGCCACCCATCGATGCTCATGCCAACCAACGCCCTCCGTTCGCGCTGACCATTTCCCTACAACTATTGCATTTACACGCAGCTGCAAACTGCAGCAGTAGCAACAGTAGCGCGTAAACACATCCCCAGACGCACTGCAGACGCAAATTAATAGCGCTTATCAGTCATGAATATTTATGATGCACCAGCAGCACCACCCTGCCGATTAAGCTTCGGCTGCAAAAAGCGCAAGGCAAGGCGGCTCGCTTCCAACTAGGCAAGTCGAAATTCTTCTATTTGTTTTGATCAAACCCGTTCGCTTGCTCGATCAGAAAAGGAAGTGATGCGTTACACCATTAACGCACCCTCTCGTACGAAGATCCTCCGCCGTGTTGCGACGAGGGGGCTTTTGTTTCTTTTTTTCTTCCTCATCCCTCATCCCACCACATTTCAACACGTTTTCCGTTGCGTATGCAGCACACGCAGTGGTGCGCAAGAACGCGACGTCATCAAGATGCCAATCTGGAGCGAATCTAACTGTGCATTGCAAAAAAAAAAGCACCGGACGTCATGTCAACCGGCGCATAGAATCTCCGGTTTGAGAATCGCATTTTACCATTTAGGAGACCAGTTTCGCTGACAGATCGGTAACGAAATGCGAAGCTCAATCGGATTCCTTTGGATCGTTTTTTTCTCCACCATGCTGCTTCTATTCACTTACCCGCGTGTCCCGTTTCCTAGGGTAGCTTAAGTCCGGAGTCCGCAGAAGAACTTGTCCGTTTGGTGTCCGTCCGTTTTCTAGCTTGCTGTTGGTCTCCTTTCGATAAGCAGCTTGGGGTGCAGTGGCTGCGAACGGAAAATTGAGAGAGAATGTGATGGAGTTAATCATCCGGCCACACGTTGACAGTTGAATCGACATGCGAAGGTGGCAGTAAAATGTCAAACCCAGCCCTGGAAGAGATAATTTCATAAAACTACTTTTTCCGATACTGATCTATTTCGGCTGTGGTGGTGGTTCGTTAGGGAGCAATCAACACCCTTTATAAATAAACCATGATAAGCGACGAGCGTGCATCAATTTCGCTGCTGAACTTTAATTGACAGTAAAGGTAATTCGACCAGATAATGGCTGTGTCAAAAAAGGTAATGCTCTTGAATTGCGAAATTTTGTGATGAATTTTGTTAACCTGCTTTTTCATTCATTGTTAAAGTTACGTACTCGTGCGGTAAAAGTCCCAATTTATCTTGCACTTTAACGCATCTCATATTGCTCCAAAAAACACACCATCAATCAGAAGCTTATAAAGATACACGTGATAAATGTTAAATCCACACGCTGGACACGCTTCAAGCATTTCATCACATTTCGCAGCACAACGCACTATCGCACCGGCACTATCTTAACCCGTTTGCTGCGGTGGCGTGAAAAATCCAACCCTAGCGCGTCGTAAGAAAAAGGATTTGGTTGTGTCGGCTGTGCAGTTTTGTGCGATTTTTCACGCCCGCAAACATTTCGCTGACCGATCGACGCGATGTGGTGCGACACGAAGAAATGGGTAAGAAAAATGGTCATGAGCGTTTTGGGGCCAGAATGGAAAAGGGAAGACCGGGGAGAACACTCGAACCCCAGCGCCGGAGGGTTGACAAATGACCAATTAATATGCAATTCCATGCACCGAGCGTATCCCTCGCTGCATCGTCGCGCACCAAAACATACACACAGTGATGCGCCAATACGCTTCGACTGCAGAGAGCGAGATGCAGTTTTATAAATATTCATTTCCCTCCGGCGTGGAGTAGAAAGCGCACAGTATAATTATCATTAAAATATCATCTAGCACTGGATGTGCGCCTCTCTCCGACCTCGACGCAAAACGTAATCGAGTGAGAAAAAATATATAAAACGCTCAAAAGACGCGGTTAAATCACGGCAAGAACAGGAACAGGGATCCCGGTAGCTTTATGCGAGCTGGGGGCCCAATAGTTAATCGACACAAAAATGTCTTCGTCCTTCTTGATGGTGGTGGATAAGGGTAAGAACTAGTCAGGTCCGTTACCTGTGCATGGGAAGAAGTTACGGAATTGTCGGAATTACGGTTTGCAAAGGCGGTTACGTAAGGACGTGCAGTACAGCGAGCGATCAAGGTCGCACCGAGTCCGGCTGGTTGATTAAGCCGCAGGGAATTAAACCCCGACCAGGCGGCAACCTCAAATGACTTGTTGGACTGTGTGTGTGTGTGTAAGTTTGTGTGGTGATGATTACGGTTAGTGAAATGGCGGCTATTAAAATTATTTAAACATTTGATATTTCTTGTGGTCGATCGGCATTTTTGCATCTGACTGTAAAGTGCCGCCTTCGGCTGCATTAGCGACCAAAGCTGCATGTGATGAAGTATTGATCCCTACGGCAATATGTTGCATTCTACTTTATGCAGAAGTGTATGCGGATGAAGAAGTGAGAAATTGTTTTGAAATGAAACGCATTTCAATTAGAAGAAGCTCTGAACGTAATTAAATAAAAAAAAGGTCGTGTTGTTATCAAGCAGCCCTTAGTGTCGTGTATCACCTATCTCAGGTCTTTTATAAGGATCTAGTATTACTTTACGGTCAGCTCCGTGGTGCAGCCATCTATTCGCTCTACTAAAAACATGCCTGACATGGTTTCAAGCCATGTACAGACCTATATTTAGAGCTAAAATAATTTAAAAGGTGATAAGGTAAATTAAAAGTTTTTTTTATAGATATTCTTCAGATGCCAACGATGTCGCTTATCTTGGAATTTATAAAAAGAATCCATTTCATTTCAGAGTAGAACATCGTTAGTTGATCATAAAATAGCAAAAATACTACCATAAACCTGCACAAATTCAGCCCTAGACATCGTAGACCAACAAATAAACATTCCTTTAAACAGTGTTGCCATCAAAAATCAATTTTATCCTCCACTTACAGAACCACATAAATCCCTCAAGGTGCTCCACATTACCTTTTGCTCTTCTTTTTTTCTTCGCACCCAACCGTTCCACCGCACTGCAGCAAAACGATAAACTCATCCTCACGCTAACGATCCTGTCATTTATGTAACAGCGCAGGCAACGGGCACCACAATTTGATGGTTTACTTTATGGTTCGTAAGAAGTCCGCTCCGCCAAGTGCCAGGTGCCCAAGCCCCGTACGTCCTGATGGGTGATCGCATCCAGAGCGCAGTCTGTCCCAACCGTTCTGTAACGTGCAACCCGGCCTGTAATCCGGCGCAGTTGCCCAGACAGGCGAAATCGTAACCCATTCGCCCATTTGCACGAGTCTCTAAACCCCAATGGTCCAAATGATGCAGGACCCCCATAATTGTTGTAACAAATTCGTACCATTTATTAAACGGTCACAAGCGGGTGTCCACTTGCAGGCGGGAAGGAAGGCACATGCAGATGTGAAATTCCGAAGAATGGACCAGTTTTTCCGCTTTTCAACGCGTTGCCACTGAGCATAAATTCTTCCGCACCGTAACATAAATCAAACCACCACGGTTGTACGGTGGGCGGGTATTTGCTCGCTGCGGGTTTTGTGCGGAGCGGGCCACTCGTGTGGCTCGCGACGAATGCGCGAACGTCCGCAAGGTTTCTGATGCAGGGTCGGGTGGAATGAGATCATTAGTCGACACGCCAAACTGCCCTTGCCCTTGCGCGTGTGTATGAGAGCGCGCGCGCGCCTGGAAGGACTACCGGACGGAACCGCCAAGTGCATGGGCGTAATGGGAAGAAATTGCAATCGCATATAAGGGGGGATGCGGACGCAAAGGCTCCGTCCTGCAGCGCTGTTTTTGTGCGACCTTCGCGCGTGGTGCTTCCTTGTGTGGATGGAATGGGAAGGAAAGACGCACTAATCGCATGCAAACGAGAGCAGACGGTGATAGGGCAGGGGCGAACAACTTCTAGTTGGATTCAAAAAAGAAAATACATTTTCAATTTGTGGCTTTGAAGGTCTTACCAAGAAGTTTTATATATGTTTTATAAAGGTTTATTCCTCTATATGTTTTATAAAGGTTGCACACCACTGGCTGCAAAGGAGCTGCCCATCTTCTTGCTGCACTGATTTGTGGCATCCGAACGAGAGCCACCCCAGGCTCGCTATGTATGCAGATATAAGGGGGGCTACAGTCTTCCTTCCTTCACTTCCTCGGGATTACGCGCGCTCGCGCGTCATGTACAAGGCAAGACATCAGCGATTGCCCGGAAGATAGTTGGCTGGTACCGTGTCGCACGACGACGATTTGCACGGGAAGGATCGCAGAAGGGGGCCGGGACCGTGAAGGTGGTTAATTATGGCCCTGCGTTACACGCACATACCCACACACACACATATGCACGGTTGTCAGCTCGCTCGATCAAACACCGTTCCGTGCGGCCGTGTGATTTCATTGCTGTCATTAATAATCAGATGACAGGCGCGCAAGGTGACGGGTTTTTTGAGATGCGTTTCTGAAGCTTTGCCTTTTTCCTGTCTTTGCTCGCCACTTCCCTTCTTTTCACACCCATTCCTTCCCTTCCCTCCGAAAAGCTCACATCCTAAACGCTAACAACGAGCTTGCCTTTCCTGCAACGCATCAACGCCTTTCCCGCCTAAGCAGCGCCTCTAATGCCCTCCTAACAAGCCTCTTACAAAGAGCAGTAGAATCCACTTCGTCCAAAAGACCTCCGGATGCTCAACAGGAGGAAACAAACGGAAATCAAAACGGGAAAAGCATGCAGCAGCAGCAGCAGCATCATCCGCTACTGTGTGATCGCGAGCGTTTGGTTCTGAACGTGAAAAACAACATACAATGCGCAACAACGCAGACAGCGGATGCGTTCGATTACGACGCATTTCATTTCCATTGCCGCGTTCCCACCGTGGAGTGGGGTGGAGGTTTTCCGAATCGGTTGAAAATGTTTCCTTCCGCACCGCGCACTTTCGCAAGCACAGGACCACTGCGCACTGCTTGGACGCGATTCGATGCGGTTTTTGTGCGAATGGGTACCAGCTCGCGTACCATCAACAACTACATCATCATCATCATTGGCGTCGTTGTCAGGCAGCACTGTGCCGTAATAATGCTATAATCGATTTCAATTAGTTCCGGATGAATTTTTTTTTGTCTCGGTGGCGTTTTTTTCTTTCTTTCTTGCTGCCACCCTCTTTGGCTTCGGTTGCATTGATTTTATCCGATCGAGTTACTGTTTCGCTAAGCAGATGTGTGGTATATTAGGTGTTTCGGGTCGGTGAATCATTGACTTTGAGATGAATTTGAAGTGAAGAGATATCTTTAATATAACTTTAAACTCATTTTTAAGAAGCTTTTGATAGCAAAATATTTTACTAAAATACAAATAATGATATATTATGCATTTTAGGTAATCTTCTATCTAAATAAACAACCTCTTGCTCTGCTCTTATCGTTAAATCGTTTCCGAGAGCATCAAACCCACCAGCAACGATTACACAGTTGTTAGGACAATTGCTTTTTAATTTTATGTGCTGGCAAAAATGCTTCAACCCACCGACCCAACCGTCTAGGTTCGATCGTGAGATAAGAATGCAGCTTCCAATGGTATGCAGCTGATCGCTCCCGCTGCATGCACTCTCACACAAAGCGAACCGACTCAGCCGGGCGCGCGCGTTCGATCGGAATTCAACGGAAGCTGCGCCAGATTTATCGATCGACAGTGTTGCCGCCAGCTTTTTACCGGCTGCGAGACGAACGCTTCTGCTCAATTAACCAAACCCTACCCTTGCATTAGCTTATAGTATGCAAATAATGCACCCAATGCACCAGGAGGCGGCTCTATTGTTTTTTCCACTGCCTGGGATAGCGCCTCCGCACTGCGCGCAAAAATGATTGCGATCGCACTGAAGCTGGCGGGCAAGGATCGAACGGAACGATGTGTTGCTTAATGGTTCCCTCCCGGAGGGAATTTCACGTCCCTCCTTTGTAAGATGCTTCCATCCCGTCGCAGCAACCACAAAGCGATTGAATTGACCTACGCATTTCGTACAGAAAGAATAGTGAAAATATTTTTAACCATCTTAGACTGGCCAATTTTCCACCAACACAACAAGCAAACGGAAAAAGCATTTCCTTTTTACGCCGTTCGTTTGCTAACATTTCACGCCGACAGGGGGGGGGGGGCCTTCCCTTCAGACCGAAACCTTTCCGAATTGGAATTGATCTTGGCGTAGCGTGGATTGCATGAACCGGAAAGGAGCCCAAAATTGTTCTGCTCGAGCCGGCGGCTTCAACTATCTATCTATCTGATTCTAAGCATCCCGAGCAATCGAGGTTCGTTGACCTCCACCAACGAGAGCTTGAAAGGAAAGCACCAGTACAGCGCAAACGCAATCATCCCACAAAAAAACCCCAGGAAAACCCATCCCAAAAGTGTTTGATTCGGTATCGTTCGGTACTTAAAATCAATCCATAGGAAATTCTCTTTCCAGGCACCGTGCATTAGCGCAACGGTTCAATGAACCAGAGAAAAGCGGGGCGGGGAATAATTCCGTACGTATTTCACGAGCCAAATCTAAACACTTCCGGCAACAACAGGCGGCATCAAATGTATCTTCAAAAGAGGATGTACCACACAGACAAAAAAAACGCTCAAGAAAAAAGCACCATGAAACATCCAGCAAGGCGTTTGGGGGAAGCGTTCAAAAAAGAGGAAAGATTTGAACGAACAAAACCCTATTGGAAATTAAACTATTCGTCCGGGAGGGAGGGAATAAAATTGCATAGAAAAGACAACAGATGGTACAGCAATCTTCTAGCTGAATGAGGCTGAAAAACACACAGAGAGAATCATGATTGAAGCATCGAGTTAACTTTGTACGGATGCTGGCGAATGGAATTGCATTAATTCGTTTCCATGTGGGAAAGAAAACTCCTCACACTTCTGTGCTTCTAATCAAAAACAACATTCTATTCCCTCCCTCGACGCATGATCGTCTTTGGGTTGCTTTTGCTGATTAAATACCACCTTTGCGTGGTGAGCAACTTGCAACACACCACCTCCCCCAACATACCATGCTAGCTAATTAGCGGTTTTGATTAAATTTAGACATAACCACCTCCCACAAAAGGCACGATAAGCGCGATCGGCATTCCATGCAGGTGATGCGTCTGCCCGAACCGAACCAAAGTTGATCCCGTAACGATCAACTCCCTATTTCCTTCTAAGTGACAGTTTCTCCCTAGTGTTTGTGGTGTGGTTTTTCTTTCCTGCACACTTCATCTCGACTGTTTCGTATCGGGATCAAAGAGTATTAAAAAACGATGTAGAGGAAAAAAAAAGGTTCGTCGCTTGCTTGCCCTCAGACTTGTGCGGTGTTGTAATTTATTTTTCCTTTTTTTGTCCGTTTTGTGCTTTTTTTTGTAGGACACGCTTTACATCACGCCTCCCTATCCGGGCAAGTGTCCAATGCTCCCGATTTACAATGTGTTTCCTTTTGCGTACGCGCTTGATACTGCTGCTGCTGCTTCTGCTACCCTTAGGCAACGTGGTGCAGTATACCGTCAGCCAAAGGTTGATAGGGGCTGATTGGATAAGATTTGCTCCCGGTTCGTACTTCTGCCTGCTGGAATGACTATTATTTTCTTTTCCGATGCACGTACGCGAAGGGGGTGCAACAGCACCCTTCACCACTTAAGCGCAGATTGGCAGCTTTATTGGTTTATTGAGCGACGGGAGCTTACAGCAGCAGCAGCAGCGGTAAAACGGATAAAGAGAAAGATCACTGAACGCTTTTAAATTGTATTAATTTGTTTGGCCCGGCCACTGTTGCAGAACGTTGCACGCTGGGCGGCGGGAGGCGATTTTAATGCCTACCGATCAGTTTGCGATTTGCATGCGCCTCTCCGAACGGGGGGGAAACAGTGCCAGTACGCCTGTCATTTCATGCGTCACCTCCAGCGTGAACGAATGTACCGTTAGCAGTTTTGCCAAATCTATCACCTTTTTTTGTTAGAAAAGGGGGATTGAAGCGGGACAAGCAAACACAAAGGCCATCCACTCTAGTACACCCTCCCCCGAGTAGCAGGATTGATAAGCATCGCATGTACTTCCGGTTTCGGAGATTTACAGTTAATAGACACAGCGTCCTCCTCCCCCAACCGAGCGCTTGAATGTCCAACGGCCCTGGCTAGGGGAGGGGGGAGAAAGGGGACCAAACTATAACTCGTGTACCGTGCGGATTGTGCGGAAACATAATTGAAGGTGGATGAAAGCATCGATGCAGAGCGAGAATTCCCGTCGACCGACTCCCCCCCTTTTGACTTTCCACCCTGGGGAACATTCCGGAGCGGACCTGTATTTTGTCTATTCTGATCGGTGCAAGCATTTCACCGTGTTATATAATACGTATTTTTTGTACATGTCATCCTTATTTTTCTGCGAACCATATGGCTTTTGAAACGGGAAAAACGCGAGGAGCAGAAGGGAATGAAATAGAATCGAACTGAGCATGAGCACGGGATGACGCGGGAGATCGTTTCCAGCCCGCTAATGAAATGATGGAGCACAACACTAAAAAGGCATATCTAGGCAAAGAGCATCTGTGGAACAGCACACAATAGCGATCTGTTTGAAAGGGGTTTGGGGGGGCGGGGGAGGAAAATTCGTGTTGTTCCCGTGGGGGTGGGTGGTGCACAATATGGTGAAATGGGTGAACAGGGTGCTACACACACCGGTAGGGTCTTCGCCGTGTGTAGCAGCAGCGATCATTGACACCTGTGTGACTGTGGGATACACCGAGAGAGCGAGAGAATGCGTTCCAAATGGATGAACAAAACGGCTGCAGCAGCAGTTGAACCCATATGTACAACGGTATGGATGTGTGTGACTGCTGGCTGGGCGGGTTGGGATTTACCGGAGGGTGCTGAGCCGTGAGAGTTTAGATTGAAGATCTCATCACGGGGGCATATACTAGATCTGGCATGGGATTGGCATATCAGCACAGTGGGATATAGAATTGATTGTAATGGTCGAGAAACATTTATATTTAACTTTTATCTCAACTTTATTAACAATTTTACTTGTTTTTGTGCAGTTCCTGGTGCTAGTTCATTCAGCATCTCAGGTGAAAAGTTTTATACTTCAGGTTCCAGATGAGATTTCGGCTACAACCGAGCTTGTTCTTAAACCTTCTCTTACCGATTGTACAATACGGGCAGGTAACATTCTGCCATGCAAAAAGCCTATAAAGTAAAACACTTTCGATCTGATTTAGCATATCCATTTCATTTCTATCCTAATTGGAAGATAATTTCAATCAACAACGCATCCTCTCGGGAAAGTAAACTCAAATTTCCACTCTCACTCGCTTGCGTCACACAACAAAAATCGATACTGACGCCGAGGTTTGATTTTTTGTTTCCCCGAAACCACATCGCCTGTAATCTCAAAGCTTCATCTTATAAATAAAACATTCACCGATACTGTGTAATGAGCGTGGTAAGCGATGCTTTAAATCAGTTGATAATAAGCAGAGAAAAAATGGAAAACAAGCTTACGGCCGGCACGTCGATACATAAGTGTGTAAAAAAGCGCCGCTAAGTAATGAAACAAAAAGCGAAAACAAATAAAGTCTAGAGGTTCTATTATCGAACGCACTGGTGCATTACCGGTGTGTGTGTGTGTGTGTGTGTGTGTGTGTGTGTGTGTGTGTGTGTGTGTGTGTGTGTGTGTGTGTGTGTGTGTGTGTGTGTGTGTGTGTGTGTGTGTGTGTGTGTGTGTGTGTGTGTGTGTGTGTGTGTTTCCAATATAGCAGAGAGAGAGAGAAAAAAACACGTAAAAACAAAGCCGGATACTTAATGAAGTTCATGATTCTTCTATTTCACCACGATAGCAGTGCTGCCTCTCCCAATGGCTTTAGCTAGATTATTTTGCAGATTTTGCACCAAACGTGCCGGCACAGCGTACCCACTGTTCAACCCATCGAACCACGGAGCAACAGATGGCCACTCAGATCAGAAAGCGAAACACCCTACTGGAACCATGCCTAGGGGACGCCGACGACGACGCCGGGAAGGCCAAGCGGCGTGGAGTGTTTGCTATGATGTACGAGAAATGTAAAAATAAAGCAGAAGCAAACGGGCGAACAGCAACAACAACAAAAAAACTCGTAAAGCACCACCCCGCCTTTGCCATTGTGTGAAATCATGATTGCTGCCGGCTCTCTAGCTTCAAGTAAATAGAATAATAATCGGAAGGCGAAATAATAATTTCGAGTTTAATGAACGATGTGTGTGTGCCCGCGCGCACTGGCATGCTGCTCTTCATGGCTTGATGCTCTTCCAATTCGATTGCCCGAACAGGGAAGGGCAGTTGTGTAGCTAGAATGGGGCTTTTAATGGCAGCATAGTTGAACGAAAGTACTACTCCGCGAGCAAACAGCATGAATTTCTGCACGATCGAATCGCAAACAGACAGACAATGTAGCGGACCGATGTTCAGCTGTACCAAATCCGACAGGTGGCCAATGGAGATTGGAAACGGTGCGTCGCGGGATATAGAATGCAAATGAACAGCCGTTGGTTCAATCAATCGCGGCAAAGTGCAAATATTAATGTACATTTTTTTGTACCTGTTGTTTGCTGCTTTCGGGTTAACAGGATTGCGTGAAAACGGTAAAATAGTCAAAAGCAGGCTTAAGAATGCAAAACTCAGTACCGCACTTGGCACTCCAGTGTAGGTTTTTCAATGGCGATTAAGTTCAAGAAGGTCTACATTCCATCTCATAGTAGAAGATACAGACATTCCTGTGCTTGTTATTATGATTTAAACAATTCAACTGTTTTAGTGCTGCGGAATTCTATTGCAACAATTGAAGCTCATTTAATGCGGCTTAATGCTCCAAAAGATCATGAAAACAACACCGGCAACAATCATCGACTATGTATCTAAACATAATCAAGATAAAGCTCTGTTTTTCTACATCTACAAGAGAGGAAAAGTCTGTGGGTTCACTAGAATAAAATAAAGACATTTCCCTCTTTCCCTCCTGATCGCATCATCTTCATCTCCCTGTGATGCTAGTAAAAGCGACAATGCCACTGTGAAAACTGTCTGCTAGCAGCAAGAGTTCGCTTGCAAAGAACTCGGAAAAACTCGCTTTTCCCATCTCGCCATCGCCGCGCTTAAATTCCACTCCAAAACCTTTCCCTTATTTTCTCACGCATGCAATTAATTATGCATTTAATTTTCCCTATCGTGACCCGCATCTCGCACACTACCACCACCACCACGGCGAACTCAGAGGGAAAATTAGCACTTGAATTAAGCACGCCGAGTAAGCCGAGTACTGAGCGTGCTCTCTCTCTCCCTCTCGCTCCCTCTCGTAGCCTTTGGGACACTGTACACTGTCCACGCACGGGCAGGGGGACAGCTGCCCAAGGTGCATCCATGTTGGCTACCGCAGGTTGGCGCAAAATTTTCCAACTTTTTAGCTGCGTTCCATTTTCACTCCGACTCTGGCTGGCTCCGGACTCAGTCGGTCAGTAAAGTCATCAAGGCTGTTTTCGGGTGCGCTTTTTAGCCTCGATTCTGTTACCCTCTCGCTCCGTCACCTGCTTCGGGGGCTAGTGGGTCGTCTTCCCTTTCGAGATTGTAAGTAGATCGGGGCGAAAGGAAGCCGAGTGTTTTGGAAGGGGGGCGGGGTTTTTGGAAGGTTTTGATCACGGTCAGCCGATAATTAGGTGGGCTGGCGGGTACCAACTCGTTCGCTGTGGCGTACTTTGTAAGGTTCGTTTTCCAACCGATCGTTTAAGTCGTTTAATGAGCTGCACTGGCTCATCCTAATTGCTTCCGCACGCCCACTTCGTAGGAGAGTGATTGTTTTGTAGCGCAAAAAACATCAAGTAAATTTAAATTAAATGACCCTCACTGGTTTTTTGTTGGCTGTAATATTAGAATATTTATTTCACACCTTCGCCAAACCCTTTCCTTGTCGGGCCGTGTAGTTCCGTATCAGATCTCGATATTGTTTTCCACGCTGGGTGTGTTTCCCCGTGGTGAATTCTGTTTATTTTAAAGATACACCAGCAAAACAAGACATTGCACCCTTTTGCTTTTCTCCCGCTATCGTTGGATCGATCTAAAGTCCGTCCGTGGATGCGCCACCGAATACCAATTAGCGTTAATTTTATATGCAATATTCCGTCACTCAATTATGTACGGGGCGAGGTTCGAAAGATGCTTCCAGCTCCACCATTCGTGGCATTTCGCGGAAAGTGATCGCCATTAGGGGGGGAGGCTTCTGGACAACGGATTCGGTGCACTTGGACGGACCTTTTCCTTTAGAACACTTTATCGCGCCCACACCCTCCCCATCCAAAAGGGTCATAATTCATTTCGCAGTTCGTTAAATCGGCCAACGAGTGTGTTACCTTCCCTGAACTGTGCAAGTAAGCGCGAAGTTTGAAAATAATTAATAACCAAAAAGGGAGAAAAAACGGTGCACCGTACCGGTTCGTGGCTGCGATTAGAAAATCACTGAAAGCTACCCACCCAGAACCCTTGGGGGAACGGGCAGTCGGGTTCTCTTCTCCCGAGCTCCATCCATAATTCATATCAACCCTAGTGTTCCGCGCGGATGCATTGCGCGCTCTTTCGGTTTAAAGGATCATGTTTTAAACATACACACGCGGAACAGGTTGGGGATGAAATGAACACATGAACCATGCCATCTAACTTTGGTTCGCCCTGGGGGTAAGAAAAGGTACAGCGATACCTTTCACCAGTGTAGCGAACCAACGGTGATAATGCTTGTTCTTAAGGTGGAATATGTTTTTTCCCCTCTCCCCATCGGTTGCACTTTCCAACTGTGTGTTCGCGGTGTCCAGTACCGGTCCATTCTGTCATTTTATGCGCCTTCAGAGTGCGCTTTATGATTGGAACATGAAGCATGAGGTGGAAATTAATTAATGCCTCACTCTAGCTGAGTTTTTACCAGCGCAGTGGCATCGGAACGGAAGCGCCAATGATGGAGTGTAAAAATAGGGGGATATGTTTTTTGTGTTTTTTGTTTGATGAAATACATTCCAATAACGGAATAAAATGTAGTAAAGTACAGTTGCAGAATTGTGATAAGCGTGTGTGCAATGTTGTTTTTCTGACTCTTTATTTTTCAGGAACTGATAGGAGCCCTCTTTACCTCTTTTATCATAAGTTTTAGTTAATTATTTTAACATATTTACTGTATACAAAAATTCGCATAAAGTCTTTCGGTTTCACAGCTTCTCACTCAGTTGCACCGAACGCATCTCTGGCTCGTGCCTGAAGGTCTTTATACTTGAAAATCTTATGAGCCATGACACTACCCTTTCCATCCACTTGCATCCCGCTGAGCGGCAAAGGGGAGAAAGAAACACAGAGGAACAGAGAGGGTGGCAAATGCATACCAAAACGGGCATGGGGTGCATCGAACGAAGCGGCATGTATTCAATCCGCCCGCCAGACGGAACAAAAGTGAAACCGATAGCGATTTGCTCAACTGTCACGCGATGTGAGAGTGTCTTTCGACATAACAAAAAGCGTTCAATGAAATCATCTCGATGTACTCGGAGAGCTTCATTACACCCGGGCGCTTTAAATTCGCGTGCATTAATTGAACACCAGCCACAGCTTATCGCTGGGAAACGAGACGTTTAGGATGCTGCTGTATGGATCATGATGATGATAAGCACGAACGAATATTTTAACTGCTTTCTAGCCAATTGAATCGGGCGTCACAGCTGATCGAAATGGTTACGATTTCACCCAGAAGCGCCTCTCCTGGGCAGGATGATTTACGACAAAGTTTAATTAAAAGCACGGTTTGATCGATTTCCAGTATGCAAATTTCCCAGACAGGTGATTTGTCCGGCAGGTTTGTTCTGTTTTGCTTCCCAGCCCATTGGTCGTTTTGACGTTGCCAAAATGGTAGCGCAAAACACCGCACAAAAACCTGTTCTCTAACCCAGACGTTCTAAATTCTCTGTTTGCGGTCCCTCTAGGGATCGCACAAAAATTGGGTCACTTAACCAAATGGAATCCCTGCTGATTTGGACGCATTTGAACGCGACCTAGACGCTTTCGGAACGCACCCCGGGCCCCACAGTGCGCCCGTGCGCCAAATGATGATTGACAGACGCTGTGATTAATTTAGACGAGTTTTTGTTTTCTCTTCGCCGTCGGATTTCGGAACAGGTTCCATTACACAGCAATATCAAATGGCGAAATGGAAAACGGTGTGTGTCGTTGCGGGCGCACACACCAAGAACTCTAGCGACACGTGTGTGACCCAGCCCCAGGTCGGTCGTGCGGGTTTCGGTTGGCCCTTTCTAAGGTTTGGCCCCGATATTTCTCCCACCGACTTAAGCTAATCCCGTCCAACTCTTATCGCGAGTTGAGGAGTTCATGTCACGCACAGACCTAGATCAATCAATAAGTTCGACCTACCAGTTTCCTCCCTCAGCTCCCTAGTGGTCAAGTGAAGTAAACATTCTTTATTAGCATAATCGAAGCAGTGATGTCAGCAAGGGGGAAAAAGAAAGTGTCCCTGCGACAAACGATACCGCGCTGGACCGCTGAAGCCCTTTTGGAAGGAAAGCTGAAGCTGAGAGCCGGTGGCAACGTGGAACGACATTCTAAAAATTGTTCCAGACGGTACTGAGAAAACGAAATGAAACCGGACACTACCACATTTGTCACCATCCTTTTTGGTCATGCGTGTTTGATAGCAAACGTTTGATGGATTATTCAGGCAAACGTTCCAAGCAAAGGTTCGTCGCTTGTACGCACGTCGAGTTCTAGTGTACGATTACATCAGTTTAAAAAGAGCGTTGCTTGTATTCAGTGTTTGTGCGTGACTATTTAAGCCAGCGTTGAGAAGAAATGATAGAAGGTGGGAAGTTTTGGCATGATATCACATGCCACAAAACCCACGCAAAAATGGTACACCTTTCGGAACGGAAAGTAATCCGATATGTCGGTCTAGCAAAGTCGGGCACGGTACGGCAATAGCACGTAATTAAATGTATCGCTTCGAATTCCACGGAGAAACGCCCGGAGACTCATTTGCTACTTAGCACGCCGGTGGAGAAATTATAAGCTTGTTTATTTGCTTCCTAGAACGTGTCCTTTGCTCATTTCCGTCTAATTGGTCACTAATCTGTGCGTAACTTTAACACGTGCTTACAGCGCTTTTGTGCTAGGTGTGAGTGGAAGAAACCCAGGCCCACAATACAGGCTCTTGGCGGGGGTCAAGGGAAAAATGTTCGATAATTCCTTACGCACCATCCCGTAATTGCGCAGAACGTTAAAGAGCTCCTCCCGTTTTAAATGCTTTAACTCGTTTGTAATTATGATGGCCTGGATGTGTTTTTTGTTCGATGCTTTCCCTTTGCCTGGTTGGCCTTCTTCTTTCCCTTCCTAAGGTCTATTCTTCCGAGTATCAAAGTACAAGCATGAACACCGCGCGCCGAGTGTCACGGAGTTTTGCTTTGCTTTCTTCTTATAATCCTATCCCCCCTGACAGTGTTGCCGGCTTAATCGTACTGCACTTGTGTTTACAAACTGTGGCAGGAGCGGAGAGAAAAAAGCGGTCCAAACAACCTTTCATAACGCATCATAAGCTCCCGCCTGGTCAAGGTTATTCCGATCCGTCGATTATGCTCCGCCACTTCTTTCTCTATTGTGATCGAGCGGTAAGGATTTTTTGGGAGGGGGAATTTTCCACACTTCCTTTACCATCTCCTATTTATGTACCACATGCCGTTGACTCAGCACAAAAAACCCTCGCAAACTGCTCGCTTCGATCACCGATAGATTCACCGATGCGTAGCCAATCGAAAAGGGGAGCCCTTATCAACAGGGGACTCTTTCTTCTCCGGTTTCGACAGGTCCGCTAATGGAAACTTCAAAACATGTGCCTTGCATCCCACACAAAGACCAGCGGTTATGAGTTTATCTAGTGGATTGGTTTGTCTGTTTTTTTTTCTTCTCCCTTCGTCTTTATTGCCCTATTTCAAAAGCAACTAAAAAAAGTGTTGATAAAGTAATACAAACAAGCCCTTGGCCAGCTCAGTGCAACAGTAAAGTTTGATTGCTAGAGAGAGAGAGGAAAAAAATCAAATTAGTCTGTCAGAAGTGGTGAGATAACTGTGCAACAATGCAGGAAGCACACATTGGAAGCGTTTGAATAAAAATATTGGTTGCCGGTTCGTGATTAATTAAAAAGGAAATAAAAACAATTCGAAAGGCGTAAAGCTACACAAAACAAAAAAAAAACACCCCGTCTATTAAGGTTACTGTAGAAGCTGGTACTGGTTTTATGGCGAGGAAGACACACTTCCCCCTTAATCTAGGCTCGACCTACCAGAACCGGAAAGTAATTATCGGCCACATCAGCCCATACGGTAGCTGATGTGGCTTATAACATGGGAGAAGAAAAAGGAATGAAAAATCTTATAACAAATTCAATTAAAATACTTCCCCATCGTGCGGATACACATCCCGACAAGTTCTGTTCTTTACATCACGCTTTTTTTCGTTCATCTCTGGCACGCTTCAACGATCAGAATCGAACGAATTGCGGACGCAAATGCACTCCTTACGTCCCTCAGTTCAACCGCTCACTTTGGGCGACATTTGGGACCTTAAATGAAGCCATCACACGGAGAAGGAGATGTGATAATTACCTCCCGGGGAACGTCCGGTAATCCGGGGGGACCCCCAAAATACCCATAAAGCGTTGCAAATTAGACACTGCTTGCAAGTAATGCGCCCAACCGCCGACACTCTGGCAGGAACCCACGGTTACGCTCCATTTCAATCGTTCGGGATAGATTCAATCGCCTCCGTGTGGCGTCTTGTCCGATGTGTCTGTTCCGCATGGCGCAGACACACGGCGATGGGTGCTAAGAATGCTTGTCGCTAGATTGTTTCTAGCATTGCTTCACGGTGTTTTATTTACGAGCTGCTAATCGGGCCAAAGGCTCGCAGCGGTTGATCCCGCAGCACGAACATTCCACTATCCATTCACCACCTTCGCCGCCCGGTGGGTCACATTAGAAACGCGTCGTCGTCGTTTCGCATCTTGTGCTTCTTGTCGTCGTCCCTATTTGTGGTTAATTGAATGGAGAAAATGAATTAACGCAACGGGGATGCTTCAGTCTGGGGGACCCTGATCGGACCCTGTTCCGCGTAGATGTTTCAGTTAATTTTGTTTTCTTTTCGCGCTGTTGCTGTTTTGCCTTCTTTTTTTTGTAGATTGTCTTGTTTTTTTTGCAGCTCTCATTCTACTTCTACACCCGCGGGCAATATCGGCACCAGCATCTTTGTCGATGTTTTTGTTTTGGCCCACCGTCGGAGGGCTGATCACGCGAGCAGTTCTGCACATGATGGCAGCATTTGAGGGGAAGGCAAAACGGCACGTCTAAATCCATTAGTCTACTTTTTTGAGTCCATCAAGCGTTGTGTTTGGAGCGCAATGGTGTCGTTTGAAGTTGCTACATTGATATTTAATATCAGTTTCACCTATGTTATACGACGGAATTTTATTTTTGATGATTTTTACAAAGCAAATATAAATATTTTAAGAAGCAATACAAGATCATTGCTTTACTTTTTTATTTGTTATTTAATTAACTTACATTGTTTTCTCCACAAACATCAACTGTGGTGTTCTTAAAACCCTGCAAATGTTAGCAATAAAGCATACCTTTAGGCGCTAATCTACATGCTCATACTATTCCAGGTCATTCATGGTCAAACATCAATTTCCAGCCTACTCATCGGCTCGAATCTTCGTTGAAGCTCCATATCCACGCACCAACATCGCAAAACACGAAAAAAGTATCGAAAACTTCCGTTAATCTTTCACCAAATTTCATCCCGATAGCGATCAGTATCAGCCAATCATTCGACCCGGTCGCTTAAAATAAACCACCCTCTTTCTAGGATAAGCCACCTATCCGTCATGCAACCGACAGCAACACCTACCCACTCATCGACCTCGACCGAAGCTAAGCATTATGCATCATGATCCCAAATTTGGCTACACACCGCACAACCGATAATGGGTAAAAAGTCATCTACAGTCTGTGCGAACGAAGAAAAACAAAAAAAGGAGTAAGAAACAACAACATCAACCAATCACTCAACACTTCAACGGAGGTACTCCATCTCGCGAGGCGCGCAATAAGCGCGGGTAATGATAAGCAAATAATTATTAAAATATAATGAAGTAATTTGCTACGCTCCAAATATTGCACAACGCCAGGTGATGATGATGGCGGTGGCGGCGGCCGCGGCCCCAAGACAGGAGTCTCGGACGGCTCGCCGATTAAACATTTCCATACCGTGCGGGGCAGGGCAGTTTCGCGGTCGGTGCCAATCATTGTTCATATACCATCCCACCCTCATCACGCCCGCATCATCAACATCACCACCTTCAGCCGCGGCGTCGTTAGTCGATTGGCGAATCACGCCTGTGTGGTGGTGGTGATGGTGGTTGGTCGTAAGAGGTTGCTTTTTCTGTTTGGGTTCGATTTCTACTTAAACGATGAAGACGTTGTGTGCATGCAAAAATAGGAAACGATCACGCCAGAGCAGCGAGCGCACGATGCTTAAGCAGCCGATGAGCCTAAAACAAGCCGCACTTAGGCTACACGGTGGAGCAGAAGCAGCAAGAGCAGAAGAGCAGCTCGGGTTGGCAGAAGAGCTAAATCGTGGCTAATGCACCCCGCGATCGTCCAAATTGAGTTGCGAACATCTACGCACGGTTGAAGGCTTTTGCCGCGGCGAGCCGCAAACATCAACAAGTGCGTTGGTTTGTTATGTTTGGTTGTTCGACTTAATGCAGTGCCCAAAGTTACGGAATTGACCGTAGCGCAAGAGATGCACGGGCGCGCTAGCCTCACCCTGCAGGACGACCTGTACTCACTTGCTGGGGCGGTGGCCAGGGAAAGGGAACTACATACAAGCGCGGAATAAAACATAACACATTTGCTTGCGCTTGTGACTGTCTGCACGCAGCATGCACGCGCTGTAAGAACATTTTATTCTCCACCGTACGCGGAACTAATCATATTCAGCGCAAGGGCGAAAGAAAGCTTTAATTGGGACTGCAGGAATGCAAACATCATTGTTAGCGTACACATCTCTTTGTGGTTTCTTTGTTTTAATGCAACATCGTTACGGTAATGAGCAGCACCATAAGAAGCTGCAATGTGTTTTTTAGGTATTTTAATGTTTCTGTTTATGAAATGACTTACGGTGAAGAATAAGAATAATTGCAAGAGATGGTTTTGAAAATAAAGAAGAAGAAGTACATGCAATAACGATTGACAAATTATTATTTGAACGTTAATTAATAAGAAAATATAAAATAGTATCGTTCGTTCGTTTGCTTGTAACAAGAGACTTCAACGTCCGAGAAGACACGAACTCACCAAAGGAAAAATATGCTTCATGCAAAAACTTATTTCTGATCAAAAGATAATCTCATAAACTTCCTTTTGCAAAGGTGTAAAACAACAAAAAGCTATCATCAAAAGATAATCATGATCGTTGGTCTCCAAAACCCCAGTAGCTCCATGCTTACGGTGCCTTGAACGTGTCGATAAAATATGGAGCTTACGGTTAATGCCAACCATCGCGACACCTCTCTACTCTCTGTCCCTGTGTTTCCTTTTTCTTTCGCATGCAGATTGAACCACTTTTCAAAGTTACAGAAAGACGGAACGACACAATCCTCCATCAAAAGGCGCTTAGCTTCTTGTGTACCTCCTCCCCGGGCAGCGAACTCGCCCTGAAGCCCAGGGAACAGCGAAAGCATTTCAAGCGTCGATCTCGAGATCCTAATTTATCTCCCACTTCACATCAAGCTATGGGCGAACTAATTGAAAGCTTACTACGGATGGGCGATGGCCGTCGTTTAAGGTGCAGCCAATCTGTAGCTGATCGTTCATTAATCGGGCGTTGCACACTGGAAGGTTTGATGAAGCGAAGGAGGCAAACAACGAAAGTGTCTTTCGATCCCAAATCGTATGATAAAGAAAGAGAAAGAGATTTTAAAGAAAAGAGAAATTTTGGTATGGTATGCAGAAAAGCTGTAGGACAATTGAGAAAAGATATGGAATGCAATAAGTATTTCAAATAACTATGTAATATTTCATACCATTGATTTTCAGATCATTTTTTTCCTCTCTCAATCAATCAAACTATTAACATCACAAATATTGTTTGCTTGCGATTGTCACCAACAAACCAATATCGTTTTACATCCCTCCAATCAAACCGCAAAGCAAAGTGAACGACTTTCCAAACTTCATAACATTATCTCCGATTCCCCATCGAACGGAAACAATCATAACGTTGCATCACCGTCGCTGTGGGTAGGCCCTACGAGCACAAACCCTTCAAACCTGGTCATTAGGAAAATCGAAACAAAAACCCCAAAATGCATCGCTTATTAGTAAACATAAACCGGTGCGTGAGAAAGAGATCACTTTCACATACCGAAAAAGGGGGTCTTTGGTCACAGGTATTTTAAAACATTGTAAACAGAAAAAAAAATTGACTCGATTCTTGCTACGGGAACAGCTTTATTGAATCAATCAAAATACCGCACAACTGACAGTTGCAACTCTCAAACACTAAGCAGTATGGTCGTTGTCATTTGTGCATTTTTGACGCTCCTTCAAAGGTTTCATTTTTCAACCTGTCAATCGGTGCATTGATAACATTTTTTGCTCTCTCCCTGTGTCTATTTTCCACTCGATTTCACCGACTATCAAAATCTCACCCTTCCTTCCTTCAGCTCAGCGCATCTTTACGCTTGATTTCATCGCTTTAATTTTGCCCCTCGCGGCCCATGCTTTCCGCTTGATTGAGGAGAACATTATCACTCGAACGCCCCTTCGGGAGAGGCAACTATCGCACACGCACATACCGAAACTGATGCATAATTCCCGCACCCTCACACGATCATGGCGCGTCGTCGGTGCACCGGTAATGCACCAATTCGCATCACGAATCCCAACCATACCGGATCGGTACCGTGATCGTGCGAATAATAAAAGTGAAAACCAAACCCACCCACCCGAACGAAAGGTGTGAATTTTCCTTCCCATCACACGATGGGCCCATCGGGCCCGTTTGATGATGGTTTGAGCGAATAACGATTGTAGAAAAAAACTCCCTTAAATGCACCATGCATAAGTCACGGCAGGCTGTGACACTGTGCTGTGGAAAGAAAAATGATCCCTTCGCGTCTGCAGAGGGAAAATTCCACCACCCGCGTGCAGTAAAAAATGTCGCTCGAGAAGGGTTGGAAATGCAATGTTGTGTGAAAAAGACACCCAGTGCCAAGGTGATGAGAGCCCTTTTCTATGGGAAACAGACATCTACTGACCCGTTCCTTCCCCATTCCCTGCCCCAAGCCACTGGGTGTATGTGTATGTAATTTTATTTCTATGCAATTTTTCTTTTTCCCTTCTCCCTCCGTGGCCACAAACCCTTTCACTCACCTTGTTCCTTTTTGTCGTGTAGTGGGCGCTACCAGCCAGCGTGTGGACTAATTATTGCATTGTATTCTAAGTTGCTCGTATCACACACACATACACACCACACACACCTTGTCACACACTACACCTTCGAGGGAAGTTCGCTAACTAGATCACCGCCTCACACAGTCTGCACAGTCTGTGGCGCACCCTTCTTCGCACTTCCGTTTGCAGCGATGACTTTTGCTTTTGCTGCGTTTTGTTTCGTTTGCTGTGTGCCGGTGCACAATCAACCACCAAGCAGGCCGGGAAGGGGGATGGGGGCTTCGTTCTTCAGCCCGGGGAAGGGGGCCCTACCCTTCGTTAAGGGTAGCGAGGGGAGAAAACTTAGCCCTAACGCAAGGGGAGTTACTGTTGAGCCGGCAAGGTCTGGTGGTGATGAAGATGATACGTCAAGGTCTCGAGCACGAGAACGATGTGGTGGCGGTGCGTGTTGGATTGCTTCAATTGCTTCAGTCCAGTTGCAGCGGAAAGGAAGCAAATGTGCGTGGTGGGAAACAACTCTTCTTCACTCTGTGCAAGTGTGCATTCAAAGTGAAACTGAAACTTATCGCTTCACGTAGAACGCCCTTTCTGTCACTGCTAATGATGATTTAACACAGAGCGTAGAAAAAACACTATCACACGCATGCAGACAGTCGCTTGCTTTAATCACGCTGTTTTTTTTTTGTGAAGTTTAGAAGGTGAAATTTCTCTCCAAACTCCAAACACCGAACGTTTCACTTTTGCGCATTCAAATTAGCCGTACGAAGTTTTGGCGACACACTCGCTTGTTTATGTTTCTTTTCGTTTTCCGTGACGGTCGGGATGTTTGTTGTCGTTTATTTTTCTCTTCTTTTCGCTTCCTATTTCTCCCTCCTCCTTTTGAGTTGCCTAACGATCAATAAATCACCGAAAAATAAGGCGGAAGCGGATTCGATCGTGATAGTGCACCCGTATAACAACACGAAGCCGCACAAAACGGAAGCGCAAACCGGCCGCCGGTATGGAGAAATTAAAAGCACACGCACACACGCACGCACAAACACACGCAAACGGCACAGCGCGTACGCAAATTTTGGCGGAAGTGGCAAATTTCGGAAAAGGAAATCACGATCCGGGCGATCCGTGTAGCACCACCCCGGTTAGCACCAAGCGTGCACGCGCGCGCGCACACACACTCTCAGCGAAGAAGCGGGAGCCACAGCCACAAGAAGGCAAAAAAGTCCGTCAAGGCCGCTGGTCCAACGGCGAATGCAGACGGGTGCGCCAAGACGATGCCAAAGAAGGTGCCCCGGTGCCTCGGTCGGCGAACCAAGCCGAAAGCGAAGACACCGATTGGCCACCCGGACTAGCAGCCGTAGAGAGAGGAAACGAGTGGAGCATTCCGTACGCAGCAAAGTGGTAGCAAGCGGTGGAGATTTACACGCGAGCGAGCTCGCGCCGCCGCCGTCGAAGAAGGTGTGTGTGCGCAAGAAGGCAAACGCGATGATTTCTCATTTCTCCACCGCACTTCTGTAGGGGCGCTTGGCGGTTCGTTTCGTTCGTGGTTCATCGGTGAGTGACGACGGTTTCGGACGCGGGGCGCTTTTTTCAATGTTGTGCCAGGTCGTGAAGTGGTTGCTTTTCATTGCCTTTTGCTCTACAGATCGGTAGTGTCGGAAGCGTCGTTCGGCTGTGAGCGCTAGCGTGGTACGGTAGTATCAAAAGACTTCAGCGATTGATAAGAGACGAACCTCGGTAAAAAGTTTGATCAATTCGTTAGAACGATTAGCCTTTAAGGCTTATTTATTAATTTAAGTTTACAAATATATTTTAAAACTACATACAAATGTTTAAATGATGACCTAAAAATGATAATTTAAATATCCTATTTTCTTCATATATTGTTTGTATATATTTATGTCATTAGCTATGAATTCCGTTCTACGGTTGTTCAACCGACTTGCATCGTGTTCTATCTCAAGAACAATATACCCATCAGCAAACATGCAGAACAACCTGCAGCACGTCTGCCTTCAACATCTTCCCCAACCGGAGTGAACCATCATCGCAGGCAGACGACAAGCTCCAGCAGTCCCGCGAACCCGAACGTCGTAAGCACTCACCCGAGCAACCCGTGTTCATGCACAGCATGCCGCTGAGTTCCAGCACTTGAAGAAAGAGACCACCGTATAGTGCCACACACCACACCGTACCGCTCAGGAAAACCCTCTCACTCAGGGGGGTGACTCAGTGAAGCGTGCGTACTGTGCGGGGTAGAAGAAAAGCAATTTAAAATGATTTAATTTATCCAGCCATTACGCAACCTGATAACGACATAACGCCCTGTCACTGTTGACCGTTGTTTTGTGGCGTCCACTTTGGGGCACGATCATTATTAACCGTGTCACCTAGTGTTCTATGCGTGTGTGGATGGAACATTCCAGAAAAAAAAACCTTAGCATATAGGGTAAAAATATGAACTATAGATGAGTTTTTTTCCCTTTAAACAGTTGTTTTCAACAGGTCATGACTGACGTCAACGCTTCTAATCATTCACTTCCCTTTAAAGCTTACCCAAAAGTACACCCATCAAAGAAAACCAAGACATGATCATTAAATTTTATTACCCTCTCCCACCCTCCAACCAGAACCACAATTGTTCGGGAAAGAAATGAAATAAATCGGTAAGTAGCAACTTATTTCGATGTAATACATGCGGATACCGGCACCGTGCGATGATTGTTTCCCGCTTTTTACACCGGCATTCCGGCGTTTCGGGAAGGTTTAAGCGGTACACCTCTACGGTAATGTAACCGCAGCCGAAGATCATTTTCGTTGGTCCGTTTGAAGCGCACGTAATCCGTCTGAGATCAACACACCCCGGAGATCTATTTTTAAACAGCATCAACAACAACAGAACAATGCTGGAATGAGCTCATCAGCGGGTACGAAACGCACGGAAGGAAATTATGATCGAAAAACAGTGCAAATTGTTGCCTATTATTGTACGATCTATTGAAGCTTTTCTACGAGGATTCTAAAAACAAATGGGCTGTATGTAGTGTGAACATTTCTACCGTATTTGAATGTGTTCAGCATCTATTACACTAATCATATTGTTAGTTTGAAGTCTTCTGTCTAACCAGTTTTTCCAATGAAAATATAATCACTTCTAATGCCTCTAAGAGCCTAAACTACTCGCCATTACCACCTGCCCACCAAAACTATCAGCTTCTCAGGTCGATAATTTTCCCCAACAGCTCGTTTAAGCTGCCCAGGAGAACGCACCACCATCGTATTTGGTCCACTTTTAAGGTACCGGTCCCTAATTATGTCATCATTGCTGCCGCAACACATGCACGCAACGCAGCATTCTGGTTTCGTCCATTACCAAACGCTAGATTATTTCACCCAAGGACTGACCGGACTCGGGGCTTAACGGGAAAGCTCGCCCCACTCTCGATGGGGGGAAAAGAAAAATTACACTCTATCCCTCCCACCAGCAAAAACACTCACACACAATCTGCGCTGGTTGAAAGACAACTTTTTAGCTGCCTCCTCTCCTGCGATGCATAAATGCTTCCCACCCAAACAAACCGGAAATTCGAAACTGGGAAAAATCGGTGCACCTATCCCAATCGGATCCGCATCCAAGCATCCGCGGGCAGGCAAATTTATCTCATACACAGTCTCTTCTTCCCGCCACCGGCACCGTTGGAAAGCTGCTGCTCCGGGCTCGATCAACCTGAATCCGTGGAAACTGGTTCCGGACAACATTTTTCAGCGACTGTGCAAGGGGGCTCGTTTGGATTCTTGTTCCATCTTCACACTGGCCGCTGCATGCCTTACATCCGCACAGCAGCGGGATGCAGAGAGATGCAAAATTCAAGCACCAACTGCGCCCTGTACCAGGAAACCGTTATCCTTGTTTAGGGGTTTGTTGGTTGGTATTAGAACAGGCTAGAAAAGTGGACCGAGAGGCAATCCTTTCCCTGTGTCTGTGGTATCATGTCCAAAACGACCTGATTTCGTAGGGGGAAATTAATGATTCTAGCTGAATGTTATTTAGGATGGGTAACATGGCTCGATGCGACATATGATGACATTGCATGCACAGAAAGTATTAACCCGATTGGATCGAATTTCACGGTGGAGTAGTTTGAATAAAAAAATGGCACCTACGAGTAGTATTTATCATAGGAAACGATATGGAAAACAATCCTGCTTTAGATAGGAATTGTTGTATCTTGTACTTTTAAACGTGGAATGAAGAAAAGTGGAACAAGTGCAAATGTTGCTGAAAAGTTGAATTGACTGAAGGACCTGTAAAATAATAAAAATAGTTCTTTCTGTTCAATTTTGCTTATTTTTTAAATCATCTTTTACTAAATAGGTTCACCTTCAATGTAACATTCAATAGACTTCAATTTAAGAGCACGCGACGAACCCCTTTTTATAAATGTCAATAAAGTATCTAATTTATGTCTACAAACTGCTTTCAATATAAGGTTTTAGAACAATTTAAACTATTCAAAATCAAGTCGTGTTTGCAGAAAGCTTCAGTGGATTTAATGGAATATTATCCGTAGGCTTTTGTTTTGTGTTTTTTACGTTTTTAAATAAAGTAAACTAACCATAACAAATTAATATCATCATTCATTCTAAATCTGAATCTTCAAAGGCCTAGGTACAATATAATCCTCCAACCTTGCTTCACACCGAGCGCTCGGGACAAGCAATCAATATTTTACGCTCCATCACGCCTGCAGTAACGAAGAGCGATAAAACTTCCCCCAACCGAACGCTGTCACGCTCGATCGCTTCACTTGCTCCCCCAGCTTTACCACCCCAAGCACGCGCTTAATGCCCAATTGGTACGATAAACAAACAGGTGAACTGACACCTGCTCGCAATACGCACTTGTCACTTAGATCATTGTCCTACTCTCGTGGTTTTTATTGCGGCCCTCATCTAGCCTCATCCCGGGCCTGCCCAAACAAACGCAACTGCACCATGTAACGCTGCAACGCTGAAGCAACTCCTATCGCAAGCCCAACTCCGCTTAAACCGATTTCGTAAAGAAATGCAAAAGCAAGGCTCATCCCCGATACGGTCTGTCTCACGGCCGGGTCTGACTTTATGTGGAAATGAGCTGGCAGTAAATGCTCCACCGCAAGCGTGGACACCCATGTTGGGGCTGGCGTAGCAGATGCGTCCCTACCGCCCCATAATGTACGCACGGGATCTGTTGTCTCCGGCAACCGGTTGCGGAGTTACCGGTACAAACCGGCGGTCACCCTTACCCCCAAAGACAAAACCGTTTCCCGAGGGGGCGTCCGATGGACAATTGAAGAAATTGAAAACTTTATAAATATTTCATTAGAGCCGAGAGCCGCTTACCTTCTTCACCTGCGCTCGGGGGTTGACGGTCGTGTACCCGCATGGTTTGGTCGGTGGACAAAACACTACAACGCTGTAAAGGCGCGTCTAAAGATGATTCAACCGGGAGAGCCGCATGAAGATTCGTCGTAATTCATTCCGTGAGCAATCAGGGTAATTTATTGCGTCCCCTGGGAAAACTGCCCATTGGGGCACGATGGTGCGTCGCTGAGCAGCAGCGATCTGTGCGTAACTCGTGCGTTGTTTTGCCCCCTTCGAAGCTGATGATGCGCATGTCCTACGACGTGCGGGATCGGTTTTATTTATGTGGCTTTTGAATTTTCCTCCAGCGGTGCAAACAAAATGCCAATCAATGTTGCCGCGTCTGTGTGATTGGGTATACACAATTGAACGCTTATGATCGTTCGCATACTACACCGGTGGGAGTTGGAGGAAAATTCTTCCAAACAGCCATGAATTTGCTTCGCTCGTGGGGAGGATGGGGATTAGATTTTCCCAGGTTCTTTGTACGCTAATGTTCATGTAATGACACAAATCGTCCATTTGCGAGAGCGATTGCGTTGGTCGCTGTGATGTGTTGAAATATGGTTTTAATCATTGCCGTGCATTACCGAACATGGGAAACAGTAGTTTCAAAGCAGCTTGGAATAATAAAGGTGTTGTTTTCTTGTCCAGATTACTTTTATTTATATATGGTGGTGAGAGGCGATTGGAGCTTTTTTCATGATTTACCATGGGATTGTAATAAATGTAATGAAATTCCAGTTTCTTTTATTTAAACTGCATTGTGTTTGTATATTTCAATTTTACATAAATTTTAAAAATGATGTTAAACACTACAAAGAAACAACATTCAATCAATTGACATTAACTTGTCTATTTATGCAATCAAAATATTGGATAATCTCGCAGAAATATTACAATGTATAAAAATACATTGTAAAAAACTGAACCAAATTGAGAACGGAAATATAAATCCATTTCTAAAACAAGATATCCACATTGTATGCATTGAATGAACATCAGTAATGCATTTTAATAACGGCTGCACACCAACCTGAACTGCTCCACATTAAACATTAAAGACTGAACTTCAAACATTTACTTCAAATCGGGAACACCTTAAAAAACTTGCAGACATTTTTTACTGTCTAAACACGTACATTGACCACACATTTCAAACTTATAATTAACGGTTCAAACGGCTTAAACGAGCGCACAGATCCGGGTGCATCCGGGGAATAGAGTGTAAACCCCGCGAGTAGATGATGCTTGAAACATCCGAATGCCCTATCCCGAGCGCTACATGCAAATAACGAGGACGGCCTCGGCTATCGCCACTAAAACAAAACTAGCTTTGCATCACACTTCACCGCGTTTAAGGTCAGAGTCGCAATGAGGTTTTGGGAGGCTCCGAACCCCGTGCGCACTTCCAGCATCCCTGAGAATTCGCCGCGATGTTCGCCTGTTCGCCGGTTCATCTTCACCCCGTTCGATCCTGCTCGACCAGACTTTCCACTTTGGGCATGACGGCGTCCCGGCGTACATGACCGCACATTAAACACACATTACGCGTGCGTTTATGCTGTCCAGTTGACGGTGTACCGGTCGGCTAGTTTTCAGTCGCCGCGCGGGTCCATATATTGATCATAATTTATTTGTTAACAGCACGTCTCGTTTCGTACGGCCGTGAAAATCCACCCAGGGCCCTCTCAGGTTTGCCCGTTTTCAGGTGCACCGTGCTGCACCTTGGTCAAGTGGTTGTTGTGGTTTCGCGGTTTTGCTACGCCCGTTTTGAGGATGGATAAGAACGGTGTCTAACGGTGATTGAGGAGCCTGCGGAACATGATGTTAGATTGTATGATTAGATATCAGGAGCATGGTGAGAGCATTCGAATTTCACAGGGAAGATGATTCTTCTTCCAGTTTGAATGAGGTATTTATGTCATTGAATGGTTAAAAAAAACTTGGAAACTTGGTTTGATTAATCTCACATTGAAACGAGTTCTGTAAGTCATGCAGATGTTAAGCTATTAAATGTAAATGTTTTGAATGACAAATGTGTCATGTTCTTGATAAGATTATCGGAAGGAACAGAAATGAAAGTGTGCAAATTTTTGCCACCTCCCTAAATAACTTGAAAGAGCAAGTATCTCATTTCCTGTCTTCAAACCTAACCTTATCCATTCCAGATCCTCTAACAAATACTGCTCATTAGTACCCGAGCAACATCAACCCAAATAGTGTCGATTAACCTCGAGCGTAAACAGCAGTCCAAAGAGCAGTCTTCACGCTGAGATTCGCAAAACAGCCAACGGGTCAACCAGAGTCCACCATCCTAAACAACAAAACACAAAACAACGACGTCAGGCGGCATAGTGATCGCTCGGCGAATTTGCTCGGAAGATGATCCCGTTTTGTTTTCTCGCAACTGTACCGCGCGGGACATACCACCCGGTCCACGCCATTTGTTCGATTTCACTCCGGCATCAGGCATTTCCTGCCAGTGATGAGGTTTTTGTTTCCCGACCTTACTCAGATGTTTTGTTTTCTTATTATTATTTTTTGTGCCGGGAAGTTTAGGGGGTAGGTGGTACATTTAACACTCCACCATGTTTGATTGATGTTCCCGTTCAAAGTAATCGTTGCGTCGGTACACTTTAATGAACCTATTTTTGCTCGTTGGTGCCCGCTTTGCCTCCGATTTTTGCTCGCTTCTTGGCAGGTTTCCAGGCGTCATGCGTTGCGCTGTTTGCTTTAAAGCATATAAGTGGGTGAAATGAGAAGGTCTTATCAATTGTAGATACATTATCGGTTTAAAGTTGTGTCTAGCTGTTCAGGCTGCATGATATAATGATTTGTAAATCGATCTTGTAAATATTCTGAGAATGCCATTAAGGTTCACAAGAGCCAATATTCAACACAGATCATCACAGAGCAACGAAACCTAAAAAAATCAGAACAAATCTACATCACAACATGTTAGCAATTTCCTGAATACTTTCTTATGAATTAGTTGCTGGTAAATCCTTATATCTTCTTTGATGCTATAAATCAATTGAATTTTAGATCATGATCAGTTTAAAGCCATATTTAGTCATTAAATTAATCAGCCGCAATCGTAGTGATTTTGGAGAGCTTTCTGGCATATTCAAACTTGTAAGGATTTCATTTATCGATATGGGATAAATTCGATTAATCGATCGATTTAGACTTATTTTTTTTTTTTATTTGCAGATAATTCATATTCTATGAAGTTCTTAATAAATAAATAGTATAGTAATTAACAGTCGTGTTAATGGGCTTCATCATTATATTTATGTAGACTATGCAAATCTCTGAGTACATTTCCTAAAAAACTCTAACAAAGGTCAAAAAGGACATGGCAAGTTCATGATCGACACATGATGATAGAGATTTAAGCTCATGAATACATTTTGAATATATCTTTTTATTAAACAATGGCATATTAAATCAAAAGAATCCTCTAAGTCATCGTCCTTTCTAAAGCCGGCTTAATTGATGCCATCAACTGAACATGTATACAATCTTTCTGGAAACACCTCCAAATGACCTTCCAACCACGCGCAACACGTTGTTTAAAGGTCTCTGAACCTGTCGCCAAAATAACCACTAATGTGAAACTAATCAAACCTCCATCTGGTCACAATTGTACGCGAATCAGCCATAACAACAGGAACCCATTGCTAAAAAAAGAGCCAGGAATTACTGTCGAGTTTAAATTTATTGAGATCTTCGATAAAAGTTTGTTGACCATCGACCAATCCAACGCATGACAATCCCGGGGATCGGTCGTACCAAAAACGGTGGCTTTGTTTTCCCGGGCACCGACAAATAAATCATTTCAGGGAGTTCAGGGTTGGAATAAGTTGAGCTAGAAGGTTTAAAATGCAAATCACTCCCCAAAGCCCTGTACCACAATGCCATTGTGGTCGCATCAGTGCAGCATCCACCACGTTCTAGCCATTTAGTGCTCGTGCGTATGGTACGTGCTGCTGGGTTAGTTTTATTATTTTCGGATACATTACCCATGGATGACCTTCGCACCTGACTGCCCCGAAACAGACTGCCGGTCTGATGCTGGGCACTGGTAACGTACCGAATTAACACCAATGGAAAAGTGTGACCCAGGCGTGAAGGTGTCCCACCCAGAACCCGTCGTCCCGTCGTGCCGTCGATGTCGATTGATAGTGATCAATGTGTGAAACCGTGCCACTGTTAGTGCTCGGTTTAAAGCCATTCAATGCTGCGGTTAAGCCACGGTGACCACAGGGCGCCAAGCTCGCTACCGATGGGCGGGCGGAACGGTCTACCAAACATCCGCCCGGTGCATTCGATTTGACCGTCAGCGTCGGTTGGAATTTCAATGCGTCGTTTGTATGTTGTTTGGAAATGGTTAAATTTAACTACTGTGATCTTGCTCTACATTTCACACTGAGGTTCACTCGGGTTTGAAAAGACCCGGGCACACTGTTTGCTGAAGGACTTTTGCAGCTTTTTTTCTACTGTATTATAATTATTTCGATTTGAAATAGAAACATCGCCTCTTCAACACCGATCGTTTTCATCGGTAGAAATTTTCTTGCTTTATACAGAGAAAAATCTTCAATCCCAGACGCCTTCCCCAAATCACGTCCGCAAGTAGCACGGGAGTAAGTTATCAAGTTGTCATGATCTACGATGCCCCGATGACACCCCTTTTGCGCCAGCACGCCGAACATCACATCTTATCGAGAATGGTACGTGAAAGCCCCCTTCTTTGCGCAATGCGCTTGCGGAACCGCTCCACAAATGATTACAATCGTACATTCAACTTCAAACACAGCGTTCGATCCGAGATTTATAGCCACCCCGATACGAACTGAGCATTCCCCTCGCGGTGGTTGTGGCAAGAAACAGACAGATAAAACCTAGAAATGGGGAAATAGAAATCTGCTGCCCGTTTTCGCTCCTCCAGCCAGTGATTGCGCACGCGGGACAGTTCGATTGATATCCCGGAGGATATCTCCGGGAAAATGCTAATTAAATGCTTCACCTGTCCTTGCTCGTGCACGTTGTCTTGTGTGCCTCGCGTGTGCTGCAAACAACGAACATCTTCTCCCGCTCCGTAGAATGTAAGAAAATACAAAATTGCAATGCGTAAGCAGGTTCGTTTTTTGTTCATTGCTTCAAAGAGTATCGAGAATTGATGTCCATTGCATCAGAACCGGTGGAGAGAGGAATAGCGTTTATTTGATTCTATTGCAATTGCAGGTCGCTTCTGACAGGATTTACCCGCTGCTCTGCTTCTTTTTCTTTCATTTTTACATCTAAACTGAGCTGAATTGTGTGCTGATAATCTCTGAAGGTTGGAATGCTGCATGCAACCTTGGCGATAACTCATCGCGTAATGATGATTTGTGTTTTTGTATAGATTTGTTCTTGGGCGTCCCCGGCTTTACGTTACCATGACATAGAAAGATCGGTGGCTCGTGATAACGTCAGTTGCATAAGCGGAATGATTGTTTGCATTCATAATTGAATTAAGAACAAATGTTCTTGTGAAAGAGATTCAAATAGATTGATAGTATTTCTAATTGGAATAGTGTTTGATGATAATAAAATGGATTTTAGACAGCAACTTTATAACGGCTGTTTAACTCTTGTAAAGAACTTCCTACCGAGCAATGAGTTTAAAAAGTCTTTTTAAGTATATTTTTTATGATTTTGATTAGAATTTTGCCTGTTTATGGATAAATTAGCCATTATTGTGTTTAACATGGCAATCAATAAAACAAAAAAAATATGCCTCTTTGTCTCATGCTAATAGCACACCAAATGCAAGGAATCATGCTTAGTTAAATAAAAAGTTTTGCAACATTTTCATCAATTATGACATCATTTGAAATGCGAAATGTGTCCTCCCCGCTGAGTGGCCTTTTCCACATCGCTTCAAATTTGTCATATTGCTCTCCTCCCCAAAAAAAAAGCTCCGAAACGCCCATAAACGCCCAAAACCCCTCATCGCAAATCGCGTTTTTTTCACCGCTGGCCATGGACGATGGACGCGTTTAAACCCGATTCGGGCTTTGTTCGGGGCTAAAAACTTTTCTCTCAACATGACCATCTCCTCCCTGCTCCCCCAATGGCTCAAACGCGTCGGTGAACTCTTGCTTCAAGCCAAACAGTTTCCAATTCGTCACCCTCACCCATCGATGTAGCTCACCTCGCAGCTTCACACACTCGCACACAGCGCCGCTTTCCGGATGCGTGCAACAAAAGAACTTCCGCTTTTTTGCTGTCCCCAAACCGCCCCGCCGATGTAGTTCTTTTTCGTTTCAATCCACCCGCTTGGTGTATGAAAATCGCATTTCCATTTCATCACCTCTCCAACCACTGTCTCCCGATGAGTGTGCGGGTGGATGGGGTGGCCGTCCGGGTCAGCGAAGCGTTCAACCTGACGCGATAGATCACAATTGATCATACGCGCAGATCGGACTTACGTCGCACCAACACCACCGACCCATCACACACATACACACACACACTTGATAATGCATTCCATCTTTTTCCTCCCTATTCTCTCTCGTTAGACTATATGTAAAACTGTCCACTGTGAACGATCGGAACAAAACTAAAAATAAAAAATCAACAGCCAATGCGTCACGTCAGCTCTGTGTCGCACAAAATAGTTAGTCAGTGTGGGTTTCTTCTTTACTGTTGTAAGCTGTTTTTTGTCATACACTCAACCATCGTGCATCATCCATCCCTTTCCAGCTTGGTTTGCTTTATCACTCCCCTCCCCCCTTTAAAGGGTCAGCCAGCTAATTTGCCTTTCATGGGTGGTCGGAAAAATGGGGACATTATAGGCAGAATATTCTGCCGCCCGATATTCAGTGCTTTACGAGATCTCGCTGTGAACGGTTTTGTTTGCGCCGAAGCTAAAGTTGGTGCGCCGGTTTTGCAGGTGGGTTGCAATCGATGCAAGGGAAGATTTTTGGCCCAAAAATCCCCATTGGATTACACAATCGCTTTGCATAACGCTAACAGTGCTACTGGAAAGGACTGAGCCAGCCAGCTAACAAACATACTGCCTGAGTTTTGGTGACAAAGTTTGCTGGTGGAAGCAACAAGCTCTACGTTGAGCTTTGTATTAGTTTCGTGTTGCAGATTGTGAGTTTAAAGAATGATTTTACTGACTGCTTAGTGGTGTTTGGTGCTGGCGGTGAAAATTCTAAACCAAGTGTTGTACTGAATTTTGGGTGTTCGTTAACAGTAGTAGTTAAGTGTGCTTGTAGCTTTCAGTGACATCTCATCATTTGTAAAGCACAGTGCGTTTCAGTTACAGCGGTAAAATTTTCATTTAAGTGTACCAATTTGTGTGCTACAGTAGTTCCAGTGTCTTGTTGTGCCAGTGTGTTGAATTTAACAGGTGAGGAAAAAGAGCTTTTCAACAGATATTAGATAATGAAGAAGAAAATCATGAAGAATTAGTATAAGAGAAGAATGCAAAGTGGATGATACTTGTGATCCCCATCTTCCCATTACTATCTGTTTCTTTAATATTCGATTAGTGTATAATATAAGTAAATCGTTGTGTGTACTTTAGATGCTTTGCAATGCGTATAGACACATTTTATTTGCAAAATTTAAGTATTTTTGTGTTTAGACAAACAATCCATAACAAATGTTGCATACCTTTAGGCGATCTGAGTGGATAAAAAGTAACGATCACTCTTAGTATCTTAGTATATCAGTACCATGCACGCTGTTCACAGCATAAACGGTGAACAAAACTGATTGAAAATGCTTTTAAATGTTTGAGCCATTTGAAAATAGGTAAATGCATTGGTCACTCATTTATACAACGTATCTCAGTGTTTTGCTATAAATTTTTGTGATATTATTCAACGCTGAAATGGTGGAGTTTACTCTTGAATTGTGAAGCATTGTTAAATAATTCCAACACACACTAATTTACATCTTAATTTTGATATTTCATTGATATTTATTTTACAACGTTTTTCTCCTCTGTTATGCCCTCTTGGATGTTTTTATTTGGTTTCAAATGTTTTGCATGTTTTTTATTCGTCATAATTTAATTTTATTTTTTTCTCTTTAAAACTTTTAAAATTCAATCTACATGCGTGTTATGTACTTAGCCTATAAGCGATCGATGTAACTCCTCAACATTATTAACTGCAACAACCCTTACCCTTACTTCGGATAATTATTCATGCACAGTAAACCACATCTAACATGTTTTAGACTTTTTTCCCCTCTTCAGTAAACTGTGCAGCCCTTGCGCTGAAAACTGAAGCGTGCACAAAAGAAAACACCTTTCGACTAATTTTGTCACACCTTCAAATTACCTCGATCGATCGACACAAATCATCACGTATCGAAAAAACAGGAAACCCCTAATTCGATCGTAACCACAAACGCACGCGACCTCGCCACAGTTAACAGTGGTTTTTATTCCCTCTACAACTCCCTATGCAATCGTCATTTAACACGAGCGAAGGGTTACACCAGCCGCGTTACACACGAGCTGTTCGATCAGAATCAGAATCTGTTGCTCTGTGGCTGACCTCAATCAGTGGCCCATGGGTGGCTACTGTACCCACTGTCCTTCGGCTCAAATTTCCCCGTGTTGATAACACGCGCCCTACCCAAAGGTACCAACCACCTGATTCTGAGCACTGATGGTCCAATTTTCAGTGATCACGCTCGAGTTGCTCGGTAATGTTCTAACCATCGAGCCAGCACGCCAAACCATTTCATTTGACCACAGAAAACGTTCCACACACAAACCCACCAAACACTCACTTTGTGAATCGAAAAGCCCACAGCACAGTAACGACATTCCATCAGCGCTACCATACGATCCCACAGCACCCTTCCAGCTTCAAAAATGCAATCAACGTGGGGTCGCCCTCTTCAGCTCGTTCTAGCCCATTTTCCCTAGTTCTGGCTGCTCCCTTGCTTTCCCCTCTCCATTGCCCCTCAGGCTCCAGTGCCCAACAGGCTCGGTCGTGTTTTTTGAAACTCATAAACCGTGACAAATCAACTGTTCCGATCAGCAGCGGAAGTTGGTTCCGGTTTTTCTCTTTTGCGCTCCGGCCGAACCATTCTGCGTAACGCACACCGCGCGATCCACAACCGCAAACAATTACAACGACCAGTGTCCAAGGGCCACCGAATGCTGACCCTTCCCGCACATGCCGAGCGTCGCCTTCCCGCACACTTTTAGAATGGTCGCATTTGATCGCATCGCAGTGGCTTTTTAGGTACGAGCGGAGGATGAGTGGGAACAAACGAATTAAGTTAAACGCACCCGCCCCAGGGATGGTGCTGGGTGGCTGTGGAAAATTTCTCTCTATACGTGGAATGAAAAGGTTTTTGTGTGTTTGGATACAGATCGGTACAGTTCTTGATGGAACTCTCGCTTAGCTCACAAACTACGAATACTGTTGTGTAGAGGCATAGAACAAATTTGCACCGAAATAGGAGATTTGTGTGTGGTGAAAAAGGAAAGTTTTTGCACAAAGGCTCACCACATATGGTATATTTAAAGCCAATTAAGCTCTAATATCCAACATAGAGAAGGGAAAAGCAAGGAATAATTTGATATAAATAAAATCGTATAACAAAGAACAGCCTAGAAATACGCCTAAAATTATGCAATTATTAGTAAAATAGAAAATTATGGGTCGGATATAGGGAAAATTGCGATTTAGGACGCTTAGAGCTTGTGTTAAGAAGAATAAATCCTATTGGATTCGATAACTAAGGTCCTTTGAACCCATTTACCTTCTTTTCAGCTCGTTGAAAGCTATGAAGTGGTGACATGAACGAAAGATGCAGAAAACACTTTCTGTTTAGGCCTACTCCTTCAAACGACACTTAATACTGACAAGAGCCTAAATCTACTCGTCACAACTTTAAATACCTGTCAGTTCTTTTGAAATCGGAATAATCACCAAACGGTCCATACCACATCGGCCATTTTGTACAGTTGCACCGGTGGCAACTAGCAGCAGTCGCTGCTCGTGTTCGCTATGCGCAAAAGGCAAAAGCTCCTACCGGGGCTATCGGACGTAACCGTACTCGTGCTGCTTGCCCGGTTCGCCCTGGTCCTGGGTCAGACGACCTGCAACAACGGCCAGGGTCGCGTACTGTACGAACGGCTACCAAACCAGCAGCTCCAGGGGTTCGACGATGACGTCGTGCGTGATTCGGCACCACCGTTTCGAGTGCTGGAGAAGTGCCAGGATTTGTGTTTGCGCGATCGTACCGCCTCGAACAATCTTGGCCGGGCCTGCACCAGCTTTGATTTCCAGCCCGGTAGCCGAATTGCTTCGTTCAGTGGCAGCGTTGAGTATGAGGAATCGACGTGCTATTTGACGCGGGAACAGGCCGCTCCTGAGGGTATCGGCAACCTGATGCTCGTCCCGAACAGTGTCCATTTTACGGAAGTTTGCATCACCTGTAAGTAGAGAAGGGCTAATTGTCATGATATTCGTAGGAACAGGTTTTGAGGATTCTTTGAACTTTTTCCTCCCCAAACAGCTAGTCGTCCCGATCGCGAATGTCCCAGCAGACGCTATGTGTTTGAGCGTCATCCAAGGAAGAAGCTGAAGCTCCCGGTGTCCGACATCAAGGAGGTTACGGCTGCCAATCGTTCCGACTGTGAGGACAAGTGCCTGAACGAATTCTCGTTCGTTTGTCGCTCGGCCAACTATGACTCTACTCTGCGCAGCTGCGCCATGAGCCGGTTCACCCGCCGGACACATCCCGAACTGCTAGAGGACGATCCGAACTCGGACTACCTGGAGAACACCTGTCTGAACGCGGAACGGCGCTGCGATGGGTTGATCGTGTACGTGAAGGAAGAGAACAAACGTCTCGGCGGCCCGTTCGAGGTGGAGATCTTCAACAACATGACGCTGGAAGAGTGTCAATCGCTGTGTCTGCGTGCGGAAAAGTACTTCTGCCGCTCGATCGAGTTTGACGATCAGACGAAGCAGTGCATCTTGTCGGAGGAGGACTCCGTGTCGCAAAAGGACGATCTGAGCATCAGCTCAAGCCCGACGCATCATTTCTACGATCTGGTGTGTCTGGATAATCGTAAGTACCAAATCAAACCGATTGCTACCGTACCTGGAAGCAATGGATAACCTCGCTTTGCGCTTCGCTTGCCTAAGACCCTGCAGTACGGGGGTTGTAACCCCCTTCAATTCTGGGGTTGTGGCTCTAGTTTGGTATTTTAGAGCTCATTGGATTCTCCCTGTCAAGGTTCAGCTCGTTCTGAGGGTGGAAATAGATCCACCTCTAGCAGTAGTACGATACGAGAAGGTCCATACGCACGCTTAAACGCTATATATCTCTCCTTCTCCCTGTAATAAGCTTAAGTATCTCAAAAGCACGCTTACCTACCTCAAGTCCATCTGATCCATCATTCCCACGTCACTGTAGATTGGGGCATCCTTCAAGGGGTGCGTCCAATGCTTCCTTCTTCCCACACTTCCCAAGCGTCACAGTTTGAGGCCAATGTTTGTATTCTTGTCCCACCTTTGAACACCTCCGCCCTGGTTTTGCTGCTGAGACGACGAGCCTTAACCAATAGAAAAAAAACTGGGCCCGCCAAAGCATTCGCGTCAATTTGTCCTGTCAGCGATTTCCTTCCCAACATGACCTAGGTCCTGATGTCTTAACAAAGGTCATTCATTCGATCGAGATCTTCAGGTGTCCTTAGGCTTTGCCCATAAAGAACCATACACAAACAAAAACCTTACGGGGGAATCCAATGGGGGCCTAAAAGTGCCATCCAAGACAAAGCGCCGTAGCGTTCAAGCGAAACGTTTTAGTAACAAAACTCCAACATTTTGTTGCGATCTCCTATGTACGTCCCAACCGACCCAGAGCGTGGTGCCGAATATCCGGACAACTCCGTCACGTCCCATCTGTTTGCGAGTGGCCGCCGGCCCGATACCGCCTTCCAGCGGTATCGCAACTCGCGTCTGGGTGGGGAGTTTCACTCGGAAATCACTGGCAGGTCGCTGAGCGAGTGTCTTGACGAGTGCCTGCGGCAGACGAGCTTCCAGTGCCGGTCGGCCGTGTACAGCGATCGGTTCCGCACCTGTCGTCTCAGCCGCTACAACCAGCGGGACGGTATGCGCATCATCTACGATGCCGATTACGATTACTATGAGAATTTGATGCGTGAGTATCTCGAACGTCAGGCTTTTTCCTGGGTGGGTGAGGGTGAGATTGACCACCCTTGAACTACTATTTCTTTTAACATTCTCATTGATTCCACCTGATTCCTTCCATCCTTTTTATCCCGTTCACGACCCATTCCGCCGCTTTGCTACTCACACACCCACTGTTCCACAATGACCAACCCCGATTCGAACCCACCGCAACAAATACCCGCTTTATCTGCGATATTCCGATTCTCGTTGCCATTTTTTCCAAGCGCACCTAGTCGGGGGAGACACGGATACGACCAATGGGCGACCGGACCCAACCGATTGGCGACCACCGTACGGAGGAGGTAGGTTAAAAGAAGCGCCTGAAGCGTTTGGGTTCCATTTCCCACTAAAATCCTCTGGTTGTTTCTACCGTAGATCGCGATCGGGATCGTGTGCCGGATGATAGGATTCCACCCGGACGCTATCCGCAGGGTGATCGGTATCCTATGGGATCGAGACCGGAGTATGGAGGTAGGTTACACGTTATGTACATTGCTTGCGATTCGTTGCACCTTGTCAATAATCGGTATGTGGTATTTAATCAATTTAATAATTTATATACAGTGAGAGGAGAATACAGAGGTCTCTCTAATCTGAAGCATCTCTAAGATTAGTTGTTTTCAAAAATGAGCGTTTTGATCATTCCGTCATACTTTTTACATGTTTTATCTCCTCAAGGTGAATATCTTGATTAACCTTGATGAGCAAAGCTGAATTATTGAATTAAGGTGCCTAGAAATATTCTATTCGAAGGTCAAATGATACCATAATACAAACTATGATCTCTTCGATACTACATAACAAAACTCTTAGTAGAATTTTCACAAGTCTTTGATATGTCGCCAAGTCTTTAAATGTCCTTAAGTCTGAAACACATTTTTATATGTCCCGCTCTATTTCATTCATGTGTTATCCCTCCAAGATAAATATCTAAAAGAATAAAGATGAATAGCTATAAGTCCCTTCAGGATCACTTAAACTATATTCCACTTTTTTGAGTATTGAAATAAAATTGACGAACTTCAGTAGCTTCAAAAACTGCAAGTACTTGCTCTGAACATCCCCAACATTTGTGCTCACACCACATGCAATATCCAAAAACCAAGGCACCAAGAACCGTGCCGTGCAATACCCACACAATCCTAAGCACACTTCCTCACGCCCACAGGTGAACCGTTCCCCGGTGGCTATCCACCGACCGATCGCTATCCCGGCTCGACCGATCGCTACCCGGTCGGACCGGGCACGGACCGCTACCCATCGGGTGGCGGCGACTACGACGGACGCTATCCTCCCGTGTACGACAATCGGTTCCCAGGAGACCGGTACGGTCCCACCGATCGCTATCCGGGCGATCGTGACCCCGACCCAATGTACCCGGGCGGTCCAATGCGCTATCCACCACCACCTCCACTGCCACCGCCCGGTTCAGGCTACCCTTCCGATTCGCGCTATCCTCCACCGATGCCGATGGACTCGCGCTATCCGATGGATCGCTATCCACCGTCTGACTCACGCTATCCGGCGCCCGATTCGCGCTATCCGGCCGATGCACGCTACCCACCAACGCAGCCGGACGCAGGTGGTCGATACCCACCCGGCCCAGCACCAGACTCGGGACGCTATCCACCCCCTGAATCTGGACGCTATCCACCACCGGACTCTGGGCGCTATCCACCGCCCGTTCAGCGTCCGGACTCACGCTACCCGGTAATGGCACCGCCAGCTACACGCTACCCACCACCCCAGTACATGCCACACATGTACGGTTCGGCTGTGTATCCGGTAGTACCGTCGCGAGCTCCACCCAACCGTGGCTACGGACCAGACCCATATCCGGCACCTCCCGGTGCCCGCCCAATTGACAACAATCGCTATCCGCCCGCTCCGGACGCACGCTACCCGCTCGAACCGGTCGGTGCGCAGGGCCGCTATCCGACCTCGCCGAACGTGTCGCCGTTCCACAAGTACATGACCGGACCTGGCCGTCCATCGGGTAAGTTGCCTGTTTTCACTACTATCTATGTTCTACACGTTTGCCACGCTAGCAGCACATCAAGAATGGTTACTGTAAGTCTGCAGAGGACATTGGATTTTCGCTAAGATCCGCTTCTTTGTTCCTTCAGCAGGTTACGATCCTTACATGGGTGGGTATGAACCGCAGCGTGGATATGTGGACGATCGGTACGGTGGCTACTACCCAAGTGGGGGCGGTCGCTTACCACCCCCTCTACCACCACCAATGCCAGCGTTTCCCGATCGTGATCGAGGCTATCGGCGTCCGGCCGTCGGCATGGCACCGGACGGCGGTGGCTATCCGTTCGAAATTCCGTACGGCCCCTCAGGCACCGGGTACGATAACACACTCGGCGGTGGCGACGGTTTCGGTGGCTACGGACCACAGCGACCGTACGAAACGCGCTGCGACAATACGGACACGTTCAAGCAGGTCGCCGCCAAGCGCAAGATGCGCAAGCAGTACATCCGGCGCGTGATCAACGCACCATCCCTCGGCATCTGTCAGCAGGAGTGTGCAGGCGCACGGGACTTTATGTGCCGGAGCTTCAACTACCGCGACAGTGCACCGTACGAAACGGAGGGCAACTGCGAGCTGAGCGATCGGGACTCGCGCGACCTGGAGGTGCCGAGCACGCAGATGTTCGAGAGTGACAGTGCGGACTATTACGAGCGGACGCCGGGCCGAGGCGGACCGCACGACGAGTGTTTGGACGGTAAGGCACACAGCGGTAGATAGAACAGGAATAAATTGTGGATTTTTTTGGAATTGAATATTTTGTAATGCATTGTTTTTGGGGGTTTTGCGCTTGGCACACCAGTCGGACAGGTTTGTAACGAGGACGGTATGGAGTTTACGCTGCGCACGCCGGAAGGCTTTGTCGGGCGGATCTACGCGTACGGGTTCTACGATCGATGCTTCTTCCGCGGTAACGGTGGCACGGTGAATGTGCTGAGAATTAGTGGACCTCAAGGATATCCCGAGTGTGGAACGCAACGGGTAGGATGATGTTCTTGTCTTGCTAATCTTGAGCTTGAACTGCTGGGGACGTGGTCTCATCGTTTCCCGTTTTCTTTGCAGTACGGTGACACGATGACTAATATCATAGTGGTACAGTTCTCGGACAATGTGCAGACGGGACGCGACAAGCGCTTCAACCTGACGTGCATGTTCCGTGGTCCTGGGGAAGCAGTCGTTACCTCGGGCTACATTGGCGCTGGGTAAGTAATGATCTTCCAGCCTGAAGGTGTCCAAGCTGTTACAAAACTCTTGCATGCGTATGTTCCTGCATGTTACTGTCATCTTCTTGCATGAACCTCAAAGTAACTAGCAACTAGACTAGCTACTAACACCGAATCTGTGTACCGAAACATAAAGACCCTTTGCTCCCATCATGTTGTGGTGCGTGCTGTGGAAGGTGATAAATCGCAAAAAGTGATGCAACACTGATCCTCACCCCAACAACCCCACGAACATGATGCGCCGAGACAAAGAACGACCGTTGCAATGCTTCTCAAGCGTAGCTTTCAATCGATTGACAGATCCGGTAGTCCGATCCCGATCGAGTACCTGCCGGCGGAGAACTCGATGAGCAACAAGGTGCGGCTGATGATACTGTACCAGGGTCGACCGACGACTACGATCGCCGTAGGCGATCCGCTCACGTTCCGGCTCGAGTCCCAGGACGGCTACAGTCACGCAACGGACATCTTCGCCACGAATGTGGTCGCGCGCGATCCGTACTCGGGCCGTAGCGTACAGCTGATCGATAATTATGGGTAAGCGGGTTGATGCTTTTTGCAGATTGGCGTGAGTTGACATTGTGATTTGTTCTACTGTTCTTCAGCTGCCCAGTTGATAGTTTGGTGTTCCCCGAACTGGGACGATCACGCGACAATGATGCACTGGAGGCACGGTTTAACGCGTTCAAGATACCGGAATCAAACTTCCTAGTGTTTGAGGCTACCGTCCGTACGTGCCGTGGAGGATGTCAGCCGGTAAGTGCTTAATACCAAAGTTCTAGTGGTTCGAGTAGCAATTCGGTAGTGTGAGTTAAGTCAGCTTGAAGAAATCGCAAACATTTAAGTAATAATTGCTAAGATTTAACTCACTCATTTGAGTCAGTATTTGAGAAACAGTTTCAAGAACACTGCGCGATTATGGTTCCCTTCATAAAACCCTTCATCTAGGCATACTGTCCAGGACCAAGTGGCCGTTCGGAACCTTCGTTTGGTCGTCGGAAACGATCGCTCGAAAATGGGACGGAAACGATCGGTACAGCCGAGCCGCTGGTAGCCGCCAACCCGGACCCAGCGGACGACGAGGACGACGAAGTGTCTATCGTGAACGGTACGATGGTGAACGAAAACGCAACCAGCGCCAAGACACGGGACGCCAGCGGTGATACGATAACGGCCGAAGCGGACACAACCAGCCCGACCGAAATGCCCGAGCAAGTGCGCGAAATGATTGAGGTATTTCCGGGGCAGGGCAACAACGCTACGCACAAGTTTGACGGTTCAAGCAATAATTCAAAGTCTCGCTACTTCCGTCCGCTGCAGGTGTTCCAGTCGCGGGAAGAGATGCAACAGGATACGGTCGCCCGCAAGATGGTCGCACCGATCGAGTCGGTCTGTTTGACGCACGCCGAATACTACGGGCTGATCAGTGCGGTCATACTGCTGATCATACTGCTGATCAGCATCACGTTTGCGGCTGGCATTGTGTACCGTAGCTACTGGAAGGTGTTCATCAAGAACCGGACGCTCGACCGTAGCTCACCGGTCAATTCGTTCAGTCCTTCTGCGCTCCACAACGCGGGAGGAAGTCAGTTTGAAGCGTCCGGACGGGCGCATTCGACGGCAAGCCGAGGAGGAGGAGCTGGTACACCGCACGTGCGTACGCCGGGAGTGTCACTGTTTGGCAGTGGGCTGCAGAAAACGTTTGCTACCGGGTAGGTGATCTTGAGATGATCATGTTTATTAGAATGATCGTATCATTGGAAAATGTTTTTCTTTCTCACACAGCAACCTGTCGCGTATGTGTCAGATCCCGGTAATGAACCCACTGTCCCGGGCCGGTGCACCTAAAAGCGAATTTGATGACCCGAGTGAACCGATCTACACCGATCCGTCACTGTTTGAACGATCAAGGTAAGCATTGGCCGGGGCAAATTATTTAAATCCCCACAATGATCTCAATCCATCTCTACCTTTCTTCTTCCAACTCTTTTCCTGTCAATCCCTTCTGATGTCTTCATCTATCTCTCTCTCTCTCTCTCTTTCTTTCTTTTTGGCACTATCATGCATTTGCAGAATATAACACCTTTGAACCTCCCAACCCCCATTTCAGATCACTGCGCAGCATAGCCGTCGACCAGACGGAAGATGCCAACAATGTCTGAACGATGTGTGAAGATGTGCTGTAACAGTGGAACAGCGGAAACGAATTGGAATGAAAAAGAAAAGGACAACAAGCCCCATAGAGTTATACGATTTCTTTAATTAACGCACCCAAAACGAGAGCTAAGTGCGCATTAGATTTTCATTAGAGCGTTAAGAGTCTTTGATCATGATCAGCAGTTCACGCTGGAAGGGGTAAAACCAAACCGATGCGCATATTTATTTGATAGGACAATCGAACAGACACGCACTACACGCGTTGGACCACATACCCAAGTGAGATGGACGTTGGATCCTCTTCAATAGAATGCCTCCCGTTCCCTTCTCATCACCTGCCGGCTCATAGATAGGGTATAGCCAGCATAAGGTTAGCAATTAGGCCGAGTGATCACTTTCAACTCTTCGCTGCCGAGGTTGTTGGAGGAGTGCGCTAGAATTAGCATACAATTAAACACAAACAAACACAAACACACACACACACAGCTAAACCAAACTAAAGCTCATAACGTTAAGTACTGTGATTGAAGTGTAACGTACCGATTCGATCGCGATGATTGGACCAGGGAGTTGTTTCAAATTGCAGACACGCTAACAGAGAATAGTGGAAGAGTAGAGAGATGGAAGAAGTTAGGCATATAAAATACATACATACATATATATACTTTTATAATCATAATAACTACTTTTACTACTCGTACTGGAGGGATACCGTATACCGTGGACACATTCTCTCAGCCGCCAGCCGCCGGGCAGCTTGCCCGTTTTGTATGATAGGGGGAACAGAGAGAATCGCGAGCTGTACACCGTTTTGCTGTTCTATATTTATTTGACTTTGAGCAAAACGAAAAAGGATATAACTCTTTTTTCTGTACTTTTTCGCATACTTACTATCGCCCGCTTTTTACTTTCTCTATCGTAGTCTTAAGTGAACGAGTAAGCGGAACCATCTCACAAACGTGAAGTGGGTTCTTTCCGATCCCGGGGAGCTAATTAATCCCGCCCCAGGGAGTTACATACTTTAGCACCGTGTCTCTAACCGCTAGGCTTTTTGTGAAGAAAATTTAATAAATAAGCAAATCATAACTTTGAACTGGTTCGCGTTTTTTTCTTTGTTTTCATTTTTTTTTTGAAGAGAATGAATCAAGAATGCATAAAAATCGATTCTCCAAAAGATGAAAGATATCACGATCAACGAACTGAAAGAACGTGCAGTCGCAGTGTGTACGTGCAGGCAGAGCGTTCTTCGTCGGCTGGGTGTTGGAAAAGCGTGACAATTTTCCAACCTCCTCCTCTTTTCATGCACGACATAACATGTGGCCGAAAGTGTGAGACAAACAAAAAACAAAAGTGATGTGATCAAGTCACAACATACGCCCCGAGCGCGGGTGGGTTATGCCTTTTCGGAAAAGTGCAACCACAACCGACAACCAGTCACGGTCGGACGTTCGCTTCTTGTGGAGCCGTTTTTTTGTGTTGATTGAAATTGTCCACTTTTTGCTGTGATTATACAATTAGCTGCAATGTTCGGGGTGAGAAGTGTTTGTTTGCTCGGGCTGTTAGTTGGTTGTGCAAAAATGGTTGGAGCAACGACGATCATGCCTCCGACCAACGAAACTGGAGTGTGTGAGGAGGTAAAGATGTTAATAGAATGTAAAAATTGAGTTAGAATATAATATCTATCTCTTACTCCCACAGACGATCTGCTCGAAGTTGGAGTATTACGATAAGCTGAAGCAAAAATGTCGTGACTTTCCCGGTGGAGGGTTTCTTGTTATTATGGATCATGTGAGTTGAGACAGCATTTTACAGCTTAAGTTGATCCTTCAAATGTTATTTCCTTCCATTCTCTTCCGCATTAAAGTCCACTAAATGTGCCAACGGAGACAGTGGTTTGCACACTTTTAGCCGGCGAGACTTTTACTACGTATGCCACCCGGATGGGGTAATGATCGGTCTCTGTCCGGACAATACGGTAAGATCAGTTGCAAAAGGATGCCTATTGGATCGACCGAACGCTACCAATAAGCTAAATACTTGCAGGTTTTCAGTGACACAGAGAAACGCTGCATTGGGGAGACGCTGAATCAACCGAACACGATCAAGGTGCACGATGAGTCACAGAACTGTAACATCATTGTGCCGGATTGTAGTGGTGTGGGTAAGAACAGCATTGTGCTTGATTTAATTAAAGGCGAATGCATTAAAATGTGGACTTTTTTCAGGACTTTTCCCCATACCTTCCAACTGTTCGTTCTACTTCAAATGTCAGGAGTACAACTACAACTTCCACCAGTACGTCTATCAATGCCCGCCGGGGACGTTTTTCCATCCTGATCTACAAAAGTGCTCTTCCACGAATAAGTGCTATGAAGCTCAGGTAAACAGGAGTATCTTATATTAAAAGCGCATAGAATAGACGTAAAACTCTAATCTATTGATTCCAGGAGGAGATCCTGCACAACTTCAGCAAAGAGTATTTCCCCGAGTGTCTCATTTATGGCCAGTTCCGTACGGCGAAGGATTGCACGCTGTACTATCGCTGTGTTCCGAACATTGACGGTTCCTTCTACCAGATTCGCTACGAGTAAGAGGCTGTGCTGGGCTAGAATGAATACAGTTTCTTATTAAAGCTTATTTTAAATCCCTCCAGATGTCCCTACAAGATGAGCTACAACTTTGAGAAGGAACTTTGTGTTCCCGAACATCTGCAGTGCTGCGAGTACATTCCTCACGAAAGAATAATAGAGCAGTATAAGGTGCAGCATAGCATTGACTCCACTACACTGCTCCCCCAACCGACGACTGTGATCAGTGCAATCAACACGAAGATCACTTCCAGCATTCCAATGTACTACGACACGACACAACCGCTCCCGCTGGACGATGCTCTGTCGCTGCTTCGAGAGACAAGTGCAAGCTATGCCACCACGACCACACAAGCAGTATCAGATGAGGACGCAGTGATCATGAATGTGACTCCCGACTATGATGATTATGCGTATGAATTGGATGACAATGATACTTCACAATCACCTTATGCTTCAGAAGAACCAGCAGAGCAGATTTATTCTACTCCTGCTTATAGTGGAGAGGCTCTAACTACCATTGAAGAGTATGCTTATGAATCAAGTACAGGATCATATACTTCCGATAGTGATACTGACCAAATGTCATCAGACAAGCCACGATCAACGTCACATCCCGGTTACGATTTCTTGGAATGGGACGATGATGCTTGGGACATTCCCGATCGGGTTAGAGCTACTCAAACTCCACCAACGACGACTCTATATGATGAAGAAACAATCAACTACGATGGAACTGAATCGAATGTTGATGCGTACAGTACTGAAGGTATCACTGACTCTCCTGACCATTATCCCGCGAGTGAACCGTACGTGAATCCGGCTTCATTAGCCCCATATGATGGATTGGAAAGTGAAATGCTTTCTTACGGCACAGGAGTGAATCAAAAAGAGGAAAGCTCCTATGTGACGACTTCTCCGGAGCTTGAGGAAACTGTGAGCGAATATTACACCAATCAAAGCGCCACCGCAGAGCAAACATACGATTCACAAACAGAAGCAGCAGACAGGTATACAGAAGAAGCAATATCTCCAATGAATACTGAGCCGGCTATAGAAATAAACTGCACCAATGATAAGGATGGAGAAATTGTGTGCAATGGCCAGAAGCTAAGCGTAAACGGATACCTGGAGCTGCTGGGATATGCTTTCCAGCTTACAAAGTGGCAAGACTTGCCGGATGAGCCAACAACAGCGCTGAAACCAAATTTAAAGTTTCATCTGGCGTTGGAATATCCTTGTAATTATATATTTAAGGCGCAAGCGATTGATTATCGAACGTCCTATAGCTATGAGTTAACATCTTCTGCAGCGACAGAACAAACAACGGAAGAAATGAGAACATTAAATAATGAATAATGATAGGATAATACGCATTCATTAAATACCTGACTTATTTATGCTCGATTTAAGTAAATTAAATTAAAAAGTACAACCGATCTGTAACGAAAATAAAATAAAACGTATTGTCATTTGAAAAAATATGAAATTCGTTTCAAATGTGGTCTAAAGAAAATTTTCCAAGGCTATTTTTGTCAAGCAAATCTTCGCTCCATCGCAGCGTGCGCTGTCAATTGCCCCGTTTCCAGAATTGTTTTGTTTCGCGAAAGCAAACGGTTCGCTTTCCCGGATATTTTACCGAAATGGAGCAAAAATTAAAGCTGTAAGTTGTGTGGAATATCTTTGTAAAGATGCTGTGAGACTTTCGATTTTATGTGTACGCTCTTTGTAGGTTAGTTTGTGGCGACGTACGGGGAAGGCTGAAATCGTTTTTCGCGCGCATTGAAAACGTAAACAAAAAGAGCGGCCCGTTCGATTTGGTGCTGTGTGTTGGTGACTTTTTCGGCACCAACCCTGAGGTGGAGGTGTTGCAAGAGTACAAAAGGAATATAAAAACAGGTAGGCAACGTTGTAAATACCACCAATCGATTGTTTGTTGTTTACCATTGCTACTCTTTGCAGTTGCAGCGCCAGTTTACATACTTGGCCCGACACGCAAGGAGCTTGCTCAGTATTATGCCGACACCCAGGATGGTGATATCTGTACAAATCTAAGCTATCTGGGTAAGCGTGGCGTTTACACCACTTCCGGTGGGCTTAAAATCGCTTACCTCAGCGGAAATGCACAGGAAACCGGCAGCAATGAGTGGACGTACAGCAAAGCCGACGCCATCGCGGTCCGTGACTCGTGTTTGGCGAGCAAGGCCAACATGGGAGATTTCAGGGGCATCGATATACTGCTCACGTCACAGTGGCCTTTCGGTATGCAGGAGAAGGTGAAGGAAAGCTGCAAGCTGGTCTCCTGGCTGGCAAATGCCGTCAAACCGCGGTACCATTTCTGTGGCATGAATGACGAGTTTTACGAATCTCCACCGTACCGGTAAGTGGAAGGAAGGTTGATTTTAAAAATATTTGGAACAAATTTTTAATTACGGTTTCCATTTTAGCAACCTTCCGGACAAAAACACTCAAATGGAGCTGGCAACCCGGTTTGTCGGGCTGGCATCTTTCGGCAATCCGGAAAAGAAGAAGCATATTTACGCCCTGAGCATAACGCCGGTCGAGAAGATGCGCGTGCTGGAGCTGATACAGAAAACGACAGATGAAATTCCATCCCCCTACCAAAACCTGTCCCTGCTGACGGAAAGTGGCACTACCAACACGGAGGAAAAGCGCGACGATCAGTACTTCTACGACATGAGCACGCCGGACGACAATCGACGGAACAAACGGCGCAGCAACGATCCCAACCAGCACCAGCAGAACAATCAGAAGCGCGGCCGACCGACGTTCGATCAGGAAACGTGTTGGTTCTGCCTGTCGGCGGGCAGCATCGAGAAGCATTTGATCATATCGGTCGGTGACCATTTCTATCTCGCCCTGGCGAAAGGCCCCATCACCGAAACGCACATCCTGATACTGTCCATCACGCACATCCAGTGCGCTGCGCTGCTCTCGGAACCGCAGTGGGCCGAGCTGGTACGGTTCAAGCAAGCGTTGGTCCAGTTTTACGCCGATCGGGACCAGAAGGTGTTCTTTTACGAGCGCAACTTTAAGACGGGCCATCTGCAGATCAACGCCATCGGCATCGACGACAACGTGGCGTGGAAGATACAGCACGTACTGGAGGACAAGGGCGAGGAGTACAGTGTGCAGCTGGAGAAGGTACCGAAGCTAACCGCGCCCAGCGATCTGCCGGAAAGGGGACCGTACTTTGTGGCGGAACTGCCGGACGATACGGTGATGCTGACGCGCCAGATGAAAGGCTTCCCGCTGCACTTTGGGCGGGAAATTATCTGCGCGGACAATTTGCTCAACTGCGAGGAGAAGGCGGACTGGCGGCAGTGTAACTGCACCAAGGAGGAGGAGGACGAGATGGTGAAAAACTTTCGGGAGAGCTTCAAACCGTACGATTTTACTGTTTGAAAGGGGGCAGTAGAGTGATAGTTTAGAGTTATTCCGTTGCAATTGAATTTTCTACGTATTATAAGTAATGTACATTATTGCACACAGACATGTACAATTATAATAAAACGAGAATTTTGACGAATACAGGAAGGAAATGCTTCAAAAGTGAATGAAAAATGTACGGCTGCACCTCCCGCACTACGAATTGAACAGCAAGCATGGCTTCCGCGATGCTTGCCTGATCTCACCTGGTTTATGCTGGGCGAGCATCAACCCCCATTTGTCAGGGGTGGGAAAAAAGAGATAGAGAAAGAGATAAATATCCTCGTTTATCCGTGCCGGTTCGACTATCCGGACAACACGTCCAAACGCACTTTTCTCCCTTTCCCTTGTACCGTGGGTTATTCGTTGCCAAGATTTTACGCAGCTCCGTCGTGTCGCTGTCGTACACGCACCGGAGCAATTGATCGGGAAGGTAATACACATAGAAGAGAGAGATAGACAAAAAAAGCAAAAAAAAGGTTTGTCATCTCTAGAAGGGAGTTCGAACGGGGGTGTGAGACAGCAGCGGCGGGGGCGGGAGGGAAATTCACGCGTGCGTACTGTGGTGGTGGTGCACAACGGTGTGTGCACGGTTCGGCACGGTTCCAAAACGGTTCAGTTGGTCGCTGCCGTCGAGCATTTTCCCAGTGCAAAATCGGTACGAGGGTTTCGTCGCGCTGACGCGTTTTTGTGCTGCTGCTGGTGCTGCTACCTCGAAGGTGTCAAACGCATATTGGTGTGTAGTGTGTGTGTGTGTGTATGTGTGAGTGTGGAAAGGGGGTGAATTAAAAACACGGCGTGACAGCTTTTGCACCAGGTGTGTGTGTGCTGTGCAGGTGTGAATTTTAACTCCCCAAACCGTCTCCTCCTCCCCCCACAAATCGTGCCTTTTTCGAGCTATCGCAGCACAGCAAGAAAAAGATACACACTGCCCCGGTGTATCTATGTGCGTGTGTGTGTGTATGACAAGTGTGTAAAGAAGGGTGTGCAGAGAAGAAGGGTGAATGTTGTGCGTGAAACAGGGGTGACTGCATACACACCACACCACACGGTGTGCAGCAAAGGAAACGAAAGAAGGAGGCACTTTTGAGGGAGAAAACGTGAAAAGGTGTGAAGAAAGAAAAACGAAAAGAAGAAAAAACACACAAATTGTATCGAAATCGTGCGTGTTATCCTGTCTGTGTACGTCCTCTCTCTGTTCTAATGCGTGACTCATCGTCGTGGTTGCAGCAAATTGGGCGCGCGTGTGCGTGTGTGTCAGTGTTGTTTCGGGGTGGCTTTTTCTCTTCTCATTCTCCCACCCCTTATTGTTGTGATGTTTTGCGTGTGTTGCAGCACTGCTCATTCCGAAACCATTTCCGGTTTCTTCCTCACAAAGCCCACTCGACAGGGCTTTGATGGCGTTCTCCTTTTTGCCTTCGCAGTCGAGATGTTTCGATACAAAACCGCTCGCGACGCAGCACCCATTGAACCTTTTCCACAGGTAAAAGGTGAATTCACACCTTGCCAACATTGTCGCAAGAGTGCTCACCGTTTGCTCACAAGGAACTGAAAGCGGTGCAAGTTGTTTTCTTTCTTTCTTTTTGCCATTCAATTGCATGCTGAACAAGTGAAAGCAGCATCCTCATCCCGTGTGCCACCTTCCTGAGAGCAGTTCCCGTTAGAATCAACCCCAGCCGTACGGGGGGAAGGCATGCTTTGATCCACAGTGGTTGCGCCCCAAGAGGTTGCTGCTGCTTCTTCTTCGAGAGCTTTTTTTTCGTGGCCCTTCGTGGCTGTGTGCGAGCGAAACCTGTTTTGCCCTGTCGAAACAAACTGGCGCGGCGGGTGGAAGTGTGTGAGGCAAGAAAATGCACTCGGCTGGCTCTGCGGCTAGTTGCGAAATACAGCGGAGGCAGCGAGGGGAGCTCCGAGGAAACAAGGCTAACTCGGAAAGGGGGTGTGCAATTGATGTGTCTGTTTGATTGAAGCAATGCACCAACACACGCTTACCAGCAGTAATATGGGTGTCTGGCGTTTTGGGGTTGGTGATTTGGGTGCAAAACAAACAAGTATTGTAAATAGGAATTGGCCGTGATGATGAAAAGTGAAGCAAAGTTTTCTTACCCCTTCAGTGTGACTTTTCGGAGGAAAAAAAACCCGTAACAATACTTACTGCAATAGAAGAGAAGCATCATAACCTCATTCACTCACACTTACACACGCATACCTTGTACGCAAGAAACTCGAGGAATTTCAAGGATTCTACACCATCGAATTCACCTGCTTCATCGTGCCGCTGTGTTTGTATTGCGTACAGCGCGTTACGCTGTACGCGCGCTAGTGTGCGTGCGAGTCGTGTGTAGAGCTTCGTTCGTCCTGCTTCACGGTGCGCCTCGTAGTAGTGTGTGTGCGCGCACGCAAGTGTGGCACTGGGTACTTTGGTCCTGTCGCTAGCGAGCGAAGGATTGCATACGCGACAGGCGCACCAGCCAGCCACAATGTTGTTACTTTGATGTGTGCATTTTTTTCGTGTGTGTTCTGTGCCTATTGTGTACGTTGCTGCTGATCCAGGAGGGTGTATATATGTGTGTCTTTTTGTTTGTTTGCGGGGATTGTAGTAAGCATTGAAAAACAGGCGAAGCGCACACAGTCACACACGGCAGACACGCTGCCACCAGTTTCTCTGTGAAGCATTGTGTTTGGCAGGCGATTGTATTGTGCTGTGTGTCGTGTGTACTTTTGCTGATTAAAATCCTTTCCCGCTCCATTTGTTTTCCCAACGGCCATCGTTGTGGGGTGGGAAAGGGTGAGAAGTGAGTGAGTTGGTGGGGTTTTTTTTGTTTTTGTCTGTGACTAAGAGGATAAGCATCCATCAAAAACCGCTAGATAAATTAACAGTGCCGGCAGTACATCTCGTTTTGTGTCGGCCATTACAGCGGTCCTTCTTCTGCTCGAAAACCATGAAGTAATAGTGTGTTCAACACACTTAGGGAAGAAGTAGAGTAATCGTAGTTTTCTGCGAAATTGCGACGCGCAATTCAATCCCTTATTGATTTAATTACTTACAGAGATAGTGCAAAGGCAATCATCGTGCAAATACTACAATACCTAGAAGAAAAACAGTAGTGGTGCTGCAGTGAAAGATCAATCAATTTCTTTGTGTGTGTCTGCAGTGTCGCGCGAAGAGTGGGTTGTGTGTGTCTCTGCGCTTCCTAGCAGAAGCTGAAGTGCTTTGTGTGAGTGAGTGTGCGCGCGTGTGAGTGGGGGAGAGGGCACGGCTCTCTAAAAACACACAATGGTGCCGGCGAAAGGATTTCTGCTTACGCTGCTGGTAGTGCTGGTTGCTAGCAGCAGCTTCAGCAGCCACCATCAGGTGAAGGGCGAAAAGTACGAGGACGAAGATGATTACTACGATTCAAGAGGTAAGGATAAAGGAAGAAAACTATGTTGATGCCTGTTAACTTATAATAAACTGCGGGAAACTATGAGCAAATATAGTTTTCTGGGAATTGAACGCCCAACGGGTTGAATGGGAAGCTCTCAGTAAGCTTTGAGGGCTAAACAGCCTAATCGTGTGAGCAACGTTTGAACGTAACCATATGATGATTGGCCACCTGAAAGCGATGTTTGGGGAACCAAAAACAATGCTATTTAATAACAAAAATATGGCTTCATAACTATTACAAATGTATATGGCAAATTCACACAGGGCATCTTGAACTGTTGGTAATTTTGATGGGAAAAGGCTTCGATGTATGTTTGTTGGATTTTAATGTCGCCGAATATCCGGGAAGAAGACCTTCAACTTCGTCATGAAGCCCGTTTTCACACTTCATGTTACGAAAGACATTTTTTGTTCTTGCCTTTTGGAATATGTGTAGCTCAGTTGTAATTTGCCCCAATGCTATAATACTTCTATGGGAGCTTGCAAAAAAAATCATTTATTTGAAACTGCTTCCAATGTACCACAGCGCCATCGAAAGCTCTCTCATCAACCTCATTCGAATCGTTGAATCGTGATCGCATTACCATTAACTCGCCAAAAAGTAATCTTTTAAGTAGTACGCTAATTGAATTGCTATTAACATTGATATAATTAGAGACATGCTGGTACCAACTGTACAGCCCGCCACCAGCTTTTAATTACCCACACAAAGACGGAAGGCTCTTTGTTTTGATGCGTACGGTCTAGCACACTGTTACAAAAATGTGCTAGCTCTACGTGGAAAGCAATTTCATCGCAATTAAGGTTCTTTCATTGCGATAGAAGTAAGGAAGCGCTACGGACGTCCCCAGCCCGGGTTGTCTTGATTTCGACGAAAAATATTGAAAGCAAAATCCATCTCATTAAGGTGCAACAACGCTGCTGCTCGGTTTCCTTGGCAATAAGTGGGTACTCGTGGGTTGCTACTCACTGCTCCGCGATACCAATACCACCTGCAACTTAAGTTGCTCATTACGGTTAAGGTTTTGTTTTCTGCAAATTTGCATGAGCCGTTGCTTGATGCGATGCTGTTGTTGATGGTTGATGGGCAGCCGTTTGAAGAATGGGGCGTGAAATAAGTTTACGATGCTGGTACGTCCATAAATCTTGGCGAAAACAGATGGCCCACGATAAAACGATCATTATTTAACGTGTAGCACTTTGTTGTTGTTGTTGTTTTTTCTTCTTTTCGCCTTGCCTGCGTGCTGTGTGAAGTGGAAATTATATACGCTTCCCTGCATATGATAAGCGTTGGGCAGCGACGACCCTACAGTCTTATCACCACCGTACAATCTTACCGCGCTGTCAATACTACGCTAAACCCGTACTGCAGTACCAACGTGGTTTACTGTTGAAGTATCTGCTGTGGAACTATAGTGTCCTTCGCATCCCTTCGCAACTGCAACCCATATCTAACTAAAAGCGACAGTCCGTTGACAGTTGCAGAATGAAAAAAAAAAAACGTTTCAGATGAAACCCTGCACACTCTGTCTAATGTTTGATGTTAGATTTTTCCTCCTCGCCCGATCCAACATGCTTGACAGCTTGAAACAGAGAAAAAGTGAGTTTGGAAAAAGTAGAGAAAAGCACAAACAAAAAAAAACAATATATAACATGACATACGCAACGCTCCATTATAGTGTCACTCACACCCGGCACACCCGGGAAAACGACACATGCCTTCGTTCTATTTATTCTCAATCTAAATTCAGTCAACCAAATTGAAATTCCACCCACTGGAGTGGAAGTTGGCCGATGGGTAAGCGTGCTGAGGTACCATGTCCTCGAAGACATGACGGTATTGCTCCCCCAAAAAAACAAGCTTCGTATTTCAAGAGAAGCTCTTGTCATACAATGTACCTCTCTCAATGTCCTCGCCGTTGTGACATGGTGGTACAGGGCAATCGAAATAAAAGATTGCTACTTGCTTCATAAAACAAAACTAAACAATGGCGTAATGTCGCATTGAATGTTTCGGCACCAAAGTCTGTTACGGACTCTCTATATGGGTTATGTTGGTGCTTCGCTCAAATCGGGAGGCACATCAGTTTTGGAAAGAGTATCTGCAACACTGCTTTAAAAATGGACATGCTACGGAGCGGTTAGTTATTGCTTTATTCCAATTCTGTTCAAGCTTGCCTAGATATGAAATTTATCATCCACGTGTCAAACTACCAACATGGCACTGCTTTTAACCCATCCCAAAATGGTTTCATTTACCCTGCCCAACCGGCGGCCATTATCGATCGAATATAGCCGATCTGCCGCGCCACAAGCGCGCAATGGCGTGTGAAATGAGCTTCGGTTGCCAATTTCTTTTCACTTCTCCAACATTAAACAATTATGCACAATGCCGTGTAATTATGATGCCTCACATGCAAAAAGAGCGGACCCAGCAGTAGTAGAAGCTAGTATGGTGGAACGACCAAACCCCCCTCAAGTGACCCGGCCTTTAACCTTCGGGACGATTCTGTCGCGTACGGTGATAAATCTTGCCGCAATCGCAAGGATTAGCGCCACCACCGAAAGACGACCCAGTTTCGTGCCCCGATGAACACATCCATCCTCTTCCGAACACGGCCACGGCGTGATTCCACGCTGGGAGGGGAGAAGGGAGAAGGCACGACGACGTGCTCGGGTCACGAAACACACTCCGGTCTCATTATTAATCCGCCAAAGAAGCATAAATTGCATCCATACGAACGTTGCTGCTCCCTGTTCCATCTTCTGCTGCTGCTCCTCCTAGAAACAACCAATCGGCTATGGAGCAGTACAATGGACTCTGATGGCAGTGGACTAACAGAGTCAACTCAAACAATGGATCCTTAACTTATGCTTTTGTGTGTTATTTCACCCGTGTACCTCGCTCGCTCGTTCGCTCCTCTCCCATTTCCCAGAAGTCTCCCAACTCCCAATTCGTATTTCATCGTCCAAACACCAAACGACTCTTCGGCGTAGGACTCCTTTCGATTTCTCAAGTTTGATTGTACTGTTATGTGCGCCAGTCGTTTGCCCGATTCGACGTCTTCAATATATATATAGTATGCTAAAAGCTCACTTGAAACTCCCCAACGTCGTCCCACGCACCGACGGTGGATGGGGACGAACTTCAGGAAGATCAGGCGATGACTAACTCCCCGTTCGTGATTGAGTCGCGATTTGCCGTTCGCTGTGTCTCTTCTGTTGCGTTGCGATGATGAGATGGTATCGACAGTGATTCGTAGTTACCTTGTGTATTCATCGCACAGGCCGATGCCGATGGTTTGTATAATGAGGCTGAGACTCCTCTTCACTAGCAACAGCCAAGTTTGAAGTTGTTGGATAGTAGTGGTGATTTGTGGAGGATGGAGAGGAGATTTCTTTATGTCGCGAAATACGTAAATGGCTAAACCTGGCAAGAACATTCGTAAGGAATTGAATTGATAGGATCTGCGTTATGTCTTGGTTCTTGGGTCACCTTTATGACAAAATAAGATAAATCATTGGAATTAGATTACATTTCAGTCTTACTGATTTATGTAGAAACAATTACGTTGGAACATGCTCATGCCGATGGTTGTAATATCAAAAGTTATTTGCTCTATATTCTGATATGGCTGGATATTAATTTTAGAATACGAGTGCCCATAGCTATGCTTATATAATAATGATACAAATCATTCTGCTACATCTCACCACACAATATCTACAATAATTTTCCTACATCACACAAAACAACACACCTCGACATATTGCAACCCGTCGGTGCGATGCTTGATTGTGCATGTTGCTGTGCATGTTTCCTCTATCGGTCGATTCCACCAAAAGGGCAAAACTGTTCCCAGACTTTCCATTGTTCCAACCGAGAACGAGATTACCGTCTCTATGGCCATTGGGAGCTTTTGATAAACTTAGTTATTTGCCATCCACCTTCCCCCTCCATACTCCAGGCTAGATCTTAAGGGTGTGGAGTTTAAGATCGAGGAAAGAGCTTCGTTTGCATGCGCTACACGGCATTACTGTGCGATGACTCTATAAGGCTGGGTTTAAATGCATATGACGTCGCCTGCAGCAGCGGATATAGCTAAGGTATTGACGATTTCTCAGCGGTTTCTGCTACACCGCTCCGTTTGTTTGCCTTAAGCTTAGCGATTGGACAGTGAGTATGACGAATGCTTCCATGAATGTGGATACACTTTTTTATGATCTAACCATTTTCAAGGACTTCCAGGTGTACTCCAAGCGTAACCTCGCGCTATTGCTCATATAAGGTGTGATTGAAGCTCATGCGTGGTAAGAATTAATAATAATGGGGCAATGATTTTATACATACACGAAGCTTACAAAAGCACATATCGAATGAAGTATAATTATTATTTAAAGACATTGTATGCTCTTGATAAGTAAATTGTTCAAAAAATCGAGGCTCCTTCTTTAATTTTTGTCTTAACGCACAAATTACCATCTGTCCCTAGGACCCAAAACCTAAAATTAAATGAAGCAGCATATGCTAATAGCATGGAAATCCCCGCGGCAAGCGGAGATTATATCCCTATTCCACGGCTAGCAGCACACAAAAATAGCAAAATAGCAAAAGGAAAGGAGAATAAATTTAACGTAAACCCTCCCCATTCCAAAATGATCCTCCTTTTGACCGCTCATGTAAAAGCACACCAAGTATTCTATCCTTATCTTAATGTGTTTCGAACAAAAAAGAAAAGACTAAAACGGTACAGCCCAAAAAACAGCCGGCATGAAAACATCTCACCATTTAAATGCAATTGCATTGGCTAGATTACTGCACACTTAGCGTGTGCGCTCGTGTTGCTAAGGCAGTCCCACAAGCAGTTCGTTTGAAAAAAATAAAGAAAAAATGAAAAGGACGAAATAAAAGGATATTGCAGTTTGCAGAAACGTGCAATAACAAAAGTAACAGAGGACAGCATAGGAGGAAAGGCAAAAAATGCACCACAATGAAGAAAAACCACCCGATGCAAATCGTACCGGGGAAAAGGTGCTGCACAGGGACAGGTTTTAAGCTCGAAACCAAACCATCCCTAAGATTGTGTTGTGTGTGTATGGTTGTATGCAGCTTACAGTTTTGTTACATCCTTTTTTCCGTTCTTTTCCATCGCTTACCAGAACCAGTGCAATGTGCTTTGTGTGCAGACGCGAGTGTTGTTTGTGTTTTTCTTTCTTGTTTCCCTTTATTTCTTGCTGCAAGTTGTTGTTATCTTTATGTGCATCGTTTGCTGTTTGGATGTACGAGGGCACGGAATTATCGAAATTGCACACAAACACCGGCTGGCTAAATCCATCCTACTCTACTAGCCAACGGCTCGAACCTTTACGCCAACGCCTTATTACGGTCGGTCGGTTTGGCGGTTTCGTCCTGTTTCCCGTTGTTCTTGCTTTCCTTCCCCGCTCGCTGCCGAAAATGATTTGCGTTGTCGGGTTTCGAATTTCCATCCAATTTCCCTCTGCATGGTGCTCGACATCGAACTCGCCTGCTCGGATCATCGCAACCGACAGTGCGACCTAAAAAAAGTCTACCAACGGATCACGCAGGTTTTGCAGAACAGCTGGTCGTGGAGCGTTCATGTCTTCATCCTTCCACTCCTCCTCCGGGCAGCCCTTTGCTAACAGATGGCTGCTGAATATTCATAGACTAGAACAAAAAGCCAAAACCGAGGGCTGCGTCGGAACCGGGAGCTTTTGCACGACCATCTGTGGTACTGCCCTGTGTATGTGTGTCTGCGCGTGTGTCGTCGCCATTATTATTTACTTTCTCCCTTTGCTGCCTGCCCCCCGCTTTTTCCACCGTTTGCTCCTCTCACTCGATCGCTCGGTAATTGAAGGGATTGAACCTAGGAATATGAACCACCCCATGAAGTGTACTTTGCAAATCAGCCCCCGTAGCATATTGGGCCGTTTTGGTCACTGGTTTATTCGCCCATCCCAACACCGGTGGTCGGGGAAGCCGGTTTTGTTTGTCCCCTTTTTGCTTCGTTAAATGCAAAGTTATTGATTCGATAAGGATTATTTTTGGGGTCCGATTGTCGGCCGGCGTTCGTCCGACCGATCGCCCGCTGTGAAGGAAATGATTCTTTATTGGAGATGGAGAATAAGAGCGAGAGATAGGGCAAATTTTTGCGTAAAGTGAAAATGTTGATGCTTTGCCGCACCACTGATTGGGAGCTTTGTTGTGCAATAAAGTGAACAAAAGCAGAAAAGCGTCTCGTATTTGCTTTATCATCTTTTTTTCGTAAAATTTCCACAGAACTGTAGAGATTGGGATTTGGTTAGAAGATTTAGTATTGACTGCTGCAAAGATAGCTTAAATCAGTCCACTTCCGTGAAGAGTATTAAACCCAAGAAGTGCGTCACTTTTTGCGATGGGCCACAAATTTATGGGAAAGTTGCTTTATTTGCGGTGGGCCGCACATTTACGGAAGGTTGTTTTTTTTGCGAGATTTCCTGAAGATTGAAGTCAGCTTGAATACAACCCACGCGCTTCGTTCCGGTTCGGTCTATGCGTTTGGTGTACGCTACTAAACACCCGCCTTAAGCTCTAAGATATTGTCGGACTTGAATGGTGTGTCGGCGTGTGATGAGGTGATTTAGATTTTTATTTGCGATTTTGATATCTTACGGTTTGGTACGGTTGATTCATATTTGTTTCTGTATAAGATGAGACGCCGTTTCTTGTGCATTTCCTAGAAGGACAACTCTACAGAGGAAGCTTATTTTGAAAATCCATTCATTTCTACTGAATAGGTATAAATCTGCAAATTATTACACGAAATGTAGTCTAATCCTGGTCACGGCACCAAAGCCAAATGATTATGGTCGCTACAATGGTATTCGGCATGAGCGAATTGAAATGTTTTCCAAGTAGTGCGAGCTGTGTGTAACTCAAACATGACTGGAAATGTGCAAAGTTTCCTCAGCGTACCATGTACCGCACCTACTTCAAATGAATAAGCCAAATATCATCTCTATGGCAAAGCGCAGCCCAAAGCACCAATTTCGCATTACGCTGCCATGCCGAGGATACTCTTGATCGGCAGGATGCATCCTTCGAATCTACGAATCAATCCTGATCCTGTTTCTTTCTCGAGCATGGCGAGAGTAATGCATATCACACCACCGCACACGCCAGCGATAGTGGTAATTATTCCAGCATTAGCGAAACCGTTGCGCCGATTAGAAACGGATCCTGCACCGAAATTTCATCCCTTGGTGCGGTCATGTTTCACTGCACTACTGCTACGGTTTGCGTTGGCACCGTGGAGAGGGTGTTGTATCGCAACTGGAGCATCTTTAGCCATCCCATGGCTCCCCGATGGTCCCTTTCATGTATACCAAAGGGGCTGATCGATCGCGCACGGGAGAAGGCCAGCCGCGTGCTTACGGTGGTGTCTAAGAACGATGAACATTATCGCAAGGGCAACCCGTCCTTCAAACACACATGGGCTGGTGCTGTTCTGGCACCCAGATTAGTCACGTTCTGCCCAACGACTGTTTCTCTAGTGTGGCATTTCTTGCGTTTTTTTCTGGCAGCGAACGTGGGTTTGGGTTTGCAAAAATGCTTAGCTGGCATATCTGCTTCGCTGCGAATCCTTCAAACAACAAGCATCGGGTTGGATGGGGCCACATCAGGATTGGAAAAAGGTGAGCTCTCCGGGTCACAGCGCAAGGTCATGATGGGTATTTTGTAAATGCCTTTTTGCTCTGCTCCATTTGCTTGCCGAGGGATGGGTTTGAAAACGTTCCCCATCCTGCAAACTGCAACCGAAACGGATGTTTCTGACGGTGATGAGAAACGATGAACGAGATGACTTGTAACAACCCGTTTCTATAGCATTTTTGTAATAGCTGGTTACAGCATGATGCGCGATAGATGGTGACGGATAAAGCAAATCCACTTTTATGAAATTGAAATGCAATTTTCTTCGCAACGCTACATCTATCCAACACCATCAACAGCTGGGCGGCAAATGGGACTTTTGCGATGGGAGAAAGTTCCACTGAACGCGAGATTTTGAGAGGGGCGCCAGGCAAGGCCCTTATTGACGTTAATAATTGCAATTTTAATTACAAACTTATCTCTACGCCCGCGCCACGCTAAACCAGCACACGACTGCTTGTCTGTCAGTTGAACGATGTCGTTCTTCTTTTTTTTTTTGTTGTGCCCTGCCGACACACCCAAAAAGCATCTTACGACAACACAATATGGCAATCGTTTCTTTCGAACCCTTCCATCCTTTCTTTGCTAAGAGCCGGAGAAGGAGGTCTTGAGTCAACACACCGACAACGCGCCAGTTCGACAAGGGTCCCGTGGCAAACATTCTTCGGTTTAAGCACTCCCCGAAGGCCACGGGGGTAACGAACATGGGTACCATGGGGCTGCTCATGGGCTCTAGAAACTTTTTAGTCGCCTAGCAGCAGGGTGCAATTTCCCGCCCGATGGGTGGGCCAAGTTGATCAAAATGCAGGATCAAACTGCCGGATCCGTGGCGCAGGCACAAGTTTCCGGCGGGATGAGCAGGATTTCGATAATTGCTGTCGTAAACAAGCAAACGTGTCTCCTTTTCGCCATCGTTCCCGTCGTCTCGTTTACAACGCTTCACTGCTCCAGCTCACTGCCATGCCTGGTGGAGCTGATTTGATTCTTTCCACTGCTTTGATGTCGATGTAGTTAGCGTGTAGCGTGTTGTGTAGTGATTGAGGGAAAAGTTTTCAGCACTGCAGTGGTGCTGCCGGTGAGAAGCAGCAGCCATTTGCATTATTTTCACATCTTCTGCTGGCAGCAGGGTGTCTCGCTCTCCTTCAGAGGAGGTTGAAAGCCCTTCCATCCTTTTTTTTGCAAAGGGAAAACATTCTGTCGCAGTTCCAGTTGGCAGCGCGCTGGTGCTGTAATGAATAGGATGCTTCAGCTTTATGTGTTGATATTTTTTGTGTGGCTTGTTTAAATTCTCATTTATTAAAAATCGAACGGCAACCGGACACCGGAGGAAAACCGGGCGGCGAACGGGGCGGGTGTTCACTGTGAAGCAAGGTTCTAGCTCGGGTTAATAATCAAAAAGTTTCATCAGTTCTAACGAGAGCTGGGTACATGGAGCGCCGGCTGGAATGGATCATAGATGGATCCAATTTCAAACCCCGGACGGGCAAATGAATAAACTTTTTCCGCTTGAAACATAATCCTATTCACAGGTTCGTTGCGCAAACATAATCCCCACTCATTACGTGTGAGGCTGTGCCTTCGTGTGTATATATGTGTGGGCTTGCTTGCTAGTGCTAGCGCTAATGTTGTGCTAAATACCGTCGACGAACAAGTTTGACAGAACAAGCGCGCCTCTGCAACAGTTGTTCGCCATGTTTTCAGTGCCTGGATTGGATGTTTTTGTTTGCACGTTTCATTAGATGGCTGTTTGGTTTTTCTTTGCTTTGTTTTTATTTTAAAAAAAAAACATTTCGCCACAGGAAAAGGTATGTCGGGTCCAGTTTTTCCCAGCCCAGAATGGAACACAGATGTACGTTCTTGCGCGCGCTGAATACGAAAATACCGTCCAAAATATCTACAGCACGCTCACTATGCGGCGGTTCGTGTGCTAATGCGTGCAGCTTCCGGGCTCTGGTCGAGCGAAAGTTACTCCGAACAGCTTAAAATGCAGATCCGAAACTTCCTTTCGGCCTTTCCATTTTGGCGGGCGCATGTTGAATTGGTGAGGCAAACAAATTCGACAACTTCCTGCAAAAGTTCCCGTGCCAGTGCCTAAGTAAGTTGCAGAGCGACCAGGCACCGATCCGCTTGGCAAGATAAGTGGACGGAATGGAAGTCCAAGTCCGGCACAGCGGCCGGCTTCCTGTGTGGAAGGCACGGGTGGTCCTGAAGTTTCACCCGGCATCTTGTTTTGGGCGATGTAATAGAAAATTTCAACACAAATTCTTGTGCCAAAGTTTTCACCAAACATTCACGACCCGCTTGATTCGGTTTGCTCTCAGAACGTGGGTGATGTAAGTGGGTAGGAAGGGCTGGTGGTAGAATCAAATCCATTTAACATTAAGATCATATGATTGGACTAAATGGAAAGAGATAGGCTGTGAGTGCTGGAGGCACTTTAGATGGGACGAGATTTTAGGTGAAACTTAAAAATTTCGCCAACAGGAATCAATTAGCGCGAAATGGCGCACTCGTGTAAAGTTTGCCACTGGACAACCGTTTGCTTTAGTTTCGAGAAGGAAAGGAAGGAAGCACATCTATTCAAGCTGCTTGTTTCAAGATTTAATTTGTCCTGATGCCAATGTGCATAGTTGTGGTGGAACCACTGTTGTTCTCTGCAAGATGTTTGGTTTATTCCGAACAGATGGGGAATAGCTAAAGATCTTTCCACAAAACGAGAGAGGAATTCATAGAGCTAAAATCTAAGGACCGTTTTACTTAGTGACAGAGGTTAGTGGTGTAGGAACTTCTGGATTCACATTCGGCGCTATTTGCAGGATTTCCCTCCATGTGGAAGATCGGATTTTTCAGCATCATCTGGAACTCTATTGTCCACAGTGATGTAATAATTGGAAGGTCATCGCACACAAAGAGCTGTTCGCTGTAAAAAGGTTCTCGTTTTGCAGCTCTACTCGTATTCTTCTGAACTCCTGACGCTTTTAGCGTTGCACGTAAACCGCGTCCGTGTGAAGAACTAATGAAAAGAGCCATTTTGTACACATAGAACCTTCCTGCTAAAACAACTTATAGATGGAACTGCAAATAAAAATCATGACCTAGTATCTCGCCAGCTTCTTGCAAACAACAAACGTTCCATCTCGAGTGGTACGTGCGGAAAACTCTACCGATTACTTCGAAATATACTTTTGGAACTTCTGTGTCATATGCCCTATCCCTTGGAACACCTTCTAATGTGAAGTGCAGATGACACAGACCCACATCTACGTAGCTGGACGTCCCTTTTTCCGTCATGATGCGGCGTCAAAAAGTGTTCGACCTTCAGAGCGTCGAGAAGTAGGAAAAACCACTCAAACGACGGCCTGTGCCTCTCCCTGCATCAAGAAGAAACAAAAGTAACTGCTCCCGTGGGATCTTGAAATTCCTCGAAACTTGCCGTCAGACTCCATTTCATTTTGTTCCCTCCCATACACCATAGGGCATACGGCAAGAGCATAGGGTTGTTGCACATTTGGTGCGGGTGATGTAAACTTTTCCCCCCTTGCAAGGATGACCCTCTCTCTTGGCCCCGAAGCGAAAGTTAAATGGAAAGCGACAAGTTTGCCAGCCAGGGTGAGTGAGTGAGCAACCGTCCGGAGTGGTTTCGGGTAAAGGATGCTTGTTAGTGGTGTACATTTTTTCTTGTCGGTTTCATGTGACCGCACGTTGCTTATGGCGCTTGGCATCTTCTCACTGGCATTTATGTTGTTTTTTTTTTCATCATTCACTTGTTTTACTTAGTTAAACTGTTTCTTAACTCGTCTTCTCATCTCCCTCTTGTAGTGTTCGCCCCTGCGGAGTGTGTGGTTTGATGAGAATTTGCCTGAAATTACACTTTGTAATACAGTTTACAAAGTTCTCATCATTGTTGACAGTTAGTGTCTGTGTGCGTGTTGTTTCATCCACTTTTCACTATTTATCTTATCAACAACGGAAAAAAGTTAAAAAAATGTTCAACTCTTTAACGACCTTTGTGCGAGTCAATTCTGGGGAATATTCTTTTTTGTAAATTTCATTTTACTGCTTCCAACTCTCTACGAGAGTCTTACCAACAGCACGAAGGTAATTTAATTTATCCAACTCTATCCTTTTCGCCTCACCACAACGATTCGCCTGCGTTTTACCGTCTCCAGCCCGCCCATACCAAATCGCGTGGATGTTTCGCAACTCTCGCAGCATAATAAATCGCAAACCGAGAGCCCCGGTCCCGCAGATGGACATAAATCATCTCGTGGTTGGTTGGAGCAAAAAAAAAAGCTGCTGCGCATTGGCACGGTCGGGATTTGCCGCACCAATAGCAGCGTCCGATCGAGAGTATCCTGCGGGATATAATAACAATTCGCACAAGCACAAAGGCGTCGGGGCCAAAAGGGGTTGCAATAAAAATTAAAAGAAAAAAGCAGAACAGATAAGAAGAAGTGGCAGTGGTGGCGCTGGAATCCACACGCTTTCGAGGTCGCCGTGCAGGTTGAGAGTGTTAGTTGGATCTATACAGATTGTGTGTATGTATGTGTTCGTGTGTGGGCTGTTTTTTGCTCTGTAATCTACGAAAAAGGGCAACTTCTGAGAAACGAATCAGCTTTGTTCTGGGCATCTCGACCATGTTGGAGCTGTATCTGAGATTAAATCAACAAGAAGCAGCAGCATTGCACAATACTCCGACAAGAACAGAACAAGGATGTATTTCGGTTGCTTCTTTTTTGCACTTCTGCACCATACTCACCACACCCATACACAAAAGCTTTCCTATTAAATTTCTACCTTCCTGTCTGGACAAAGAAAGGATCGTTTTGGGATGTGTTCAGATATCGCTCCATAATTCAATGTAAATCCTGGTAGGAAGTAAAATTGCCCTAAGGGATAGCCTTGGCCGTCGGTCCTCGGTGTGTCCCAGGTGGACCCAATATGGCCGCGGACCCCAATGCTTTGTTAAAGCTACTGAATCATCGCCGCCCGTTCGTCGCTTGATGCAATGGCACAGCTTCTTCCCCAAGAGCACATTGTCGAGACAGAGGACGAATGGGTGGTGTGTGTGGATGTGCTTCCACCACTTGGCACGAGATGAAATGTTGTAGAATGCTTTCTCGAATCCTTTATGTGGGAATTTGAAATTGACTTCCCGGGAAGTCATTAGGACAGAGAAGCGTAGTTCCGCAAATGCTAGTGGTAGTTGTAACCCCAACGGTATGTGAAGAGGCTTTGGAATGGTGTATTTGATGTGTGTATCTACGTGGTAGGATGTAACCTGCGACCTGTGTTCATTAGAATCGCTTCGCAGTGAGCGCGGGACCATTTTTTTTTTTGCACTGGAGCTCACTTTTAATCTCTCGCTCAGTCGGTGTTCTTTTACCCTCTCAGCCACCATCAACCACAATCAACATGAAACGTTAAACTTGCCACCGCACTTGTGTTCCTCTTATTTAAATGTACCTTTCACTCAGCTTAATGTTAAGCCAAATGTTTTAAGCTCCAGCTCTTGTACATTGAGCGAAAAGAAAACCCTACACCAACATCAGAAAGAAAAAGTCAAGCCCTTGACCAAAGTTTCAAGTCACTCGTGTAGGTACGCATTTCGAACCTCCAAGGGGACGCCATTAACTTTTAAATCTGCTTTGTGGTGCACTTTTTTTACCATCTTCGTGTTTTTCTTTCTATCTTCCTCTGTTTTTTTTCCTTCACGCACACGATTCTTCATTTTATGTGCAGTTTCTTTCCTGTGCAAATTGACCGAACGTACAACCGGATCGGGTAGCGATTTCAGTTGGCAGTCCAAGCGCTTGTTGCTGCCGTTTGCAGAATCCTGGCACGCTCGGGTTTAATGGTTCGACAACGACCAAAAACGGACATCGGATCGGTACACGAGCTGTGGGGTCTGTGGAATGCCAGCGCGCGCCGTTGCACTGATTCGCAACATGCGAATTGTACGTCCGAGAAATCATTGCACCATTCTTTTCGCCCTATTTTCGGCTGACTTCCTTCGCTCGTTTCATGTGGCGTTACGTTGCCTTGGCGCAAACATCAAGTTTCCTGTGACGTTTGAAGCATCTGGAAGGGTAGTAGTTTTATGAGCGGGTTCAGTTTATTTGCTTTTGCTCCGTTTTATTCATTGCTTCGCAGAATGTATTTCCCTCTTCAAGAGAGCCCTTCTAACCTGCTACCAGCGTTGTTACTGAGTGTATTGCTTAGGTTGGATCCGGTCAACATTGCTCTCCTCACTTATGGGGATGTCATTCTGAGCCGTTTGTCGTTGCGAATTGGCATCAACTGTTGTCACAGTTTGTGATCTCGTGCTGAGAATTGTGCGTCGCAAACAAAAAAAGCCTTTCCGACTAGATCAAAATGTATTCCGAACGACTCCGTATGATGTTCACAGAAAGAAACGCCTATATGTATGCAATTTGCATAACGTAAGTGCGTTGTTAAGCCTTTTCCAATGATTTTAAGCAATAAAGTAGCATAATATCTATTGAATACTTTATACTGAAATCCAACGAATCTGAATTAGGTCTAGGCCTGCGTTATACACTGTCATTCAGTAAATGACAGCACAAAGTCTCCTTCTCGCTCTCCGTTAAGGTTCACGACCTCATGCGCCGGATGTTTATCGCCCAGAACTTATCCGTCCACACTATCACACCATTAGCGCTCGGAACACGGATTACTCTGGTCGCTTGTATCGGTTCGGCGCACGTTTTCTGCGGCGCCCCATGCTCTTGCCACAGTGGACTGCTATCGTTTGACATTGCGTTTGACTGTGGCTGGTCGTGTGCACACTTTATGTGTCTTGCGCTAGTTGCTAGTGTGCAGAAATCGTACGTTCCTGCTCCCTGTTGTCATTCTCGTATAGCAGTAGGTGGGTCGTACGTACGGTGGAGCTTCCTCCAGCACTGCCCCGAAGCGTCCCGACACACCCGCCAGCTACTGTCGGCAAACCCCGGGCTATGGGAACGGGACAGACTGCCTGTGATAAGCTTTAAAAGAATGATCCATTCCACCGCTGTTCGTCGCTTCCCCAACGGTGCGTCATGCTGGGGGGAAACTCATGTGGAAAAAGTAGTCCGCATGTGACACTGGCAGGAAAAACGAGCATCATGCTCCACTCGCTCGCTCCGCAATTGTTCGACGATGGGAGTGTATATATCTCGTTATTTTCGTATCAGATCCGGTACCGAGCACACCGCATCAGTGTGTGTGTGTGCGCGCGCGTGTGTATGTGTGCTTTGTGGAAAATGGTACCGTTAAGAAAATAGTCTCCCCGTCGTACGCCATTGCACCTTCGGGGTTCCGGTGAGTGGTTGGCATGCGTGAAAGTGTACCACCAGCTCGTCTTCCGATGTTCCGATGCACGAGAAGCGTACTCTTACACCTCGCGCTTACCTTCCAACAGCGATACTTCAAGATTCTTTCCCAGCATTTTTTCGTCCTCTTAAGCATTCGCGTGGAATTGCTGCTGTACACCGGTACCACCGTTCCCTCACCTCGCTGGTTCGGTTTCTACTTTCTCTGTGCTATCTTCGCGACAGATAGCTGCTGTTATCTTTCACCCACCCCCGGGGGGCAAGATGTTGGATGGTTCTGTCGTGTGGAGCACACATTAATCCACCTAGAATGAGCCTCACATACAAGCACACACACGCGCGCCAAGAGTGAAAAGAAAGTAAGGCACAGCCAAAAAGGACTGCTCACATTCCTTTCAGCGCTAATAGCGTTAGGACTGTAACTGTGCGTCGTACAATAAAGGCGGGACGGCAAGCAAGCAAGCAAAAAAAAGAAGGCTACCACTCGCCAGCTTCTCCTAAAAGGGAAACTTGTTGCTTCCTCGGCAGCAAAGTTAATTACTTTCAGCCACACCGGGTAAGCGTTCACTTCTTCGGGGACTCTCTCGGGCACACTCGATAGATTGTGCAAGATAACCTATCCTCACTTACACAAGCGCGGCCCCGTTCAGCGCACATAAAGTTTGCCCTGGAAAAGGATCTGTGACCTCGGATTTGGTAGGTGCCGCCGGCCTGTGCAGCGATGCTCTTACAGTAAGAAAGACTTTTACGGTTTTCTTGCGACAACTAAAGACTATCCGAGTCGGGAGGGACAAACTCCCGCCATGAAGAGCAAAAGATAGTATCCTCCCATTTAGTGGGGGACTGTCTCATGTAAGCGCTCATGACTCTGAGCCTGGTGCGGCAGTAGAACAGTTTGTGCCCAGTTAGCACATTGTCGGGATTTGCAGTGCGCTCAACCGCGCTGACTTCGAGCCTGGGGGATCAACCAGAGCAACTCCCCAAACAACAGCCCCTTTTGCTCAGTAAAGTGCAGAAGCTTCGCCGCCTTCCTTACGGTCCTTATGGTCCTTATGCTTTGCCTTGACCGTTTTTTTTTTCTTCAATCACTCTCACCCGCTCTGGCTGCTTGTGCTTGTGCTGCCGCTTCCTTCCCTGGTTGGTGTAATTCGCACAAAAATTATGACCCTTTCTCTCTCTGTGGGCTGGGCTACAGCGCGCCCGGGTGCTTGGCTAAGCATTCAGTTATCTTTTTAATTAACTCCACCGGATACAACACATACCGGGTGGTACGAGAGGGTCGCCCGAACAGTGGGAGCAGATGGCGTTTGGGACCGCCGTCCACCATCCCCGAGCCTTTCCAGTCGTGCTCCAAGTAGCAGCAGGGTTATGATGATGATGATGATGATCCCGCTCCTAGTTCATCTCGCCTTCTCGTGTCCGTGGTTTGTACTATTTATGGCCGGCTCAGGTGTTGAATGGTTGGATTTTCTTCTATGTGGTCGTTCTGCTTTTTTGCTCTGCACTCCCTTTAATTTTCCATTCTTCCATTAAAATAGGGGATACGACCGCAGCTGGTGCTGTGTGCTTGGGCTTGTATATCATGCCAGGCTCCCGATCCTTCACCGGTTGGTCCGGTGAGGCTGTGGGAAAAGCCCTGTGTATACTTTGTGCCTTAATTAATTTTATTGCGCTCAGTGAAAGCGAACCCATTGGTGAAGTGTGGTGTGTTGCTGGTGAGGAAGGTGAAGGTTCCTATTGTTGGTACTACTTTCCTTCCCGGCACTACCGACCCGAAGGATGCGGTGGGCTGCAAAAGGTCAAAGCTGTAAATAAAAATAAGGCGAATCCTGTTTCCATACCTTAAAGGTTGCAGATACATTTTGCTTGGTTGAAGGTAGGGAAAATATCTCCCAAAAAGAAAACAAATCAAGTCCATGGAGAGTTCCGATTAAAATTGGTTGAACATGTTCAAAACGATGCCACATATGCTGTGCACAAATTGATAGGCTCTGTTCGTTCAACCTCAACACGAATTAAGCATTATACACGGAACGAATATCGGGAAACGCGTTAAAGGTGAGGACTGTGGAACCGAACTCTGAGGTTTAGCACCGGTTGAATGCATCGATTCACAGTCCACACTCCACGCCGCGAGCGTGCGAATGATGCTGTGTAAACATAACCGCACCCGGGATATGTGCATTGAACTCTTCGGTGCAGTGATGGTAGTGATTTACATAACGCCGAACAGCTGCGGCTGTTGCAGCTCGGCGGCTGCGGTGAGAACCCTGCCGCCCGAGAGCTATGCTAATCAGCTACTGATTAGAGCGGGCAAGTGACACCACATTGCTAAACACGCACACATCATCGTGTAGTGCGGCGGCACAAACCTTCCCAAACCTCAAAACCATCGCGTTAGTAGCGTGAGATGCAAAACACCCCAAATAACCGAACACTCGCAGCATATTAGAGTGCCTTCGTGAAGCATCCGCATCCGCAGGCAAGCAAACGGTGGACGTGGGAGCCGTAAATGGAAGCATGATGGAATTTAAGTGGAATTGGAAGCATTTCCATCACATCTGGTACGATGTCTTGATGGCTAGGGCCGACCAAATGGAATACATTTCGCGAAATGAAGCTATCTTTAGGGTGTCTAAAGGGGGGGAAATGTATCTCGCTTCTTTTATTTGCCACGAATAACTCTAGGTTAAAAAGAGCGAGTATTTTTTACTACTCTATCATAGTTCTACCTGCTCGAAACACAGTCCGCACAACTAATTGATGTCGGACTGACGATGCGCCAGGTAACCACAGCGTACATATCTCACCCTCCCGGGGTTTGGTGCAAGATGAACAACAGCCACAAAAAACCTCTAGCCAAAAGGGCGTCCTCGAGGTTGCCCTTTTTCAGTTCGTTCTGCTCATTCAAACATCGCTGGCCAGAAGAACTCTTTGCCAGAAGTGACCACAAATGGACGTGTACTGCGCTGGGCGCATACGGAAACCTCCAACGAGTTGTGTCCGATTGCAGTGGACGATCCATCGACCCCAGCGGGATCTCTCTTCCATAACGTAATGGGAAGAATTAGATTCTGAAGAAAAAAACAGAAAAACAGAACAAAGACTGCTTTCGCACGAGGACGAGGACCACCTATTGCAAAACCGCCCCTCGTACATTCATTCTCGAGAGAAATAGCCGATGGCGAGGTGCCATAAGTGTGCACCCTGGCTCCCTTTCCCCGAACCTGTTACCTTTTCCATTATTTTCTCTTTATGAGTTTGTTATTAGTCTTTTTTGTATATGGTTATGTGTGTGTGTGTGTGTGCTAATGCCTAGTATGCAGGCGAAGGAAAAATGACAATCCGTGTGAAGCGTCGGGCTTGAGGTGACACTCTTTTTCCGATGCCTCTCTCCGACCCCAGCTCTGCTTTCGATTTTATTTATGGCCATTCTGACTCCAGCACACCCCACAGCTGGAAGTGTAGTTCTGGGGTGGATGTTTTCCGATGAAGGTGAGCATTCCTGCTGAAAGGAAGGAAGTGGAAAGAGCGCACAATTGTGCACCCGACGTGAAGTGGACTTTTGCTCTATTTTCATTTTTTTTGCTTCTAATTCCGCCTCCGGGACGCCTCCAATGGCCACCATGATGCCGGATGGAACATGTCCAAGTTTTGCGGACACCTCCTCCACCTTCGTAGTGCCTTTGAGCAGAGGCCGGTCATGTGAGGTCAACCGTTTCAGTTGTCTTTTAAGTTGCACTGTGTGTCCCACTTGAATATTGGCTCGTGATCGAGTGGATGTGCTAGCAAGGAAGAAAAGGACGGTACGGGAGACGGCCCCGGTGCATAGCCGGAAACAGTCATCGCTAGATGTCCTCGATGCACTAAGCGAGGGTTGAAATTGAGGCATCGGAAGGGGAAGATGGCATCTTTGTCCGGTTCGGAGTTTTGTTTCCCGAACGAAACGCCTCCCAGCAACACATTGAAGTGATGCTCAAATTGGAAACACTAAGGACGTGTTCTAACAGTTCTGTCTTTCATGTTTCTGGCTCGTTTGACAGAGCCGGCACGAAAACCCCACCCCATCCCGAAAGGAACGTTCGTCTGATAGTAGAAACGCTGGGATGGAGTGGGAGTCATCCTTGTCAATACTGGTCCGGATGCAACTGGATGCAGCTAGAGAGAAGGTCTTGTATGGTTGTTGTGCTTTTATGGAAACTTATGAAAAGTGTTTGAGGCTTGTTCGAAATCTCTGTAGTCCATATAGCATCTTGTTCATTGTGTCGTAATGCTCTAAAGGAACCAATAACAAGGTAATTACGCTCTTGTAAGTAGTATAAACATTTGTATTTTGTATTTTGTAAGCCTGATTGCATACTTTGAGGCGTTTGACAATGGTATTCAATCGTAAACGCCTACAGGTTATGCAATATCAGTAACAAAACTACCTGTTTATGACCTTTTTGCCATATTGTACATGACGTACATCGATTTTTCAAAGAACAAAAACAAATATTTCAATAAAACCATTGCCATCGTACAAACTGTTCAAATTATTCCACATCGTGCACTAGTCAACCATGCATAGCACATAAGGGGTCGGATAAGGGTGGGTTATTTAATGTTCTAGCTGCCAGGGTAAGCCCGATCCCTCATCCAATAGGTAGCTGTGTTTTCTCAATGATAATAGCGTGACCTTTCCTGTTCTGCCCCACTGCCGTGTGTGGCTCGTGTTTGGGAACATATTTGATGCACAATAAAAACTACAAAACACTGTACATTTGGGAGCGGTGGGGCACAATCCCAAGCCAAAAAAAAGGGACGCACACGTCCGTACGTGCGTTTGTGCGTGTCCACCCGAGTTGGGGGAATTATGAGCTCGCCTCTTGGAATCTGTTTTCGTTTGTCTTTCTACGCTGCTCTACAAACTGTTCGGCTTGTAGCCTCCCTCACGTTAGTCACAGCATCATCCAATTTGTGATTGTTGCAAAACACAAACACCACCTAGTAGTAGGGGTCGTGGGCCCAGGGGTTGTTCGTTTACTGGAAAACGTGGAAGCCGATCCGAAGCAGTTAAGCCCTTGCGGCGGGGGTGTAGGCTGGCCGCAACGACTTTTCGGGGCTCTAATAAAAACAAAATAGGCTCTGTCGCTCGCAAGCGGTCGAGAGGCGGTCGAGGGGCAGGTAGCTGTGATTCATCTCTTCCCGAAAACGTCACGTTCGTCCGTTCCCAGGCGAAGGCCCCGGATCCGTTTTCGTCTAAAGCGAAATATATTCATAAATCGGGCCGCCGGTAGTCGGGATCAGTGTTTTTTTTCTCTCTCTCTATTGTTCCTCGAAAAGATCATGAGCGCTCGGTCGAAAGTTTGTGTGACATTTTGCAGGGTAGTGATCGAACCGAGCTCAACCCGAAAAGAAAGAAAGTGAGCGTACCGGGTGGGCCGTGGAAGGGAGCGGACGAAAAGCCACAAATTAGATTGTTTCGTTCGGTGCAATTAGGAAAGGGAGGGGAGCGATAGAGAGAGGAAGCACAGCTAGGTGGGGCAGAAATAATACCAAACCATACTTAAACCCCCGGACGTTTTTATTGTTTTTTGTCACGATTTCGGTCGCCCCACGTTGCTTTATTTGGTGCTGTGACTGTGGCGAGCGGAGTCACAACGGAGACCTTTTTTCGGTTTCATTCATTTCGTACTTACGCCGGAGTGCAGTGGGATCCGTGTGGAATAGCATTGAAACCGTTCCTCGTTTTATTTTACCACCAAGGCTTTGCCCTACTTCATGCGCCCTGTACAAGGTTCTTAAGCCGCAAATGTTTCGTTTTGGAAGTTGAGCTTGTACCTCCAGCAGCCGGCAAGAAGGCAGTTGTGGTTTTGATATCGTCTTGGACGTCACAATCGTTGCTCAATCTCGGGTGTCCGCCAAGCATGTATCGAGCATTGTTGTGCCATATTTCTCCTGGACAGCAAGGATCCTTTTGCAAAAAATAAAAAAAAATATCACTCTACCCATCTCGAATATATGGCTTCCAGTAAGGAGGAAGGATTGAAGAACAACACTGCTCCAACCATCATCGTTTTGGGAATGTTATTGTTGCACTCGTGGTACAGATTGCCGGCCGAACAATGTTTTCCAATAAGTGTGTGGAGCCCTTCGGTTGTTTGGGGAGCAAATGTTTGCTCCGAATCCCAGTCACTTGATGAGACACACGCTACAATGTAAGGTCTCTTTTCATTTTTCTTTTTTTTCTCTCGCTTGGTTACTATCGTTTTTCATCCATACCGCAGCTGCAAAGAGAAGAAAGACGACGGCTCAGCAAAGGAAAAGAATCGGTCGAATAAAGGGCAGCTTGTTGTGTTCGATAAATATCGCACTTCGATTCGGAACTCCTCTTCCTCGGGGAGTGTGTAGCCTTCGTTACTGAAAGTTGTGCAGAAATATTGATAAGGATACTGCGAATGCTTTGCCGTCTCTTCGGGAAAACAACAACAACAAAATCGACCGTATTTTCTCTCCGTTGGCCAACAAACGATGCTTTGATGGTTGCTTTTTGCCATTATCAATTCATCGATGTTCCGAGATGTGGGTTGGGGTGGCATACTTGGGGGTTAAAAAAAGGGTCTTCAACGATGATGTGTTTCAGTAGGGTTTTTGTGCGTTTCATACCCTGCCCGGGTGCCTTGCTGTTGCTGAAACGCCATATCGCCTTCTGTGTTGTTGTGCGAACTCCTTTTGCCCCATTTTTTTTTTGTTGTCGTCCGGAAGAGCGGTTATATGCTTTATGTTTCTGTTATTCTCCTCTGCGGCACAAAAATTGAACTCGTTCGGGGCGTAATGCTGCTCGTTAGCTGTGCGCTTCCTTCTTCCTTTGTTGAGCTTTACCATTAAAAAGAGGACGATAATCAAAAGTGCATTAAGAGTGTCGTATGAATTGCCATTAATGGGTGTTGATGAGGGGAAGAAGTGGGATAAATTGTTTTAGTGGATTTTTTCTCCTTGTTGGTTTTTGATTTCATAGAACTTCTTCTCAGAATGTTCCTCTTCTTTCAATTTACTCTTTCTTTAAACTCAATATTGCAATATTATGGAACTTACTTCTAACGAGTACAGGAATACTTTGCTATGTTCGATCAAAAGATTCGAGCATTGAACTTAGGATCTGATTGTTACTAAGCCATCCATTCTGATGACTTTGCTGTATCTACAATTTGAAATTCATGTTCTAAAATACAATATGAATGCCGCGGCTTGTTTCACGTAACAAAATAAATTATAATTAAATTATAATTATGATTTATCGCTGTTAATTGAAGCTCCCATTCAAGCTCCAAATTTGTATTAATTTGATTTATTTCAACCTAAGCCCCGTTGATCATATTTTAAGTTCGTCGCTTGCTCTTCCTCATCCAACAACAAAAAGCTCTTGCCCGTCAGCAAAACTGCTTTTTTTTGGGCGGGAGTGTCCCCTAAATTGTCGTGCTCTGTGACATTATGTCATCATAAGCGCATATTAATGTTTCAAGCCACGCTACCCCATCTGAATGGGTGCTTAATTGTACCGGCTCAAGCGCATTATCCCTCTTTGCGCCGAGCATTGCCGGCCAACCGAACGAACTCATCAAAATACATACTGGCCTATTGTGCTGAACGGCATATCCCGCGCACTCGGCACCATGTTGCTCTCCCCACAAAACGCAACTCAATTGACGTCCCCCGGCATTCGGCTAGTCTACCGTGGTTGATGGCCAACATAACCGGAAGCTCTTCGTGCTGCCCCGAAGGCAATCAGGACACGGCATTGTTGTGTGTGTGCTCTTCATGCCAAAGGAGACCGTGGAGGGCGTCGAACGATCGGTTCCAGATGCTTTTTCTGCCGCGTGTGAGATGAGATAACCTATTGTGTGTGTATGTGTATTATCGCACCTTCCCCTGCAACCCATTCGCCACTTCGGACTCCACTTTGAACATTATTGGCGAGAGCATAACGCCTCCAAAATCGTTTGAAAACTAGCGTTTCAAAACTGTGTGTTCGCATTTTTGCCCCCAAAAAAAACTCCTCTTCGCTTGCTCTAGTCCCTCATTTCTATGGCGTAGGGCCGGACCGTCCGCCCTCCTGCCCCCTGCGGGTTGGAACTTAATTCAATAATTTATGTTCCCCACAAAGCACAGCGTCGTGTGCATCGTTGTAGGTTAGTTGGCCATCGACCCATCGGTCGCTGCTGCAGCACTGCCCAGTATCCTTAGGTCAGTTTTCCACTGTGCTGGGTAGTGCGACTATGCTGTGACACTCGGACGCGCTCTAGCTCATGAATCTTTGCACCAGCATATTGGTGCATCGTGTACGGTGCCTTCCGTTCTAGCATGCCACGGCCACTTCGGCGTGTGTTATCCCATCGCCAGACAGGAAGCGACAAATTGGCGCTAACATGCAAACGAACACGCTGCACGCAATAATACGATCTTGTGTATATGTGTGTGGTGTGTGTGTTGGCCGGAAAGGTTTGGCGCCCCCTCAAAGGGACGGTTGGCTGGCACTGCTATTGCATTCGAGGATTAAATTCCAACCTCGATCAGAATGGAATGGCTTTTTACCGGGTTCCGGTAGTGCGTTGGAAAATACCTCGCAGTGGAGCGGGCTGACCGCTTCGCGACGGCATACCAATCGACCTCGGACTTCATCAAGATGATTATGATCGTGTGCGAAAATTAGATAAGCACACAGGGGAGGTAGTGGTGAGTGTTGTCAGCAGCGTTAAGAAGCAGCCGCTCGGAAATGACGCACAGAAGCATGGCTCTGGGCTTCCGGCTAAGCAGTGGTAGTGGGCACCGGTGTATGAAGTGCCGTTGTTGCTACACTGCTCTCCATTGCGCATCGTTGCGAATTCCAAAACTCAAGCCCGCGACGGAAATGAACTTTGACGACGGTCGTAATGGCGGTCGATTTTTCGTGTTCCTTCGCTGGCTGTGCCGCGGTAGAGAGGAAAGTTTTGCCGCGTTAATTAGGTGACGGTAGTGCACCTGAACATGCACTTTGCGGTGAATCGTGCCGACCGTACAAGGGGAATAGTGTGCGCTCGTTGACTTCCGGGCTCGAAGGCTCTCCGTGTTATGGTAGAACCGGTCCCCGGTCCGGTGTTATAAGTGGATGGCTTGAGCTTATAATGACGATAATGATGTTCGTTCGAGAAAGGTCAAGGTCAACTGCTGGAGAGTATCAGCGATAGATGGAGTGCCTATGGTTGGCTATGAAGAAGTTTGTGCAGTTTTGCGACATTTTCAAAGAATATCATTGACCTAATGATAAGGGTTTAGCAGTAGACAACTATTCTAAACTATATGTTTTGCTGATGCTGAGCTTTTGAATTAAGTTTAAAACCATCATTAGTTAGGTTCTCATATTCGCGTTTGCTCTCATGTACTTGGACACATTCCAAACAATTTCGATAGATGTCCTACCATGCTAATGATACTCATAAACTTCCTAGCAGGTGTTGATTCTACTGATACTGAACTGAAACTGAAGGTACCTCAATGAGACACATCTGTCATTTGTCTATAACATTCTTCACAGTTGATCCGTCGCATCAATAAAGATGAGTCTCTTAGTCTTAATTTATTATAAAGCCGGTAGTCTGGACATAAAATCAGGAATATTTGACATTTTCAACATATAAGACCTCGTAGATGCATTTCCTGCAACGCTTTAACAAACGTTCTATGAACATATCCTGACATGGGCCCAAGTTAACGAACGATAACAGTTCATATTGAACGTTTAGTCACGCCTAAATGGAAGTTTGATGTGTCTGGACAGTTTCAGAATTCTACTCGCTGGCAAACGATGTAACATCCCAACCACTGAGAGCGTCACACCGAGTACTTTGCCACCTCCACTTGTGCATACTAGCGACTACCAGCTCGCCAAAACTCGTTGAGAAATTCTCATTTCATTTCGATTTGCCATCGAGAGGACAACAAAAAACCCTATATTCCCTGTATTCTCCGCCAAACGTCGCAGAGAGCAATCACTTTTTCATCCCCCGGATAATCACATTTGAAGCTACAATCGAATCCGGCAAACATCACAACCGTACGACCCCAACAAGCCTGCCCAGCAAGTAGTGCGTGTACTATCACCACAGTGTCACCCAATGGCTCGGGTCATGTTCGAGTCATCTCGCACAACGCGCGACGGTTGCGTACACGATTGGGTACGAACCGTTTTTTTCCTTCCCTCCGCATCGTTCTCCAGATTCTTCCCACAGGGAGTGTGTGTGTACTAGAAGAACGACGAACCGGAACCTGTTCTATGTTGACCTTTTTCCCACCTGCAACCATCTTGCAACGGTTGAGATGTGGGGTAAAGGAAACTCGGCCCATCGTTCACAGTCGCCCAGCGTCCTTTAGTACCATTGCGGGGGGGGGGGGGTTACGCCACTGAACCGGAAAAATCATGTACAACCGGGGAGGTCTCGATGAAAATCGAAACTCGTCGACAGTGCAGTGTGTGTTCGGAGCAGAGTTGGGAAGGTTGATGGCCTCTGCTCTGTACTGACCGGTTGCTCTGCTGTAGCTGATGGACCAACTTCATGTGTGATTCCTTCCAACGCCGCCGGTGCCCCTTTTTCGCTGGTGGTTTATGGTACTGTGTGTTTGTGTGTGTTTGGAAAGCCTTTACCTTCTATATTTTTCTATCTGCCTTTGTTCGCATCAGGGAGAGCCATCGGACGCCTACAATCATCCTGCAAATCGCTTCGTTTTTTTGTTGTGCTCTTTGTTAAATTCAAATCACATCGCAATCATCAACCGGCATCGCAGCTGTTGTTTCCTGTGACACGAGATCCCTTTGCACTGCAAATCCATTTCCCGGATTTTGCGATTCAAATGAAAAGAAAAAGCGATGCGACAACGAGCGCGAATTCAAATTTTCATTCCCAAGCTCGCACTCTGTGTGTGTACCAAGCCATTCCCGAACATTCTCCCTCGAAGTAGGGAAGGGGTAAAGGTTTGCTATACATAGTAGTAGCTCTGGCCATCACTAGTTGATGGTGCAAATCCTTTCTAACCTAATCCTACCAACCTACCAAGAAAAACTAGCTCAAAAGCATCCCGTTTTGGGGCGCGTGTGGGAAAAAGCGCACCAATTGTTGAGCGCAGAGAGGTTACGCGCGTTTTCTTCTACTTTGTTTTGTTGCGTTTTTTTTCCAGGTCCCACCAATCCACCAATCCACCAGTGTTGCCACACATCAATGTTTGTTTGAAGCGTTTGAAAGCATTCGGGAAAAGTATGCCGGAAAAAGCGTGTGTTTAGCCTTTGAACTTTCGTTTTTTTGTTTTCCATGCGACTCTTTGCTGTGTTTTATACGATTTCTTTTCCACATTTTTGTTGTGATGGTTTCGGCCCCCGCTACTGCTGTGTTATCATCTACAGCACGCTCTGCACATCCACATCTCACTAACCTGCCCTCCAGCAGCCCTTTTGCAAGATTGTAGTATGCTGATGAAAATTTTATTGTCCTTTTTTAACCGTTGCCTTCGCATTCGTTTTCCATGAAGAGGAGCATCCCGACCAGAGAGAGAGAGAGAGAGAGAGAGAGAGATCTCGCGACACAGTGGTTTATGGAAATGGGAATTTTGTACACACGACCTCACCTAACCCTTCCCATGTTAGCACCGCTCACGTGTGCTGCTTCACAAGCGACACTCAGCTGCACGGCGGAGGAACTTGCTGGAGGGAAAATGGGACATTTTTTTTACCTGGTTTCAAAAAACAACCACCATCACACCACCACTGGCAAAATGATTGCAATTCTATCCGCTTTTGTGAACGGGCAAAGAGGCTAAAGAGCGGTAGGTACCAAGCGGGCCGGTGGCGGTTGCTCTTTGGTTGATTATTGTTTTTCGGATTTTTTCCCCGCCGCACAGTACTGCTTTTCCGATTGGGAACGCCATCGGTGGCTTTTCATGTGCATTTTCCTTCCTTCCGTGTTCCGTTCCACACAAACACAGTCACACACACGCACACAGGTACCGTGTCAAAGTTCAACCGGTCGTTGTTGAGATCGCGCTTTTTTCACAGGGGCAGCGTGAGGAAATAAAACACTGTGACACTTTCTGCTTCCGTGTATGGATTTGTGTGTGTGTACTCCAGCACCAACCCGATGCTTCGAAGAGAGATCAAATGGAAATGTGTCTGTGTGTGTTGTGTGGATGCGGTACACGAACATAAAGGGCAGCAGCACGCAGGATGTGCAGGGCTTTTCAGCTGCCTTTTTTGCCCCAACCACGAAGAGCATTTGTGATCAAGTACAGGCAGATAGCGCTGTTTTTTCTGCTACTTTTCAGTGTTTGTTTCGATTGCCTCTCCTTTTTTTCACCTCATTTTATTCAACTGTAAAAGTGTTGGATTTTATGTTAGGTTCGTTGCCTGTTCTCCGCGCTGCCCCAGAATGATCGACTGAAATAGAGCGCATGAATAGAAAAGGGGAATGTTACGAGAAAGAGGGGGTATACTGGAAAGTGAGTATAGATTTAACCCGTTGCATCGCGGAAAATCAGGACTTGCGAGTGTGTGTCAATCAGGAAGAGAAAAAAAGCAGAGAGCGCGTCTCTTGCGCTACAAGCTCGGCAATGAGTGGACGGATTTTGTGGAACTGTGGAAATACCGCGAAACGCAACCCGAGGGAGGAAACATTTCAAATAACATAAAATGCAGATTTACGATTTTATGTGTGTTTTTTCTCTCTCTTTCTCTCTCATTTCCCCGCTCTCTCATAACTCTCTCTACCCCGGTGTGTGCCTTTTCAACAGTTCGTTTATCTTTCTGGTTCTTCGGCTCCTCCGTCCCACCATCATCACCAGATAGCAAGGTTTTAGCAAGTAGAAGTGGTTTGAAAGCAGTTTCAAACACATAACCTGTTCATGCTGCCACGAGGAGGGGGTTGGCGTGCTTCAATTTTTGCAGTCCCATTTTTTGTGCTCACCGTAGAAGAGCTGAGCTGATGAATAAGGATTTAGCACCGGTGGACGGGGGAAATGGGTTTCCCGCCAAGCAGCGGATTACCACGGTGTGGCCACGAAGATGTGCAACTACCAACGGAGGACGAGCGTACAGGATAACATAGCAGCCTAGTGTGTGTGTGTGTGCTGATACCGGTGGTGGAGCATTTTTATTGCCTCCCGTTCGCTGCTGTTGTACCAACGAGTCACTGGGGACACGGGAAGGTGTCGGTGGTGGGCAGGCAATCTCAATAAAGGTCAAAATCATTTGCGCGCTCTCTGTCAGCCGGGACAGGTAGTACGATCCGTACTGGGATCGATTCCACGGTGCGGCGGAAATAACGAAAAAGGGCATAAAGCTTTCATTGCAGGCGACGAACGCGGGATGAAATTCTCAATCACCACACAGCAACGGTGGTGGCTAGGCGGTAGGAGAATTAGTAGCCAGACAAAAGAGGTGGTGCAGGTTGGTCTCTAGTCCCTCTCCTTCGGGGGGAAAGGCGACCACCGACATAAAAATGTACTTTAAAAAGGAAGGAAGTGTAGGAGCCACGCCGCACACAGAAACAGCACGGTGAAAAGAAGGATAATTTCCTTGCTTTTCCACCGGTGCGCTTGTTTGTTCTTGCTCATTTCGGGGTGCTTTGGGTGATGAAAGTATGCTGCTGCTGCTGCTGCTGCAACACCACAAAAGCAAATGGATGGCTTTCGGTGCTCGGTGGCTGGTACTTGAGACTTTTTAATGAGCATTTGGCATCGCACATTCCGTGCTGGGAAGCGGCCCGGGAGCGCATCGGAAATAAAGAACATTTCCCGACGGGTTCGCCACAATCGAGTAATGAAACTTTAGTTGTCCTCTGTGTGTGTGTGTGTGTGCTGTTCCCAAGGCGAGAAAGATAGGAAACATTTTCTATTTATAACATTTTGAAAACAACGCCAAAATGTAATGGTTTCCTGTGGGATGTTGTGAATGTTTATTAGTAATTACTTTTTTTTTGTAAGAAAGGAGAATTTAATGTCCTATGTTTTGTGGCTTTGAAATTAATTTGAAATAGAAAATTGTATTGCAGTATTTATTGAAACTGGAACAAAGTATTGCAAAGCATGCGTCACATTTGCTGATCCCTATTTCTATTGTTAGCATTAGCCAACATCCTCACATTCCAGTTAAATTCGATCACAACTATCGCTTTCCTTTTATTCCAACTATCTCGCACGTCGTCGGTGTCCTGCCCTTTCCAAGAACCGAGAGACCGATTGATGCAGGGACGTGCCAAATCTGTCGCATTTGATTATCCTTGCGGAATGCTTTAAAAGTCCAACCATTCCCTCACGTATTTTTCATTACGAAAATCCCATTCACCTTTGGAAGTGAATAGTTTTTTCTTCTCCTTTTTTTGTCAATTCAACTCCATTATGGGTTTCGTTTAGCGTCTTTCACGTGACAACGGCGTGAGGGGGCGAAATAATGGACTTTGTCCCAAGACTTTCGTTCGCAAGACTTCAGCCTTTTCTTGAGCAGATATTGGAACCGAACTTGTTCCCGAAAGTTAGGCAGTCTCACCTCTAATAGGTTGTGATGTGTCTCGGAGGACCATTTTCATTACCGGCTTCGCATCGGAACCCATTCACCGCAGAACTTTTTTCATCGTCATTCTCCGTCAGCCTCGAGAATTATAATACCTATGTGTGGTGGGTTCCCTGGTGCTGCAATCCAAGCAAAGCACTCCGTACCGTTGTTCACATTTCTGCACACTCCTGTGCCTGGTTGATTGCAATTCTTGTCCCCAGCTCGAGTGCAGTTTCTCTCTTCCACTTCTCTGTCTGTGTGACTGTGTTGACCTGAAGTGACACTGAAAAGGTCTAGTGTCCACCCTTGGCTGCCAGATTACAACATCCGCAGGAAGCGATCCTATATTTAGCCCACCGTGTCAGCCCCGGTTCACGATGACGTACGTGTGCAAGCTAGTGATGGGAAAAATGAAGTTTTGGTCGGAATCGATTCCGACTAGTGCTGAAGTTTTGTGGACTCGATTACGGATGGTAGGCTCGGAATCAGTTTCCGGAATCGGTTCTGGAATTGGCTTGGGAATCAGAATCGGCACAGGAATCGGTCGGAAATCAAATTCAATTTCGGTATCTCCATCAAGATAGGCTTTTGAGTCCTATGCAGCTGCGATTGTATCGATAGCCGCCAAGAAAGCAGATTTACTTGTAACCGATCCACTCTCATGAAGATCCGGGACTGACTCCGATTCCACAGCCAATTCAAATTCCGATTTTGGGCCCAGTTCCGACTCCTAATCCGAGTCCGACTTCGACTCCGAATCCGATTCCGGAATCGGCGTCGGCTCTGAAATCAGAATCGATCCCAGAATTGAAATCGGCTTCGGAATTGATTCCGAACACGGACTCGGAACCGGGTAGTTCCGATTTCGAGCTCCCAACACTAGTGCAAACCATGGCCGTCGTGTACAGGCAATGTTTTATTGCCCTTTGCACGAGCACACGGGTTGGGAGATACCGGCCCCCTCAGTCACCTTGCCATCCCAGCAAAGCAAACGTTGTACACTTCTCGTTGGGTCGGTCGACCTGCAGCACCGGTCGATTAAAATCGTTTGCAGACGAAATCAGATTTACATGGGACGTGTGTGTCTGTGTGGCTGTGTTTCGTATATTGTTTTCATTTGATGAGGTGGACAAATATCTTCAGACATGACGTGAACTCTCGGCGGTTTATTTCCCTCCCTGCGATACGCAAAGATTTTTATGCTGCGTTTATTTATAACCTCACCTCACCACCACAATCCAACCAACCCCAATTTTAGTACGAATCGTTTGCAAATTGTTCACTGAACCAGTCATTCTCAGTAGCTTTTTTGCTCCAAAAATTTAATGTTTTATTCTGCTGTAAATGTGTGTGTGTGCATCATAAAAAGAATGCTGCAATGCGCCGGGCTCTGGGTCTTTTGCTTGCGTCACGGCCTAGCCACCACCCGTTCACTGGAGCGAAAGGGCAACATCTTTCATCTTTTCCGAACTGGCCTCCCCGTTCCATTCCACCCGGATTGCGGTTTACCAAGGATCATAAAGGAATTTATATCAATCCCGTTGGCCGGCCGAGGGAAAGGTCGAGTTTAAGGTTTTTTACATGCTAGCAAATTAAATTTATTGCCCTTCAAACGTGGCTGCCGCCGGTGTGCGGTTTAATAAACGATATTTTCACGACCGACCTCCACTATTTCCCCTCTGCAGAAAGGGAGATGTGTGGAAACGACAGAGAGGGAGCGTTTGTTACTCTTGGCCGCAGTGCTGTTTTGAAGCTTAAATACTTGCTGATTAATACCGGGTTGATTGTATCTCATTCTCTCTCGCTCGAAAGATTAATTGCTATCCTGTCGTGTCAATTTTTGGCTCGATTAATATGCCGAAAGGGGGAGACGATGCATGATGTTGCTGTGTTTGCGTTTCATATTAAAACATTACAATGGAGATATTAATATGTTTATACCTCAGCAACCTGATACGGTTAGACACTTTAACGCCGGCTAGCAAATATGGTTGAAATGCGGTACCCAACGGGCTTTTATTGTACAAATATCTCATTTGAAGGATTTTTTCGATTGGATTGCGCAGTATTCCATCATTTTTCCCTTCTATCGTAATGATTGATCAACCTTTTCTTCGGTTCACTACATTCAACATTATCTGACGTTTGCATTTTCTTAATTAAACAAGCTCTACCACGCCTCCCCCTCCGGTTTTCCAATGCCCAATTGTGGTAACTTTTTTCCTTCAAGTTTGCGCACACTGTCTTCCGAACTGCGGGTGGAAATTGTGAATCAAACTGAAAGGATTACAGCAAAAGAATGTTTTAAAATTTTCCCTCTTTTTCTCACAGCCACAGCCAACGTCGCAACCATGCAGAAAAGCCCCAGTGTGCTGTCTCCAGTGAAGTTGAAATTTGAAATGCTTTTCTCGAATGTTTTTTTCCTCTCTTTTGCATGTTCTTCTTGTACAGAAACTTTTCAAATTAACTTTCCACACTTTAGCCACTTCGGGATGCTGTCAGGCGAGAGAGAGAGAGAGAGTGAGAGAGTGATAAGAAACTGAGTAAAAGAAATGCCAACGAGGAACTGTAGACGAGAACATCACCGCTGGAACTGTTGTTCCCGTCTGCTTTATTATCTAGTCACAAGTGGTGAGCCACTGCATTTGTGTGCTCATTTCCTTAAACGGAACAACATCGCAAACGCCTCAGTAAAATCAGCGCTTCAGCGGCCCTTCCCCCTTTTAAATTTGAACCAAGAAAACGGTGGTTTCGCGCGAAAAGAGTAGCAATAAATTATTGAAGCTGATGAAAAGCCCCCGGTCCCACCCGTTTCGGCGAACGCCTAAAAAATGGTGCTTCCTTTCCTCGAGTACTTTCTCTCGAGCTTGCTAATTATATATTCTTCTTGCTGTCGCTCTGAAATAAAGTTTCCCATAAGAGTTTTGCGGCCTTGCGGATGAGTAAGGAAGATTGTTTTTCCACTTCCCAAACAACCTCCTCCCACCGGTAGGAAAATATATGTGTAGCATTTTTTTGTTTGCAAACGGATTGTGCGAAAAATAGGGAAAACTGTGTGCGCCCAAAATTCGTAAAGTTTGTTTCGGATGTGGCAGCGTGCGCACAGCATGCGAAAAGGATGCGCTTTAATCGTCATGCATAAAATTTACTTCACATTTTTCCCTGTTTCCATCCCCCTCCTCCTCCACTTGGCCAGCATCATCATCATCATCAGGTTGAGTGATGGGGCCGGCGATTTGCCGGGGTCGCTTCACAGCAGCATAATTTATACACTTCAGCACACACGGCCGTGTCGGCGTATGGAAACGGAGAAGCCTTAGCCGCCGAGGTTGTTGTCGTTGCACATTGGTGCACTGGGTGAAAATGGAGAAACTTTTACCCCCTCATGCAGCGCCCAAAAACAGCGAGGGGAACCAATAGTATGCACCGGCAAGGCTTCCTTGTACTCTTAGCGCCAGTTCCGGAAAGAGCAGTTCTGTGGTGCTGTGCTATCGTATTGCTCGCTTTCCGGCATATCTGTCGGCTATGGGAGAACAACAGCACCGGGTCGCTGCTGCACTCGCAATCCATTCGTAGGATCGCTTACCTCTCAACCCGTTACTTTCGCATGGGTTGAACGATCCCGGGCTTCTCTCCCCGTCCCGGAACCGGGGGGTTTTAGAGGGCTTCAGTTCGGAAAGTTTTGCTGCACGGAAAAATATGGGACATTATCCCGGGGATGGTTCGTGCGCTCGAGTTTAGCCTTAGCTTTCCCGAATGGTGGTGTGGTGTAGATGGAACTGGGGGGTTTTTGGGAGGTTTTGAATGTTAAACAATATCGGAGCACACGCGAACTGGTCCGGAAGTTGTTTTTTTTTCTCTACCTCTGCCCTTTTATTAGAAGTTTCTCCGCACTCTTCCCCCGTGCCAGGGACAGTACGGGATGCGCCTGTTTATTATTTCTGTTTTTTTGGGTTTGTTTTTGTTCATGTACATTTTTCTCTGTTTATTGCTGACAGACAGTTATCGCCTCTTTTTGTTTGTGTTTTTTTCTTCTTCTTCTGTTTCTGGGTTTGTATTTGTGTGTGTGTTAGATGAAATTTTCGAATATGTTGATTTATGTTTTTACTCTCTTCGTTCCCCATTCGTTGGTATTTTTGTATCTGGAAAATGTTTTCCTTCAACCATTTTGAACGATGGACTTCAACTGTTGGAATGGAAACTAAAAATGTTTCCTTCCTAACTTCTAACTCGAACTGCCGCAGCTCTTCCTTCCTATTGTGTGGAATTTATTTATTTTTTTTCCATTTCACCCAAGGATGAAACAGAGAATGCAAAGCAGCAGAGCAAAACTTTTGCTCAAGCACTCGGAAATTGAGGTGATTGTGAAGCGTGGAAAAAAACGCGTGTGCGCATGTGATGCAACCCGTTCGGAGCACACCTAACCGTACCTCAACGATCGTGCCGTGTAGTGTTCGAGACAAAGTCCTTCCAGTTTGCGGGGTTTATTTTTGTGAAATTTCTGCTCTCGCCCCGTTCTAATCACGAAAAGTTTCTCCTTTCTAAGGCTGCGCCACGCAGCTCTCGTGTTTGTGGCGCGGCACGTATGAACGATTCCGTTCGATTCGATGTTCTCTTCTCGCTGGTTGCACTAACGGGCATAACTGGTCAGTTGGTTTCGGCGTGGTTTCAGTGCTCGCAAAAGCAGTCGTTTTTCTTTTTGGCGGCAGGAAGGATATTCCTGACGCCCGCCCACACCATTTGTTGATTAATGAGTTTTGTGTTCTGAAGCTGTCTGCAGTGCGGTGGGCAAAGGATTGGCATCATTTTTATTCCACCCCGACCAAAATGGCCCTGTATGGGCGAGTCCTCGCGTGAAGGATGAACTTTGGGGATTTAAAAACAATATGCTTCATGGGATATGGGAAGGGTCTAGTTTTGCTTGCTCTTTTTTATAAACTGCTGTCTGCTTGTGTGTAGTGAAAATACAGCTGGCTTCGTTTTTGGAATGGATCCTTTCGGTGTTTTTACATTTATTAATATCATTTTTCATTGCAAGCAGAGCACGCGGGGGATGTTGAAAAAATGTCGTAGAACGAGTTTATAATTGCCTCGGTTGTATCAAGCTTTCTCAAGCTGTTTGAAGTCAAAACAGGATGAGTTTTCTATTTTTATAAGCCGTTACGCTGGAGCTACAAACTATACTACAGCGAGCATTTAAATGTGACACGCAAAAAACGGGGTTACAGTTTAAAAAACAAACTGGAAGAATTGACAATTCCTGGGCTGTTTTTCTTTGCCCTGTCAATCGAAAATGCTGGAGAATGCTCCAGAGAAACACAACATTTTACTTTATGCCGGCGCAATCTACCCTCATCTGCTTTTCCCGTTTGATTGATCGTTTGTAGCACATTTATTGAAAGATGTCAGCGCGTCAGTGATTGCGAGGAACGGCCGTGAAGGGAGAAAAAAAACATTCTGTGGTTTCTGGTGCGCTGCTTCCATTCTCCACTCCCCCATCTCCCACGGCAATTGCCGTGTGACTGAACGTTAAAAAGGTGAACCGAAAATAAAATAAACATGACGCACAGCGAGCTGCTCGTTGCTCGTTCGCAGAAGGAGCCGGGACAGGCAGATGTATCATCAGGGAAGAAGGTTCGTTCGTTGTCGATCGATCGTTGTGCTCGCGTCTCCCACAGCATCACCTTACACGCACGACTGCTGCTGTATCCTTCAGGTCGCATTGTCATCGATCTTTCTTTTATTTTTGTTCGGAAATGGATTTTATTTGTTCGTCTTATTGTACGTGTCTTCTCCGTGCTCCTCCATCCCGTGCCACTGCGTCGAATCTGGAGAATATCAACCGCAGCCTCAAGACACGCGCGTGGCACGGTGGCGGAAGTGGTGTCTGCGTAATGTATGAGTTTGAATCGTTGGCCGTCAGCACTTGATCATGGCGCTTTATTAATTCATAGCCGGGAGTATAGGGGTGAACCCTTCGAATCCGTAAAAGTCGTTGATTGACTCCGCAAAACATTGGTGGTGATTCGAGGATGATGGCAGGAGCAACTGATTTGTGTTTCCACCAGATTGTGCTTTGTTTATAAATGTATGTTTATGTTTTGCCCTTTTCGCGTATAGAGAACTTTTCGTTTCGTAGAGAACGATCAACGACAGTTCAATTGAAGCTTTTCGTATGGTTTAATTGAACGGAATTCGTAAGAATGTTTTGCCAGCGGTTCTATTCGTTCTATTGCCTACCCTCCAGTGAGTGGAAAATCATTCCATATGCTCGTTTTCGTTTCGTGTATCGATTTGCATACATTTCACCACCGAGCTACGAATAACCAAATATTGCGTACAAATTTCCCGGAGATGGGTTTTCTCGTGCTCTAACTGTAGCAAATGTAGCAAAAATGGAAAGACATCGAGGTCCCCACCCAAAAGGCCAAAAGAAAAGCAATGTGGTACAAAAGAAAGCTTGGAAAAAATGTAGGAAAATAAAATAATAAACCGCGCTCGTGTGCCGGCCGGTAATCCGTCTCGCGCTGCCAAACGTTAGAAAGGCTGTGACGTAAGGCCTGTGCGCAAAACCATCCCTCACGCCATACCACCTTGCCAAACATCGCCCGCAAACGGGGCCCCTTTGATGAACTGAGCGATTTTTCTTTACTCCAAACCAAGCGCCCCCGACAGCACACAGAGGAGATGGATGGAAAATTGCTTTATTGCTGAACGCGCGCGCACGCGTATGTGTGTGTGTGCCTATTTCCATACGAATACAACACAATTCCGATAAAGCCGGTCTGCCTCTCGGTCACACTTGCCACCTCGGCAAACGTTCCTATTTTCCTAACGCGGATCCGGTGCTTTGGTGTATTTGTATATTTCGGGACAGTAGCACAATGCAAAGCGAGCGGACGGAGGTGATGGTTACCGCCCAATCACACACCCTCCCCTCTCACCATCCCACCATTGCGATTGTGAGTTGTAGAAAAATCATGTTTAATAGCTTAGCTTCATGTTTTTGTGCCAGGTTGGGTTGGGAATGAAAAGTGAGGGAGAGAGAATATTGGCAAAAAGCAGCCCTTGCTATATAAGGCTTCGTCAAACATTTCGATAGGCCGTGGAAGGGAACGTGCAACGTGAAAAAAACAACAACAGTGATGGGAAGTGGAAACGATGATGAGCGGCTCATGACCTAATCCTAATGATTTGGATCCCACCTTTGTTATGGCTGCTTCCCATTCAATACTGGGGCCGAATCCTTTCAGTCGTTTTCTAAAGCCTGACGATTTAAGCCTACCAACTCGCCCTTCGCAGATGAATGCCAGGATTTAGTAGTGTTGAATGGTGGAACATTCCGCACAGAGTTGCGTGGAGCCGCAGGTGAGGTGTTTATTGGTCGAGCAATGTACTAAACGGTGCTCCTGGCCACGAGTGAAAATGGACTCGTTTTCACCTGCCACTCTTCACACAGACACACACGCCTGAATTGTGGCATCAATAATGGCAGGGGGAGAAGATTGGAGGGTTTTTTTCCCTGGAAGTAGGAACATTCACGCACGCTTCTTTGTGTCCGCAAATGTTCACGCTTTGTTCACGGTTGCCCTGGAGCGTACATGGAAACGTACATGGACGCATGGAGGACCATTTTCATCCTATTTTTTTTCGTACACTAATGTGTCGATAATTATGGATGAGGGGTGAGAATTATGTGACGATGCACTGCGGCAATAAATAGGACAGTTGGAGCATCTCTAATTGTAACTAGTAGCAGTAGATTGGAGAACAATGTTGTTTGTAAACTCGTTTTGAAAAAGATTGCCTACAAAATATTGAGATAAGTTTCGCTTAAAATCAGTTTAAAAAACCTTTAAATAGAAGGAATAATGAAATTTCAAAATGCTTATAATATTACAACTACTTGAAAAATACGTGAAAAGTGCTCCAAAACAACTGGAGTCGTCAGTTCGTATGTCCTTCCTATGATGTATCCATCAAGAATATTGCTACAATACATCCACCAAGAGTTGTACACGCAAGAATACACACATGCTTACTTCAAGCTCCCGTATTTGTTTTACGGATCAATGCTGATTAAAACACTTCTCCAATGTGGTTAAGAGCGTTTGTAACAAAACCCTCTTTTTCCAACGTAATCTAACGATACCCACTGTTTCCTCCTTTTTCACACATGCCAAAGGCTCGCTCTCGCAGGCGCTTTGTTAACCAGCGGCAGCTCGTGTAAACAATGTTGCGTACCCGGGGAGCTCTTGAAACTTTCCGCTCTAGCACAAGCGCATCATCTTCACTATATGCACACACCGGTGTCGCCTTAATCTTCACACACGGCGCTCATTCAATTAGGCCGCAAGATGGATGCGTTGCGTTGCATCATTTGCTGCCCGGCTGCAGCTGTTTACCACTTCATTAAGCGAGACACCAGGGCGGCCGACCACACGCCGAAGGGTTTTGTCTTTCCCCATCGTCTTCTTACTGCTCTCGCGAGGCTTTCCTGCGCCTGACAGCACAACCACCCCATATTCGTATAGCGTGCGTGTGATGTAAGGATTGCAATTAAAATAAATAAGGCGAGACCCACCGAGGAGTGGGCTGTAGTTTTCTTGAGATAAAATGATTTTAGCGTGGCGTTAGTGTTCCGATATGGAAACGGGCTCCAGCATCTAACTGGAAGCTGTCTGTGTGTGTGATCATTATGGTAGAAGAACACATCTCTTTGAGCTATCCTAACAAGCATTTGTGCTGCTAACAACCTCGGATACCGCTCCCAGGATACGAACCTCGGATGAAAGTAGATCCTGCCCGGTAACCGATGCCAGAAAGTGATTCTATTTGCTCACAGATAACTTTGTGTAAAGGTGCGATACTAGCCTTTCCTACATATCGCTTGCTTTGCTTGTGCCGCAGTGGGTGTTTGTGTCCTTCAAAGCGTTCTATGTAGGGCATCCGGGTTTCCCTCGTGGGCGAGAGGGGTGTGCTTTAATCGCAAATATGGAAGATCAATACTCTATCTTTCTGTTGCACGTATCCTTTCGTATCGGGCAGCTTTGTGACGTGGGTTTGCTTGCGTTCTCTTGAAGTTGGATGCTGTGAGGACGCTCTCTGTGACGCATTGAAATCGATTATTTGTTCAATCTTGTGTTACATTTCAATGTATGACGTCGATTGAGGTGGCGTACACTTCTGGACAACTATATCTGTGTAATGCATTCCTCAGGAATTAAAAGACAGTACTCCAAATTTATGAAGATGCAGCTGGCTCCAATTTCATCTAGTTAAGAAGTTAAAAAGCTTTAAAACTGATCATCTTTTTATCCCGTTTGAAACCATAACATCCAACGCGATGAATTTCCGGGTACCTATCCCACGTCCACGTGGCACAGTAGCCGCCTCGCCCACCGAAAACGAATCCGCTCTAAGCGAGCGGAACATAATGGGAAATTAGTTTACCTCCTCCACGGCACGACCCTTCCGACGTGCGCCTGCCATAGCTGTATTATTTTTGCGTAGCAATCGGAATGTAAATTTCAATTAAACGTCAATTAATAACGATTCTCTTTTATCTGCTCTCCTTTATCCCGTTTCCTCCCAGGTAAGGACATTATTTGCCAAAACGGTACGCCGGGTAAGCAACACTCCAAACACCCCAAAAGCACCAAAATGGCAGAAAACGCGGTGGACGACGCGCACACGTACAGCAGCAAAGCCCAGCGGACCGAGAGTTATGGTTGTGTTATTTGCCCCGTAAAACCCGGGACATGAAGCCGGCGATCGCATACCATCACATGCCCGGAATCCTAAAGGATTACAAAAACAAGGGGAAAGCAAAAAACATGCAAATGCTCTCCCTGCAGCTTTGCGCGAGATAAAGCGTCCGGTGTATCGCGCACAAAAAAGGACATTTTACATTTAGCGCCCAACGGATCCTCAACGCGGTGGTATTCCAAACGGTACCACCGGAGGGAAAAAAGGACCCCACTTGATTCGGCAAAGGTTTGAAAGCATCACACACACAAGCTCCCCAAAAAAAAAGAAACCTTGGAATCTACTCATCCTTCCACCGAAGAAGCTGCTCGCTCGTGTTTTTAATTTCTGTTCATTTAATTTAATTTTGCGACTCACCCTTTGGCGTGTAATTGTTTTTAATAGCGCGTGATGGTGACTCGTCCGAATACTTTCGTGTGTATGTGTGTGTGTGTCCTTCCAAAAAACCGAAACCCGGGGTCCGTCAGCTGCAGCAGTTGACGAAACACTGAACAAGTGCCAATCATTGGTGGGATGCTCGGGGCGTCCGACTAGCAAACAAGCGAAGTCTCTCAAACGACTCGAGACTCCGCGTGGATGCTTTCGGGCTGATGTGCGCCGTCGACAGTGCGGGACATACCCTGCACGTTACTGCTGCTGCTACTGCTGCCTCGTTTTGACTCGTTTATACGCTCGTTTTTCCCATACCCGCCCGGATCTATGTCCTTTTATCTGCGTGCGTCTGGTGTGCACAGCCCAACGGAAAGCGGACCACCCGAACGGAGTAATAATTGAATCGAAATATAATTTGATTTGATGCGCTCGCCTGGTAGTACGCCCTTAGACGGCTCGCGTCGGAAGCAGCATAAAGAGCACCTGTAATTGGCTGTTACACTCCATCACACATCCTGCCCAATCGGAGCCAATTTTCTTTCCGCTTTCCGCGATCGGGTTTCGTATACTGGTGATGCCTTAGTTGGTGGGTATACAGAAGGGTGACCTGCTTCACGGGGTCACGTACGCGAATGAAGCGAAGATTGCTGCCAGGGTGAAATGATAATTATTTCCAGCAGGGAGGTTGCTCGATGGAGCAATCCATCTGGATCTGAAGGATCCAAATCTAGTCTCGCTGGTCGGCTGGTGGCTACGGTTTGATGCCAGTCAGTTCACAGGTTCACAGGCGTTATCGCGCTTATCGATAAAGGTCACGCAGGATCAATGTCGGTGTGTTAATTTTGGACTGCGTCGCCGTATGCGAGGTTTGGTAGTTTTGATTAGTTTTAATAATAGGACACCAATTATTTCACCGCTTTTGGGTGTGGTTTTTTTTTTACCTGTGCTGAGAATCTACTATTAGATTTGGGTTAATGGGAAAAACTTTGCATAGATAGTTACGATCCATTTGGAAATTGGAACTGCGTGAAGGAACTAATCGGCGGAAGCGTAAACTGTTGCTTTTGTGAACGTTATTTTAGTGATTACAATTCAAAGAGATGCCTTTGATAATAAGTTTCATAATTTCCATTCAAATGGCTCTCTAACATCTCCAAAATTTGATATTTTTTCTATGGAAACGCTTGAAAAGATCCTCAAATATTTTCTAGAATCTTTAGTCATTCTTAAGCCACAATTTAAAGCAACTCTGGGATTTGTAGGTTCTCTTCTCTATTTCCTTGAAATATTTGTCATAAGTTAAGACTCCTTTGTAATAACACTTTGCATTATACTAATAACAATGAACGCTACCGATGTTTTGACCGTACAAAAATTATATAATGGAGGTTGTTGTGCTAACCACGCTTCCGCTTTTTATTCCAAATTGTGTGTAGCACTAATACAATGCATACCATCATACCACTTTCCCAAAAGTACACCCCCATATCGTTAGTGCACACAGCCACTGCTCACCTTCAACCATACTTATGACCTCCTTTTATCAGCTCCATTATTGTGCAGTGTCGTATCCTTACGTTTATTATTTAAATGATCTGCAACTACAACTTCAACCACACTGGACTAGGGTGCATATGTGTGTCTACAATGCTGTATGTGTGCTATCATGCTGGCGTCTTCGCTATATACGCTGGCATTGCAAATAATTTTCCACCCAATTCTTTGAAATCGATAAAAACGTGACCACGCTCTGTGTGAGGGCTGGTGGATGGTGGATAGGGGAAAAGACGCAATACTAGAAAGGACACAAACCTAAATTGAAATAAACAGAAACTGCCGGTCTACCCTTGGGGTGATGATATTGCAGAAAAGTTTGAGCACCGTTACCACTGGCTTCCAATGGGCTTCTCAGATTTCCGCATTTTGCGAAAGCACCGAACAAGGGGGTGACAAGTGTATGGTGCCTTTTTGTGTGGGAATTTTTATTCCCCACCCCCACAGTGTCTGCACTACTTTTTGTGTGTGCAAACCGCTTCCGGTAACTGAGCATCAGAGAAATGGAGGGTTGGCAAAGAGTGTTCTCGAACACAGAACGTGCCAGTTTGCCGATTTCAGACACCTGCAAATGTGTTCTGCCTCGAACGGTGGGGGCATTTATTTGGTAAAGTCTACTAGCTTTGTTAGTACCGGAATTATTCCGTACTGTGCTTGTTATTAACTGGGAATCGTTCCCATCAATAAAAGGACAATTCCTTTTAAGTAAAAGAGCCAAAACTTCAAACGAACTCCCAAACTAAATCAAACCCAAGTACCTTAGCGGGAAGCACTGGTACTCTCACGCACGTACCGATTCGAAAAGCAGCCAACATCAACGACAAAAAATCAATACCAGGGTGCGCATTTTGGGGTGCTATTTAATCCTCCCCTCATGCGCTGGTACTTATAAGGTCGGAGAACACATAAACCAAAGCTTCCTCGGCACCACTGGTGGTAAGCCCAACATTATTTCCCATTAGAAACGGACACGAGCCATCAAAGCGTGGCAGGCAGGCGTCAACCGGCCTTTCGACGAATAGTAGCCTCGACCCTCCTCGTGTCCATTTGACTCCCCATCCCAGGCACTGCTTATTCCCGGGCACTTCAGGCACTTTGACCTTGGGGTTTGGGTTCGGGTTGGAATTGTTGGAGGACGTCCTGTCCTAATGTTTTTCAACTTAAGCCCGTCGCCAACCGGCCCGGAATTTTCCACACTCACTTCCACAAGCACCCCGGGTAACTCTCTGTTACTCAACGCTCTTCGGGTGCCTTCCGATCATTCCCAGCAAACAACGCACGAGAACCTTCCCGGGACATTCTGCTTCGCTTGAACTTGGGGCGTGTTTTTTTTAGGTGCTCCTTTTGGTATACACGTTGAACGGCACAAATAATGATTACGTTCCATTTTCGTCCCGGTAACAATTGCGCACCTTTCATTCCTTTTTATTGGTTGATGTTAGATATCACGTGGAGTTTGCCTGTGGTCAACTTAGTTCGTTCTCTTTTCTCCCGCTACTCAGCCATTCAGCCTGGCACTGAACGGTCAAGCGAACGTGTGTGAGAGTAGCGGCGGTGAGTTTGTGGTTTTGCTTATCTGGAAAAGTAAATCACACTCCCCCGTGCACGTTGGAATGAAATGATTAATTTTCTTCGATCGTTTCCACCAAAGTGTATCACATTATTTATCAAACACGGTGGGGCAGAGAGAAATAACACGTTCAATGTAAGCAAAACTGGACTGGTGTTTTGGTCATGCTTGGTCAGCAGTTAGTTGGCTAACGGCCGTAAGGTTGATGTAGTCAGGGTTTCTTTATTTACCTTTTATTATGGTATTCAGAATTACATAATGAGGTAAATTCGTTTTGGAGTTGGTTTTGGCTCTTGAAGTTAGAGAATTTGAAGCAAAATGTGAGCTCAATGGCATCCAATTTGGATATGTGTGAGCTGCTCTTGTTAGAAGGAATGTTTTATTACAAATGTCAACATTATACTATCAGAACGTTAGTTTTATCTGTGTACATGGATGCGACACATATCGTATGTGCCACCACCAGGCATCAACGCTTTTCTGCGACAGTATCGCATCACGATCAGGATTAGCATAGCATTAAACTGGGACCAAAGTTTGTGGCCGTATGTGTTTGTGTGACATTTTGCTCCATTCCGAAAGTGAAGTGCATTCATATTTTTTAAATTCCTTCAACTTCTCCCCAATGGAGAAGAAGACTGGCCAAGCGAAATGCCTCTGTCGCAAGAAATCAAAGCCAAACAAAAGAAAGCAAACCGTCCCTGTCGTCGTCGTCGTCGACTCCCGTGTGTTGAGGTGCATTTTATGATGCACATTTATTTTTAGCCTCCGCTTTCCCGCCGTCGTGTCGTGGGGGTGCAAAAGAGCAACACACCGACGGAAGATCGGCCACCGTTAAGCGCGCACCGGAGCCGATGACAACAAAACTATTCCACGGGATGGGGTTTTCGAGGCAGGCGAGATAAGCAGCACTCAACCGACCGTATGGCCGTGTCGCTCGCTCTCTGTTCGTTGTGTGTGTGTGTGTTGAAATCACGCTGTTTACATACTAAACTCATTTATCTTCCTTCCGAACCACCGCGGGGCCCTCCGGTGTGTTGTGTGTACGGAGAAAAGAAGAGATTTCACGGCTGGTTGGAAACTGCTTCTGCTTCGTCACATCGCCCTGTGTATCGGGGACTGTTTCCTTTCTTGGGCGGCGCCCGTGGGATGTAGCTAACCGTTTCCGGCAGAGGAAGATGGGCGTTCGTTTCGTTGGCGTTTTCAGCCGAGGTTGAGCTGCCGCTCGTCCTCCGAAGGTTGGCAAAATATTGTCATCTCACCGGTGTTTGTTTGTTTGCCCATCGGTATGGTACGGTAATTGCAACCTTCTCCACCTTCCCACATGGGGTTGCCGGTACCGCTCGGTAACAAGTGCAACCGAAACACACACACACATAGAGTGGGTGACGAGCACGAGCAGATAAGTATGTTTGGAAGGAAAACAGAAAACTATGCCGTACCGGTTGAAACATTTTATTAGTCACGAAGACAGTAACGCTCGCAAATAATCATTCTAGTGTAGTGCTGAACAAAATACTTCTTTTTTCATCATAACGTTGAACACTTTAGAATGTGTAGTTTTGCATACCAATGGAGTGTTAACAAACGGGAGAACATTGCTTGTACTTCATCTTGCTCCCTGTCAGGAAAGAGCAAGAGGTTGCGCAACAGTTTAAAATATGCGCTTCTTCAGCCAGATTAGTGTCCTTATGTTACGCTCTTGTTCTTATTTTCCATTTTGTATAAGCTATTTTGTCTAAAATGATCCAATAACAACCGTCTAATCCCGTCCGGTCGGTCGTCTTGCCTGCCTCAAACAAGCTAAAAACCATGCCGGAAGCTGCCGAGAGTTTTGTTCACCAAGGAATAACATCAATTTCATTTTAAAGGATTAAGAATAGAACATCGTCAAACAAATCCCATTACCGGTTTTGGCGAAGCCGGCTGGCAGCTGAGATGGGAAATCTCGTCAGCAGCCGCCGTCGCCGCCCTTCTGGCTTCGCTCACCGAAGCAATAAGGGTTACTGGGACATTTCCCAAAGCGGCAAACGGTGGGCAAAGAGGAAGAGGTGAAACGGTGACACACTAACGCTTTATTCGAGCGCGAAATATGGCCACATTTCGGAACTGCGCTGCTCTCCCCGGTGCCGCAAACCTTGGGCAGGAAGTAACCCCCCAGCAGCGGAGCGGAGATGTAATTTAGGTCGACCAATGCACCGGGCAAGGATATTGACATAATATAAAAACATAATGTAATACTGCTATTCCGTTTTATGTGTGCGCCCCCAATGGCATTTTGAGCTGGTGGTGAACTTTGTACGGCACACGGCAGCAGTGACCGGGCAAAAAAATAAAAGAAAGAAACGGTAAAAATGGAGGCGCAGGATTCGAATTGTGTCAACGAATTACTTTTTTTTGTGGCCTGCTGTGTACCTTTGTGGCTGAAATCAGTCCAACGAACGGGGAGGCAAAACGTGGAAGTGTCGTTTAATGTTGCTGTATTTGCCATTTTTTATCCCTCCGATTGACAAGGTCCTTTTTGAGCAAAACTGAAAAGTTCACTTCGAAAAAAAAAGAGAGAACGGCCGACAGTTACTGAAATGGGAGTCCGTTATGGACCCGGCGTACAGACGTCAAGTTCCCCCGACTACGCAGACATTGTCCGTTTCATGCAATTCTTTTCCTCCAATTTCTCCCTATTTTATTTGGGAGGAAACATCAGCGTCACTGCGAATTGTTACAGTATTGCCGACGGGGAGGAGAGCAACAGGAAAAAATGAGTTTCATCGAAATATGAGAATACAATTCCTGCCTCAAACTTTGATGTCGGGCGAACAAAAAAGACTGCTCGCGAGAGCCACCGATGGCAGGAGTGTTGGGTCGTGGCGGTGTCTCTTTTCGGAAGGACGATAACTGCAACGTGTGCACATGACGGTTTGGTGATGGAGGCGGCGACCATGAAGATAGCATTATTCTGGTTTGGTTGGCGATGTACGGAATGTGTGTTTGAGATTGAAAGGAGCAAAAAACCTATACACACGCGCGCGCGCACACATACTGGTACATGATGAAAACCCAAATCCTGTGAAGTACCGTACCAAGCAATTTTATTCACACAAAACCACCCAATGTTGAAAAAAGCGAGAGGAAGCACATACAGAAACGAGCTGATCCCCCAAGGATCTCGAACCAAATTGATGTGCCTGGCTCGGTTTTCGGTTCACGGATGGCTCACGTCCGTGAAATCCAGACACATTGGACTGCTTTTGTCGAAAATCGAAAAAAAGCAATGCGGCGCAATGAGACAGAAACGAAAATGGCACAGCGAAACAAAGCTGCTCCACTCCGTGGAGCTTTTTACATGCCACATTAAGCTTTCTGAAGAGAAGTTCAGCGTTCAGCTTGTGCTCGGAGTAAATCTAGTGGCAAAAAACCGTACAGCCCATCGAAAATGTGAAGTCTTCGGGTGAAAAATGGAGAGGAAGCATTTACTATTTACTTGAAACTGTAAGGTACTTAATAGGAACTGTGAAGTCAGGCAATTTCTAATAACTGCTTGGGTTCTTTGAACTTGTGTAAGAAGATATGAGTTTATTTGTATACTTAATTTAATGTTCAAACTTGGAGAAAAAGTAGTGCAGTCTTTATTTGAGCTCTAAGGGGATGCTGATGAGTAGCAAAGAATCGATCTAAGAGATCTAACGTATTCTGATATTGCATTCCTATGGATTGATGTTGGAAGATCTTCAATGAATGAGGGTCTTGAAGTCAACTCTTCTAGTAAACTCAGCAGTTCATACGATTGACAACGATACCAACAATGTCGTACCAGTTAGATAAAGACAACAGATAGCTCTGATGAGCCCTCAGATACTGTAAAGTCCCCTGAAGGGAATATTTCTAAAATATTTACTCGTGTCCACACTTTCACGTGATCCTTCCGCAGAATGCACTCAGCGACACTCAAACTCAAATTACTAATGCACTTTGGCAATGTCTGCATTAAACAATGGGATGCAGCTGGATGTTGAGTGCAACAAACAGCTGCCTGCAATGTCACCAACGAATAATGCTGCAAGATTGTCTCTCGGGCTTAAATCGCGGTGCGGGCAAGGATTTAAACTGATCCCATCGCAAAAACTCGACAAGGCTGAAGCAAATATATATTGCTTTCCTTCGCCCGGGGGTGCTGCTTAGCTTTGTGAGAGAGAAGAGGAGAAGGAGTTGGCTTGTTGTACATCGCGAGTTTCACGGGCACTGGAGAAGAAGCGGGCCTGTGAAGAAAACGTGTACAAAGCCGCAAACGTAGCCGGGCCGGGCGACACAAACTCAACCAGGAAAGCACAATTTATGCAGCAACATTAGACGCGGGATTATGTATGTAAAACGATTGTGCAAAGCTCTCCAGTGTTTGCACCCGCCACTTTCCCCTGTTGCTGTCGACGCTGTTGTTTTATTTGTGGTGATTTTTGTTGTTGTTTCTTGCTTGTAAACTTACGAGCACACACACACACGCTCGCCTTGTTGTCTTCTGCGGTTGGAGCGTTGCCCGCTTTGCAGAGAGCGAGAGAAGACACAAGTCTTCTTCAGCTTACACAATGGGATGAAGAGTGTTTACTGTGTGCGTGTGTGTGTAGATGGTTGTATGTGTGCCTCGATGATGTCGTGAATGTCGTAGCGGTAACGTGAATGATGATGGAAGATGATTTTTCACGACTGAAAGTGGGGCGGGAAGTGGGAAAAGCTGGCCAGCAGTCCTTTAACTTCCTCTTGTCCACTCGGCCGTACACGAGGACGACCCTTGTTGGGTTGGGTGCCCGCACAAAACGCTCTACCAGTCGCCGGAAAGCTCGCAAACGGGAAGCACCTTATTTGCATAAATGCTTTGAAAGAGAAAGAACATGCAAACACACACAGCTTCTCAGACATGGGGGTGTTCCCGCGTCGCCGTCGCCCTGTGTTGGACCAGTATCTTCCCCTGGTTCCTCAAGCGGCATTATCTTTTGACGGTGCCCTTTTGCTGTCAGCTCAACAATTAGTCAATAGTCTATTGCAGACACGTTTTCCGTCCTGTGCCACCGTCGTCGACACAGAGCAGCTTCCCGGTTGAATAGTTCGCGCAGTGAGAGTGAGGGGTAGAAGAAAATGGGCACACAAAACCATAAAAACCTACAGCGCAACATCCCAAGAAGACCCCTTACTGTCACAATAAAAAGGGGCACAGGAAATTTGTGAAAATGTTGTGCGAAGAGAAGGGAGCGGATCGTTACAACGCGAAAGAACAACACCGCACCCGTTCTCGGCGCCTTCCATGCTCCGTGTCCACGAGTGAGAATGTTTTATTATTCATAACCAAGAACCCTTTGCGAGCGATGGGTCGAGCTAATGGGGGTGCAGCTCATTTAAATAAATGCAATCATGAGCTTTGGCGATCACACACTGTGGCGCGACGGCGTTTCCCTCCGTACGTTATCCTGCGGAGGGATGCAGTTTAAATTCAGCAAGAATCCTCGAGTTCATTTTATTTATTTTTCTTTCCATCTTGCAGCTCGACCGTCCCAGCGTGTGTAAGGTGTGTGTGGGTGTGCTTGATGCTTTAAAATGCTAATTTTGTTTAAACAAAAGCGAAATAAGCTATGAATAATCTTGCAAAAGAGGAAAGTTTTGCCGCGTGTAATTTGCCTACAATTTTGGCGCCTTTTTGTAGTGCGTATTGCATACAGCGTTAACTGTGTAAATTTTCTCCGATCAAAGGTATGCAATTTGCATGACAAAAGTACAGTTTTTATCTGTGCGGGTGTTACACGTTCGTTTGAAAACTTGTTGAATGCTCTCTGGCTTGACTCTTCTGCCTCAAAAAATGGTCACCTTTAACGGACTACAAATGGCTGCTAATTATGTTCGACATCATCCCCTCCAACAGCAACGAAAAACCCGTGCCCCGAACGCGCATCCATCATTCGTAATCGTGCCCTTGGTGGTGTTGTGTTGCTGTCTTAACTAACACTCCCGGTGCGCAGCATTATCGACGAAACTCCCCTCTGCCCTCGATAAATACACTGCGCGTTGCCGTTCCACGGTGTAACTTCACCGCTCGCTCGCGGAGACATTGATTTATGTCCGCACGCTTGAATAGGTGATTAATACTGACCCCAAAACAGATATCTAATTTGGATGCTCTTTCCATTTTTCCCCGTAGTTTTTGTCTTTTGTATTAGGACTTTGGGATACTTTTTTCTCGCCTTGGGCCTTTTCCCACGTGCCACACGCTGTTTCAAGAAGATCTTTTCGGTTACTCCACCCGTGAAAAAAATAAGATTCTACGTGCAAAGGCGCACCGCAGGCGTTCGCACACGTTCCCGTGGAATACGCTTTGGTGTCTCGCCCCTCACCAAAACGCCCACAAGCGTGTGTGTGTGTGGACGGTGTCGGTCGGAAGTGTCAGCGTGCGCCTGCAGTCATCACTTGGAGCGACATTTGCTTTTGCGCCACCCTCAGCCGCCGCTCAGTTGCTTCCACTCTATTCGGTTTTTAGGTTCACTTTTTTCTGGTTCGGAATTAATCTATCGGTGGGTGTTTGCCCCGGTGCCCTGTGTCGCCGTAGCGCGCGCGCTGTCATTTATTTTTGGGCAACGACGATCGTATTTTCTGCTTGCCTCTGTCGTTGCACCCGCATGAGGGGGTTTGGGTGGCTGCATCGACGATAGAACGGACATCACACTGGGGCGGCTGCTGCTGCTGCTGCTGCGGGTGTAGATTTTATGGTTTGGTTATTGGACTTTGCTTTTTAAAAGTGTTCTACTTTTAGTCCGTTTTGTGTCTTTGTGGCGAGGGTTGGACATCGGTTTGGTTTGATCTTTTTTGCTCTTCTTCTTCTTCTTCTTTGGGGTGGTGTGATTCACACCAACGGTCTTGGCGGTGATGGTTGTTTTGCTCTCTTGCAGCATCTTGCTTGAGTGTGATTCATCTTTTTTCTCTGAATGCTATCCTGGTCATGGCACCAACAAATTGTATTATTTCATGTTTTTTAACATTTCAAATGAAACGAAGTTTTCATAGTCTGACTCTGGCAAAAGGGATCTAAACGTATTTAATACCAAGTGTAGACATAATTAATGCAATCATCAGTAATTCAGCATGCCAACATAACAAAAATAAAACATTTCCCCGAAGAGCTGCTGGCCGTCAAATTTCAAACTGCTTTTCTTGCTAAGACATAACCTGCGCTACATACAAATAAGCCGATACACATTACCCATTCCAAATTCGACCCGTCAGCAAAACTGGTGCGAGCAAAAAAGAAAAGGAAACACTCCCGCCAGCAAACAACCGTTGACACTTTCCGTTTCGATGTTGCACAGCTCTCTTTTCTCCAAACCGTCCCGTTCGACGCTTCTTCTACAACACACGGCACATGGGGTTTCTTTTTTAACTTCTTTCAGCACTTTTACGGTTGTACAGGTCGGCCGGGCGGACGTCGTCGACACCTTGCAGCAGCTGGTTGGTCGGTCGACTCGAAACCACCGGTAGTTCCCCGGTATCGATCAGCTCCCATTGCACCACCAGCGGGTGTTGTTTGCACACACCAATCCCACCCAGCCCCGTTGAAGAAGGTGCTAAGCTGAGGATTTCAGTTTTACGCGCGTATGCTGGGTTGCGCCCTACCAACCAAACCTGGAGGCGTGAAAATTGAAGCAGAAGTGCAGAAAAGAAATGTTGCCAAAGCCAGTAAAAAGGAGGAGGAGGAGGAGGCACAAGCGATATAAATCAACCTCGGGGCCGGCCACTGCCCTTCTCGGAGTCGGGCGGACAGGGCACGTAATCTGTTTTAATTCCCAGCCAAAGTGCGATTCCTTCTGGCAGCAGCAGACCTTTCTTGTTGCTGAACTGCTTGTTCGTTCATTGATTTTTGTTCCTGTTCTGTGTATTGAACCTTTCGGTCGGTGGTTGGAATGCTCTTTTTTTGTTAAATCCATCTAATATGGTTTTGATACGTCAAATCCGCATTGAGCGCAAATAAACCCAACGATAAATGGCAAAAGTTGCAGCTAATATCGACAGCGCGAAACAGCCCGCAAGTAATTAAAATGCTGCAATACAGTTTTTATATTTCAATTTGCTCGTTTTTGAAAAGCCCACAGAAAAAGTTCTATGTCGTCTATTTGCTTCAGCTAGAAACATACGTCCAGCTGCTGGTGCTGATAGGGCCAAACCTCGTATCAGCTTCCAGTTAATGTGTGTTTGCTTATCTCCACGCACGCATCACAGACGCCCTACATACACTTCCTATGTGTACGTTTTATGCCATCCATTTTTCTTCGATTCCATCCTTTTTCCTCGAACCTTTTATTCTTTTGCTGTAGAGTCCGCCCATTTCCTGTGCGGACAAATTTGCTCAACACTACCGGAAACAATCGATTGATCCTAAGGGGCACGACTGCTAGCACGATGTAACCGATTGCCGGCTGTAGCGCTAAGGCGACGGTGGTAAAGAGCGTTTGACGCAGGAAGTGGAGTTTTTGCCCCCGACGCTGGGAAGGAATCTCAGCTCAGACAGGATTCTCGCTCGTTTGATGCGATCGATTGGTCCAAAAGTAAGTTAAGCTCCATTTTTAGTGAGGATTGATGCGAGCGTTTTATTTGCTTGATTGATTTATTCCGTTCGGGGTTTACAATAAATCAGAAAAGGGGATTTCCGTGTGCTTCATTTCGCTGAGGAAGCGTTAATCCGTACCTGAAGTAAAATGGTAAAAAAAAACATACAGCAGTGTTGGGATTAGATGTTTCTATGATATTGGGTCCTTTGGCTTTGGGCTACTATAATGTTTTTGATAAAGAAAAATATAATATTAATCTAAAATTTCTTTCTATTGGAAAACTATTAACTTTACTTTTAGAAAACTATTTCGAAATAGAATTGGAAATATTACATTCCCGATGTTTGTCCACAGGAACATGATGCTTTGCGGAAGAGTTTTGTCCCATTAAAAGCTCTGCCCCTTTTCCGCCCAGGAACTGATTGACCATGAACCGGTATGGAATGAAGTCTGACGCCAAAATTAACGCTCCTCCACACACGCCACCCCAAAATGTTTGCCGCTTCCAATTACATTGGGAAAATATTTGTGTGGTCGCGTAATGAATATCGATAGCTACCACCGCCGAACAGAGCCGCAACATGCCAACATGTGTGTACTTACTACAGCCGTGTTCACCGTGCGACAGTTTCCTGGGAAAAAGTGTAATACCCGTGATAACAGGCGCATTGAAAATGCATGTTGGTTATCGAGAAAATTATTCACTTCCAGTGTACTTCCAGTGTGTCGGAATGGCGGAACTATCGAGGAGGAAATGAAAGCAATATCGATTGTACAGTACCGAGCAAAAATGGTCGGTCTGGGAGTCTAATGTTCTCAATTCCTGGAGTTGCAATGTGTGCAAAACTGCACCGGGGCGCTTGTGCCGGAACGCGGGGCTTGGAGCGCTTGTTCCGGCCGGAATGTAATACGCACGGCAAAAGGAAACATCGTGCTTTCTCTGATGCGTGTCAAACGATATTGATGGAAAGCTCTTGCACTGGAAATCAGAGCAATGGGAAATGGCGAACAGCAAACATCCGTGTGCGCAGTAATTTCGTGTTCGAAGGGCTTTACTAATTGCAAACAGTACAAATTATTAACACGCCGATGCCGCATCATTACAGGTTGATGTTGGATTTGGGAAATTAAATAGTGTGTGTGTGTGTGTATATATTGTATTTATGTGGTTTTTGAGTACCCCTAAACCTTGTCAGGTATCTTGTCCTGCTGCAAATCATTTTAGGAGTTGGTATCTACATCAATTTGTAACATTAAATTCCTTTACTTTTAAAACTCAAGCATATCCCTGCTGAAATAATAATAAATACTTTACTCTCTTGTACATTTAACTTATCTTTCCAATCCCGTCTTTCTCGTTGCAGAACGCGTCCTGGAAAACTCGTACCACGGCTTGATAAAGGAAAATGAAACGTTCGTCGAGATAACGCCACTGATCAAGGTGGACGAGACGAAAATCTGCGGCTTTCACATAATCAAAAAGAACAAGGAAATTCCCTTTCAGGTAAGCTTCCATTCGTTACTTCCATTTCGGCGTGCCATCGCGTGCACCGTTGAATAATGCATCACATAAGGAAGAAAACCAATTGTAGCTTGATTTGCTGGAAAAATCAATAATCTTCTGCCCGTAACGCTACGAAACGGCGTCAGACGAGGCAGAAACACCCCCCCCCCCCCCTTTACAAGAAGACTCAAGCGCGATTTCTTATCGATAACGAAGTGGAAACACTTGGGCTATCGAGCATTATTGGCAAAAGTGGCACGATTTGCAGAAAAAGTCGAGCGCGCGAGCGCGCACGTGTCACCATCTTGTGCATTTTTCGTCGCCAATTCCTACGTGCCCCAATGCGGGGCGGACCGGGTGAAGCGCGACCGGATTGCCATTTTCGACCATTGCGAAACGTCTCTTGTCCATGAAATTCGACTAACTTCACTTTTAGCACGGTCATATATCAACCCGGCGGTGGCGCGGGTTCGTCGTCTCGTGCCTTCTCCGCACGCCGAAATAGCCAATGTCCGTCCACGGCACGGTGACAGAAATTGTTTCACTAAAGTAAGGTGGAATCGGTCGGACATTTTTTCTTCCTCCCACTGTACACCTCCGTTGTCTGGGATGGGTTTTTTTTTATAAACATAACCACTTCCTTCTTGCGAGCGCTTCCAACAGAGAAGGTGGTCCACAGACCATCGTCATTTTCAGCGCATTTCTTATGCCGTCAGCATCGTAATCTGTTTTTACTTTCCTCGTCGAGTGCTCTCTCTCTCTCTCTGTCTCTCTCTCTCTGTCTCTCTCTCTTTCTCTCTCTCTTTTTTCGAGGAGTTCGAGGATAACCTCTTGGGGACACGAGATAAGAAACTTCATCCTTTTCATCTGCTCGAGAGCAGCTACCGGTACCATGCTGAGTTTCGGGTCTTTGGCGTCGCTTCTTTGCCAACGTCCATCAAGGTCCATCAAGTACGAAAAAATCCTCCACCCCCGCTCCCCCACTGGTTTCGACACACCAGCTTACCGTGCTCTTCTTTTCGATTTTGTCGTATTTACTGACAAAATCCACTTGAAATTGCTGCTAAGCGCCCGGGGAGGGATAAGGGCTGGCGAGTTTCCTTCCTCCTGTTCCACCGGTTTGGGGTGGGACTAAGGAGGAGGGGGATCTGTTTTACTTTCATCACACTGTAGCCAAAATGTATGCAAACTTTCCCCCTTAGCCTAAAGCACCGATCCACCCGGCACGAACGAACCAAATTTGTCCACCACTAACGATGGCCCCGGAAATGGCTGCGGAACTGGGACGAAAAGGCGCTTTTTTGCTGTATTTTTGGGAAGCGGTCGCTTTTTTTGTTAGGATCTTTAAAATTGGATTCCTGGTACCGTACCTCGGGTGAGAGCACCTCCCCCGGCGGTGGCATTGCGTCGGCCGGTAATTAGCGCAAATGATTATTCCTTGATGTCCACCATAATGAGGAGCTCCCACCGGAATTTGTGTGTCTGTCTTTTCTTTTTTTTACATTCTGCGTGTTTTACAACGCACAACATCTGTACGCCCTCACCAAGAAGCGTAACTTGTGAAGGTCGCGCCATTTTTTTTCGTCGTTGTGTCGGTGTGAAAGCGTGTCCAATGCTCTTAGGCAAAGGTGTGCACAGACTTCCTTCGCGCGTTGTTTCCTGTACCCAAGCAAGATATGGTAGGGGAAAATACCATATAACAAGCGACGACTATGCTGACAGCTAAGCCTCCACGGCCTTCCCTGATCATTAGCATAAGTGTTGCTAGGCATCCACGTGACACTGGCAGGGGGGGGGGGATGTTGTGGACCGGCGAAGAAAGTCTCTAGGGAGGTGTGAAGCTTTTCCCGGCAGCTTCCCCGGTGACGAATGGGAACATCATGGGTACATCATGGGTGGCTGCTAAGTTTGATGACGCAAAGGGAGTCAGCCGAACGTCTCAAGTTTGCAACTTCGGCTCTCCCTTTCTTTCCTCTTCCAGTGGGTAATTGTACCCCCCTCTGTGGTGTGGAGTTTTCTCGTTTAAGAATTTTCACTTTTCCAATTTCTAGAAGGTACAAGTTTAAGTCTGGAGAGGGAAATTTCGGTATACAGGCGATTCTGTAACGCCAACCATTAGCATGGGAAATCTCTTGAGATGAAACGGACCTCTGTATATGTGCTTCCGAAGCAAATCAATAACGGAAAGTTATTGATAGGGACAGGGTAAAGGGACAGGGAAAAATATTAAATTCATTCGTAAACAAAGTGAAACTTTCTGCAGCGGAAAGCAACTTTGTGGGGCACCACTGGGGGCTGCGCTGTGCCATTTAAATGTCAGCCCAAGTGTGTTGTGGGTGCTTTTATTAAAAGTTTAATTGGAAAACGAGGAATGTTCAATTAATTGACATTTTTTAGCTAACTCTCCCCCTTGTCGGTGCGTGTGTGATGTAAGGAATTTGATACGTAACATTTTTGGGAAAAAGGGCTGAAAGGCGAAGATGCCCCAAGATGACGCTACGGTTCTCAATCATTCATGCCCTTTTCTCCGGTGAAGCTAACAGCAAAAAAAACAAGCGAACACGATCCACTTGTCCGTTCTATTGTCCTTTTTTTTCTCACTCTATCATTGCCCCGAAACCTTCCGTCACGGGTCACGGCGAAGGATCGAAGTGTCCGGGCGTTTCTGAGGACTCATCATGTCCGACATTTGCTTAGGCTGCATGAAAAATTATCACCCAGCCCCCCAGGGTCGCAATTTGTATGTGTGTCCGAGCGCGCGCGCGTTCTGCGTGCATAAGAACCCCCCCCCCCCCCATCCCCTCCCCCCTTTCTCCCCTCGGACGATGCCGCAGTTGGCAGATAATTTATTATCCATAACACAAAACGCCGGTTTGATGGTTTGATGGTGAGCTGGTCCTCCGTGTGTCGTCAGTGGGGGTGCACGCAATGGGTGGTGGAGAGAATCGGTGCCAAACCGATTATGCACACTCCGGCAATACCGCACACCAACCGTTGCTATGCTATCAAGGGTAGTACGGTATGCTGGATGTGCGCGATGCCTGGTGACGTCCTGTGGTCTGCGGTGTGCCAAGCGCGATATTGTGGGCGATCTCGCAGCAACCCCGGGAGCTCCGTGTGGAGAATGGCGTGTTGGTGAAACGTTATTGTGTGGTCTACCGACAGGTTCGGCGTCAGGCTCTGTGAGAATCTCTCCTTTCATCTCATCCCATTTCTCTCTCTCTCTTCGCTCCCTTGAGCAGCCCACAGGATCGTTAATTTAATGTCCGGAAAAGGAGGCTCAGGTTGATAGTACAGGTGCTGCTGCACACGGTAGCTTGCTGGTTGCTTGCTTTTTCCCCCCGGCAATAGAAAATGGCATTGCGACCCGACGTTCCTGGCACTCGAGCCCGGATACACACAGTAGCAGATGTATTATTGCATTTAAATGAACAATTAACAAACCGCCCAAGCACGGAGCGTAGCGCTAGCAGTGCCTGTGCTGTTATTCAGTGCACTTTCTTCAAGAGCACTCCTTACCCGCAGCCGGTTGGCGGCGGCAAACGGTTTTGCCGCTTTGGCGACACACGACAAACGATTATTGGGTGGCTCGCTTTCCACTGTTCACGGCTCGCCGTTGTACACTTTGGCGAAACACTTTAGCCTGCAAAACCCGTTTCCTATCTTGCCCATTAGTGGTTTTAAGGTCGCAATTCGCTCGAACCTCAATTGTTTTTTGCGGGGTTTTTAAGAAGAACCCAAGCACATGAGCACTTTTCTGCGTGGCAACGATAGCGATGGGACACACACACATGTGATATTCTAAATTAGATTTTAATTTATTTCGATGGCATTTACTTTCGCAAAGCCAAACAACAGGGACACCCAGGGACAAAATGGTGTGGAGCTAAATTAATATCCATCACCTTTTTCAGGCTGCCAAGTCCAGGACAGGGGTGGGTTTTAAAACCGGGGTCTCACACTAAAAGTGATGGGCTTATAGCATATGGGGTTTTAACCTCCGGTGGCTGTTCCGCTGACACGTGTTCGCGCAAATGTTTGATGAAAGTGGCAAATTATGCAAGCAACAATTAATTAATTATACATTCTGCTTGACTTCTCGGACAACGTGAAGGGGCCGCGAGTTGCGAGGAGATCCTTGCGTGGAGAGAGAGAGCAAAATAAAAGCAAACTATTAATGCAACATGTTCTGGAGCTGGAGTTCATATGCTAAATATGTGTTGGAATTGAATTTTTGATACTCATGCTTATGCTTCATTCCGAAATAGCAAACAAATCTCATGTTTGAGCCCAAAATTATCGTTAAATACCTTTCAAGTATTTTAAGCGACTCAATTCCATGTTTTCTAAAGGTTAGTTTCCCTCTTGCTGTATGAGGGCATATCGCAAAGGGCGTTTGAATTAGTGTAAACGCCATTGTTCCCTATCCACCCTTCTATTCTAGCAATTTTAATTACCTCCACTCCAATCCTTTGCTTTGCCCTTTGCTATAACCGTCGCTTTGAGTCTATTTCCGTTTAGTTGTTTCAAAACTAAATGAGGGCGTCCCCCAACCCCATTCGAGTCAAAACATTGGTGTGATTTGTTCCCTGCGCAAATGCTCTTACTACGCTATGGCTCTATTGCTAGCAATGCTCAAACTGCCGGAGAAAGCCATCGAACCGCCTTTGATGACGTTTGACACAAGCGGCACATTGTGTTACAACGTGAAACACTGATCTGCAGCATCCAGCAGCACAAGGAAGGTGAACAACACGAAGCAGCTCTCTACCCCTTGTACCTTTTCCTAAGAAAACATTAAAGTGTAACACAACACGGGCTTCAGGCCCTCCGAGCAGAAGTTTTTAATCTCCCCGCAGTCCCCGCTGTTGCTTGCTGTAGAAGATAGAATATCAATTTATTTTTAATCGCCTTCGAATCACCGGTGCACCACCTGTCGTGACGTGAATCAAATAACTAAAATGGATTTGTTTCGATGGCACCTTAGCGTTGGGATGGGTGAAGGGAAGGAGGGGGGCTTTTGTTGTTGCGGGGGTCCCGATTTGGAAACATGCGTCGTTGGGGGGAAGAAAATCAAACCCTGCAGCGAGAAAACAACTGCAACATGGAGCATGGCAAGCGGCGTGCTGGGGGGGGGGGGGGATAGAGAGGTACATAGTACGGTGCCGTGACCAGGATTGCGTTCGGATTAGCATTTTGATGAAGGAACGTGAAATTCCCGTGAACGTTCTTGGGCGCGCGCGCGCTCGCCTTCGTGTGCGTCAGCGAGCAATACGTATACTGTGAGTGGCCCCGGGACGCCCATTTCTAAGCGCATTCCATTCCTACACACACGCCGGCAGCGCACGGTGTTTGGAGATGACAGTTGAACGTTGGTGTTACAGTTTTCGGGACGATATTACGGGGTTGCTGGCTGTGCTTTTCGGCAGAGAGTAAGAGAGAGAAAGAGAGTGCGATGGATGCAATCGTGCCTTGAGGTTAAATTGGTGAAAGATTGGAACGGGATTTACTGTGAGTCTATTTTCTCGCACAGAACGTTGAAGAATGCAGGTTTCGAAGCTGGCAGTTAAGATTAGGATAGCAATCTAGCGAAATTAATGATAGCAAATTATTTGATTGTTATTCAACGTCATATTTCCATATCGCTTTTCTTTCATCTTGTTCAATCGAGCCAACATTCAGTTTGCGTAATTATTGGCATACTTTATCCCATCTAGTAAAGCTATTAAATTTAATTGCATCTTTTCAAACCCGGCGTCTTCGGCTTGAAATACATCCCCTTGCCAAATGCTCACAGTTGCTACAATTCGAGAAGCAATTTTACTGAGCTTAATTAATTTATCAAATTGCTCCCGGACCGTTACCATTTCGGGGGAAGCGAGTTAGTTAACCTCACACAATATTTACCATCGCCACGCTTTCACGGTCTGATCTATATGCCCCGGGGCTTCGCATTCCAATCCAGTTGGTGTCGAATGCAAGTTTCAAAATCGAAGTTTTGTCAACTTTGCGCATAAATAAATGTCGAGACAACATATCCCGCACATGCTTTCGGGAGTTTTGTGCTGCCAGCATAAAAAGGGTAGTGCATAATTCTCTGTTGGCAGTAGCTCTGAGCTATCGAAAATTCATTTTGTTTTTTTTTTTTAATGTAACTCCGATCGCTTCATTTGCTTTCGCAGATTCGGTTGCCGGTGCCGAATTTCGCAATTATGCAAAATTGTATCCACGCCACGCGTGTGCACTCTCTGCCACTGCCCAACAACGATATCGAGCGTTATTTAAACGACTGTGCGCTTTATGCTCGCACTGATGATTGGTTGGGTTATGTTTTTTTGTTTGTTTTTTTTTGTCCTTCACTCTTCGTTTGTTTTTGTAATTCTTTCGCGCGTACTCTTCGCCCGCAAACGCTCACACATTGGAGTGGGCTTTTGTTTGAGCGGTAAAATAAGCGTGGCCCATCCCCCCTTACGATAGTGGTGGAATTGGCCATCGAGCATCGACTGAACATCCAACCAAACTGAGCTGTCCTTTTATGCTGCAGCCGTTCAGCGATTTCGATGGCCCGCGTGTACTGACAAAAATAAAACATTAATAACTGGGAGACGACCGTGGCAGTACAACACACTGCGGCTCATCGAGGAACCAAAAAAAGCATATCTGCAATTAACAGATGCAAGACCGTTCGTGTTTTCCCCCCCCCACACTATCCCTGATGGTGCGAATGGGTCAGTAAAAAAAGCGATGAAATGAATTTATGATTGCCCGTGGGTATTACTTTAGTTTCGCTCATCTGTTTTCCTTTCACATCGTAATGCCACCGATAAACACGTGGGAAAACAGGCGATGCATCAATTTTACAATTACGCAAAGATGCATGAGTGTTTGCACAGCAGGAAAGCGTGTACGTATGTGTGTGCGGGTGCTTTTTCCACTTAGTATTTAAATTTCAAACAATCGAACGATGCCATTCAGCAGCGGCATCTATCATTGTTTGTGTGCTGTTTTGTTTGGTGTTTCTGTCGAATAATCAATATTTTTTGCAGAACATAAATTTGTGATTCCACCCATGGGGATAGGGAGGGAGGGAGGGAAGGTGACATAAGTATTTCCTCTGTTGCTGCGTTTGTTAGCTATTATTTATTGTCGGGTTGATTATTTTTTATCGGTACGGTAGAAATTAATGTACGCGTGATTTAATGCCTGTTATTTGCTGTATTGTGTATTCTCTTTTCAGATTGAGCTTGTGAACGAGCTTGGCATTCTGAAAGCGAAAAAGACACTGAACTGCGAAAAGCGGAAAAACTACAAATTTGACATTACCGCCGTTTTCTGTGATGGATCACATTCGAAGAGGTAAGAGACAACAATTGTTCTATAATTTATGGAAAAATAATGTTTTGATGTTTTACGTAAACTATCTCAATATAATGACGTTTTAAATTTTCATTTTTCTCGACATGAAATAATTTAATTGCCGCACTTGTTGTTTATTCATTTTTGAAGCTATTTTGAAGCTGCTTGGCTAGATTTGCTTCTAAATTCACTAGATAATCTATTATGTTACAAGTACATCATATTGCATACCTTCTGGCGTTCAGCAGGCACAGTGAAACGGAGTAAAATTAATAATCAAATTTTGCCTATTTCGATTACATTTTAATCTATTTTTTACATTTTAATATCTGCTCGACCAAATCGTGTTTCATTTCTATAATAGATATAGGATAACAAGTCTTATTTCATTACGAATCCAGCAACTCAATTGATATGCCCCTATTAATCCCAAAAGCACTACGAATTGCATAACTTTAGGCGCTCAAATTTGAAATTTGTTTTGTTTTTATACATTCAACCAAAATTGTTCAATTATTTCCGCCTAACTTAAACATCTATTCTCCCCGCAACGAACGTACGTTCGAGCCGAGCAACAAACGTCGGCCTTAAATTGCTCAGCAGTTGTGAAAAATGTGTTCCATTAAAATGTTGCTAGCGCCTACTTTTCATGTCAGCAATCACGGCAATAAATGCGCCGCAGAACGTACCACCCGCCCCCAAAAACAAGCGAGCGACATACAAGCAATCGCGCATGTAGAGCTTGTTTTGTGCTGGTTCGTCCACCTTTTTGCTTCTTCTAGTTCGCTCCCATCGTTCCAGTTCGCACATCGCACAGGGCTTCTTCACTTCAATCACTCCGCGGAGACACCGAACCGAAAGTTTATCTGACAGGCGAAATATCGAAGCACTTTCTCTCGTCCCAATGTTTCGCGCTCGCAGATTCCTCGTCCATTGCGCTGAACTTCCCAGGAAGCTTTGCTAGAAATTACTTGATGCGTACGTCTGTGCTTATCCTTCCACCCAGCCGAACACACGAAGTTATTCGGCACTTTGGTATCTTTGGAGAATTTTCTCTCCTTGTTTCGAGTTAAATCCACGGCAACCCATGCTGTCCTTTTTTGTTTTGTTTTTGTTTTTTTGTTTTTTTTTTTGGTTGGCAGGACTGATTACGATTACGAATTTCTTATCCCAAAAACTTTTTTTATCTCACTCGCTTTCTCTCCAATTCTTCCTTCCGTTTCAGCGCGAGCGTACATATCTCCGTGATTGACATTAATGAATATTCGCCCACATTCCTGCAGCCCTCATACGTCACAGAGGTAAGTTTTGCAAGTAATGAACTTTCCGTCCGGCTTCTCACTTAGCAGCCCGAGTGCGGTGGGCTCTGCCTTAGACTACTTAGCAGCAGTGTTCGGCTGCAGTTATCAAACACATTCATCCCAACCTTTGGGTGGTGTATACCTTTGTCAACCGGTGCGTCAATATCGGTGGCTCCGACACGGCCCTACTGCACCCGGGCATCTCCAGCATCTCTCTCAAGCATGTGCCAGTAATTAGTGAATGCTTCTTTACCATCCCAGTAGCCCGCGTTATGCGTCTTTGCCCTGCGAAAACTCCAAAAGTCAGCAAACTTCCAATCCAAGCACATCGGTAATTTATTGCTCGCCCAGCCCATCCCCGGAGAAAATGGTTTCGGACCGTATGAGATTGGTTTCGGTATGCGAAAGTGGAATAAGAGAGAGAGACCGACCGACCGACCGCCCGAAATAGAGCGCCAGAAGAAGTTTCTTAATATTCATCATCCATCTTCTGGTTTGCGAATTAGTTCCACCTCAACCACCAGGCGTCTCCATGGGGGCGTTCACATTTCCATCACTTTCACCGTTCGCACTCCGTTGTAAGTTACCGACGGGGATGTCACAGTTACTTTTGCACTTGAAGCAAATGAACATACACACACACACAAAAGAAACAAATAAAAAGTGGAATGGAATGCCACACGAACCGGACACGATCGTGAATAGATGGCCCACACGATTCATGAATGTCTTTTTCATTTTCTCTCTCTCTCTCTCTCTTACTTTTCTCGACCCTCACCGACGCCTCATCAAACTCAATTTTCGGCACCTTTAGTCCGGTTCGTTTTGGTGTATTTGCTGCTCATCACCCGGAAAGGTCTGCCCGTTGAGTATTTTGTTTCTCGTTTTTTTTTTTGTGCCACTCGATTCTACCGAGGCGTAACTATACGCCAAAGCAATTCTGCCAGCGCCGCAGGCCGATTTTCACAGACTCGTAATTAATTCAATGTACTGGTATTGATTTTTGCTCCATTACAAAAAAAAACCGGACCCTACATTGAGCGATGTCGCCCACAAAGCAAAGCAAAGGTCTTCTGACATCGCTTTTTTTGAAATCAAAATGCTCCTCCGAAACACTTCAATTATTATTGAACACTGTGACACACACACACAGACACATTGAACGCACGACTGCTCGCTTGTGTCGCATTGGGGACTGAATTACGAATTTGATGAACGCCCCGAACCGTGACAACCTGGACCTGGAGGGCTTCTGGGAAGAAAACAGCAACGAAAAAAGAAGCAGAAATTATGACCGGTACGAATTCCAGTGCCTTTCTGGGTGTGGGAGAGAAAATCGATACATTTTCCTAGAAAGTTGATAATACACTGAAATGTCACAGTGAACAAAAACACATTCTTAGCTTCAGATGATGCTTCGGAAGTGGTTGATCAAGATTGATTTTTCGATCCCACTTTGTTTCGGCTTCACTTGCGCTTTCGCGTCGCATGAAACGGTTGCGGTAATGAAGCGCGATTTTCCACAATTAAAAGCAACATTTCGCAAAAGAAAAACATAGCCAGGGAGTGAGTTAACCTCCACCCTCGCTTGATAAACGCCACGAGTGGTGAACCAAATTGATAGCTTTTAATGTTTGATGAGCGTTAATGGTGAGGTTCCGTTTGCCACTTTCACGCTATTCTATCCATTTGCGCGCTGTATGCGATTCCGAATCCGTGGGAGGAAGGAAGAAAAAAAACGTTCACTTTTAACCACTTTGAAAGGGTCATTAACGGGGTGGCAGCGGCAGGAGAAGATGGAGGTCAATATGATGCAGCGGTAAAAAGCAATTAAAAAAGCACAAAAGCGTTTCCATCCATCCATCCATCGGGGGCGAAACCGTGCATTCCGCTAAGGACTGGTGCGCGTAGGCGTTTACCAAACTCGCCTCACCTCTCTCTCCGTTTGCTGCAACACTTTGACGAAGGATTTGAAGTTGCTTAATTCACGTCAGGATGAGCTATGAAGTTTGGCTAAAAAAGGCGGTTTGGACACGGCAAAAGTTGCCCCGTTTAGCGAGTCATTATCCCCTAAACAGTAAGCGAACAGAAACGTCTGAAGTCGATGTGCGCGCTGTCAGCTAAATTGGATTGAATGTCATTTAATCCCTCCCAAATGGCGGGAAAAGTATTGCAAACTTCCTGAAAACTAAGTTACAAAATAATAAAGGCCAGATTTGATTGGACCACCACAAAATGGGCTTTCCTAACAAGAATAATGTCCAAACGAGCCACAGTAAATCACAAGGCATCAGCATACTTGTATCGCGTTTAGCCCAACCGCAGGAGCTTAAATTATCAACCAAGCACTTTTGTTATCAATATCGCCCCTCTCTCTCTCTCTCTGCTATGTACAAACCAAAAGGCTCATCCGCGTGCAAACTGCATCCTGCAATATTTAACACATACATGCACACATACTGCGGATGGATTGCGTGTGAATAGCGCTTCGGAACAAAACACAAAAGGCTCGGAGTTTGAAAACAACGGCACAGCAATCTAGCGATCGGCCCCGATAATCGATAAGACAAATACGTGCATCCAGGCATACGCATACAGACGACCGACCGCCAGTAGTTAAAAGAGATGCACCAGCAAATGGCGTTGGCAGGGAAATGGGACGGACCCTCTGCTCTTTCCCTCTTTCTGTGCCCCGCCCGTTCATACGCTGGCTTCCGTTTTGTGTGGCTAAGCTCCGGCTATTGTTTCCGGCTTCCGGTCCCGATATCATTCCGGTTTTGAATGCGCTTGCCTATGTGTGTGTGTGTGTGTGTGTTTGTGTTTGCAGGATGAGTGCATCCGCTTTTCGAATCGAAACTTTGCCTGCAAAACCGTAGTGCACCGTAGTGCTTACAACAAAAGTAATATTAATTTCGAAACAACACCAACTCTGCTGCAGGTGAGTTAAGATAAAGTCTGTCGCCCCGCGCCCTCATTTCACGCATACGTGTGGAAAGCCTTCCTTTGTGTGTGCTTTTGCATTTTGCACCGGCGATAGCGATGGGGCGTGAGTGTATTAAAATAACGTTCGCTTGCAACGTAGTGTGAACGTACACGGGGCGCACTGAACGTTCTGCATCCATTTTTTTTTGCAAAAGGAGGGAAAAGGTAGCGAGAAATACAGCGCCACCTAGGCAAGGCTGGCAGGGAAAACAGCAGGAGCTAGTGCAGCAACTAACAACCAACGGCAGCCGTAGCCCTGCTGCCCATGCATCATCGGTGGAAAGTTTCGCGCTTTTCCGTTTTCACGCTGGCACGCGGACACTGCCCTTCCTTCCCGACGGTGTGCACACACAAACTTTGCACGCGTTTGAAGTATTAACGATTTCCTGCCGTGTGCCGGTTGGTGTGTGCGGTAGTAGGGTTTTTTTTTGTATCATTTACGTGAGTAGTTTATGGAGCTTTTCCGATGTTTGGCCACTTTTATGCTATAGGTAGATGCGGCAGAAAGTTTTCGTAAAGGTAAAAAAAAGAGAGACATGATATCTTTAGGCTCAAGTTTTTAAAGTAACAACGGAAGCAAAAGCGGGTAACTCGATCATTAGTAGATGCATTGAATAGGAAAAACTGTTTTCTCAGAATAAGAAAGAAATCTCAGAACTAGCAATGAGAATACTTACTTTTTTCAGTAATTTGAATCAGAATAGAAGATTGAGATCAGAATTTTAAACTCACTGTTTGAAGATTGATAACTAGTAATGCACTACACAAACCATCTTTCCATTTCGCTATTACTTCTTTTCGATCCAACTCACTCACCTACTTTCTGTGCCGATTAGAGACTCACTCATTGTGGATACATATCACGCACTCTTTTCCTGGCTGAATAGAGACCTCATTCCTCGGGATTCAACTCACTCTCTCTCTTTCTCTCTCTCAGCGCCAGGGGCGGATTAAGCAGTAAGCGGTCGCGTGGAGCCCCAAGGTCTCAAGAAGGGGCCCGAGAAAAAGAATCTTCCTCCGCTCACTAGTAAATTTGCTTCTCAATCCTTCTCTGATTTAGAATTCTTCATACAACTTTTCGGTCTACTCTTCAGAAAAGCCTTCCTTCGTGTGACCGCTTAAAGCCTCGACTTGTGTTAATCCGCCAGAGCTCAACGCCGACCAGTAACGCTTTCTTTTGGGATCCTTTCTACTTGCTTATACAGAGTGAATAAAATAGGAATTGATTTATTCATAAAAATAGCTAAGCATTTTTTTAGTCTCTCTCAGCTGAGCTGTGTCCATACATTCACTTACAGGATTAAATTCCCTCATTCATTCTCACTCTCAATGAGCTTTTTATCTCAATTTAATGCGATGTTTACTGGTCGGTTCGGTAGTACAGTCGTCAAGTTGCACGGCCCAACAGAATATGCCCGTCATGCGTTCAAATCTTGCACAAGCTTTACCATGCAAGAGTTATATGCCTTATCCATAGAGTTTACTTGTACATAAATCAATAACAGATCACTGCTTAGTTGCTGTTATCATTACACAACTATTGAAAATAATCATTAAAAGATTTGAAGATAAATGTAGCTATTCTCAAGAGCCTAAATATTTTTCAACCCAAAAAACTTATTCAATAATTGTATTTTGATATTGATCGAACGTTATTAAAATTATTGACATTGTTAGGCGATGAAATGAGCAACAAACAACATCTTTGAAATAGCTGTGTGTGAATGTAATCCATTTCATTTCCAAGTATAAATTAAAACGTAACAGTCTTACATTAACATGCCCCTAGCAACTACACTTAAGCTTACTTCATTTACTCAAATCCCTACAAAAACAAACTCCCAGCAGCAAGCGACCAGTCGACGAGCTCGCACGGACCTTTTGTTTTATTTTTAGCCCGAAAAAGGTGCATGGTGCGTACTTTCCTGGTACGTTTTACCATAACTTAATTACGATGGACCAATTTCGGTAACTTATTGGTGATTTTGTTTCGTTTCGCCGATCTGCGGAACCCTTCCTGGAAGTATCATCCTAAGCCCGGGCTGCTGATGCGTGTGTACACTGTAGCTACCCTAGGCTCGTGATGGTGTGCTTCCTTTTTTCTATTCACTTCTATCTTTATCTGAAAACCTGAAGAAGAAGAATCACCTGTCAAAGCCCTGCTCCACCAAGCCTTCGATTTTTTGAGGAGGGGTACAGCAGGAAAAAAACAAACATTGGAGAATGATTTTGATGGTGATGACCGTGACGCCGGAACGAAGGGACACGATGCCGGGGACCGCATCGGTACCTTTTTTCTGTGTTGCTTGTGCACTGCAGTATATTGTTGTGATTGTTTCCCGAAATGTGTGCTTTTCCTTCCTAAGCCAACAAATCCCGTGTGCGCGCGCCAACCCGCAGTTCCAATTTGGTTCCCGTGTTCCTGAAATTCAAGGACAATCCGATCATTTCCACTTGGGTGGGTGTTTTTTTGTGTGTCGTACCTAACCTTTCTGTCGCATCGATTTTCGTTCGATGAGGGTTTCCGGGGGTCGTAGATAGACGGAGAGAATCCGTCCGTCCGACGAAACAAATGAGGTACGAAAAGCGGTCGGTAGCACTTCTTCAAACAGCGTTCAAGAGATGGTTGGGGGATTTTTTGGAAGAAAGTGTAAGAAGCAAAGGCTCATCGTTAGATGGTTGAGCGTCTGAAGATATTCTCCCAGCTTCCCATCTCATGCAATCAGCCAACAGGCAGGACGTGCCCATTATCTGCGCAATATCCAGTGTCGTGTCTCGAATGTCCCCGTCCGGAGAGAGAACTGAACGGACTGAATTTCGAAGGCGAAGCGAACCTACGGAATGACTCCAAAGCGAAAGGATATCGGTAATCCTTTTGATGATGTTCTTAATCATCCACTCAATTGCGCTGTATAAATTTCACTGTTCGCTTCACTTTCCTCCCGGGCTTCTTTGCCCTGTAACCAGTAAACTTCGAAACAAAACACGGTCCACCAAATCCAATCCCAAACTCTTTTGGGATCGTCCACAACATCATCCCCTTCTTTAAAGTCTGGTTTTTGGTCACTCCTTTGGTGCGATTTACTTTACTACCCCACCAGTTACACACCGCCACGATCATCATCTCGGAACCGATAATCCTGATCATCCAAAGGTTCCGGATCACCACCGCCGAAGGTCCTTCCTCGGTTTGGTGGATGACGTTTCGACAGCAAAACGATGGCAAGCTTTCGCTGGGTTGTTGCCCATTTTTCCACAAATTGCACACATCCACCAAAGATATGGACCGCAATAGGGGTGTGTGTGTGTGTGTCCTTTTTTCTGGAATAGGATGCCCACGCTGCTGGCTTACGGCAGATGAAATGCAACGGTTTCGTCCGTGGCTTCTTGCCTCGGATATATTCTTTACCTTTCGCTCTACAATCGCCTCGTCCTTTATTCGAATTCGGATGCGCTCTAGGTATAGACGCCAGTGTGTTTTCCTATTTCCTTTCTTTTTCACGTTGTCGTCACGATAGCAAAAATAGTGGCTTCCTTTCGCAGCAGCTTTCGACGAAGGAAACGAAATAGATGACGACGCTGGGAAAGGTAAAAGGTAAAATTCTTCCCCGAGCAGCATCCGGCACGCGAGGCGAGGCGCACAAATAAAACGCTTTCCTTCCATCTGTGTGTGTGTGTGTGTGTGTGTGTGTGTGTGTGTGTGTGTGTGTGGTTGTGGCTGGTTGTGTATTTCTTGGTTTGACTGTTCAAATGCAAGACAGTGGAAACGATATTGCAATGCCTGAGCTGCCAAGAAAATGCCACACAGACACGCCGAAGTATATGGGGAAATGGCGGTAGGCGCGCGTGGAGCGCAACGGCAGAATTGAAAACGAGAAAACTTCGAAGCTACTATTTCCTGCGTCAGGAACTCGTGACTTTTTCCTCCCCCCAACTCCCCCCCAACTCTCATCCGTTTTTCCGTCCTTATTTGCCGTTTTTTTCCTCCTCCTACTTTGTTTGTTTCTCACTTTTCCGAGCTTCACTGACAGGTTTTGGAATGGGTTGGAACTGAGTGGAACGAGTGGGAATAGAAGAGAAAGAAAAAGTGGTGCCAAGTGGTGCCAAGTCTTCATGTTCTCCTCCGGTCCTATTCAGCGCCGCCGTCCCGGTGTTCGTTCATGTGGCCTTGATGTTCCACTTGTGCAATTTTCCCGCTTCCCGACCAGCGCACAACAATCATGCTCTCGCTCTGTCTCTTGGTGCCCGCCAAGAAAGCAAACGGCAAAGATCTTTTACCGTGTCCTGTCCCGCTTCCTGCCATCCCGCATGCCTTCTCCAACACTTGTTCCTTCGTTCGAAAACCACTAAACCCCAAAGGCTTGACTTCACGTTTCGATTATGCTTCGGTGCGGTGTGCTGTACTCTTTTCCGCGCCTTTCGGGCAAATGCTTACGGCTTACAGAGCAGAGCGACCATCTTCGCGATCCTTCCCCGGGTCGGTGCTTCTTCGCTTTGCAGGAAATGATGGAATTACATTTCCTTGCGCAAAAGCGGGGCAGGGTTTTGCCGTCGAGCACCAAATCGAGTTCGGAGAAAACGGTCGAGGACTACGCGCTCGCGCTCCCCCTTTGTGCGCTTCTTTGCAGTGGCCATCCGCTCGCTAGAAGATAGCAGTTGTAGAGTTCACAGTTTGTCTTGTGGCCCTGGTTGGCTCCCTCGCAACAAACGCAAGGATTTCATCCCACGTTTACGTGGAGAAGGCGGAAAGGATCCCACGCCGCACGCTCTTGAGACGTGCACAATCGACTTTCGGTGCTTGGATAGGATCTCTCTGCACAATATCCTTCGAAGTGTGCGTGTGACCGGTTCCGTCCGTCGTCCGTGGAGAAAGGGTCGTTCGACGATCCAGATGGCGCTGACACGATTCGAAAGAGAAACGGAGGGCGCTTGGAATCCACAGATATTTGTCATCGTTACCGAGCGCCAGTCCCCCAGCAAGTCGATCGGAACGGCATTCCCTCAAACCACACCGCATGGACAGTTTTCTCCGAACGCATCGAAACCCCCCCTCCGCCGCCGGTCACAGGTGTGTACGCGCGGGTGTGCGCGGAGATTCGTCAATAAAAGGGCCCAAACCACAGGCACAAACAGCATTGTGGGCGATGGTGGTGGTTTAGCCTCCCTCCGATGGCGGCGACGGTGGCGGCACTGGGGCGATTTTGCGAGGAAATATTGATCCCCTTAAACTACATGACAATAAAATACCATCGGCTACGCTCCATCAGACATTCGGAATTTGGCTCCCGGTTTCATGGAAAAGCGTTATTGGAGCGCTTCTCAATTTTCTCCTGCCACTTTGCTCTTCCTTCGCTTGCACTCGGCCTGTATTAAGCGCCACTCGGAGCTTGCGACACATCCCCGGAGTGTATCTTTAATCACGTTTGACAAATAAATTAATATTCTCCCTCAATTGGATCGGAACTTTTTCGGGGCCGACGCGTTTGTGTCCCGCGCTATGACAGCCGAGGATTAGAAGGGCGCTGTTTCTGCGTGTGTCTGCCACCTTTGGTAGCTCCTCGACACCAAACCGACGCCTCAATAAATCCGTTTCTTTAGAACCGAACCATCGCACGCGCCATCTTGCAGTCTTGAAGCGCGCCACGGTGTAGAAGTTTCGCACATCGGCTTCATTACACGTCCCGGGCGTGTGTCTTCGCAATCCTTTGGGATGTTGGGTATCGTGTCGTACCGCTGCCCGAGCGAAACGAGAGCTTCTGCCCCATCCTCCTCGTTTCCCGGTTAACGATGTGAAGCGAACGATAAGAGGCCGCTGATACACGGTTTTGTGTAACGATGAGGCCGCAACCGCCAGCCAGCGCTGCGGGCTATTTCTTTTTGTGCCGTGCGTGGCCTACCTTTAGCCGCTCTCGGGTCCTTGTTTGTCTAAGCGGGAACCAGGGATGGCAGGAGGTATTTATGAACTCTGGTGCCTGCCACTCCTGCGAAAAGTCTGGTGTAAGAAGTGTACTGGGCCGACCAGCATATTTCTTAGCGGCTTCGTTTGTGTAGAGGTGTACGAACAGCGCCGTTCAATTTTTGGACGAGCGAAGTAGACGGAAGGTGTAGGAAAGGGTAAGCGCATACTTAATTGAATGTTAATCCATGCAGGATCCTTTCTCTCTTTCTCTCCCCCGGCACAATTTGGCCCCGCTTTTTGCAAAAGGCATGATACTACTACAAACACATGAAGCACTGGAAATGTTTGCTGATCTTGCCTCTCTCAGCGCGGCGTTGTATGTGGCTGCTCATCAAAAGATAATGGATATTGAATCATGCCAAGCGAACGATAGAAAAATAGCATCCAACTCGGGGAGTGAGTGGGTGCAGAGAACGAGACTGGAGACGGCCTGTATGGCCGCCTCGTGTATGTAGGAAGGCATGTGTCCAATGCATGGGCAATATGAAATGTTTAAGTTTACAATGTTACTACACAACCACGGTGGTGGTGGTAGCTTCGCCCGCTGCACGTGTTTTTCTGGTCGACTCGAGGATTGGTTTTTATAGAGCGCGCCCGCCCCACTGATGATAAGGAACTTTATTGTTGATGTTTTTCTTACCCCCATTGGGGGGAGACAAGAGAAGTCAGCGAGAGAGGAAGTGGTAATTTGATACAGAAGACTGGAGAGGCTTTTCATTTTGTATAATTGAGGCTACAGGCTTGTAGAAAAAGCCGAAGGGAGAGCTACTTCATGGGGATTTATGTTCCATTGTAGATTATTGATAAACAGATTATTTGAGTTGGATTGTTTTTTTATGAATAATTTAATAAGGTAATATAATAATGATGGTACAAATAATGTTCATGTAATGGAAAGATAGTCATATAAGCGTTTGGATAGAGTATCGGAAAAATGCCAGCGTCTAAAACTAGAATGTCAGTTTGAATGAGAGAATTGAACTTACGACGTCCAGAGCGTAAGACCGCTTGTCTTGCCACTGCACCACGGCTCAGATGCTCATGCCTATCGATTGGAGACCCATTTAAATCTCACTTTCAGTAACTGCTCTCACTGCTTCAGTTACTTTAACATGTATAAATGAGAGCATGTAATTACTTAGAACTTACTTTAAACCATTTTCTTTCGAATATTCATCTTGTAATGCTGAAATTTGTCACGAGCTCTCTTCCTTTCTCTCTTTCCATCTCTTACCCTCCATTCCTCGCAGTTGTGAAATTGTTTGCCCAAAGAAATTGAATTTTCCAACCCCACAGATCTCTTCGTGCGCGTGTCAAAAGAGGGGGCCAGTCAGGCATGCTTTGATGTCGTCCTGACCTGACCCGAAAGTTTGCTAGCAGGCTGGGGTGACTGCCTTCTTTTTTTCTTCTTCTTCTTAAGATGCCTCGTTGCACTAACCAACCATACCCTACCGCAGGGTGAAACTTTGCAGACGGAGAAGGCTCACCGACCCCTCCGACACGGTGAAGCTCGTGGCACCTTTGAATCGTATATCGCGTATTCTACCCGTGGTCCGCGAGTTCGTACTTTGCAAAAGCTAGCCTGGCAGGCCTGGTGGTACCAATTGGGCTAATCTACTTTGCATTTCACTCTGCATAATGTACGTTTATTTAGTCGGTTTTGTGTGAGTGGGTATTTTTTTGTTGGAGACTGTTCGATTTGGAAGGTTTCCAATGTTTCCCAAAGAACTGAATGACACTTTAATATTTAGACTTTTTTTTTTGTCTAAATAGAGCTGGTTCAATAACGTGTTTCGTACCACACACACACAACACAGGTTACTTTGGCAATAAATTGTAAAACAACGACCTCGTCGTGGTGCCATTCGGTTGATTTCTTCCAATTGAAATTGCTTTTAATTCCGGCCGGCGCGCTATACCACCGGTGCTACCCATTAACACTTGATGCAATAAATAATCCGCAACTTTTGGCGCATTTTCATTTCGCAACTTTTCCATCGCGTGTGTGTGCCCTGTAGGTGTATAGGTTGCCGTCTCAGAACTTTGTGTTCTCTTTCCTCTCTCAATGCTTGCTACCTTCAACATCTGATGACTCACTTTTCACCTGTGAAGGCTGCCACCGTTCACACAAGGCGACCTCGTGGACCTCGTGCTTTCAGGTTGGGAATTTATGAGCTTCCTATCCAGACGGACGGCTATAATCGATGGCGGTGGTGCAAAGAATTCGATTCTTCGTTCATCAATAGGGTGTATGCTTAGCGTTGTGCTTGGTAACGGAAGCGTTCGTATAGGACGGTGAAACCTCGGCAGCTTGTTAAATAGCACACGGGAAGTTTGTGATACGGCCGCGACGAAGGTGATGGAAACTAATAGCCAAAACAACAACCCCCCGTACGGATAGTGTAGTACATGGAGCCACTTAACTGCTTGCTAGGTGTTATTTCCCATCGAGGAAATTTGTAGGGAACACGTGAAAGAGGCACATGCTTGGGAGAAACGGCTCAGAGCTTTATTCCCACTTTCCGATAAAAGCTTCAACCCTCTCAAAGGGCTGAGAAGGGACACGCTTCCAGCAATCGATCGAAAAGGTTCACCCAAGTCGTCTTGCGTAACTTCTACTGCCCTGTACCCCGCTAGGTTTGGAGCATTCCTTCCCCCCTTTTTCCCATCCTTCAATCAGCGCAATCGCTTTCGGGGACTAGTTTTTTTTTAGTTTGGAACTGTTGTACATACGCAAACATCAATCATGTCAACAAAACGGCAGTTTTGTGCTAGCAAAAGCAAGGTGTGGTACCATCAAACGGCGGACGGATGATGCCGCCCGTTCCCGTACCACCGTATCGTCATGCCCCGCGGTGGTCATGCAGCGGTCGCGTTTCGTTTCCGTTCCGTTTGCCCACTGGTTTAGCTCATCGATCACAACACCGGTTCGCCGTACTGCGGGTCTTCGTTAGCTAGTTTTTCCTTCCCTTCACATTTGCCAACCCAGCATTGATCGCTAGAAATCTTTCCGGGTCCATTCGGGTGCGAGGGAAAACGGGGGTCAACGTTTGCATTTCAAATTGTCGACGGCGTTTGTGGTGGACATGGTGCGCTTACGGTATAAGGGTCCGGTGTCCAAGGCGCCCTTGGAGCCAAAAATTTGTCACCCATCTACCACTGTGTCACTGACAACAACTCTGTGTGCATGTGTACGTCGGTGTGCTTGTGGGTTTCAGCCTTTTCAGGTGTTTGCTTCTCGTTTTGATCGTTCGATTAGTTCCGCCACCCAAACGCCGGGGTGCAAATGGGCACAACGAAAGTGAAATGTTTATGACATGCTGGGCGTCAAATGGACGAACTGTGGCGGAGATCGTTTCGATATGATTGGTAGAATAATAAATGCGAGGCTTTATATACTTTTGTTATGGAGTAGTACGCCTGCTATGGCTTACAGGATTTTTCAGAACTTCTCATAGTTGTGGTACACTTTTTCATCTCTTTCTTACAGGAAATGAACTTTATATGCTGAGAGATGGACCCTTTTTGGACAAAACTAATAGGAAATTTCCATTGAATTTGACCTAAAAGGGTGTCATAGAGTCCAATATCCATCATATAAAGCTTCTTTCAGATAAGATACAGTGAAGAAAGTGTCCCACAACTTTGAGAACCCCTGAAAACCTCTTGAATATGTTTCATTATGTGGCTGATCCTGTAGCAAAGTCCTTCAATCTCGGAAAATAGTGTGTTTTCCTCGTTGTTTATGTTCACTACCAATCATCCAGTATTAGTAGCATAAACTTTTGTAATTATTTGTATCCCCAAAAGATCCTATTTCTTGAAGAATTTATAATTTTCTCTTCAAATTCATAAAATTCGTTTCGGCTAACAAAATTGAAGCACGACTCCATTTTTTCATCGTGTTCGTTGAACTAAATTGACTAACCGCATCGCATATTTTTTAAACCTTCTTTTTTATTCACTAAAAATAACTTTTGGTGCAACGAGAAAAACAGTTCCAAAACACACCACCACCCACTTATCACCCCAATCCTCACTTTCTTTCATCCTGATCGAATTACGTGTTACAGTTGTTCCAGCCCAGGTCGCTCTATTTCATTCATTTTCCCTTACATTTTGCGCTTCTATCTCTCCCTCGATCACGCGCACCTCAACGGAGAATAAATTTTCGGTAACGATTAGCATGGGAAAAACTAATTTCCACGCTCGCTCACATCCACTCCTCTGTCCGATATAAAGTGTGTGTTTTTTTTCCTTCCTGTTCTTTACTGGAAGCTTTTCGTCATCGTTCTCGTTTTGCTTTCTTTTTTTTATAGTCGCTTGTTTGGTACTGACTGGCGTCTGAAAGTTGTTATTTGCCCAGCCCAATGCGGAGATTGGATCGTTCCCCTGGTGGTAGTGGTAGTGGTAGGTGTGATGGTCAAATCCTGACTAAAAACCTTTTCGGAAGCTTGTCGGTAAAAATCGATATTACAGCAGCATACTGTGCTACAACACTCTTCCTCCGTCAATGAGGCCTGTCGTTACGACGAGGCTGTGAAATGAAGTAACTCTAACAAATGGCAGGCCCTAGCAGGCAGGAAAACTACCTCCGTAGGCACAGTGCGAGGTAAATAGAGAGAGAGCGAGAGCGAGAGAAGAGCTTTATTACATCGGAATTGGAAATGGTCTGCGTTTGAAGCGCTCTGGAGCGAAACTTAATCTTACCTTTTTAATCTGCCTGACCCCACCTTTACCCCACAATTCCCTGCTACACACACACAGCGCGTGACGCATTCCGATTGCCACGATAGTAGTGGGCTTAGCCATACCGTAAATCGGGTTCGCCATGGGGAGGTAACGATCACATTTCGGCCATAGTCATGCCTCCCTCCACAGCTCATTGATTGCTAAATGTCGTTGTATTTCATGCCGTTGCCAAGGACTCTATTTTTGGACAGGGGTCCAGCTCCTGTCCTGAGTTCGGAGTTTCCATCGGTGTTAAAGTCTAATCTCATTCCAGTTCTCCTCCTTCTGGCGGGGTCCCCGCGATGGAAAGCAAATCGAAGGATATTTACCCGTTTTATTTATCGCAGGATGAGGAATCGGAAGGGGAGGTTGGTGAAAATGTTCGACGCTTCGTTATCGGCAAACCCGACGAACCACAACTAGTGGTTATGTTTTACTGTGGCACATTGAATGTCTGCTCTCTCTCTCTCTCTCTCTCTCTCCCAGCAGTCTCGGTTGTGTAAAGTTTCGGTTTCATTACACGGTTTTACATCGGCATATTACTGTTTACGGGTCCCTTCAACCAGCCTTTCGATGGTGGTGGTTTTGTGGGGCATTTATTTACGCTTCGTTGCGTGTACAATTCATCTGCTGGGAGATGTTGCGTCATTCGTACACGTGCTGGGCTGAACTCGTAATCCTTTCGGGAGGTTCAATTATCGCAAAGAGTTCTTAAAATAATCTAATCAGATTAATGTAGGCTAAAGCTTATAATTATAAGAAATCTATTCCAATCAAAGGAAAGCCAATGGGTCCAGTGGGTTCAGTTTAGTGATGTGCTCTTTGGAGCGCACCCACGATTCCGATCCGATTATGGGACAACTTCGGACGACTCCGGACGAATCCGAACGACTCCAGACGACTCCGAACGACTCCAGATGACTCCAGATGACAACTCCGGACGACTCCGGGAGATTTCGGACGGCTCCAGACGATTCTGAACAACTCTGGATGACTCCAGACAACTCCGGATAACTTGAGGCAACTACGAATGACTCAGAACGCCTCCGGATAATACTGGGCGGACCTAACTTTCGGAGTCGGCTCCGAAATTATCGGAGTCGGATCGGAGTCGACTCCGGATTTTTGCCAACTTTAACCATCACTAGTTCAATTGCTGCTTCAATTCTTAGAAATTCAACCATAAAACGATGACTAAGCCATAATTGAACCTCTTCAAATCCTGAGATCTAATTACATCTTCTCTTCTCTTTTTCCAGGTTGACGAGGGCCGCCTCTATCAGGAGATAATCCGCGTCGAAGCAACGGACAAGGACTGTACGCCCCTGTTCGGCGATGTGTGCAAGTACGAGATCCTCACCAACGACCAGCCGTTCACGATCGACAACGAGGGCTCGATACGCAACACGGAACCGCTCTCGCACAAGATCTCGCACAATCACATCCTCTCGGTGGTGGCGTACGACTGTGCGATGAAGCAGTCCGCCCCGGTCATGGTGAACATTCGCGTGCGGCGCGTCTGCGAGGCGCACGTGATGGGTGTGGCCGAGCGCATCGACTACGTCGCGAACTCCATGGAGAGTGTGTCGCTGTTCCCGAAGATTCACCTCGAGCTGTGCGATATGCAGTGCAAGGGCGAGGACATGGTCATCCAGTCGTCGGTGTCGCTCAAAACCAAGCACATCTCGTTCGGTTGCGATCGGGACGCGAGCCAGTGTTTGCGTCGGTTGAGCGAAAGCGGCAGTGGCCGGGAGCGGGACGGCGATGGGCTGGTCGATTTGCTGCAGAAGAACACGGACTGGACGAAGGATCTGACGTACGACGAGGGGGCGGAAGCGATCTTCCACTTTGACGGTAGCTCGGGCGCGATCGTGCCGAAGAATGTGGTACAGCCGCAGGACTTTGCCGCGCACCAGTTCAGCATCGTGACGATGTTCCGGCACAACAGCATCGTGAGCACGGACAAGCACACGAAGGAGCACATCGTGTGCAGCGCGGACGACCACAAGATGAACCGCCACCATATGGCGCTGTTTGTGCGCAACTGCCGGCTGATACTGCTGCTGCGCAAGGACTTTAACGACGGCGATTTGAACATCTTCAGCCCGGCCGAGTGGCGCTGGAAGATACCGCAGGTGTGCGACAACGAGTGGCACCACTACACGATCAACGTGGACCTGCCGAAGGTGGACCTGTACATCGATGGCATTCGGTTCGAGAGCAACGTGGAGGACCGGCACAGCAATCCGGAGGTGATCGATGACTGGCCGCTGCATGCGGCGCACGGCATTAACACGACGCTAGCGATCGGCGCCTGCTACCAGGGGTCGGAGAACCGGTTGAAGCACGGGTTCAGTGGGGATATTGCGGAGATTAAGCTGTCCACGCGCAAGGTGCTGACGGCGAGCCAGATCCGGTGCGGTACGGACTGTGCGGAGAAGTTGCTGCCACCGGCCGACCACTACCTGGAGCCGGAGCAGCAGATCCAGTCGAACACGCAGATGAACAAGATCATCATCGAGGGCAGCAACAAGACGAACATCGAGCAGCTGCTGCAGCAGATCCAGTACATCAACTCGAAGGAAAGCCCCACGATCGGGCGCCGCAACATCCAGGTGATGACGACGGTCAGCTGCCCGAACAAGAAGGCGATCCGGCTGCCGACGATCGACACGTACATTATGGTCAGCTCGGCGGGCAGCAGCTTGTCCGGGGGCAGCATGCTTGCGTCGGCCACCTCCTCGTCCTCCTCGTCCGGGTTGTACAACAAGATACTGGTGGATAAGCCGCTCGCCACCGACCAGAAGCCGCAGATCGTGATCAGCGGCAACTCGAACCATCTCGTCTCGTACCCGGACATTAAGGAGGGCGTCAAGATACTGGCCCAGATCAACATCAGCGTCTACACTGGGAAGGATATTCGGCCCGAGCTGCAGAAGCTCGATTCGTGCAATGTGAACGTGTTCCCGAGCCTGAACCCGGACCACGAGGAGATTACGATCGACGATAAGGACGGTGCGGACGAGTCGCTGTTCAAGTTCGACATCAAAACGCAGATCAGCAAGGAGGGCGTCGAGATGATCGGGTACGACACGATCGAGAACTACCAGCACGTGCTGAAGTCGCTCGTGTACATCAACAAGAAGCCGGCGTACTACCTGAACCGGGTGTTCAAGCTGACCTGCTCCCAGGTGGACGACCACTTCCGCAGCGCGGAGTACACGCTCACCCTGACCGTGCTGCATCCGAAGCAGCAGCCGACCTCGTCGATTGCTTCCGCCTCCGCACCATCCTCCAATGTGTTGCTGGCCATCTCGACCGCCCCATCGGAGCAGCATCCAGCCGTTGCGGTCGATTCGCATGGTAAGAGTCTACTGGACGTTAATGTCTCCTGGGTGCATGGGTTACATGTTTCTGACGTTTTTCACAACTTCCTTCCTTCAGACAATGCCAACCAGTACGCGCACGTGATGCTCCACTCGCACGACGTCCAGGAGTCGCAGTCGAAGGTGCGCAGCAGTGGCGGCGCCGCCCTGCTCGGCCACGAGAAGCTCGCCTCGTCCCACTCGACCATGTTGATCGTGGTCATCTGCGGCTCGTTCGTGCTGCTCATCTGCGGCGTCGGCATCGCCCGTCTGCGCAACAGCAACGCGGCACTGGCGGGCGGCAGTAGCGGCCATGGTGCAGCGGGCGGCGCGGCCGGCGGCAGTGCGTTCGCGCGCAACCTCACCGACAAGCATCTGCCGTGCCCGAAGGTTGCGCCGGACCAGCAGCTCGACTGGGACGATTCGGCGCTCACCATCACCATCAACCCGATGCAGCACGACGCCCTGTCGGACGAGAGCTCCGAGTCGGACAACTCCGACTCCGAGGACGAGGAGGTGCTGAACGGGCGCTACAAAAACGTCAGCCAGCTCGAGTGGGACAACTCCACAATGTAAGTGCAGTGCGCCGGCGGCGAGCAATCGGAAATCCCTTTCCCCGTGGGATGATTGAAGCATCTACCGAATGTGCCCTGCTTTTTTGCGTGTGTGTGTGTGTGTGGGTTTGCACAAGGATGGACAGCTTTCCCAGCAAATCCCCATTGTTATTACTATTCAAATGGGTTTGCCTTTTCCGTTCCGGGACGGACCCCATGGATGGGGAGGGGTTTTGCACAACGTAATCAACGCAACCACTCCACTTTTCGTCTGGTTTGCTGTCTGTCTTCATTGCGGGACAACGTGACACACTCGCTTTCAGGCAATCGTTTGCTTACGGAAGCGTTGCGGAACCGTCCTTTCCTATGTGTGGATGTGTCCGGGGTGTTTTTTTTTTGTTCTGTTCGTCCATTCCATTCGTAACGGTAACATTTCAAAAGCAATTCCACAGAACCCTTCCGCCTCAGAGCACTCTCGCCGCAATTGAATCCCTTTTGCGACTTTAAACCATTCCGTGGGGCCAAATGGAAGTGACGCTTCCTCTTTTCAGTGAATCAGCCAGGATTCACAGTCGTTTGGACATCGCTTTTTTCTCGAAGTAATAATGAACTCCCAATCACGTTCAAGTGCGTCCGCGTGAGCGTACACGTACACCCACGGGTGTTGAGGTTTTGGGAAATAATGGATAATGGATGGAAGTTTCGGACGTAAACGACCGCACTACAGAGTGGTAGTAGTAGTAGTAGTACCAACAGGAAATGTCCGGGAAATGTGTGTGTCCTTTCGTTCGCTGAATTGCATGTGATGGATGAAATGGAATACCGCATTTGCCCGCGGCAAACAGAAAACTGGTTGGTTTTGCAAATTTTTCCAATGAATTCCACACCGGGTAATATTTCACCGCGGCCTGTGGAGTGTTTCTTGTTATATTGCCCTGGGTTGCGCTCTGACAATGGTATAGTGTGGCAGATATTTCCTAATAATTGTACTGTGCTTTCGCACAGGAAACGATGCTATTGTAGCAAACTGGACTGTGTAACGCAGTGTGTTACATACGTTCAATGAGATAATCATAATTTTAATGCTTAATTCCAGCAATAGGAGCAGTCTGAAGGGCTTTTGATTGTGCAAAATATCCAGTTTATTTCCCATTGAAAATCCACATTATATTAAACTAATGCCACAATTTAGTGGAACAGTATGAAACCGGTTAGTAAGCTTCTAACACAAACTTTATCCAAACGTTGGTGAGGTAAGCCTTCAACCAACAAAAAAAAACCATCCAAAAAAAAACAACCTCAACCTCGTCGTACATTATTCTTGTTCCAGCTGATGCTGTGCGGCTTCCGAACGAACGAGAAACGGTGCGCCGTGTGATTAATGAACGTATTAATAATTCATGAAATTGGAACTGCTGGAGCCGGCGGTATCAGTTTGACAACAGTTGAATAATTTCTGACAGTTGGTGGCTTTCTTTCGTCCCCTCCTCACGGTGGCACCTTCTTTGTGCCCACCACCCAACGGTGGGGAGAGGAAAGAAATGCAAAAGCTCTTTGGCAGCAAACTTGTTACTGGGCTGACAGCAGAAACTTGTATCCTTGCTCTATCCGTCAAAGTTTTCCCCCAGTGTGTGTGTGTGCCCACTGCTACCCGAGCCCTAGGAAGCTTACGGGTTAAGATGGAAACCCCATTTCTCCATCCTTTAATTCAATCCCATCTTCATGTCTACTGTTAAAACCGGGTGGAAGGATGGAATGATTAACTCATGCCCCCCTGCCCGACCGTATTCTTCGACCTTTTGGAGAGCCGTGTATTGGCCGATATGGTTTTGACGTGGTGTTGCAAATTTGGCATCAGATTGATCCAGCGGGAAGACGGGGGAACACAACTGTTGGCATAACACAGCGTTCGCGGGAAAGGGAAGCAACATACTGGGACCGGGCGATGTAAATGTTTCTTCCCGAGAATGTGTAGTAACACAATTATGCTACAAGGGTGGTTGGTAATTCTGTGTACTTCGTGTGCAGTTCGTACGAAAATGGCCCCAACAGAGAACGCGTAACATGGATTGAGAGATAATTTGCCGAATCGATTGATTGTTCATGTTCGGAAGCAAAAGCAGCAAATTGTTGTTTTGTTTTATTCACGCGAAATGCCTTGACTTTTGATGGGTTTCGGGCGTTTTACTCAAACTCCATTTGAGCTGCATTTAATTAAATAAATGTTTAATTTAATCTCACAGCAAAGCACTTTTTGCGTGTGAAGGAAGGGGGCCCCGTTTGAAAGCAAGCCAGAGGGTGATGGTTGGATCAGTGGTTGGTTGGATTAGGATGGATTTAACCCAACACTTTACAGTAATTTTAGTACAATAAAGGCACACAGAAGCACCAGCTACAGTTCATCTTCTATTAATGGTTTTTTTTAAATGGATTTATTTTCAATCCTATCGAAAAACGCTTCAAAGCTCCAGCTACAGCATACACACGCGGGTCAACCCCTAATACCTGTGGGAAATAAATCAGGCACGGGACAGTGGGAGAAGCAACGTATCGGAAAATCTGAAATCTATTACGCTAATTACCCGCTCGATCGTTTCTAGTAAAATGGGGTTTGGCTAACATTGGGACAGCATATGCTAACAAAGCACCAACATACACACGTTCTCACATGGTTTGCCAAAGCTCTAGGGCGCGTGCTAGAGATCTATCGACCTCGCAAACAAAGCTAATGATGGTCAATAATAACCTGATTACACATTAAATCACAATTGTTTGCTCAAACCATGCCGGGTTGGGTGGGTGGTTTGAATGCCCAAAACGGTGCCGTGATGCTATCGGGAAACCGAATTTGCACAATTACTGTTAATCCCAATCGCTAATGGTCCCTTTCTTCTGTCTCGTTTCAGCTAAATGGAATATATCAAATATTTTAAAGTATGACAGATTTATTACAAACATCCACAACAAAAGCAGCTGACGTAAAATTGCAAACAGAAAAAACAAACACACACAGACACAATTCCCCTTTTCCGTCTCTCCTCCTGCTGCATCATTATCAACCCGCGAGGCAGTGTAGTCAGCAGCAGCAGCAACAGAACAGTGGAGTGGCCATTCATTTGCAAGCAAAAAGGATTTACCCCGCTCCCGGCTCTCCAAGTACCACCATACAGGCTAAAAAACTACACCTCTAAAAATATATATACAACTGAACATATAGATATATATACATACATGAATTATATCAGCAGCTCTATACTCTCATGCATACCGAAAAAGAACATTATCCCCCCCCATTTTCCCTCCGCTTTCGACGCAACAAGGTTAAAGCATAAAACCACAAATACACACACTCAGCAGCAGCAGCGGCATTGCGTGGAATTTAAGTGCGACAAACTGGTGTGGTGAACAAATTTAATAACTTCTGACCATCCCATCCCGCATATCCCCCCAGTGAGCAAAACCAAGCCCACAGCCTGGTCTGAAAGATAACAGAACAATCTGACAAACCACCACACAACCAACCAAACACGGGACGACCATCACACGGGAATGGTCACTTTCAGGCTGCTTCTTTGCCCTGATAGGGCTGACGGGGATGAGGAGAGTGAAAATCACCAGCCACCAGCACCGGAAAACAATACGCAATGTACTTACAATGCTGCACAACAATGTGCATAACGCAAATGCATGCAAATGAGTGGTAAACAAATGTTCCAAACTCTACTCCCTCCCGCCTCCATTAATCCAAAACCGCCGCCACGGCGATTTCGATTCCGTGTTTTTTTTTGTCCGCCATTGCTCGGGAAAGCAAAGCAGAGGGCAGAAGAGTGCGGTGCAGAACAATTCCACGCACACGAGCGCAGCTGCCGTGCGGCGCCATTCGTTTAAAAAAAAAAACAAACAACAACAACAAAAAGTCTAGAAATCAGCTTAATAATATGAAAAAAAACACACAAATGGATTCTATATTATTAAAATAAAAGAAAAGTCTACAAGAGAGAAACAAAATGTAGCTATACGGTACATTGGGGAGAGTAAGGAGAAAAAACGGGATGCGCGTAGAGAAGAGAGAAAGGAGAAAATGAAAAGAAGAAGAAAGAAGGAAAGACGTAATAGCTAAAAGGATGTAGCCGAAGGATAAACGTAAAACGTGTGTGTGTGTAATAGTGTGTGAGATGTATAAAATTGATTAAACAGAAACAAAACAATGGATGTAGGAAGAAGAACGAGATGGTGAAAAACACAACAACACAAAAAGAATACACAAAAGAGGTCATTTATTCAAGTGCAACACAGTCCGTCTCTGCGTGTAATGAGTGTGTATGTGTGTGTAATTTTGTTTTTAGTGTGCGCGTGTCCCTTATATACTGCTGAGCCAGTTCCATGATGGCCACGCGAGGAGGAAACCTGCGCGCACACACACATACGTATTTCGTACGATTAGTAGTGGAAAATAGGGAGAAATGAAGCGAACAGCACACATACACACAGCACAGAAACATTTTATGATAAGACGACTACTAAACCTATCATTAGTACTATCGGCGCTATTACTTCACTACTGGTATATCCCCCACGTGCAGCTATCACAAAACAACAATTACTACTACCACTGTGGAAGTCACGTGTGTGTGTGTAGATAAAGAAGCCCCACTAACTACTACTGGCTACTACTGGCTACTACTCACGGTGTAACCGACATCCAGCTATGTCGCAGCTTTTCCCGCGCTCCTGCGAAGTAAACCGGCACACCGACTTTGTGGGGATATCGTTATTGCTGAGGTCATTCCAGCGCACTTACTTCACAATATGAGCGCGAAAAAGAAAAAAAAGGCGAGAAGAAACCCTGCAGCAATGGACCCACACAAATGAGAGGTTAGTTTTTAGAGGCACATTGTGGGAAAGGAAGGAATTTGCGATGGTTATTGTATTGGATGCTCTTAGTGTACAGTGTTAGTTACATAGTACACAGTTTCAGTAAACAGATGGCGCTACTTTCAGTCCTATTTTTTAACCATTTTCGATCCCAATTTGCCTAAAAAGTTCACCTTGAAGTGACAGTTTAAAAGTGAGACCGTGGCGCCATCTGTCTGTCAAACTGGTAACTAACTACTGCCGAGAGCCGATTTCTACAGTAACCTCCAAAAAAAATCTTCTCCAAAAATTAATCGAATTTGGAAATCATGTTATATTTATACTTTTTTGTCACTCTCTTTCCTTTTAGTGTCACTTTTTGTCGACTCTGCAACCCTTTCGTCAGCTGCGAAAATTGCAGTAAAGAATCATCAACCGCTGGAGGACGCAGCCACACCATGCTGGGATTCATTTCTTTACCAAGAACGAACCGAACGCACGACGCACAATGACGCAAAACGATGCCCCGGGAAAGCTGCTTTGTTATTGTATTGTTTGTTTGTCCTTGCTCGTGTTAGATTCGTGTGGTGTGTCCCCTCAGATTAAGAGTGGCGAGATGTGTGTAGTGCGTATAACGAGAGTCATTAAGTTGCGGAAGGCTTTTGTGGAAGAAAACTAGAGAAAAGTGTCTGTTGAGGACACCCTAGATCCATTTTGTCAGTTTTTTTATTTTACATGCATTCAGGCGCATAGTATTTTTAAGAAGCTGAGACCTCTACGATCTTTAGCTCGGCAAAACGGATGTTCATTTTTAATTTGCACGCTTCAAACCCAACCTGAGGATTGAATTTTCACATGTTGGCATATTATTTTCGTGTGCCCGTGTTGATGCACTGTGTGAGTGATTTTAGTAAATCAAGTTGTCGTTTCTTAGTGTAAACTGCCAATTATTTCCTGTAAGACACAGTTCGCAGAGAGTGTTTTTCGCATAAAAGGATGGCGTTAGAATTATAAGTTTTTTTAATCCGTTTTTCATCCATCCTTCATGCTGTGTGAGCTCCTCCATAGCATTGGAAGGGCGTTTTTACCCCTAAAATCCCAGTTCGGTGGTTTCATTTGCTGCTCCGGAAGGACACACAAAGGTTGCACCTCCCACCACCACCACCTTCTCATACTTGCTGTACATTTTTATCACATTGTTTCCTGTTTTGTTTCATTCAATTTTTCTTTTGCTTTGCGTTGTAGAGCCATTCGTCGAGGCGTGTGAAATGATGTTAGAGAAGAAAGGGCATATGAAACACACGATCACGTAAAACAAAACAAAACAAAACAAAAACTGTTCTTCATTAAATGGCCATTCAACAATTGTAGCGGCGCTAGGTGGAAGAAACTACACACACGCGCAAAACAAGAAGTATTGTAAATGGAAGTATAACAAATAAAGAAGCGATGGAAAAACAAGCGAAAACACAAAACACAACGCGGTTCGGTTGAACAAAATTGCTAGTAGAAGGAAGTTGAGAATTCTCTGGAAGAAGAGAGGCGAAAAAAGCGAAAGGAAACTGATCGCATTTGTGTAAGTGTGTCCTTGCAGTGTGGTAGCAATTAAGCCTGTAATACAGTAGTAACGTTAATCCTCTCCTGTTCCATGTCATTCTGTTTCTTTGTGCAACTGTCCTTTACTTTCTCTCCTTGCCCCATAACTCATGCATTAACATATCGTACTTATTGGTAAGCTTATTTAGCGAAAGGTAAAACCCCACAGCTAACAAAGAAAAACTCAGTGCATCCAGTGCAAATGTGTCCAATATGTATGTCCGTATGTATGTAAGTGTGCATGTGTGTATGTGTGTGTTAGTGTGCGTACGGGAGATTTTGCGTGTGTGTGTGTGTATGATAAGATTATATACGCGCCACGTGGCAACAGATGAAAAACATAGCCTAGTAATAAGGGATAGTAAAGGTGCGGGTTGAAGTTTGTCGTGTTTGTCGTGATCGTAATCGAACACAAGAGCGCTGGAACTGACCGAAGGGAAAGGAATTTCGTCCGAAAGGTAGGGTAATAATCTCTTAGTAATTAGATCTACATTAATGTTACTTTCTTCTTTTAATGTTTTTTTTAATCCAACTCTTTATTTCTTTTTTTTAGAAAATCAATCATTTGTGGAATATTTAATCACAAATCAAAGAAATATTATCCTCTACTCCAACGAGAGCATGTTAAACGTCTCCCCTTTTTGGAATATTGTGGAAGTACTATTGTAAGCAGTTGATTCCGCTTGATAATGCTTTTTTTCGTCCCCGACTGTAGTTGGCTTCACCGAATTCGGGACGAACCAATGAACCGCGTATAGTAGGCGGCGACAAGATTGATCGAATAGTAAGAAAAAGTATTGCATTCAATCACAGTAGACGACGGTTTGCATTCGTTTCATTCACACAATTGCTCTCCTCTCCCCCTCTCTCTCTCTCTGTCACACAAACACACACAGAATCTTTCTCTCTTTCAGCTCAGAAACCGTCCAGGGAATGAGAATGTGAAGGTGTAAGGAAATTGGAAATGAAGAAATAATGAATTCCACAATCAAGAATAGGCAAACTCGATATAATTTTGTTTCTCGTAAATCCAAAACACCTAGCTCTAGCAAACCTACACAACACAATCTCAGAAGATGTAGAATTAATGTTTGCAGTAGCTTCTTCTGTTTATAGTAAAGTGTTGATTATTTAAAAAAACGGAAAAAGTGCAGCCAGGTGAAAGAGATGAGTGACGTAAAAGCTAAGCTAATACTCTAAAAATCCCCCAAGAATTGAATATAATTAAATGCAATTGTTTATATTGAAACTAAGAACACAGCAACTAAGTAAAACAAATGCTAATTTTGGGTGTATCATTGTGAGTTTGTGTCCGTTGGGACATGTTTGCAGCGAGCAAAAAAGCACAACCAGCCGATAAGCAGTTTTTTGATGCGATGTAACTTTTTTGCCAGACATATGAAAAAAAAACACAAGAAAGAGAAAGCAACTAAAGCAAGTAAAGTAAATAAGTGAAAGTAATATTCCAGAACAAAACGTAACACAAGAGTAAGAAAGTGAAAGTGAAAATAACAGAACAAATGTGTAACACAAGAGTAAGAAAGTAAACAAACAATGTAACAAACTAAATGGTACAGTTTGACATTTGTCCAAAGGATGCGAATGAAACGTTATAATTCAATAAAAAGTCGAATTTGTTCTTCTCTTTCTTTAAAACCACTCAGCAGCACATCTTTAAGGGATGGTTAAATGGTAAAACACAGAATAAAATAGTAAAAAAACAGAAAAAACCGCAAATCGCAGAGCGAAATCATTTGCATTGTTGAGTAACTAGTATAGAGGGAAGGGAAGAAAAGAAAGCAAGAGGTAAAAGAGATAGCATTATATAAAAAGAACACACAAAACACATACACACAAGTATATATATAAATGATGCAAAAACCATTGCAATCCAAACGCCGGCAAAAAAAGAAACAACTATAAATAACACTCAATATGATGATGGCTTATTTTCTTGTTTCGTTTCGCAAATGAATCCCCCCTATAATCCACCTATATAAACGAGAAACCAAAAACGCAAAGAAATATTCATAAAGAACGTAGAATAATAAAGCAAAGAGTAGCAGCAGCGTGCAAGATGGACTTGTTTTTGGTCTGTGCGAGAGGTTTTATAGTGAAAACAAAGGAGTATAGAAAAAGCCCGTTATTTTGCCCGTAGTTTCAAAACCTGTGTGTGTGTGGTTTTCTGTTGCCAGATAAGGCTTCTTGGGAAAGGGCAGAATAACATAAAAGAAACACAGGAAACGAGCTTCGCTGAAGTATTTTGCGCTGCAGTCTAATGGACAAGCAAATGGTCCATATAAAGCAAAGAAACAACTTGATAAAACCGAAAAACCGCAAATAGTTCACTGTCAATCAATTTCAAACAGTAAAGAAAAGCAGAATAAATCGTCAAAATCTTTCACCTTTTGCCCATATAGATAGAATAAAATCGGGTAAACGTTTCCGCTTTGGCAGGGCAAATGAAAAGACACATCATAACACAGGAAGGATAAAAATGAGATAAGAAAAGTAAATCAGCAAAACATAAAACAAAACACAAAGCGTTAATGCGGCAGACAAACAGTTTCACCTCTCCTGTGTAACAACATTCCCCGAGTTTTTTGCTGTAAACGTCAAACGTATATCAAAATCAACGCCCAGTGTGTGTGTGCGCGCGCCCCTATTTTTGGTCCGTTTCATTTTACTTTGTCGAATAAAATTTACTTAATAAAACCAAAAATTGTGTTCTTTTTTCATACAAAAAAAAAAAACAAAATTCCTATCAATATCAACGCAATCATCACGAACCAACTGTCTTGTCTTGGGACTTTTAGGCGATCTTCCGGCGATGTGTTGTGTGTGTTTTCGGCCATCGTTTCACGATCTTCAGCGATCTTCAAACAAAAACAAAATGCAAGCGCTTGGGGTTAACATTTTTACAAAGTTTCTTGCTTTTATTAATAATTATTTTTTATAATAAGAAAACATAATGCTTCACTAATCCTTAATTTCACTGATCCTTTACCACACGCTCGTTTCATCATTTTCAATTTCAATTCATATCTTTTTTTATTGTTTTTTTTTTATAGAGACTTTGAGCCTACCGGCCCTTTTCAATCCATTATTATCATTATGCGTCCCATATACTCTACAGCTGTATGGGGAACCATCGCTTTCCTCTGACTGTCGTCTGTGTAGCTTTATCTCCCCTTTTCTAACATTGCTGCTGCACTTCTGCACTCTTTACCAACCGGCAATCGGCGTGTACAATTGTTCCATTTCCACACTGTTTTGTTCCACACTGACCCTCTTTACAACCACCACACTTTTTCAACCTCTGTGCTTTAAAGTGCCGCTTAAAATGCTACAGTTGATTATTATTATGATTAGTACGTATTTCTCTCCATTCGGCTCCAATTTCTTCACCCAACTGCCTGTTTCTGTGTGCAATGTGTGTCTCCTTCCTGTTTGTGGGGTTTTTGTTTCGTTTGCAATGCTCATGCTCAATGCGTTCGTTACCGTGAATCGTTATGAGTTCCTGCTGCTCTTTCTCTTGCGCACAGAACATCGGAATCATGTTGATGCGGAATGGGGCGTGTGGAGTAGTGATAGTACTAGGTAGTGGGTTGTATGTGGGATGTATGTACCTTCTACTTACGGGTACGCCCGTAAAGGAATGGATGAATGCTCATCGCTCTGTGACCCCAACTCACGCTCCGTCTGTATTAAGTATACACCCATCTCGCTCGAAATGCAGCGGCTTGCGAATGGTAGCAGTTGGTTACAGTTGCAGTTTGCCAAGTTCCCTCCAAGCGGAGGAAGTAAGTGTTGACAAACGGAAAAAAGGAGGTTTACATAGAGGAGTGGGGTATGGGAAAGCAATGTAATGTAATGTAATGTGTGTGTGTACATGTTTTGTGTAACAATTCTTCTCTCATACTTAATAAAATCCTACTTTTTTGTTATAACCACAATCACAATCTTTACCCTAAACAGGTGGATTTTCACATTATCCAATAAACCTTTTACAATGTGTTTTGCTCCTCTCTCTCTCTCTCTCTCTTTCTCTTTTTTCATGAAACGGATTTCATTCTACTCTTATGTCTAAATCCTTTACTTCCTTTTGTTGTTTTTTTTTTTTTTTTGAAAGATTTTCTAAAAATCCTTCACTACGAACACGTGGTTTGCTTATATTTGCTGCAATGTGTATACGGGGATGTTACACTCTGACACTCTCAGTACAAAAAAACTTCCCCCCGCTCAGAGTGACGACAGAGCAAGATTCGAATGTGAACGACACGGAGGAAAGAGGGATAATTATTGCGAGTAAACAACACCAGGCCGCAAAACCGGAACCAGTTTACGCTTCGCGTCGATAAATCTTCTCCATTATCTTGAAGAACAGTTCGTGCGGAAGGCCGCGCGATATCTGCTGAATGTGCGTCTTGATCATGTTGTACGATTCCTCTTCGTAGATGCTGTAGGTAGTCGGCAGGCCGAGCTGCTCGTACAGCTTCTTCACGCGCGCAATGTTTTCCGGATCTGCCGAATAAAGAGGAAACAAATCAATAAGTAAGGCCGGTTCAATGGGCAATTTCCTACTCCAATTGGGGCCATGGCCACATTCACAACCTACCCGTAGATCCGTAGCACGCCTTCATCACTTCCTTCTGCTCCTCGGTCGCGCGCTGCATCGCGACCACCGCCAGCCAGCTGCACTTGCCCTCGGCAATGTCCGTACCGACCTTGCCGATGACGGCCGGATCGCCGAAGCAGTCGAAGAAATCGTCCTGCGTCTGGTAGAACTGGCCAATCTCGAGCAGAATCGTTTTCGCCTGCCGGAACATCTCCGGATCGGTATAGCTACAAGCGTAAGAGGACAAAACATGTTATTAAAAGCGTAACATAAACCGCATGTGACGCCTCGCAACCTACCCAGTAAGGTGCATGGCCATGGCAACCGGGAGGTAGAACGTGTAGTAGGCCGTTTTGTGGAACACGATCGATTTGTACAGATCCATCGAGTAGTCGGTCACATCGAGCTTGGCCGAGCGCAGATCCAGCGATTGGCCGATGGTCGTGATGAACTTCATCTCGTTAAACAGCTCCAGCAGCCGCGGATAGTACGGCTCGTTGCCGTACTGTATCTTGACCAGGTGCGCGATGGCTGCCTCGATCATGATGGCATCGTTGACGCCCGACAGCTTCACATCGTCCAGCGTGTGCCAGCACGGTTGGCCACGGCGTGTCACGCTTCCATCCATAACGTCGTCCATGATCAGGAACATCGAGTGAAGCTGCAAGAAAGCACGAAGCAAAGCAAAGCAAAAAAACCCAATTAACATCAACTGTTCGCTCTCTGTGTTATCACGCATTGCTGTTTGGCTTCCATGAGGCACAACGGTGTGGTTTGTAGCTCGGGAGATAAATCGCTAGCGATTTACGTCATCGGCAAAGGTCATGACATACGACACACACTGGGGTTCGACAGTTTGTTCAATAACGTACGTGTGGGGCGATCGCAATTATACACGCGGGCCTATCAGTAACGTTGAGTTTTTGAAAAATCAGCACAACAAAGAAGCTTCCCCTCATTTTTACAGCGGCAGCAACATCAGCTTAGGGGGAAAAGTAGACCGAGAGCCCGATTACATTAACAGAGATTTGCAAATGAAGAGAGCGTACCGGAGGTACTTGAGTGAGTGACGACTTTGTGTGATAGTTTCCTGAAGAATGTAGGAATTTCTGGAGCAGCTAAGACGCTTGCTTGGATCATTGATTATCTTTTCACTTGAATGGGAAGAAAGATCTTCTTGATACTCATCCATTCAGTGGTTAGCGGAATTTGGGGCAAGTGTGCCATACGGGGCAAGAGTGCCACCACGCATTTTTCCTCGAAAACTTTAGTTTAATGATCAATTTTGCATACAGTTGGTTGCTTTCCAATGACTGGGTATACTGAGCCAAATTTCATATAGATCAATCGATATTTCCCATTGTTTTGAACTGATTTATGTTGAGTTTCAAAATTGAGCAGAATATTATAATTTTTTAATCCAATCAAATAAGCTCTCAAAAATCATGCGAACAATCAACCGAGAAAATATTTACACCACCGTATAGCTGAGAAAACGTGAAATTTTTTGTGGGGTTAGTTGAAAAAAACTTTCTTTTTGTCACTGAAAAATTCAATTTCAAAAAAGTTACAACTTTTGGGGCAAAAGAGCCATCTCTATTTGGGGCAAGTGTGCCACCATCTTTCATAGGCGCGAGCTGTCAAAAATGTAAACATTGTTGTAGCGTGCTGCGGTATGGTGCGCTTTTACGAGCGGATTCTACTCCGGAAAAACAGAACAGTAACAAACCATATTGTGGTGGTCAAAAAGGGTTCATTGGTGACTAAATACATGTAGGAATACATACACTAGTGGTACAAACGTAATAATTTCCTATTATCTAAGTAATACGGTTATTTTAACCAGGTGGCCGTCTTGCCCCATACAAGTGGCACTCTTGCCCCATAGCCCAAAAAACAACGTCTTTTTGGACCCTTTTTAAAACGCTTCAAAAACTGTTTTATTTGCACTTTTTTCAAGCGAAACTCATTTATAAGTGAGGAAATAGATGTAAAATGGTTATGAGATTTAAATCGGCTTTTGAAAAACACGTTTTAGTGAGTTATAACTTGAAATGCTTAAGGTGGCACACTTGCCCCAAGTTCCGCTACTAAGGAGCTTAAAGAATGTCGCGTTGCTAAGTGCCACCGCTGTGATGTTGACAGCTTTGACAACTGTTTGTCGTTCTTTGGGAAACATCCTCAAAGAAAGAGCCAGCTCCATCCTATCTGTCTATGTGATTCCTATTAGATTCCAACACTTACCATCTCAATCGCCCAGCCCAGATACTGGGCCCGGCGGATGTTCTCCGGCGTCAAATCTTCCGACCGGGCCAACATCCGGTACGCCAGCACGCAGGCAAGCCCGCGGTTCTTCTTGCCCTGGGGCACGTTGTACTGCAGTGCCTTCACGAACCATTTGGTCGCCACGTTCTTGTCGTACTTGCTGGCGTAAGCGGTCAGATCGCGTACCACGTCGGGAAAGACGGCCATAAACTCGCGACTCTCGCTCTTCGGTACGGCCGTCTGTGTGGCCGCCTCCGGTACGGAGGAGTTCAGCGTCGAGAGTGTCCTGTGGGCGAAAGGAAGAGAGGATGCATATGAGGTATGACTAAATTTTGGTTCTGATACTGATTACTAAGCTAATTAAACAAAAAACAACAGCAAAAACACAGAAAAGGTTTTAAATAGAACCGATTGGAACGATTTCTCGCGTCTTGTTGTTAGGAACACCACCTGGGTTACATTCCGAAACTCGATGAGTAAATTACGAGGGGTTTTTGCTCTCCGAAATGATCTTCCAATTAGCAACTCACAATGGTGGTGGTGGCCGACTAATTAATATCCCAGGAACAGATCACTAATTTCCCTTTTTTTGGGGGGGAATCTCCGAAAGCAACCGCCACGATAATTTGTCCAAATTAGTGAAACTGGTTTTATCGGAGGAATAGTATCACACACATAGCAACATCGCATGGAGCTTCTACATAGTGCCAAATGAGTCAGTTTTTGTAATGAAGCGTATATTCCACCAAAAATGAGTACCAAAAACCAAAAAAACATTGAAAAAGCAGAATTCCTCAGGTCCAGAAATGTAATTCAAACCAAGGTTTCTAGATCAAAGATTCAAACAGGCTTTGATTAAGATGTGAAAGATGTGTCAAAGTACACTGGATGGACCGACCTGCCGTAAAGTATAGACCTTGAATCCCAAAGCCCATTATAATCCAACAAAAAGATTAACACACCTGAACTTTCCATGAACTTTGGCTGCTTGAAGAGATAAACAAAGTTCAGACAAGCAAGTGGAGATATCTTATCGTTCCTTTCCTTCTACTTCTTTCACCTTAAACCTTGAAATTATGAGACTATATGTACATATATTGGGAATGTATCTCACAACTAACAAGCGATATTATTTACATCAACCGCATCTACGTCGTAGTTACACACATTACAATAAGGCGCCATAATAAATTACAATCAGATAGATATTAAAAGCACCTATCCAGCTCCCCATATTATGGCCGGGTGAGCCCCAAGTACCTTACAGCACGTGCCATACACAATAGTGAGATAAGGATGGGCCACACACACGCACACGCATATAATCATCTCCGCCCCAACATGCGTCATAGAGCGTATTGCAAATGCAAATATTGTTTAGCACCCTTTTCATCGATCAACAAGCAACAAAAGCACCCAACGAACGAGCCCTCTTTGCGGATCACCAACGAAGAATTCGAGCTCTGCTTGAAGTTCTTATTAACATCACAGAATTAGCTCCACCGCGTTATTGTGTCACTAACCGGACGGTAGATAACGCTTTCGATTTGCAAATTTCTCTTCGGTTTAAGCAGCTTTGGGCTCGCTTGCTGGCCGGCCGGACATTTTGTTTACATTTTCGGGTTCGAAAATAGAAGATCTTGCCCTCGGGTAGGGACGACAAACGATCGCCCGTCACACAGCAAACACACAAGTTCCGGAATAAATTTAGATTCACCGCCTGGGAGCGGGGAGATAACACACGAAGGAGTGGCTGAAGTGACGATGTTACACGCCAGGTTTTCCACTGCTGCGGCGACCTGGAACAAAGCTGTTTACAGTGTTTACCAGCAACAACAACAGCACAATCGCTGTTTACGATCTTGCGATACTGGAGAAGAGCGGCAGCTAATATGTGTTTGCTTCCTTTTTCACCCTGCGAGCTATATAATAGGAATAATGCTAGTTTTTGTAATGTTTATGTCCTCTGTCATTCAGAAATGCCTACGGCGCATCATTATCACTGTTTTCGATCCCCAACACCCCCCTGCCGAGGGCTTACTATTATTTCAATCAACACTAATCAGGCAAGCAATCCAGTATTGATGTTTCAGTCTTATCAACATTCAAACAACACATTCCTCGATCAGTCACAATTTACACGACCTTTCCTGGTGGTCGTGGTTTTCCTACAAGCTCCCGTGACACATTATGCAATTTCCTTCGGAACAACTTTCTCCCTTTTGCATGCATTCTCTATTCTAGCAATCTAGTAAGCTTCGACCAATTGGTGTGCCATAAGATAGATTTGCGTCGTAGCACACGGGAAGGGGGCTGAGAACCTAACTCCAGTCCACAACACGGGCTGGACGCGTGGTGCTGCTGGTGTATTTGGCGTTCCTATCGCGCTCTCTCACTCACTCACTCATCTTGCCCTTCAGTAACGCGCTCGGTTGGAGTGCTGTTTACTTCATCCGACCGGCATTTTGACCTTGGTACGAGCGCGCGAGTGAGCTTGCGCGACTATCGGGTGAGCGCGTTACATCGCGCAAAACCATTAGACGCGCGATTGTTAATCCACGGTGACGCCAGCCTACACTACCGTGTGCATTAGAACCCGTTTTTGGTGTGGTGTGTTCTACGGTAAACAAATGACTTTAGCGAGCAGAAGAAAGGGAATATTGACATTTTACTGGTACACGCTGCACTGACTCTCTGATGATGATGATGATGATGATGATGTGGCGACCAGGAGCGTGGTCTTCCTTATCTAGGTTGAAACCTTCGCTACGAAAACGGTCCAAAGGTTTATCTTGCCAACCCCCAAAAAACTGGCCTTCCCGGTTTGTAGCCGGCTTTTTGCAATTCTCTCCAGCTCTCTCTCTCTCTCTCAACACTGACGCCACGCTGGCGCACGGGTATCGAACAACTGCGCAGTTAAAATATATATCGATGTGTACAACAAAAACACGCACAGCAAAACAAAAAACCTGGCACGGAAGAAAACAAACCAACCCCTTTGGGACCTCCTCTCTTAACCCTCTCGCCCTCTCTCTCTCCAGCAATGTGGCACATTCCGATGTGTTTTTACAGGCTGCTGGGGGTCTGGTCTGGTCTGCCTATCTCCCTCTTGCACCAGCCATTGGACCAGCTGGACGTGGGGGTTGTTTTGGCGAAAACATGGACGAAAGATAATGGGCACACGATGAACCAACCAGCCTTTACTGCGTACTTTGCTGCGTGAACTGGATGCCGGAAAAGCACACACATACACACGCACTAGGGTGTAATGGGTGTTCATTTTCGGTGCCGATAGACGACCAACGTCTGTTTTGGAACGTCTGTTTTGGTTATTTTTACCAATGCTTCTGCTTTTAATGTGCAGAATATTCTTCTAGAATTTTGAAACTTCCCACAGCTCATGCTTCTCCAGTGTGATCTATGCCATCATCATACCGACGAGAGAGCTCGATTCGTTACCATCGCAACAAGATCCCAGGGCGCGCGTTGGAGGCGCGAATTCGTTCGGAATATTTAATCACCCTCCCCACTGCCTGAAACGAGTTTTTCTTGCCGCACTGTTCCGTGTGCCAGCCAGCTCGGTTACAGCATATATATGGACGTTTTGTTTTGTGTTTTCTTTGTCCATTATACTACTATTGGCGTAGCAAAGTAACACCCTTTCCTCCTGGAGAGAGAAGCCGGAAGATGCCGGGGTGTTGTTGTTGCCGGTGCGAGAGTTGCTAAACCTGGCGAGTCCAGTTTCCAAGCCTACTAACACGCGTTCTGCTGCGTACGTGATGTTGATGACCACATGGATACTGTTTCATCGCGGGAGTGGCCCGTTGATTATCGTTCACGACAGAAAGAAGGCGATGTGCGAGCGATGACTTCTCGCTGGAGATGCCGCCGTACTTGTCTCTTCCAAGGTGGCTGTGGCTCTTTGTTGGGCCTGTTGACAGTACACGCATCATGTGTCAGTGTAAACACACATAGCGCACACCTTCTTCCATTTATTTTATGGCACTCCCGCGGACAAAGATTCCTCATTGTTGGGCTTGCCGATTCGAGAAAGCGGCAAAAACAATTATATCCCTTTTCTACGCGAAAATGAACTCCCCATCGCATCCTAATGAACTTTTTTTTTTGACTCCCTGGTACGTAGAAGAACGTTTGTTTTGACGGATCGACGGGCACCACAGAAAGCGGTCTACGTGAGTGAAAAACAGTCACCGACAAATAAAATGCGTCGTACTTGTGCGCGCACACACACACGCACATTGGAGTTGTTTTTCTTCCTTTTTTCTTCTATTTCCTACGTCCCTTCTGTGTATGTGTATGGCATGACCGTAAAAGAGCAGCAAAACGGCTGATTGTGGCTGGGAGGAACCGGGCAAGGTAAAATAGGGCAAAAAGAGGGGAACAGAGAGAAAACAGCAAAAACAAAAACAAACGGTCCCTTTTTCCCTTCTGGCCGCTCTGCTCTGTGTTCTGCGTGTGTGTGGTTGTGGTAGTGTCTGGGAGAAAATGCACTTCTCCCGCGTACATACAGGCGAACGCAACCAACACACAACACGGAACAGGTTCTATATTTAGAGCCAGTGCGTAAAGGAAAGGAAGAAATAAGAGAATGGAATAAACCACACAGCAAACGAATGTAACGCCGTAGGGCACACCCGACGATCAAGTTGCGATAAAAGTCAACAAACAAAAACATTGAATTGCCGGCAAATGTAAGATGGCGTAACATGTAGATAAAAATAGTTTAACACAGACTTTTAAAATTGATAATAGCTTCACAATTAAATGAATACATAGAAAGATACTGTAAGATTGATTTTACATAAAATAGTTGTACAAAAACATCAAACATTCCAGCAAGTAATAACAAAAACATTGAATATCATCGAACTTCGTCATCCACGGGCCGTTTTGAAATGTGCCTACTGTGATGAAAGCAAACGCATCGCAACGAAGATATCGTACAGTGGCTTCTTCACGACTTTAGCATATGTGTGTGTGTGTGAGAGAGAGAGAGAGAGAGAGAGAGGGAGAAAAACTCACCATCTCACGGTGTGGCCAATTCCGTGCCCCACACACCGAGAGATACGCATTGGAGATACGCGAGCGTGTCTCTGTGAACTTTGGACCTGTTCGGTTCCAACCGCGTGTGTATCTTCAAAACCGTGAAGCTCCACACCCACCCACCCACCCAATCTCCTCCTCCCCCAACAAAGGCAGGTCCGTCATATCATCCCGTTGGGGAGGCGGCTTGCGGCAAACCAACACGTCTTGAGAAACAAAAACCTGCCACGACGGGATGATAGATACCGGTTTTAAGACATTCGGAGACATCACAGCAGGTCACACGAGTCTTTTTCAGGGGACGATTGGAATAACATAAATGTCCCACACGTTGGTGGGTTTGTATCATTTTATGTATTTACGAAAAGCATGACTGATTTAGCAGTACCAAAAAAAAACCCAGGAAATCGATCGTTTGCTCCTCTTCATGCCACAAAAACCTCCCAACCAAACGGTCGGTTCGCTTCCTCGATAATTTCTCCCCCTTTGGGTGAGGAAGAGTTCGTTCACTTGGCGCTGCTGCAGTTGCCCGTCAGCCGAACGGAACCGTCGGTTTCGCCGCATGAAAATGCACCCTCCTCCACCGGCTATTATTACCTCATCCTTTTTTCCGCGCCCGTGTCACGTAACAGAGTATAGCAACGAAAAGCAAAGAAAGCGCAAAAAACAAACAACAAATGTCTCTTCAAACCATAGCGAACGAAAAAGGAGCACACGGCAAACTTACCTCGACACCTTCTTCAGTCTTATCTGTTGCTTGCTGTCGCAGTTGCGGCTGCTGCCCTTCTGATGGTGGTGCGGATGGTTCTGATTTTCCGTCCGGATCGTCATGAAGTCGGAATTGTTCACCTCGCTGCTCTTGGAGATGGAGCGGCGCACCTGCACCACACCGGAGGTAGCGGTCATCGGAGCGGCCGTACGTGTGATGGCCGCCTCCAGCGCCACACCAATGCCAAACCGTGCCAAATTGAACAGCGACATACTGGCGGCCTGTGACGGTTGTGATTTGTTGTGGCTGTGTCGAAAAAAGCCGGCACACAATACTCGGCAGCAGTTCGTGTTGTTGCTTTGTTTTTCTGTCCCTCACTGTAGCCTGCTCATAGGCGGAGAAGGAGGTTGCGATGGTGATGATGATGACAACCGTACCTCCAAACGGTAGTAGTAGCTACGAATTTTGTAACTTTTCCACGTCCACCGATCGACAATCGGTGTTAATGTGCGTTTCGCTATTTCTTTTTGTTATCGCCGTTTGCGAAGAGCGCCAAATGTTGATTTCTCCACGCTGTGTCTGTTTATTCACTTTCCGACATTCCCCAGTGGGGTGGTGGCGATGATGATGATGGTGGAGCATAAAGCAAAAACCGGTTGTGGAATGTTTTTTTTTATCCGTCACTGTGGATTTTGGGGTCACTTTCTTGCAGATGGAGACAACACTTACACAACACACAGACACGCGGAAGGGCCGAAGTGTTTTGGGGGATAAAGATGCGTCTTGTAGTCTTTCTCTCTCAGAGGGAGGGGGTTACCGCACCTTACCACGCTGACGTCAGCTTGGGGCCAACACTGCAGACACACTGAGCAAAGGAAAGGTCTACTGCGATGTGCTCTTCCGCCACGGCAGGCGCACGAGAAGAAATGCACTTTTCACTCGACACAAAACACCACACACACACGCACACACGCACGCACACTGCTCGCTCGCTGTCTTTCTATTTTCTTCGCAGTTTCTCGCTTCTCACTCGCACCTCATTGACTCTGCACACGCATTGATTTCTCACATGAAGTGATGATTACTAAAGAGAAGCTTAGAGGGGGGATGGTGGTACGGTGGATCAATTCGCCAGGATTCACAATACAACGTCCGATACGTTCAGCCGCTTGAAAACAAATGCGAGCTGCTTCCACGAGGCATCTGCTTTTCTATCGCCGTACTGCTTGCTGGGGAGGCGAATCAAAATAAAACCAAAATGAACCTGCCCTGCATGTTCGAGCTCACGCACACAAACAAACACAGCGAAGTGGTCACTTATATAGGGGCTGTGGTACGAGTAGTGAATGATGCTGCCGCAGACAAGGGGGAGCAAAAATGTAGCATTAAATACACAAAATGGCATTTTTACAAGTTCCCTATCTTCCTAATTCTACTAAAAAATTACAAAACTGTTTAAAATAAGTCTCCCAATCATAAACGAAATAAATGTTAAACACGCATTTATGTTTCGTGCCCCGGTCTGCCCTATGTTTTTATGCTCCTGTAAACACACACAAGCATGCCACGGAGTTCATTCGCGTACGCGGTGCGCAGCAGTGTTGGTGCGCGGGCTCGCGCGATGAATTTCGCGTACAAAAACTCACGTACGCACACACGCGACTACTCCCTACGCCCGACCCGGGCCCTGCTGAACCGTGCACATTGTTTACGTCGCAAAACCCGTGTATTCCACGTGAAGAGTTTACTTAAAAAAAAAGCATTGCTTTTTACAAGACTTTTTTTAAATTAAATTTAACCTCTCAAAACCAATCGAGCAATTTGAATAAATGGAAGACTTTAAATGCTCTTTTTCTGTATAAAGTCAACTCAAACGTGCTACCAACCCCCCCATCATCCGTATGTTAACCTGGAACGATCTCGTACTGGTCGGTCAACCTCATCACCACGATTCACAGCGGCTTCAAATGTAAATAAACCCATTGCTTACGCACATCACACCCCCGAAACGCCAACCAAGCTAGCAGCATTGCAAAAATGTGCATCGAAATACACAAAATAAATCATTTATCGTTTTTATCGCGATCCATATCTCACCGGTCAATATCAAATATCTCACCAGCACGCCAATCAACCAACCACTGTCATTACACTGTTTACAAATATTTACCGAAAGTTCGTTACAAACAGGCTGCCTTGGGCATAACCGCCTTGTTTGTACCGCTGGTTTAAGGGTAGGCTATAGATTTGCACCTATTTTGCATTACCTTTACGAACGAGAGAAGCATAACAACAACAACCCAGCAGCAGCAGCAGCCTGCCGTTGTTGTTCTGGTTCGTTTTTTTTATGGACGTACTTTCCAACCCATCCCCACATAACCATCATCATCGCACCGTCGTCGTCACCGTCTCTCTCGATGCTTCTGCTGTTCTCGGTGTTGCTTCATTGCTATGCTGTTATGTAGTCACGTAGGCACATTCGCGCTGTCGGCCGAGCGGGTCCAGATAAACGCAATTCCAGGATTCATTCCTATGCTGCCAGACACACACACATACAAAAGCGAACATACGGTTCTGAAAGCGAAAATGAACACAGATAAACACAGTGTGGATGGTACGACAGGAATAGGGGGATGATAGTGGAAGCACTGGAACTGGGTTTGGTATGGTAAGCATGAGATGGAATCGAAACAAACCAATTTTCCCCTCTTAACCGATGAAGGGAACAATGAACACGGGAACGGAGGAATGAAACCGGGAACGGTGGAACGGCCTTTTTATGTACAACAGCGGGTCGGCGCAATGAATGAATGAATCCTTATGTACGGGGCAAATCATCTGTTTCCAAGGGTGGGCTGCTGGGTTGCACCGCCGTACACAGGTGAACACACTGCGTAAAAGCTGCAGCCGTACGCTTGAAGGTGTCTGTAAAATGAGAAGCAAAAAATGAACATTTTAATAAAAAAGTAAGTGAAGTTGTTAAAGGAAGTAATGTGGAAATGTAAAAGAAAAGGTTCAAAATCCATGTAAATATTTAAATATTGAGGCGAGACAGAGTGACGTCATCACAAAGACGTTATTTACAGCAGGATTGTTCAATTAAAAAAAAATATTTAAATCATAATTATTGTTAATAAATTTTATAACACACTTCAAAACACTTTTACCATTACGAAGAGGCACACAGCAAACAATTTCTCCCAACAAGGAAAACATAGGCCACAGCGCTGTCTGGCATTCAACAGGTTGGCCGAAGGACACTGATTCGCAAACATACTACAACAAACAACTGGGTCAAGGTTCATTTCGTGCACGTTGAGCTAAAGAAAAAGCCACCAATGCGATTGTTTGATCGATGAAAATTTTCTTCCACCGATTTTCGGTACACCGTTCAGTCACACTCAACATTATTGCCACCAAAAGTGTAATTTCTTTTGTAATTATTCAAACAAGGCGCACAAAAACTCACCCAAACCATCATGGAGGTTATGGAGGAGGGCAATCTTATGGACAGGATTCCGATTCTGCTCCAGCGTGATTTGCAGTACTACGAGGTAAGGCTTCACATTCAGCCTTTTATTTTGTGAAGTGACCGAACTCATTTCCCTTCCCTACAGGCCAACCAGAAAGTGCTGCAGGAGGACATCTGTGCCGGGGTGGTTGGTGGGAAGCTGGACTTTCCCCGTTCGGCGTCGTTCGCATCGGTGAAGATCGTCATTTGGTAAGATGGGAAGGTCAGAATCATCACTTCCAGTGTGTATAGTACATGCTTATGGGTTTCATGGCAGGTTGGAGGATGAGTACTACGCGGCCTATCGTAAAAACTCCGGCTTGCTGCATCTGGCCGATGCGCTGCAGGATCACCAGACGAAAGAGCCGGAGGAGGCAGCCGGTTGCGGCGGGATCGTGAAGTCGTCCGATCCAGAAAAGTTTGTCATCCTCGTGTCCAAGTCGGTGGACAATTTGTTAGGTAAGGATCATCTTAAAAGAGAGAAGTTAGTGTGAAGATTAATTAAAAAATTCATCTTCCACCTTTGCAGAGCACATTCATACTCTGTCGCAGGAAGCGCTCGATCATGCTGATCTCACCGTACTTACCGCAACGATCGGCGCTGCTGCGCTGGTCAAAAACAGCCTCTTCGTGTGGTTGCAGTGCGTCACGAAGAACGTGTGCCCGCCCAAGGGTGACGAGAAGGGTGGCTCGCTCAAGCTCAGCTACAAGCAGTACTCCGAGATGACGGAAGCGCTTGCCGAACGCTTACTAGATCTGCACTGTCGCCTGCTCACTCTGTACATCATCCAGGACGCGGACTGTCTGCACTGGGAAAGCCCCCATCCGTTCTTCGAGTCCGAGCGCGGCTCCTACACCATCCAGATGTGGTGGCTGTACATGCAGGGCACCAAGCAGGACCTGTGGAACTCGGTGCCGCCCACCATGGCCCAGCGCGTGTTTGCCGGCATGCTGAACGAAACGCTCACCGTGCTGACCGTGCGCTACACGCAAACGGTGCCGAGCCGGGCCCGCTCGCCGCTGCTTCTGGTGGACGTGTCCAATGTGCTGCTGTGCGTGTGCGAACTGCTGCCCGCGATCTGCGCCAACGGGGAAGCGTTCGTGGGGCTGAATCTGCCCAGCCAGAGCAAAATCATCCGCGACATACACGCCAAGTGTCAGGAGCTGTTCTGCTGCCTGCTGCTGCGTGGCATCCCGCTCGGCGCCCTGTACAAGATAGCGAAGAAGGGTGTGCAGGGCGGGATTGCGATGTTCGGCCAGCGGCAGGGACTGATCGTACCGTGGACGATCTTCACCATGCCGCGGCTGTTTCCGCCCAACCTGAACGCACACTGGGCGGCCCGGTGCTCCGAGCTGCCGACCAGTACCGCGCTCACGCTCGAGCTGAAGGTGCTGCTAGCGGCGCCGCAGGCGAACTGGTGGCTGCTGCTGAAGGTCTTGCTGATGCGGGAGGCGCACCTGTCGTCGCTGATCTTTCACCATCTGATACGCAACCTGCCGTCGTGCGATAATTTCATCCCCAGTGCAAGGCAACCGTCCGTCAATCGGGACTGTCTGTCGAAGAAGTGCGAAGGGTTCCTGTGCGGGCTGGAGTGCAACGACATCGTGCAGTGGGCACTGGAACAGAATGGTAAAAGAGAGAAGGAGATTAATATCAAAATGACACAGATTATTGATTTTTTATGATACTTTCTCCTTATTCCATTAGATCCGATCGGTCAGTCCAACTACCAGGTCCTGATGGGGCTCACGTACATCGTCATCATGGCGGGCAAGACGTCCGACATCAACAAGACGCTCATCTCCGCCCTGGAGAAGAGCAAAATGAACGATTGGGCCTCCTGTCTGGACCGGCGGCAGGTGTGGAACCAGAAGCGACCCCCGTGGCTCGAAGCCATCCTCCATCTGATCTACCCGATCCTTGGCCCGGTGGTGCACATGCTCGTCTCGGCCGTCCAAACGACGGCCAGCATGTACCAGGCCATGTCGCTGTCGCTGTCCTGCTTCTCCGAGATGTGGGACTGCATCCCGGACTGCTTCTACACCGTCACCAACTGTCTGGCGGAGATTCTGCCCGCCGAAATACGTCCGCTCGGTGACTCGGTGCTCATCCAGCTGCTCTACATCGCCCTCTACTCCAAGCTGCTGGAGGTGGCGGAAACCGAGGCCGAAGCGGAAGCGAAAGAGCAAGCCGCCAGCGGCACGGGCCCAACCGAAGCGAGCCCACCCGTCGCTCCCGTCTCGACGATCAACATGAAACCGAAGTCGGTCATCTGCCAAACGCTGGCCGAAGCGATCTGCTTCATCGACGAGGACAACAAGCACACCGAGCAGATCAACTCGCTCATCAGCCAGGCGCGGGAAAGCCAGCGCTCGATGGGCGTGCTGGAGAGCGAGATTGACGATGCGGTCGGGCTGGCCAGCTTCGCGAGCACGTCGCGCGTCGACGACGTGGAAGCGTTCCTGCGGCAAACGACCCCGAGCGTCCGGTCGGAGGAGGAGTTCGATGTGGAGAACGCGGAGTACATCGCGGAGATGCTGGTGAGCGACGTGCTGGTGACGAGCGTCGGCAAGCTGAGCATGAAGATGCTGTACCAGTACATCCGGAAGAACTTTGACTGGATCCTGCAGCAGCTCGGTGTGAGCGATGTCGAGCAGAACCCACTGCAGCCGAGCCCGGGCCAGAGCATACGCGAGCAGCAGCAGACGCTGATCGATCTGATGTTTCACATCGGCCATCGGTCGTTCGATCAGCTGCTGAGCGGCGGGCTGGACATCGATTACACCAAGTGGTTCCAGACGCCCATGTCGATGAGCGTGGAGAAGGCGTGGCTGCAGGTGTGCCAGCGCTGGGAGTTCCAGGAAGGTGCGAAGCTGTCCGTGCACGAGGCGCTCATGGTGTCCTTCATCACCACGCAGCTGAAGCCTTAATGGAGAGGGTGAGTAATAGGGGAGGAGCTCCAAATAGTGTTCTAGTGGGTAGGAGAAAACGAAACCAGTACATAAAGCTCACCGTATGGCGTGAGTTAGGTTGAAATTCTGTTTCTGTGTTCAATAAAATTCTTCAATAACCTAAAAAGAAATGTAATTCTTTGTACTTAATTTGGCCACATTCGGATGTTAATGCTCAATATATCTATTCCATCATAAATGTGTACTTTTTATACAGATTTATTACTTACGTTTTTATTAGCTCTTTCGCTGTTGTGTGTCTGAGTGTGTTTCTTTTGTTGTGTTTCTTTCATTCCGCTAAGCTTCCGCGCGCGCGCGCCGGTTTCGCTTATCACACGACATATCGCCTGCTCTGCTCGGCCCAACCGGCCCGCCCACAAGCATAATACGATTCAATATTATTCTTTTTAGCAATTATCTAGGGTATGCGCGCGCAATTTCATTTCCGCATCCTTTCCGTCCACACCTTCGGAGGAGTCGCGAAAGCATAAAGCGTTCCGAGAAAAGTTTCACACACTTCTCTGCTCCTTGTCCGCGCCAGAGCGATAATCATTCCAGGTCACATGCGCACACGACACAAACACACACACGCACACACCGAAGATAATCTTTTGTTCATAAAAGAAACAGAACAAGGCATTCGCTTTAACGCAACAGGGATTAGTAGTGCGTGTAGGAGTATTGGGCATTGGCGGGACAATCTAAAACAAGGAAAGAAAGGAAAGAAAAAATCGAATACAAAAAAATGCTGACCATTGACGGCTGGCCAGAAACAAAAGGGCGATACAAATTGTACATTAAACTAGTTTTTATACGAAAAAAACAAACAAAAAAAGGCTACATCAACGAAAAAACCGTCTTCCGGCGACTGTAACGACTTCCCGGTCTCACTGTGCGTCACCATTCACTCACTCACTTCCCTATACACACAAGCTACAGGTAAATAATAAATGATCACCCTCCCGCGCTTGGCAGTCTCTCCCCAGCCGGCGGGAGGAAAGTGTGTCGCAAACAAAATTATAAGCCTGTCCCGCCCCACTGTTCTCTGCGCTCTCTCTCTCTCTCTCTTACAGCTAATTTGAATTGTTGTTTTCTCTGCTTGCTTGTCGCATCACAAACCCCAATGCCACAAAGACGCGCGCCGTTTTATAGATTAGAAGATAAATAAACACAACTGACTTTAATACGATATAGACCGGGGACGCGCGCTGCAGTCGACGAGATCGGCTTACATATGATCGGCAGCGTGAGTGAGCGAAAGGGCGAGAAAATACACAATCTTCTTTCTCCAAACCAGTGTTCCATGTGGCGCCTGCCATGTGGCGGGGTTTATCTTTTCCCTTTCCTTTCCTTTCAGCCGGCAAACACAGCAAACGATAACGATAAATTAAACGGAGATGGGTGTGTGTCTCTCCTGTCTCCTGGGCAGGCTGCGCTGTGTGGCGCTCCTAGGGACAGATTTTCTTTCGCTTGCTGACGACAACGTCTCCACCGTCCGACGGCGATGATGATGATCAGTCGTCGGCCTTCTTGGGCGATGCGTCCAGATAGATTTTGAGGGCACGCTCCTTCCGCGGGGAGTACGTCGAGCTGGTCCGGTTGTCCTTCTTCGTCAGTTCTTTGCGCTCCTCGGGCGTTAGCTCCTTCAGCTGTTCCGTACTATCGCTGCGGGTGGTGGGAAAGAATAGCAATTCTCGCTTAGGAACATGTACAAGAGAGAGTCAATGGACGTTTCCCTTACCGGTAGTAAAGCAGCGTGCCGACGCTATACACTTGACAGTCATCGGCGTGCTGGGGCGTCGACACCCAGTGCAAACCGTTCTGAATGTTCAGCACACTGTCCCGGTGCAGCGTGGTCTGTGGTATCTTCACGTACTCGATGTTTTCCTCCGGGATGCCGCTGATTCGGGACAGATGTTTCGTCAGTTCAAGTTTGTCTACAAGGGATAAAGCATCGTTGTTATTAATTGTTATTGAGGTGTCGTAATCAACCATCTTCCCAGAGCTTACCAGTGAATAGGATTTCTTGGAATTTGCCTAGCTTCATTTCCGACGGATGCCATCTTCTCACCAGCAGCACCACGTCGTTAATATCGATCGGTGTGAGGCTGGCAAGATCATCGACTTCTTGGAGAAATACCTAATGGGCGACACAAACGAGTACCGACCGATTAGAACACAAAGGGTCTCTTTTAGCGGGTAAACGAATCCGAAACTTACATCCGCATTCGTCGGCAGGGTGATGTCGGTCCCGATGCGCTCATCGTCCTTGTACAAGGTCGACAGATACTTGATGCCTTTGCGGCGCAATCGGCAGTTGTTCGAGTGCAGGTGAGCGTACTTCTTGGCGCCCTCGCCCAGCGCCGCCGGCAGGCTGGCCAGGATGTCGGCCTTGATCTGGCCCACCAGATCGCCGTTCTTCACGATCGTGCTGCACAGGGACGGCGTGTTGTCCATCTCCTCCGTCATCTGGTTCACATTGACGTAGCTCACGTTCAGCTTATACTCGCCCTTGCGCAGCACGCGACCCAGCTCGAGCGCGAGCCGATCGTCATCCCTACAAGCAATCGTACAGTTAGGCACATCACCTACGGGCCAAGCTACCACCACACACACACACACACTTACTTGTATTCCAGCTCCTTCAGCAGGTTGGCGCTGTCGTTCGTGGGGCAGAGCGCGTCGGAGGAAAACACTTTGAAGTAGTCCATCGAGATTTGCAGGTACGACTGCAGCCGGTACTTCAAGTACGCATTGCACGACCGCTTGTCGATCAGCACCTGGACGAGCTTCTGGCTGCCGCTGTCCGTGCTGTGGCTGCGCGTGCTATCGTCGGCGGAGCTGCCATTGCTCGCACCATTGCTGCTGCTGCTGGCCGTGTTCAACGGGGTCACCTTGAAGTAGTACTCCTGCGCCCGGCATTCCTGCAGCATTTCGGCCAGCTTTGCGTCTTCGTCCTCCTCCTCGTCGTCGCTCTTGAAACCGTTGCTGGAGCTCGTCGGCGTGGTGGCGGTGGCTTTGCTGCTGCCCTTGGCCGCTGCCCCGTTGCTCATCGCACCAGCGCCGCTGCTGCCACCGTTAGTCAAATGCAGATCGCCGTTCAGCTTGATGTGGACAAAGTCATCCTCGACCAGCGTGCGGTCGTTATCACTCAGGCTGCTGTCCTCGCTGTTGCTGTCTCCGGTGCCACCGGCCATCGGGCTGTCGGCCGCCGCAATCGCGGCCAGCGTCTCTTTGGATAGGCGTGGAATGGACAGGCTCTCGAGCGTGTCTAAAAGGGAGTGAAATAGAGATGGAAAACACTTTATTGGTCACCGAACCGTAAAGACCCATGCGTTGCGTCCAACCGTACCAGGATCCATGTTCGGCAGCACAATGTAGAACGACACCAGATGGTCCAGCCGCTGAATGAAGTGACGGAAGCGGGCACCGTACTGCTCGCGATCGTCCCCGGCCGTCGGGGCCACCGTCACGAACACCTTGCAGTACTCGATGAAGTGTTCGTCCTCGAGTGTGGCGTCGTCCGTCTGCAGCAGCTTCGCGCTCTCCTTGTGCACGGTCATGCCGACCAGTATCGCTTTCGGGTTCAGCTTCAGCTTGCGCGCAATGATCGCCCGGTACTGGGCGACCGTTTGCGACAGGTTGGCGCGTATCGATACCGGCCCCTCGACGTCCCGACCGTTCACGTCCACTTTGTACACCTTCGTCATGACGCCCTGCACCTGGTACTCCTCGAACGTTTCGCCTTCCTCGCGCACCTCCAGCAGCAGCGAGTCGCAGCGCTTCAGCATGCGCATTACCTCGTCGATCTTGAAAGGTAAAGGTTGAATGTTAACGTTTAATGCGCTTTTTAATAAATCCAATCCCGACAGCATACCGTCTTTTCCTCGTGCCCCTCGAAGCTACGCTCGATCGTGCGCGCGTTGCAGTCGTAGCCCACCAGTCGGCACCGTTCCACCGGCACCGTGCCCTTCAAGTGCAGCACGCGAACCGCTTCCTGCACCGTCTCGGCCAGCGTCGAGCTGGTAAACACCGCCATCTTGTGGCCCTTGATGGTGCGCGTTCGCGGATTTTCGTACGCTACCGTGAGCCGCGTCATGTCCAGATGATCGCGGCTGTGGTTGCCCTCATTGGCGCGTATTTTCATTACCAAGCGCTGCGGAATTAAATGCAGGTAAATAAGAATGCTGAATAACCATTTACACCCGAACGCTACCTTAATGTGGTCCGGGAACTGTTCCTCCGAGATGGGGAGTGCGTTCTTCTCGCTGTCGATCTGACGGTACATCAGCATGTAGGCGTTCGTGCTCGATGTGTATGCCCCCGTGTAGGACGTTTTGTATGACCCACCGCCGTACGATTTGTGGATGTCCTCTTGCGTGATCTATTTAGAGGGATTGCAAATTGTTACCTTAGAATGGCTCTATACAAAGAGTACAGCACAAAGCTCTTGCTTCCTACCGGTAGAACAGTTTGATCGTTGAACGAGAACCAGCGGCCACTCTTGAAGTCCTTGATGTACGCGTAGTAATGCCCACCGGACGCACTGCCCGCATGGATCATGATGGCGAACAGCTCGTATTTGTACGGACCAGGTGCGTTGAAGCTGTTGTTAACCGGGGACGACTTGCTGTCACCGTTGGTCGTCAAATCCATATCAATGCCTTCATCGTCGTCCTGTGGCAGAAAAGAGAAGCACTCGTTAAGATTCTAACATTCAAAAGGCCCGATTCATGCTGAACCGTACCTGTGCCATAAACTGATCGTTCGGGGTGGTTGTCGTCGATGAAACGGAAGTGCCACCGTTCTGGAACGAATCCTCCTCCAGCGCCGACCCACTGTCCGTCGTGCTGCATTCGTCCGACTTCATAAAGTTTTCGGCCGTCTCCATCATCATCGGCCCGTTGCCGTTGGCGGTACCATTGGTGGTGGATGCAGCGGCAGCAGCGGCCGCAGCCGCCGCCGCAATCGTGCTCGTCGTGAGCGTAGGCGTCGAGCTGACGAAGTGATTCAGGTTCAACAGCTCCGGGAAAGTCACTCTGTAACGAGAACGCAATGAGACAAGACGAAAGATGGTAAAAAAATGAACAAATAAATCCAGTGCTACAAATTGTCATGAGAATCACGTGATAGTCACCACCGAAAACAATGTACATATCCGTGGTATATCTGTTGTGGGCAGCCGTGCGTGCCGACCCCTGGACTTGCCGTGGCAGTTGCGCTGCCACCGGTCAACGTCCAGGGGGACGACAGTGTGTACACGCACGCTGTCGCACACACTAAGCGCGCAAGGCTTAGTGTGTGCCGAGCGCCGGGCAGAGTGTGCACGAAGGCCGATCGAGCAGGAGCTCTCGGCAGGGGCGCTCGGTGCGGCTGGCGCGCGGCCTACGTTTTAAAGTGTGGTACGTTTCATCAGTATTTATTATGTATGTTTTAATATGTGTGAATAAAGTAATAAGTGTTTAAGTAAAGGTGCAAATAGTCCAGTTCATAACAATATCTGTGAACAATGCTGCCAAATACCACTGTTTCAGTCACCAACGCTCATGTCTGAGACGAAGCTCAAATCATCTCACGTACACGACTCAGATGATCAGACGTGAATCTCAAACAGTGGGTGGTCCAATGGTTGATGATATTTTGTTTAGCACCCAACTCTTGATCACTCACTTGGTTACGACAATTTTCATATGAAAGCATATGATGGTCGCCACAACTGTTTGAGTCTCACCTCTGATCATCACAGTAGAGCGTCTCGTCACGCATCATTTTGCTTCAGCCGGAATTTGTCATGACTATGTCAGTGACATTTTTGCAGAACTGATCACAGTAAAAAAAAAAGTCATGACATAGTGACTGACCAAGCGATGGTCGCAAAAATGTCATGCCGCATGCATTGATCACACCAATCGTTTTGAGCAGGGGTCTCCAAACTACGGCCCGCGGGCCGCATGCGGCCCTCAAGAGCTTATAATGCGGCCCACGATGACTTTGCCAGAGTTAATATAAATATTACGTTATTATGACTTATTCAAATAAAAATGTATTTTTTTACATTTCTTAGACAAAAATCAAGCTTTAGTAACACGAAACTGTATTAGTATCGTTAGTATTTTGTTGTAAAAACGAGATTTAAACGTTCACTCATCATTTAAAGGTAGGTAAAATGGCCCTCAATATAGTTATTTTTGAAGCAATGCGGCCCGCGAGCTGAAAAGTTTGGAGGCCCCTGGTTTTGAGTTTCACCTATGATTATCACAATTGAGTACGTGACACTGACATGGATTTTGTTTCAGTCAGATTTTTTATGACATTGATAGTGACATTTTGCAGCACTGATAAAAAAACCCCTCCCAACACTTACTTGTCGTTCAGCTTGATGCGGTGAAACGATTGGTAGTCGAAATCGAACCGCTTCAGGTGCAGCGTCAGAATGTACGGGAACTTGGTGAACTTGAGCCCCTTGTGCGCGTCGCACTTCTTGTTGCACGTGTCGCAGAAGTACTGGTTGCTTTCGTTCAGTATCTCCGGCTTGACGAAGCCCTGCAGCGCGTCCTCGACGCACTCGTTCGCGACGGTACTGCCGAACGGGCGGACCGGCAGCGGTATGTCCAGGAACTTGTCCTCCCGCTGCTTCTCCGTGTTGCACTCCAGGCACCGGACGTAGTCGATCATGTGCCCCTGGTACAGCCGGTTGATCAGGTCCGCCTCCTCGGTGCGCTTGAACTTGTGCTCGAGCGCGTCGAACATGACGCGGCACAGCTCCTGGATGTCGTGCTGCTGCCAGCCCTCGGCCGAATCCCACCCGAAGCTGCGCGTCAGATCCGTCGTCTCGACCGCCGACTTGGGCGACGTTTGCAGGTTCACGAACAGCTTCTGTAGCTGGTACGGTATGGACTTGGCCTCGTCCTCCCCGTCAAACTCCCAGTTGTACAGCGCGTTCCGGAACTCGGGCGTCATGTACAGGCCCTGCAGCAAGCTGTTCAGATAGCAGGTCATCGCCTGATTCACCAGCCCCCGGAAGTGGGGCGCCTTTTCGGTCTCGCCCCCATCGCCCCCAAACCTTCGGCCCCTGCCCCCTAGCCCTCCTCCGCCTCCCTCGCCGCTCCCACCACCACCACCATCGCCATGGTGGAAGCCGTTGCTGATGATGCTGCCCCCGCTCATGCTGTTGATCGGTGGCGCTGCGATCGCCGGTAAGCTGTTGCTCTTCGCGGTGTTGTGTATTTCGATGTCGTTGTTGAACCGCCGCAGGATCGGTGGTGGAATTGCCGTCGCCTCTGGGATATTGTAGTTACCGGACTCTACCGGGCTTGCCGATGCACCTAGCGCTAGATCGTCATCGGATGACATATCCTCCGCGGGCATCTTTTGAGGAGGGGAAGAAGAAAAAGCCAAACTGCTAATTAGTATCCGGAGGGCAAACGATCTTTGTTTGCACAAAAGCCTTACCAACAATGACATCCGCGGAACAATGGTAAAGTTGTTCACGATACCAAACTTTATACCAACATCCGCTAACTTCTCCTGTTGCCGTTCGTGTAGAGGTATCTGAAATGAAGCAAAAAACCAACCAAGAAATGTTAGTTAGCAGCTACACGTTTGAGATGTTTTTTTTTATTAACTCGAAACAATAATCACACAAACACACGCACACACGCAACGTGAACACAGCTGCGGTGGGACGGAACAGAATCGCGCTCAACATCCATAAATCATCTTCATCGTCCGGGCGTGCGAAAAGCGTATCACATTCAAGCCAAGCCGAAAATAGCCCGCCCCAGCGTGTTAACGCAATTTTTGTCAACACTCTCCGGGATCGGGCCCATGATGAGGTCGGGACGGGACAAGAGACAGGAAAAGCTGGGGAGTTTTATCGACCTCATAGAGGAGCAGATTTGTTGAAATGTTTGTCACATTTTTGTGTCCCATTTGCAGGGGAAAAAATGAGAAAAACGGAGCAACATCGCCAATTCCGTTTTTGTTAATGGTGGATCGCATTAAGCATGATTGTTGCACAGAATGTAGAAAAGGTCTTTACCCTGCGCAAGTCAAACAACCTTCCCACAACCAGTAATTATGTCACATTGCGTAAACATTACACATTGTCGATGCGGTTTGCATTGTAAATAATTGTACAAGTTGTGTTTATTTCACGCCGCAAGTAAGGCCCGATTGTAATGCACTCTTGCCACTACTTGCTACTGACCGGTTTATGTTGCTCTGACACCACCACTACCCAATCCACTTGTTGATAGAGTGGGAGACGAACAAAAAAGAAAGGGGTTCAAGTATGAATGAAGTTCCTGCGGTCGCATAGGGACGACGATGACCAGCCAGCTAAGCCGCGTTAAAGGGCGCAACCGTAGCAAAACAAAGTTAATGTGTGTTTACAAACAATTTTACGCAAGGAATGGGGAATGCGAGAATGGAATGGGGGGAGAGGAGGGCGCAGACCGCGTCATAAAACAGGGTAATAATGTTTTGTACTTGACATTGGTTATACACACTCCTCTTGTTACATAAGACGGAATTTGTTTGCTGATAAGAGCAGAGAGTTCATTAGGAAAGTAATGCAATGTAGATGAGATTGTTGCAAAGTTTGGAACTGAAAAAAGGTCATTTTAAAGCTTCATTATTCTCCTTTTTGGTGTCTTAGCGGTCCCTTCTTTTAATCCATTATCCTAGTCACGGCACCAAAATTACGCTACAAGAAATAATTAAGAAAACAAAACCGATCAACACGTCCGCCTAGTGGGTTACCTGTACGTCCGACTCGGTACCGATTAGATGTAGCTCGAAGTCACTGAATGCCGTCTGCAGTCGCACATCCTCGTAGAGCGTGGCGACGGTATAGTGCGGACGGACCGTTATGGAAAAGCGTTTCTGTACTGCGTCTGGTCGGACGTCTCTGATGGTGCAGAGCGCTTCGTCGTCCTTGGCGCATACCATGTTATTTTCGGTTTACCTACAAAAAAACCCGCGCGTATTGTGGTCGTGGTCGTAGTCGTCGTGATCGTTCGGTGCGCGGCAGGCAGGCAGGCAGCAGTGCGCAGTGGTTGATCCAAATGTGCGTGCGTGATATGTGGGTTTTGTTTTCGTTTGCGCGCCGCAAAGTCGGTGACAAATTGGTGTTGCACGAGGGAAATGAGCGAACATCATCAGCATCCAATTCGAATCGATCGGTGTTACATGAAAGAGAGTGAAATGACAAAAGAAACAAAAGTTGTGTTAGTGGAAGATACAAATGTAGGCTCTGTTAGGATAAATAATATGTTTTTAGTTGTTTACAGATGTTGTAAATTGCTTTTTAAATAGTAATAAAATCTACATAACAGTCCCCATTCCTCCGTATGATCGTTTTAAAATGTGTTGTTTTTCTTTTTGGACACTATGTACACATTTTCTGCTATTTGTCCTTTAACCGTGGCGGCATAAATTGTCATAAAATAATCATAACGTTGAAGTTAAACACCATACACAACTACAGGAAGCAAAACGACCCGTGTTCCGTCACGTGTCGGCCGCACGTGAGCTGAGATTGTTGTTCCGGTCAAACCGTGTTTTGTTCCCTACGAGCGACTCGACTATGAATCACTTGAAGGGATTCATAGCCCATCATAAACAACACATCGCCATCGCTGCGCTTCGGATTCATCGCCCCTCGGTGGTGGGGGGTTTTGGGCTGCGTTAGTTAACCTTCGCTTTGGCTTCACAAACTTTGACTTCATTGTTTTCTTCGTTTCGCCCCCTAAGGCATGCCCAAATACTAGCACATTTGCATTAGAGCACGGTTTAGCCCGTGAACCAAATAACGAAACCAAACCACCGTCTCTCGCCCTTTTCTGCCAGCGATCGCCAGCGAGCTTGACCCGCGTGTGGGGGGTGAATCGTACTTCAACGCAGAAGGGAAACAAATCCCCGCCAATGTATGTAATGGTGCTGTGGGATGACGGCTCTGCCTCGCGTACAGTTGAAAATGTGATCAAGTGCTTGAGCCACCGGACCTTTAGGCCCCAAAACTTAGCTACCGTGTGTGTGTTATAATATGCTGTATGGTATACGTATGGTTTAAGAATGAACCATATAACAAAAAAACGGTGTTTAAGTGCCAAAAAAAAACAACAATAAAAACACACAAAAAACCTCACACATTAAAAGATTCGCGACGCCAAAAAGTTAGGCAAAGTGTAAAGGAGAGCAACGCGGCACGATGGGCCTCTACCGGTGGTGGGGGCCCATCAGGGCATCGTCGTAAGGAGGAGAACGTGAATTTAAAAATAAAATCCCCCCAAAAACACACATTCACGCGCGGGGACCCACCGATAGGACACAGAAGGGTGGTTCTGGTGGCGCTCTTGCATGTGGCGCGCTGTGGTGCAAAAACGAAACGGAAAGCAAATTAAATAACTCTCGATCGTTTTGTGTATTTTAGGCAGCAGAAGTGAAGCATTCAGAGGATTAATATGATTTTACTGAATTTCCTTCCTGTCTTAGAAGGGGTTTGGTAGTACAATAGACATCATCTGTGAAGCCTGAAGTCTGCTTTAATTATTTTAGTCAAGTCAATTTGTTATAGGCAAATGTAAAAAGGTAATAGCGTAGTTGAGGAACTTTACAAGAATGAAATGACGAAAGGCACAACTCCTCTCCACTTGGCCCTTGATTCGTTTCGCAAGAAGACGTATAGAGTGGAACAGGATTTGAACCACAACAAACCACATTGATTGTTTGTGTTTACAGTTCTTTACAATTTATGATTATTGTTTTAAAAAAACGGTGAGAAAGCCTTCGAACGTTGCTGACCGTTCTTGGAATATCGAACAAAAATAAAACAAAAAACTTTTACCACATTCTTATTCATAATTCAGCTTCATCGTTTCGGGCTAGATGACGCGGAAGAACAAAAAACAAAGAAAAAGGAAAGGACAAGAATGAACGGTATTTACACAATTCGTTACACATATTAATTGTGGCTATTGACCTCGATTGAAGAAACGGAATGCCCTGCTCTGCCTGCCTCACTACAGCAGCCAAACCAAAACAAATAATCAATGCCAACTGAGAGCTGTGGCCCATGACAACACCACCATTTTCAACGCAACTACCAAAAACGGGCAGAATTTTCCTAGCGATCCCTGCAATCTGGAGGAAAGTGTATAGTTGACATAGAAATAGAGGGGATTGTTCTACAGTGACGATTTGGTGAGAAGTGCAGCAGCAGTCGTACTATAATCTGTGTGACCCCACACACTAATCTATTACACACCGAACACATGTTGGCGGCCCTTTGCCGAAGAGGTCGTGCGGCGCCGCGCAATCGACCCCCGGGGGCGCAATCCTTCGATGCTACTAGGGCACACACACACACACACAAACTGATGGACCGACCGAGTTGACGTAATGTCCGCCCGAGAAGGCGATCTCTCGCGTGTCGTTTGTACGTTAGAATAGAAAGAACAGTCTTGATTTACAAGACACGGGGCACGCGATGCACCCACACAAGTACACACACACACCACACACACACACACACACACACACTGAGAGAAAGTGTATTTTTCTTTATGGTTTAATTAGTCATCTTCTTCAAAGAAGTCGTTTGGGATTCACAATGTTTGGAGCCACGATTTGACCCCTTCGCGTGTACTAGAGGTTAGACCTTTCTTCTTGTAAGTCAACCTATTGCGTGTCACATTTCTGTGTCCACTGGACCTAGGTCACCAGAGCACAACACACACACCCACACACACAGAGATACACTTCCAATAACGACACCCACACACGGGCGGTATATTTTGGGTGAAAATTTTCCTCTACGCAAATTTCCCAACCGACACACAGAAGTGGAAACGTTTCTTCTTCTTGCACCGTTTCTAAAGGGAGCGTGTGTTAAAGTTTCAAGCCGAATTTCGAGCAACTGCTGCACACACACACGCACACGTGTAAGCAATATTTGCGTAGGTGTATTTTTTTTTTTTTTGGTTTGAGGTTCTTGATCGCTTCACCACCAAATGATGATGATTATTGGTTCGTGCGCGAAAGAGAGAAAGTACTCTAAAGGCGATCACACGCACACACAAGCACAGCACAAGCACAAAAATTAGGACGGCAGCCGTCCTAAGACGATCGAGCGAATCGCGCGCGCCAGCATCCGATCGGAAACTGGCCCCAAACGGTAGGCCGTATTGAGAGGACCCGCCCGGTCCCTGCGAAACACGAAACGCGAGAACCACTACTCGGCTGTGTGTGTGTGTGTGTGTATGTGTGGGGCTGCGAATTCACAGCAACGCCAACTAGGATCAACCAGAGTACCAAAGACTCGCTCTCATCTTTCTCTTATTTGTAGTTTCTCTCACCCCTTTAAGGCGACGGGGAATGGAATGGCGCGGCTTGAGCCCCTGTGTAAGGAAGGACAAGGGGGGTAAAGAAACCTGGGTGAAACGATTTTCCACATCTTGCCAAAAATTCTCATACCCGAGCGACCACACCAAACCCACGAGAGAGCCGATCTCCAATCGATCGTTCGTTCGTTCGTTCGTCTGCTGGATAAGCTAAACCGCCGCGCAGCACCGAAAAAGCGTGAGATTACATACTAAAAGACCCAAGAAAAGGAGGGTGGGGGGAATGATTTGATTTTTTTATACATCACCTCAAACCCCTCCTTACATGCTCTTTCCTACAAAAAATGCGCAACGATCGCGCGCACAGTATGGCGCTGCGCAGGTCAACGCAGCTCGGCGAGTGCATCCGACACGCAGCATAGACGAACGCTAAATCTAATGTGACCGTGTTGTTTTGCAAACACAAAAAAATTGACTTTTGTAGCATCACCCTCCTCCTCTTCCTCCTCGTGGAGTGTGTGCAAATGCCTAGGCCGGGCTGTCTATGTTGAAGATGGGGTGGAACACAACACACGAAGGAGTTTTTCACCAATACACAAGACCCATCGCCCCAGTGAGAAGACGGTGTGCCGGGCGCGCACAATCTGGGTGCGCTATTTTTAAACCTCCCGTCACCCCCTCCCCCTCCCGATATCACATGGTTTTTGAGAGGATAAAACGGCTGTTTTGTGAGCACGGTGGGAAATGTAAGAATTTACACCCCCCAATCCAACCACCACAGCAACCCAACACAGACGGTAGCTAAGAGCTATAAGCATAAGCAGGCGTCGACACGGCGAGAAACGGTTATTAAACTTGTTTGCGTGATTGTTTTTTTTTTGGAAGGTGGGTGGATGAATGTGAAATTAATACACAATCCAACCACCGGGGCAAGTCATCGAGCAAGACGAAAAATCGAAAGAAAAATTGTGAATCGAGAGCGAAAGAGGATATCACGTTCGAGGATGGGTGGGCGTCGTTGCAGTGTAATTGTAAACAGAAGCAAGGCAGGAGCACTGGGATGTACAGGCAAATCACCATCTTGAACCGCTCGTCGAGTTTTGAGCAACGAAAAGAAAAACAAACACTTCCGGAAACGAGGGCGAATGGGTGAGTTAGATCATCTTCCAACTATAATAGATTCCACAAAACTTTGTAGCTTAGCTTTATGATGCCGAATTACATGGTTAACCGAGATATGAGTCCGTGGTGAAATTGGTTAGTGCTGCTCCTGAATACGTCACGCGCGGGGAGGATGGTGAGATCGAATCCAGATCTGTGGAGAACTGATTGTTTCTTTAAAATATTATTGCTCCAATGTTTAACTTGCAGATGTTTTTAACACGTTTTAACAGAGATACAAGAGATACCCTAAAAGAATCCAAAAAAAAAAACTAAAAATTTTTGGAACGTTTCATGCTTAAAGTTCGCAGATCAATGATCTTTTGCTTAAAAGCTATCAAAAACTGATGCCAAAATTCTTCACATTCCTCTTCAATGAGAGTTAACCAAAATGTTTGAATGAAACTAAGATCTCTACCACACACCCACGTGTGCGTTGATTCATCTACTATTCACAGACAGCCATAACATATTCATTAGAACGATCTTAGAATCGTATTCACACCGATTGAAACGAACGCGTGGTGCGGCGGTTTAAACTGGTAGCCAGTCAAGTGCACCAGTTGCCTTGCCTGCATGTGTGTGTGTGTGTGTTGTGTTCCTGTCCTTTCCTATTGCAGTCAAGTTGTGTGCGCATGTCATACCCTTTCCTAACAACCTCCACACACCGTGACGTCGTTCGTGGTGTTGGGTTCGGTGCCGGCTAAAGTAGCAGCACTCAAACCCGTCGTCCACACCTTCCAAACGTCTAATGCAAAACGCGTGTTGTTGCAACCGAAAAGGAAGCAAAACATCGCCCCGCGAGAGAGCGTCACCGAGTCGCCGCCTCCAAAAAGGGAAGAACTGCAGGAGAGCAACATTTGCAACCCCGAGTTCACATTTGCATCGGTGTGGAAATGGTTGCTGTCTGGCAGTCTCTCTCTCTCTCTCTCAAAGAGACACAGAATTCCTATATTTAGTTTCCCGGTTGATCCACTTGCGCCATATGGGCCCGTTGTTTTGTTCCAATTGCACCGTTTTCGGTGTGTCCATGCGCGCCGGTCCCATTCGATGGGTTTGTGTGTGAACCTCGGACCACGGCGTGATTCACCGCTTCGACACGAAAACCACCAACTCGATCGTGGAGACGAAGTTTGCCGTAAGCGCGAAAAAAAAGCTAAAAAGAAGAAGGCTGAACAATGTTTAACGTCATCGACGTCGCACATGATTATGATGGACGTTAACCGCGGAGAGACGACAACCAACCTGCTGCTGCTGCTGCACGTAATGTCACTAAGAAGAAGCCCCGGCGCTACGAAAACGGGGGGACAAAACGGTTCCGACGTTTCGTAATCCTTTCTTCCCTTAGGAGAGTTGGTGATTGCACTGGTTCGATGTCAATTGCACCACACACTGGCACTCTGTCGTGCGATTGGAATTTTTGAAACTTTTCACATCCAGATATTGTTGCAAGTATCATGCAAACACCACCGATAAGAGGAGCGTTAGGCCCTGCTCCTCTTCAACCTCAACTAGGACCATTGCCTAGGTTGAGTTTTCAACTGCCACGCAGTCACCACACAAACACATACACACACGATCACCCGACCGGGATTGATAGGGAGCGGAAATGATTGTAACGTACTCCGCAGCACACGACACGACGACACGGAGGATGCACGACCGACTTGATCGAGAGCAGGAGACAAACTTCACCAGGAGAAGTTCGTTCGAGATCGTGCGAAGTGCGTATTCCCTCCCCCTCGATCCCCACGATCCCCGATCATCCGAAGGATGAACGGAATGACATTTGCGTGTTAAACCAAGCCGGTCGCTCTCCCTTGTCAGCCACATTTACCCCCAATTCCCATCCACTCTGCGGCCAACGAGCGCAGTTCAAGAAACGCAGTTTTAATGGGTCCGCCAACCCAACCAATCGGGGTGACAGAACGCGCACAACCCGACCCAACGGGATTCGGAATCCTGTCGCTCGGCAGTGGCAAAATAATGCTGTGGTGCGTTACGGTACGTACGTAGAGAGTGGCGCGCGCGTGGTTATTTTTTTGGATGAGGATATTTTTAACCATACGTCCCACACACACACACACGCACACACAAACGGTGCCTTAGCAAAAGCAGGAAGAACTTTAGCCGGCAATATTTGTGCACGCATTTACTGGCGGTGCCATTGGTGTGTGCGCCTCTGCCCACCCAGCATGCTCAAGTGGGAAATCCATTTTACGCCGCAAAGATGTTAGTACTCGAGAACCGAAACCCCGTGTGTGTGTGTGTTTAAATGTAGTATTTTTCACCCAGTTGGACACGCAGACGACATGTTTTTGGGATGTTCGGGGTGGCGTTGAAACGATTCACTGTTTTACGTATTGTCGCTAATGTACGTCGCGCCAGAATCCGCCCGTGTCGACATGTACTGGTTCTTTGAAAGTGAAAATGAAGCAGCTTTTGGGGTGTTTTCTACTTTCAACTAACACTATCTAACTATGGACTTCTCCTGAACTGTAAAAAGCTGTCTTTTTTTCATAACAAAGTCTAAAAAATTATACTAAAATCTCGACTAAACTTTTATCTGTTATCTACATCTACAAGAAACGGATTGCCACAGATGGCGCAGAACAGATTTAAAGTCCCTTTTTTATGAGCATTCAATAATTTGCGCAAATTTTCCATCGCTCATGCCAAAGAGCAGCTAGGCCCGATAGGCGTTGGGTGTGTGTTTGTTCACCAAATGATACCTTTTCCCTTGCAGCTCCTTCCATTATCAACCGCGGCAACGCATGCAGTAGTAGAAAAAGGTTTGCTTTGCCCGAGACAAGTATTATCAATACGAGAAAAAGGCAAGCAAAAACAAAATAGAAGCAATAATGCCCCCTTCTGACCGAAGAGATGACGCTACTACAATGTGTGTATGAGTGTGCACGGGGCCAGAAGAGCATAAAGTCAACTTGCACACACAGATTGCCGTCTGGTGATTGTTTCCGCCCCGTGTGTGGTGTGGCCCGTTTGACCGATAACACCAAAGCAAAACGATTCCGCGCGCTCTTTGCGTTCCCCAATCAATTGTGCAGCGGGCAGCACGGCAGCACGGCAGAAATTTCACGGCCAGGCCGGGCCCCGAGGCTGAGCCGAAGAAAGTCGCTGGTGCCGCCAAGCTGCTGCGTTTCGTTCGATTCTTGCAGCAGTGTCTTCTTTAGCCCGCTCGCATCTTGCGCAGATAATCGCATTTTAAAGCCTTAGAGCTCCGATCGCCTACGAATGCATTTATGTTTATGTATGCGTTCGCGTTCCGCGTTTCGATGTTTCCATTCCTTCTTTAGGTTCCAATTTTTCTTCTTTTTTGTGGCCTTTTGCTTCTCCAAATCCAATCCAAAGCTCCGCTATTATCACCGTGCCGATGGCAAGCCGATCCTCCTAAAACGGAACGAAAATGAAGTAACCAGCAATGGAAAATGCAACGTCACTGCCGGGGACACCACCCAGCACTACCGCGATCAAGTATGCATCCGTGTTACGAAAAAGCTTATCATTATGCAAGCGCACTGGGTGGGGAGGGAGGCAGGTTCGTTCGTCGGTCAATGCGCTGCAGGACACCCTGCCGCACTCACTCTCTCCCCTCGCTGTTCTGCTCCTGCCCTCGTACGAAGGGAAATGGGAATGAATCTTCTCTGCGCCGTGTTGTTGCGTTGGCTCCTTCGAGTACCTTCGATGTAGGCAATTTCTCAATCATCACTTCTCGCCGGTTCTTTGATGGCACGGTGGGAGGGGGATTCACTAGAAACAAGCTTTTGTGCGTCATACCGCTCCGGAAGGAAGAACAATTCCACGGAAATGATAAAAGGCAGCAGAACCAAAAGCCTTCGCAAGGTAAATTCATTCGCAATTCAGGCCTTCGACACACGCAAGTGGGTGAAGATGTGAATGGGTTCCTCCCCACTCGCTTCCCCCATCTTCAATTTTCAGCAGCTCGAGTAGGTTGTGTGCCGGTGGTATTATTTGTCCACTGGAATGTATCTCTCTTTGTATTATCGTCGTTTTTTTTCACGCACGTCATGCGCCCCACAGCCGTGACCGCGATAACAGAGCACAGGTACACACCATAATCTTCCTCCGGTTGTACATGCTAATGTTCATCGCAGTAGGTGAGACCCCGAAAAAAACCCGGAGTAACCAATGCAGCAATGACGATCTGTAGTAGTAGGCACAGGGATTTGTGTGCAGTTTGCGCCTTTTTTTTTGTACGCATTGCGTCGAAACGGGAAAAAGTCTCCGTGACTGCCGTGCTGACTGCAGAGTGTCTCGCCGCGCGTAGGAGGGAAAGTCGCGGCCAGCGAGAGAGCAAAGAAAAAATGGCTCCCAAGTACGGGCGCGCGGTGTAAGACGACGAGGCGTGTGTAAGTGCTCGTTACGTGTAGCCCGCAGCCCCCGCCCTAGTCAGTGTGCAAAATAGCGCAAATCGAGCAGGTCGGAAGCGGTTGAACGGGCACAGATGATGGCGATGATGGTGGTGCTGGCCGACGGACGGGCTTATATGGCGCAGCCCCAACCGCGTACGTGCGTCTGCTGCTGCTGCTGTCAGCCGAAGAGAGTTCGGTTTCTCCCGGCGGAATGCGAAAGTGACCGATGGGGCGGGGGGCGGACGGTGGACAGTGGGAAAAAAACAGGGCACCATAAAAAAAAGTTTCTCCTGTCCCACACTCCGGTTCACTCCGCCAGCCCGGCAACGGCTGTGCTCCCTTTCTCCACCGAGACGAGGGCTTCATGCGGGGCTTGTTGTGGTGGCCATCTTCCCATCCTGTTCCAACACTCACTTGTACTTTCTGGACTGTCAACTTCCTTTTGCACGTTTCAATCACGCACGATGAGGCTTCCCCGCGAATGGTTGGTGCTGGCGAATCGAACACACGCACGGTCAAAGCTACACTTCTGCACTGCACCCACCACAGCCACACAAACACACACTTTTCACACCACGGACGATACTGCTGCAGAACCGCGATACACGCACACACACACACACGCTCGCACACAGCAATCCCGAAATTCCCGTACACGGGGCCTGGGTCGGGGGTGATGATGATACCGCTCCCGAAATGCCTTCCACCCTGTTTGCTGGAAACTGAGGGGCGGGGCAAAAAGGGGGGTGGGGGCCAGCAATCTCCGTCACGAAACACACAGATTGCTACAACTCTACACACACACAACCACACAGCCTGCAATTAGCACACGCACCACTATTTACCTCTTACCCAGCCCTATGGGATCGGCCGATTCGTTTCCTGCGGCTACTGCTCCTCCACAACACACCACTGCACACTGGGAACACACAAGCACGCACGCACGCACGTACGTCACGTCCCCGTCGAATATTGGTCGCCGGGACACGGATGATGGGTGCTTTCGGTGAGAAAACTGGCTGCTGCTGCCTTCCTGCGGGTGGTTCAATTGTTTCGTGTGTCGTCAGACGAGCCCAATGAAAAGGAGCATACGCACGCACATACACATACACACATACACATATAGGCATACCTTCGCTATGTGAACAGTGGGCTCGGCCCGCACAGTCGACGGACAGCCCAAGCGGCAGCGGTAAACGCAACTGACAGTTCAGGTAGCTCTTTTTGTTTCGCTCGTTTTATCGTGATAAAAACAATGATAACATCAACAAAGGAACGGCTACGTCACCAACTTATCAGTAGTTTTTCATATCTCTGTATGCATACATTTCAAAATGCTTCACATCAATTTTCTATTGCTCTTCTTTACATTTTCATGTTACCCTACCATTGTGCTTGAAGATCGTTGACAGATTTTTGGGCGGCAGTATTATAAGCACACGGCTACACAAGCGCAAATTCAAAGTGGCCGTTACACATGCTGTCAGTTGGTGTTATTATTTTTTTTTCTAGCAAATTTTTTTTCATCGTTCAGTGAGAGTAAGGTAGTCTGTATGATGTTCAGAACGAGGAAGTCAGTGTAGAATATCAGTGCTTAAAGTGTTAACTTGTTGATGTTAATTTCACAAAAGCGTTTCAAAGTTTGTTTCACAATATTAGAAGTCGCTCGTGCGAATCTGGTACTCATGTGTACGACCCAACTGATACAAATCCACTAAACGACCATTAACCGAATTTGAAACGGATCAAGCTCTCAACTTAGGAAATCTAAAAAGGAATCTAAAAAGGCTTCGTTTAGCAGCCGATAAACGACTGGTGCATTTTAAAAATAGCAAAAATTAACTGGTGGCACCATCTGTTGGTGTGATAGCCATACAGTGGAGCTTTCCTCGCTTCCCTTAGTACTGTTGTATGGTTTCGCATTAAACTTATGCATCGCTAGAATTGGAACGGCGATACGATTGCTTAAATACTAAACTTCATTGTGAATCCAGTACAAAAGCAAGTGTGCGCAGAGCAGAGCAAAGCAGAGCTGAGTAATGGTCGATGCTGTTGATATTTGTGTATCTGTCCACACGACCATTCTTATTGATTTTTCTTTGGAAAGTATTGATTGAGAAGAAGATAAACGAAACACAGTACAAGAAAAGGACAGCAATACAACAATGAACTATAAGGCACCATCTGTTGAACAAACCAGAGAAGCTATGAAAATTTCGTTTTTCTTCTTCTATGAATACTTGATTGTCCGATCGTTTAAGCTTAATCTCTGGCACTTGGTTAGGATATTGAGCCGTTTAGATCCAGTTTAGGATTAGTTAACCGAGAGGTTATATTCGCTCTTTCGAAATTTGAGAACTCTTCGAGCCCTTCGAACTCAATTAAATAATACAAGGACAGGAGGTCGATAAGCTCGAGTTACTAAAGATCGGCAAGAGTAGAAAGACGGAATGGTATACAGTCAGAATTCAATAGTTGAACGCTTTTTAGTTGGCATGCTTTTTAGTTGAACGCTCGATAGTTGGCTGACAGTTCAAGTAAAAAGCATGCATTTATATGGGAAAACTAGTTTTTGAAAATTTCACAAAAATCTTTTGGTTTACCGAGAAAAATTTAAGATTTTTTTTGTATGGAAAAACGTGCCAACTAAAAAGCACGCATTCAATAGTTGGCAGGGAATCGAAGTTCAACCAGTGAATTCAAACTGTATATAGCATTAAAGCCAAGCCTTTTCCAGACATACAGAATTTGATATCATTTATATTAAACTGCTGGTAATCGCTACTAAAAGGACCCGAAGTGCAATTAACGCAAATAAGCCATCTCGCCTTGCATTTGCACGGTGCCATGCCGAATTTCTAATCCAAATGCATTTTCACAATTGTTACTTGGGAACTGCCCATACACTGCCCGAAATCGAGCTGCCGAAGCTTCGAGCACGAGTTTGACAGTACGGGGCCCTTGACGTCTGAACTTTCTGGCACATTCTCGTTTGGCTTCGAGAAGCATCTAGAAAAAATGTTTTCATATAAAGCTTCCGTCAGCGGGCGCAGGTAAAGGTAATGATAGTCAAGCAAGAGCCAAGAGAGCATACGTTTTGTTGTTGCTGAAGCAAAGCAAAGCAGTAAATCCGTACAACGTGAACATTTTCGTCCTGTAACGTAGTAAGCGTGTGAACGAAGAAAAAAGCAATCGAGTAACTTAAGAAAACAGTGTGAGTAATACAGAGTGTAGTTGGAAAGCAACGCGATTTGTTTGGTGAAAAAGACAAATTCCAGTGCCAAAGAACTAACGGTACATCATACCTGTTTCTCAAGGAGGAACGTTCTGGAATACCTACATACCACTGTGTGTGACTGTGCCGATTGTGTTTCTAGTGCGCAAGAACACCGTTAAGTAACAGTAAAACAAAGCAAACAGAAGCGAAACCAAAAATGGGGAAAGATTTCTACAAAATTCTCGGCGTGTCGAAAAATGCCAGCGACGATGAGATCAAGAAGGCGTACCGCAAGCTGGCCCTAAAGTATCACCCGGACAAGAACAAAGCGCCGCAGGCGGAGGAACGGTTCAAGGAGGTGGCGGAAGCGTACGAGGTGCTGTCGGACAAGAAGAAGCGCGACATCTACGACCAGTACGGCGAGGAGGGGCTGAAGGGTGGCGCGGGCGGCATGCCGGGTGCGGGCGGCCAGAGCGGCCAGTTCCAGTACAACTTCCACGGCGATCCGCGCGCCACGTTCGCCCAGTTCTTCGGCACCAGCGACCCGTTCAGCGTGTTCTTCGGCACGGACGGGGGCGGCAACATCTTCCACCAGGAGATGGACGGCGATCCGTTCGGGTTCGATGGGCGGGGCGGCAGTGTCGGCGGGTTCCCGGGCGGTGCCTTCCGGTCGCAGTCGTTCAACGTGCACGGGTCGCCGCAGCGCAAGCAGAAGCTGCAGGATCCGCCGATCGAGCACGATCTGTACGTGTCGCTCGAGGACGTCAACGCGGGCTGCCAGAAGAAGATGAAGATCTCGAAGATGGTGATGGGCCAGGATGGGTCGGCGCGGAAGGAGGAGAAGATCCTGAGCATCAACGTGAAGCCGGGCTGGAAGGCGGGCACGAAGATCACGTTCCCGCGCGAGGGCGACCAAATTCCGGGCAAGGTGCCGGCCGACATCGTGTTCATCATCCGGGACAAACCGCACGCGCATTTCAAGCGCGAGGGCAGCGACATCAAGTACACGGCCAAGATCTCCCTGCGGCAGGCGCTGTGCGGTACGGTGGTGAAGGTGCCGACGCTGAGCGGCGAAACGCTTACCATCTCGACGGCGGGCGAAGTGGTGAAGCCACACACGGTCAAACGACTGCAGAACCGGGGGCTGCCCTTCCCGAAGGAACCGAGCCGGAGGGGCGACCTGGTGGTGGCGTTCGATATCCGCTTCCCCGATCAGGTGTCCCCCAGTACGAAGGAAATCCTGGCCGACCTGTTCCCGATGGATGTGGCCTAAGGTGGGTGTGGACCGACGACATAAACACCAAAACCTTCCCGCGCCACCAACAAACCGACCACGACGACGACAATGACCGCGAGCAGCAGCTCCCTTGTTCCGCAAGCATCATCATCCTCTCGCTCTCAAGTGCGCACGTTTGCGCTCTAATGCATCTGGCGTTGAGTGCATTCTCGAACGTTCCAAGCGGGAAGGGGGTGCGCTTTTGCGGAGGGAAAAGAACAGTGTGCCCCCCGAGAGTGAAAGCAACGGGAAGCAATGAAAAAACACAGGTGTACATAGAGCAGGATGATGCACACTGTGCGCCACAGCGCGGCGTAGAAGGGGCAACACACGGAGAGAAGGTTCTAGCACAACAGCGCGCCCAAGAGACCTTCGAACGATGATAGTACGCAACGCGCGCGCACACGATGGTCTACGTGACAAACCGCGTGAAGCGAGTGGAAAACAGCGGACGGAACGGGTGTGTTGGTCCGCCTGCCAGCTGGAAAGCACTCCCCCCTCCCCCATCCCACTGGGGAGATTTTGGGGACGAAGGAAGCATCTCGATCGATTATCCCATCCTCCCACCCTACGTCGCCTTACCATCGGACAGTGAGTGTGTGTGGAGATGTGCACAAAATAGTGGTGCGCCGTACTAACAGCCTGTGTGTGTGTGTATGTTGTGTTTTGGCGCCCTCTATTGGCAAACGGCGGTGGACCATTTTAACCGTGGCGAAGATTCTAGAAGTAAAGCAAGGTGTGTGCGTCGGCCCATTATTATGCCGTGTGCCGTGTTTGAATAGTGCGCATATCTATTCCCGTCGTGTCCGGTTGGTGCTCTGCTCCTCGTGATTGATACCGTAAGGGGGTGGGGCGCGCGTACATTGTTTCGATTCCAAAGAGAGGGGAGGGAAAACCACACACGACTGTGGAGGGAAAATCACAGCAAGCGATGCATTCGAGGGCGCGGAGGAGAAAAGCGAGAGAAAAAGCTAAGCACGGAATAGATATGTGTACCTTTCTTTCTTTTCATTGTTGCTGCGTCTGAAGTAGGCTTTTGGTGGTGTGCTCTGGTGCACAGTGCAGGAAAGGGATAAAATGCGTCGTGTGCAAATTGCATGTAAATACCAACAGAGGGGATACAGAGATGGGGATGGGGAAGCTAAACTCTGTTATTTAATAAGCTCGGTTTAGTTAATGAAATTCGTACGAGGAAGATGAGACGGCAGGAAATGGTCGTGCGCGTGTTTTATGATTTATTCCTATTTGGAACACTTATGCAGAAGAAAAAAAAAAACAACCACAGCGCACTATCTTGGCCAAATGTTAGGCAAATATATACGCACACACACACTCTTACAAACAGGAATAGCAATCAAGGTCACGGTGTGGGTGGGAATCAGGAAATCAGGCCTCAGCAGAAAAGGTACAGAAAATGCAGTAATAGTTCTCCCCCTTATCGGAAAGACTGAATTGACATTAGTTTGTAAAAAAAGAAAATGCACTTGTGGTAAAAGGAAAATGCTTATGAAAATTATGGTATTAAAACTGAAACAGTCCAAATTTGAAGATTAAATAAGACAGAAGGAAGTGAAAGGTTTTGAGGAAGGTGCATTTTCCCAACAAACAATATCTTGTATTTTAAACTTCGCCCACACCATCCCAAGCAAGAATAATTACAGAAGAGTGTGTTTGTGTGCGTATATAAATGTTCAACAGGAAAAAAAACCGTTAGGGCGAAGGCGCAAAACGGTTGAATGAATTAGATAAATCGATTATTGAGTACGTTCTAGTACACACAAACATGTAAAATGTCAGCGAAAGGGCCACGCAGCAATAGAGATTTAGCGTATTACTATTATTTGTTTTTGTTCCGCCGTTTGTGTGCCCTTTCTGCTGCGCAATCCCCACTCTCCCTTTATTGAAGCTGTGTACCATTTCATGTATGATTTACTACAACTTGTATTATTTAAGGTGTCACACACATTTATTAGGAGGCGCGATCGTGAAGTTGTTGTTAAGCTTGTTTTAGTTTAATAAATAAAACACTCCAAAATGATGGAAAAAATGATGAAAAATGAAACTCACCCGGTGTTTGTTTATTTGTTTTTAGGTTAAAATTCCTTCCAGATGTTTATGGAAAGAAACCCTGTAGTTGGCGGAGAAGGCGGCGAAAATCACATGTTCCGCTGTTTTGGTGTTGCGTTTTGTACGTGTTTTTCAGCAGCTGTGTAGGGGAAGAGAGAGAGTCTGGAAGGTAACTGAACCGCCTCGTCGCCGAATTCCGTTGACCGTGAGACCACCCGTTCCCTTCCTATCTTCCAAAAAAACGTTCGAGATGGTGCGAGCACGCCCCAATGGAAATGTTTCCAAACAAACGTCATCATCTAACCCCGTTTCGTGGCAATCCCATTTCTATAGTGTTTGCTTGTTGCTTGTCGCTCCCCTTTCTCTTGTTCCATCTCAGTTTCCATCCAACTAACGGGTTCGAAAATTTTTCGGAATATTTTAGTTTTCTCCTCTGTTTTCCTCCCCTTTCCATCGTATTTAAATTAGTGCCGCTTTCGGGAAGGGCGCCGTGCATAATCGAGAAGGAACACGATCGATTACGCCATCAGGTGGTGCTGTTTTGTTTGTGTGCTGATGAAGCACTAACACACTAGTAGGCATTGGCGTTTGCATTGGTGTGAATTTTGTGTGGTGGTTCGCGCCAACCGACCAACGGGCGAGCGCCAACCGACCAGCCCTGCCACGACGAATCACGTTGTTCGGGAAGGCTCGATTGCCACTTGGCCGGTAGGGTGGTGGGGGTTTTGGGTGATTTGTGGCGCAAAGAAAGAGACACACAAGCGCGAGCGCGTCACAATGGGGGCACGTGCCGGCACTGCGGGTTTGCACTTGGAGCAAAATTTCTAGCCTACTGCTGCTCGAATTCATTAGGACGGTATTAAACCGCGATGCTAATTATCTGTGCTGTGCCCTAGAACAGACACCATGGGGTCGGCCATAGGCGTGTTCAGGGGGAGGCGCGATGTTGCAAATGTGGTCAATGTTGTTAAGCAGCTGACCACTCCAGTTGCCGACGTGAGCATTTCCGGATGGGTTTGGTCTTACTCAGTGGCTATTTATAGTGGACACGAGCAAAGGAAAGAAAAAGAATATACCGTTGGCATATCTGTTTCGACCGTACGTAGATAAGTGAAATCATGGAGTAATGTGTCGCATGAAAATGTGCTAGAAAGGCTATGTTAACATTTTGAAGCAAATTCATTGTGAATGCAGTTCCTCTGTAGTCGTAATCTAATCGTTGACACAGTAATGAGTACACAAACGAATGAATAACCTTGAGACAATTTTATTGTTTACATTTTCTATCAAGGCTACTGTAAATGGGACAGTAGAAACACTGCAAATGTTTGAAGACAGTTTTGTACGGCTTTTCATTTTCAAACTAAGAAAAACGAAAACGAATTTAACAATTGAAACCCTATCAACAATATTTTAAAATAAAATGTATGATAAAATGTTTAATAAAAATGAATTTAAAATAAAATTTTGCATGTCATAAATCCGTACCGACGACCCCTGCATTGCTCTAGATCAAATTTGCCAACCAAAACAACAGCGCGCAACTGTCAACGTCACTCCGTTTGACAGTTGTTTGTGTGCGTTTTTTCTGCTCTCTCTCTCTTCACTGTGCACGTAAACACCCACTAATTGGAAAGGAATTTTTCCCGTGTGTGTGCGCGAAAAAAAGTCCAATCGTGAAAAGAGGCGTATTTGTGCGTTGTGAACGAAAGGAAATTGAACATTTCTGTCCAATTGATGCCCCAGCTGCATTTCCCGTAGTGTCCCGTAGGTTGTTGAGTGGTTCCTGTGCGCTGAAAGTGGAAGAGTGTGTGCCCTGTGGGTGCATGCATGCAGACTGCCAAGATGCATCTCTCCAGCGATGTCTCGAACGCGCTCAAGCACATCGAAATCATCAAGCAGACGGTGGAGGAGATGGAGCCGAACAAGCTGCAGCTGAACGTTAGCGACGACCTGAAGCTGGTGCTCGATCTGCTGCAGGATCCGGTGTTCCGGAACATCGTCCAGATCCAGGACTCGCTGGCCGAGCTGAACCACCAGATCACGCAGCACCCCTCGATACTGCCCGGGGACTTTGACATCGCGAACGGGGGCGAGCTGGTGCTGAGCGTTCCGCCCGGTACGGATCTGTTCGAGGCGGACTACCAGGACGAGCAGCGGGTACCGTCGGCACAGATCTCGCCCGGAAGTCCTCCCGGCCCGGCTGGTATGCTGGCCGTCGTTACCCAGCCCAAGCTGAACCTGCTGGATCAGCAGCAGCTGGTGGCGGGCGCAGGTCCGGCCATTGTCGCGACCGTACCGCAGCACCATCTGCAGCAGCAGCAGCAGCAACAGCCGCTCGATGCGCAGCAGCTGCTAAATGCATCGATGAAGCTGAACAACGAGCCGTCCCTGTTCGAGGTGCCTTCGATTGTTCAAGTATTTGTTCTGTTCCGTTTCGCGTTGCAGTAGGCGCCACGTGCCACGTTTGTCGTTGGGTGATAATTGATTTTCTAATTTTAGTCCCGTAGGAGGCTTTGCTGGAGGGGAGAAAAAAATGGGATCGATAGGTAGAAATTATTGGGGCAGAAAATTTGCATGCCATTAGTAAGGGGCATATACCATGGTGGCCACCAATCGGACCTACGTATCGGAATTTTGCTTTCTGATATCGATAAGGATGGCCTTGGATCCCAAGTCACATGTGACTTTGACACATCTTTGGAAATTCGGAAGCGAATCCTCGCTGGAAATCGCACCTTCTGTAGTCTACGTAAGTGGCTCTGGGATTCTGTACACATGAGACATGAGTTTTTGAATGTAAGGTACTACGTTCGTTCTTCGGCGGAGTACGGAACACGGACGGTGCTTGGTGAAGACGGTGGTATGATGAGCTGTACGAGCTGCTAGATGATCCCCCGATTGGAATTCTGGTGAAAATCGGGAGAGAGGTCACCGAAAGGGACCCAACAGCCACGCGAAGGAGAGGGTCGTAGTGAGTACGGTGGCTTGACCAGACTTTCGAGGCAGACTTTCGGAGGATCGGTGTCTCGAGTAGGAGATCTGCAGCACAGGACCGGGCGTTATGGTGCAACATTCTGTTCACAGCATGAGAAGTTTAAGCCTTAAGTTAAGGGAATTAATAATTTCTAAAATTTCCTAAATTTCACGCATTTATACATGATTTTTCAAGTTTTTTGAAAATCCAATTGGCCTGATTTGTTGCAGGAGCTTAGCTAAAGAGTATCTTCAATGATTTGTGAAGAGAGTTTTCTGACAAGAGGTTAAAAGAAACATGCTAGGCTTGTAATTTGCTAATCAAACTACGTCTTGGCGCAGATATTTAATGCTATGATTATGATTTAACTAAAAATTAATCAAAATTAAAATGAATTTTATGGTTGTGAGGAGAGCATTTAGTCCTTAATTTAAGAATACGGCCATTTGTGGTGTAATAATCTCATTTTCAAAAATCCCAACGACAAAAGCACTGGCACTCCACCATCTCCTCTCTTCTAACCATTCTACTTCTCCCTCACCAGGATCATCATCACAAGCTGCTTCCAGAGCCGACCGATCAGCACCCACTAGCCGCCACTGGACCCTTTACCGATTCGCCTAAATCAGTCCCGGAAACGATCGTCGCCGGCACCGGTCCCGCCGACTGGTCCCGCATACTCGACATCGAACTCGTGAACGACGGAACCGGGCTGGGCTTCGGCATTATTGGCGCCCGCACGACGGGCGTCACGGTGAAAACCATCCTCGCAGGCGGGGTGGCCGATCGGGACGGTCGCCTCAAGAGTGGCGATCAGATCCTCCAAATCGGCGACGTAAACCTGCACGAAATGGTCTCCGAGCAGGTGGCGTCCGTGCTGCGACAGTCCGGCACGCACGTACAGCTGGTAGTGGCGCGCCCGATCGATCCGGCCACCGTCGGCACGGACGAGTACGACCATTCGGCCATCGTGCCGACCGTGCTGCTGGCGAACCCGCTCAAGCTCAAGCAGTACCTGTCCGATTCCGGCTTCGGCGACATCTACAGCGTCTACTCGATCGCTAACCTGGACAGCCCCGGGCTGGAGAATCCGTTCCGCCAGGAAAGCCCGCTGCCCGACTTCCCCGAGACGGAGGTGTTTACGGTCGAGCTGCGCAAGGACCAGAACGGGCTCGGCATCACGATCGCGGGGTACGTGTGCGAAAAGGAGGAGCTGTCGGGCATTTTCGTGAAGAGCGTCTCGCCCGGCAGTGCGGCCGATCTGAGCGGCAAGATACAGGTGAACGATCGCATCATCGAGGTGGACGGGCAGTCGCTGCACGGCTTCTCCAACCACCAGGCGGTGGACGTGCTGAAGCAGAGCGGCCACGTGGTGACGCTGTGCCTCGAACGGTACCTGCGCGGTCCCAAGTACGACCAGCTGCAGCAGGCGATCGCGGCGAACGAGATGAAACCACCGACACCGGCCACCCCGCCGCCCCCACTCGTGCCGACCGATCTGTCCAAGTACGGTAGCAACATACTGGACATACTGCCACCGCAGGCACTGCAGCGCACGCTCGGGCTGGAGCAGGAGCAGGCGGCCGGCGAGCCCGACGACCAGCTTGCCGAGTGCGATGTGGCCGGGCTGGACGGTGGGCCGCTCCATATGGGCGGCCACAAGAAGCTGTCCCGCGCGAAAGACTCCATCGACACGCAGGAGTACCGGGACAAGATTAAGGAGGCCACGATCGTGCCCGACGGGGCAGTGGCCGAGGATGGCACCCTGCTGGACGCTACCAATCCGGTGGCAATCGCTCGGCATCACCAGCTGCGCAGCTCGCTGAAGGGAACGGCCACGGTGGAGGAGACCACCGACAGCCCCGATCCCGACACGGCCTACATCGTGAAGAAGTGGACCAACATACTGGGCCCGGAGGTGCAGATTATTGTGGCGAACATACGCAAGTTCGCCGCCTCCAGCGGGCTGGGCATCTCGCTCGAGGGCACGGTCGACGTGGAGGGTGGCAAGGAGGTACGGCCGCATCACTACATCCGCTCCATCCTGCCGGAGGGTCCGGTGGGCCAGAATGGGCTGCTGCGTTCCGGCGACGAGCTGCTCGGTAAGTGACGACGGGGGGAGGTTTTGTTTTGTGTTACTCACACTTGTCCCACACTTTCAGAGGTGAACGGACAGCGGCTGCTCGGCATGAACCATCTGAAGGTGGTGTCGATCCTGAAGGAGCTGCCGCAGGACGTTTGCATGGTGTGCGCCCGCGGCGATCCGGACCTGCTGCGGTTCACCGAGGAGCAGCTGATCAGCTCGCTCGAAGCGGACGTTGCGGCCAAACGCAACACCCAGCACCATCACCAGCAGCTGCACGGCAGCTTGACGCCCTCGGAACGGTTGGTAAAGGCAAAGTCGGACGGCAGCTTGGCCACCACGAACGGGACCGGCATGGGCGGTGGGGCGGGCGGTGTCGGTGTGGGTGATGGGTTTTCCAAGATTAAATCGCGCAGCCTGGAACCGCTGACCGGGCTGGCGATGTGGAGCTCGGAGCCGCAGATCATCGAGCTGATCAAGGGCGAGCGCGGGCTCGGCTTTTCCATCCTCGACTATCAGGATCCGCTCGATCCGAACGATACGCTGATCGTGATCCGGTCGCTGGTGCCGGGCGGTGTGGCCCAGCTCGACGGACGACTGATCCCAGGCGATCGGCTGCTGTTCGTGAACGATACGATCCTGGAGAACGCTTCGCTCGACCAGGCGGTGCAGGCGCTCAAGGGCGCCCCCAAGGGGGTGGTGCGCATCGGCGTCGCTAAGCCGCTGCCGATGCAGGACTCGTCCCTCGTTGCCGCACCGGCCACGTTCGAGGAGAGGGGCGGAGTGGCGGAGGGCAACGGCAGTGGCAAGATGCTGTCGCTCGCCAAGCCCGATATAATAATGGAATGAGGATGTTTGGTCATAAGCAGAAATGAATACGAGCGCTTTTCGGAGCTGTACCTCCGGCTGGACGCCCTGCTCGAGCTGATTGACGGTGCGACCAACGGCGAACGGTTTGCCGTTTAGTTCGCCACAACCCAGCCCCGCCGCCACCACCACCACCACCAAATACCGCTAAAGCTTCCTTTTCCCCGCGTCTGGGCAAGGACGCGAAAGGGCGAGAAATAAGGCGCAGGACCGCAGTCCCGTTTGCGTTACCCTCCCCTCTCCCCCTCAATATCCCGGGGCCCGTGCCTTTCGTTGCGACACACGTCCTTCGCTTGGGCGGGGGCTTAGCTTTGGAATTTTCAATTCAGCTTCAGTTTTCTACGGACGCGCTGCTTCTGTTCTGTGACATTCGTGTTGGTGCAATATTGCCCTTAGCCCTCCCAATTTTAATCTGTCTTCCATTCTGATCGGATGTTTCGGTTTTTATCGCGTAGGTAAATGTCTCCGTTGTGTTGTAGCTCTCTTTGTATACATTCGTTTCTTTTGTAGACAATTTTTCTTCATTTTAAAGTGACTATACGTTCATTCCTCATAGAAAAATCCATATATGCATCCTTCATTCCTAGTGAGCTTCCCTCCCACACACACACCTCGCCCAATCCATTGCACCTCGATATTTCGACCGGAGTAGCTCGGAGAAGCACGATAAAGGCAAAACAGCTACACAATTCAAACCAATAATCAAACAAGTTAATATATATATAAAGAGACAGAGAGAGAGAGCAATATGTTGTACCTTTTTCTCAAACACAATGCATTCTCTCTATCTCTTTATACACATAAAACAGGCAGGAGATGCAGGAATTAAGGGAAAAAAGCATACATTTTTGCACGGGCGCACATCTTTCACTTAGTGCACACACATTTATACACACACTCACACACCAACGTATAGCATAACTTCTCTATTGTTCTTGTTCACGTTTTTCCTAGAGACAAATCTATTAAACCATCGCACTGGTCTTGATTGTTTGTTGAAAGTATTCCATTTTTGTGTGTGTGTAGGGTTTAAGAGTAAAGCGGCGATTAGTTAATTGTTCATGAGTAAAAGTAATGCGTATTAGTTAGTTTAATTGATTTTTAGTGTGTATAAGGGGGTTTGACGAGTTTTGATCTTATGTTGAGAGTATGATTGACGGTTTCACGAACAAATTTCGATTAGGATTTTAGGTTTTGCACTCTCTCTTTCTCTCCAACAAGAACACTTACTGCAAATGCACTTTTCTGGAAAAGAAAGATGATACATACATAAATATATGTACTTACCTGTGCAATCACATTTCACGTTATGCACCCATAATGAAACAAATGTACTAAAGTATGTGTTTGTGTGTATGTAGAGTAAAACAAATTCATCCTTTTCACTCGGTTTGTTTGTTTGTTTTTGTGATCATTCTCAAGTGCATACCCATTCACTCACTCACTTTCCATTAGAAACATTTAGAAGTTTGAAGCATATATCAATTTTTTAAACTTCTTGTTTTCTTTTACCAAGCAAAAGTTAAGCTTGCAAGCGTTTGCGTCTGCTTGTGCTTGAGGTCTTTTGCTGTGTGTGTTTTGTTTGTTTGGTTTGATTTCTCGATCGATCAGGGGAAAAGAGGAAGAAAGAGTGTCCTTTCGCGCTGTGTGCACTTTTATTTTCTTACTCTCCCTCCTCCCTTTTACCCTCCATACACTAACTCTTCTCTCGCTCGTTCTCGTAAGCAAAAGAGTACCTTCCCCCCCCCCCCCCCGCTCCTACCCCAGAAACGAAACAGCCAACGGTGGATTATTGATTTCTGACTTATGACGTTAATTGGATGAAGAAAACAAAGGATACGAAACACGAAAATGGTTATTTTGTGAAAAGAAACACACACACAAACAACCGAACCAATGCGAAAAAAACGGAGAATGATGATGACGGAAAAACCATGAAACAAATGGAAATGGATAACAAAAAGCAAGTAGAGAGAGAGCACACTATAGTTTAGTAGCGGAATAGATTTGTTGATGGCAACAACAGACACACACACACAGAGGTAGAAGAACTGATAAATGAGGTGTAGCAAAAATAGAATACAAATTGGATGTTGTGGTTGTTTTTTTTAATAGAAAACGTTAGAAGTGACAAGCAATATCGGAACAGAGAATTAGGACTAGCACTTAGGAAGATTCCGCGATCGAGAGGCAAGAGACGCATGATCGTTCCTTGAAGCTTAGCTGTCGGTTGAATTTCGAAAGGACTTTCACACCACTTGCTGGTGCAGGTATCTTGCGCCAAACCTCCATATCTCACGCGGAAACCTTCACGAGTGATTAGAACAGATTTTTGCTAATATGTGGTGTCTGTGTGTAGCGACAGTTGCTTTCCATATCCGGCTGTTCCGGTCCCAGCTTGGCTGACTTGGCTGTAGAGATGTAGACAGAGAAGAGTCAGTTTAGATTTGCATCATTCACCGTTTTGCTACTAGAACAAAACCCATCACTTTTGCTACTCTAGATAGGATACCAAGAGGTTTGATGATATGATCACGGAAGATCCAGTGATCTCAAGGTCATGATCGTACATTCCATAACATTGTGGTATTTTGAACTTTGTTAAAAGCATAAAAAGGATAATATTTTTGTCCAGAATCTCATCGTTTTTAATCAATTGGAAGTATTTTAGAAAATAACTTACCACTCCTCCACTACGAAACGTTGATCAGTATTTGCGAGACCAGCTTTGGAGCTGCTCAACCTGTAATTACGGTCCCAACATGATACTTAATTAATTTAACTAAAACCCAAAAACTCTCTTTAAATCCCGCTAACTTTCCGTCTAATGAACTGAAGAGTACTTAATTCACAGGCTCCGTAGTCCGTGATAAAAATCCAAGAAATAACACCAACGATCATCGCCGAGACGAATCGGGAAGTGCAAGTGTATCTTCTCTACTATTTAGTACCCAGGCAGCAGTAGCATACCGAGATAATATCGTCACCTCTCCCCCACCCTTCCTATGATTCTGTTATCTAATCTGTTCCGCCTCGGTTATGTCACACGTCTGTTCCCCTAGCAGGAAAGGATGCTGGAAGATAGCGGCCAAGAGCTGTTGTAAAGCGAAAGGAAATGTGTGTGTGTTTTTTTTAAGTATTTGTTGAAAAATTGAAAGATTGAAGATTACTAAGCAGTAGCGATGGATGGGCAACCAGAGGAAACCAGAAACAGAGCACGAGAGCAAGATTGCAGATATTTATCACCGTTGTCTAGTACATTCCATCACAAGGTTTAGTTTAAGCAGTTGAACAGATATATAAATGTATTTTATATAATATATATATTGATTGAACGTGGATGTGTATATGATATTGAAGTTTAATAAATTTGTCTCAAAATGGAAACAAAAATGACCCACCAAACTCGTGGCAATATTTCTTGCCCTTCAAATTAACTGTCAATCATATCTGTCAAACTCCTCTTCTGTATTAAGTGACGTTTATGCCTAATTTTGTTCTTAGTCGTTCGCACAAATGACGTTTCGATAAGCGTGTCCGGAGCTGCCATCGATCAACTACCGGCCCATAATTCAGTGACCTGCTGGTGTTACTAAGTTGCACGCCCAATGTCCACCACACGGCACGCGGTGGGAAGCAGAAATGGAGCGTAAATCTTCTTCGCACCTCGACCTACCCTAGACAGACGGTCATCAGATAAGGGGTTTGGCTAGTTTACTACCGTACTACCAACGTGCATCTGGACACCGTGAATCACGTCAGCAGCGTAAAAAGGGAGCACACCGTGATGAATCAGTTTACAGCCGCAGCGCAGGTGAGTTGATTCTGCCACTAATTCTGATCGCTTCTTATCTAAGCAGGCTGTGCAGGGTAGAAGATTCGCAGTGCGCGCTAGTCGGTTGTCCGTGACCAGTGTGCGGGCTGCTGTGTGCAAGTAGTCTGCGTCTGGATGGTTTGGTACGGTGGAGTGCTTTCAGTTTCGGAGTGTTCGGGATAGGTAATTATGTGTGGCCGGTGGTGTGTTGTGCTGTACCGTAGTGAAACGATAACAGTGTGTACGGGTTTGGTGAAAAGTTTCCTTCTGGAGTGGTGTGATTTCCCCGTCTAATAAACAAACACCTGTGTGGTAAGTGTGGTTTTTTACTCACCGTTGTATGATATATAGCGTGTAGGGTCTTTGCGGTAAACTTAATCCTAAGCTCAAGGCATAGTCGGTGTAAGGGCTGGTCAGCTCTGCATGTGGAGGTTTCAGTGCATAAGAAGATGGAACTCCTGACGGGCATCTAATCGTTCATTTGACGACTTACTGAAACTACGAGAACGATCCAATAGGGATTAGCGAAGAGCAACAGGGTTAGTCATCAGCTAATAATCATACTGAACAACTGGCCTGCTTGGATGGCCATGTACAAAAAGTAGGAATAGAAAAGATATTTTGTAGAAGAATTTCTAGGACTTCTACTAATCGGAATAAATGAGTATGAGTTTTAGTGTCATATTTTGCACTTTATAAAAAAGATTAAAAAAAAATTGCCATATCTTACGATAGCTTTTCCTTTTATCCCACATATCAATTGCACTAATACTGTGTAGCCCTTCACTCACGCCGTATAGGGTGTTCCGACACGAATCAAAGTAAGCGCCTCCAAAAGTATTGGGCAAAGTTTACGAAATTACCGAAATTGAATTCTAGTGCGCGTTGCAAAATGCGTCTTCCATAGCTGCTGTTCTCCTTTGCCCGGTGCGGGTCAGCTGGCAGTAATTCAATATTTATGATTTTTTATGATATCCCCTATCCCCGTGCTCTTTGCCTGAGAATCTCACACTTATGTTGGAAAGGCAAGTAATAAAAAACGAGACCAGGGAATCTTTAGTCACCCTAGTTGCTCTGTTGACCAATCGGGAAGCTATCGCCATCGTCCGATGCTCATATCGAGGGGGAAGGCTGGTAATAAAGCTGATCGGTTTTAACAACGCGCGTTTTTTGATGTGCAATTTATTTTTCCAACACCTCGACGCAGTCCGTATAATATACGGTAGCGAAAGTTCCGAAGAAATTGGGTATTATGTCCTGGGGAAAATTTGTAACAAAAACTAAGAACCTGAAAAGTGATTGACCCTTAACTCACTTGCGATTATTGAATTGGGTGACAGATGAAGGCAGTAGATTGGTTGCATTCGTTCGAGGAGCAGAAGGTGTGAGAAGTTTATAAAGAATTGCAGGTGGTTTAGGTCGTATCTGAAAGCGTGCAGATAATTCAAAAGTATTTATGTTTTTTATTAGTATTTTGGTTTAATTTTCATTTTATACCACCAACTGTGTCGGTGTGTCTGCCACCAGGATGTCCCTTTAAAATATCTAAAATGTTTGATTCTCAATAAAAACTAATTTCTTAAGTGAGAATTCAGGATCTCCAAAGATGATGATTTCCTCTTACATTTGGTTTGAAGACGGTAATTCTCAATATTTTAATTGAATACGTTAAGATATGACGAGAAGATGTCACGATCTGTATTATCAATACTTGTCCTGCCCACTTCGTGCTTATGTTTCAGTAGAAATGTAACATCACTAGAAATACACCAGTTTAGATGAATTGGAGTGCCAAACGGTTAACAAAACAAACCCCTATATCTTGTGGTTCTGGTCAATAACGTTGAATATCTGTTAAACGGGATTAAACCAATAATAGGATCCTTTCACGCACCTGTGTTTTTAAGATCCTAATATTCATAAAAGGTTCCTAAATTTTGCTTCAGTCTCTCTTGACCAGATGACCTAACCATCACTGGATAACTGTTTAACACAGAGGACAAAAACACAAAGCACAATAAAAGGGCCCTGGGCACAAAACACCGATGACCGATGACGGAAGAAGACGGTTGATGAGCTCCGTCCATATCTCGAGGGGACAAAATCGAACCAACGAAGGACAGCTTATCGAAAGGTTGGCTATTGGTTCGTTACAAACGAATAAAAAATATGAATCCCATCCACCACCGTACCTTGCAACATCCTCATCAACTTGATTGGTCCTTAGCACTATCAACTGTGTGCATACCTTCGCCAGAGTATCTCTCCTACTTGCCAGATATCCCACACACCATAATTCGTGCAGGATTTCCCGGGTGAACCAAACCAAGCAACAAAAAAAAACCCATAATCACCAACAACAGGAAATAGGAAAATAAGCCGATTTGCATCGGTTGTTGAGCAGTGTTATGGGATCTTTCCCGCCGACGCCGACTCGTAGAATATTGGGAACCTTCCGTTTTTCCCGACGGCTTACTGCGTTGCTGTGAGTAAGCGACAATAACTATGTCCACCGTCACCGAAACTACTCGTGATGGAGGGATCAAAGGACCGAGCGCTGGAGTTGCCCTGGTACAACGGGTACACCAAATTAGGCCAATAAAATTTATCATCCTTTCATCCGTCGGCACACAAACTGCCGGTGTAGCGAACCTGGGGCGGCAGTGATGTGACCCCCCGGTGGGATTTCACACACACACAGAGTGCATAAGGGAACGTGGACGAAAGGGATCCGAAAGGGGCAGTATGTTTTCCGTTGGTGAGGACTTAGCCGAAAATGGTACTAGCCGAGGCCATCCCTTCCGACGGCAATCAAGTAAAGCCGATTTTTAACTTCCAGCCGTCGCACGGTGCTTGGAAGACAAGGATTGTTGCCCATCATTTTTCTTACCAGCTGAAGCTTCCCCTTTTTCTTAGTTGGTGTGCCTGTGTGTGGTTTGCTAAAAATATAAATAATATTCTTCCGCTGATTGCACCGCCTAATCCGACAATATGAGATTGAAGTTAATAATTATCGTCGGGATAGAGAGAGAGAGAGAGAGATATTGAATCGGAGGCTTGCTGGAAACGTTCCCATATGGCGGGACAGAGGGATAATTTTTCCCGCGAGGAATTGACCAAGGGGACATAACCTATTACGGGTGTCACCGTAAAACCATTACCGTTGATGTATTTCACACGTTTAAACGTTTTGGAGTAACGATGTTAGATTTCTGAATTTTCATCTCTCTCATTAAAATCTGTTCCTTTGAATTCTTGTTTAATTTTTTTTATAATAAAATGATTAAATTTGTTTTATGAGCTGTTCACATTTTCTCATTTTTTCGGATTTATTTTATTGTTTATTGTGTTTTGTTGTTTATTGTTTCCTCTAAGTTAAGGTTCATTACATTTATATCGAGTTAGATTTGCTTTATATTTGTTTTATTTATCTTTGCTATTTACAGATTTGTACTTTTATTACAAATTAGTCTGGTTTTTTTCTAAACCATTGGCAGTTTAAATATAATTCATGATACTGTTAAAATTTCATAATTTTTAAAGTACAAGCAAAAGAAAACGATACTTTGTTTTTCGATGTGAATACTTTTTTTAAATTGAATTAAATTAAATGGAAAGAAAACAGAAATAAAAAAAACCAAAATGGCTCAGATTTAATGGTGTTTCATGGTCAATGTACCATCTTCAACCCTCTACCCAAAACTTGCTTAATGATTCTTTTTTTTTCTCTGTCTCCATAATCTCTCAATTGCATCGCTTCATTTCCGAAAAGAAGATAACGCTAACAGTGAAAACACCCGTTCAAATTAGTGCTTAACCCCGATGTAGTAATTATACAGTAAAGACAAAGAAGCTAGTACTACAACACAAAAAAGACAATCAAATGTAGCACTCGCTCCATTTATCATCCTACAAGCATCATCCAATCCGCGAGCGATTGCTATCGGGCAGTGAAATTCAAAACCACCCAAAAATGGTGTACCTTCCGCCCTAGCCATTACGCGCTGCCATAAAGCAATTTTCCTATGAAAACTCATCGGAAATCTACGGTCATTCTAATGGCTTTACAGCCGACGCAAACACCAACCGATGAATTGTTGTGTGGTTTTGTCAAACATTTTCACGCAGCCGCGGGCCCGCGATTTAGCCACTGCCACAGAAGACAGCAATCGGAAATTGCTCATTTCCCTGACGGAGGAAAAACAATAACCCACCACCTCCCTTAAAAAACCGTGAGCTTGGCGCTCGGCGCGGAAAATATGATGCCGCTTTTATTGTTGCCATAATCATATAACCGTAATGAGTTCTTCCTACTGTGCTGCTGGGGCGAAACATTCTCCCGCGAGGCTCATCGAGCGGCAAACAACAAGCGACTTTACCCGCTCGCGACACCCAGGCGAAGACAAACAGCCGACGACAGTGATTTCCCATTTTCCCAGTTCGGCATCATTTGAGGAGTTGATTACAAATTAAATTTCCAACCCCAGGACCGCGAACGCGTTTGCGGTGATGCGCGCGCGATACACACCCGCCGCTAACGATAGCGATCTCTCAATTTCGCTCCTGGGGGGGGGGGGGGGAAACTTTGCCCCACAGGTCCCCCCACCCCACCCCATCTTTCCTCTCCGGCTGTGGAAAAACTTCTTCGCGTAAGGACTTTATCGTAGAGGAAGAGAGTGTGTCGGGCCGGGTAGTAGGGCTGCGTGTAGTAATGTTGCTGGTTTTAGTGTCTCGCACACAAAAGGTTGTTTCTGTCGGAGAAATGTAAATGTTTAATTTTTGAACAGTCGCTGTGCTGAGCCGGAGTTGGGAAAGTGTTTTGCATATTTTTGTGTTTTTGGTTTGTCGCTTAATGGGGCCCTTCCGGGCACCGTTGGGTGGTAATTGTTTAAATTATTTAAACAAGAACGGAACAGAAGGAGATAAAACAATTAAGTCTTAAGAAATATATTTTTTGTTAATTTATTTTTCGTCGAGATGCGCTTAGATGCTTTAAAAAATTATCAAAATTTAAGATAATCTGCACAACTAAACCAGATGATCAAACTAGATTTAAAAAAAATATGAAATGTGCACATTAAATAAAAGTACAAAAAATCAAATTTAAAACCTCTAACGATGAATACTTCGAATGATAAATCGTTAAAAATAAAAAGACAGAACAAAAGATAGGCAAATTCTAGTTTGAAAAAAAAAAAACAACCTTTTCCTCTACCCCAAAACGAATCGAATCGAGCATTGGTACTGATTACACAGAAGAAAGACGAGAAAAAGTGGGCTCAATTTGTAGCACAAACATTGTGCGAGAGGAGCGTTGGAACAATAGCAGCAAACACCACCACCATCCCAACGTTCACGTGCGTCACCCCGTACCCAACAGGCAGGAAAGAAGAATTAACTCCGCGGCGCGCAGATAAGCACCAGTTGATAAAAGAGCAGTCATTTGTATTCGGTGGGAAATTAGCATAATAAATTATGACGTACATACGTACCCGCAGAGCGCGAGCTGAACCGCCGCGGCCCCATGTTCTTCGTTTACGCGGTTTCGCAAGTGTGCTTTCGCGTGGCCTTCCCCGTTCCCTGCCAAACCGTTCCCGAGGTTTTTCGGTAGCTTCAAAGTGATTTTTGAGTAGCGTAAAATGATCCCATTTAAGGTGAGGTTTGATGTTTTTGCTGTCTGCCACCAGTGAGGAGGGAAGGAACAACCACCACCAAGTAGTCTCACATTGTGTGTGTGTTCTGAACTCTGAAAACGAACTTGCGGCGGGTGGTTGTGTTCCACAGCTCGACGTCACGTTCTGCTGATTCGGTTTCATGCTCGCGAAAAAGATTCCACGGTGAGAATTTTCCCCCAGAAGGTGGTGGAAGGAGACTAGCTACAGAAATCTGCATAACCTGCTGCTTGTCGATCGTTCTGCGGCGCCCGTTTGTGGCGAAAGGACGACGATTGCGCCTACCCTTGTGAGCTTTCTGGTCGTAAACGATTCTTATCAACCGGAGCCTTTTGCCCGTGTTCGGGATGCTCGTGATTTACGAGGGTTTTATCAATTTGCACGAAACACAGGAGACGCGTTTCCTTTCGGTGGCAAGGTGACAAGGGTTTGCTACAAGGTAGGGGGAGGGGGTAGGACAGAAAGTGTAAAAATCACCCGATGCTGTTTTGCCGGATTACGATCAAATTATGCTAATGAGCGTGGTACCGTTGGTCGGGTTTTACAGCCCTTATCAATCGTGCAAACGTGCCGGCAGGCAGGGCCGTTGGTTTTTGGGAAGGTTAGCTTTTCTTGCTTTCGGATAAGGATGAGAAGGGTGCAAGAGAGGGAAGTCATTTTGGTCTCAGAATTAATAATAGTTTACTCGGTTAGTGTGACGATTTGATACAATTGCGTTGAAATGTATAAAGTCGCAGTAAAAAGCATAGCGATTCTTATAGGAAATTAGTGTCAATGAGCGTTAGCTGCCCGGTGGTCTATTCGATACACGCGCTGGTCTTGCACAAAACCGGACCGAATTGATTCCCGTCACGACCGTCATCTCTCCGCAGCGATGACTATGAATACTCCTCGGATACGTAGTAATAAATGAGTCTAGAGAGACTTAATTAATATATCAAGATAAAACAAATAAGAAGAAGAGAAGTATAGTTTAAAAACAGCCAGAAAAGATGAATAAGATATGTGAAATCCTCATTTCGACCTTAAACGTCCCCGTATTTTCCAACAATAACTAAGTATTTTTGGAAGGTATAGAGCATCAGCCAAACCACTATATAGCTTCTGACTAATCGAGTCCATACCACACGACTGTCGTTAAGTTGTGTCTACATCCAACGATTAACACAGCCCTCTTTAACATGCTACTCTGCTACTTACCCTTCTCTTTTACCGTTCGACGCAAAAATTTCGATTCCAATCGAGCCATATTCCGTTCCGGCCCACTACCGAAAGAGTTACTATTCCTTCCCGACATCTACCCAACACTACCATCACCCCAAAAACGGATAGGATAGGGTTGTAGGTGCGCGCACTGTTGGGGGAGAAAATATTATTTCGATATTTCACAGCGTTAAACAATGAAGCGAGTTAAGTCAGCCGTGAGGCAACAGATAAGAGAACCAGAATGTTCCTCTGCCGGGGAGAAGAAGGAGCAGGACGCGTAGAAATCTGTAAAACATTTTCTGATTGAATTTTGCGACCACGAACCAACGAGCTTGGGGAATGGGTGGGGCATTCCAAAAGGGGTTTTTCCAGTTCTCCGGGGGGTCTCAAATTATTTCCACCGAATGTCCCCATCTGCACTGGTACAAGACGATATTTTCAAGTAGGATACTGTGTAACAGAGGCACTGCAGGGTGTCGTCGCACCTTGCCGAGATTTTGAGCACCTTTGTTAGAGCTCACGTTCAGGCGATCGATTTTTAAGTTTAACGATTCACCTGCGTGTCTGTGTGTTGGTGGCGAGTTTTGGAGTGTTTGGAGCTTGGTGCTGCTATCTTGCTATTCCGGGCCAACGGCTTCTGCTGGGGCGTTGGCGATTTCTCACCTGGCTTACGATGAGCTTTAGCGACGTTCGTTCTTTTCCGATAGTGGTGCCTTCTATACACTTAACTCTATCAGAGCTATTTTTCAAGCTTTTCGTGTTTGTTGGAAGCATGCGATTAAACACGTCTTCTAGCTTGGTTATCAGGCTATACAACTTCTCACTTTCTCTGTTCGCTTGCACAGATCGCATTAATTTTAAAGGAACCCACATTTTGAATTAATATTTGTGTATTTCATGTATCTGAATATTGAACATTTCCTTTATATTAGGGACGTCACAAGAAGCGTAAATTTTGGCATAAACTGGTTGTATGGCTGAAAACAACCCTATGATCTTTTGACAGGAAGTTTACGCTCTCCACACATCACTAGACATAACTGGAACATCGATCAAGGCAAATCGCTTGTCTATGATTGATATCCTGTCCCTGCCGTGACATTTAAACCAGTCCCTTGACGCTCCACGCACTACTCCTTGTTTCAGCGCTCGTTTACTAGTTGCCTGTGAATATGTTTTCCGAAAACCGCACAGCCACACGCACACACTTTACGATTGTCACAATCGTATAAAACCAATTAACAAACATATCCAACCTTACTTCGAGAGGGGGAAACGCGGAGAATCCCGCCGGGACCGATCGCATTGGTAACGGTAGGATGACCTCTCGTCCCGTCAGGCGGCAGTCGTCGGTGGTGGAAAAAATATGTTGCCTTGAAGCGATACCACCACCCACCCCCTCGCTCGCCCTTAGCGTTTACGCCGACACAGCGTAATGAAATGTGACAGATGATGGTGTGCGGTACACGGGTTTCCTTCAGGCGCTCTTCATACTGGTATGACTTCATCATTATGGCGGTCTTTTGAGCTGGGCGGGAAGTTCCGAAAGGGGCGGCCGGCACTTGCTTGCTAAGGCTAAGAGAGGACCTGGCGGGATAGTCGCAAGGCGATTGCATGAGTAACAAGTGTTCAAACAGTGCACCTCTCTGTCAATCGGTCGTCGATGCTGGCTTAACGAGAGCTAGGAGGATAAGTTAGATAAGTGTTGGGAATAGCTCTTTGGATAGAGATGATATCTGGGGTTAAATTTGTATGTGATAACTTCATTTTGTCTCAACAAAATCAACCGAAATTGATCTCAACTCAAGCTTTTTACCTAAATGGAATTGCAAAGTACAACGAAACTCCAGTAACTTTACAATCCACACCGACGATCTTCGACGCTATGCCCACGGGTCATCATTCTCATCATCATGTTGCTGGTGGTTCCGATTTCACCTCGCCGTAGATGTCCCCTCGGTAGGGCAGTTTCACATTTCCCCTCCGGCCAAGACACCGGGCGCGCACTGATGAAGAGATCCTTTTAATGTAGCGCCGCGGTTTCGGTACCATATGCCACCCTTAAAAGCAGTAATAACAGTAATCATCGTTCCAGGGGGTGGGGAAGGCGATGGTGGTACAACCATCCTGAGTGTTGCCGCCGTGAGTCTATTACAATGCTATAAAAATCTAACTCAAAATCAACCTGCATGTGGCAGCATCCCTCCGCTTAGCCATTCCGGATCGTTTCATACCCTTCGCGCGGGGTCACCAGGCGGTCCCTCTCATGCGTCCTTGCTGGTAGATTTGCACAAAACCCCTAGAATGATAATCTTTCTCCTTCTCTCTCTCTCTGGTTTTTCTGTACTGCTGGTGGGTACGTCCGGAGGGCGAGAGAGTGTCCTGGGTGTGTTCTTTTTTCTGTTTACCTCTTGTCCCAGGGTACTCTGTCCCTCTCTCACGCTCTTTCACTGTCTACGGTGCACATATGTCAGCATATTTCGGTGCGCTATTGTTTGCTAAATGAGATGCTGTGCGTTCGGGGATAATCGCAAACAATGTGCCAAACACAGGACAGACAGGGGTTACATGGGTTATATGCACCAACCCGGGAGAGCAAGCTGTTCGTCCTGCGATCTAGGGTCCAGTGCGTGTGCGTGCGTGTGTTTTTCACTTGTCGCGACGGGCGTGTATGGAAGGGAAATGCGCGTTGGAAGGGCAGGGGAGGGGGGAAACCTGATAAACAGAGCATAAAAATGCTAACATAATGTTGGTCTCGCCGGTTTTAGAATTGGATTGGTGGCGATGGTGGTGCTAGAAGCATACGTTAATGAGCTAGGAACAAGAGTGAGCTTATGCGAGTTGGATGAATCTGAAAATTGGACAACATTTTCGACAAGTATCAGAATTGAGGGTACGTTTGATTTCTTTGCAATATTATCGAGCGTTTTAAAGGCATATAAAAATGACACAAAAAAGACACAAGCAATATGGAATTTTAGTTATTGATTCTTATGTTTGACTGCTTTTAGGCGTACTGTCGTTAGAAAAGGGCAAAATGTAAATATCTTGTCTACCTTTAGGCGCTGCATAGAATAATTAACTCTTGATATGCAATTGAATATGTTGTAAGTAAATCTGTTTAAAGTTGTACCTATGTTTGTACTGCTGATTTCACGAAAAATGCTATCGTGCTATCGATATATTTTTTTCCTATAGTGAATTAATGATGAATATAACTAACGCTGCGCCTAAATTGCTGCAATAGATAATAGATTGCACATGCTGAAAGCGAGCGATAAAATTAAGCATGCATTTAATGCGAATGGAACATTCAAATAGCTAAGGCAAAAAAAAAGACTCTGCTCATCCCATATGGCTGCATTCCGGAATGTGCGGAATGCATATGCACGGCGGAAAAACGAATGGACCTCCATTAGGCCCGGGAAAAACCTCTGTGGACTGTGGAAGTGGAGCCATACTGCTCCAACTGCACTGACACAGTCCTTCTGATTATGCACATAAATTTGCTGCATTCTGCTCTGTGCTGCGTATGCTGGGAGCATTTCCCCCATTTCACCGTACGTGTGAGTGTGTGTGTGTGTATGTGTGCGGTAGTAGAGAAGGGAAAATAATGAGCACTGTACAAATATAGACCAGAGGAGGTAGGGTGGACTCGAGGGCTGGCTGTGGAAAATACAAACTGGACCCACAATGGACTAGAACAAAAAGCAACACAAAAAAGAGAGAGAGCAAGTGAGACAGAAACTGTAAACAGAAAACCTATGCGCAACGCAAAACAATATGCTCAGCCGCACAGGACCTGCCGTGTACACAGAGCACACACACACTTATTTATGGGGCCCGTTTGTTTTGATATTTAAATGACCACAGGCAAAAGTTCCAAACACAAAAACAGCGGGAACAGATTTTACTCCGCATCGGCATGGAGAAAATGGAGAAAGAAATATGCTCGAGCGGTAGTGTATATGGGCGGGCCTGACTTTCTTAGGGTGCGGGAAACAGGGAAAACTGCATCGAAAAGTTGGTCCTTTTTGCAGGCTGATAAGAAAGGGAAGTGGGTCGTCTTACCTTAGGCCACCCCTGTCCAGCGGGAAGCTTTTAAATGTATGGAAATGCATTCGGCAGGGCATACGGAGCGGGTGTCATTTCTTGTCTGGGTTTTTGTTTCCAGCGGCAGCAGCAGCAGCAGCAGCAGCAGCAGCACTAGCAGCTGGCAGCTGGCCGTATTGTATGATCGATTTCTTGCCAAAGGTTGCCAAGAGGTAGGCCAAGTTTATTGTACGACTACGGGGAGAAAACTGAACGGGTCATAAAGATCAACTTTTGCAAAGTGTATCACATGCGAGTACGTGTGGTGTTGAGGTGCAGGATATTTTTACCTAAGATCAACTTGCATCCGGCAGTTATGATGAAGACAATTTACACTATGTATAGCAGAGCCAAAAACAAGCAAATTTGGTTTTAAGAGTCGCTCCAGCATCAGGTTAATAGTTCTGATTTATTTAGCTGTAGATTTGTTTTGTAATCATTCCACACATTCCACAGCTGTAGATTTGTAGAAAAACAATCATTCCACAACTTAAATAGTTGTAAACTTGCTTGCTTTTGATTTGTAAGTGCTACAAACAAAATCTAAATGTAGGAGCAATTTTGGTGGCACTTAATTGCAGCAATTCAGGCGGAATCTTTCTTTCGGTATGAATTCAAAGCTCACTTTTAAGCAATACAGACCATATTGGACCGTTTCAACAGGAAAAATGAAGCTTTTAAATGTTAATCGGGTATGAAGTTAAGTTCACAATTTTCATCTGGCGACTAGAGAGATTAAATGATGATTGATAAGCTCAATAGAAACATACAACAATTTTTATTATTAGTCTTACTTTGCTTACATTTTGATGTTCTTTTTAACGTGTAAGTCAGAACTAGCTACTAAATATACTTGGCCAATACACTTCCCTATAAAATCAAAGCCGATACAGTTCGTACAAATAAAAGTGTTGAAGTGTCTTCACATGAAGTGTATTGCGCCTAAATGTATACTAAATAGTGCTTATTTTCGAATAATGATTTCAAGGTGCACAGTACACGATGAGGACTGTACAATAAAATCGAAGATTATTCCTCTACTTTTTTGAGCTTCGTTACCATATTCGCTTCTGGTCTGACGCTTATCTAAAGATTTAAACAAAAAACTGATACACATCCACCAAGCACCATCTTCCCTAACGTAGGGGCGAGACCGTTTCCAGCTTGACCCGATTTATGTATGAGCTCTCGGTGTTTCTGGCCATATCATCCCTTCAAAGGATTTGCAGCAAGCTGAACGAAAAAAAAGAAAAGACAAACTAGCAGAAGAAATAACATCGCACCGCAATATTCTCAATTTCCATAAACCGTCGTAAAAAATAATAACACCCACCGCAAGCAACCGCAAAAGGTTTCGTGAGTCCCGGGCGTTTGAAGCCCTTTCATTTCCACCCCGTCATGATTTCTTCCGTCTGTTTCTTACACATTCCCCTGCAATGCAAACGATCCTGGGACGGCCATGCTCATGCAGCAGAACAAAAAAGCATCAAGCTTTGCCCGAAAGTCTGTGCAACCACCCAGTAAAATGTGTCGAAAACCTTCCCCCCACCCGCCCCCATCTTAATAATAAAAAGCAACCGACAAAAAAGCCATCTTCATGTGGGTGGCGTCCGTGGAGCAGCTCGAATTTCCATAGCGATCGAGGAAAACTCTCCTACTTCAGCTCGCTGTGCCTGGGAGATGAGGTCCCTTTGTGTCTGGGTGAGCGAAAAATATGAAACATGACATAAAACTGCCTCCGCCCTTATATTTTCCTTCCCCCCCTGGCGACGAGCGCCGCTATTGTGGTCCTCTCGCGCGCGAGAGTGTGAGTGTGCTTTTTTGTGTGTGCGGCTCGATCTTGGCCGCAGCGTTTCGCCAATATTTTCCCGCAACTTATGCTATTCGATATGCTTCTGCTGTTGCTGAGTTGCTGTGGCTGTGAGCGTGCAAATATGGACACGTTAAATTGTACGCTGCGTCCCCCTGCCAGCCCGATGAAGCGGTGGAAGCGGTTCGGTTCCTGCCACATCGCCCATGCCTCACACAGGCTTTTCAGTGGTGTTGGTGTGTTGCGTAAGAGCAGCGAGTGCGCCTGTGTGTTATCAAACCGTGCGCTTCACCGTGCCGTTGTCCCTTTTTCCGTGCCCGTGTTATCATCCTGGTGCTGTGCTAAGCTCCGCCCATTATATTTTCCCGACCGTAGTACATAGAAGAAAACGCATTTTCCGGAGCCTCCCCCATTCGGAGTTCGGGAGTGTTCCTCTTTGTGCATGATTAAACCTCCATCTCTCGCACTGGCGTTGGGCGAGCATGGGCAACCGCACGATCGTGATGGCAGCACCGTGGCGAGAATCATATTGTTATTTACATAACTTTATGCGCTACAGTGCGGTTTGCTGGTGCTGGTGCTGGGTTGGGCCTTTCCCGGCCGCGGGCTTTGGGTCCGGGGCAGTGGAGAAGAACCGTTCCGTGCGAGTCGCGCGTCCATGATTGTCCCTGCCCGAGCAAGGGCCGAAATCAAGCGAATGAATAATAATTGAACTATGCGGCCCGGGGAGGACTTGCCCACCATGCCCCCGGCTGTATTAGCATAAAAAGGATGGATTTCATACCATCCGCTGGTCAGTATGTTTCTGAATGTATGTTTCTTGTTTTGTGCGGGCTTCTGTTTGTTTGTTTTTTGTCGGTTGCTGCTGCTATGAAAACTGCAGTTTGTCTTATTTTTGGACGGGTAATAATGGGTTTGCCTTGCGGGTCTGCTATCAAATAGACATTATGGTGGGAGACCCCTCCATGGGCAGTGATTGAGTAAAACTTGGTTGGATGAACAACTTGCTTACGTATGTAGATGTGGATGATTCTGTTGTAGCTCGAGTACTTCTGTTGCACGATGGATGTTTTGTTTAAGCTAAGGTACTTCGATATTTGAATCAAATTTGGTAGGAATATCTTTTCAACAAAAATAAAATAATCACATTCATCCAAAAGATCATACAAACAATCGGAACAATAACTTTTTCATGTTCAAAATCATTGTTCTGCTAAATATTATTTCTTTTGGTGTAAGGCTTTCTTGATTTATATAAAATAGGCACACATTATTAGAACGTTCCACTACCCCGTATCTATGGCATTGAAGATGCAAACGTTTTGGTAATTGATTGCATTCATAGGTTGCATTCTTTATCAATGATACTTTATGTGTTTCCGTTATTGTAGTTAAAACTGAACATTTCATGATGTTTCTTACACTTTAACCATCAGTATTGCAGAACAAAAAAAAGGCGCAACCAAGTGACTGACTAATGGATGGTTGTACACAATGTCACCAAGCTTGTAATGGTCGCACCAACTGTTTGAGCCTCGCCTCTGATCATCACAGTAGAGCTCGTGACGCTGGCAAGATTTTGTTTCAGCCGAAATTTGTCATGACTATGTCAGTCAGACATTTTGCAAAACTGATCACAGTAAAAAAAAGTCATGACATAGTGACTGACACAACGATGGTCGCAAAAATGTCATTGATCACACCAACGGTTTTGAGTATCACCATTGATTATCACAATTGTGAGTACGTGACGCTGATATGGATTTTGTTTCAGTCAGATTATTAATGACATTGACAGTGACATTTTGCAGCACTGAACATACTTCCCTTGTTGTAAACCGAAATATTTCTCTTCAAGCTGTCAAAATAACGTTCGAACTCTTAATGCCAAGAACGAATGTTTTGTTTCTCGAGAAACCAGATGGCGTCGTTGAATGCACAAGCAAAACTCGACTTTTTGAACTTGGAGTTTCGATATCCAATTTGAAACCTGAAGGATGCAGCACGTGGTAGGAAATGTTGAATAATTGACTATACGAGGACCAAACTCTAACTGAAAGTGATACTTACGGTGTAACACCATACCTTAAAGAATCCTCAGAAACAGCGTTTAGTTGAAGAATTTCGACATGTTCGAATTGACTCGAGGGGTAATTCACAAAAAAAGGAAAAATACATTCAACCAAACTCCATTTTTCTCTTCAATTGGAACAGATGAAGTTTCAGCTGACCAAAAGATCTCTCAGATTAACTATGACAACAACAGCAGCACAAATATTCCATCCTCAGCATTTGTTACACTCGTTCGGTGGAACATTTTTTCCACCAGCTCAGCAAAACAATGGTCGGGAAAAACTAGCATGCCCGAACTCTCGAACCGAAAGCTTAGAGAATGTTTCATAAATCTGGTACCGGTTCCGAACCGGCTGCCCTGCCCGGAAGTGCAGGACGCGGAGACATTGACAGTAATCCTCATTCAAATTTTAATCCTCGCCTACTCCCTCGCCCAGAGCCCGGGACATCCCGTTGACCTTATCCGTTCGATATCAGTATGCCGGTACGCGTGCAGGCACTGGGCGCACAAACGAAAGCAGGCCTCTGGCTGGGTACGTCAGCTTCGGTACAGCCAACCGAGGGCTCATAAATCATACACCGCAGTCCGTTGCCACTTGTTTTACCGTTGCCCGCGAGATACCGACCCAGGCGACAATATGGACCGGGAAGGAAGCAGCGTGTGTGTACGGAACGGGAACTGGTGGCACTGGTCGTGAGACGGGTCCATGGGTTGATGGCGGTGGGGTGAGCTGTGGTTCGAGCATTTGCAATGCATGTTGCTTCGCATTGTGCGCCCATCCGTTCCGGGCCCCATTATCACTGGCTGTGTTGGCTGGTAATACATTTGTGTAGTAAAATTAAATTGAAAATGTTTTCCGTGCGCTCTCATTGTTATGGGTGGAAAATGGCGCACACACAGACACACACATCGAGCGGTGGAGAGTTTTCCGGCAAATTTATCCGACCCGTTCTTCTTTGCCGGTTTTACATTTGGGGCCAGTTTGCCCGATTCTCGCCGTTGCTTGGCGACTCGGTTGAGGTTCAAGCTGCTGGTAGGGGGAAGAAGCTTTCGCCGTACTACTCTCACCGGGTGCTCTCATCGCTAGCACTAGCAGAATAGGCCGCTAGTGAGCCACTGGAATGGTGGAATGGACATTTAAATAATAATGTAAAGGATGCAAGCGGCCAACTTCCGTACGGGACACAGCACCAGAAGTCGGCATCGGCTGGTTTCCGCCGTGTGGTTGCGCGTACAATGGGCGAGAACGCTACTGCTGGGCAAGTATGTAAAATGTGTTTGATAGTACGAAACGCAACGTTTGTCCTTTTAAACAACGGAGCAAGAAAACTAACCCAATATACACTCGGATTTGCATTTTCGGAAAAGCTTGTTGGTAATGATTAGTTTATAACATGTGCTGAAAATACTAATAATTACTTAAGCTATTTATTCATATAAAAACTTAATAAGTCTAATGAGGATATTCATCTTATATTTGTCTGTTCATTTATTTATGCTTTAATCAAATTTTGAATTGCATGATAACGTGGTTGAGTAAAACACAGAGATTATTCGTTAAGATGGAGCGTTCGACTCAATCGATAATGTTATGAGTATAAGCGTAATAAGTGTAACTGTAATACGCAAAATAAACTCTCTTCATCTAGTGAAAATCAACGTAACCAGTCCGGTAATTATTATCAACGAAAATACAACATTCAGCATGATCACAGTACTCGAACAGCAAGTCGAACGGCAAGTTTGACACTAAAATGTGAACTAAGATTCAACCAAGAAGACTTGATTTTTTTTTAAAATTTTCTGCGTGTTGGACAGTTTCAAAGGTTAAAAAAGTTAATCAAACGTTCATCGAACTGCCGTTCAGGTCCCGCGATCTGGATGATTATCTGAAGCATTCATGCGATAGCAATATGATCCTGGTCACGGCACCAACTATACTTTTAAACTTTTTGAAACGCTTAAATTTATCAGTTCAATTTTAATTCAATTGCGAGTTTTGTTCAACACAATCGACAGCCGGGGCTGTGACTGGACATCATGAGACTCTCGAAATGTCATAGAGTTGAAAGTTACGTTGTGTAGTTACATTTACACTGTTACTTTTTATCTGTACACTTGTACTATTACTACTGTTTATCTGTTATGCAGCTTTTCAATGAGTATTGAAGTATTGGTTTCTACTTTTTATTATTTATGTATTATATACATGATTGTTTACATCAATATTCGTTACTAGTTTTTAAAATACTTGTTTAATGTTTTCTCATTGAAGGAAGCTTTTTTTAAATGTTACGTTAACCCTACATTTTATCGCTTACATTACTTAAGATTGTATTTTAATTTTTCCATGCTTTCCTACAGTAATAAAACAATTAAATCATTCCACAATTTGTTCAAGACTAGTTATGAAAACTGTTCCGATACTTTCTGCTGCAAAACCGATTTTTATCATTTTATTTCATTACTCCAGTGTAAGATAATTAAAACACCATCCCGGAAGCCGACCGGATGGTTTGGTACCGTGAATTTTCAGTATATGTGTACCGTGACATCCGGCGTGCCAGGAAGCTCGCAATCGCAACCCAACCACACTGCCAACCGATGGGGACCGGTGAGAACGGTGGTGCGCGTTTCGAATCTTCCGGAACCATCTTACATCATCCCCCACAGCAGGCAACCGTTTCCTTTTTTCGTTGTATGTAATTCAAGTACTTGGGATTTTTTTTTTCTACCATTGCCATTCACCATCCTGGGAAGGATTTCCTTTCTGCTGAAACTGTAACGATGCAGCATCTAAAAAAGGAACAACATACACACACTCACAAAAACTCTGTGTTATTGTTTCGGAAGAGATTTATCTGTAAAGTTAGCAGCACATTCGCACCAATCGTTGGAGGAAACTTCTGTTCTGAAACTGTTAATCCAATTCTTTTCCTTTTGCCATATTTCGATTCCCCCTTTCCGGCGGCGATGGGTGACGATGGGGTAATCGAGGTGTAAAGGGGGTGTGCACGTAGTGGCGTAATCAAATTAGCATAAATAATAGCACGAACATATTAATGCCGTACGTCCCCGGTCGGTGCCCAAAGCCTGTTCGGTCCAAGGGTCATCGGACATTTCCTTGCACCGAAGGTTCCTTCTGCTGTTACTAGTGTGTGCACACGTTTGGGAAATCCAAACAGCACCGCCATCATCACCACCGTCGCTATCATCACCTCGAGGATGTTCACATCTTCCCGTTTATTGATATTAATGAAGCATAATCATCCGGCACGGCCAGGCAGGCCAAGCGTTGCCGCCGACAGTCGGTGTCGTCCTGTGCGCGGGGGTTTACGAGCAGCAAATCGAATCACACAGCCAGCGGAAGTGTCGGTTTATAATCCACCGTAAATTGACGGCACGTGACCGTTCCCTATAACCGGGGTCAAAGGGCGGGGACCGAAGGACAGCGACGGGAACGGCGGGTCAGTTCTTTGCGCTTTGTCTGCGCACCACCGAAAAGGACACGTGCTTGAGCTCAACCGGAAGTACCAGATTGAGTAATTTATGATGGCGTGCTCCGCTCCGGCCGTACCCGTGCGCGCGTGAAGTGATGTCTCAATATCGACCTCAAAACAACGGGAAAACAAGGGCCTCCCGAGGGAGGGTTTGTGTGCGCTCCCAGCAGCACATAATGCGTGCGTTATGCGCGCGGCTTGACACCTTGGCTTATGTTTGGGAACGCGCGCGCGCGCGCGCCCGAACGGCGGGAGATCGTCGAGGTCTGGTCGGGTTTGGGTCCGATAAACAGATTAGCCGTTTTATTGTAATTCGATAAATAGGCAACACACACACACATGGTTAGCGTGTGTGATAATCGATAGCCGTCGCCGTTTTGTTTTTTTTTTCGGTAGTTTTCAGGTCGTTGGGAAGTGTGAAAACAGGATCAAACAACGGCACGCGACGGGAGCGGGGATGGGATTGCATGTTGTGGGTGATTTGTAATCGATGCTCGGCTGGAGCGGGCGTTATTTGAAGCACGAGCGTCTCGTTGTTGATGTGTGATGAGGGCTGTGTTTTGTAAATACTAGTAAGATTGTTTGGGCAAATTGATGGATCATCGATGGGATCAATCGAACCGATGCAGCGGTTTATTGATTTACAACATCAGCTTTGGGAGTAGTGTGGGCGTTGGGTTGCTTCTTAATGTTTAATTTAAGCTATGTGTTGCTTTATTGCAAGTATTAATTATATTTCACAAAAAATGATTTCTTGTTTGAATTTTTTCACAACAATTGAAAATATTTAAATAGATGATATAAGAAGAGACATTAAGAATTCCCTAACCAGACCCATTAAGGGTCATTTGAATGATACCAAACAATACTTTTATATGTTTGTATAGCCAACAGCTAAAAACAAATACATTCTGTAGCGCTCATAGTTATGTTGAAACTGTAGAGATAAACTAGAATGACGAGAACCTCCCTTCAACTATGTCTCAATGGCATCTTTGATTGAGTAATCACGTTCCAGTTGTCTGGAACTGACAGGAGAAAGATTCAAGTCTCGTGGGACACTTTGCTCGTTACGATTTGTCAATTGGAAATGTTTAATTGTTTTTTTTTTGTATTTGTTTGTGTGCTTCTTCTTCTTGCATAGGAATGCTACCATTATACTCTATCCCCTTGCGTAAACGTGGCGTTATTTTTACCAATGAATTTCAGTGTCTTATTACATGCCAACTCTGCCGCCGGAACTCCCATTCGAGTAAAGAATGATGAGGGTATGTGATGGAGTTGGAAAATTATGTTCCGATTTATTCCGTTCCCTGCATTGCTTCAGCCAAACGGGAGCATCGTCAAGCAGCATGAAAATAGTTTTTGCCCCCAAGGGTAACGGATGTATGTGTGTGAGTGCGCGCAAGAAATAGTAGTTATACCCTTGACGCGGGACTGAAGCCGCCACCGCCGCCGACAGGCTTCAGTTTGAGTGCGCCGAGGTGGACAAGTCAATCGAAAAGACATTAATCAAACTGTCGCCCATCGGGCCAACGGGCCGCGGGCGTCTAGCGATGGAAAAGTAACCGAGAATTGATCGGTGCTGTGTGTGTGTGTGTGAGTGGAGTGTGTGAAGAATACTAAGAAGCCAGTTGGCTTTAATAGTTGGGCGTGGGTGCGTTTCTCAATCTCAAACAGTATCCTCAGCTTGTCTCGAGAGCCTCACACAAAAGTGACCATCTGTGAGGGAAGTGATGCAAAGAAATGATTTAAGTGGGTTCGGCGTCCGGGTTCGGCAGCGAATGACTTTCTGAGTGCGATAATACTATTCTGTTTTGGGAATTACAATCAGTGATTGAAATGATGATGAGAGGGGGGAGAGGTGGTGTATAGAATGGGTGAATAGTGATCAAAAATATATTTGAACTGCATTTCTGCCTGAATAATCCAACTCTATGATGGCTTAGATTTCAATTTAAAAAAACGCTTAAAAATATGCAACTTGTGAAACAATATCCAGTTTTTAGTCGATTATAGTTTTTTTTGGTTACATTTCCATTTGCCAACTTTCTATGATTTTTATATGTTTTTTTTTTTTTATTTAATTTGTGTAAACTAAATTAGGACACAGCTAAAAACATAAATGTAACCACCCCAAGTCTTCACACTGCCACAATCCACGAAGGGGATATATTTTCCAACCGCTCCGCAAGCACGTCGTTAAAATGACAGTGCAACACTAATCAAATTTCGCCACCCATTGGTAATGAGAATCAGCTTCTCAAGTGTTATATCCCGGATGCAACATAAAAAAAACATTATTCATCGTTTTGGCTGTCGATTCGCTATTGATTGCCCGTAAATTACACTACGACGCTAGCCGAAGAATATGGAATAAAAGAAGCATAAGAAAAACTATAACATTTCGCACGTCGCTGCTCTATCTCACCCTTCGTCCCAAACGCAAAACTCGCTCGTTGATCGGTTTCATTGGCAAAGTATTGCTTTATTAAATTGCGAAGCCAAAGTGGAACCAGAAAGATGGAACAAGATACAACATGGACCCAGAAACATAACTTCGTGTTGGTGGTGGTGTGAAAAATGCGCTTCAAAACTTTAATCGACCAAAACGCCATCCCGTACTGTGTTGGCACCGGAAGTGTTGAGTAGCGATTGATTTTTGGGACTGGTGGGAAGGGGGAGGTTGGCTAAAACTTTGGCAAGCAAAGAATTCTTTGGCCGCCGCAAAACTGGTTAGAAAGATTTTGGAAACGATTTTGGTCTGAATTTAAATATTTCCTCCGACACGCAGCAATAAGTTTTAGCGACGCTGATCGTTCAAGACGTTGGCTAGATGCTGGAATAAAGAAGCGTATCGTATCGAATTATTGGCGGACAAACTTTTTGCGCGCACAAAACCACGACAAATGATTGTATTTGTATTGAATATATTGTAAAGTTTTTTTGTATCTTAAGCTTAGGGAGGGTTGGTAAAAAATAGTTTTCTTAACACGAGTTTTATGTTAAGTTGTGAAGCCCGTACTCCTCAAATAAAAATCAACCAATCTGCGCTGTACGAGACATCATCTATGGTCGAGACAGTCTTGCAAAGAAAGATTTGCATCAGAATTTTTACGTCCAATGGAATTTGTAGCCACACTCATTTTCTTCGCTTACAGGAGCAAGCAGCAATAGTGGGGCAAGAAATATCATCAAACACAAACACACTACACAAACAAGCACAGTTTTGGGGGGGTACGGTGAAATTTGAGAGCGTACACCGTAAAATTTATTACCTTATTGCTTGCATTTGTGCGGCGGCCCATAAACGGGGACAGTATGCAAATAAAACGTTAAATTATGTTTTATGGCTAGAAATTGTCGCCCGCCCGTCGCGTGTATCTGTACCGTGGGCCAGCAACAATGGGGAACAATGAACAGACGGCATCGGTGGTAGAAATGTGCTGTGATGTCATTGGTACTGTCATATGTACTGGCGGGAGAGATTTATTCAAATGGCGATCTTTGAGCATCGATTTACTTTCTGCAAATGTTACAAATACGATATCAAAGCGAACGTTACGCACATTAAAATGATAAGAAAATGTATGCAATTTCTTCGAAGAATTCGAATTATCTTGCAATAAAATATTCATAAGTATCAATTCAAATTTAAACACCAAAGCTGACCATTTCAATTTTCCAAAGCTAATTGTGAGGCAGGTTAATCTAATTTTTAGCGATTGCGCCTAAATGTATGTAATTTCAAGCACAAATTTAACTTTACTATGACGGATTTTACCATTTGTGCCTATAATTGCATACATTTAGGCGCACTTTTTAGTTGCTTTCCATTCGTTCTATGAATCAATTCATTGAGTTCATTGAGGTTGAAATCGGCTTAGGAAATGTGGTACGAGAACCGAGAATAATATAAAACCATTATTTGTATCAAATCTACTAAATACCAGTTAAGTAAAACGCTATATTGTTATTCCGCGCATACGGTAGCTAATAATTAATTTAACGTATACTAGAACATCGGTTTATGATTTGTTTATAAATAATCTGTTGTTATTTACTCCTCTAACATTTCACAATTTCACAACGCATCTAGCGCCTATAAGCAGTGCTGCAAAGGACAGTGTTCACAAACAGTAGTATCCTCTAATCGGTTTTGAAACTCCTGCAAAGGTAACAAATCACTTAAACAATGAACAAGTCCAGTTCGCTGTACGTGTTTGGGAACAGAAGCATATTTTATGTATTTATTAAATAATTCCCGTAAGTAGCAGCTAATCTGGTCGTTCAATAAATTAAAAGCTTTAATTTAATTTATCGAGCACCGGGTCTTGCGTGAGGCTTGTGCTGCTGTTGCTGCTGCCTACCGGAAACAACTGTCTGGGAAAAACAAACTTTGTTTCCCAACCTGCGGTTCTCATCCACGGGAGCTGGTGCGCACTTGAAGTGCGGGCCATCTCACCACACACACACAGACACGCACACTGGCAACGTCAGACTCGGCCCGGTCCAGTCGCTGTCACCCGTACGCATCCGCAGTGATTTAATTTGTTAATTAGAAACGCAAACACATCACGCTGGCCGGTGGAGGAAATGAAGTTTGCGCACCCTCCAAGAGATGTTCCACACCGTTTTGGGTGTGTGGGGACGAACGGGATTTTCATAAATCCCCCGGTGGAGTGGCCGTTCAGTTTCGGCCGTCGGGGAAAATTCGTCATTTTCCCGGGTGGTTGATTTGAACGGCTCCCGGTGGTGGTTGCACGGTTGCTAAAGGGTCAGTGCGCAGCACTGTATAAGTTTGAGTGGTGTAGATGTGCACAGTGGAGGGTATTATGGGGGAGAATAGCACTGAATTTGGGAGGCGGTGAAATGATAAAGACTCGAAAAGTTACAAGGGTCCTCCTAGCATAATCTGCTCGTTGTTGGGAAAACTTTACTTAATAAATCTGCCACCGTACCGGAGGACCGGTTGTCGGGGGGGATAGGGCCGATGAGTTACGCTTCTGCTTTCCTCTCGGCTTACGAACGCCGAAACGTTGGGCAGGACAATTGTTGCTTTCGATATGATACTTCTTTCCCAGCGGAAGATTCACTTGAACAAGTGGATCGTGTAGCTATGGATGATTGTTTGAGTAAACAAAGGAATTTTTCAGCGTCTTTTGATACACGGACACTGTTGTGTTGGCAGAGGGGTAGGGAGTAAAGGCAAGCCAGTGCATATAAAAGTTGGGGAAAGAAAAACGAAAATGCTCCATGTTTTATGGGCCAGCAAGAACGAAAAAGTGATGTGAAAATGTGTCATCGTTCGAGATGTGAGTGAAAATCTGTTGCAGTGATGTGCGACGTGTTTGTTTCCAGTGCTTTTGTCAACGAGTTTGTTGCAACCTAATAAACTTTTGCTCTTTGTTTGTGGCTATTATGTACGAAAAAGTCCATCAAGGGGATATTAGCAACAATTAAAATGAAAAATGCGATGATTTTTGGATCACAATTGATATCAAAATGTATTTTATTGCCATATTGTCTACCTTTAGGCGCTTGGCAAGACTGTCAACGCCTTTATTTTTGTCATTGGCACTATTTTTTGCCAGTTTAGCAGGATCAATGATGATGTCAGTGTGACAGACTTAATTGGATAATTTGCTGTAGAAAATCAAAAAGAAATACTATAACTGGAAAACTCTTAGCTACGATTTTTTTTTATAACTATCATTAAGTGCATACATTTAGGCGCATAGAGAATCACAAAGAACTTAGCCACACGATACATAGAGCAAACAAACGATATAAAAATTATAGTTGAATGCTTTTCCTGCGTTTAATTTTCAACTTAAATTCAAAGAGCAAACATTTAAATGTGTCAAACCAAAAGCTGTTCGAGTGGGAAATCTGGTACCCACAACCAAAACAGACGGAGCCAACCCAATAACCATCCGTACAGGGATGTGTGTAAGAAAAGAAAAAAAAGCAACAAGCTGCATGAGCCGATGCCAAAAACCAAAGCCCCGAGACGACATATGTCGTCAAGTGACACCGCCAATGCAAACCAGCAGACGACAAGCAGAGACTTCCGACAGTGTCCGACAATGGCATCGATCCTCACGTCACATACGTTTGCAAAACCGCTCGAAAAACCGACAGAAGCTGTTGGCAACAAGGCCCCATCCGTTTGCAACTCACTCGAACGGTGCGCGGTTTGCATCGATTTGGAAATTGAAATTCGGTTTTTAATAATTTTAAGTGCACCATCGTTCATCGACACTATCGAACCGGGAGGAAGGGCTCGTTGTCATCGAGGCCGGCAAGGGGCAGCATGCACAGATTTTGGCATGACAAACCCGCCCGCCCGACCACACATATGAAAAACTATAATTTTTATATATGAAATCTGCCATCAAACGCAAGGATGGGTCGAGTGAGAGGAGTACGGGGAAGCAGTGTGAGGGTATGGAGTGTGCGTGTGTGTCAAGCGGACATTTTGCGACGTTTGCGGAACGAAAGGGAAGAGCGCTGGTAGCGCGGTGGCATCGGTTTTTATCGCACCAAATGGTAAACAAGAAAGCATATTCTCCATCAGGAAAATTGGCAGCCCCCGACACATACACACACACATGGTGAGCAGGGAAACGTTTCTTTTCCCCATCTTGCTGCCGTTTTTCCTTTGTATACCGATTTCCTTCTCTGTTGTGTTAATTCGCACATACTCTGTACCAGCGTGCAACAAAAAAAAAACAACAACACAAACGCCGAAATGGTGGCGCCCCGCCAATGTCAATATTTGCACAAAACGGTTCACTTGGAGGGCAATTTTCCGGGTAAGCGTTTAGATCCGGGAAGAGCAAACAGCGCGCGAAGGGGGTGGTAAGATAAGCGGAAGCATTTAGCGAATGAAAATTTCAATGCTTGGCCGAAGATATTCCACTGTGTGCGGATGATAAACGCCGTGGCGATGGGCGATGAAGGATGAAACATAGAAAAGGGAAAGAGGAATACGTTAACCCCATTTGGTGTGCTGTGCCGAGCGGGAAAATATGAAGTGCTAATAGGATCTGGCTTGTGTGCCGGGCTGAGGCGAGCATGATTGACGGCTAATAGAGTGTGGCGGCAAGCGCGAGGGGACCGCATCTATCTCGACAATGTGCTCACTGTTTGCACAAAGGCTCGCCGAGCGCCGAACAGGTTGCTTACAACACCGATCGAGAGCCGATGGTTTGGTTGTTGCGATGCAGGAGAAGCTGTTAATTCTGGCAGCAAACAGCGGTAATGTCAATACGGCCGAAACTGTGCTGCACTCACTGTGGCCAGCGAAGAAAGGAAAGTTTACTCATATGGCACTAATCGAAGACTGATCCGGGTGATAAAATTAGCTGCCAGGAAAAGGGTGAGTTAATGTAGTGTGTGTGCTTTAATTGAAAGGTAAATATGGAAAGTATTTTTAGACTCATTCGATGGTGAATGATATACAAAAATTACGAAAAATCATGTCAAAAATGTAACAAATATAAATTGAAGATTAAATAAACATCATTAAAATAAATAAACATCAATAAAACAATAAAGAAGAATGTAAAAAAGACGCCTAAAAGAAAATGAAAAGAAAGACGAACGTTAAAAACGAAAAATAAAAGAATAAATTGAACTAAATAAATAATTGATAAATCTATTTCGAAAACATTAATGTGTGATTAAACAGACTAAAAAAATTGCAAAAAAATAAAAATAAAAATGTTAAAAAAAATTAACTTGAGTAACAATTTAAAAAGCTAATAGCGAAACTCATTAAATTTAAACAGAAAATACGAAATAAATTGTTGAAACGTTTACAAAAATCACCCCTTGCAGGATAAATTCCAACCATTCGCCAAGGAACTCGTGAAGTTGATAAATGAGCGAATAGAAAATAGATTAATACCATCACGCTTTACCATCACCGTCCACCATCCAACTCTCCACACTCTGGAGCAGCACTCCGATGTAACTACTCATTGAAAAGGAATTAATAGGCAAGTACACGGTAGGGATTCAAATGGAACCAAATGAACACGGCGGCGTACAGTAGAGGGGCAAGATAGGACCAAAACAGCACAGAACAAATGATTTATGAACCTCCCAGCCAGGGCTCAGGGTTTGCACACAGTCGCCTTTTTCTGCAAAGCTGCGCTTTATAATCGAATTTCGGATGGCTCGATAAGTGCTTGTTCCTGGGGGGGGGGGGGTGGAACACGGAAGCCAATGTCCGCGAAAAGCGGCGATCATTAATAAAAATTATCCAGCACTCGAGTACGATAAGACAACATTTATTAAATACCTTTTGGGTGAGTTTGTGTATGTGCACTAATGTGTGTTTGTGTGCTTTTTTTTACAAAGATTGCTTTGCTTTTGGCTATACATCGAGTGAAGAGTTCGTCGCTTGTACTATTTATTCTAACATTTTCCCTCCCATGCCGGGAGATCTTATTGCGCGCACCATTATTGTTACCATGGCGCAAAACACACACATACCTACTCGGTACACGCACATTCGCTCGGTGAAATACATTTAATATCACATTTTAATAATTAATACATATTTTTGCATTTAATTTAACATATTCTCTCCTTTCAATCATTCCGCGAGTGCAAATGCATGTCGCGCGCACCAGCTACGCGAACAATACCCATTATTCCATGGCACATGCTGCACATGCCGAAAGAAAACTCCCTCCCAGCAGGGCAGAAAAGAGACCACAATGATCTGGTAGTAGGGTGGCGGCTTTCGCCTGCCAGCTCTCCTTCCTTGTGGGAGAACGAGAGCACGAGCAGTTGCTGATTAAAACATATTTTAATCACCACCCGGCGCGACGCGGAGCTCGATCAGGCGCCTTTGTGTGCCAAAAATCGCAACAGATGTTCATCCCACTGCTCGCGTTATGCAAGCCGTCCCGGGGAAGCGATGTGAAGGTGCGGCTGGTGGTGATGATGGTGCTGCTGCTGCTGCTGCTGCTGTTGTTGTTGGTGGCGTGAAGCTGCTGCACCCTTCCCGTTCGCGCCCGGCGGTGCCTTCTCGAGCAGATCGCCCGCCTTGTCCTGGTGGGCGGTCATGTGCCGGGTCAGGTGGTGCCGCTCCCGGAAGCTCTCGTTGCACACCGGACACTTGAGCTTGTCCTCCCGCTTGCGCCGGGCATGGTCGTGCACGTGTTCGCTCTTGTGGTGCGACCGCATATGGTACACCAGATCGCTCGTCATCCGGAAGCTGATGTTACACTTGGCACACACGTTCTGCGCCGACAGCGTGAACGTGCTCATGGCGGAGGGCAGCAGCGTGGACAGGATGGCGGCGGCCGCCGGATTGCGGATGATGCCGTCCACCGCCTCCGGGATGGGCGGGGCAGCGGCCGGCCCGCCGCCAGCAAACGGGGGCAGTGCGAACGGTGGAACGCCCGGGAAGTAGCCTGCGCCGGGCATCGGCGTATCGGACGGATCCGCCGGACGGTACAGCATGGGAAGGGGTGAGCCAGTGGCCGCCACGGGACCGCAACCGTTCGCTTTCGCGGACGGGGAACCGGCGGCCGGGGCTGACGGGCTACTGCCCGGGCTGGGCGACAGGAACGGGCCGTACTCGTACGATCGGAAGCCACCGCCGACCGAGCCGGTCTGCGAGCTGGACGGGCTGATCGAGATGGGTGGACTGGTCGAGGGGCAGCTGTGCCGGTCCGGGCTGAGCGGGGGCAGCGGCGAATCCGTCGGCACCGCGCTGGACACCTTCTGGAAGGCGCTGCGCTGCACTGCGTCCGTGTCGCTGCGCCCGAACGCCCCGAACGGATGCTCGTAGAACCGTGCGCCGGTGTTGAACAGGTACGCTAGCCGCTCCTCACTGCCCACCGGCGGCTGCAGTGGCTGGTGATGGGGATGATGGTGCTGCGGGTGCTGCTGAGGATGGTGGTGGATGAGAGCACCTGTATGGCGCTCCACGGCCAACCCATCGGCCACCAGCAGCGCTCGCTGGCGGCCCGCGCTCAGCATGTCCAGCGGAAAGTGGCGCTCGACTTCGGGCGAACGGATCGGGCTGAAGCCACCCTTCACGGACAGATCCTCCGACTGGGTCGAGTCGCTCTCCACATCGATGGTGGGGGATGGTGGGGCTGGTGGGAGTGGCCGTTTGGCGGGCTTTGCATTGCGCGTTAGCTTCTCGTCCGGCAGCATCAGAAACGCCACGTCGAAGGAGCGCTTCGTAGTGGTTTTGCGGTCGTTGGTTAGTTTGCTGGCGACGGCCACGTGCTGGTGCAGGTGCTGATGGTCCTGGTGATGGTCCGGTAGGGGTGGTGCTATCTTCACGTTCATCCGTGACTGCTTGACGTCCATCGTCATCGTTTGGGCGGCAACAAAGTAAAAGTCCAACAATGTTCACAACACGGACACTTGTAATCACTACAATCTACAAATGCCACCGTTCCACGTTTTGTGCGGTTCCACAGTTCAACACGTGTCACAGACACACACACGCACACACACACACGCACACTCTTCACTCTTTGCAAGTATTTCGTTCAAACACAAACCTCACAAGACGGGTCACTAAAATCGCTTGCTTCTTCTACGAGCGCTACCGAAGAACTGAACCATCATCGATCCTGGCCGCGCGCTGTGTCCTGTCCGCTCGACAACTCGTCGAGTTTTTGCAAGTGCCACACCAGCACTCACACACACCCAGCCCAGCGGAGCATGTGTTTGGCCACGATTGGTGCAAAGGGAGCAACAGAGAGGGAACGATCATAAAATCAGAAACATATCGTTCCTGAGCCACACGCTCACATAAAATGGTGAATCCTTGCGTCCGGTTTTTCATCGAAGCGCATGGTTTCTGTTGTCGGCGGTCTGCGACGCTGTGAACGAGCGAGAGAGACAGAGAGAGAGAGCGAGAGCGTAATGTACATAAACATAGGGCACGCCACTACCCCGCACTCCCTTTTGCGCAGCATAGGGTTGGAAAATATTGTCCCTCATCATTTGCTCGGCTTTCTCGGCGGTAGAAAAAGGGAGTTTTTCCCTATTCGTAGCCTTTTTTTTTTACTTCCCGCTGGGTGGGTATGATGTTCGTTCCTTTTGCCCTCCGGCTGCTTTGTTTCACTTGTTTCAAAATATGGTTCTCGCGCGAGCGGGAAAGCAATGAGCAGTGAGTGTGGGCGAGAGCGAGAGAGAGAAGAGTACACATCAACCAACACAAGGGCACGGATTAATGGAAAACGCGGTTTAGGGCTAGGAATTCGTCCTCCAGCACGCAAGCGCATGTGTTCGCTTTTCCTACACAACACAGGCTGAAGGGAATTTTCTTCCCCAAAAAGGAGAGGGATTGGGGGGGGCCTTTGGGTAAAAGAGAGTCCCAGGCAAGACCCATGAAATAGCAATAGAAGAAGCTTTTGGTGCATTTTTTTTTCTTTGCTTTCTTCTAACGTCAGCATATTTTTGAGTCCTCCGAACGTACCGGAGCATTCCAGCGCACAGCAAAGCCGAAGGTGGTATTGGTGAGCAGTGGGTCGCGATGTTGAGCAGCTTTTATGTACAATATATTCCCTCCGCACTGCTGCTGGCGTGGCAAGCTGCTGATAAGAGAACATGGACGACATTTTAGTGTTTCCCTTGGTCCCTTGGTTCACTACAACGCATCGAAAAGGCTCTTTCTCTCGCTCTTGCCATCGTTCTCTTCTCGCTTGCACCAAAGGTGCGCTTTCATTGCGTTCGTAAAATAAAAGGGTGGAGCATATCGGTGCAGCCCCCGAAAACAGGGGGGGGGGGGGGGAGTGCGCGAGCATATTTGCGTTGTAAAACGTGTGGAGGTTTTTCACAGCGAAAAGAGAGCCCCCCCCCTCCCTCTCCTCTTGCAAGAATGGTGGATTTAGTTGTTGGCGGAAAAGCTGCCGCTTTTAAGCACCGCAACGATGGCGCTTATTGGGCGGTCGTCAATCGTGCTCGCATGTGTGTGTGTGTGTGTGTGTGTGCCAAAGGAGGAGGACGCGGTGTGGGACGCTACTTTATGTTCTAGATCTGTTTCGCTGGTAGTGAAAATGTGGCAAATCGGTGGAAAACATGTTGTTTCGATACATCAACCAGAAGCAGCGTGCTGGGTTTTGGATGTTAGGTTTGAGGAAGAGGGTTGGGAAGGAAAAGGGGGAAGAATGTCGAGAATGTGTTGCGTTTCGTTTGCACAGCCGCGGTCAAGTGTGGTAAGATGATGCTGTACGGCGCTGTACGGTGGTGTGCGGTGGATGAAGGACGCGTATTTATTTGTTTGCTCACCTATGTACCACGTTTGGTGGGGCATGTCATCATCAACACACACACACACCCAGGCACACACATATTCCGGAAGGATGCTGCTGGCATATGAAGTGATAAGAAAGATTGAGGGAACTGCTCCATTTTTTTGTCGTCGTTGCTTCGCGTATGAGGACATAAAATAACGCCCGAGCACGTGTGGTGGGTAGATTCAGCACATCTTGTGCATAAGAAAATGGGGTACTCCATTTTGTTTTTTGTTTGCTGGCAGCTTCGGTGGGAAGACGGAGGGAAGTGTCACTAACGAGACATGCACAGCTTTTTCCAACCATAATCTAATAGCAATTAGAAATGGGGAGATTGCTTGTTTTTTGCTTGCTTGCTTGCATCGCCTCTCGACCATGTGGAGACGAACTTTAGTGCTGAAAATGCTGGTTTTCTTGGGTGGTGTAGATGATTGCTAGCCTTGTGTTCGTGAGTAACATGTGCCCGAGCTGGATGATAAAATCACGGAGAATATGCACTGAAAAGGTTGTTACGTTATGATTGCTTCGAAAAAGAAGGTGAAAATAATGTCTTTTCCTTTTATTTTTAATATTATTTTTATGTCACAAATGTTTTTATTAAACAATTTCGATTCTGTTGAGCTTATGAACATTTTTGTGTCGAAATGACAATGTGAAATCCTTATCATATTATTAAAGATCATTATTCATTCTAAATAAAACAGGAAAGCATTCAAAAACACAATGCTGCATACATTTAGGCGTATATTAATGCAGTTTTTGTATTGTGTTAAAAAATTCCTAAAATGATTATTCAAAATCAAATATTTCAAATAATGAACGTTCTTGTTCAAATCGATTTTTCATGTACCACACAAGTGTCTGATAATTGCCTGCAGGAGGCGTACTCAATTAATGCACTATTTAACAAGGAACATCCGTAAAACCGAGTCCATATGGTTGCCGGAAATCTCTGGCACTTGATGTGGCAAGGTCGGCTATGCTCCGGTTCTCCTATCAAACCGGGAGATAGTAAATCAAACCCTCGTACGCACAAAACCCTCCCAAATCGGGGAAACAAACAAAAAACCTTGGTCAAAGAAGCTCCGGTTTTTTTTATTCCTGTTGAAGCTGAACAAAAAAAACCTCATCGCATATATGAGCACGGTCTTGGTAAAATGTGACAGATTTTGCCTACCCAACCATCAGCCCAGCGGGCAAGGCAGTGCAATATACGGATCTCGGATCTCGACGCTCGGACCCCCGGGACGATTATCGAAGGCTCAGGCGCGCAACCACTAGCGCATATGCTAGGATTTAACTCCGTGAGCGCATCGTGAGTTTCCCTGCCTGCTTCGCTTGCTCGAAGCGCTGATGCTGGTAGTGCGGTGGGTTAATCACAATTAAACTACCGCAGGGAGGATGATAAAGCGAGCGAAGGGTCTGCCGATGCAGTAGTGAGCCGAATGGGTAAAGTGGTTTGCCGAGCAGCGCATCGTTAATGACCGTCGCAGGGAAGTGCGAAGGGGTGCGATGCTTAGCAGCGTTTCGGCGAGATCCTTCTCATTTTGTGCGGGGTCGGTGCCGACGGGAGGGAAATGATAAAATAAATGCTTTTATAAGCGATTTCCCTCTAATTCATGGCTACAGATTACATATGTGTTAACAGAGTGTAACATGTGTGCCATTGACCACCGCAGCCGGTGCAATTATGGGACGAGTTTGGTGCGGTGCAGGCAAGCAAAAAAAAAAACCGCAAGAGAAGGGATGATAATGCGTTTCCTAGCGAAGGGGGTTAAAGGGATTGTCAGCGCATCGGCTAGGCATAGGCGTTGGGACCGAAACCTTTCGGCCTGTGACAGGTTTTTGCCGAAACTTTCACCTTTTTTTTGTTGTTGGTTCGCTTCACGTGAGAGGTTGCACAAATATTATCTTTCCCCGTCATTTTCCAATGTGTTCCAATGTGTTGGTGGTTTGGAAATGGGATGCAGAAGTTTAGCGCGGCGACAGTACGCGAACGGATGCTGCGGGTCGAGCAAGTAGCATATGGTTCGATTCGCGAGTTTGAAAGATGCTCGCGAAGGAAGTGGGAACAGATGTTACCCACGTACGACGCAGTCTCTCCGTGTGGTCGCTGTCTGGTGGCTGTCAAGAAGGTTGGGATTTAAATCACAATTCTATGATGTGTGGGATAAGGTTTGGGATCATCCGGCGTGGCGTGAATTATGGTTTACTATTTGAGATTTAGTTTTAAAAGTTGATGAAACGTGAAGCGCGCTTTCGTGCTGATGGTTTTGGTTAATATTGGTAATTGATCATTAACGGCTGAAATCAATAGAGCGATCAAGACTCTTACATCAAACAATATGCAAAACAAATGTTGGAGACAGTTTTAAACCCAATTAGGGGTTGTTTTTACTTTTAAATTAAGATTGATAAACAATTTAAGTTTAGAGTTGACTTCATCATTGATATAATTTCATTTAAACAACCAAAAATGTTCTGTGATACGTCTAGTGGTAGAATGTCAACAGGAACTGATTAACTACCTACATCACCCCAGGAACTTGGACCGAATCTTTGTCGATTCTGAAACTTTTTCAAAACCCCTACCGGTCCTCGAACGGATCCAGTATCTTAGTCGATCTGAAACAGGCACCAACCCCTGGTGCTGATCCTGTTCCAGAATCGGTCTCGGAACTGGAACTGATCCCGCACCCATATCAGTTTAAAAAATTGCCATAAACCCTAGAAGACCTGATACTAACGCACAACCCATACTGATCCTGGATTCATACTAATCTGAATTAATTAAGTCGGACCTGGATTAGAACTAATCATAAACTTATTCGAATGCAAGAACTTTACCTGGAAGTGTCCTGTAACAGACAAGAAACGAATCACAATTCTGTTACGGCACTCGAATCAATACTCTGCTTATTATGATCCAGCTACAGGTTACTTGGCCACAATATGTAACCAATCTTGCATCTTTAGTATTTTAGAAACATCGAAAAATATTCTGACCTGAGAACATACTCTAAAGAAAGTATAAACTTATTGAAATTGCTAAGCAAAACAATAACCAACACTATATCTTTCAAAATCTACATCTCAAACCTTAAATGTTCTAAAACCCTCTCCGAATCTCTTCCAACTGTATCAAATACAATTTTAAATTTATTTACTCAAGTAATTTCTACAGTAACACCGTTCCTCCTGCAGTAGACCCTCACACGGCTGTAATGTTTCCAAAATCACTTCAATTCGACCAGCCCAGCTCTTGTACACGCATGTCAGCACGTTTAACCTTCCGCAAACAGCATCCTCGGCACCCCTTTAAAAAACACACACACTTTTCCCCGTCTGTCGCTCCGGAAAGCCCAACAGAGGTGGCACGATATGGCACTCTTCAATCCTGGCACCCTTGCACCCTGTTCGGTAAAACAATCCCCTTCGATTTAGCAAACATCGGTAACTGCCACCTGATGAAGTGTTTTATTTACCGCTACCACAAGGGGTAAACATTTATGGACACTTTAACTTTCGACCCCTACCTTTGTTGTCCCGTGATATCCCGGCAGTGTGGTGGAAGGCGAATGTGCGTTTTTAAACCGTACCAGCGGTACGGAAAGCTGCTACCACCTTTAGGTATAATGCAATAAAAGAGTCATATTTCTTGTCTCGATGAGCAGCCCGACGCGGTGTGTTGAGAGTCAGTTCCGGTAGGGCCGGAAATGCAGTGCAATGCAGTGAAGCCGAGCGTTAACTAGCCTTTGATGTGAGGCCAATCTAAACAAAATGAGTTACATGATGTCAAGATGCACGTTAGTATGTGATTAACTCCTATCGAATCGTAACCGCCAGCAAGTGGAAAGGTGATTGAGAGGACATTAAGTGTTTCTGGTTGACAGCAGCGTTTGGCACAAATGTTTGACTATTTACGTTGATTGTGAGTTATCGAGCGTGATGTTTTTTACTTCTTCACAACAACATAGCGAAATCGTTGGAAGTAATTGGTATTATTCTGCATCAGTTTTAGAGTTGTTGAAACTGCAAGGGACTTCAACGAATTGCTACATTAAATATTAACCAAAAAACTTGAATGTAGCATCCATTGTTGAATTGCCAGGTGATGTGGGACTGTTTATATTTTGGAAAAGTTACATACTACTCCTTATTCAAGCTGAATGTAGTAAGTAGATGAGGTATTAATAGAAACAGTTGAAAAGTGCTTAAAATCAGTGAATTATTAGCAATTGAATATAATTTTGAAGTGCCGCAATAAATACAAAATTGATGTTATTTTAGCCTCGTGCTTTGATTTCCATAATTGACGCCATGAAAATAATGGGCTGTTGCAGATTTTTGTGGCCTATTTCCCATGGTTACTTACCACCAATAAGTACAACAAAAAATGCATAATGAACGCTAATGGTAATAATAAACATGTAAATAAACAGGAAAAATGGTTCAATTGTTCAATCGTACACTACAAAGTCACCTTCGACCGCCGATAGTCCAATCGATAACGAACGCTAATTTCTTCCGCAAACGACCACACAGAGAAATGGCCACGTTCTTCCCACACCCACGCAGGAAACCCGATTATGTGAGCGGGCGGGGGAGAGTTAAATGTTCCATTTTACGATGGCAGCTACCGTCATGGGTGCGAAAACTTCCCATGGCTGCCCTAGACACACAGTGTCAACTGGTAAAACATCAAACCGAAGCTTGCGGGCGCCATTTACACGCGAGTGAAATTTTGCGTAAACATTAGCATTCAAATTTACACCCACGCGGCTGCCGGTTGCATTTCCGGACGCTTGAATTTGACTTTGTGTGATTTTTACTGTCCGATTTCAAGAACGGCTCCCCGCATTACGGCTGTCGCAGGATGCGGAAACTGTAATCCAATTCCGAAACAAATTCGCCCCATCCCGCGCGCGTAGCAATGTCAGCGACCACTGCACCGGAAGCTGGGTGTAAGGCTAATTCAATTACCGAGCTGGACCTTCCTGGGAGCTGGGGACGGAACTCGCGAGCTTGCAGGCAAAAGTTGCTCCTTCCCTTCTTTCCGTTCGCTCGCAGTAATCGATGAAAGGACACTCTTGCGGTGTTTTTTTCTCCCCCCCTGCTTGGGCAAATGTGTTGTTCAGCACAACGCTGGGTTGGAATTTTGCACGGTTCAAAGCAAATCCGGTTTGAGTTTAGGTCCGGCGGTGCGTAATGCGTGTCTGTTTCGCTTTCCAACCGGAAGGGACGCTCGATCCCTTTTCCACTGCTAGCGGTGCTTGAACGCCGCAACAACGAAGCGTTACGGCCGGCGGCGATTGTTGGATGAAATTTATTCCGTCACGGATTTTATGTTTTTAAATGATCTTGTTATAATTTCATTGTCCTCTGTGGTATGCGGTGGATGTGCAGGATGTCGTGTTTTAAGAGTGGGGGAGTCGCTTGCTGCTGTTGAGATTGTGCGGAGCTATCGGAGCGGTAGTTTGGGATTTGGCGGGATTTTCGCGCGATTGCGGCAAAGCTACTGGGAAAAGTGGCTCGCTGTGCTGATGGATGAAGCGACGATCCTAACAGATGGATGAGACACGCTGATCGTCGCCAGCAGGGCGATGTCATGTGATACTTGCCATCTTTGGTTGCATTAATAACACTTGACATTTTAACCCTTAGTTAGATAGTTTTTTTTCAGACATTTTCGTAGGTATTATTTACAATTATCAGTATTAACATGAAATATTCAAGTTCAATAATACATAAACGAAGAATATCGTTAATCAACTAACAAAAAAGGCTATTTTGGTGAGTTTTAAGCAAACCGAGTTAAGTGGTTTGCATAATTTAGGGCGCGATGCACAACCAATGATTCGATATTTATAATTTTGATGTTTAAAGTGAGTTGTAGAGAGATACAGTTTTCCACAATTCATTCATTTATCTAGTTTTTATTCACTAACCACAACATACAATCCATGAAATTCATCAACCCTTCAAGGGTTAGTTGCTGCAAAAAGGTACACAGAAACAGCACGGTGTCAAAATATGTGAGCTGTTGTCGGCGCCTGGTCACGCGTAATAATCTAAATTATGTTTTTTGAACCCCGCACCCCGTCCCCGCGGACAGTCAGTTGAAAGATGTCATCTGTGTTGTTACCCCGACGAGGCAGCAGCAAACACGGGAGGGTTCCGGACGAGTGTCAATCGCTGGACCCCGCTATAGTAGGTACGGGATTTTGGTCTTGCCTGCCATTTTAGGGATCATGTACTGATTCCGCCGTCCCGTCCGGAATGGGGTGAAGTGAACAATTCGTCACCAATTGAATTAGATGTGGTACGCTCTTGTAACGCTGATAACGAGGTTGGCAGATGAGCCTGCGGTACCCCAGGTTCAAGTAGGAAACCATTTCCCAGGATTAGGCACTCATGCGATGCAAATTCCGGCCCGATGCTCGTTTGACACATTGATAGTGCGTTGTGAAAAGACAACGTATATCTCAAGACGAATCGATTTGCGTACACGAATATGTTGCCTCTCCTGGGGAACACGTGATTGAATTTCACGGTCCCCGAGTGACTGTAGAGATAGTCACGAGACACAATGCGGGGTTATTTTTTTTTCGGTGCGTGTGCTAAAGGAAGTTATGTTTTATGAGTGTTGTTAGCCATTTTTGTAATCAGATTAAGTCAAAATGCATGACTTTTGCTAATAAGGTCTAATGAATGGAATGATATCTTGGCACGATTCTGAAATTGAAGGATACGGTCCGATTAGGAGGTGTACATACATTAATAATACTGTGAGAAAATTGATACTACTATACATAGAAATTGTCTCATCATCTATTATTACCTGTTCTGATATATCAGTTTCCTGTCTTGCACGAAATACTTGCCGTTGTTGTGATGAATAACCTTAATCTGTAGTCTTTGAACCTCTCAATGTCTGTCTCATCTCCAATGATTTAAAACTTCCCGAAAGATACAAGATCTAAGCTGTCAATTTGATCCACTAACACAAACAGTGGATCAAATTGACAGCTTAGATTATTCCCACCGCCAATTTCTGCTGCTATTCCTTTCTAACAATACATCCCCATTGTCGTACAACTAGGTCAACCTATGAGAGTACTCTATGCTCACCAGTCCTGTCCCGAACAAGCTCAACATCGTTCAAAGTAAGATTATTGACAGCGTCCATGGGGCGTCTCTTTGCAGCATGATGTAGCACCAAACAAGTATTCTCCATTCCACAAACCATCAACATCACTCCAAACCAGCGAAACCCTCCCCAACACACACACACACACACAGCTACCGATGGGGGAAAAGGTCGAAACTCAATAAACTGACAATTTGTTTATGCTAAAACACGATAATACACTAAATAGCCGGTGTTTTGGGATTTGATTGCTGTTTACACGGGCCGTTGCAGCGGCTGGAATGAATATTTAATAAACTCTCACTCCCTCTGTGCTGTTTGTTCGGGGCGGCGTAAACATTATGCCCCCGGTTTTGCGGTTCACGGTGAGCAATGTTGAGCCGCCGCGCACAGCACAGCCACCACAGTCCAAAGTGTCCGCAAACCCCTCGGAAGGATGTTTGCGCCGGTTAGGCGGGATATTTCCCACGTGCTCTTCAGGTATGTGAACACACCAGGCAGCAGCTCACAACCACGGAGGGGACAGTTTTTGATGAATAATTTTCCCACCGCACTTGCCTGCTGTCGGGCGCGTCTAGTGTATTGGACTGAGCTTGTTGTCATCACCTGCTACCGTGCAGGAATGGGGAACGTAAGGGCATGGAAGCGAAAATGTTGTTATGTTGATGGTATGGTAGAGCAAAATTTGCATACATTTGGATGCTCTGTTCCATACTACATGGAGAAGAACAATAACCAATTCTATAGATATCTTTGTTTTGGTTGTAGTTTCTTTGATTTAATTAATTTTTTTTGACAAATCAACCTACATTATTGTCAAAATTTAGCTTAGAAAATAATTATGTTAGATTAATAAATGCCGTTGAATTTTATTATCAACTAACATGTAGAATATCTCTAAAATGAAAGATAAAATAATCCAGGATAAAAAAACCTTTTTTTCTGCAGTCCTTTGCCTGAAAAAATAACGAGAAATAAAAAGAATGTTCCCCACTTGCTAGTCAAATTGCTTCACCAGCATTGCGGCCTACGGCTAGGTAGCGACACTGTTCTCATTACGTATTCATAGACACAAATTGGAAAACATTAGAACCCTTCGGCAGGTGTCTGTTAGTGTTGGCGTAATAATATTTTCCCTAATCGTTTCCGAACTTACGTTGTTTGCGTTGTAATCAAATCTGTATCCTTCTGTGAAACGTACACTTGGATCTTGCTACGCACATGCCGGCAGATCTGGTTTGAGAATACGTTTGGAAGAATCACACGCTAGATACATCATACGTATGTGATAGCAAATCAAAATTTAATACAAACCTTTAATGAATACAATGTGTAATATTTATATTTACAGTGAATATTTGTACTTTTACTTGTTATCCATAGGATGTAAAACTTTTGTAAAAGTCGAGGCAGAAATGAAGTTTCTTGTTTAGTTTTTTCAATGAAACTGACTTAGATACCATCTAAAAGAATCTAATCAATCGATTTCTAATAAATAAAAAAACAGACTGTAAATTGTCTGCTAGGGACAACCACATTAAATTTTTCTGGTCAAAATAACTACTGCATTTATGAGGATCAAAAATTAGTAACAGCAATGAAAACGTGTAATTGAAACAACGCTGCCACCTAGCGGCGAGTAGAGCAAGCTTTGGGTAAGCGCTTTTCTCCTTAAAGCTTCCTCAAAGCTAAGGACATTTCGAGCAACGATGAAAGGTTTCAGGCTACGCTGAATTTTTCAATATTTTGAAAGGATTGTTGTTGATAGTTTCAAAACTAACTGTAATTTACAAGAGCATCCTGATTTCATTCCTTACAAAATCAAAAACAACTTCGTACCTAAAAATGATGTCAAGATACGCTTTAGAAGTAATCTATGTTATTTATTAACTCACATCCTATTTCAAGTGTGTGGGATACATGTAGTACAATTACCAATAAATATTTTATCTATGATGATTTCTAAAGTAAAAACATACTTCTTGGTCGCAAACTCCTGGCCGCAAACTTCTTGGTCGTAAACTTCTTGGTCGCAAACTTCTTAGTCGCAAACTTCTTGAGCGCAAGACATGCTCACCAGCTCGCTTAGTAAAAATCAACTCATTTAGTAAAACTAAATATACTCTTGAACATAATCAAAAATCTTCAAAACAACAGTCCATCAGATTGAGACCAAATCAACAACCGAGAGATTAAAATGCTTCCTAAAAAGGCAATACTTTACCTTAAAATTTGTTCGATTTGTGTCTTAAAGTAGGTTTCTTTTCATTTACAATGGAAACGATCACTCTTATCTTGGAAACTATGGACCAATTTCCTTCCTGAGCTGCATAGGTAAACTATATGAGAAAGTTATTGCACGCAATATACGTTCTCATAGAGACATTAACAACATCATACCACAGTCCCAGTTTAGTATCTAACCCGAAAAATCAACAACTCACCAGATACATAGACTCAAAACATATATGATAGAAAATCGGAATAGAAAAAAAGTTCTACTGGTCTAGTAGAGAACTAAATTTGGGAAGTTTTTTTTTTCTTCTCGTAACAAGTATGATTTTCCTTGCAATAACAAGATTGCTATCCATTTACTTACAAAAAGATTGTGCAATTCACTCAGCACAGAAAAAAGCAGACAAAGTTACTGCCATTTTCCACTGTGAAGCGCCCCGCCCCTCCCCATCGTTACATCGACCGTGTAATATAATTCGACGGTAGCAATAAAAATGATCAACTGGAAAGGACTCGACGACCGCGCGATCACACCCCCCAATGATGCCAGCAAACTTATTGTGTACGCTTGTGCTACGTGTGTGTGCGTGCAACCATTCCGTCTGCCAGTTTATGGGTAGGTTGTTGAACTCGGCTTACATAATACTGTTGCTGGCGGTGGATGGCTCCTATCCTCGCTGGGAATGGGCGGGCGAGGCCTGGGACGGGGGCAGTAGTTTTCTTGCCAAAAAATGCTACCATCATCATTGCCGGCTCGGGGGAACGATTTCTTCGCAAGGGATATTCTCACTTCCTTGGCTTCCTCCGCCATCCCCCACACATCCCCTTCCCCGTGAGCGTTTCTTCGTTGGGCACCAAAGTTTTCTATCATCCTCGCAATCAACTCTCGTTGACTTTTCCTCTTGATGACGGGCATACAGACCGAGTTTATCTATCCGAGAGAGTGTTGGTGAATGTGTATGTGTGTGCGTGTGTGTTTGTTCATATTTGTATCTTAGATCAACGTCTCTGGAGCTGGAACGATAAACACAAGGACACAAAGAATAACAACAAAAAAAGCGGCGCAGAATGGTTTCAAAGCAATAAATAGTTTTGGCTCGGCGGAAGCGTGCCATAAACCAGCGTACCGATGGCACCAGCGCTTCCTGATCATAGTAAAACCGAAAGCAGCAACTGAGAAACGGTTGCCGGTGGTGGGGTAGAGGAAGCATGAAATGGATGCTGATGGAGGTCGTGGGGTCGAATAATCGGCTCGCCAGCAGCCAGTTACGTTACGGAGCTGGAGTCTGGAAAGAGTTCATGCGCTTTGTGCACCAACCCTTGGGTCCTTTTCGCGCTTTCTCTTACCCAACTTTGCAAGAAAGTAGAGAACAAAAGCGACCTTCGGTACGCATTTTCGTACTGGTGACAATGTAAGTGAAACGACATGAGCCAGCAAGCTCGGCTCGGTTATCTTCGCTGGAGTGATTTGACAAATTATACCAAGCTCGAACTTGTGTTATTGGTGAGAAAGTGCACAGCTCTATGGTGGACATGCAACAATCGGACGAACCAGAGCGGGAACGAAAGAAGTTTTGCGCAATAAAAAGCGTTGCGTTTGCAGTGCGGTTTGCAAATGCATAATGACAATCGCAGCCAGTTTTGCTATTTCACTTGGCGTCAAGAAGCTCTATCACTTGTGCGTCGTGATTACTTTGTAAAAATTTCAATGTTACAATGTCGCCAGCTCAACTGAACTACGCATTTATGTTGATAGCCAAGCGTAAGAGTTTCATGAGATATATTTTAATATTTTTTTATATTTAATTGACATAAGTTACGATAAAAAAGTTCAACTTATGTATTTTTATGCTTTTTGTCTCACCAGTGTTGGTTGTTGAATGTTCCTCAGCTTTTGTTATACCCTGAAACTGTTTTACTGCATCGAAATAATCCAAATCTTTTAATCCAAAATTTTACAAATCTATTGGAATTTCATTTTCGCTTACAAAAGGACTGCTACGACAGACGCAAATGATTATCACATTTAATCATCGCCCCATACACGCTCCAGCAGTAATTTGAGCTCGCTGGTGTAACCCAGTAGCAGCACCCGCAACCCGCTCCTTGCAATGCCCAACCGCGTCCCTGTTGCAGCAGTCCTTTAATGCCGTCTGCCCGGGCAAACACACACACACACACCCACAACTCGCACGAAAACATAAAATCAAACTTCATCAACATTCATCCAATCGAGGCAGTGGCAAACGAAAAAAAGAAGAAGGAAACCACTACGGAATTACACAAAAACTTGTAACCCTACGACGACCACCGCGCGGGATGGGTGTTTGGGAAACCGGGATCCAAACCGAACAACAAACTCCACCGAAACTGTCTGCGAAACTATCCGGAAGGAAATGGAAAACCAAGAGGGAAGAGGGAAAAATCTACCCCCTTCCACCTCCATGACTGGCGCGTCATTTTTCGTCGAATCGCGAGCGAAAAAAGCTGCGTGCGAAAGTGAAGGAACGGAATCAGAGCACACACACACACAGACACAACTTACGCGGGCAGATAAAAACTATCGCTCGCACATACAGCGACTAAACCGTCGAGACAGGTTCGCATCCCCCCGCTTGGGTGGGATCTCCCACGCTTCCGACAAACTACGGAAAGCGCTCTCGCCGCGCGGCGAGAGATGCGAGCGCCGAGGACGAAAGGGGTTCGCACGCCAAGGGGAAAGAGAGCCAAGTCCGACATCAACACTGGCCGGAGGATTTTTGGCGCCAAAATGCGTGTATTGTACAAAATATCGTACGATGCTTGCGACGGCGTCGCTGGCGGGGATGGAACATTATATTGGGGTGTGTTTGGATCAGCGAGGGCCGCCAAAGAGTGGGGCGGGAAAAAATGTGAAAAAAGCAGAAGGCATACAACCCGGCGGGGTGTGTGCGCCGTGGCATGGCGGGAATACTTTGTTTTGTGTTGCTCTCCCCGTTGCAACCGTTGCCTGACAGTTTCCGCTTACGCGGCTATATTTTCATTAGATTTTCTTCGACACCGCTAGATTTCTGCTAAGGGTTGATGTTTAGCATTTAGCCCTGCTCGCGCCCCGTCTCGCTCGGTCGGCTTGACAACCGGCTGCTGTGGGTGTGTGTGTGTGTGTGTGTGTGTGTTTGTGTGAGATGTGTGGCGCGAAGGAAGTCTGCCAAGGCACGAGATGCTGCGGCGATGGATGGAGCGATTGTTGTCTAGCATCAACGCGCGGTCGTTCGGCGGAAGTGTGCCGTTCGTCGCTGTTATCCTCCCTTTTCCCAACCGCCCGGCAAGGCAAAGGGCGAGCCCCATTTTCTCGGAGCTCCGAGTTTTAGGATCCCTAAATTCCATTGCATGGCTATGACTATGACGGTCGGTCGGCAACCATGGACAACGGAGAATGGTTTTATTGAGATTGAGTGTCAATCGCGGCTTTCGGCATCGATTTGATGAATTGGTTGTGGGTCGGGGCCGACATCGTGGACAAAGGCAGCTAAGGCAATAATCACATCGAGCGACGCCATATTAATCATACACCCTCCTTCCCGCTGATCGGTCTAATGTCTCCATTGCCCGGGCAATGAATTGTTTAACAATGGCATCGAAATTATGCTTCGCTACCACACACACACACACAATCAGAAAAAGTGGACTGAAAAGCTTTTACAGGACCTAAACTATCACTAAATCAGCCATTTAACGCAAAAAGGCATAGCGCCGTCTGTGCCGCGCAAGCGATTTTGATTGTTTTATCGCTTTCCTGGTCACGGCACCAAACGGAGGAATTATATACCAATCGTAGCTAGACGCTTGTGTGGAATTTTGTGAACACAAAAGTAAACTACTTTCATGTTTCTTTGCTGATGAAGATTCCTTTCTTCTAAGCTTCCCTATTGTGCATCTTCTATCCAACATTCCAACAACAGAAACAACACCAGCGAAAAGGAGCCTCTAAGAAAAATTATGCATCCACATCCACGCTGGAAATTACCATAATCTTTTGTCTCACAAAAATGCACATTTCCATTCCAATCAATTCCAGTGTCCTGGTACGATTGTTCATTTCACTTCGCCCTCCCCGGTTCGCTGGCCATTTCTTCCCCTTTTTGCCATTGCTCGCCCCGTCCCACCAGGAAACGGACCCAGCACAGACTGCACAGCATTCCATCGTTCAGGTGAACAGTTATGTTACGATCGCAGTTGCGGGAGTTGTCGCCATCGAGAAGAGTGTATACGAGAGGGGTAAAAAAGAGCACACACATGGACACAAATGAATAAAAAATAAATAAAGGAAAAAAATACATCCCAAAACCAAACTTCACGACTTTGCGGAAATTCCACGAACCAAACTAACCGAAAGTAATAAAGCAAAACTGATGAAAATAAAAACACAAATGCAATGCGGCAATACGCCCGGGCCGGTTGCAGTCGCGTTGCTTCTGTGCGCCCACACCCACCCCGAAGAGAAGCAGCAGCAACAATCGCACACCCGCCCCGGTAGAGCGACGACGTGGAGTAGGAGGAGGAGCAGGAGGAGGAAAGCGAACGCATTCAGGCCAAATTTTTGGACACCATGACCATACGTACGGAATGAATAAATTATCACATCAAAAACCCGCGATGCCGCCCGAAAGCATCGGAGCCTTGTCGCCGCCAACACGCCAGACCAATGGAGATGAGGGGAGGGGAGTGAAAAGGGGGAGCGCACGAATGGGTCTGCAGCGCACTAACGCAGTTGCGTTAGTTGCGAAGGCGAGCTGCAGCAGCAGCAGTTGTAGCCTTTTGGGAAGTTTGGTGCCGTCTTGTGCGCACTCACACGCGCACACCCCCTTTTTGCCGCTTCCCGTGCGCCGAAGTTTCCGTATTCCATATTTGACCTTCGTCTGCATGCCACGGAGCTTCTGTTCTCACACTTCTGTCGCCTGTGTCGATGGGGAAAGGGGAAACCGGGGGAGAGCGCCCGGGCAAGGGGGTGTCCCACCTTTCGGGCGTGCGAACGGGAAACCTGTTTTCTCAATCGCTCGATCCAGATGACCGCATTAGGTCGCGGGTGGCCACAGCTCGGCGAGGACGGGTTGCTTGGGGGAATGGGCGGGAAGGGCGGGAGTGGCCGGGAAGGCATTCCCATGGTCAAGATCCAAGGCTATTGTCGATAATTCTCATGCTTCCCGAGAGATATAGGTGTACCGGCCTTCCCCTCTCCTCTTCCTCCTCCTCCAGGTCCCATAGTGATGGTGCGTCTTGGGCCGCGAAACGGAGCTTTCGAAAACGGTCCAGGATATCCAGGCAGGCAAGACGGCTTGGTACGGAAAATGCGTGTGGTACGAACGGAAAAGGTACAGAGCGCTATTGGTTCACTGTTGCTGCCGGAACTGTTGAAGATAAATAGAAATTTTTTATTATTTATTTTATCATTTTATAATTACTAATAGAGTAATTTTGTTCATGTTGTTTTATGATTGATTTCTTCATGATCATGAGACTAGACTGTGAGCGAATTGTATTTTTACCAGTAGAAAATCATCATGACAACACAATTCAAGTTGTGTTGGCGCAACTAGACTGGATTTTACATTTGAAATAATTTTACGCATTTTGATATTGGCACGTTTAACGTATTTATGAAGTCTCTAACGATTTTATCATGTTATGTTTTGTATGCAATTTGACAGTTGGCGGCTGAAAGATGTCAACAATCGATACAAAACCACACGTAAAACTAGGCTCATGTTTTCAGTCAGAAAAAAATGTAAACAAACGTCGGTTTGTCGCAGTCCTAATTAGGTTTTTTCAACTCAGCTCAAGTACGATTGATTTTTGCTTGTCTGAAGGAAATATACTTTGTCGAGGATGTTTAAGAACAGTTTGAATCAATGTTTTAAAATGCATGAAAAGTATTGTAACTCATTTCAAATGAGTATTCTTAATGTATCTTTGTGTGCGTTCTATTGTCGAAATCATCCAACATTGCGGAACGCAAATTGGGTATAGACAACATTCTAATTTCAATCAATGGGCTTATATTAGATATGAGAGATATGTTAGCCATTTGTGAAAGCCAATGAAATAATTAAACCATAATTTTCTATACACAACTGATCGTTTTTGATCGTTGTCGGTCTTATTGATTGTGTAGCAACAATTCGTTTGTTTATGTTTGATTTTTGCTCAAAAAATAGTTTTAATACATCGTGAAACATCTTATGAAGCAGTTTTGAACTATTCTTCAACTTCCTAGTTATCGCAAATAATCCTCATTTATTTACATGTTTCAGAGAATATGTTCAAGCTGCAAATTTCTGGCCATTTAGCTCTGACATTTAGCTGAGTTATTGAGCGTTGACTTAGTTTCTGCTAAGACAAATGGAAAACATTATAAAGCAAAAACTAATTGCAATCCTAAACTCTCGCATTATTCCTAACAAAGACCACTTAGGACGCTCAAAGGCTAAAGTTAGTGGATCGATATTTTATAATTATTACTAATACTGCTTATGGAGTTTGATCTATGACGATACGTACACTTAATCCAGTTCCTATCAAAACATAGTTCAATGCCTTCCAGCATGTTCAACATAATTACCAGAAGAGTTATGGCGCCCTAAACCACATGCTCCCCACTCAACTATTTAGCATAAACATATACGTCGTACGCTTGAAATTAACTGTTTATGATTTTTCATTAAAAATAACCGAACATCCCTACAAACCTCCGTCGCGATCGTTGCCCCCTGTCTTCGCTGTCTCCAGCCAGTGGGCACTGGCAGCAATTATCAGCGCCAAATCGTGGGAGCGTAAAACTGAACCTTCCCATATGGAAACAGTAAGTTGGCGCTGCTTCATCCACAAACAGACAGGCGTACTCACACACATTGTGGACTCGAAAACGCACTCGTTCGCGGCTCTGGCGCACACACACACACACACATCATGTGGCTTGTGTTGGCGGGTGTTGATATGTTTCCCCGTGCAGCTATAAATATTTTTTCTGCAACCTCTCCACCACAACATTGTATCATAAGATGTCGAAAATGTTCGCTCGTCCCCTTCGCTCCCGTCTGTCCATCTACTGATTTTACTTGGCTGGCTTGGCTGTTTCGCTATTACTTTCTTCCTTTGCGGATTCGGTTTTACTACGCCTGCCTGCAGCAACACACCACGTGGCGTACCGTGCATTGCGTAGCGATCGTGCGGGTGCATCGACTGCGTTACTGCGTACGCACATGCACACAAACACACACACATTGGACACGTGATGTAGGGAGAGGGAAAGGAACGATGAGAGGATGGAATAAAATATTTATCCTTTTGTAGCGTGCGCCAAAATTGGTAAACGCGCCGACACGGGTTTGTTTCGCGCACTCGAGATTTTGTACGCCGCCCGGTTTCCTACCAAGCGGCAGTGGGGGAGATTTAAAAGGGTGGGACAACGGCTACATGTGCATGGTTGTTTTGATGCTGTGGCGCATAGCATAGTTTAGGTTCTTCCGCGAACCCTGTTTCGGTTCCCGTACCTCCTCAACCGGCTTGTGGGTGTTGTTGTTGTGGTTTACCCTCTGTGCTAACGGCACTCAACGGAGCCAATGTTGCAACGCGAACGCTACCGCAGCACACGGACAGTTGCGACCTGTTTTACGCGAGCTTGGATGCTCCTTGTGCGTACGCGAGTTCACGTTCCACTCGCTTTCTGAAACAATACGGACGGCATTGGTGGTCAATGTTGTTAGCATCGGGCCGTCGTGAATTTGACCAACTAGAGAACAATCGGTTTGATTTTCGTTTTCGGGCAGAAATATTATTTGTGTATTTTGTATTATTACTTATCACCCTCTGATGATCATTTCAATCGTGTTTGATGGTGTTTTATGACATTTAAATTGTATTAAGTGTCTGAAAATAGCGCTTTGTGGGCTGTAATTTAGCAATTGATTTCATAGGCTTAATCAGATTTGCTTAGAGTTATAATTGTTGTATATTTTATATTGAAGTTTGACAGCTAACATCGTAATGACATCTTAATTTTATCACAGTTAGGACATTAAATATAGTGACTTGAGTTATCGACCATTCTACGTCATATTCTTTAACGAATGTGCTGCAAATCAACTCTAATTTGGTTGACATTTTCTCAATAGTAATACACAAAAACATAGCTTTGAAGGTATTTGTTCGTGTCGAATATTTCTCACAGAGTTTCTCAATCATCAATCTGATATTTCATTTCCATCACAACACTAATTTTAATTTCTTCAGCATGATTTTCAACACTTCAATGGTCAGTGGGCGATGAGATGAGGCTGCAAAACTCCGGTACAAAAATGATGAAATAGACCCATGAAGTGTTGAAAATCATGCTGAAGAAACTCAAAATTATTATGATCAAATTGAAACATCAGGAACTTCCTGCAAGCGCCAAATGCATGGTTTTCTAAGCCAACCTCCAATGTGTACATCATTATTTATCGCTTCCATGATGTTTTTCGACAGCTGTCTCGTGCTATATTTGCATCACAATGCAATTTCAATTCTTCCACATGATTTTCAACACATTACAAAGAACTGTCAACCTCAGTATGTCTGTTTCAACTGTTCAAAAACAGCTTGTGATGTGTTGAAAATAATGTGAAAGAACTGAAAAATGTTTGTGATGTAAATACAACATTTGACATCTGTTGAAAAACATCTCTCAAACGGTTAAATTTTTTGTTGACATTGGAAATTGACTCGGAAATCCCCTGTAACAACGTTTACATTCGAAAGTGACTTGGAAGACCCTGTATTAGTAGACATTGAAATATAACGTAATATAAGTTTAAGTAAGTCTAGCCCTACAACACAAAAAAATCATCAAATACATTCACAGCATCGCAAGTCAACACGCCTAAACCCGCTTCCACTTGTTGACCATCTCGCCCATCGCCAACTCTCCACATCAGCCTCCTCTAGACCACTTTACAGGCCATGGTGGCCACTACTTGGCGCCTGCTACGCGCGCACTTGTGTGTGTGTGTGAACATCGGCAAGCTACGCAATCGAAAACAGGCCTTTTTCTGTCTGCCGGTACTGGACCCGGACCAAACATTGTGCACGGTCGTGCACGGTCAGCGTTGTGCGTTGCCGGAGCATCGTGATCTAAATTTGGTGACTACGGGTCCTCAGTGCTGGGCCCTGCCGGCCGAGGGCTTTGATCTTTGCAGCCCGTTTTGCATAAGCACATAAACGTGCGCCGCACAAACTGACAAGCGCGTCCCGTGCGCGTACGTTTGCGCTTAAATCCTCCCTTTTTTTGTTTGTTTGCCAAGACACCGTGTTCAAATCGCTCCACTGGGGGGGGGGGGGGGTTCGTTCTAGCCGAATTTGGCAATGGTACCGCCGCCACCGTCCACTGTCCCCACCGTGTGCATGTCAGAGCATCTCGTTTGCAGCCCGAAGGCACCGGGCAGCAGATTATTTGCATTACAAAATGTGAGCATCGAGTGCGTTCGAGTCGGTTGCAACTGATAGAGCATAGCGAACGCGCCTAAGGGCGCAAAGGATAAACGTACAAAGAGTAATCACTGTTAGTGCGCCAAAGGTTGCATCAAACACATGCAAAATAGCTCATGAATCACGCATTCCATTCGCTCACGTACATCGCACTGGACCTGCTCGGTACTCAGCTGTACTGAGCCTATATTTTTGGAACGTCTGCGGGCTTAGTCACCCCGGCGGCGCTAAACCCACCCGGTACCCACGTAATTAGCCGTGATTAATAGTCGATGAATCATCATTGACCGAGACACACTGCCGAGGAAGGGCGCTTTTGGTGGCAGAACATTGGAATGCAATTGCTCATGGGAGCCGGAATAGATGGCAGCTGTTTAGATTTCGGCCCACCAGCAAAAGGTGTAACGATGGGAAGAGGCGTTAATGTTAACTGCCCGTTACAGGCTGGTTCGTTTGAAGCAGATAAAATCGCTTTCTTCCAAATAGTGGACATTTTCCTTCCTCATTAAATAGAGCCGGAAAATATAATCCCTCCAAAGTGCCCTCTTCTTCAAACCAACCCGTCAAACACCTAGCGCCTCCATGAGGGGAACGAACATGGACGTCATGTCGTTGGCATTTAAAATCAGTGCGATAGAAGCGTTAGAACTGTGTAAATACAATGTTTCTATTCCTACATTTCCTCAAAATCGAATAATTATTTTCCTTCTACAGCAGATTGGGAACGATTTCTACGAACTTCGAATTTCGGTCAATAAATTCGTTCATCACAGGGTTACTACCCCTCGATCAACGATCACCAGCACACCTTTAAACAACACACGAGCAGTGTGCCAACAGGCTCATCGCACTACTGCCAAACGCTTGGCTTGGAAATAGTAACGATTTCAGCCGAAATCAAGCACCATACTCCAGCAAGTTTCGGCACAACCTCTTGCGAAATCTCTCCACGCACGTAATAAATAAAGCACGGCAAGAAGTCGGGTGGACGCAGCGGAAGGATAAGTAGGCAAATAGGTATTTATTTACCTTTCTACCCCTTTTTGCGTTTTTTTTTTTGCTTCAACGCCAGCATCTTGTTGAGCCATTATTTCCGCAAATTTTACCCCTTATTTTGCGCTTTTCCCCCAATCGGCGCAGCGTTTTGGCACGCCATCCGGGCCAAGTGTCGATCGGTTCCACAGGGCGTGCAAGGCCCATCCGAAAGGGATGCAAAAACACACACACGCACAGCCTTTTACTCCCGCTTCCCGCTGCAAAAATTATACACTCTCCAGGTCTAGGAGCCGATCTTTGCAACGGGCTCGAGAACGCACCGTTTTACGCCCGCTGGCGTAGAGTGTCGATCGCGCACGCTGCGGAAAGTGTAAACAAATGCCGCCCGGTTCGCTCGGGTCATTCCACGGTTCGCGCACTGGCGCCAACGGTGCCAAACCGGAATCGCTGACGTCTCCCGGCGGGATGGGGAGGGCGGGAAAATTCCGCACGCACTCATCGCCGGTCGGTTAGCGGATGTGTGTGCGTGTGTGCAAAAAAAGGAAGGATAGAGCGAAAAAATCGCGGCGAGGAAATCAAAACAAACCGACCGACCGGTGAGAAGAAGAGGCGTTGGATTGTGTGGGGGAAGCTAAGAAAACGTCTACCATCTCTCCCATCAAGCCAACATCAAAACGATCTCGTTTGCGGTTTATGCGCCATGCTAACGGAAGGGGGGGGGGGACTAGAAGGGAATATCGGGAAACGAAAGCAATAGTGTTTGCAATTCCCAGCCCTGTCCATTATCAAGCGTGTGCCGGTGGCGCCTTTCGGGGCAAACATTAGCGCCTCTTTATGCTGCTGTTTCACCGCCCCCTGTTGTCTGCGTGTTTATACGCATATTGCTTAGAATAGCAATAAAATTTTGCAACCTTACTGTTGTTGGTTTGCAAAGCAGTGGGGGGTAGGTAGATGTGGGAAGCATAGTAGCAAGCTATCGAAAGAAGAAAAAAAAAAGACATTGGGAATTATTTGATGCATTTTCTTCACAAATGTTAGTCGTATTAATTTGCAATTAAATTTGAGTTTAACACTCATTTCAGTTGCTCAAATTTTAACCATGCATTATGCAAACAACTAACTGTTGTCGTTTGCTTACAAAGCTCAACACAAAGCTATTAGGAACGGAGTCATCTTTCACACGAACCTACTAACTTTCGCACAAACAATGCAGACAGAGATTCTGTGTATGATGTCCGAGATCTTAAAAGAAGCAGTAAACTCTAGCGGCCAGAAATTGCTGGCAGGATGCGCTGCGTAATGCGATCTTTGCACGGTTGAACTAGAAATAGTCTGCGGCCCCCTTCGCGAGAGGCCCCATTTACCTGTCTTTCCCTTGCGGGACAGAGAAGATGACCCATGCACTGTTGTTCGCTACACCAACTCACCACCATACCGTTTGACCTACCGCGGGTCCGTTTAAGCCGGTGGCGCGCGCGATCTACTTTTCCCTTCTTAAAACCGCACTAGACATGACAGTGAGTCAGTAAAGTTCGGCCGAGCAAAATGTAAACATATGAACGGTTTGTGCGCCTTTCTTTTCTACTGCTGCTGCTCGTCGTGCCCGTTCCCCCGGCTACGGTTTGCCCGGATGGGCAAGTCATGCGGTGGATGATTCGCAAAACTCAACATCCCCAGAGGTAAACGAACATTAAGAACGGGAGCACAGCCAGTACCATGGCCATCATTACGGGGCGGAAAAATGGGCAACAACTTAAACCCGAGAGCGGATCGGAAAATGAAGCGATTAAGGCACGGTGGGACAGAGTCACGGCGAGACAGCAAACAAAACAGTGGCGGGAGAAGGTTGTGAGAGAGAGAGAGAGCAAAAGAAAAATACAAATACACATAAACACACACACACACATCTCGTTTGTGTACGGGCACGCACACGAACAGGTAGGATCAGGTAAAATCTGTTGCAAGCGAAGCGTCACCGAAAGAAATGGTGAGATCGTAAATATTTCGTCAAAATAAATTTGTCATTAAGCTGTCTTTGGCTGCAAGTTCAGAATTTCAAAACAGCCGCACGGTGGAGGGGACACACCGGGTAAGAATGGGGATGGGAAATGAAGAAGAGCACAACACAACAAGAAGGGCGATGAGAATTGCATACGCAGACAGATGGAAGAAAGGAAATTATGAAAATAAAAGCGAAAAGAGGCTTCAAGCAATAAGATGTTAGTAAATCATCTTTTTTGAAAAACACACACATAATGGAATATGAATATTAACAATTAAAAATAAATATTTATAAAAAATGTGATAATTGTTACACAAAAATGGAGAACAAAATCCCAAAACAACGGTCCCATCGGGCGAACAGCAAATAAGACTAACAACTAATGACACCAAACACTTCTTCACGTTTTGTTCTGTTCCAACCGAACCCTAAGCTTACTCCCAAACAATCATTTAAAAACTCTCCACTGCCTTAGTTACCATTTTAGTGCCTTAATAATGTCCTGTCCTTTCTCTCTCTCTACCCCCACTAAAAACTCCTCCAAAAGCTGCCAAACTACGACGACAGGCTAGTTGTGTATCGCAGTATCGCCGCCTGAGTCACCGGCCGATCAGGGCCGTCTTGATCGGTCCGGTTTGGACGTTTTCTGAATGAAAAATTCTCAAATTACAAAACCACCCCACCACAAGTGTGGGTGGCAGCCGATGATGATGATGATGATGGGAAAGAAGAACACACGCAGCTCAGCTCAGCGCGCATCGCCGATGTTACGAAACGCAAACGAGAGGCACACACAAAAATAATGAAATCGTTAAGATTTGCAAACGGTGGAGTCGCGCAGGTCCGAAAACACTGCCGACTGCCGCTTATATATTGCTCATTCAATGCCTTGCTGGCGGCACACGGTTAGCGCAAAGCAAAACGGTGGTCAGTAGAGCAGGGGAAGATGGTGGTGGGTTGCAGAGAATAAGAATATTAAAAAAGAACAGCGTCTGCACGCATTGCATGTGCGCATCGGTGCGACCGCCAGACTGGCCCGCTCGGAGATCGCCCCCGCCCCACTACACAGAGCTGCATCGGATCCTCTAACCCCCCCCCCCCCCCCCCTTCTCTCCGCCCTTGTATCTTTCTCGCTATCTCGCACACCACTCGAGGACAAACTTATGACGCTTATAATTCAGCGAGAAATTTATTGCAAGCGCGCTCCAAATCAGGTGCATGCGCCGTGCACCGTCCGTGGGATTCTGTGCCGGCGTCACGAACCGAAGAATGGAGCTGGAGATATGGACACGACGGATGGATGGAGTGCAACGACGAGTGCAACCGTGAATTCGTAAGTGGTGCCCGCTACGGTCCACGCTTTAGTGAGCAGGCCAGCTTAACTAGATTAACTAATTCGGCTGCGTCTTCCTACCGACCCGGGGGGGGGGGGCGTATTAAAATGCGCTAATGGAAAATGGTCTGCAGCAAAAATCTTAAAGCAGCATGACTTAAAAGAAGACTGTTTTTCACAAACTTAACGGCGGCCGTCTGCAATCCTGGGAAAAAGAAAAGCACCTCCCGCACTTGCACAAATGGTCATTCGTTCTGGGAAGGCAGGTTTTGCCTGGACGAGCAGCATGAAGTGCAGATTGGAGTGGATGAGACGCAAATTTGGAGGATTTATGATGCAGCAATGTGTTCTTACAAAAAAACGGGGGCTAAACAAGGTCATAACCATTTAAGTCAGTGAATCGTTGCAATATTTGTGCATGCATACAGCGAAAGGTATCTTTGAACAGAGCTGATGGTAGATAGAAAACGAAATATTCAATTCAATTAGAGTGGGGACGGAATAGATGCACCAAATTATGTGAACTTCCTTGACACTAGCCCAACTTATATATGATCAGGTGTAATTATAAGTCTCTTAATAATACTGAAGATAATACGTTTATGTATTTGTATTAGTGATGTGCTCTCTGGAGCGTACCTACGACTCTGATTCGACTACGATTATTGGTAGTCCGATTCTGGCCTCGGCCTCGGCCAAATCGGAACCACTAGTAGCACCCCGAATCGGATTCGTCAGGAGTCGGAGTCTCCGTCCGAAATCGGAGTCGGAGTTTCCATCCGAAATCGAATTTGCTTGCGGAGACTCCGACTTCGGATGACTTCGTCTTTGACTTCGGACGATTCCGGAAGACTCCTAATCCGGACAACTCCAACTCTGACCGACTCCAACTCCGAAGGACTCCAACCCTTGACGATTCCGGAATCGAATTTTGCTAACTTGACTCATCACTAGTTTGTATCATTGCAAGATCTTATTCCTCCGTATTCTAAGGCATTCTTACTGGAAAAATTCAAATGGCAAATGGTATCTCTTTTACTCTAAATAAGTATGCCAGGAATATAACTAAATAAGTATTCATGTTTCATAATTACCAAAGTTTGCGGAATTCGTTAGCTGCGATGTATTCCTCAATCTTCTCGCTTAATGAGTATGATCGATTTTTTTTTCGGGTAGAAGCATATGATCTTGCTACTATTGTGCAGGGATTCAATCGGTGGACTTCTTCAGCAGGTCAGGCTCACAGTACAGTCTGACATGTAAATAACTACAAGAAATGGAGAGCATGGAGAGACACCAGGCATTAGATTTGTTTGAAACATACAGTTGGAACATAGGTGATGGTCGCAAGATCAGTTTTTTCGGTTAATAGATACAACTTTACGCCTCTGGAAATAGGTACAGCTGTTTCTAGAAAGTAATCTCTTGCAGCTATGATATATTAAAAGCCAAACCTATTAGACCAATATTAAAGTAAAGAGCAAAAAAACGATTAGAATCAACACCCAATCGCTTATGCTTAGCTTCGAGCGCTATCCAACAACAGCACGAAACCTCAAATCTGTTCTTGAAGGCCACTTGAACCACTTGACGCTTAACGACGATAAGTCCCGCTCTGGATTATCACACTCTTGAACCCAATCATCAGCTCGCCTCTTCTATCTCCCCCTCTCTCTCCCGCTTTCTCTGCGGATTGGACAAGCTGATGCAGCCCTCTAACGTGTTATCAATTTGTTCCGATTTGCCACTTCAACACCAAGAGTAGCCGTTCATTTCATTCCTCCTTTCAGCGCATTTTCGATGTTTCCGATATCCTCAACTCCTCTACTCCTCTGCTCGCGCTCCTCTGCTTCGTTTGCCACCAGATCGTTCCGTTCCGTTCAAATTGTGTGGTCGTCGTCCACGCTGTGGTCTGTTTCCGCCTCGATGATCGGGCACGGGGCTGCATGCGTATGCGCCGCCGCGCAAAACTTCTAGCTCTATTTTCTTCTGAAGTGTAGAAACAGAGTGCAGAAAGGAGACCGGGGGAAGGGAAGGCACAGGGCCAGGTGGGGCATTAGTAGTTAGGTGGTTTGGACGCCCGGTGTCATGGGCTACAGGACACACAAACATACACATAGGCGCGAGCGAGCGCGCGCGCGTGAAGCGCTTTACTTCGCTTTCCTCACATCAAAACTGACGAGTCACTGGCGAAGGGGGGGGGGGGGGGGAGGGGGGACCCCGCCAGTCTCGTCGGTGGCGCACAGGAGCGCGTGCTCCAGCTCTCCGTTCCAGCTGGCCGGGCACGCTTCACCTTGTGTTCGTTTCGGTCGCGTTTTGTTTGCTGCCCGGCAGTTTGTATGTCCGCGCTCGAATTGGCCGCTTTTCGGAAGCCGCTGATGGATGACCCGGCGTGGAATAAGAAACGAAAGACTGGTGCGAAGAGATAGAAAAAAGGCCAAATAGAAAAAAAAACACCCAAGCACGCACATACACAGACAATGTGCATCTAACCGATCGACCACGATTAGAAGTGTGCTGGGAAACTGCTAAGGATGGATGGCGACCAAATGGTGATGGTTTCTGACGGATTTAGGAATTAATTGTTGCTCGGGATCAATACTCTCCGCTCTCAAATAATTCTTAATAATAAGCAAAGTACATAAAAAAATATCTCAATGTTTGATTGATGTGGGAAAGCATCTAAAGCGTCCGCATGGTTAGTATGTTCGATGAATTATACGTCCTCGGATCGATAGCTACCAAAGTGTGGTTTACATTCATACATAATTCATACAAAATGAGACAAATACATTTGTTGCGTTCAAGCTTTTAAACGCCTAATTATCCTAATTAGGCTTGGTTTTTAAAAGATTGTTTTTCTTCTATTAGTAAACTATCCGCAGCGCACAAATCGAGGCAGCACGCCGCTTATTTGCTTGCTCTAGAGCAAATGTTAAGTTTTTTTTAGTAGAAGAAGCAAAAACGAAGCGAATTCTTAAGATTTTCCTCACCCACCGCCACCACCGCGGTACACCAGCCGAAGCGGAACATGTGGAATGCGGCGCGTGCTTCACCGTCTCCACCGAGGCCCCGGGACAGATCATACCATCGGTAAGCGCTCAGTGAGCAAGTGTGAGCGCGTGGATCATCATCGCCAGCGAAGAGAGCAAAGATTGACCCACCAGGGAACTCAGCGGAAAACTATTCTCCCGCAGAAGAAAAATGGGACTCAGAAGCGAAAAAAAGAAAAGTTCCTTTCCTTCTCTTCCTCTTCACAGTCGTCTAAGAGTGTGTGTGTGTGTGTTTTTTTTGTTGTTGTTTTACTCTCAATTAGTAACTCTCCTTCTCTTTGACGCTCTCTCGAATTTTCCTCACCCGCTATATGAGCGATGAGCGGTCGCTCAGCGCACCCTTCCACGACGGGGGTTTTGCTCGGATGGAGAGCGCTTCCGAGTGAGTGCGCTGCTCGCGCGCGCGCTTAGCCCTTGTGGGGAGGGAGGCGTCGCGGGTGCCCAAAAACTCGGCCCGACAGCAGCAGCAGCAGCAGCACAGTTTTCTGCGAATTCGAGTTTTTCCGATTCAGTTTCATTTTGTGCGCCGAGCTGCTCGCAGGTCCCGTGGAACACGCGGATGCAAGCACACACCGCAAGTGGTACCGCAAAACCGTGTCCTCTCGTTACCCCCCATGTGGTAGCCCTCCCTCGTTCGTCTCGTTCGTGAAAAGTAGAAGTAAACGGAAAACGGCAAGGAGCAGCGAATCGTTCGAGTTCCACCGCCGGGCAGCGTGTGTTGTACCTGCCGGACAAGCACAAGTGACAGTTTTAGAGAAGTGATTTAGAAGTGAAAAGAAGCAAACACAAAATACACAAAAAAACAGTACCTACACATATATGTTTCTACGGTAAATTAAAGTTTCGCATATTGTGTGGTTTTGATTGGGTTTTTTTTTCTTCTTTGTGTCTGAGTGTGTGAACCAAGTGGAGCATGTGAAAAATCGGCTTCAAAATCGTGCGTGCAGCACACGCTCTTCACTATAACGACCAGAAGCTGGCACACGTTTCACCCCCTCTGGCTGTTTCATGAGGTTGCCCCGAGAAAAAAAAACGTAAAACGTGTCAAAACAGAAAATGAAAAGAAGTAATCTATTTACAGAAAAATAAAATACGAGTGTAAATTGAGTGATCATACGAAACGGGGGGCCGCGCGCGCGTTAGTGTGCATGTGTATGTGTGCATGTGTGTGTGTCTGTGTGGCCGTTGCAAAACGTGGAATGAAGTAATGAAAACGAAAGGCGGTTTATGACAGATCGAGATCGAGGCCACACTGTAGCAATACGTTGCGTTTCGGGAAATGGTTTGCCGAATTTATATCTGTCCAGCAGTGCGTTGTGTGTATGTGTGCATGTATGTGTGTGTGTATGTGTGTGAAGAGAGTCTAGGTCCAACCGAACCCGATAATAACCCGATGGACAGAGCATTAGTTTGGAGCTAATGTACTTCCTATCAAACAATAACGCGCTTCCTTTCTCACTCGATCGTACGTTTGCTCTAGTTATTACATGCTGTCTGTGTCTGTGTGTGTGTGTGTATATGTGTGCGAAGTAAGTGTTAAACATAATTTTAATATCTCACCCTTTTTTCATATCCCTTTTGCCCCTTTCTTCCCCAACCATATTAAACTCTTGCATCGACACACCGTGGGACGGACTGTGGGTTTCCGAAGTTTCGATGCCTCCAGTAAAAGTGATCGTTTCCGGGTTGGCGCTTCCCGGGAGCGGAACAACTCGCACCGATCATCGGAAACGGAAGGGGGGAGGGAGCAGGCATACATAAAAAATAAAGGAACCGCGTGAGCACACACACACACACACACACACCCACGGGCACGGAAACCTTTGCGGCGGCGGGTGGTGGGCGCCTTTGATGCCTTGTGATTATTTATTTAATTATTCACTTACTTCACTGCCCGTCCGTCTTGCGCGCATCTTTTCCGCACATACAGGTGTGCGTTGCAGGTGAGGGTGTATTGTGTGTGTGTGCGTGCGTGGTACTTAATTCTTGCTTGTACGCTCCTTAATCAGTGGACGATTCTCCGATCGCTGTGGATTACTTTCCCGTTTATTTCCCGTACATGCTCCGTTCATGGCTGTTCGGTTCTTTTCTTTCCGGTAGCCGTTCCGGAACTGTGTGTGTGTGGATCGATCTGCCTCGCGAGAGCGTAAGGGTAATAATATAATTTTCAAGTTCATCTATCTAAACCGTAACCTAACGCACGCATGCTTACACCAATGCTTTGAGGCTCTCGTTGGTACGGCTGCTTCTCTCTGCATCATGTGCGTTCGAAAGAACCACCGTTCTTTTTCCTCGTGTTTCGGGCGACGGTTGCTTGCTGCATAAAGCTAATGAAAACCCCGCTGGCCGCAAAATTCACGATCTGTAAGAGTTTGAACACACAAGATCGTGCGTTGTAAGAGATTTTCCATAAATTCTCGGTAGGGAGATGTGAAGAAACACTGGCTAGCGGATGACGAGCTTTGACCTTGCTTCTCGCTTTTCTATGTCGAAAAAAATTGGTTCTATGGTGTAATGGTACACGATTTCTCTTTTATATGTTGAACGGCTAATCTCTTGTATGGATTAAGTTTTAGTTTTAAATTTAAGATCGCTCTATCTTCGTTTGGCCTTACATTGATCGAATACTGCATTATTATAGCAAATAACTGAAGTAAAAAGCATTTCTAATTTTAATTTCTGCGATTCCTAAATAATAGAAAATACAATCAAATTTCACTAATGTTCTATATCCATAATTGTCTTAAGTGTTTGCTCACCGTCTTTGAAAGAGTGATCATAAATAAGGGGAACGAGCATATGTTGACAAAGTTGTGGCTGTTTTTAATGGTCACATAACAATCTTTTTATTATTTCCTTAAAAAGCCGTGTTTGAGAGAGCAAATATTACAAATGTATCTCCTCCGGCTCTGGTAGAGATTTTACCACAAACCTACCGTGTCGTTGCATCGTACGTTAACCGCTGTACTGTAAGGTCAACGGAGCAGCGAGCGTTCTAAAACAGATATGCTTATTGTGTGGTGAGAAACGATCTTGATCAAGAAATGTGTGTGTGTGTATGCTGTTGAACCGTTTGTTGGATGAACTGTTTGTTCGTATGACGTAGAGTGCACAGTTTTGCAATGTACTGAATAATATATACATGTTTCGATTGCATGTTTGATTGGTTTCATGTAAATATATAATATTTAAAACTTGCTTTAAGTTTAAGCTAGTACAAATTTGTTTGGGATATTAATGACAGCAAGAGCATGTAAATTCGGCTTTGAAAATTGTGCAAATTATATATCCTTGTAGCTCTTTAAACGTTATTGGCAGATCCATTACTTATTTATTATCGTTCATTTCCTCTTCAAAAAAGCACAAGCATTCAATTAGGCACAAAATTTTATCATCAGTTTTTTGCTTGAAACTATGCTCATGTGTTTCAATTAATTATTGGGTGCAGATATCATTGAACGAGCACGCAAACAACGCGCCCGGTAACTACTGCTCGGTAATTCATACTCTACTCACATTACCCATTTGCCAATATATCGATATCAATCCGGCTGATCTGGGCAGTTCCGGGCAGTTCTATTTTTCTGCTCTCTTATTTCGCTCTACCCTCTCTCCCTCCTTCTCCTAGCCAAACCAATTTGGGTTCGTTTCCTTTTATTTTACACCGCCGGCGGCTCCACACGGGACCGATCACTATCGATCGGTTGAGTTGCGTCCTCTTCTTCTTTCACCTCCATCCAGTCGTTATTGGCCATCAAATTTGGACGCTAACATGACGTATGCTTGTTGGGAGTTGATGGAGAGTTGATGGGGAGGAGAGGGAGGGTTGTATAGGGGGGCCAAGCCCACCGGCGATAATTATTCAATAAAGCATTTCGCGCGCGCGGGTTCGTGTTCCGGGGGCAGTGCGCGCCGCATAAAAGCCGCGGAAAGCGCGAATCACCTAGACGCGCCACCACACACACACACACTTACACAAGCCAAAAAACTCGCACACCCGAGGAGTCTATTTTCGGTTACAATTATCCGTGTTTGCTTTCGTCTGGCAAATTGATTTATTTGCTTCCTTTTCGCCCTACTCCGCCACAGTGCAAGCAGCCAAAGCCATCCTGCTGCTGCTGCTGGGAAAGACGATTTCGCGAGATCAACGTGTGAAGATTCGCGGAAGGAACTACAACCAGTGTGTGTACTAGTGTGTGTGTGCAAAAAAGGAGGAAAAGGGGGTGAATGCACACACACACACGAAGAATTAGACTGAGGGTTGATGTGTGTTAGAGCGCGCACACGTTCACTCGCCGGCTTCTAATAATTTCACGCCTTACGGGCAGCGCCACACGGTTCGCGCATTCGTGCGTGCGTGCGCGCCGTTGTGTGTGTGTGTGTATGCCCGATGATGCGCTGCCACGCTGGGGGAGCAGGAACTAGTGCTCCAACTGTAGTGCGCATACACACATACAATCATGAGGATTATGCGCGACCGAAACGCCACCCCAAAACTCCACACACATCGGCGGTCGCGTGTTGAAGGGGCAAGACAGCACACGTTCGGGCTGTGTCTGTGTGTCTCACTGGCGGCGATATGCCCTGAGACGCATCCCCTGGGAGGGAGGATCATAAGGAAAGGGTGGTGCTAGTGGTGCTGGTGGTGGCAGGACGCACTAGCATAAGGCGAAAGATGCTGAACTCCGTGATGTCTGAGAAATGTAAATATAGATCGCGGGTGCACGGCGAAAAGCGGGAGAAAAATCATCTCTGGCCGATGCGCCCCGTAAAGCATTTTTCCCGGAGCGGTTCAGCGGCCTGCAACACATTTCCATCACAGCGATGGCAGCGTGAAAAAGACACTCCCAAGGGGGAGGGGGGGGGGCGATCAACACGAAGAACGAGCTAACGGAGTGAGGAAAATGTGTGTCTGAGATTGAGATTTTGGGTAATTCGTTTATTTTTTTTGCTTTTAGTGTTGCGGTTTTTTCATCGGGCAGTTGGAGGAATCACAACTGGGAAATTTTCCTTCCCCCCCCCCCCCCCCGCCCCCCACTAGTTAAAAGTCGCAGTTTGTCATTTCAATTTGTCCGCACGGACGCGAAGCGTTCGGGTGTGCCTTATTTGTCAGGTTATAATTAATGATAATTTGGACCGGAGAGAACCCAATGGACATTCGCAGCGCGGAAAGCACGCGCATTATTGTGAAGCAATTTAAATTGACTTGTTTTATGCGGCCACTCACTCCGACTGGACACATCGGACGGCTTACGTCCGTGTAATATACCAATCAATCAGCCTTGAAAGTTATATACACTTCGTGGAAATTAAGGGAAATAAACAAGCGGCCGAGTGGGATCATAACTTACACGTGGTGGTAGAGTGCCTAGCCAACTCCCTCCACTGGCCTTAAGCGCATTAATTATTCATCACCCTACTGCTACCTGGGTTCGGCATGCAAGCGTTCGACAAGAACCACCCGGAGGAACGGCGTACGTTTACAATGTGCCTGAGGTGCTGCGTTGGATCACACCGTGAGAACGATCAAGGCTCTAACGTGTCGTTGCAAGGTTGGAAATTAAACATAGGAAAGCAAAGAATCGGCCAAAATGATGGAAACATGGGATGAAAATAGACAACATTCAACGATATTTCATCAATCGATAACTTTCCTTCAATAAGAAGTTACTTGAAACATGTATGTTTGAGCTGATGGATGTAAAGAAACTAAAGAGCAGAGATATCTCCTGCAAAGCACTGCTTGCTTCTATTTTACATAACGAGAAGTGCCGATGTGAGTTACCTGCCATCCTCATCCATTCACCTGTAGTGAGTGGACGTAGTCGAATCGAGCTGTAAACCGACGAGACAGGTAACTCTTCTTTTGGTTGCTGGCCGGTTGCTGGCCTTCAAATTTTCATCACCGACTACCGTGCGGTTGCGATGATCACTCCCCCAGCATCCCCGTTTGTCCAACCAGAGGGTCAGAGAAAGAGTGAGAGATCTAAAATTCGAAAAAAAGTACCATCCGTCCAAAAAACAAACCGTCCAACTCCAAAGGCAAACCAACCCGCCGCCGGGGGTTACGCTGAGGAGCTCGCGAATCTGAAACGCGTGCGCGCGCGCGCGTGTAAGCCTTCATGTTGCGTGCCGTGCCCCTTCGTTGCCCGGTGCCCGCTGCGTACGCCAAAGCGAGGGAAGCCAATACGCGAACAAATCGGGCAGCAAAAAAAAAACATGTAAAAATGTACTGTCTCTTCGTCATCTCTCAGCCGAAGATTCGGGTGCTCTCCCTCACCGACGAGTTCGTGGCAAGGTGCTGCGCTTTTGGGGCAATGATTTATCTTTCGGACGATCGTTCGCGGAGAGTGTGCAAGAGTCGTGCACTGTGCGGTACGGAACAAGTGTTTTTTTTTTGTTCAAACTGTTGGAGCTGTTCGTTTGTTTGGTTTTTGCACCACAAATTGCAATAAATCACTCAAAAACAGGGGTGTGCAGGAACAGGAAGAAGCTTCGAGAGCGATCATCAGGTTTTTTGCTTACTCAAAGTCAATCGGTTGTATGAAAGTTATCTTCTTAACATTTCACCTCTTCAGCACTATCTTACGTTGATTTGACTGTCCATTTCCTTCTTCTTGTGATGCGTCCCTAAATCGTGATCCTTTAAAGGTTGCATTGGTGAAGGTTTTCACAGCTCGTCGTTTAGTCTACCGCAATACTGCTGCATTAATGTGATTCAATGATTGTGTGTGTGTTTGTGTGTCTGTGTGTCTGTGTGTGAGTGAGATGTTCGCGTCTCTCGTTTGCTCGTCCTCGTTGGTGGAAATAAAAATAAACGTCAAATCAACGCGCAGCCACGAAGCTGTCACTACCACCTCGCGCAAGTGAACGAGAACACGCCGCGCGCGTAAAGCAGAAAGTGTTGGTGCGTGCGTGATTAGCGATTTCATCGCATTGAAAAGAAAAGCATTAAAATACACACACTCACACACACACGCGCGCATACATAGAGATAGGAAGAAAGGACGAGAAGGCAGTGGGCGCGAGCAAATGAAATGATGGAAAGAAACGCCAGTGCATTAGACTCAAGTGTCAAACGATGTTTGGTGGGGATTTGTGCAGTTGACAGCAAGAGAAAGGGAGCGATGGAGTGACAGTGAGTTTTTTTAACAAGACCGTAGTACAAGGACAAGTGATGTACTGTTGTGGGATATCTGTTAAGTGTTTAATCAAGAAAACATTATTTAGTGTGATTTTATAACCAATTGACATCCCAAGAATTGATCGCCAGTGAGAGAAAGACTCTCTGTTAAAAAAATCCTAATTTGTTCTCCATATTTTCCTTACAGTTGATAATTCTAACAGAATGACAGTCTGTCAAGTGACGTTTTGTTTGAGAAAGCGAAGAGAATTTTGATTGTGCTTTAGAATTGATCAACCGACGAGTTCCGACGAGAAATTGTGAATTGTATCAAGTGCGCCAGTGTGAATCTCGACCCAACTGACGATCCTCCAATCCCATCCAACAACCCTTTAGAAGCGATCCAAGTGGAGCTACCGGTGGAAACAACACCGTGAAAATAAAGCAAACGTAAGTTATCACCCAAACAACGGCTAGCATAACATTTGCATTGTAAAAGATTCTTGTAATAGGTTAAACATAATCTAGCAAGAAATCAATTTCTCTCTGTTACTTGCGCCCTTTGCATCCATCCTTTCTCGCTTCCCGCCACAGCTCCCGCCATGGTAGGAAAGGCAAAGGAGCGCGTGAGTAAAAGTGCATTAAAAACTATTCTCTCGATCGGTGGTGAAAATAGAACTTTTTTCATGCGTTACTACTGTTCGCTGCCACCGCGGCCGAGTGGCCGAGTTTCTTCTGTTGCGGTGTGCGGGCAAAAATAAAGTTCAGCAGCATAAAGGCAAACAGACAGACATACAACAACAACAGCAACCCCTCATTGCGCAGACGATCCGTCTCCTTGAAGATCGGACCCTGTCGGGCTGATTGATCGACGATCATCATCATCATCATCACGCATCAGCACCCAGGCGAGAGAAAAATAGGGGGGAAGATCACCTACGCTTTGCTCAAACACATTCACAGAGACAGACAAAACAGACCACTTGCATTAGCGGTAGTCTGGTGGATTGCAATTTAGATCGAACCACCATCAGCACCACCTGGGATGGGTTTGCGGGTGGCTAAAATCCGTTTGCCATTTGTTCTTCGACTTTGAGTTATTTTTAAGCAATTGATATCGAAAACCGTTTTGGCTAAACGCACACCCACACATATACACTGCTGCTCGTCTTTCTCCCACTTTCTTCTTTTTGCCCTTTTCGTCTTCAATTACGTTGCACCGTTACTGCTTGCTGATGAGAGAGGACCAGACAACGCAACGCGACAGAGGAGGCGTACGGCGATGATTTCATTGCACTTGTGCAGCTGCAACGCATTACACACAGTGCAGTGCATTCATTGCACACCAACACATACACAGTCCCTCTCACCGGATTAACATTCACGTTACAGCTGCGTGACGCGTAGGAAGAAGTAGAAGAAGGATGGTAACGCGGTAGTAAAATCTAGCCGGGAGCTCAAGAACGCCCGTTACACCATTGGCTCACAAAACCCCCAATGGGCTGCATTTTTGGTTGAACAACTTCGTCGGGCGAAGAAAAGCCTAGGACCGTCAAACCGACGACCGAGACCAGCGGAAGATTTCCCTTTTTTCCGGCCGTGTCGTGTCGGCACGGGCGATGCGTTGCGTGACGATCGCAAGCGACGAAAAAGAAGCGACTTCTCACAACGGAAGAGAAGTTAGGCGAAGGGATGAGCCAGAGACAGACAGCGAGAGGGGTTAATTTCCGATGGACACTTTTGGAAACGCCGGGAGTACGGTGCGGAAGTGACACAAGGGTAAGGGAAACCGGGTAGCAGGGGTGTAAAATTAAGCAGACACACACGGGAGAGCACGACGGTACCGGCCAAAAGGATACCCCTTGTGTGTGTGTGTTGCTGTTTCATGTTTTTCACACTCGTTATTATGATTATCATCACCATTCATCATGCGTCACTAGACAGCATGTTTTAAAACCGTACATTGCAGCAGTAGCAGCAGCAGTAGAAAGGGAAGTAGAAACGATGGAGCGAGCAAAGAAGGGACGTGAAAAAGAATTACGCGCCGGGTTCTATTCGAACGCGCACAGACCGACGGCGATCGTTTCGGTTCGGTTGGGTTTTCGGTTGCGTTGGGCATGGCCGTGCACAAAGGTTGAGGTTGAGGCGTCGCGTCCATGATGATCTACCATCGCCCCCGCCAAACATTCGGCGCGTCAAAATGTTCTAAATTGAAATTAAGCTGCGCAGACAAGATAAGAAACTTTGGACGTGCTTGCAGGGAGCCCACCCACACTGGGGGCCATTTTAATTGCACGACTGCATTGGCCGTTTGCAGGGAAAGCGAATAGATGTCACAATTTTCATTGAAATATTAGGAATGTGACATTTTTACTCATACTTAAGGCTTCAAGTCGTTGTTTTTTACACTTGGAACATTACTTTCGCATCTAAGACCAACAATAGCCATCGAGTCATCTTTTGGGTTTCTAAAATTACCGACCCTGAATCGGTTGCATCATACTCTCCTCTCAGTTGATGCGTTTTGGTATTTCAGGACATGACCAAAGCCAAACATTCCAGTTCCGATTCCTGTCCGCTCGTATAACACCTACCACATGTTTCTGCGTCAGTGTTTATCATTAAGCAGTCCGTCTTTCAACCCACCTTTTGCTAATAACATACACAGCACACGGAGCGGTGGGTGGGCTAAGAATGCACAAATAAATAGTTAGCCCTAACACTCGCACGCTTTCCACGCGTTTGGAACGAATGCGGATTCGTCATGACTCAAATTTGACCACTGGTTGCTTCACTGGTGTGTGCGAAAACCGTTCCTACCCCAAAGTCTCGCCTTCAGTCGCCTACATAATGACAAACCATAGCAGGACGCTACACGGATGACTAAACTGGGCCAAAAATGGAACTGAACTCGGTTGGGCGGAAGAACTTTGGGCCCAGCTAATTACGCGCGGTGATCGTAAAATTTAGGAATTGCCGACGAGCAAAAGCCAATTTCACCGGTTCGGGGAGGGGAAATGCAATTCCCGGTAATGGTACGAAATAAAGGTCCAAAAATAAATGCGCTATGTTTAGGACACGTGGAGGGGGAGGACCAATATAAACTACCACCACAACCTCTCCGACCAAGCGAGTCATTCTACTGCAAGATGTAGTCGTTAATGCTAAGATCAATCGTTCCATGCCATAAGATAACTTCTCCAATAAATTCTTCAGAATGTAGGAGCATTCCCTTATTGGCGGGACATTCGGGAAGAACGTCTGCAAACAAAAACTGTCTCCAAGACATCCTAAATCCTGTCTCTCTCTCTCTTTCTCTGTCTTCTCCATCATCAACATTCGTCAATTGGGCTCTAGGGGAGTGAGTGAGTTGACCTGGTCGGATTGTTTGGCGCTCGTGTAATGCTCCAATAATTTTAATTAAACCTACACCCCTCGGGGGAGACTTGCCGTCGCCAAACAGCACGACTTGCCACTGGCAACGATGATCATCCAACACGCTAATTAATAGTGTTGAATTAATTAAAGATTATAAAACCGATGCAAGGGCATTCCTTTCTGCCAAGCAGTCGGGAAATAACATCTACGCGAGCAATCACAGTCCGTTTCGTGGAGTGTGGATTGATTGGATCCCCTCGCTGAGAAGCTTTTAGTCTATGATGGATGCACTCACTGACACAAAGACACTTCTCGTCCGCTCGACCGGTGACGATTGCAATGCAAATGGTGCAACTGGTGCAACAGCTGAGCCGGGAACGAATGGAATGAAAATAAGAACAAAACGGGATCAGAAAGCAACCAACTACAAACAAAAAAAGGTAAAAACCCGGGTGCACTCACACTTGGCGCAGTCGGTACGATCGGAAAGTGAAAGATGTGTCTGTTTTGGGGCGTTCGTGTCGAATTAAACCCTTTAGGGAGCCACCAACGGAGAGTCTTTATAAAGCGTTGGCTCCAAAAAGGCGAACGTGTCGTCTTGCACTTGTTTGCTTGCCACTGAAAGCATACTGTTAGCCGAAGGGTTTCAAGCAATGCCGAAATAAGCTGGAATGCCACACACATGTCCGTGGAGATGGTCTGAACGTTCACACAGTGCGAAAGATGAGGGGTGCGAACGACAACAAGTTAGCTCAGAAATGGTAACACATTGAAAGATGAACTGGAATTGATCATACGGGACCTTACAGCAATCATTATGATCTTTTTTGTTTCTTTGCGTAATGTCATGCTTTACTTTATAGGCTTCTTAGACTACGGATAGTCAACTCTTGCTTTAGAGGAACAGTTCAGCTGGGAATTTAAACCGATTTAACTTTGACGGAATCGGTACGTCTAACCAATAGACCTTCGAGCTCCAATCACCATGATCTGCTCATCAAGAAGGTCCTCCGTGACTGTTTTGAAGCCTTGTTTTTGTTGGGAAATACGTTCTATTGAACTTAATCTTTATGTTACATGCTATGCATTAAGTTTAGATCAATTGTGGCAAAAGGGCGCGATTTTGAGGCTCTTTTTCTATGATTAATCTAGATCTCTAATACCAGAGTCCTGTGTACTTCAATTTCTAACCATCTGTTCCGTTAGTTCGCTAGTTTTTTGGGAACGCAGCTGCCTTGCCGGAGCAACATTGGAGTTGGATGTATGCGAGGATGGACCCAACAGTTTAGAGCGATGAACAGCTGCGCGACACAGACAGCACCAAAGCCTTCGGAGTCAAAATCCCGTGACTCTCGAACCGTGCGCAATTGCAACCACGGCCAAGGCACATGCACACATACACGCATACAACGACATCGAGAAGGAGGAAAAGGGCAACAGCACGTTCGTGGAGTGCTGCAAGTTTCCTTTTAAAGATAATCAGTTTAGTGAGTGAAATTGTGCCTATAAAAACGCATACACACGGAGCCACACACGGACACATTCGAAGGTACACGAACACACATCGACCACGGTGTGTGTGTGTGTGTGTGTGTGTCGCACAGGGGGGGGGGGGGGGGGGGAGAGACCCATCGGGAATGGTCGGCAAATGGCCTGGCAAAAATGATGATGTGTGTCTTCTGTCTTAATTGTTTATGCAACTTGCGAAACTTGCGGCTGCGAAACGGCTGCGGCAGAAGTTGTGACTGCTGGGCGCGCTGGGATCCCACGATCACGCCAAGCTGATTGTGAGCCCTTCCCTCCCCCGGGATCCTTCTTCGCAGTTTGCCCGATGCAGTAGTGGTGCTGAGGGCAGTGTGCGGAAAGCGAGGGATACCGCTTTACGCGAGCATTTATGAGAAGCCGAGAGCAGCGGCGCAAAGGGTTAGACGAAAAGTGTTGGGCGCGCATACATGTGACCCACAACATGACGCGGGGCCCGTGGGTTCCATCACAACCCGAAGGGCCAACGGAACAAGTGCGAGTCGCTCTCCTGCTCTCCTGCTCTCTCTTTCTTGCACGCTTCTGTCGCATCAAGTACGTAGAGGTAGCACTTAAGATGTCGAAGACAATTTCGTCGCCCAATGTGGTGCGCGGCAGACAACCTGCTCCCTCTCCCCTCCAGTTAAAGGGAGCGCGGCAAAGAAAGGGAGAGCATTGAGATCGAGGAATGAGAGAGAGCGAGAGAGAGAGAGGGTGCAATGAGGCTGACCAGGAACGAGGGTGCGATTTGATACGATCCAGCTGGGATCCGGTAGCCGGAATCGACCGAAAAGGAAATTGCAGATCGTTGATGTGGGGAGATTCCCTTTTCGACCCGCTTCGAACCTTCTATATCTATTTTGCTTGTTGTTGTTGTTGTTTTTGTTTTTTTTTTCATTTCGTTGTTGTGTGTTCATGTTCGTTGTTTTTGTTTTGTATCTCCCCTTTCGTTTCTCTTTCTCTTTATTCGCTGCCGCTTTTTTCTCTCCCTTATTTACTTTGCTTTAGCTTTGACTGCCCCACAAATTTAGCGATTTACAAGTTTCTCTATTACTTTTACCATGTTGCCGTTAGTTGATAGGCTATTAGGCATCGTCTTTTGCTAAATCATTTTTCTATGATTTTTAGGTAATTTTATTTCTTCTAACCTGCTCATTACTCATACTAATTTATGGGCTTCGTTAAATTGTAGAAAAATCCAGAAGCAATGAAATCATTTCGATTCCAAACCAACGAACACAAAATGAAAAAAAAAAATAATAATGCCTCTCAAACCATAATAAAAAGATGAGTCAATTGCGATCAATAGCTTACGGACGCGTCTAATTGGCCAATCTACATTGGTGCCGGTGCTGGCCGGCCCTGCCATATGGACGGGGGTTCCTTTTACAGTGTGACAAAACAATGCGCATTCACTAGTCAAATGGGCATGCCGAAGCCCTTACGGCGGGAAAATCCTCCGGTGTGGTTCGGCGGCCCCGGTCTTAGATGCTGCGAGAGTTCAAACCGTTTAAAAATAGATCGATCGCGGTGGCAGGGCTGCATTAATATACCATCTTTTTTTTTGCTGCTGCTGCTGCTGCTGCTACTCCTGCTGCTGCCGTTGTTTGTGTTGCGCTTTGTCTTTGCCAGGTGGCTGCACCGCGTTGGCGTAAGTTTTCCCACGTTCAGCCGCTGCATTGCGGGCGGGCGACCGTACTACGGCAACAACTTTTCACGTCGTAATTTAAAATTTGCTCGTCCAAAATGGAACTCATTAGGGTAGGAGCGCGGGGAGCGGGTACACCACCGGCTGTGAAAACTGCGTCGGAGTGGAAGCGGAACGATGGCAGCAATTGTGCGACGATGGGAACTGCGCTTGGCCATTACCATTTTGTGCAGTCCATAATCGTCAAGCCGCATGTAATACGTGACCCGTTACGCACGTTTTCGCAGTGTGCAGGCATGCTTTGTGGTGCCAAATTTAGAGATCATAGAGAAGATTATTATATTCTAGCAGCACATGAAAGAGAGGATCGCTGTTGGGCATAGGAGTCCTTTTCTGGGACTCGGACGTAAGAAAATATATTTCTTCATGAATTCAAATTTTATGAATTTCTGCTAAGAATCACATTGCACCCAAAAATTACACAATTCTCTGGAATATTGCAAAGAAACTTGGTTCCCTCACGCTCATCACGATCATCATGTACAATTCTAATTCCCTGTCCTGAACAAATGTGCAGCTAATGTGCCCTAAAACATCTTGTACCGAACCGCCGAGACATTAAAAGATTATGTAAAAAGAAAATAAAAAAACAAGCTGTTTCATGCCCTATTAGCAACCTAAAATGATGGCCCCCGGGGTTTCCTCCGGGCGCTTGTAACCGTTCACACAAACCGCACGCAGAAGGGAACGCGTCGTCGACCGACTCCGTCCTCTTGTTGCGCGTCCTTTTTCCCTGCACCTTCTGCCGGATGCCGGATTCCCCCGGTGGCATCGGCAACAGGAAGCAAATGAAAGTAACAACATTAACACGCATCGGAAAGAAGGGCAAACAAAACGTGCGAGTTAACTTCAAGTGATGAAATGTGAGTGAGTGGGGGAGGGGGGGGGGGGGGGGGTAAAACGAACGAAAAGGACGTGCAGCAGTGCGGCGGCAGGTGACCTTTTTGGGCTGGGTTAAGGTCAAAGGCAAATGGCTCGCTTCACACCGCCACTCCCGCACGCGGAGGCGCATCCTCCTCTAATGCACATTTACATTACGCGTCGCGCGATCATGATGAAAGATAAAAACCATCGCGATGTTGGTTGCAGTCGTTTCCCTGTTTCCCGCAAGGGGCAACGAATGAAGCACACACACACACACACACGTACGTCGTCTCATGGTTCACTGGATTTTGAAGTAGGCTGCTTTTCTGGATAGGAGTTTTTGTTGTTTTTGTGTTCCTCAAGAACCAGGACCGTTTTCTGGACCGTTGCGAGAACGGACTGGGGTTCACTACATTGTTGCGCTTTACTTCAGCTTCTCCCAAATGGATACACGCTAGAGTGTCACGGTTCATGACGGTTTGATCGCAAGGGGATGAGCGTACCGATGAGTTACGAGGATTGAGTAGTTGTTTAAAAATGTCAAAAACATTGATGTATGTATATACACCATTCTTGAAAGGAAGACAGTCTCGGGAGAAAACGCTAAACCTATAAACATCACATATGTTTGAATGTATCGTTTAGGATTGTGAGTTTAAGTTCATTCAAATTTTTATTGGTAATATTACTGCAAATACTGTTATATTTTAGTCAGATTCAACTTTGTGATGAATTCCAGCATTTTTTATATTCTTTGTAGAGTCGCTATTTCATAAAGTCGTCAAATATTCCTCTATAATTAGCCTAACTAGTGGCAATTCCAATTTGATTCGAATTAGATCCGAACACTAGACCTGTACTGTGAAGATCCGATTGCTTGCCGTACCACTATGAACCACGCTTCGGAATCGCCACGCAAAAAGTCCAATAAATGCTGTGCCATATCTACCAATTATGTCTTAATTGTTGATTTCCTTTAAGTAACAACGTGATAATTTGCAGCATTTTTATGTGCCTCGCGTGTCACTTCTACAGATATGGGCTAAAATGCACAGCATGTATGAAAATTGTAAACAAGCGTTTTTAAATAAAACGTTTAAAACGTGGCCCATTAAAAATAGCTGGATGACACTGTAACTTAATCCACATCTTGTCAGCTAATAAAAATTGCCTCTGCTTAAAACCCCCGAGATTCACCCTCCCAAGCAGCTGATCCCAGTGATGATGATCTCATCCTACCACCGTCGGCAAGTCGAGGCTCAACTTCAAGCGGGCAAAATGTTCTAACACACACACACACGCGCACGGTGTGGCGCTGCACATCACTCAGCGCGTCGGATGCATTGCCATTTTGCCCACCGTCGGGTTGCGTAACGCGAAATTGCAACCGACGACAACTCACGATTGTCATCACGCGTCTGCCGCGATTCGACTTTCCGCCCATCTCTCCTTGCGCTTGCCAGACCCGCTCGCTAGACTGGTCGAACGGGCATGGGCATGTTGTCACGCGTCGCCAAATTTCGGTGCGTGATATAATTTTGCACAAAAAAAAACCTCAATGTGGGCGTGCGAGAGAGGCAGGTTTGACCTTTGGAGGAGTTAATTTTAGAGGGCAAACACCTCGGCGTCTACACCGCGTCGTTGTCTGCGGTATGGGCCGGCCGGCGCAGGCTGTTGCATGCGGGCTGGGCGAGTCCTCCACGGACAACCGACGGTCATCCTTCCTTTCGTGCACGTGTGGCAATGGAGCAGCAAGAGTGATTGTGTGTGTGTCTGTATTTTATTTGGGTGCGTTGCGACCCCCACTGGGGATTTGCGGACAGCCCGTGTTTGTGTGCCTGCAGACAGTTTTTGCCATTTTTTTTACTCAATTTCCACTAAGCGTCCCGCAATCGGAGGACACCTTACAGCAGCTCATAAATAAAAAGGTTGGCTGGTTTTTATTTCTGTTGGACGTTTTGCCGCCACCAGGTAGGGGTTTTGATGATGATGTCCTGTCGTAGAGGGTGTGCCAGCGTGGTCATTGGCTTAAGGTGCGCTTCTTAATGGTGTTAGCTCTTAATTAACTCTTGTCTACTGCCCGTCAGTCAATCGAGGGAGCAGTGTGTGGTGTCTATGTTTTATTGAGGCTGACTTATTTTGCACATGGAGAATGAAAAATGGACATCAGTTAATATCTTTCAAAAAAAAAATCCATACAATTAATTCGGCAAGAGTTTGTTCTATGATGTTATTTTGCACCAACGAAAGCCACTCGCTGAGCTCTGAGAAAATGAGTGTTTACATTATCGCTTAAAAATTGGGTCAAACGCAAATTAAGTGCATCATCATTAAAATGAGATGGTAATTTTAAATAAACGAAAATAACATACACACACATACACTTTTATTGGCACTATTAACGGCTGCACTCGGCAGCGTACTGAGCCAAAACACACATACAAATTAGGCCAAACCACTCTGTGACGGCAATGAAGGGGAGGTCACACTTACAAAAAGCAAAAAAAAAACAATGTTTATCTTTGCGTAAAATCGGAAAGTTTCCAATTTTCCTACCCATTTCCGATACGGGATACACAGGGGGCAAGGCGAGGCAAGGGTGAGGCTTTTTTCCGTCACCGTGTGTGTGTCTCGCGGTAGGCGGATAACTAGGCCGAGCAATATTTTTCTCTCTTTTTAATATCTCCCCAAGGAGTACGTCAGTGTCAGTTCCGTTTTGAAAGCAAAAATTAAAACAAAAAACAAACCGAAAATCACCCGTCTCTGCGAGTGAGCGCCGCCACGGGGTGAAAAACAATATTTGGCAACGATAAATGCCGCGTCAAGGTACATCCCGATCTACACAAACATACAGATACACACCACACACACACACACATTAAGTGTGTAATCATCTTGCCTGCTGCCGCTTTTCCACCCAAACGCACAGACCGGAGGTCTGTTCGGCGACAATACGCTCGCAGGGAGAGCCTTGGCAAGCCGAAACGACCCTCGCGATCATCATGAAAACCGTGAAAAACACAGCAACACAGATCGCAAGGAAAGTGAAGCAAAACAGGCAACAAAAAAGTGTCCGTGTACGACTGTCACACACATACTACCCCGTCGTACACCCCCTTGACAACACCTTCCCGGGTGAGGTGTGTGACTGAATGTCTGCACCCGCCTGCGATTGCGGTTCTGCTTCTTGTCTGTTGTTTTTCGATGTCTCGTGGGGTGTCGTGTTGCCTATTTTCAAATCGTTCCCTTTCGAATGATTGTCGACGTGCGTACGTGCGTGCGTGTGTATGTTTTCCCTCTTCTACTGTCGGAGCGCGTTTGTGTTGTCTTTTTTGGGGCGACTTTCGACGGTTGAGTCAAAAATTGGGGCCCACCCAACTGTCTTGCGCCACACTTGCCACGGAGTCTCGAGCGCGCGCGCGCGCGCGCGCACATACAGCCCGCGCAAAGGGACGAGGGGCAGGGACGGTGGCAGTGATTTTTCACCGGCGACACCTATGACGGTGCCACTGCACGGGAAAGAAAAGCGCACGGTGGAAATACACGCTGTGCGAAGATGAAAAAGAAAAGAGAAAAACTCACCGCGTCGGGCTCATCGGTAAGCCGGCGTGTCTCGTGTCTTGGTCGCGATGGTTCAAACCAACTGCTCATCAATTACAGTCAGATCTGAGCCAGCCAAGAGTGGGTAGGGGACGAATGGCGATGCGAGCGGCCCGGAACGGTGGCCGACCGTTTAGAGCTCGGCTCGGGCGAAAGGTTCTATGGCCTCGTTCGAGCGTACGAGCGGCAAAGGAAAAGCGTCACGGTACGGGTGTGAGGCAAGCGGTCGATTGCGACTGACTGCGCTTCCCCAGAAAGCCATTTCTGGCGATGGCGGATGAGGATGAGAATAGCAGTTTTTCCCCCGCACGCCCAGCAGGCAATCCCAGACACACTCGATGCCGATGACTCACGGTGGCACATCCTTGCGCGAGGCGTGAAAACGCTGAAGGTGAATAATCCGAGCGCCGTCAGCTGGTGCGCGAAATTCGTAGCGGATCGGATCTGCGGATCATCGCCCGACGTGCTCGGTGGAATAGTTGGAGGTGGTTGGACAGGAGAGGAAAGAAGAGAGTTGCCAAAAGATGTAACTCAAGCCAGATTGAAGCAGGATGTTAACCCTGTAAGCGATCAAAGAGCTTCAGGACGTGATAGAAGTACGAATTGAACGGATGATGTTCATGCTCAATCATCCTAGAGAAACCTGTTGCAAAACAAATTTAGATTGCAATTTGCTGACATAATTTTTTTTTTGTATAAACATTTTAACAATTTAAGTTAATCTTAACGTTTCATAAAGCCTTCTAAGAGAAAATGCAGTTGAACCAAGTAAAATGGAAGAAACTAACATGCTACTAAGAGCAGAATTGGAAAGTCATCACACAGGGATACGAGTGCATACCGAATGTCTCGATTATACTTCAGACATACAGAGCCTAAAATATTTCGAATCATCTTCGTCTCCAAGATGTCTATTACGATCTTGTCCATGGCTAAGCCTCAGAGATGTTTGTGAACACTACAACAAAGGTTTTCAATCACAGTTTAAGATCTTGGACATAAAATGTCTTGGAGGACTTAATTCTTAACATGTTTTATCATCTTTGATAGTTAATCTACTAATTCCGATATCTGATTAATCTGATCAGATAACTAAAATGTCGCAGCTTCTTAGTAATTTAAGCACTCAAGGGTTTATTTAAAAACTAGCGCCATCAGAACGTTGCCTACGGAAATGCAATTCTGAGAATCCAAAGCGTTCCCAAAATAAAACAAAACAAAAAATAAACGCCACTCTCCTATAGAGACAGATAATACAATTAAAACAAATCGTAAGCACACGTCAATGTACCCGAACCCTGTGATTACATCGCCGTGAAGTACATCTGCCCCCACACGGAGGGGCGGGAAATCCCTGTCTCAACCCGTCTATTAGGCGGTAATTTTTCCTCATTTATTAACAGCGACCAATTAGACGACGGTGTACGGGGGTGCGATAACACCGCCGGGTTGCCGAGGGGAGCATCGTGTAAGATATGTGTGTGTGTGTGTGTTTTACGTGTTGTATACCTTGTAACGCACGCACTCGCCGCTAAGTGCAGCATTTGCGTATGCACTTGTGATGCACGCCCCGACGGGGAAATCCGGCTAGCACTTCGATTGGAAGTTCTCGTGGGAACGAAGAACGCAGTTCGCCGGCGCCGAGGGCTAGTGGTGCGGTTAGTTATCGTATTTTTTATCGCTGTCTACCTATGGGACATCCGTGTGTGCGGGACCGGGGGAGGCATTTTCCGGCCATCAATATTGTCGAAAAAAAAACGGGAAAAGCCTAACAACCACGGACTTCCCCGTTGCTATTTCTTTGTTGCCGCGTGCCACCGGTGCAGGGATTGCAGGGGAGCTAACCCACACATGAATTGTATCAATATACATCGAAATTGATGCACATGTACTACACGTTTGCCGCTAGTTGTTGTTTACTATTATCAAGTGAAATGGTCGTAGGTAGGCGTTAACATAGCTTAGATCGTGTTTGCGGATAAGATGCACGCCCGGATTGCGATCGTGTAATCTTGGAGCAGGAGAGATTAGACGGGGACGGGAGCATCTTGGAGCATATTGGAGCATCTTGGAGCAGCTCGATGCGTACGCACTACGATCGGAGTATAAAGTGGCAGGGCTAAAAGCGAAGCAGCCCTTTACAAATTGACTGTTCGACGATCACGATCGTTTGGTGGGGCGTGCTAGATCGTTCGCTTTTCGCGTGTAGACAAAACGTTTCGGTGAATTGGTCAGTAAGTGTGCATTAAGTGACTTGTTGTGGATTCTAGAAAGTGATAGTGGAACATTTGTATTAAAGAAAATGACAGACATATTGAGTTGGAGTCCATGGCTATTGTTTTAACAATGTGAAAGTTCTTCACGAAATGAATCAAAGGAAGCGGGGAGAATCTATTGGCTATTCAGAGCAGCGTTGAAGAGTCATCGCCTGAGTAACCACGGGTGAATATTGAATATCTGTCAAGAGTACTTCATGCAGAAAGTGCTTGAAATCCATTTCGATATCTACGTCTCCAAGTTGCCGAAGAGACGCTTATGCCAATCTACAAGGTCTAAGCCTTAGTCACGTTTGTGAAATATAGAACTATGAACATTACTCACAGTCCAGGATCTTAGGTACATAAATGATTGCAGAAATTCGTTTTTTTTTTCATTTTGATGATCATTGATATAATCTTCTTCGTTAGTTAGACTAATAATTTCGTTTTCTATGTGATCTGGTCAGATCTGCTGCGCAAAAATAGACCCTGTAAGAAATTTATCTGAACAATGTTCATTCTAACTAATGAATTCTTCTCATTTCATTACAGGCTTTCACGATAATTGTGTGTCCTCGATCGAGCTTAGTACCCGAGCATCCAATCCGAGTATCGAATTGTTGCCGCACCCATAGCCTTGTTCCTGACCCGTGTAAGTGGTGTTTATTGTGGTGCAACGAAAGCGAAAGTTTACCGTTTAAAGCGAAAAGTGGGTGTGCTATAGAATTTTAGTGAGATATTTCGTGAAAGTGTGAAATAGCCGCCAATTTCAATCGAAACCCAACAAAAAATCGTGTGTGCTTGTGGTGTTTAGTGTGTGTGTGCTGTTAACAGTGAAAAGGGCGTAAAGTTGCGGGTAAAGCTCCCTTTGCGCGCGTAACAATGCCTATCCATAGCAGGATGAAAGCTCGTGCAATAGTGCCAATGTCCCATCGATCAGCCATACCGAGTGCGTCGGTCGAGCAGCGCTGTGTCTGCTGAAAACGAAGTGTTGTACAACGCATTGTTTTTTTGGTGTGTTATCGCTTTTCGGCGATTCACTTTTTCGCCAATCCGTGGAACGTATCGCGAGATTTGTGGTGCATATGTGTATGCGTCCTGTGTGAGCGCATGTGTGTGTATGTGTGCGTTTCGATATACAAGTGCGACTTGTCGCCGTGACCCAGCAGTGTGCAGTGTGCTGTGAGAGCAAGAAAAACCATGAAGAAATCAACTGACATGTGTCATTACCGATCAGCGAAGAAGTTTAAATTATTGCCCAAAATCCGAGCCAGTCCAAGATATCGGGAGGCACCCTAGAAACGAAGAAATTTGCAGGGAAGCGTGTGCAGTTTTTCGTTGTGCGAGTGTGAAACCGCACACAGTTAATGTTGCGTCTCCTTCCCAAGCTCGTCCGTGTGCAATCCGTGGGCCGACAGCTGTCCGGGCAGCTGACACTGTACACAAGGTCGTACCAAACTCAAATTTGCCACACCGAAGAGACGAGATACCGAAGTTTTTTTTTGTGGGAACCGATTGAGTTTCCACCAGCCAACAGTATTCGCGACGCGAAGTGTTCTGTTCGGGACACTAGAAGCAAATTCCAAGGGCAAACAGGCAAGAAGGCATCTGCAACATACATTGCGAAGATTCTAAGCGGAAACTAAAGCAACTAGCCTAGATCCTAGTATCTCCAAGAGTCGTCCGCTCTAAGAAAATACGATCGTGGATCGACCCGACCGTCCAAGAGGATCTTCAGAGCAAAGCAAAATAACGCGGATCCGACTAGGGCCAAAGATATTGCCGTACCATACCCCACAAAACAAACATACATACCAGTCAAACTGACGAGACGCCATGTACTTACGCAAATGGAGTCCAGTAAAATATTTGATGTACCTATGGCTTGCAATTCTGGTTTGGATGTTCTCTCGGTGTGATAGTGCCGCCACGATGCACCTGGCACCGCCACCGTATCACAGCAGCGGCTTCCAGGGCACACCCGGTGGCCACTCCAGTAGCATTAGCAGCAGCAGCAGCATTAGCAGTAGTGGTAGATATGTTAGTGATAGCCGTAGCACAACAACTAGCGTTAGTAGTCACACCTCGGCGCCGGCGCACCGTGTGGAGGAGGGTCTGTCCGGCGGTGCGATTCCGCCCCGGTTATACACTAGCTCCGGTGCGCCATCCACCGCATCATCATCACCACCACCACTGCCGCTGCTGGTCCTGCCCAGGAGTGCGCCCTGGCCCTGGCAGCAACCGGCGGCCAGTCGTGGCTCTGAAGCGTCTGCTGTGCAGCTGCTTCGGCGCACCAGTGCCAACACCAAAGCCGAGCAGCCGGGCCGGACATTACCAGCAAACCAGCTGAGCGAGCTCGATCCGCAACCGATCGCGCTGCCAGCGTCCGCCGGGGAGGAGTCATCCACTGGCAACAGTAGTATTATCAATGCGGAACGCTCGCTGCAGCAGCGTTGGGCGTCCCAGATGCGGCTTAAAGGCGAGCGTCGCCGACTGCACAGGAGACGTTGGCGAACGGCAAACAACAGCAGCAGTCGGTCTAGCAGCCTGCTCGCCAGCCGCAATCGTCGTGATTCGGCCCTGCTGCCGACCGGATACGGCGGTAGCGTCCGGCCAGCGTCTACCGGCAGCGGACAACAGCACCCGGTGCGACCGCAGCGACGGAACGGTACCGGTGGCGGCCCCGGTCAGCGCCGCTACTGTTCCGCCCGCGATCCAGCGACGCTCGCGTTCGAGGCACCGATCGTGTGCGAAGCGAAGGTAAAGTCAATGAGCGACCGGCGACCCATCTTTGCCGCCACGTTCGAGATACTGGCGCTGCACAAGCTGCCACCGAAGGGGCGGCCGCTGCGGGGCCTTACCGTGCGGCTGCAGTTCAACCTGACCACCGCGAACGAGTGCGACATCTTTCGGGGGAAGTTCCGCGAGCGGGGCTTCGTGCGCGAGGAGCTCGAGCTGGGCAAGGTGTACTTCCTGTTTCTGAAACCGAACATGCGCTACACCAACTTCACCATTCTCGGGCAGCCGATCCGCAAGACCAAGCGGTCGGAGGGCGGTGTGCTGCAGGGCGTCAATCCTAACTACGGTGAGTAGCTGCTGGTAGTGTTTACGCATTTTTGGGTGATTTGACTGTGAACGGGCGGTCTAGGTAACGAACCCTACAGGAAGCTATTTCAGAAGATTTGCTGGAACTTTGCTGTAAAACAGCAGATCCCCGCTACACAAAGTCCTTCTTCATGGATGACATTTTGTCTGTCTCGTATGTCTATTTTGGTCCGCAATCATTCCACCCTTGCCCAACGGTTTCTACAGTTTGGCGCCAAGCTGTCGCGGCAAGGGCGTGTTTCATGGGACGCTCCTCAAAGAAAATCGATTTGTGCGTGACAAATTTTCCGGTCTGGTAACCGCGACCGCTCGGTACCCCACGTACATGCATTGTCAAGCTGCAGTTTATGCAACGGATCGGGTTCTCCTCGGGCAAACCAAATCGTCGAGCAACGAACGATCTGCTGCTCTTTTGGCAAACAGTTCGTGCAAATCGTTGGCCAAGTGTGATCATATTTTTTATTCCCTAATCACCAACGACAGCACAGCGGAGACGGCACAGCAGCAGGGTGGCCAAATCTCGGCACTCGGTCGGATGCGCACGCATTGCACCACGCAACGAAATGCAGCAAGATCGCAAGAGCGAGAGCATTAAAAGATGAGTGTTGGTGAGAGAAGGAGAGAGAGAGAGAGAGAGTGAGTGAGAAACTTCGCAGAAACCGGTGGAATGATCGTGAAGATTGCACACTCCACCAACGTTACCATCGATGCAGTGCAGTGGTGCGATGAGCGAAAAGCGGGAGACAGAAGAACGCACTGCGACGTGGGAGCGAAGCAATGGCCGAAAAGGTGGGAGGGGGTGGCAGACACGGGAGAAAAACAGTAAATCCTAACCGACCAAATGTGGAATATCAGGTGCATGTTGTCGTTTACCATATAATAAGTGCCCGTCTCCCGATGGCCGTGGGTAAGTTTGCCGCCTTGCGAGGCCCCCGGGCAGAGCGCATCTTAAGCAATGCAAGAAACTGATACACTGCAACGGAGCGGGGGTCTAGGGGTGGACCGGCCGGTTACCCGTATTGCCAAATATGGTCTTGGCTGGGGGGAGGGGTGAGATGACTGCTGCTGGTATTACTATTATTACTACTATTACTACTACTACTAGTACTGCTACTACTAATATTGCTGGCGGGGCATTGCTGACGCTACTGCTCGAGTGTTGATTTTGTTATGGTTCAGGCTGATTTGGTGATCAGTTTTTGGAGCTAGATCGATATGTTGCTAGGAATATCGGTGGGGTTTAGTGGAGTTTTTGTATTCCTTTTCTTCAAAAGTTATATTGCTTTTGCAAGTTTGATATTAGGATGAAGGTAGCCTTAGAATAACCTCAATTATTCTCAAATATTTCGCCGAATGTAACACATCACGATTACAAATTATAAACCTCACTTTTTAATCGTGCTAATATGACTAATGTCCCACCATTATAACTTTCCAGTAAGAATAGATGAGCTGAAGATAGTTTGAATCATGTCATGGTCTATTGAATTCCAGCTCGATTTACAAAAAAAAACCAAACAAATTTGTTGTTTGGAAGTGATTCTTCTAGGCAAAGTAATAGGTCTAAAAAACCGAAGTAGTATATCTATTCTGCTTCGACTCCTCTTCATATTTCTAGGATCAGACTAATTCCAAACACTTTTCCATTCGGGCACGGTTTGATCGCACAGGCAGGAAGCAAACGGCCTGCGGTGCAAGCGCCAAAGCACGCACCACACTGACAAGAGTAGGCTCCCAGGGTCCGTGGCAGTGGTGGTGATGGTGGGTCTCTGTTTTTGTTGCAGTCCCTTTTGTGCGGCCCTTTCGATCTGATGATGCCCACTACGCCAGCCGGTCACTACCACGATATGCCGAGCTCGGACGCACATGGGCCCGTTTTAGGGACGTGGACGTGGATCGTAACGTTATAGATATCGACGTCTCTCTCTCTCTCTCTGTCTTGAAGGGCATCTGAATAGTGCCTTGGCTTCGCGCGCACGACTAACGGGGTCTGCTGGTGTCAACTTGATGCAGCCGGATTGCAACCGCAGCCGTAAGGGCCATGGGAAACAATCCGTATGTTTCAGAGTGGCACGGAAGACCGTTTCGAGCCAGACCACGGGAGTCGGAGAGTATGGTTAAAGGGGCATACTTTTTTCAACAAGTCTTACGTTTATTATGGACAACGACAGTTAGAAGTTCATCAATTCAGAAGTTAGTGTCGCCTCAGCTGTTGAAGTTTTCTCCCAACAATCAATCATAATCCCCAACTACATCTGTTTTGGTTACAGTAAAGCAGCCATTGTTTATTATGGCTGTGCGAAACATGGCAATGGCCAGGCGCAAACAATAATTTCCCCGAGCCGATTCCAATGCACCAACACCAAATTGCCAAACAAACAGCGCTCGGACACGTTCCGACAGCCAAACGCTGAAGGCAATTAATTAAGCCATGGATGCTGATTCCAACAGTTTCGGGACGTAACCGCGACGTGTGCACGGGCAAACACAAACTTTGTGTTGCTGCTGCTGTCCACCCACGAAATCACCACCCCACACAGACACAGCACCGAGAGGGCCGGGTTGGAAAATGATCGGAAAAGTAGCTCGTGGTAGTACCGTCGAGTTTGCGTATGGCGAAAAAGTCACCGCCGCACGTCCCGCTCTCCTACGCTGACTAATTATAAAATCGCGTTTTCCTCGAGTCGAAATTTTTATTTTTGCTCCGTGCGTTTGTGCGTATGTGTGTACTGTACTGTCTGTCTGTGCAGGCGACGCGTTTGTTCTCGATCGTGTCGTTGGGATCGTTGGGTCGGAAAAGTGAAGTAAAAACCCCGCACGAAAGAGAGATGAGATGCCTTGAGATGTTGGGGTGTGATCGTGCGCTGCGTGTGAGCTGCAACTGAGACACCGCCGAGTCTGAGGTGGAAAATTGAGTTTGAGAGTGCGAGAGTCGCCACTCCGCTCAGAAGAGCATGAGTACTGTGAGTGCCGTGAGCGGGCAAATGCTCAGCAAATTCAGCGACTCTCTGCTCGTTTCCACTGGGACTTAAAGGAAAATCAACGATCGTGCAATTTTTCAAATATTTTTTTTTCGCACATAAACTCTCCAATTTCTTCTCCGATTTTCTTTGCGACCGCTCACGCCGATCGACCGGTAGGCACAGTTTGACACAGCAATTCCCAATCTTCGCCTCCGCTTCCCCACAACGTGACACCTTCTTGCACAAACGCTGCATCGCTGTCATCAGCGGCTTATGAAGATCTACACGCTGGTGACTTTTTCGCGTCCACTGAACTTCTGCCCGATCCCTGTTCTGTTTTGTTTGTGTCTGCGTTCGTTCACCGTTGCAATAGTTAGGTTGTGGGAAAGTCAGGGAGAGTGGATGAAATTAAGATCGAGTTTATGGGCGATGACAAACTGGCTGGCAAGCAATCTCCGAATGCAGCAAACGCGACGACCCAAGCGCGATTCAACGCACTCGATCACGGTTTGGTGTTTCTTTCTCGAACGCCTGACTTGCGATTAAACAAAACTTAACAGTCACACCGATTGACGAATCAGTGAATCAAACATTCGTAAATAAAATAAAAAATGACAAACCAAAGTAACGATCGCTTTTGGTCGATTCGATCGTCCGAACTTACGAACCACGTTTAGTCGCTGCTTTGTTTATTTTGTTTACCCGTGACTTAGTTGCAAGCCAGTTTGGGGACGAATATTTGGGCGACGTTATGATTTACGCGGTATGAAATGCGGGAATGTTTTAGTGGTTCTGTTTTTTTTTTTTTATTTCTATTTGCTTCGTTGCAGTGCAGCATTAGCATGGCATTTGTTTGTTTGGGCGCAGACACCGCGGGAAAGCGAATGCGAAATGTTTGCTTACTCAAAGAAGCTGTGATAATAAATTCCAAATTGACGTGCTGAATCTAAATATATGGTGTACAGCTGAGTCTGCCATGTGGTTCTGACTGTGGATCAGGGTTTGGGATTGAAGCATTTTCTCAAGACATTATGCGTCGGGAGATGAGATATTGGTTAGCATTGGAAAACGTGATAAAACTTTGGAGCATTCAAACTTATTGTCCATTTGGAGCATAGAAGGGACAATTGTTCTTGGCACATCTTAAAGTGTTAAAGACTACTTCGTCAATTCTAGAGATGATGTATAGCCCAAAGCTTGATGACTCTTTTCTCAATATTTATGTTTGTAATATCATAAAACCCAAGCATAATATATCTTTGGACATCTTCCATAACTCCGGTATCTATAGCACGACATTCCACAAAATCCACCAATGCAGCAATTTTCGATAACTTCAGACCTACCCAAAAGATGCCCTTTTGCAGTTAAAATAGCAGAAGAGAAAAAAGCGCACCACCCTTGACGTCATCGCCCTTGCCAACAGACCGAAAACCAACGGCGTATGCATCCCATCTGGAACGTATTCGTTAGCGCACACACACACTGGGCTGGGTGGGGCACAGCGTCGGCGTACGCGCTTTGTGGTGTGGTTGGTTTTGGTGCTCGTGCTGCTTGGACGGACTGAATCTAAGAACACCTATCAATCGTATACGCACGCCAATCGAGAGCGCCGGAAGCCAACTCTGCCGGAATCCAGCAGCAGGTCCTGCTTTACGGGACTGCTCACCCGACTGGAGATGCACTTCACTCAGCGCTTGGCCGGCGGTCAAGAACGTGTCCTGTGAGAGGAGGGGGGGGGGGGGAGGGAAACGGACGGTGTAGGTTGCTGGCCATGCTGGCCGCGCGCCTTTGCGGCTAGTTTGTTTATTTTCCTAGCGCTTGGTTTTTCTCTTTGCCGTGGCGGCATCCGCTTAGCAATCGCCAAGAGTGTCGATTAATAGATCGTTTTCTTCTCCCAAAAAAAAAAAAAAACATATATTCAAAAATACACCAACAACGCTCGGTTTGGTAATCAATGTGCCGGTTTTGGAACGGCTGGCCGCATATGCCCTGGACCACCTGTGGGGTGCTTCTACCCATGGCGCTTCCGTTTTTTCAAGGTGGAAAACCCGTACTTCAGGTGCGACGGACTGGAGTGTTTATCTTGTGGTCAATGCATTTGTTTACAAGCAAAAATAAGCCGATACGATTCCTTCCACGGCAGTGTGGGAAGTGCAGTTTCATCAGAAGTACGGTTCTAAGCGGAACGGTTTTTGTATTAGCTAGACTCTTACCAGACGAGAAGAATTTGCATTTTATTAAAAGAAGAGCAAAAACAGGAACATCAGCTTCACACTTTTTATCCTTAACGCAAGTCGTCCGCAATTAAAGTCAAGGCTTGAAAGGGAAACCCAAAAAACCCTTGAAAATGTTTCCCACACACCGTTTTGGGAACGAACCGTACTCCGATGCGCCCCTTGTTTGAAGGTCTGCAGAACGAAACACACAAAATGAACGCTTTCCTTTTTAAAATCAACTACGATGCTTTGTTTTAGTTAAAATTTACAAAAACAATATACACACACACGCCTCTAGTCAACTGCCAGGGAATGGTGTCTGTTATATTATGACCTACTTTTTTGCTACTATTTTAGTTTTTAGTGTTACTGTGGTCCGAAGCCGAAAAAGCTACACGTTAAAGTGTCTATTTTTCTACTATAAATAAACGTTTTTTGTTTTATTTTAAGTAAAAAGTAGTTTTCAAAACCTGTACGCTACAAACATGGAACTGTTTTTTGTATCATTTTAATATCTTGAATACTTTACGCTACCGTTGCCACAAACATAGAAACCCAGCGAACCCTCTATTTCATTTGGAACAACCCTTTCACACGACGATGTCTGAGTGTCCTTGTAGAAATCTGAAAACTTTTAGTAACATATGCGATGTTTCCATCGGTGTTAATTTATGATCTGCAGTCAACTTCAAGGTTTCTAATATCTTCTTATGTATGTTTCAATACTAACTCTACTATCTCTGTCAAACTTTTATGTTTTTTCGACTCTCTTCTGTGAAAACCTCTCCAATACGACCAATCCAATCGTCCGGCAGATTACACGAAGTTAACTTTCGTTAGTTCCTTCTTTACACATGACGCTGCACATATCTATATATCATTAAGAACAGAATTAGCAACATAGTCGTATTCCTAGTATCTCGGTCTGTCCGTCACGGAATCATCGCGGGTACGGAAATGTAGTACATTGTACCTATTTTTTTAAGCAGTTCGGGCTTTGGGTAAATTCTGCGCTGGTGTCTTTCCATTACACCTATAATTGCTACAGACATCAGACGCGTACCAACCTCAACCCAACCCCGTCCCCTCCACAAGACACGACCCATCATTGCACCGGTCATTGGCGAGCCGAAATGGCACAACCCCAAAATTGTGAAGTGAACTGTGAGGCCGATTCCGCACACTTCCCTCCCTTCAAAACATTAGCAAACCATCAGCTAATCGACCGACGGCTAGACAGCCGTGTCCAAACAAACACTCGCCCAATCGTTTGGAAGATTAAAGCCAGAGGTGGCGGAAGCTTTGATTGCCGCGTTACCGAAGGTGTTTAGTCTTGTACTCGTCTAGTCTGCAACTCTCTAGTGTGTGTGCGGCCACCGTGCTCTACATTCGCCCTTGCCCATTTCCGTTCCGCTCAACCGTTTGCCCGTTTGGTGCGGATTCACCCCCCGCGCCTAGCTGAAGCTGTTCTGCTGCGCAACCGTTTAGTGGAGATTGAAATTTGCAGATGGCACGCGCGCCCTGTCACGTCTCAACTGAAATACACTCGTTTAGGTAAGGGAGAAACAGGGTTTTGAGGTGTAGCGGATCATTTTTTATCTCTTTTATTTGCATTTTATCATCGAGATATTAAGAAGATTGCCAAATTGGAAATTCAAGCAATTCTCCATCAGTAGCAAAAGCTTCCAGAGTTTCTCTCAATTCTATGTTTTCAAATGTTTGGCTCATGTAGGTCCTAGTAACCAATGACAAATCATTCAAGTTACCATAGATATTGTAAAGTGTCTTCCGTTCTGTTCAAGGAGACCTAAAGCTTAGAGAGATGTTCATTTTAGGGAAACTAAAGCATCTTGTTGCTATGGAGCATTCAATCCATAAAGTATTGGAATTAGTTATTATCGCTAAATGAAATAATTTTGTGTACTGTGAGAATTTAGGTAGCTAAATCGCACATGTAACGTTAGAAGTAAATGTAGCAGCACTCTCAACATGTTCATCCTAAATAAACAACTCATCTTGAAGAGACTACGTCTCTGCATAACGAATTCTTCCCATCAACACATGATCAGAACCTTCATCAAATCATCCAGTTCTCAAACTCCCCCAGTGCCGTCAGCAAACGATCGCTCCAGCAACCCAATCTACCCAATTCGGTCGGAATCAATTTGAGACCAGTTCACGAGATCAACCCGCACCTCGAACAGGTTGTGGCCGCCGATCACGTCCATATACTCGTTTTGTCCCACAGTTTAACTTCCATTACCAAAAAAACGTACACACACACACACTCACAGATCCACGCTTGACAGCGCACCGATCAGCGCAACAATTGCGCGTGGGAGCGCAGGAACAATGCAACCCCACCAGGGGAAAAGCGCGTTTTGGCTCCAATCTCAAAAGCAGACCTCTCCCCCGCCTGAACAATGTGTCTGTCGTACACTTGTCGGCCACCCTCCAAAAAAAAGAAGAAAGAAGAAGACCCGCTGACAAACCACCATTTACCATTCGTTTCACTTGCGGTCAGCAGCCGTGCGGTGCCGCGTGTGTGTTTGATCCACCTCGATCTACTCCTCGCCCGTGCGACGGCTGTCATGTGTAATAGAGCGGTGGAGGTGGACGTTGGGAAGTGCTTAGAGGGTTCTCCAATTCTCTTCTTTTTTTTTCTGTTGTTAGCCAAAACCCCGAACCTATCTACCTCCCACAATCCAGTTAGGGCAGGGTGGAAAAGGTGGAAAGCAGACAAGCAACAACAGTGGCGCAGTAGTTGGCAAAATTTGACCACCTCTGATTGTCTGTCTCTCTTTCTCTCTCTCTCTTTAACTCATCTCTTCTTCCCAGTGGTGCAACTGGAACCAGTCCAGTGTGTTTCGCGGAGCATGTTTCGGAAATTCGACGGAAGGTATAATTAATTTGCCGCTGATGTTAATATTGTCCGATAATTCGGTGCACGGTACGCGGGACACGAGGTGCCCAGACACCCCCCTTCCCCGAAACACCCAATCGGCTACGGCCATTTACGTTTGTAATTCGCAATGTTTCGTGTGTGTGTATGTATGCGAGTGTTTGATTTTTTTGCCACACAGGTGGAAATGTGAAGCCGCTTCTCTGGTTCGTTGCCTTCGCCAGACGCGGTGCGCCAGACACGCTGGAACCGAGCACTCTGGCATCGCGGACCGCACACCGGAAGTCGCGAAAAGACGACCGGTTTTTCGTTTTGTGTGATCGTGTTCCGCTATGTTGCGCCCTCCCGCACAGTGTCCCCGCTCCCCATCTCCTTCCTTTTTCTAAGCTTACGATCTTGTGGGAGTTCTTGCGCCGGTTCCCGCGCAGTCCTATTTGCCAATGCGATTGCGTGCGATCTTGCGCGGTGTACTGCTGTGGCAATTTTGCGTGTTTTTTCTCTCTATTTCCTCTCTCACATACACACACACACACATTTATGCGGCATGGAGGTTTGCAATTGTTTGCGATTTTTTTTGTATTCACTGGTTTCCTCTCCCCGTTTGGACCATTTTGCAAATTCATTGCCAAAATGATTGAAGACAAGCCTAACTAAACCCCAGTCCTATCCTGCATGCGGAACAACAACAGCGGAACGGGAACTCATCTCATCGCTCCGCCACCACCACCACTACCACCCACCAGGGGCCAGGCAAAAAGGCCGCGGCAACTGGCCCGTCATTAATGCCGGCGGATGCTCCCGCGTGGCAAAAATTGCAAAATTGTTACCGTTGTGCCAAGCCTACTCTACTGACTCTGGACCGGAAGTGGTCACGTAAACGTGCAGGTTTCGAGCTAGCTAGCCCTGCCTGCCTGCCGCTAATCACCATGACCGGCGACTACACGGACAAAGGGTTTTGGGCAGCGAATTTGGCCGAAAAACTAGAATACTGTAGCGTTTGGTGGACTGTGGCGCTTATGTTGTTGCTACTTCCTCTGTCGCAAAAATTATTTTTCGCAAAGCTTCTCATTACGCTTACCATGCTTGGGAAGGTGGAGCCTTCGATGATATCTGTTGTTAACGTTGCAAAAAAAAATAATAATAACGGAATATTATTTATAGCAACGTTTTAGACAGTTGGATGGCTCGTTTTTGTGTGGATAATGATATAAATTAAATGTAAAAATGATGGTAATATTCCTTTTCAAATTTCTGTCAAACGCGCACTTCAATATGTAATTTTTAGAAAATTGCTTGAGTAATGTCACATTTTTTGGTGAACTTAACCAACTGGAAGTAATTCTACACATGTTGTCTGCAATTTTTATATTATAATAATTCTGCTACTTAATGTATAAACTTTAGGTGAATTGGTTAGCAAAAATGACACACCGCACAAGCACACTACCAAACTACAAAAGCATCCATCAACTTCAGGTTGCTGTCTTCCACCCTTTTTGCTGCACCCGTCCCCCGTGCTCCCTTTTTCAATGCTAATCTTCTTCTTTTCGATTCCTTCTTTTTATTTTTGTTGCAAACCCATCATTCCCTTTTTCCTTTGTTTCCGCCGTTTTGTCAAAATCCGCAACATTGCGATTTTTGTGCTGCTGTTGCTGCTGCTGTGTGTGGTGTTGTTTGAATGTTTCCAAAAGCGAAGAAACACATCAAGATCAAAGCGGAGAGCTGTCGCGGTGCTGCTTTTGGTTCTTCCCCGTGCCGAGTGGTGATCTTGCGTGCCGGCGGTTGCCTTCCTTCCGTGTGGACATGGGAGCAACCGCCACTACTGTTTGCCATTGTTTTCACACTTGAGTCGGTTTTCGCGAGTGCGCCCAGCACCCGCAGTTGCAGCTTTCCCACTCGATCACGCCGTCATTAGCGCTGTGGCCCGGGAGAAACAATCCACTAAATGACACCAACAAAAAAAAAAGGTCAAGATGGCCCAAGCCGTAACGCCCAACCGTGACGACCGTAGTGCACTCGGTTCCAAAATCTGAACACTTCTAGCCAGCACATAATGAAGCGTAATTGAATGCGCAAACAGAAGGAGAGAGAGAGGGAGAGAGAAGAATACAACAGCACACTCGCGAAGCTCGTTTAAATTCGCCAAAAACCCGGTAGGATAAATTATCCCTTCATCAGTCTGTCGGGCTTTGTTTTGCTATTTGGCAAACCGTTTTTCCCCCTTTTTTTTGCACCGTCTTCCTATGTAGTTCTTACTTTTATTTAGTTCAAATTGAGCTTGCTTCCCCCACCGCGCTTTAACAGGGCAAAAATGCGCCAACGTTTCCTATTTCGTGTTTTATTTACCCATCCTAGGCGCACGTTTGCAATCGTCCCACCACTCTTAAGTTTTGTGACATTGTTTTTTTAAGTGAGCAATAAGACCTCGCAAAATTAAATCCCAATTTATGGATATCGAACCAAAACCAACAAAACCGCACGCTCTACTCCCCGAATCGAACGCGTTTTTAGTTGACGTTTGCAGTAAAAAAGCTGCCTGGCTGCTGTTTTTTGGCCCCACTTCCTACTCTTACCGGAAGTCGCACGATAAAAGAGAACGCACGAGAGAGAGAGAGAGAGAGAGAGAGAGAGGGAGAAGAAAAACCGCATCGATATGTCACTTTGGCGCTGCGCTCTATTGGATTTCGGTGTTGGTCGCAATTATGTCGCAAGCAAGTGTGCGTATGACAAATGGAAATTGATCCCACTGCAGACAAAACTTCTTACCGCCCTTCTTGTTGTGCGGCGGGCAAGTGCCTAAGGTTGCACACACTTTTTAACCGATCGCGTTTGTCTGGACGGTGCTATTTTAAGTTGTACGTTGTTTTTTTTTTTGTTTGTTTGTTGGCGTAACTTTATTTCGTCTGCAAAGCACAACGACGAAAGAGAGCGGGTGGTGGTCGAAGCTGTGTTTGGCACCCGAACTAGTACGGCAAGGTTATCGTGCCCATGAATCAATCTGACCAGGGAGCTTGGGGGGGGGGGGGGGGGAGCTAAGCAGAGGGGCAATGTAGAGCGAGGAAGAAGTTGCTGAACTGTCGTTTGTGCTTTTTTCTGCACCCCGCCCCCCTTTTGGTCGAAAACTGAATGAAAAGTGTCGCGTCAATAGAATTGATTTACGTTCGGTCGATCGTACGCACGGTGGCGGCGATCGATGGTAGAACGTTTTTGTGGATACAAATTGGCAGTTGCTGTTATTTTTTTGGTATCAGGCAAGGAACTTCGAGTACTATTCTGTCGGCATCAAATTACAGCTTGAACTGGTGGAGGAAAATTCCCTCATACAGAAAAAAAACATTCCCAGATAGGTTTCGGAAGTAATGAATGGTTCAATAAGATAATAACAACATTTTAAAAAAAATCCTCTCTAATCAAATAGAACAGTAAGTTAAGAAGAAATATAAAAGATGTCTATTGCATCTACGGAACTGATCCAGCTCTAACTCTACTCAATTAAACATTTGCCTCTCTCAAGCTGCGCCATGGTGTCGTGCTTTGCGATCGGCAATATGCACTGGAGGACACGAGTTCGAGCCTTAATGAGGGTAAGGCTAAAAGGAATGTAAAATTTTGTTGTGTAAAGAAAATAGCGTTTAAAAAAGCGTTTTAGTAGATGCTTCTTCCATCAGCAAATTCAAACCATATTTACATACTCCATCCCCATCTCCCGGGCGGCGCATAATTGACACCTTACAACTTATGCCGCCGTACAGCTCCTCCATAGCATAGCAGCACTCCTCCTTACTTGAGGCAATTCTTCCACCATATTTCACCTACTGCTCTGCATCATATACATAGTTTTTTTTGCCACTAATTGTATGGCGGTAGCGTTGCATAATTAAACACACACACACATACAAGCCAAACCCGCCTGCACAACTCATCAGCGTCACACGAAACGGCCTCCTCCCGCGCGACTGGAGCACGCTCTCATAATCCATCCGGGGACGATGGATGGATGGACCCACGAAATCAAAACCTCGCCCCATCCGCCCTTCCTTTCGCTTCAATTTGCTCGATCGTGTCTGCCTTTTTTTTGCAAATCTGGCAAAAATCTGACCATGCGCTCGCGCGCGCGCCTCTGTGTGTTGCACATTCCACGCGCAATCTTGCGCATGAATTCAACCGATTGAACCGATGCGGCGGGCCCGCGGCAGCAGCAACGCACGCAAAGGAGTGCTGGTGTGCGGTTACATTTAATTACTTATGCAGAAGCACACCCTCCTCTCTCTCTGTCTCTCTCGCTCGCACCACAGCCAGTGCCTTCTTGACCGGCGCGAAACACTTTGATGAAGGCCCGGTGTTGCTGATCCGAAATGGTGATGACGGCAGAGTGCATCTGCATCTCGTGCGTGATCGAGTGGATCGCCCGCTTGCGCAAAAATACTCAACACTGCCCGTGCGTATGTGTGTGAGTGTGTGTGTCCGTTTTGCTGCCGTTTTTGATCATGTGCGCGACCGTTTGCAATCCCCCCGGGTGTGATGTGCGAAACAAGATTGCACCGAATCGAATTACCAGACGCTTGCACACGCATGCCGTGAATCAATCTCGGGTATTGTCTTGCGCCTGCCCGTCTGCGGAAGGTCACAATCGGTGCACAATCTAGCGGCAGCAGAACCTTCTCCCGCGACACTAAAGAACGGTGGGGGAGAAGGAGCTCCCCCTTCCCTACCCAATATTGTTTTCCCTCTAAATGGACAGTTTGTCAATCTGCCATTTTGCCACTAATTGCGCGCAACCAGCGGGACAGCCGGGGGCGAGCGAGCGCGCGACCACGCGTACGCAATTTTTACCAATAACTGCGCCATTTTTTTTTTGGTACGCAAAAAAAACGCACACTTGCTGCTCTTAATTTTTATGTTTTCTCTATGCCCCTCTACAAAAAGCCAACTTTTCCGCGTAGGTGCGTAGGTTTCATTGAGAGAATTGTTCGTTGCGTGAAATGTTCGGATGCCGCCGCGTGAGATGACGCACGTTGCATAAGCGAAAGACCGTTTTGCCTGCCAACGTCAAACCTGGCGTCCATCGGGCGTCACGTGAACGTCGGCAGCGTTGTACGGAAAGGAAGGAAAGGTTACCGCCATCCGCTTTCGCCAACGGTTGGCAGGACTCAAGCGCGTCTCGAAGCGGTGTGGCCACCACACCGGCCACTTCGGCCGGCTGCTCGGCGCTACAATCGCGTTGATTGGTGCGTTATTGCCGCGCGCGAGTCAATATTTGTTCTAACAACAGTGCCCATTTAGTGGGAAGTAGGGTTGTTGGCGCGCCCTAACCGTCCTGAAGGACCGAGGAGAAGCTAGTTTGGTGTCTTGCTGCTGGGAGGAGATATAAAGTCATCACGTGCGTACAATATGCCAAGTGCTGTTGTTGGCCAAACCGTGTGCCCCGGTACTACTAGACCGATGCTCTACACGCCACGGCGGGCCGGCCGGTAGAGTTTAAATTTCTGTCCATTTTCCTCTGCGCGAGCTGCGCGTTGATGGGCCGATCTTTAACTGAAACTGTCGTCTAGCCGACCGTTCCCTTCCCAGCTTTACTCCTCCCTCGGATCTGTCTAGGTGGGAAAACAGACCCCAACCCAGCACCAGAGGGATCCGCACAAACGAAGCATACACACACGCACACACTAGAGAACCTCGCAGACGCACTTTTGGTTCATAAATCACAAAAATAGACAGCCATCCATCTCCAACGTTCCATCCGGCTAGAGCCGTCCCGGGGGAAGGGAGATTAGGGAAAAGGAGAGGTTTGTCTGAAGGTATACCAGCGGCACCAAACACACACACACACACACCCGCAATTTTCCCTGCCATTTTGTTGGTCTTGTTGTGCTGTTGTGGTGTGCTGTCTTCCCTCGCTGCAGACACACGGATGCCGCGCCAAATGGTGCATAATTGGTTTTATTTTTGTTCTTAAAAAGACCAAATACCCCTCGAACCCCCCGAAGGAGCTGCCGCCGAGTTCCCTTTACAAACACCGGGCACAGTGTGAACCAAAGCCCCGCATGATCGTTGCCGGGGTTTTGGACGGAAAGCCTGATCGATGGCGAGTCCGGACAAAGTAAGCGTTGCCGAAAGAAGGAAGAGGAAGAAGGTTAAGGAACTCGCACACGCTACACAGACCGGTTGCCCGGAAGAGCCACCCTCAAGTGGGTGCCCCCGCAACTGATGCAATTTATGCATTACTTCCAACAGCTCGGCGCTCCCGACTGGCTAACCGAAGGTGTCGCCGCCAGTGTCTGGCGGCCCAGTGGTGTCGTTTGCTTGATGGAAAACCTTCGATCATTGGCTGGGGTGAACCGAAATAGATTTCTCTGATCTCTTGGGTCGCTCCCTGCGCTGTCCCGTAGCGCTTATCCGTAGCACGATGAGATGAATGACTACGGCACATCGCCTTGAACTGCTGCCAAAGTGGGATTCTGCGGCAGACGCGCGAATGTCGCCAATTTGGTCAAACGTACACACATACACAAACGCACATACTCTATTATTGTCTGGAAGAAGGGGGGCGGTGGCCGACAGTGGGACACTATTGGACGTAATTCATCCCCAGTGCCAATGACATCCCACACAAGCAAAGTACGCCAAATTCATTCATCGTTTAATAAACCGGTACGTGACAGTGCTTACAGGGTTTTCCAGGGGTTCTCATAGTTGTGGGACAGTTCCTTAACTCTTTCTTATGGGAAGTGAACTTCATACGTTGGAAATTGGACTCTGGCACTTGATCCTTGGCATGGCACCCTTTTTGGACAGACTTATTGGAAATTCCTATTGGATTTGTTCAACAAATGAGCAATAGAGTCCAATTCTCATTACATTAAGTTCATTTCACGCAAGAAAAAGTCAATAAAGTGTCCCATAACTATGAGAACACCTGGAAAACCCTGTATAGATCTAGTACGTAGCGTTGGCGATTAATGCTCAACTAAGGAAATGCCAACTTCCCCGGGGACTGAGGACGTTTAGAGACAGAGCTCGAGCGTCTCGGCAGCGAGAGAGTGTGCAGTCTCTAAAGCCCAGAGACCGGGAACGCAGCGAGCTGAGCGGATGCTGTATTTCGACATCGGAACAAGATTGTGGCGTACATTTCGTTGTTGTTCTCAGTTGATGGTTGTTAAAGCACCTTCCTTCCACCGCTTCCCCCCCCCCCTTCCACTACTAACGGAGCAGCGTACGAGGGATGGGTGGCATCAGATCAGTATGGCTTTCAATCATTCTACCTAGAGGCCGAAGGGAGCGTGAGTACGGAGCGACACCGCGTGGCAAGATGAAATCGATATCCGTCTCATACAAAATGCATTCTACACACACACACACACAAGGTGCTGGTTGTCGGTCTTTTTTGTCATATATGTGTCTTCTTCCGTGGCACAGTGCAGTAGTGGCGCTAGAGGAATGGTTCCTCTTTGCTTTCACGCTTGTTTTGCCGGGCAACAAATAGGCTAAACGAGACCGAGGGGGGGAGGGGAACAAGCGTGAAGCATTAAAACGCGTGAACGCGAACGCAAAAGATGAGACCCACCTGTCCTGTGCCTCGTGTGTTTGTGGGTTCTATTTTAAGCTGCTTGAGGTGTGCAGTTGGCAAAGTTCTGGGATCACTGCGATATGTGGCGTAGATGGGCGCGCGTGCAACATTGTAACGGGCGTCCGCTCAAAGAATGTGATATAGCGAACGAGAGCAGTAAAAGAGGGGGAATGCAAATGGAGCTGCATTTTGAATGATTGCAACCGTATGCCGCGCATTCCGCCTGGTGCCCTATGATGCGCCCTGTCGATGCTTTCGCGCGATCCGATCACAGCAAGCGGCAATTACATACTTTTAGGCGTTTTGTTCATAGCGTGTGCGGTGTGTCTTCTTGTTAATAGATGAGGTAGAGGAAATAGCTTAACACTAGTACACTCGTGACGATATCAATCTAAAATGACTCAACCAATGATTCATACTATTCAATACTGGTTTTAAATTTGCCCAAAAAGCGTGTCAAAAATAAATACGTTGCTCGCCAAATATGCCATTTCGGTTCGTCACTTGTCACTAGCGCTCTGTCTCGCTCTTCTTCATGGCATACCTCTCCACCCCACTCCACACAACCCCGCGGTCTGGCTACCCCACAGCGGGATCACCGCCAAGTGCTTTGAGCCGGCTGCCGACACATCCCACACATAGAACTGGATGGATGGACGGACGGAGCCGGCTAGCGAAGGTTTTTAATGCTGCGCGCATCCGAATTCGAGCGAAAGTATGACCACTGTCCGCACCCCGTTCCCTTTCACTCCCCGCTTCTTTAGTGTGCCCGTGGCTCTTTTTTTTTTGATCGGCAACTCGGGCGAAAAAACAAAAACCAACGAAAATGTGGCCGCGTTCCGCGTGCACCGAAGCGTGATCGGTCCGTGGTTCCTGGCGGCGTGTCGGCGGCGGCAGTGGCCAAATAAACAAATCATTGTTTGCAAATCGGCACATTCGCACACACACACACTAGGAGGCACGGCCAGCTTGGAGCGATGAAGAGGGTGGGTGCCCTTGCGCCCGAACGCCGAACGCCGAGATTGATCGATTTCAATCTATATTCATTTCCAGTTTCGGTATTTTTATTATGCTTGCAGTTTTATTTTATTACACTTCTTCCGTTGCACGAGCGTTTATTTATAAGATGATGGCTCCCCTGTTTATTCTTCGCCGTGCTGGATCTTTACGTGTGGTGTGTGCGTGTGTGTGCATGCGGTGCCTTTTTTTCCCTCCCCCCTTTCTTCGCACTCTTGTTTTTCGACCAGAGGGCTTTGTTTCATTTGTTTATACCGTGTCGGTCGAAACCGAACGAACCCAAATGGGCTGGTGTTGTGGTTCGTCGCCCACCCCGCCCCACCATGCGCCGCATTGATCGTGCCAGAATTTTGATTCGTGTCCGCCGTGTGGTCGATTGCCGAAAATGTTGATAATACTTTTCTGAAGCACATCCAATTTCAACCCAATTGAACTACCAGGGCAATCCAGGGATGGTGACAAGGGGGTGACAAAGCCTGGCAGTGCGGTAAGGTCTGTCAAACGCATGCGTTTCGTTTCATTTGTGCCGCCACATTGTCACGCATTTGCAATGCACACACACACACACACGATCGCGGGGCTCGATTCCGCGACGCACGCGGTTATTGTTCGACGCGGATCAGCGCTTCGCGGTCTGGATTTTATAATACGCCTTTCAGCAGCCTTGCCATCCCAACACACCCCGACTGCACACCAATGTAATACAGTGCACGGTAGCAGTGCACTTTTTTGCACACAAAACGTGTCAAAAGATCGATGCGGTGTTTATGCAATCGCACGAACCATTGGAGGTCCTGTTGGGAGGAGGAGGAAGCAGGAAGGGGATCGTTTCTTGCGCGGTGGAACTTTTCAACGATTTTTGGGTGGATTTTTTCGGTACTCATTTTTACTGCATTTTACACTAGCGGGATACATTTAGGGTGAAGCATTCCGCAGCTAAGTAAACAACGCTCCCAACGTAAATGAGTTTCCAAGTGTGCGCGTATGGCTTCTGCACGGCATATGGTGGGACAGATACCATTTACACCCACATGCAAGCATGTGTAACAGTCGCAAGAACTGAAAACGCCGACTAGAGCGCTTTTTGGAACTGGTTTGGGTTGCGATGATTAAGAGTCTCTTATGGTTTTATACTTCCAAGAGTTGATAAGGAATGAGAAATTGCAATTAACTTCAATCAGAAATTAGGTTCGTTCAGTAATCACAGCTAAGGCCGGTTCCGTGGTACAGTCGTCAACTCGTACGCCTTAACAACATGCCCGTCATGGGTTTTCAAGCCCCGAATGGACCGTTACAGGCCGGCCTTGATCGACAACGGTTGTTGAGCCGAAGGCGAAGAACAATCATAGCAACTCCATCAATGTGGCAATAGCATTTATAAAGAACATAACGTTAGTAAGAATATATTCCCCAAAGAAAAGTCATCCAAATTCAATAGAAATGGCTTTGCTAATTGTTCTGCCCAGAAAACGATTACGAGAGTTCTAAGGCTTTGGAGAGATGGTTGTGTTCAAGTCATTCATCGATGAGACTCATTTGTTTTGGGTAATTTTTGCTCAAATTTCATTTTACAGACAATTTTAAAGTATAACTATCGATTTGTTTTGCCAAATCTCTAGTAACTCGTACAGCAACTGGAGCGAGCGTGTTCGATGTATGCGTAGGTGTATTTGTAAAAGAATGTAACGCAGTTTATTCTTATAATCGTCGTTATGGCAAATATTCACAATTATGTTATACATTAAACTTATGTTGATTTCATGAAATTCATGAAGGCTGCACAAAATATGTAAGTAAGACATCAAGCTTTTAAAGAGGCGAATGAGGCCAATTGGCTCAAAGTCTCTATAAAAAAAAACATCAAGCTTTAGCCGAAGTTCGGGTACAGGTGCAAAATAAACCTGTAAAGGTGTAGGAAATATTCAGACAAGCGTGAGACAACGGAAACAAAAAAAAAAAACAAAGAAACTCAGGTAAAGCATTCTGACTGCAATTTCTTATACGAGCAAGAAGATTTGATGGAATTGCATTTAAATCTAAATTGAAGATTCCAACAGCAAACATAGCATTGTTTATGTTGCAATATCATCTGGGCAATCCTCCTGTACCCGCATGACTTGTTAGAGCAAGGTCCGACAGGTTTGAGGCATTGAATTCTCTACTCGTTGGCTCCACCAGCAGTCTGCACTGCTTACTTGGCTTATTAGAGCTTGTGCTTAGCTTATTAGAGCTTACTATGTTCTGCTTTTGTTCCGATACGAGTCGAGAAAGTGAACTTCAAATCGAAGCTTGTCTATACAAAAAATAAGCAAAAAAAAAATCACTCGAATCGTTATGACACGGCTACGCAACACTAGAATAACGCCTGGTTTATGATGGCTTTATGATATCGAAAACAAGTTTGCCTTAATATCACCATATCCCGCTAATGATGGAAAGCTGATGCGTCGAACCCATCGAGCCAAAGGCCATTCCATACAATTTTGACATTTTGAAGGCTGTGCAGTGTAGACAGATTCTCGCCTCATTTCTTTCGCAATCAAAATGTACCACCAATCGGTTGCGTCAAAAGGTTCCGTGCGTTTTTTTATTGTACGACGATGTTCAACTAGATTCGAATGGTTCAATCAGTGTTGTTTGCAGAGGTTTTGCGAGGGATGTTTCGTACCTCATGCTGCTGCTGCTGCTTCTGCTGCTGCTGTTGCTGCTCCTGTATGCCGGTGTATCATTTGCGTGAGGCTATCTATGCGCACGAATCGTGCCATCCTTATCCTGACAATTGACCCGCGACCGCGTTCAGGCAGGGGAAGAAATCGGCAGCGGACTGCATCAGCACCACGACGACAAGGACCGTGACGGTTTCGATCAGTTGGCGGAACATCTTGCTGGGTTGCGCTACACAAGTTCTGTGACTTTGGTGCGGTCCGGGGATTGGTGTTTTATATCCGTTGTGCCATTACACTGCGCGATAGCACCGACCTAGTTGCAACCGGGCTCGTGGCGTGGCGGCCATGGGACATTACCGCAACAAAAAACGATACAACCCGTTTTGTTGACACAAGTGGCGCTTTCAGCAAGCGAGCAGCGATCCACATTTCTGTTCCACCGAATTCGCGCGTGCTGACGAAGGCTGCCAGCCATGGTAAACACAACTGCGAAATGGCAGTGGCGATGGGTTCGCTCCAGCGCGGCACCCATCGTTCCGGACCGGTTCCGGCATGGTTGGTTCCGATTCCATCTCCACTACCGGGGAGTATAACCATCATTTCGGATGAAATCCTTTGTTCAAGACACAATATGCCCAAAATGTTAACACACTTCGTTTCTTTCCATCGCTTTGCGTGAATAAACTGTCAGCCATAACTATACCACCGGTTGGTTTCGTCAAAAGGTTCCGTGCGTTTTTTTATTCCCTTCTAAAGTTCAATTCGAATCCTGAATGGTTCAATCAGTGTGTGTGAATGCGTAGGACGCTAGTGAGGCCGTCGCGGTGCTGCTAAATGCCGGAGCATCAGTGTGGGAGATTATCCTTACAGAAACGTGCCATCATTATCCTGAACTTGGTGCCGATACATCAACTACCGGTCCTGCTACCGGTCCCGCTACCGGTCCCGCTACCGGTCCCGCTACCGGTCCCGGTGCTGGTGCGACTGGCTTCAAGCAAGGGAAGAAATCCGCTGCAGACTGCATCAGCACCACGACGACAAGGAGCGTGATGAAATTGAACAGCTTACGGAACATCTTGATGTGATGCTTTTGCCTTTCTTAATTCCGTACCGGTCGGGGGATCCTTTTATATACCGTTTTACACTTCAGATGGACATTTGTACACTTAAATAATTAAAAAATAAATAAGTAAAAAACACTTGCTTTTATTTTTAATCCGTTTTGCTACTTCTCTCTCTCCTCTCGCTCCTTTGACCGTTCTCTAGAGGCGAATCTAATGGAATAGGCGAACTACGTGATCGCCTCTTTTTCTCTCTTTTTCTTTCTCACAATTTCCCTCGCTCTCGCACTCTATTGCCCTGTCGATCTCTCTTTCTATAGGTTTTCTTCTTTCTCTTCCGTTCCCAAATGTTATACCTCCCCTTTGTGGACACAGGTGCAATCGGTGGCTAATTTGCATCGTGCCTAGCATTATGTGAAGTGAATTTCTTCGAACAACTTCCAAGTCGCGCAATGCCATAAAATTCCTGAGAATGCTTGAACAAGTGTAGCAGCAGAAGCTCATGACCTGTTCAACCACCTAATTCGAAGGTGGCTACTAGCCACGACATAGGCCATTTCATCGCATTTACTCCGTGGTAAACCGACGGTATATCTAGTGCTTCTGTTCCATTCCAATAGAGTTCCCGTTATCGTTCAGATCTTCCGATGCACGAACGCTTCCAGCATCGTTCAGAAGTTTCGTATCGTACAGACACTACAACTATTGAACTCGTTCTTATTTTGCAAACGGGTCGGGTTTGTAGTACAGCCGTCATGTCATACCAGTTTAAAAAAAGGCCTTTCATAAGCTCCAGCCTCGTAAGGTATGACGGAACATCTTACTACATGTGTGCAGCAATGTGTGCAATCAGTCACGGAAAGCCAACATTCATGGGCTAGTGTCTTAGGCAGGCCCCTAAACCAACCATGATTGTTGCATCAAATAACAAAAAGAAGGAAGGGAAAAAGAACATGCACTTTTGGCAATTCACGTAGTTTGAACGGGACAGTTCCGCTAATCCAAAAACGAAAGGCAGATCAGCTTTTTAAACCCAAAATTATATACAGACTGGTTCATTAGATCGTAACCCTAACTTGTGTCTTTGGATAGGAGAAACCGCAACGTTCCTGGCTCGGAGGATGGAACGTGCTGGAACCGAATGTTTGTATGGCGCTCCCGTATGGTTTCGGCTATGTTCGGCCGTTTTTTTGGTTGCGTCGTCTGCACTCGCTTTCATTGCGTACAGCTTAGCGATTGGTACGAAACCAATTGCCGCACAGTCAGTTTACTTTCGCACGCGCAATATGCTAAAGTGAGCGAAGTGAACTCCGAGCGATCTCGAATGTTTGTTTGTTAAAAGAGCAATAAGCCATCGGATACAGTTGCACAAATAAAGATTTTGCCCCACGCAGTGACCAAGTCTGGTAGTGCAAGTTCTAGAACGCTCCATGGGATGGGACGGAGCAGGAACTGACTGTGGGTGGGTAAGAGCAGTTTTCACGGGCATTATTAAAAGTGCATTGTAAATAAATATTAAATCGATTTTTTCTTTTTTTTTCTTTCCGTTTTCCACCGGTCAGGTACCCGGCCAGCGATCCACTTCATCACACCGAACGTGACGCGCGTCGAGGGCAAGCGGGTGCGGCTGGTATGCAAGGTCGGTGGTCAGCCACCGCCGAAGGTGGCCTGGTTCAAAGACAAGCGGCTGATCAACCGGAACGCCACCAAATACGCCCAAGTGCATCTGAAGTGAGTGTTCATCATGACCGCATCCCATGATCATTTCAATACGATCTCATTATCAATCCCACAATACTGTCTCACCAATAATCCCTCTCTCTCTCTCTCTCTCCATCTTTGCCTTTTCGCAGGAAACGGTCCGAGCTGATCATCTTCAACACCAGCACGACGGATTCTGGAGAGTACGAGTGTCGGGCCAAAAATAGATATAACAATTCGTCCGTCTTCAACTCGACGCACGTTAAAATTACCTTACCAAGTAAGTGTGCGAGCAGCCGGAGGGATTTGCGTCCGGCTCCGCCAGCACCTTTACACTTTTCCACTTTTCGGCGATGCCCTTTTGGTTTTAGCGATCGTCGTTTACGGGTGATTTTATTGCTTTCCCTTTCTTTCTTTCTGCGTTGCAGAAGCGACCATTCCTGCGGTCTACTCGCGGTCCTGCGCCGACAGCCATCGGGACGACTTCTGCCACAACGGCGGCACGTGCTTCAACATCGACAGCATCGGGGAGCTGGCTTGCTAGTAAATATACACCCACCCATGATAGATTTCGCAACCCATTCGTCTGCAATCGAACGATCGATCGATCAGGGAAGGGTTTCTCAACCCACCGGGACGACAGTTCCGGTGCACTTTCCTGACGCTTTGTGTTGCCCGGCATCGCGAAAGCAATGGATAAAAATCTTTAAAAAATCAAAAGTGTTCGGCATTGGCATTCATTTGTTCGTTTGTTAATTTTAGCGACTGGTCGTTGTGGGGTCGTTGTGGGGATTGCATTACAACCCAACGTATAAACATTATTTCCAATCAGATAAATTAATTACTCCTATTTGATCAGTATGTTTCCAAAATACAAATTGCCAAAAAATTTAATGAAGATTAATTTTTGTTTGAATATTTAAACACAATTCAAAAGTAGTATAAGACAAACAAACATAACACACAAAGCTTGTTGCGGGATAGTTCAATTTAAATTGTCAGTAATAGCCGTAATCCGTAAATTACGTAACGCTAAAAAATAAAATAAGAAATGAAAGTGACTTTGTTCTTTTATCTCTTCCAAACGGCTATGGATACAAGCAAGAGATGATCGATTGTCGAATTACGAGCGTTACGTATTTTATGGATGAACCGTTCAATAATTCCTATGAATGGATTGCGAATCGAAAAAAAACCATATGCAATAGGTCTTGACGTTTTTTTTGCAACACACACTAATGTTCTCTCTCTCTCTCTTCTTTCTCCCTTTTTTATCTCTATTTTTCTCTCTCTATTTCTCTCTCTCTTCTCTCTTTTTCTCTCTCCCTTTCTCTTTTTCTCTCTCTCTCTTTCCCTTTTTCTATACCTTTCTCTCTCTCTCTTTATATATCTCTCTCTCTCTCTCTATACCCCAGCTGTCCGAAAGGATTTTCCGGTTTTCGGTGCGAAAACAAGGACAGCGAGTTTCATCCGGTCTCTTCGAACAAGCAGCAGGACTGTACATCACAGCGATACGCAGGTTATTATTGCTAAATAAGGCTTTATAACATCAGCAAACAAAACCACACACTCACACACCCACCCACACACACCAACCCCCCCTGATTGCAAACGAACGAACAGAAATGAAAAACAAAAAACAAAACAAAAACCTCCCTCGAATCAGCGGTCACGGTGCGCGGTTCGGCATCTGGAGTAGCGATCGGGTGTTTAGGTAATCGGCCCGCCACACCAGCAGGCTGTCTGTCCCGCTCCGTAGAAAGAACGCAGGAAGCAAACCGCCCGGACCCCACGACGACGACGACGCACACGAATGCCGCGGACCGTTGAGAGCCGTTTTAATGCCGGACATTGTTGCTCTCGTTTGTTGGGGATGGCGGCCATGGGAGGGGGGGGGGAGTAATTAGTCAGCGAAAAAACCAAAAATTAACACTAGTAGAAAATCGTCCTAGCCGTAGGGTAAACAAACACAAAATCATACACAAACGCTGTGGTATTACATTTGAAATGCCAACTAAAGCGACGTACCAACGGACGGACGTTGTGTTGAGAAAGCGATAGGAAGCAGCGGGAAGAACGGATTGGTTATGGAAGTAGCTAAAGTGACTTATTTTCCAGTTCCACTAGCCAGTTCCCTTCATTCGCTCTCTCTCTCTCTCTCTCTATCGTTCTCCACCGTAGACGTTTGGTCGTTGGTTTTGTAAATACCAGCCTGTAAAGCAAAGGGAGTACGCAATCGCAGCAAAAGCTGAACGTTCTAACAAAACAATTTTGACCCAATGGCAAAGCCGGATTAGGAACATGAAAAAGGAATTAACAACCAAGATAGCTAGCCTGTTCTTGTATAGTACACTGGTGCACATGGGACAATACAGGATAAAAAGGTAGGCTAAAACAAAGCGTTAAACACGACAAGTATAAAACAGCGGCAGCGAACGGAAAAGCTGACGGTGACGGTGTGCGCTGTGTGGAAAAGGAAAAGGGGGTGGGAAAAAAGTTGATAGTACAAATTTGTGTATAATGTATAAAGTGAAACCTATTTATTGTTTTATGTGTACGTAAGCATACTACTCTCCCGTTAGCTCCGAGGGGCAAGGTGAACACAGAGTGGAGGTGAACATTTTGCAAAACCGGACAAGGAAGTAATAGTAAACCGAATCATAGGTTTAATATAAACTATAGTAAAAAAAGGGGGAAAAAGAATACAGCACTCCGAGTACAGAGTGTTGCAGACGGCAGACGGAATAAAAGCAAAGCAAGATAACAAAATAAAAGAAACATTAAAAAAAATACAAAGAAAAGCAGCAAATCAAAGCAAAGCATACTTCAATGGGTTCTCAACGAAACAACATGAAGGAAATCAAACAACGGCAAACGGAACATCGTGTAACGCAACCGAATCAATTAAAGTAAAACATTCCAACGCACTCCCGGATCATCACCTTGCACCTGAAAAGGCGGCCGGAAAGAAGGATGGAGGAAAAGCTTTTTTGTGGAAATTTGAACGAGAGAAAATTACCTATAAGCAGAACAAACAAAGCTCTAAACAATGTTCTTTGTGGATTTATGTGGAGACATGGTGTAAATTGGTGTTGGTCTTTTTGTTTTGTTTCTACTATTGTTATGGCACAATATGACATTGGAAAACGGTACAAGGAATCTAACCCAATGCAGAAAGGTGTTGGATTTTTTTCTTTCTTCTACACTTTCCCTAACGAACGAGCTTTCAAACCTTTCAGTAATGATTTAACTGTCATTCTACCACAACAGCTAAACGAGCAGTATATAAATTAACCCTGACAATGGTATCGTAAATACTTTTTACCCGGTTTTATATCATCACACTTTGAACGTGTTAATCAATCAGCATGCAAAAAACTATTCCATGACATTCAATTGGTTTTTGGGATTCTAGATCATGGTTTTGGAGAGTGGATCGACATTTGTGTATGTATAGCGCTAAGCCAAATCGTCTTGCAAATTAAAACATAAAGCTTCATGAGAAGTTTCAATACAAAGCTCCTATTCAGCACTGATACCCAAGCAACAAAATCAACATGCTTTTTCGCATGGCCAACTTTGATGGACAGAACGACACGGCTGATTTTGCTCCCTGGGCAATTTGACATGAAACGTAAAGATGCGTAACAGTATCTCTATCTCTTTCTCTCTCTTTCACACAAAAATACACATTTTTTCTCTCTCCTTTTTTCTTACACACTTTCTCTTTCTCTCTTCCCTATCCATCGCTTGCGAGCCTGTTGGTTAAGGTGTTGGGTAGTTTCTCGCTTTTTCCTTAGTTATTGTAGCAACCATCCCACTGCGTAGCTCTTTTCTCACATTCAAACGTCAAAGTTCGCCCGTTACTGGAGATGTGCGGAGAGGTTTATTAAGCACATGTTCTCAAATGTTACCAATGCTTGTTTTCCCGTCGTATGGCGCATCCACTCAATTGTCAAAGCAAATCGAAGAGCGCTAAATATTAGTATTGGAAAGCCAGCAACACAGTTGTACATGTTGAACATGCTATTCATTGTTCATTGCTCTTATTGTAAATAATGAAAATAGAAGCGTTAGATAGTCGATAGTTAGACACTTTTCTTTTCAAAATCTCATAGAACAAACAATCACGCATGAGTATTATAGGAGAGGTTAGTTGGCCCAAAAGGATGCTCAGGCAGCCAGGCAACGAAGCGCAAAAATCGAGCGACATTGCTAGTCCAGTAATCATGTTCGTGCATATAGGGATGCCCTAACGTGTGGGCCGGGAAAGCTTCCCACTGTGCTAGTGGTAACAGTAGTAATAATAATAATAATAATAATAATAATAATAATAATAGTAATTAATAGGTACTCAGTAAAATATATTGGAGCGATAGGCAACACTGGAACTGTTATGGGTAGACAAAGAGCGAAAAGAAAAATCGCCATCATTGCAGTGAGAGTAACGGTACCACAAATAAAGGCAAGCTAGAACACCGTACATGGAAAGCATGAATTTTTTGTCTAATGTTGTGTGTGAGTGTGCGTGGGAAGAAAACGACGGACTGCAACGAATCTGCATTCTGTTCCCAATCGTACGCTCGCCTTAGCTTAGAGCCTGCCCGAACTTAAAGACTGCTCACACACACACACACAAACGCAAGCCAGCACAGCGACAATCGAGCGACGAACATAAGACTGATGATGCAAAGCAAGCATAAACAAACACAAAATCGAACGCAAGCAATCAAACCACCCATGTTTGACCTTTGTTTTGGGGTGCTGCTCCAAAATGCTCCAAAAAAAAAGGGCAACCGATTGCCACCATACCATCCTCGATCACCAAAGGTGAGCGCCTTCTTGACGTTTCTGTACCTACTTAACTACCTAATGGTGTGCTAAACTTAATTGTTTTGCTAAACTCTGTTTCCATCCTATTTTTAACACAATTCTAACATTATCAAATAACTCGCTTGTGTAGATGTATGTATATAACTAACATAAACAACATTATGTACTTCGTCTGGTTCTTACACCAACACATTAACAAAGGACAAAGGAAATATAACAGTAAGAAGATAATTTTGTTTGTATTTGAATCTTCCATTGGTTAAGACAAAATTACAATGCTCGTTTGAGAATGGCAAGAAAAGTTAAAAATGAAATGGATTGAATAAATTCAATAAGACATTGCTAGGAGCAAAACATGAAACGATAGAAGTATTAGAAATAATTAGGCATAGAACAACTTAAAATTGCAATAACAATAAAAATATTTCATGGAACACAAGAACAAGCAACTGAATGTAGACAAACAAAAAGACACAAAACCAAAGAAAACAAAGAAAACACAGATCAGATAGGGGAGCTGTTGAAATGTCAAAGCAGGACGAATGAACCAAATATGAAAAAAAAATGATAGCTGTAACTTTTAGCTAGAAAATGGTCACACTGTCGAGAACCAGGTGCATACAAGTTGCTGCAAGGAAACGGCATGCTACCGGCAAGCATGGACTAAACCCTTCCCGTACTAACCCGAACTGCATCAAATGCCTAACTAACGAAGCATCTAAAGTGTCCATTCCTTCTAACTTTCATTGTTTTCCCCCCTCTCTTGAATGTTATCTGTCCTTTTTCTCCTGAAGTGCTGAAGTGTATTATCACCATTAATATGATCTGTTTTTCCTTTTGTTTCCCCAGGACGCCTGTACACAGAATGTATGGACTTTTTCGTGATGGACTCTCCCGCACCGGCACTGTACGAGTATGAAGATGATGATAATTGATTCATGTGATATGGCACCGCTTCTTCAAACGACGCCAGCTGGAGTTGATTGTCCCGCGGAACAGTCGGCTGCTAGGCGACCGAGCTCCTTCCAAACCCAATACACAGTCACTCACACATTCACTCACACGTCCACTCACATAATTAGTGCACACATACACACACAACACAGTTGGCCAGTAAACTACTTATGCCATATTTTACTTATGCCTTATTGCTGGCCACTTTGAAAATTTGTCCGTCAGCAATAGAAAGTGAGCAAATAGTGCAAATAGGAAAGCGCGCACAAGCACAAACATAGCCAAGTAGCAAAGCATTAATCGGTGTGCTTTCGGTGTCAAAATGATAGTGAGGAAAAAAGTAACAATAACTACTACATTAATGAAAAACAGCCTGTACTTTACAGTTAAGTATGCCTCCAATGCTATAAGCGAGCAGCAGGTTAAGTTTTAAGTTGCCTTCACGTAGATATGCCGCAACACACATGACGGTTTTTAGCAAAACAAAACACATTTAAAAATACCAAAGAATGTATATAGCTAAGCAGCAGCAACCAGGCGACGCAAAATAAATGGTTTATTAAACCTTGCATTGATCATAAACACGCATTCATTAGTGAATCATCGGTGTCGCTATGCAAGTGGACGGAGGGATTTTTTCTTCTTTTTGTTAACTACGGAAGGATGAAGAAGTAGATAAAAACATGCTAAAAAGGACAAATAAACTTATAAATTGTATTTTAACTTTCAACGGCAACGCATTAATGCATAACCTTAACCGTGAATTGAACGTGTGTGTTGAAAATGCTCGTAACGAAAGAAACGATAAGTGTACCCTCTCCGTATCGAGGATTAAAAGGATTATAAATGCAAAATGTTTTGTATTTCTATGCACGCAAGCAAATAAACCGGCCGCTTCTCCTCAACGGAATGCGAAAACCCGGTGGAGACGCATGGTCTACCATAATTTAACACGTGTTGAAGTACTTTGACAGTTAAAACACGTGGTCACCGATGTTTAGAGATGAAAGAAAACATCACCGGCATACGAATATGTGTAGGAGAGTATTTGGTTTATAAAAATAATAGAGCAGCATATAAGACCAAAAAAATCCTGTAATCGTTTGAATATTGCTATCCCCAATATTTAACTTTTTTCTCTTCTTTTAGTTACCATCGCCGAAAAAGATGCGCCCTGAACTGTTGCACTGGTTTACTGTAGTGATGATTAGTGATGGGTAATCCGGAGTGGAGTCGTGGATCAACTCAGACTCCGGTGCGCAAAATATGATTCCGACTCCGAATTATAACCGGATTCGACTGATCCGGACTGATCCGCAGTCGGAATCGATGAGTCCGGAGATATTTCCATGCACACGAACGACTACGAACGACTCCGGATGACTCTGACGTCCGACTTTGGATGACACCGGCCGACTCCGGATGACTCTGACGAACGACTTCGACTTCGAAAGACTCCGGACGACTCCGGACTACTCCGGACTACTCCGGACGACTCCGGGCGACTCCGGGCGACTCCGGATGACTCCAACTCCGGACGGAACTAGCGGTTACCATTTTGCCGGAGTTACAATCGGACTAACAATAGCCGGAGTCGGATCGGAGTCGTGGTGCACATCACTAGTATGCAGAGTGTCAGAAGTTGCACGCAAGGCGACCTTCGCCAGTTTCGAAGCTTTTGATACGCCTACTGTCTCACGCAGAGTTGTGTCCAACTCACGCTTTACTTGCGCGCAAATCTCAGTTTTGTATGATCGATTGCTCTCTCAAGAGCGTTACAAGTCCATACGCTCACATTTTTTTTAATCTGATTAACAGCTTGCACGATCAAATATTTGCTCAAAATCTGGTCACATTTAAACACAGCATTTTATACACTCGATGACAAGAAAATCAATTACAGGAGAAGATAATGTTATGTTTACTGATAATGTTTTTTTACTCACCAATTAAACGCCTGACTGACATACACGCTACACCAGTGGTGTCAAACTCATTTTAGGTCACAGACCGTTTTAAAAATTTAATGCCGCGGCCGCAATCCCTCGTTATTCCGAACTGTAAAAAAGAAAAAAAAAGATCAATGAAAAAAACTTGCAAGAATGGAGATAGTCACAAAATGGTTGATTGGGATATTTTTAAAGATACTAATACTATGTTTGAGTATTTTTGATTAACACTTTGTCGGCCTGTCTGACATCGCCGTGTTTCGAGTGAGCACATAACACATAGCAAGAGAGGAATGAGAGCGATAATTTCTCATGCGACTGTTATCAGACTTTGGTTCCATTACGATAAGCGGCGCAGCGCATGTTCGATCTTTCGTTCGTAGTTCTTTCTAAAGAGAATCTCTGAGCGTCAGATACAAAGCTGAGCGGAGAGCAAAACTGTCATACACTTTCATATGACGCGGCGCTTTAAGTGCTAAATATAGTAGTGATGAGTCATACAATTCATTACGATGGGTCACGACCCGACCCGGAGCCAGTCGAAATCGATTTCGACCCGCGGGTGCGCAAGGTTGGAGTCAGAATTAAAGCCGACCCGCAGGTGCAAAGAGTTCGGGTCGACCTGAATGACTTCGGGTCGCTTACGGATGGCTCAGATCCGGGAGGTTCGGTTCGACCCGCTCATCACTAAAGTATAGTACTTTTATACACCTTACAATTTATTACCTACGATTCTTGCAGAAAATTTTGATGTTTCTGAATGTAAAGCGATTTCATTTTTTTATACAAAAAAGCAAGCCATTTCGCATTTCCCACTTATTGAAGCGAATTGTTCTGATATACTGTACTGAATTGTACACAACATGTCAAATGTAGAAAACCACTTATCTCCAACTCCGCGTGACTCGGGAACAAACTGTACTTTGCTACAGTTCACTTCATCCGACGTCACACACACACACATACTTATGTAAAATATTATATCACAAACACTTATCTGCACAAGAAGTATTACACACTGTCACCAACGGAAAGATTTCTCTGACTGCGACAACGTCCTGATTTTCATACCGTTTTTCTATCACATCGAGAGAATCTACGAATATTCATTTACACACACAGCAAAAAAGAGTATTTTCGTAGGACACAACACTTGGCTAAACAGTCACGAACAGCATTTGTCTACAGTCACGCACAACTTAATATATAGATTAAGATAGTATTTTATCATACCGTACGATGACATCATCCTTGCACCGGTAGACTTCGGGGCCGTTGGAGTAGAAAATGTATCCCATCGCTAGTCCCATATTCGTCCGAAAACGCTCAAAACCGCTACCCCGTCGTTCCAGACCCGATCGTTGGTTCCGGTTGGATGGTTCCGATTCCTACTCTGCCAGCTGGAGTGGTTCGCAATCGAACTGAATTCTCGTAACTGTAGATAATAACTTTGCTTTGCACTTTGCTGACAAAGCACATCCATACCATTTAGCTAAAGTATTCTCATCTCGGACCGGATCGTTTGTTAATACACTCCATTTCTTTCCATCGCTCCGCGCGTTAAACTGCCAGCCATAACTGTACCACCAGTTGGTTTCGTCAAAAGGTTCCGTGCGTTTTTTTATTCCCTTACAAAGTTCAATTTGAATCCTGGATGGTTCAGTCAGTGTGTGTGAATGCGTAGGACGTTAGCGAGGCCGTCGCGGTGTTGCTATGTGCCAGTGTATCATTGCAAGAGGTTATCCTTCCAAAAACGTGCCATAATTATCCTGAAGCTGGTCCTGTACCAGCTGGTGCTGATGCTGGTGCTGGTGCTGGTGCTGGTGCTGGTGCTGGTGCTGGTGCTGGTGCTGGTGCAGGTGCTGGTGCTGGTGCTGGTGCTGGTGCTGGTGCTGGTGCTGGTGCACGTGCTGGGTTCAAGCAAGGGAAGAAATCCGCTGCAGACTGCATCAGCACCACGACGACAACAAGCGTGATGAAATTGAACAGCTTACGGAACATCTTGATGTGATGCTTTTGCCTTTCTTAATTCCGTACCGGTCGGGAGATCCTTTTATATACCGTTTTACACTTTCTCTGTCTCTGTATCTGTCTCTGTGTGTTATTTTCACAAGCCCTTCAGGAGGACATTTGTACACATAAATAACTAAAAAAAACGTAAACTCAACATGCTGTCTTTCTAAATTTGTTTTCCTACTTCTCTCCATCTATCTCTCCTCCCTCCTCTAATCGTTCTCTTCCATCGTTTTTCTCTCATTTTCTTTCTCATAACATCCCTCGCTCTCGAACTCTATTGCCCTATCGATCTCTCTTTCGTTAGTTTTTGTTCTTTCTTTCCCGTTCTCAAAAGTGGTACCGCCATTTGCGGACACAAGTGCAATCGGTGGCTAATTTCACACGCGCATCGCAAATGAGCAATGTGTGTGGTGAATTTCTTGGAACAACGTCCAAGTCGCGCAATACCTAAAAGTTCCTGAAAATGTTTGAACAAGTGGTGCAGCACAAACATGGCCGGTTCAACCACCAAATCTGAAGGTATGGGGAAATAAGTACATTTCGTTGGTGTTGGTAATGGGATTTACTCCGTGGTAAACCGACGATATGTCTAGTGCTTCAGTTCCATTCCAATAGAGTTCCCGATATCGTTCAGATGTTCCGATGCACAAACGCTTCAAATATCGTTCGTAAGTTTCTGCGATCACGGCCAAAGCCAGAGTACGTATCGGCACTACAAATATTGATCTCGTTCTCGTGTTACAAAGCGGGTCCGTATATACCAGTTAAAAAATGCTTGTCATGAATTTATGAATTTATGAAAATTAAGTTAACCTTGTGCCACAATACATATGACGCTTTTAGCAAAAGAAAATTGGCATTGATCATAAACACGAATTCATTAGTGAATCATCGATGTCGTGTATGTAAGTGGAAGGAGGAATTTTTCTTCTTTTTGTTAGCTACGGAATGATGAAGGAGTAGATGAGAATATGTAGAATATATAAAATAAAACAGATAAATAAATTTAAATTTAAACTCTCAACGGCCACGCATTACTGCATAAACTTAACCGTGAATTGAACGTGTGTGTTGAAAATGCTCGTAACGAAAGAAACAATAAATATAAACACTCCGTATCGATTAGAACAATGAAAAAGAGAAAGATATCAAAAAGGAACAAAAACTGGATAATAATTTTTATTTCAGCGCAACGAGCACGCGCGCAAATAAAACAATTGCTTTTCCTCGTCGGAATACAAAAAAAAACCTTGGAGACGCATGGTACAAAACGTGTTGAAGTGCTTTGACGTAACAAAATCTCGTGTGACATGGTGGTTAACTTTGGTAAAATAAAGTTTATTGACCGCTTTAGGCTTTTGGTGGCAATTTGTGGAAATTGATGACAAAATATGTTTCATTTTGTGCACAGTGAAATCTCTCTAGGGGGAATCTTCAACCGTGACCGTCAGCTTAGAGATATTCATGGCGAGAAAAACTAATGAACGTGTTGCTATGAAGTATCCAAGAATCCACGGGAAAAACATGGCATCCTTTGACCAATTTTTTTGTAAACTGTCATCCAAAAATTCATCTTAGAGAATTTAGGCTGCCAAATTGCACATGCCGCTTAGAGAACATTCGCCTCAGGGAGACATTCATCTTGAAAATACACAACATGTATAGAATATGACGAAACCGTCAAAATGTTCATGTTAAAGAAACAATTCATCTTGAAGAGACTACCAGGCCTATTATATTGCGTTCGGCATTCGAGAAGATTCACTAGCACGTTCATTATGTTCATTTTGGTATCGTTTTGCTAGCAACGATCCCTTTCAAGTAGCCCGTCGGCCGATTCGAGTCGACGAAGCAAGAATCGGTACCGTATTGTTCAAACAGGAAAGTTCATTCGAGTGAGTTTCTGCCGACAGCTGTTGGGTGCGCGTTTCAATGTAACTATATAAAGATTTGTAGTCACTGCCTACGTTTGTAATTATGTATAACATAAGTTTATCAACTTATATTTACTCCGTTGTCAAAAAAATATGGAAAAAATATTTTGAAAGAAGTGCTGAATCCTTTTGTTTACATTTACTCCGACCGCCGGTTTTTTCGACCAACTGTCAACCACACAGATGCAAGAACACAAATGCCGACAAAACATTCGTCGAATCGAATGACAAAAATCATACCATTTTTGCTCCCAATCCACTTGAGTGATTCCGACGGAATCGAATGTAATGTAATATAATAGGCCTGTACATCTTAAAGAGATTTCACTGTAAATTAATGATACGTGCAGGGCCGTCCAATACGTCGATCACGCGGTAAGCGATATGTAAAAATGAAAGAAAACACCACCAACATTCGAATATGTGCAGAAAAGTAATTGATTTTTCATTATATTTAAGGTTCTAAGGTAACGCAACTGTACCATCCATAGCAACGGTCTGAAATAATTTTGGATTTACTATTTTGGAACCGAAAAACAGCAATTGTGATCAAAAGCTTACTAAAATGTTAAAACATCTTTTTTATTGTTGGTGTAGCTTAAAGAGATTGAATTATCGTTCTACGAGCTCACCATCGACCATGGGGCTGTCAGCGGGTGACGTCCGTAGTGAGGATGATGATTTCTATCGGTGGCCGCAAGAGAAATTATACGTGCAATGCCCGCTTTGCGTATGTTGTACTCCGTAGTGTAACGTATAACAAAGCACAACAAAGAGTTTTAACTGTACCCAATATTTATCCTTTCTTAGTTGCGATAAAAGTTGCGTCCTGCACTGTTTCATTGGCTTGCGTTGTGTCAGAAGTTGCACGCAAGGCGACCTTCGCCTGCTGTATGCGCAGAGCTGTGTCCAACTTACGTTTTACTTGCGAGCAAATCTCAGTTTTGAGCGTCTCGATTCCTCTCTCCAGAGCGTTAGCTCACATACGCTTAAATTTTTTTTACATCTGGTTAAAATATTGCACGATCAAATATTTGCTCAAAATCTGGTCACATTTTAACACAGCATTTTATACACTCGATGACAAGAAAATCAATTATAGAAGAAGATAATGTTATGTTTACTGATAATATTTTTTTACTCACCAATTAAACGCCTGACAGACATACACGCTACACCAGTGGTGTCAAACTTCTCAGAGACGTATCTCAGAGAGGTCTCAGAGACGTATGTGAGTTCTGGTACTATATAGGTACTATAGAGTCCCAGCTTCTGTCTGTCGCGACGGGTTCTTTGAGGTGAACTGATTTTTCAGGTTGCAGAATGACCGGTTGGCAGCAAGCATCCTTGCGCCCAAATTTCCTACCACAATAGCGTTGCTGACCTTTGACCTAAGATAGGTGAATTCTGGGATGAATTCAAAAGTGTGTTCACCTATCTGTACATCACTCCTACGTAGGTTCTGATTATTTATTGGTAGGACCGCTGATGTTGAAACACATACAATGTCAAATTTAAAAAACTGCTTATCTGCGAATCCGCGTAGCTCGGGAACAAACTGTGCTTTGCAACAGTACACTTCTCTCGACGTCACACTCACTAACTTATGTTAAATATTATATCACATACATTTATCTGCACAAGCACTTTAGCACTGTCACCAAGCGAAAATACGCTGCTGACTGCGACAAAACCTCATTTTCCAACAATAACAACAAAAACAATACAAAACACTCCAAACATTATCACATCGAGAGAATCTACGAACATTCATCTACACACACACAAGTAAAAATAAAATCCGCAGGACACAACGCTTGGCTAAACAGTCCCGAACTGCTGTTGTTAACAGTCACGCACACCTTGATATAAAGATTAACGGCCAGAGCATGGACTCCGTTCGCCGAAATCCGTTCGTCGCTCACTTCAAAATGAGCGTACAACACAAGAATCTGCAACGCAAAACCACGCGGAATTCGCAAAACGAACGGATTCCTCAATGAAAAGTGAGTGACATCACTTTTTCATCAGTGCAAATGAGTGTAGATTGGGTGTCGCGGCGAACGGATTTCGGCGAACGGAATCCATGCTCTGGCCGTAAGATAGTTTTTTTTATCATACCGTACGTTCGCCTCGTCCTAGAACCGGTAGTCTCCGGGTGCGTTGGAGAGGAAAATGTGTCCCATCACTAATCCCATATTCGTCCGATAACGCGCAAAACCGAAACGTCATGTTGTATACAAATTGCATACCAGTAGTGATGGGTTGTCTCGATTGGTACCCTCTGTTCCACTCTGGATCTTGTTTGGATGGTTCCGAGTCCTCAGATCGTTTGTTGGACACGATATGTAATGTTATGTAATTATGTAGCACACACAAACAAACACACACACACACACACACACACACACACACACACACACACACACACACACACACAACATTTCTTTCTGTCGCTTCGCGCGAATAAACTGCCAGCCTTAACCGTACCACCAGTTGGTTTCGTCAAAAAGGTTCCATACACTTTTTATTCCTGTACAATGTTCAATTTCAATCAAGTTCAATCAGTGTGTGTGTTTGGGTAGGACGCTCGCAAGGCCGTTGCGGTGATGTTGTATACCGGTGTATCATTACGAGAGAAACATCCTTGCAGAAACGTGCCATCTTTATTCCGGTGTCGGTGGTAGTAGTGGTGCTGGTGTTGGTGTTGGTGCTTGTACGACTTCGTGCAGACAGAGGAAAAAATCCGCTGCAGACTGCATCAGCACCACCGCACTACCAGCGTGATGGTATCGAACAGCTTGCAGAACTTCTTGATGCGATGCTTGTGCCTTTCTTAATTCTTTACCGGCCAGCGGATCCTGTTTTATACGGTTTTACGATTTATCTCCTCTCTCTTTTTCAATCGTTCTTGCTCTGTCTCTCTTTCGCTCTTTCTCTTTTTCTTTTTCGGTTCCATCGTCTTTCTGTCCTGTGTTATTTATCTTGTCCTCTCATTCTCCGTCTCTCTCGACCCTTAGGATGTCCTCTATCTTCCTTTCAATTTCCCTCCTGCTCTCGCTTATTTCTCCCACTATCTCTTTCGTTACTATTTCGCAGTTTATTTTCAGTTCCCAAAAGGTCATACAATCATCTGTTGGCACAAGTGGTGCACTGCCATATAGCCGGTGACACAAAAATGTGACACAGGTCTTGTAAACAAGCGACGTGTTAAGTAGTTTAAATGTGTCTGCACAAATATCCCACGTGCCAGCCCAATATTCTGGAATTTGCTTGCACAACCGGTACAACAACTAAATCCGAAGGCTACCGTTCATTTCACGCATGGATATTTACGATGTTGGTAATGGATTAACGCCTTGGTAAACGGCAGGGACGAGCAAATGCCACCAGCAACTGGCAACAAATTTCGTACCATTCGTTCGTTCAAATGTCGCCATACCTATAGTAGTGGTGGGTGATTATGGACCAGCCTCGTGGAACCAGCAGTGAACGACATTTTACTCGAAATACACTCTTCAGTTCCATTCATCGTACAAAAGGTTCGTATCAACGACGCTTCAAATATGGTTCGTAAGTTCCTGTGAACGGTCGCTCTAAATGTCGCTGAAAACGGATCCTCTCTCAATTCCACATGAGAATCCTGATCAACTAACATCGAATATGCGATCCGCTCCTTTTACTCCGGAACTTCTTGCTAACTTGAAGAGAAACCGCACTAAAAACAAATTAGTGAACCCATTCCGTTGATTCTTGCGTTTATTCCGCTTGAAAGAACTTGACTGACAGACCATATTATCGTTTTCCGTCCCCTACGACAGTCATAGCATACAACTTAACAAGATAACTGCCATGGGGTCAATCCACGTAGGGAACGATGTTTAATAATTTAGTTATACCACATGTAGAATGTATTCGTAATGAACGTAACACGCTATTGATACCTCTAGATTAGTTGATATCATGTTTCTTTCCGATCATGATCCGGCGAATGTAATTATAACATTTTAAGCATGTTTCAAACCAACAATTAATGGCTGGTATTATTGAATCCGTTCGTAGCGGGAACGTACGGCGCTCACATGAAATTCTAGGGATGGCAACACATGTCTTGAGCCCGGTCCTACAACACCGCGGTGAATAACTGTAGCAACCATCTAGTACGTTAGGAAAATGAGTGTGGGGACGTACGCCGCTACGAACGGATTCAATAATACCAGCCAATATTAACTAATACAGTGAACCCTCTCTTATTTGACACCTCTCCAATTTGAGAAACCTCTCTTATTTGAACATTTTTCACAGTCCCTTGATTTCCAGTACATTTTTGAACCTCTAATTTGGAAAACCTCTGAAATCTGTATCCCTCTTATTTGTGTATGGTGTTGCCATGGTTATTGAAAGATGTATGCTCAAATTGGCGATTTTGTTCGCAGTTTCCTATAGCAACAGTTAGGGCTGCATACTAAATGTTCTGTTTCTTTCTAATTTGTATGGACCTTTCATTCACTTTCCACCTCTGTAATTTGAAAACCCCTCTTATTCGACAGTCCCATCGCCTCTCAAATAAGAGAGGGTTCACTGTAATAACATGTGCAGAATTAGGTGTTACAACGGACTCAAAACAATCATACTGCAAGTAATAGAGTAAACGAAACTGCAAGCTACTTTCAAACACGCAAGCATTTTTTTACCGGATTCAGGAATCATCCGTAAATAAAGCATGGAACGTGTTGGAACCGATTGTTTGTATGACGCTTTCGTGTGGCTTCGGCTATGTTCGGCTGTTTTTGTGGTTCGTCGTCTGCAATGCGCCGTTGTGGGCACTTTCATAGCCAGCTTAGCTTCAAAAAGTTGTGTATATTTGTTTTGCTCTATTATGCACCAAAAAAGCGATGACAATTTAAAACCTTTTTGAAAGTTGTTCGAAAAACTGTGGCATACAGCATAGGGAGATGAAATCATTTGTACGAAGCTCATGTTTCACACATTCCGTTTACTTCCGCACACGTACGGTGCTACAGCGACCGGAGTTAACTCTACGCGATCTCGAATACTATTGCAGCAAGAGCGCCATGTAAGCTATCAAAAAACAGCCGTGCATACAAACCATCTGCCGCCTAGTAACCAGGAACTGATTGCGAAAGCACACCTTGTGTATTCAGCAGGGTCGGTCGCACACAGTCGCGTTAAAATTACTCATGCTGCACACTAAACCGATTACGCTTACGAACGGCGGTTGTAAATCCAACCATCTGCCTCTTCTTCTGCTCTTCTTCTTTGCTGGTCCAGCGTGAGATCGGTTGTAAATGTGTGATCAAACGTGCGTTTCAGGTGATCAAACATACACCGTTCTCAACTATTCCAATAGATCAGTTCTTGGAAGTGCCACAAGGTAGCAAGGAAATAACATTTCCATCGTGGGAATACCCAAATCCATCACCGTTGGCCCATCGGAGGAGGACGCTTTGCGAGGGCAATGCCCTAATCGAACCTGATGTATGCTGACGGCGATTGGACCAATCGCGTCGCAATCAGCAATATACCAGAATACCCAATATCCATAAAAGAGTAGAATTAATGTATGATGTAATTGAATCAAAACCTTAACCGCAATCGAACTTGTCTGTTTTTGAAATGCTCGTAATGAAAGAAACAATAAATATAACCACTCTGTATCGGTACAAACAATAAGACGGAGAAATATAAAAAAAAAACAATATTTAGAGCAATACACACGAAAGCATATAAACGATCGAAATTTGAAAACTTGGTGGAGACGCATGGTTTACCATAATTTACACGTGTTCAAGCAACGTTACTTACAACGTCATCTCATCTCATCAAATCTCATGTGAAATGGTCAATAACATTTATAAAACAAAGTTTAGCGATCAAGATAGACTTTCGATGGTGATTTGTCGAGAAAACTATCCAAAGATGTACAATTTTGTAAAATTTAATGATACGTACAGGGTTGTCAAACCTGTTGATTAGGATTCAGTGACGGCTTGTCGGGTAAATTTAGCGATATCATTACACAACTTTGGTTCTAATATTTTAACGAAATGTAGTTCATTCTTCTACTGTTCCAAAAGCTCCATAGCCTCAGTGGGAAACAGTTCTAGAATGCTGTAATATAGATATGCAGATAAAAAAAATAGACCCATTCATTCTGATTTTTACGGGAAAGAACAATTAACCTTAAAATCAATTCATTTTTTATGTTTCAGTTCATCCCAAATGTTTATATTATAGCACGAATGTATAGCTAACTTCAATCGTAATGTCGCGGAACGCGAGCGTTGCCTTTCTGTGAAAAATTCACAAACCCGCGACAATTACCGTTTCACTTGATTTTGTTCAAAAACTGAGACGTTTTTTTAGAACACAGAGCTGGTAGCAAAATTTATCGCGGTACAAAATACATCCCGATCTGGCAGTTGCGCACAATGTGGCCAGATTATTTTGGCGGATTTCGGTAGGAGCACCAATATTTTATCTGTATTTTTCGGTAGGTTAAAATTCGAAACTCAGGGGGGGGGGGAGAGTGCTAATGCGTAAAATAAAAGTTCCATCTCACGAGAATATGCATCCTTTCACTAGGAACATTGTACTAGGAATTCAAAGCCAAAGAAGGACTAAGATGCACATTTTCTTCTCAGTGGTGGCAATTTCTTTTTCTCGGGGCTCTACGCGACCGCTTAGGGCCGCTGCAGTGCTCCATCGGATACGATTTTATCGTGCGTGCTGTCATTTGATTTTCGCTGGATTATTTAGATTGATTTGATAGTTTGGCTGAGTTTTATAGTTCCATGAATAAAAAAATTGAGATTTTTTCCTTCAAACTCTAGATATATGTACATCGGTATTTCTGGCCACACTTTGCCCACAGTGCAAGGCGAGCTTTTTGGCGGCCACCGTCGAAAAACCGTCGCAAAACGTCAAAACCAGCGTCGCATGTACTGCAAACCGACGTCGCCAGCGAGCGAAACTCGCAACGATTTCGAGGCGCTGGCGACGGTCGTTTTTGACGTTTTGCGACGGTCTTTGACCTTTCGAGCGAGCTTTTGCCCTGCGGGCCAGTGTGGCCAGATTATATTGGCAGATTTCGGCAGGAGCATTATTCAGAACGCAAACATTTAGGCAAGCGGTAATCGCTACTGCGGGCGTGCGGACGTGCGTGCGGAAAAATCAAAATTGTTTGATTCTGGCGCATGCGGTTGAAAACTGTCACCCGCTGCGTGTGTCAAATTCCATACATTTTCAGGAAACGCCCGCACGCCCGCATCAGCGATTACCGCTTGCCTAAATGTTTGCGTTCTGAATAATGCTCCTGCCGAAATCTGCCAATATAATCTGGCCACACTGGCCCGCAGGGCAAAAGCTCGCTCCAAAGGTCAAAGACCGTCGCAAAACGTCAAAAACGACCGTCGCCAGCGCCTCGAAATCGTTGCGAGTTTCGCTCGCTGGCGACGTCGGTTTCAAGGTGTTATAAATGACAAGGTGAAGTTGTTCAGAGCAAAATGACATTTCTCGACTTGACATTTCTCTTCCGGGGGCTCCGGTATAAAAATCGGGGAGGGCTGGTGCGGGGTAATGAAATTTGTATGCAGAGAATGACAGATGTCCCCCACAATGTCGCCCAGCAAAAGCGATAAAAATCAACCTTCTAAATACATTATCCTTGGTCGGTTTGCAGTACATGCGACGCCGGTTTTGACGTTTTGCGACGGTTTTTCGACGGTGGCCGCCAAAAAGCTCGCCTGACCTGCGGACTAGTGTGGCCAGATTATATTGGCAGATTTCGGCAGGAGCACTGTTGAGAACGCAAACATTTAAATTTAATCAATTATTTTAACGATCAATTTCTTTTTACCCTACTAGCAAAGAGAATCAAAAAGTGTGCGACTTTTATAAATAATGTGTGTGATTTGAAGGAAGATTGTGTGAAGCTATGAATCAAAAGTGGCTTTTATTTGTAATACAAGTGATAAAATATTTATAAACCAAGTTTGATGTGTTAAAGTTTTTCTTTTGATTCGGGTGCACCAAATCCGTGTGAAGGGAAGCGCACAGCGCGCTAAGAAAGAAACGAGTGGGAGGGGGGTTCACTCCAGCGCAGCGCAACTCGCTGGAATCAAGTGGGGTACCAGTTCAGCGCAGCGCAAGCCGAAAGAAACGGAAAGGAAGGGGTATGAGGAAAATACAATGAAACAGCGCAAGCGAGCGTTCTTTTCAGTGAGAGCGCTGTCGTAATCGTCACACATTTCAATTATTTATTAGGCTTTTTTATTCAATTTTTTGTTTCACGCTCTACCGATCTCGTTGCGATCAACCACAAGACTGACCCGAGGCTCCTTTATTTCTCCCTGTCGCCTGACTTGTCTTCTCTCCCTGATCTCACGATCTGTCTCTCTCTCACGCTCTCTTTCTCGATTCACTCTCGGAGTTCATTCTCTCTTGATCCCAGCTACCGCTAGCTACCGGTAGACGTCCGTCTCCTTTTCCGCGCGCCTCCTCCATCTCTATCTCTGCTTTCGTTCAATCTCTCCCCTCTCATCCTCATTTTTGCATATATAAATATTTTTCGCTCTCTCTGATTTCTCTACCCAAGTGCCACAAATCCACTAAACGACCACTAAACGGCTTCTAAACGACTCAAGTTCTCTACCTAAACGGAATATAGAAAGACTTCGTTTAGCAGACGGCAAACGACTCATGCATTCTAAAAATAGCAAAAAAGCTGGTGGCACTATCTGTTGGTGGGATACCCCAACCAGTTGAGCTTCATCGCTTGAAGGAGAGCTTTCTCATTTCCTCTGTACTGTTGTATGGTTTCGTATTGAAGTTATGCATCGCTAGAACTAGAACGGCGATACGATTGTTTAAATACTAAACTCCAATGGAAACCACCAGCACTGAAGCAAGTGAGATTTGAGTAATGGTCGTTGGTGTTGATACCCACGTATCTGACCACACGACCATTCATATAGATTTTTGCTCGGAAAGTTAGAAGGCTATATAGGTCATGATAAGATGAAACTTGTCGAAACACATTGCAAGAAAAGGATAGCAATATAATGATGAGTTGTAATACGCCATCTATTGATCAAACCAATGAAGCTGTGGAGCTTTCATTTTTTTCTATGGATATTCAATTTTCCAGTCGTTTAAGCTTAATCTGTGGCGCTTGGGTAGACTTCTCTCTCACTCTTGATCCCTACAAGCGCCTGGTGCATTTTAAAGGCATGCAATAGAGCGCATTCTCTCCGTGGTAGCGCTCCATCCATCAATTTTAATATTTAGCCCAAAACAACGGACTTCGGATCCGATCTTGAGCCGGACCCCCACCATGTGTTTCTACCTACCCCTCGCCTGAAAATTTCATTCTCTTTGTCTGTCGGGTAAGCTTTAACCGCCGACAGCGAGATTAAAATTCAAATTTAAATGATTTTCTTTGACGAGCAATTCTCGGAATTCACACAACTGACATTTTCTACTTATTATGAACATTAAATTTAACGGATAAAATTTTGAATTCCAAACGCATGTAGCATTTTTCAAGTTGCAGGCAAACAAACGTGCATCAGCGCGATACGTAACAAATGAGGATAGCGATCCTTGAAACAGTATTCCAAGCGCCACAGATTAAGCTTAAACCACTGAAAAATCAAATATCTGTGATTTTCGGTAGAATAAATGGAAAATCGGTAGTTTTAGGGCGGTCATCTGTGAATCAATAGGCATATAAAAATCGGTAGGAATACAGATAAATCGGTATTTCTGGTCACTCTGGTTGCGCACCGCTTTGACAGCTCGCATACGAACAATAATAACAAGACCAGCAGTCACACCGGACCAGACAGCTAGTGCGGATGCTTACATCTCCGCTGTGCAGGCATTTTTTCTCTTCTTTCTTGCTGTTGTGCGTGTTGCAGGGAAATAAACGTGGGTGTCCCATATTCGTCCCATCACGCCTTCAAAAACCGAAAAGTCACCGTAAAGCGACGTGTTTCGCCGAGTGCCGACTGCTACTTGGTGGTGGTAGCAGCTGACCGTACAGCAGCGTAGACCGACGGTTGCGGGACGATCTAAAACCCTACCTCCCTCTGTCGACCCTTCCTTTCTCACACTCACATCCGTCACAGTGAAGGACGACGGCACGCGTGTCTCTGTGTCTGGCCCGGCACCCGACCTACATTGACGCAAAACACCACACACACACACACCCTTAACTCGCCGTGTGTGCTGGCTGCTTTCCGGTAGGCTGTAGAGGGCGTGATCCTGCGGTGGTGCGGCGTGCAAACGGTACCTCACAAATTAATAGCACTTAACGCTTACTGTGCGGAAGTAAATTGCAAAGCAAATAAGGACAAAACTATCGAGAGCAAATTAGCCCGTGGCGGTCCATAGAGAGAGAGAGAGTGAGCGAGCAAGAAAATTAGTTGCCATCCAACACAAACAGGCAAACATGTGCAGTGCAAACGAAAACAACGGTACTGCCACGCCGCCCCCGGTGGCACTGTCGCAAAATCCCAGCGATTATGGCAATAACTTAAAAATCATCGACAGCAACGACCAAATCAAAGAGCTGCAGACGATCATACGGGACAAGTAAGTAAACGCGTCACGACGATGTGTCGATGACAATGATGATGATGATGATGCGGTGGCATCACAGCCAGCAGGCGCTGAAAACATGATCACGATGTGATCGAACCGTGCTAACTTGTAACATCATCATCGTTACACACTTTGTAAAGCGAAATGCGCGCATACGCACTAGAATGCAGTTCGTGTGATTCACAAACGATGTTTTCCTCGTGTTCTTTCCCCCCGCCACCGTGCAAACACATAATGTGGAATATATATACCGGATACCGACGGGGTCTAATTTTAGAAACACCACGCGGAGCGACTTCAAATTCTACGCCGACCGGCTGATTAGGCTGGTGATTGAGGAAAGCCTAAACCAGCTGCCGTACTCGGACTGCTCGGTCATCACGCCGACCGGCGCCATCTACGACGGGTTGCGGTACCGGTCCGGCAACTGTGGCGTTTCCATCATCCGTTCCGGCGAAGCTATGGAGCAGGTAAGCGCACATTCATGCGGCACCTCCCGTTTGTGGTCAGTACCAACCAGCATCACTCCGATATCACGGTATTTGCGCTCCTTTCAGGGACTGCGAGACTGCTGCCGCTCGATACGAATCGGCAAGATTCTGGTCGAATCGGACGCCGAAACGCACGTGGCCAAGGTGGTGTACGCCCGGTTTCCAGACGACATCGCCCGGCGACAGGTACTGCTCATGTACCCCATCATGGCAACCGGCAACACCGTCATACAGGTAACGACACCCATCGCCCTGGCAACAGGGAGAGAAATAGGCGTATGAATAATCCTACCTTGTTTGTCCGTGCCCGTTGCCTCTCTACCCCTTCCGACTTGCAGGCGGTCAGCGTGCTGAAGGACCACGGTGTGAAGGAAAACTCGATCATCTTGTCCAACCTGTTCTGCACACCGATAGCCGCCCGGATGGTGGTGACCGCCTTTCCGGATCTGAAAATTCTCACCTCCGAGCTGCACCCGGTCGCACCGAACCATTTCGGACAGAAGTACTTCGGCACGGACTGAGCGGGCGAGGCAGTGGTTAACGACGGTTAACGGAAGAGTCCTTCACCGGTGGGGGGAGCAAGGAGCAAGGGTGTTTTCAGGCCAAAAGGTTCACGTGTTCACTTCAACGCACGAACACATTTTAACACGTTCTAGGGAAAGCTAGGGGAGAATAGAACGAATTAGCACTCTGATTGGCTCAAGCAAAAGAAGCAAATCCCGGCTGCACCACACTCTCAACGATGTGTTGTACTTACAGTTCTCAAAAGCAGACCAGCAGACGATGGCTGCGCAATCAAATACTTAAGGGCAGACGATGTGTTACTAGGATCGACGATGTGCTGAGCCTGCGTTCGATGGATACAGACTGGACTAGGTGTGTGCGTGCTTCTGGGCACACCAAACACGAATAGAAACAAAGGTAGCATAGGCATAGGGGTTGCTGCGCTTGCGATAAAGTAGGCCGTGACCAGCAGCAAGGTTTGCAGGGGCAGCGGTAAAGGTTCGTAGCTAATGTGGCAGAGTGAGTGTAGCAACAGTTCTGTGGTGTAGTAGCGCTAAGCTTTAAGCAAAAAGGCACGGAATTTAGAAGATAAGTCAGTAAAATCAAGGTCACGATACTAATACTACTGATCGTGTACGCTGCGGCAGTAGGGACACAATTACGTTAGCAAAGTGTAATATGCCAGATACAATTGTTCATAATATACGAATCATTTTAAACATTGAAGGAACGAGCCCTTTCCTTTTCGGATGTTAACAGCAATATGCTTTCACTCGCGTGGTTCGCCTTTTTTGTTGTCGATAGTATAAGTAGGAGAAATGCAACGTTTTATTACTCTTCCCACGAAGCTTCAGGTTTGTGTGTGTACGCTTAAAACTATAATATACTTATCATTTTCGCTCCTTGGCCTTGTCTTCAGGCCAAAATTTGCTTCCGCTGCTGCTTCTGCTTTTCCATCTGCTCCGCTCGCTTCTGCTTCTCGATGCGTTCCCGCTTGTTTGCCAGCAGCCGCGCGTTCTTGTCCGCCTTTTTCTCGCGCTCCACCAGCTTCGAGTACAGCTTGCGATGCCTCGACTTTACCATTCGTGCCCGCAGTGCCTCCTCCTGCTTGTCCACGATTTTCTTCTCCGCCTCGTTCTCCCTGTACACAGTGCCGCGCCGCACCGCCATGCCTTTCGGTTTGTTTGAGACCGGTTTCTGTTTTTTCGGCATCACATCTTCCTCTTCCTCACCATCGTCGTCATCCTCTTCCTCCTCCTCATCGTCCGACTCGGCGTCACCATTCTGCTGCTGCTTCTTTTCCGCTGCGTCCTTACCGTTGTCGGTCGCATCATCCGCCCCTTCCTTCTTGCCACTGTTGAGCGAATCCGTTCGCTCGTCGTTGAACGCCTTCATCAGGGCGTAGTCTTGCATTTCCTGCTCATTCTCCGGGTCCTGCACCTCCTCGTCGTCCGAAATGTGCTCCTGGTCGGCATTCACCTCCGCCGGCTCGAACGTTTCCTCCTCTTCCTCCCCTTCGGCGGCCTTGCGCGCTGCCAGCTCCTCCGGCGGCACGTACCGCGCATTCGCGCTCGTGAACGGCGACAGATGCGGTGGCAAAACGGCCCCCATAAAGTACTTGTTGGTCGGGAGCAGGCGGCGCTGATTTACACTATCAAACACCCACTGCGGTTGGATGTAGTCGCGCGAGATGTGCTGCTTCTCCATGCTCGGCCGATCGACGATCTGGTGCGTGATCGTTTCGTCGCTCTCGTCGAACGTGGCGCCGACAAACATCGTCTTGTCCCACGAAACCTTACCGCCGAAGCAGCGAATGATGAACACGAGCGGCTCACGCGGCACCTCCCGGTTGAGGAAAAACTTCAGCCCCTTGAACAGTGTCTTCAGCTTGTTCACGTTCTGTGCCTCCTGCCGGATCTGGCTCACGTGCGGCAGCTCCTCATCGTTGCCCGTCCACTCCAGCAGCTCCGGCTCTTCCGTGTCCCCGTTGCCACCGTCCGAGCGCAGCAGCTCCACGTTCAGCGCGGCAATACGCTCCGACACAAACTTCTGCTCGTTGCCCATCGTTTCGTCCGAGTCGAGCGAGTGCGCAAACTGGGGCGGATAGACCAGATTGATCGAATGGTACAGCCGGTAGTTGATGAACCCTGCCATCACGGTGAAAAAGTCGCCGAACGATTTCATAATGCTCAGGTCGACCATCTCGCCGCGGTGCGGCGAGTACGGGAAGTAGTGCGGCACGATCCACGTCACCGTTTCGCCCTTGATCTCCGCCTGGAAGTAGTAGCCCTTGATCGAGATGAACACTTTGCGCAGGGCCTGGGCCGCGATCACGTAGTGCATAAACTCCACCGTCAGCCGGCGGCTCATGCGCGTCAGCTCGCGCGTAATGATCTTCGTCGCCGGGAAGGTGCTGAACATGAACAGCAGCGTCATGCAGTCGTCCAGCTCCTTGATCGCGTCGATGAACGTCGGGTAGCGCTCCTTCACGATGTGGTCCAGCTTCAGCTGCGGGTAGTTGTGCAGCCGTATGTCGCGCAGGTTCATGTTCTGCTTCGCCGCCGCATGCTTGATGCGCCGGTTGAATATCTTCCGGTCGCGCAGCGTCCACACGATCGGCTCGTGCAGCAGGAAGGTGATGTCCTTCTTGTGGTACAGGATCTTCATCTCGCGCGAACCGTGCTGCGCACGTGCCCGGTGCTTCGGTTCGCGCGGATAGATGCCCTTCAGGATGCACAGCTGCCGGAAGTCTTTGATGTTGAGCTGCAGCTTGTTCATGGCGGCCTTCCGGGTGTAGTACATGGCACCCTCGCCCGATTTGAACTGTGGAAGAGCGGGAGAGGGAGGAAATCAATGCAAGGTCGCATCTTCATCATGCACACGCATATTCCACACATTCCAGAGCATGTGCTAATGGCACACCTAACCTCACTTTGCAACTACGCCGCAACTTACCTTGTGATTTCGCTTCACCATCGTGACGAAGGGGAAACAGAAACGAAACAAACACCACAAATTCCTATGAAAGTGCTCTGAAGCACGTGTACTACAGATACTGCCGGAAAACTACCCTTTTTCACCACGAAAAACACGCGTTCCACGGGAGCTAAACAAAACCCCTGACCGCACACGCCGTGCGATGAAGGTAGAAAAGGTTTGTTTTGACATTTCGTACCAAATAAAAAAACTTGCTTCGTTCGAATTTCGAACTGTCAACAGTGGTAGCGCACAGTGGGACACCTCCTACAGATAATAATTTGAAAAATATCGACAAAATTGTTAAAAATATAGAAAGCTGATAGGACAACATTTGAATTTTAAAGTTTATTTTATATTATGACCAGTAACAAGATCTTTCTTCTACATTTCAGGTGTTAAAAGATAAAATAAATTAGCGACGCTCTTCCAAAACGTAAACAGCAGCAGACCGCATCCTCTTCGCCAGTCACTGACATCGAATGTGCACCAATACCATCACACCGTGGGCAAGGGCAGTAAACAGTCAGCGGAACAGAACGGAAGGCAAAACATCGTTCTAAGTTGATCAGTGAGCAGCGCTCAAGTAAATTAAACCATCTGGTAGTCAGCTGTCGGTGAAAGAAGTTCCATTTGTTCGATCCACGTGTGTCGTAAGTCTCCCTTTCCTTACCTGTTCCGACGAACAGCGCGCGTACCGGTGTGTTATTCACCCTCCCTTTTTCGGGAGCGCAAGAAGAGGGCAAAGAAGAAGCTTCCCTTTTTGTTGGGCCGCCCCCTTTGCCAACACACACTCCCCGGTCGGTCCCGAACCATCGGCTCGTGGCGGCCGTCATCATTTTTAGGTGAAATCGCACGCAGACAGCGAACGACGGGCAACGGTGCACGGTGCCTGTGTGTGGACTTGTTTTGCAAATCCATTTCATCGACTCTACTTTGCCCCTTAGTGAACAATCGGTTTGTGCTCGTGCTATTATCGATTTCGCGGTGTGGCTGACGGCGCTTGTTGCGTAGTTTGCGTAGCGAACGTGGATGCAGTAGTCCTTCGTCGTACAAACGAACGGCTCTTGCTGCTACTGCCGCTTCCGGATTGTCCAGCATCAACAGGCGGACACCATTTAGGAAAGAAAAAACACAAGGTAAGGCAAGGCCAAACCCATGAACAACGCCTGTTAAAGGGTATCAATAACACTCACCCCAATCCCTTTACGGTACCCTGGTACGGATCTATCGGAACCGTCAAGCGGGAAATAGAACGGAACCATCCTCCCCTCACCCACTTCATTCCACTGTTCCCGTTCTGTTTCATTCCTCAAGCGCGTGTAACGAAGAAAACAACCCTCCCCAACTAGCGGTATTACGCTTTACGGCACTTCCCGAAGTATCATTGCGCCGTCAATCCATGGAACTATTTACTTTACCCTCCCCGAGGCAGCGCATAAAACATGCGTAATTATAAATTCCGCTCAAGTTCAGACTTTCGACCGGCCCCCCGGAATGCACTTTGGACGCTAGGGGTTGCTAAGGAAACAGCACGAAAACTGTTTTTGGGGGGGGGGGGGGGGGGGGGGGGCACCATTACTCTGGATCGTGTTCATGTGGTGTGTAGTGCGTGAGCTCACGCAACAAAAAGAAAATCCAGCAAATGCCTCTAGTAAAAAAACCATCTAGTTACCCACTCAGCCCGTCGTTGTAAAGGCTGGCGGCTTTTAAGGATTTGTTTTTGTTTTTTTCTCGCCTTCTTCTTCTTCTTCTTCTTCCCCACTCACAAGTCCTCTGGACGAACTGGTTGCACTTGTTGCAGTATGCAGCGACGACGTCAAACACGTCCCCCTGTGCAATGCAATGCTGTGGCAATATGTGTGGGGCGTTACGTCACCATGGACTTCGCACGAGTTTCGAGCTCTTTCTCTGGTGGCGGAGCAGCCCTGGTTGCGTTCTTCCCCCCCCTTTTGTTACGCAGTGTATTAAATGGGTGTGTAAGTTGGTGGGTAGCTCCACAACGTGGCCAAATTTGCACGTCCAAGTGTGGCAAGTTAAGCGTCAGGACAGAAAAGAACTGGTTACAGGCAAGGCAAACCCTGCATGTGATATGGTGCAAAAATAAACCCCTCCCGGTAAGGCTCCCGGCTACAGCAAATCAGCAACAGATTTGTTTATGTCGGCATTTTTTGCTGTTGCTTTTGCTGATATCACGCTGCCACGCTCCACCAATGCTCCCTCCATCAGCAACTACTGCTGACAGGTGGATCAGGTCGCAAGAGCATAAAAGAGCCTCATAAAACGTCTATCGAATCACTACTCCTAGCCGGTTTTGTGGGGGGGCCTGTTCGTCTGCTGCGATTGATTGATGAAGCGATGGTTTTGATTGACTTATCAGCACGCACTGTATCGGAATGGGGTGGGCGGCCAGTGCGTGTGTTTGAAGATAACAATAATGCGGTTGTCGGCATGTTTTCATCCCCACGGGCGGAAGAATTACCATACAGTCAAATTGGATGATTTGTTTGGCGAGATCGTAAGCAAAACATATGACGCTGACAATGATGGAATGCCACATCTCTCATCATATCTCTAATAAGGCACAGTAGAGCGAAGCGTGAAGGTGCGAATCTTCGTTCTTTATATAAAATCAGTATCGATAACGTGACGCTGTTGATATCATCGAATCCACCCCAGTTTTGTGTTGTGGTAGCAAACCCCCCTCTGGCTGGGTGCAAAGTCCTCACCCCGCGCATTGGATAGATTAGGACGCTGTCTGCTATGATTGTACACCATAGCAACCTCTTTATCTTCCACAGGCGGCCGCGCGCAAGAGGGCATATCAATGCTGCGAATGAATCCATGTTTTTTTCGCATTTATAGCCACAAACAATAAGGACAGGAAAATTTTATTTTTCTATTTTTTGTGTCGTATTTAGAAGCACAATAAAGTGATAATGATTTTCTCTCTACAATTTTAGATACTGCGGGAACGAAGAGAGACGAAGAGAAACGGTCATTCATAATTGACTGCAAACAATGAATTTTAACACTGAAGCGTAACGAATTTGCTGTTGAAGTAATAAGCGCTGCTGTACGATAAGCGTAATTAGCTCTTAATATGAAAACAATTTATTTAGCCATATTTCACGCTGAATAGGTGATTTTGATCTGCCAGTTACGTGGTTCGTTATAATTTCGTTGGAACCATACTGGAGCCATCTTCTTGGCTTGCATCAGGAGCGTCCGAAATCGCTCACGGTCTCGTGTCTTCGTCTGCCAGTCCGTTATTCCGGCCTTAATGGCGGACGCCTCCATGCCACCTTGCCACCTCAGTTTGGGCCTACCACGCCTCCTCTGTCCTTGTGGACGGGCTGGGTCGCACTTTACGGGTTGGGTCGTCCGTTTCCATGCGTACAACATGGCCAGTCCACCGGAGCCATGCGAGCTTGATACGCTGCACGACAGTAAGTTCACCAAGTATCCTTCTGAGCATCTTCCTCTCGAACGTGGCTAAGAGGGTTCCGTCCGATTTAGACAGTGCCCATGTCTCAGTGGCGTATGTGAGTACCGGTACTATATAAGTACTACATAGTCCCAGCTATTGTCGTTGCTGACCTTTGATCCAAGATAGGTGAATTCTGGGACGACTTCAAAAGTGCGTTCACCTATCTGTACGTCACGCCTACGTAGATTCTGATCATTTATTGGTAGGACCGCTGATGTTGCCACCATCAGTTTGGTCTTTGCCTCGTTTATCTGCAATCCGAGGCTCTCTGCCGCCTGCTCGCTCTCTTGGTATGCTTCTGCTACATAGGAGAGCCGCAGACCAATGATGTCTATATCATCAGCCCATGTCATAACATCTGAGATGACTTATAGAAGATGGTTCCCGTAGTCTCCACCCTCGAGTCACGGATGGCCCTCTCTAGCGCCAAGTTGAAAAGGGTATAGGCAAGCCCGTCCCTCTGGCGCAGACCTTTGGTGGTAGCAAAAGGTCCTGAGTGTTTTCCATCCACCTTCATCTGGCAATTGACCTCGGTCATAGTCATTCTAACTAGCATTATCAGTTTGGTCGCGATTCCAAAATAGCTCATAGTGTCGTATAGTTTCACACTGGCTATGCTATCCTATGCTGCTTTGAAGTCAATGAAGGGATGGTATGTGTCGTGTCTGTATTCAGCCATCTTCTCCAAGATCTGCCGCATGGTGAAGATCTGAACAGTGGTTGATTTTCTGTTTCGGAATCCTCTTTGATAGTTTCCGACTATCTCTTCGACGTGCGGGACAAGGCGATCTTGAAGGATCAGGGAGAATATTTTATAGGCGGTATTCAACACCGTAATACACCTGTAGTTGATACAGTTCAACCTGTCTCCCGGCCGAGATTCCAATCACAAGGCATCGATTCGCTATCCAGCACCTCAGTAACAATTTGATGTATCTCGTTTTCTAGTCGTGCTTCTCTCGATATAGATCAAATTATTAGGTGTCATCTTCATAATCCTAGCGACGATCGTCTCCCAATACGCTTACATTCCCACCGGTATTAGTGGTTTTGTTTGTTAGCAACGATATCAGATATCCCGCAAATGATAGCGCCAAGTCATTTTCCAAAATTCCATTCCGCCAGCGATTGATTCCCCCTTTCACAGGTAAACGATAATGATGATGGAGGTTCTATTTTGGTATCTTTTAGCTGTTCCGTCAAGCCAGCTGGCGGGTTACGTTGCAACAACAAAAAAAGAAAAGCGATTTTAACGTAAACTTGTCATGTGGTGTGTGAAGATTTACGATAAATGTGTTAGCAGAGGTGTAGCATATTTTTCGACTTTATCGAATTTTTCGACCCACCAATACGTACGTGGATTAGTTGTCTGAGCATAGGAGCAACAAGACATTTGTTTTTTTTTTTGCTTTGCATTTACTTCGCTCGCTCCGACACGTCTCCCGTCTCGATCGAGCCGAACGGGATTAGTATGCGCCCTTTCTTATCGCTTGACCGTCCCTCCCGGCTATGTTCGGTGGTTGTTCGTGTCGAGCGTCCGTCCCTCTAGGGGCAGAGGGGGATTGCAACGAGATAAGCGCCCGCCCAGTCCAACGTTGACCGGGTGCGGTAGGTTCACTTCGCGTCAGCAGCCGCAGCTCTCGGGGTCGTGATTTTTCTACCGCTCGTTCCACATCAGCAGTTTTTGTAATGCAATCACATGTTTCTGGTAAAAAAAAACACACACACACTAATAAAGCTCTTCTCTTTTCGTTTTAGGAAACTGTTGAAACTCTTCCAAAGGCGCGCACCCGTAATGAGCGTGTAAGATCGTGCACCATTTCACGCAAAGACAGACAGGCGCGACCCCCCTTCCCATGTGCTACCGGCGAACAGTAAATAGCTCTGTGCATATAGTTTGGCTTCACTTATGATGGTTTAAACCGAGTCACCTAGCCGCTACGTCCCTTCACCGCGCACCCAAACGTACACAATCGTAGTTGTTTCACGCGTTGCACGCAAGTAGTTTGGCGTTCGTCTTTAGGTTTACATTCTCTCCGTTACAATTGCCTTTTGCGCGGGGCAGCAATACGCGTTTCGTTCAGTACCCCTTTAGTGCAATAACCAGTACGCTAGACTGTAGACAGAGTGTAGGAACAAGCTTTCCAAAAAGACACAAACAAACCCACCTCCCCAAATACTACAAGTAGCAGTAAAGTTTAAGTGGAAAAGTGTTTGGAAAAGCACACAAAATGGCAGGCTTTCTGTCGATGCTCAAGCAGTCGACGCTTGTACACCTTTGCTTTGCGATTTCATTCTTTACCTCCGGGCTGATCATCAACACCGTACAGTGCATCCTGTACGTCGGGCTGAAGCCGTTCAACAAGCATCTATATCGAACGATCGGTTACTATCTTTGCTATTCGTTTTACTCCCGTAAGTAGCTGTAGCGCTTCTGTTGAGGCCGGGCGGTTTGGTCTCAATTTTTGTTCCTTTCCAACCCACCCGCAGAGCTTGTCTTTCTGGCCGACTGGTGGTCGGACACGAAGCTAAACGTGTACGCTAGCGACGAGGACATGAAGTACTGCGGCACCGAGCACGTGCTGCTGCTGATGAACCACACGTACGAGATCGACTGGCTGCTCGGGTGGATGTTCTGCGAGAAGGTGCGCGTGCTGGGCAACTGCAAAGCGTACGCGAAGAAGGTCATCCAGTACATACCCACCATCGGGTGGGCGTGGAAGTTTGCCGAGTTTGTGTTTCTCGAGCGCTCGTTCGAGAAGGATCGGGAAATCATTGGCCGGCAGATTAACGAAATCCTCGACTATCCCGACCCGGTGTGGCTGCTGCTGAACGCGGAAGGTACGCGCTTTACCGAGCAGAAGCACGAAGCGTCGGTGAAGTTTGCGCAGGAGAAGGGTATGGTGCCGCTGAAGCATCATCTGATCCCGCGCACGAAGGGTTTCACCGCGAGCTTGCCGTTTCTGCGCGAAAAGTGTCCGGCCGTGCTGGACATTCAGCTGGCCATTAGCAAGGACTCGAAGGTACACGGCTAATGGGTGAGATTCAGGTTTCGTGCCGAATTGAGCTGACATTTGCCACAATTCCAGGTTAAGCCGACGATTTTCAACATCCTGAACGGCAAACAGATCGAGGCGCACTTGTGCGTGCGCCGTTTCCCCACCGGGACGCTGCCGGAGCGCGAGGAAGACGCCGCCGTCTGGCTGCAGGATCTGTTCCGCGAGAAGGACCGAATGCAGGACAGCTTCCACCGGACCGGTAGCTTCTTTACCGATTCCGGCGTGGCCGAGCGGCCCAAGCTGCAGCTGCACCGCCGACCGACGACGCTCGTCAATACTGCCTTCTGGGTGGTGGCCACCCTTACCCCGATGCTCTACTACCTGGTGATGCTGCTGTTCAGTGGCGAGATTCTGTACTTTTCGATCGGTGCCGGCATTCTCTTTGCCTGTAAGTATTCGATCAAACAATGGGTTTGGATGGGATAAAAAACCCCAAAAATTAATCGCTCTCTCACCTCTCTCTCTCTCTATTTTTCAGTTTACATGCTGATGGTGAAGGCGATCGGTATGTCCAAGATCAGCAAAGCTTCGTCGTACGGTGCGGAAAAGCTGAAAAATGGCCACAGTCCCACCCACGAACCGGTGGAACCGACCGCTGCCGAATCGTCCAAGGATAAGTAGAACCACCACCGCCGGCCCCGCCAACAAAACAAAAACTCTATTTACACCCACCCCCTACATACTGAGGCGAACGCGCGCGCGGAAGTTTTTTGTTGTGTAATGGACAAAAGGGAGAGAGGTACTAGAGAGAGAGAGAGAGAGAGAGAGAGAGAGAGAGAAGCAGGGAAGGCAGCTTTTTTGTACATGCCTAGATGCTATATATACATACAAACATACAACGGGATGTGGGATATACGCCCATACGGGAAGGCGAGTGCTGGTTTAGCTATTGCGGAGGCATTGGGGTTTTGCAGGCTGTCCCCGGGCTAGCTGTGTTGCAACGGTGTCCTGTCCTGTTTTGTGCCAAACTGTGGCGACGCGTTGTGGTAAGGCTACTACTACTACCCCGTACGAAACACACACAAGCAAGCAAGCAAGCTGGATGCAGGATCGGAAAGGGCAAGGACCATTTTGAAGGGGAAGGGCAGCTCTCAAACGGGGCAGGGAAAACGGCCGGTGGGGGTCAAAAAGGATATATAAGCTATTTTATAACAGTTTATTTATTGGGTCCAAGATCCAGACATATATTGTAGCCGGGCGGAGAAACATCTACCTAAAATACACATCCAGCATACAAACAAACAAAAAAACAACAACACAGACAGTGAGAACATCGTACACAAGCACTTTGTAAAATAAGGTACATTTTGAGATGATTGTTGTTTTGAGGATGAAAAGAAAAGAAGGAATCAATAGGAGCAGAGTCGCGTGTAATGCGCAATGACGATGATGCAAAGCGCACGACGGAGATGCACAATGCGCGGTAGCGCGTGAAACAATAGGAAAAATCGGCTCCAGTTATGGGGTCGTTTTTGTTTTTTTTTTTCTGGTTTAAGTATGGTTTTTTTTTTAAATAACTAAGTGAACTTTCTTTTATGAATTGCTTACCCCTTACTGTGGCTTACTTGAACACCCGTTTGCATTTCCTATTGAATTGAGGAAATTATAAATCATAGGCTACTTTGTTTGACACTTTAGCGAAGAAAAAGTGGGCGTGGCGTGCCGGCTTTCATGGCTAGGCCACGCTGAACCATTTTTTGACAGTGCGAAATTAATATACATAATTTAAAGCACCTCAAAAGTATGTTCAAAAGTATGACCTAAAAGTGTCCTCAGCAACTAATCAATTTGTCGTCATGTTTTCCCCCTTTTATAAGCCAACAAAAAAACTTTTACAGTTTGTGTCGTCGGCTAGAGTAATTTATATTAAGTGAGTTGTTTGTTATTAAATTACTTTAAATGTTTAACATGCTTCCCCTCCTATGATTCGTTCACACACACACCCTTACACTTCCATCCCGAATACGGTTTTTGATATTACACTTTTTGATGGCGCACAAAAAAAAAACAGGGCAGATAGTAGGTAGTGCACTCTACAGCAAATGCAAGCGGACATTGGGAAAACGTTTCAACCGTTTGAAGCCAAATTTAACTGCTGATTGCGATGATATTTCGCACATTTTTTGCGCACAAAGAGAGAGAGAGAGAGAGAGAGAGAGAGAGAGAGAGAGAGAGAGAGAGAGAAAGGCGAGCGATTGCTTCCAAAAACTATACAAAAAAGCATTAAAAATTGTTTGATGTTTGTACAGGAATGGTGCTTCCTTTCTTTCTTACGCGCAGCAGCAGGGAAATTACTTCGTCAGTCGTTATTGTTACGATTTTAATTACTTACCTTTGCTTTGGTGGAGGTTTCTTTCACAACCCAGTACGAAATACTACCCAACACACACGCACACCGCGCAAAAGCGTTGGATATTCGTTTAAAGAGAGAAATATTGTGTGTGTTTAATTTCTTTTTTTTTTGTTCTTAGCTAAGATTTTTTCTAATGTAATGTAAGCAACATAAAAATACCGATTCTATGTTTTTGACTGTTTTAAATTTAATCACCATTTCTTTCTTTTTCTTCCGCTCTTCTACAACTACTCTACCACCAATATAGATTGGCGGAGTATTACGCGCACAAACAGGAAGAAGTATTTTTTTGAAGCAAACAACAAAAAAATGTAATAAAAATACAAACACCCATCCTCCCCCTTGTGACCTTGACGAAACAGTGTGTTAGTAAAAGAATAAATAGTAATAACTATTGCGAAACAAAACTGTGCTGTACGAACTTAGACTTAACTAAAGAGGAAAAAACAGGATGAACAGAAAGAAATCATTTACACGCAATCCACTTTTCTGGTTCTTTTTTGTTGGTTCTTTAACTTTGTTTATTGGCTTGATTTTTGCTGCTTCGCACTGTGATTTTTTATGAGTGTGTGTGTGTGTGTATTTATGTTTTTTTCTTATACACAAAAAAACATACTCACTTCTCTTTCATGTTTCCGTTTCTTTGTTTTGGTTGCTTTTTTTTGCTTCTGTTGCATTTACTCCATCTTCGCTTGATTATTGTATGTTTTTGTTTGCATTTGTTTTAAATAATAATATCATGTTTGAATGAATTTTCCATTTTATTCATGCGCTGGTAATTTATGTTTTGTGTGTATGTTAGTTTGTTTCGTTTTCTTTTGCTTTCATTCCAAACATTATCGCTATAGTTAATGATTAATGTAATCAAAGGTTTTGTTTTCGCAACGTTAAAAATATTCGTATTTTCCATTTGCATCCAATTCTGTTTTGTTTAATGCATCCCTTTCGCCCCATGTTCTTCCATTTTTTTATGTCCTTTTCATTGAAAATGTAATTTTACACTTGTTTTGTTAGTTTAGGTGTGTGTTTACAATAATGCATTATCTTGTTTTTAAATATATTTTAATTGTTTAAGTACATCACGGGGCGCCTTTTGTTGTTGTTGTGCGCTTGTGTGGTTTGGATTTTCTCTCGGCAAACCGAGGCGTGATATATGCAGGTAGGTGCAAAATATCACCCAAAAAAAACCGTAAATCCCGAAATGTTACCACTTTTCACGGACTTCGGGTTTTGCGCTTTCCGTTCGGCAAGCTTTGCCACTGAACGAAACAAATGCAAAAAGTAAACTCGATGGCATCATTTCCGATCTTTGTTTCTTATTTTAAAGTTTTTAGGATTTCATCTTCCGTTACCGTATTTATCATACCATTCCAATAATGGCATGGACGACCACCGTCTAGCGTACGTCAATGTACTAATTCGCTAATTGTGCTATACTCTATACTCTATGCTCTAAGTTAGACAAAGTTGTTAACGTTCATTTTGCTGTTCGCAGCGACCACTCTCACGGTCGGTTGTTGTCGTAGTTAAACTACTCACTTAACGATACATGTTGGCTTAATAGCGATTGAAATTGAAAACAAACAATTAAGGAGAGAAAGTAAAACAAACTAACTAACTAAATGCGCATTAAAATCGGTTCTACACTGATCGCACTGTGTTTCGTTTGACACCTTCTCTGTATTAATACAATTCGTTTCTTTGTTGTTGCCTGTTTGCTAGTGGTTGGGAATAGTGATTGTTGAGCTACGTTTATTAAAGGTTCTAAAATGTAACGCTATTTATGCTGGCAAAATTCCTCTACCTTTCGTTTTCATTTGTCTATGTTTTGATTGTTTTTTTCCCACATTTTACAGCGACACCTGTGAACCGATTTTCAATTGCGCTATATATTTCACCTTCTTTTTAAAGTGTTGCAACCATATGTTTCGCTGAAAACAGAACGTAGTACATCTTCTGTTTCTGTGCTAACAAAACTTAACCCTAAATTCAAAGTGGTACTTGCAAACTATCGCGCATCGTGTATCGGTTCTATCGTTTCCCACTAGATGGCGCTAAGTGAATGAATCATTCGCGTTAGATCAAAACTCTAACCGCCCTGACCACCCGTTGTCCCTGGCAACGGAATGCGCAGCAACGTCCGAAACACGTGTGCGCCCGGGGTACACGCTAAGTACTGTTGTTGTTTGCTACCATCTTGTGTTTTGCGTCATGTTCGCGCTTCCCCTCCCGCTCATGCCTAAATTCAGCAATAAAGTACAATAATCTTTCAGTAAAAGTACACAAATGTTACACGCATTTTTAAAACAAATGCTTCCGTTCATCTTTCTGCACCTTTTTCTTCTCCTGTTTAATTTGTTTTCGCACCGCCTCTACTCGCCGATTACGTTTTTACGTTAGTTTACTCTTCGTTTTTATTCTACCGCAAGCGAGCAAACTACGAGGAGCTTTAGGGATAATTCTTCACCCTAAACTAATCTTCTAACTTCCAAAACAGCATTATGTGTTTGCATTATTCCAGACTAAATGACCAAAGATTAAACAGTACGGAAACGGAAAAAAACGATCTTTTGCTTCTTTTCTAAAACAAACACGTGCAACAATCTAATGAATCGATTTTAACGAATTCGGTGCATGCTTTAAATCTCTTCTTTCGTACAAATTAACAAGCTTAAGTGATACACGCTCGCGCAACGCAGCTAGCGCACAAATCGGCAAATCTGTTGTTTCCTTTCTAAATCCGCTCCTTGTTTATTTATCGTGATTATTTTTTTAAATTCAAAAGTGTTTGCGATCTGTTAATATTTATCCCCCCCATTTCTCCCTCACTGCACTGGACAAATGCATTTCGTACGCCGCCACCGGTTTAAAATCTGATGTAGCCATTTTAACATTATCGTTTACTTTACTATAATTACTCGTTTTACTTTAAGTCCTTCGGCTTCGGCTTTAGCATTAGTGTTCAAAAAATGTTTACCAAAAACACCTATAATATGTTCGAGGCTATAATTGTTTAGGTTAGTTGAGTTTTGTTTTGTATGGTTTTTGCTTCTGCTTTTGTTTTTTTATCAGTTTAGTTGCTAAACGCCATATGTTTGGTTATCGTTTTGATATTTTAGTGTTTTTCCCCCACTTTATAACAGTAACGGAACAGTTGTTTCACTTTTCTCTTTTCCATTCTCCATTTTTTTCTAGTTATTTCCATTAGTATAGAAGCATACAGCTTTCTCCACTTTTCTTCACTCCTCCTTTCTTCCGCAAACGCACAAAGAAACAGTTTAAAGATTAATTCAACAAACACTTACTATTTAGTTTAATGTTTCAGTTTTGCTTTGTTTTAAAGAAGAAGGTAAATATAAAAATGAGAAATTGCTTGCTTTCATCATCTACTTCCTGATTACTTCTCCCTCCCTTCTGCTCCCTTTTCAGCAGTGTAATAAGTTCATTTCATTTAATTGTGTTTTAGTTTATGTTTAACTTTTTTTTAGTGAAAAGATTTGTTCTTCTTTAAATTTGATTTTAGCTTGAGAGAATTAAGTCTATAGCATTGAGGGGAACAACGAACAGGTGGAAGGAAACATGGAAAACCATGGCATGCTTAGAGGCGTTTACAAGTTTATACTATACAAGAGTGTTCATTATGTTACGGTTACACGTTTTTAACTCGCCTTTTTTCTACTTCTTCCTCCTCTCCGTTTTCTTGATTAATTTTCCTCCCACTAAATACGTTCACACTTTTGTAAATGTTTAAGCTTAAAAATGTAAATATGATAAATATGGATGTAGTGGTTTTGTTTTTGCCTTTTCTGTTTTACTGTTCCACTTTTCTGCTGTTTGTGTTTTGCGTCTTTGCATTAGTGTCTGTGTGCTTGTTGATGTAGTTTTTTTTATTCTCTTTTCATTTCATTATTCATTCGCTTTTCTATTCGTTTATGCTATTCTGATTTGCATTTTTCCTTCGTTTTTTTTTGTATGTTTATTTGCTTGTAAAACAGGAAAACATCGCTCTGCATTCGATTACATCTTTGCGTTTAGAGTTCGGCCTTTTTGTTGATTTATTACAAACTCTTATTTTTTAAAACAAATGTTTAGCTTTTTTCCATAAACCATTTCTTTTACCTTTGATGTTAGTTGCAGTGTGAACGCATTTTTGTTGTTGTTTTAGCTTCAATTTTGTCCCGTTACCTCTGCTTGCTTTCTTCATCTGTTCACATTTATTATATGCATTTATGTATGTATATTGCGTTATATATGTACGATTTTGGTTTTGTTTTATTTCCACATTCATATCAACGTTCCCTTTGTGTATACAAAATAGCCGGAGAAACTGTAAAAATGTTAACTAATGTTTATTTCTTCTTCTTCTTCTTCTTCTTCTTCTTCTTCTTCTTCTTCTTCTTCTTCTTCTTCTTCTTTTCTTCGGCATTCGGATTTCCCCCCCCCCCACTCGGTTGTGTTGTAGTGTTGGCGTGCAGGGTCGCGTGGCGTTATGATAACATTTTATGCTTCTTTTACTTCTTCCTTTTCTTCTATTCTTTTATTTACCGTTGGATTACTTTTATATTTACTTTTGTTCTATTTCTTGTTATTTTACTCCACTTTTCGTTAAACAGATTTCATTACGAAATCATTTACTTTCCTACCGTTTTTTTTTTTGTTCATTTAGCTTTCGCTAACCAAAATTACCCCCAAAACTCACCTGCTGCTTATTTTGTTCACGTAGTTTCACGTAAATGTACTTGGTTTTGCTATTGCTACTTGAGTTACCATTGTGAGGTGGACTTAATCGTTTCCATTATGCATTAGCTAAGTATATGTATAAGTTTATAGTAGCTTGATACAGCGATCCAGTGGAGTCGCTTCTTCTTCTTCTTCTTCTGTTTAACGCTCTCAATGGCTTTTGCTTTTACGGTTAATGTGAATGCATTCCATATTTAAACGCCCGACGTATCTCCACGTGCTCAGCGAGTGGCTTTCTTTCCCATCGCTTGAAGTGGTCAAGTGTTGCTAGTACGTTGCTACAGCAACTTAGGGGATTACTTAGGGCTGGATTGGCTGGATTTGATTCGAAGTGGGAAGGTGTGTTTGCACTGTTTATGGATTATGATTTAATGCACCGCACCCTTGCAGTTGTAGCATTCTTGATTGATTGATAACGTTGGGTGTAGACTTGTTTAGTGGATAGTTTAGCACTCTATATCTCTAATATGATAGCATTTAATCAGAGTGTTTCTGTGTTTTTGTTTATTTGCTACGCCTGCTAACTGCTACCACCATTCCATTCGCTGAATCGCTTCGCACTGAAAGTACAATAAACGCCACACCACCACACCCACCGAGACCTATATAAAGTATGATGCTCACCTTCCATTAAAACTGGAGGATGAACGAATGTTAACTCTAAATTTCACATCACAAGTTCGAAGGAAATAAGTGCGTGCTGGGCGTGCGGCCAGTTTGCGCCATCCGTTTGCAACTGTATTTGCATACCAATGGCAAAACATGTTGCGCCACGCGCGCCATCATCAACGCAAACAATGTTTCTGTTAAGGTTTTGTAGATTTGGTTCGGTTATTCGGTTTCTTTTTCTTTGTATGTGCGGGCAACTCGGGGCTCCGTAGGATATATTAATATATTGATATTAATGTAGAGCTGAACCTTTTTTTTCCTTTTGGCTGCTACATATCGGGGAATCGAACAGCACACCGGGACAGACGCAGAAAGTGCTATACAGCGTTGTTTTTTTTTTCTTCGTAGGAACTCGTCTCAACGGTGACGCAAACATATTCTTCCTCTTCTTCTTCTTCTATCGCTAGGTAACAACTCAAACAGCACAAACAGCTTTAAAACACGCTAACAAATGCTTCTAAGAACAGGGCAAAACTTGCGGGTAAGTATCAAACCGTAGCAACAGTGCAATAATAACATCCCTAACAAACGGCGCATCGAGAGCTTCTAGTGATAAAGCGTGTAAATGGGCGCAGCTGGGGGAAGAATCTACGATACGATCGGTTCGGTTTAGTTGTGTAGTAGTGTTTGCTAGCTTTTTTTGCTGCTAAGAGTGGATTTAAACGTAAACACGATCCGTTAGATGATCATTAACATGTTGGTATTAGTTTTGTTTAACACTGTGTACGGCATTGTGTAAGAGAGTGTATAAATGATGATTATTAGTTGTTGTTTTGTTTTGTTTGTTTCCTTCTTTAGGTTGCTCTTGAACAGGCTCTGTATATATAGCGAATACACATGAAAGTTAACTACAAGTATTGTTTTTTTCTCTTAAAAAGGCACTTTTACTCTAGTAGCAAACGAAGTGAACTCCTCACTAGCAAAAGACAAAATCGCAAACCGGGCCTGTGCTAATAGTCGTCTGTGTTTTTTTAGTGCTGCTTTCTGTCCAAGCGCTTTTTTCTTATTCCCCGATACGCAGCGAAAAAGAAAAACGATGTTATTGTTGTAAGTTTTTTTTTTGCAAGGAAACTGGAAGCGACTCAAAAAGGCATACTAACCAAACGCTCTGAATTGGTCTAATTGTTGCAAGATCATGATTTAGAGGTTCGAGCTTCCTAACCCTCCCTTATGAGTTCCGCCAAATGGGTCGCCGGCCCTAATATGCTCCCTCGCTGTCGCTATCTAAACACTGTATAAGATGATATAGATTGTTCGTGGCTGCCCTTTCTCTTTACGTCTATACTACTGCGCCTCGTTTACACAGCTTGGAGGCGCGCACACACAGGTGGTTGGTCAAATGCTCCGCACACTTTCACCTATTATGGCACTGGCATTGCGGGCAAAAATTGTTAACAAACCAACGGGTGGGGGGATGTTGTTTAAGATTTAAGCTATGCACACTATTTTCTTTTAAAGTTACCACATTTTACACTCTCATGCAGTTTAATGGGGTAGCTATTCTTATTTAGTTTATGTTTTTTTTATCATTTTCAAATCAGATTTGCTCTTTTTAAATCGTACACGTGTGCGGCCAGTTATTTTGCATTCTCTTTAGTTGATTTTACTTCATTAACAAAGTTTACGCTTTCCTTTTTTTTTGGTTTGGTTTTACGTTATCTAACTCCTACTTCTAAGATTGCCGCCTGGTAGTTCAACATTGATAACACTATTCGGTCGGTCGGTTTTTTTGCTTTTACTCTATTCGATACGAATGAATAATGATGATGTAAATGGAGTAAGTAGTAAATCGCTAGCCAGTTACAGCGCCATATGCTGGCGTGCGGATTTTTTTTATATGGTTTTTAGTTATACTAGAATGTAGTTTAGTTTAGTCACACTTTTCCACGATGTAATGGTTTGTTTGATTGTTGTTAAATGCGCAATTAAACACACTACAACCCTTCCGTTTTCTGTTTGAGCTGGTAGCTAGCCTTATTTGCCGTTAGAGCACGAAAACAACTGAAAAAGAAAACAAAAGGAAAAAGTTAATAAGAAATAAACGAAATAGATAATAATGAAAAAGAAATTACAAATTGAATCATAACATTATAATTAAATATGTGATATTATAACAAACGAAAGCGAGGAGAAGAAAATAAAGGAAACTAAACAAAATAACAACAAAGTAGAAACAGAAAAAAAGAATGGAGCTTAATTTCAACGCTAGTAACTCTTGTATTTCCGATCGGGTCAGTTTAACTTGGTACGGTATTTTTAAACGCTTTGCTAAATACTTCTCGCCACACGCTGCTGTTACCAATCGAACCATCTCTGCTAAATCCATTACAATTTCCCCTTCGGTTGGAGGTTTTTATAACGCAACAATTGAATGATTATTTGCCGATGCATTGCCTAATTCTGCCGCCTAAGTTAAAAACAAAAACGGAAGAAAGTATTTGGGGGAAAAATTATATCTGTGTTTGTGTGTGTGTGTTTTAATCTTGAAACCCAGTATACGAAACGATATCTATCTATCCCTTTTGCTTATACATATATAGTTCATACCATTTGCGAAACCGTTGCACAAACGAAACAATACCGAAATGGGGGTCCAAGCGAAGATATCATACGAAAATGGGTGTTGGGTGTGTAAATAAGTTAAACAGTTCGTTTAAAGGAACACAGAGTATAAGAGGAAAGGTAACAACAGAACAAAGCGCTTAGCTGTAGTAAGCAGTAATAAAAGAGAAGAATTGCGCTGGTGGGCGAGAGGTTTTGCGCTTGAGAGCGCATTGGTGGCGTACGACGAAACGAGTGGTGTAAGTAAAATAATGATAAGAATAATAATAAAATATCGATCAACAATCAACGCGAAAAAGATCAACTACACTAAACGCTAAAAATTGTATTAAATTCCTATTCCGGGTGGTGGTTTTTGAGCTACAACACACATACACACTGTGTAATGATTGGGAAAAAGGGGTTTATGTTTAAGCGCTGTTATTATAATAGTATAATAGTTTATAGGAAGGAGAAAGAACAAACAAAAAAAACCGAACGTTCGACGTTCATCAACGCATCGCGCCTAAAGGGGCTGCGTAAAACGCAGCTTTAAATTCCTTTCCTATCATGCTCAAACGAACCTGTAACATGCTGTAATCGCTAGTGACAGAGTGTGTGAAATATGGGAAAAGATATCATATAATATATATAAAAAAGCGTCTTTAAGAGCTAATAACATAATTTCATTTTTTCTTCACTATCTTGTCTTCGTCGTCGTCATTTCACTCTATCGACACTGCTTCTCCTTCCTACCTCGTCCTAAATGTCGCTCAAAGGGGACCAGTAATGGTTAGAAAACTATAGGCTTTTGCTATGCATCGCTACACACTAATTCTACCCCCTTTTGGTTACCCGCTGCAGAACTCGAAAACAATATAAGAAGCACAAAACAAAACAAACAAAAACAGACAAACAGACAAACGCTATAAAATGGGAACCGAAAGTATGAAAAAGAGCGTTGAATTTAACAGCAAAATCGAACAGGATAATCAAATTGAAGTACAAAATACAAGGGGCAGTAAATAAATGGCAAAACAAAACACTTACGCCAGCTCTTTTGAATCGATTTTTTCTCTTCTCACCGTTTGATTGATCGTGTTTTGCTTCAGGTTGCTTTGTGGTTTGTCTTTTCGTGATCATGCCCGCGATCGCGTGGTGATCGTGGCTGTTGTTGCGCAGAAACCCGCGATGGGAAAACGTGTTTTTTGTTGTTTGTTTTTTTGTGTTGTTATTTTGTTTCATCTTGTATTGTTTTTTTTGTTTTTTTTGTTAAGAGTTGTTTTGTCTATTGCTTCCATTTACCTAGTTGTTTCATTTCATTGTTTTTTTGTTTGTTTGTTTGTTTATCCACCGTTCTGGTTGTACATATAATACGTTAATAGCCATCTCGTTCAGATTCTATATATGTCTCTCTTCTGCTTAACTTCCGAATATTAAAAATATATATATATACTTTTTTTGTTTCAAATATATGTTTATAGGTATGTATATATCCTTGTTTTTTTTCTTCATATATATATATATTAAATGTTAACTCTGTTTCATCCATCTCATCCATCCTTTATGCACTTTTGTATGTCGCCGTGTATAGAAGTTGGGAGGGGGAAGGATATACCAATGTATAAATGATGCTAATTATGTGTGTCTCTGTATGTTTTTTTTGAATGTTTTGTATCCGTTTTGTTGTTACTGTTGCTTTCCTTTGTGACCTTTATGAACTACAAATTGGACTCATTAGTCACACACATCATTCGCTTTGTGTTTGTTTCGATTTGTTTAGTGTTTGTTTTTTCTTCTTCTTCAAGTGTATAGTTGTGATTTGCTGTTTTGCATATGTTTGCTTTGCCGGTTTTACTATCTTGCTAGCTCGCACCGTTACCCGTCGTATTAGCTAGAAGAGGAAATGATTAATTTTCCCTCCATCTCGATTGGCTGTCTTTCATGTGTAACATCTTTCATCATCAACGTTTTGTTCCAATGGCTTGTAAAAGCTTGCTACTATTATGCTACTACTACGACTACTACGACTTCTACTACTAGTGGTGCTTCGCCATTAATGCTTCCCCGTCTTACCACAGTTCTTCCAAAATTAACGCAGCAAATTTCGCTAACGTTCTTTCGCTACGCATACTCACTACAGACAATATTGCAAGCCTAACACAGAATCTCATCATTGATTATCCTCGTCCCCCCCTTCTCGGCGTGATTGGCGGCGAAGCGATGGGAATCATTAAATTGATTCACTTAGTTTATCGTAATACACAGTAGTGTGGTTACACAATCATGTTCTTGATTTCTTTTTTTTTTTCAAACGAAAAACTTTCGAGTGTCGAGAAATCTTAAGAAATGTTCTGGTTCCGCATCCTGACCACTCTGTTTGTTTTGCATTTTGCAAAATTCTTCTCGCTATTTCGGACAAACAAACGGCATCGTGTGCATCGTGTTCCCGGGGAACTGAACTCTTCGCTCACTCACTTTCGTAGCTTTCTTTTGCTCAGTCGAGGATAAAAGTGTGTGAACGTTTCGCAAACGCTGAACAGTAGCAGAATCGTTCCCTACGAAATAAATAGAATATTTTTACAAAATGTATACACCATTCACCAACAACCCATTGGGTTTAAGAAAGGAAATAAAGAAAAACGAGTACAATTATTCTTGCCTTGACTGCTGCACGCGCCCGTGAAAAGCGTCTGTGACTGAAACGCTGTCCCAGGGGTAAGCGCAGTTGGCAAACTTGTGGTATAAATGGTTAAACTTCTTTCCAAACAGCAAACAGTTCCACCCAAAAGCGCACAGGGGATATAACTTATCAACAGTTGGGAAAGGGTTTGCATACGTAGCGCAAAGTAACAAAGCGGCGGTTATATCGTTAGTACATTAGTTAAAACAATCTGCTCGCTGGTGTGATCGTCACCAACGTCACTTTGCTGAGCGGAAACAAAATAAGCTACCTATTGTATATATGCAGAGTAACATCGGATGCTAATAAAATTACATGATGCATTTGTGCCGACTTGATGGCAAATAGCATCATCGAACCACGCTGGCACAACACGCGCTTCTGCGAGAATGTGTCTGTGTGTATGAGCTTCCGGCTAACCGTCATTCCAGTTTACATCGTAAACAAATGGCCTCCTCCCTGGCACGAAACTGTTCTATCCCTCCCTCTGTCCTTCATTTGCTAGACTCGCGAGTATGAAAACACCACCATTTGCGAGCATTGGAGCGGTTACAGTGCATGGATGCAAATCGCAAAGTATGTTTGTTTGTTAACGTTCCGAGCGCGAACAGTCCGAGCCGATGGGCAGCTCGGCATTTACGGTAAGTGGTAATAATAATTTCGCTACTAATTTTACAGCATTTTACTACTCCTTTTTTCTCATCCTCCTGCACGTTCTTTTTGTGTAAAACCACAAAAGATCAGGAACTGAAAAATCGATCATTCCCTATCCACTAGAGTACGTTTGCATGTGTTTTGTGTTTTTGTTTAGCGTAGCATCTTAATAGTCTGTTTGTCTTCTGTCTAAGGTGTATATGCACGTGTGGTTTGTGACTTTGTTTTTTTTTACTAGAATATACAACATACTCTAATGAACAAGCGCGGGCTGCCTCGCACGCATAAACGAGTTCCGGAGAGTATCTGGCACACCGGTTGCCGGTGTTTAAATTGGACTATTAATTGTAAATCACACTCACACAATCAATCCCGCACGATCTTTACTGTCAAAGTGGGTTCCAATTTGCTACACTGTACATTCGTATAAGAGCATTTATGTGTGATTTTCATTCTTCACTCTTTTGCTAGTGTAACTAGCATCATTTCATCGAATGAAAGTGTGACCTCGGATACAATTAAGCTAGGCGGCTGCTTCACGCCGTCGCACACGTGTTGGGGTAACAACAATTCTCAACGCTGCAAACGGATATATGCTGCGCGGGTAAGAGTAACTTATTTGCAAACATAAGTGCTAGTACTGTTGCTTGTCGGCAATGAAACAGTAGATGCCAGTAGATGTATTTGGGGAGGGCATCGGAGCACTACTAATCACGGGCAGTCGGAACGAAAGTTTAGAGTATTGTATAGCTCCGGGTTGTAAAATCAATTACTCGTTTTCTCTTTAAATTCTCGCCCTCCTTCTCTTTTACCGTGCTGAGCAATGGGGAAAATGTATGCTAAAATTACTAATGTAGTTGTAACATCTTAAAACATAGCTATGCTTTTTCTAAAATCAAAAGCAAGCGCTTTCAACGCAACTCGTCACTCAATAACTGTGTGTAATCCATATAACGATTAATGTGTTCATGATGCTACGATATGTAATACATATATAATATTTAAAAAGAAAACAAACAAACAATGATAAAATTTGTAAACTGTTACCCAAGCATTCTACTACGGTCTAAAAAGCTTTATAAGCGATCAAAAAAGAAGAAGAAGAAAAACAAGTTTTAACTGTGCTTGTGTGTTAATCACCTAGTAACATTATCTAGAGTAGGGACAGTGTAGTATCCCTTAACAGAACAATCGTTCGCTCGCAAACAGGGTCGTTGGGAGCTAGCGTGTCGTTAAAATTATATCCTCACTATTAGCCTGAATTCCCGGAGCACGCACGGTTAAGCATATATTGCGTGTAAATTGAGCTAGAAAAAGACTGCTAACGCGTGAACGCATGTGGTACTCACTGTTCGGTGCCTCCACCCCGTCCCGTTTGGAAATAGGAAACAGGTATTAGTAATAACACGATATACTATTTCCATTAATTAAAAAAGGTCTACTAGTGTCTTCACCGTTGAGCGATTGGGGATTATGTTTTAAAGCAGAGTAGAAAGGAAAACAAGACAAAAAAAACCACTGTTCAGCAACGCATTCTTTTTAACGTATTTAAGGCATTTCACAATCGTGCCAGTCCATCTCGGCGATTCAGTATCGGAGCACAGTTTCATTCATCCTTTTCCCTTCTTCCAAATTGTCTTTCTCTATCGAAACTAGCACACACCAATAATCATAAAAAAAACTGATTACCTTAACCAGTTCTAAATTAACGTTATTCACAGATCAGTCCATGATCCTTTCTATGCAGGAATTAAACATTAACCAAAAAGCAAAATGTTTAAACACATTTCTTAGCAAAAACTACACGGGGGGAAAAAAAAGGAGAACCAAACTCATTTCTCGCCAGCTCGAGCTGATCGCTTTTCAACCGGTTTTGCAACATGTAGAAATACACCGGAACAAAATTTCTTTAAGCAAACCCTATCGCGGCAGCTAATGGTCTCCCCCACAGGAGGCTCCTAGTATAGGTACGGCAACTTTTGCCGTAAATCTCTCTCTCTCTCTCTTTTTAGGCGAGTAAGGAGAGACGGAGAAAGAACGAGTTGTGAAACAGACTGAACTGATGTAACTTACACTAAAAAAGGGGGTTGGCAACGTTCGACGTCCGAACGTCTCAAATCCGCAATTGATTCGTCATTAGCATTAAAAAAAACAAACAAACAAACCCACTCCCCCCAAACACACACGCAGACAGTATTGGATTGTATCCTACAGATATGGTCTGGCTTGGGCGGCCGCCACTATTGCTGCCACTAGCCGCATTCCCGCCAGCTCCCTGTGTTATATGCCATTCTCGTCGATCACCGACTTGAGGCGCTGCTCCAGCTCGCGCATATCGTCCGCAATGTCGTACGCATCCTCGCAGCTGCTACCCTTGCTGGTGTTGAGGCTGCTCAGCAGCGGATCGTTAGCGCCAGCCTGATCCAGCCCGACGACGCCCGACATCGGTTTGAGGCTGGGCAGCTCGAGCAGATTGTTCCACAGCGATGCAGCCGACTGGTCGACGTGAAGCGATACGCCTCCATCGGAGCCACCGGCAGACGATACGACCGACGGGGACGATGAGGCCGTCACGGAGGTAAGAATTGCCGAGGACGTAATACCCGCCACGGAAGATGATTGAATCTTGAATAAAAAAAGGTATTTAATAAAATGAATGTTTTAGCGGACTTTTTTCGTTGACCACAAACTATCAAAGTGCTGGAGAAAAAACAACTCACCCTTAGGTCGTTCAGTTCTTTGAAAGTGTTCATTTTGCGTTGATCATCACTAGCCACACGGTCGCTCAAGCAGCTTGGCGATGCCGGCTGGCTGCTAGTGATCAGTTCGTGATAGCGGGCAACATCGCCGAGCGTATCGCTAGCCCCCGGTGCGGCACCCTTGCCTGGCTGGCCCAGGAAACCTTGCTGTTGGCCGCTGCCCGAGTCGATCAGCATTTTCGGCAGCTTGTAGTGCTCGGACGAGCGTATAAAGGTGGAAGCAGCCGACGCGAACGGCAGCCCGGGGTAACCGGCCGTGCCGTTGCTGCGCCCGTTCGCGTTGCAGCTCGCGTCCTGATCGTGCGTGTCGTCTGGCGACGATTTGAAGCTGGACAGCTCCAGCAGATTGTTCCACATGGACGTGCCGCCGTTGGGACCGCCGGTGCCGCCTACTACCATCGGCGGTGTCGTGCAGACGGAAGACTCCGATGTCACCGACATGATCATGCCAGGCGATTGTATGCCCGATAGCGATGACTGCGGACTCTAGATGGGGAGGAATGCCAACCAAAATGATTAAATGTATTACGCAAAGGACGGACGAAAAATTACAAATGTACCTTAAGATCGGTCAGCTTGCGCTGATCTTCGGCGGGCGATAGTGCTGATCCAGCACTGCCACCCAACCGTTCACCCAAACTTCCTCCATTGCATCGATCTCCCGCCTTCGCCAGCAGGTGCTGTTGAGCATGCTGCTGTTGGGGAGAATCGCTTCGCTCCGTCATCATCATCACCGAGTTGGCCATCATGGAGTGATAGTGTTGTTGCGGCGGCGGCGGCGGCTGCTGCTGCCCGTAATGGCCCCCGGTAAGCCCACCCTGCGAAACCAATGATTGTAGCAGGAAATCCTGCTCTACACAGCCACTGTTGTTACCATTGCCGGACGGTGCTGCGACTGGGTCGCAGCAATCGGCCATGCCGCCGGCCGGATCGTACTCTAGCGTCTTCTTATCCGCGCGCAACAGATCAAAGTCCAGTGTGTTGTTGTTCGGTTCGGGAGCCATCTTCGCCAACACGGCAGCGGCGGCGGAGGAAGATGATGGATGGTGCGGGTGTTGATGCTGCTGCTGCTGCTGCTGCTGGTGGTGGTGGTGTACATGATATGGAAGGTGTGACGACGGTTGCTGCATCGAATGCTTATGGTTTTGCGGCATCGACGGAGTGCCACTGCCAGGGTAGAAAGGCGAGGAGGCGGACGAGCTACCGTTTCCGCCGCCGGTCGGCGAAGGATTGTCGCCAAGCGAGGAGGAAGACGTAGTGGACCACAGACCAGCCCGCTGCTGCTGGTGACCTCTCGGGTGGCCTCGCGGCGTCAGCCCCAAGTCGATGCGTTCCGTACCGATCGGATTCATGCGCGAGATTGGCCCGTACGGGGCGGCATTGTTACACTCCTGCTCCGCCACGATCAGTGCATCATCGTCCGCTAGCAGCGAATCGGACCGGATGAACATGTCCTTGCTGGTGGCGAGGGCCGGGTTCGGCATGCCGATATCGTTCAGATGTTGGTTCATCAGCTGCTGGTTGTACGATTTCTTCGTACCACTGCCCGCCACCGTGCCGAGTGTGTCGAAGAACGTCTTGGCCAGGTAGCCGGCCGGTGGCTCACCACCGACGGACGGGCGCGACGACGGTTGATACACTCCAGGCGGCCCGTGGTGCAAATGGTGATGCGGATGGTGGTGATGGGGCGGCGCGTGATTGTGCTGATAACCCGGCTGAGACCCGTTGTAGCCATTGTGGTGTGGTGGCGCAGGGGGTGCCACCTGCCCGGGAGAACTTTTGCCCACCGTTTCCGGGCCACCCATTCCGGGCAGCCCTGGGGAAGATAGATACGGGGGCGGTGGAAGCGGCCCATTACGTCCGCCCGAGTACGGTGGGCCGGCGGCGGACGGCGGTATCGGCGGTGGCATTCCATGGCCATGCTGCGACGGTACCAGATGCGGTCCCCGATTGCTCTGCTGATGCTGCTTCTCCTTGAAGTCACGCCCCTGCGGGCCCAGCTTTTGATGATGATAGTTCTGCTGCTGGCCCCCCTGGTGCTGCAATCCGCCCATATACTTCGAGCCCATTGGGCCGGTTGTGGGCGCATTGGAGTGTCCATTTTTGGGACTACCACCAGCCCCATATGGTGCTGCACCGGACGACGGATGGAGCGGTGCTGGCCCTCCATGTCCTCCGATTCCATAGCTGCCACCACCGGGCTGCTGCTGATGGCTGCCGGGGCCCACCTTCCCGTGGTGTTGTCCCCCGCCCAGGTGATGGTGGTGGGGCGGACTGGCGAAATTATCCGTGCCGGCATAGTTCGGCGGGGGCCGTCGTGACTGCGCAGGATGGTTATGGCCGTGGTGATGTGGCGGACCGTGCTGGGGTCCATGCTCCACCCCATGTTTTCCACCCTCCGGATACTCACCCGGACCGAAGTACGGAGGATGGTGCAGCGAGTTTGGCAACGGGCTATGATGGTGGTGGTGCGGTTCCATCTGATGCCCGCCAGGGCCGTGTCCTGCGCCTCCTGGCTGTCCGGAAGGCGGATAACCACCCGAATGATGACTTCCATTAGCAGCGCCATCGTGATGCATGCCGGGATGTGTCGGTGGTACTGGGCCGCCCGGTCCACCTGGGTGATAGTTGCCGCCACCGTTAGCACTAGCTCCACCTGCCCCCGGACCCATGTGTGGTGGAGGACGGAATCTCATCGCCTGGGGAGAATTGTGCTGCATTCCACCGCCCTGTGAGGAAGGACCAGCTCCACCACCGGGACCACTGTTGGAATGATGCGGTGGTCCACGATTAGAGTAGCCACCGCCATTACCAGCAGCATGTGGATAGTGACCGGCTGTCGTACTACCCCCACCAACAGAGTAGCCTCCACGGCCTCCTCCATTCATTGACATCGAGCCTCCTCCACTGAAGGATCCGGATGGATGAGGACCTCCGGCCCCATTAGCACCGCCACTGGCTGCTGCACCCGAACCAACGCTGCCGCTTGCACCGTGTGGTTTATCCATCATACGATGGCCATGTTGACTTCCTGCACTGTCTCTGTTACCTCCTCCTCCACCACTGGCGGGTGATGTCTTGTGATAGCGCACTGGCGACGATGTTTCCTCTCCGGATGAATGGTAACCGTGCGAGGAGGACGAGCTTTGATGCATGCTGCCACTCGCTCCATCCCCATTACTGCCGCTACCTCCCGAGTGTCCGTGATAGTCCACCGTCGAACGTGCACGACTTGCCCCTCCTGTCTGGCCTGCTCCTCCTCCTCCTCCACCACCACCTCTATCTCTATCCCCACCTCCTCCCCCAGTGCCACTCGAATGATGGTCTTTACCATTCGGTACCATCCGCAGACTGGCCGTCGCGCTGCTGCTGCTGCCGTGGCTCTTGCGCAGCTTCGTCCGATACTTCTCCAGCTCCTCGTCCGAATGGGCAAACGTGCAATTCGGGCCACGCGGACACGTGCCCCGGTTGTTCAAATCCCGGCACAGGCTGATCTTGTAGTTGCGGTTGTGCGCCAGATGGCCCGCCTCCTGCAGCTTCCGATTGCCATGGTGCTGCACAAAGTCTACCAGCCCGGCGACGACCCGCTTCACCGCCTGCAGCGCGGCCGCACACTCTGCCCAGCTCGGCACGAGGTTCTCGCTGTTGTAATCGATCGCGGCCAGATGCTTCAGCTGTACCCGCAACCCGGACAGGTTGGCCGGATCGCCCGTACGCTGCAGCGCGATGATCAGCTCCTGCACCGACTGCACGAACGACTGCGGCGTCTGCAGCTTGTCGTTGATGCTTTGCATGTGCGATTTGTGGGCCGTGTCGCCGTACAGCAGCGACGACCACTGGTCCGGCGCAATACGCAGCCCGGCCTCCGTCGCGATCTGCACGATCTGGGCGTCGTGCTCGCGGCGCAGCGCCTCGTACGTGCGGAACTCCTCCTTCAGCTGCATCAGCGACGAGTCGCCCTCGCGCTTCGACACCTTAAAGCAGCTCGCCCGGTACAGCAGCTGCACCACGTGGCCGATGCTCGTTTTGGACGCCTGGGAAAAGTGCGGCTCGAGCCGCTGCACCACAAACATTACCAGCACCTTGCGCGACAGGGCCGACCCGTCCTCGAGCGCTAGCAGCACCAGCTTCAGCACCTCCTCCTGCATGGCCGGCCCGAGAAACTGGCAGCCGCGGGCCCGCACCGCCGCCCACAGGTTCGTGCTGAGCTGCTGCGGGTTCTGATGGTGCAGGATCAGCTCCATGACCGTGCGCTCGCCGAGCGAGCGTGCGGCACGGAGCGACCGGGCCCGGCCCTCGTCCTCGATCAGCTGACAGTTGACCAGTATCACCAGCTTGCGCTGCATCTGCCGCGACAGCAGGCTGGCGCCCGAGGGCCCCGAAGAGCCTCCGCCGACGTTGCCGCTCCCGCCCGCCACCGAGCCGCTGCCGGCCGACGGGCAGGGCTTCAGGTAGAGCGCCAGCTCCTCGATGCATCCCTTGGCCGATTTGTAGTACTGCAGGTTCTCGGGGCTGAGGCTCTGGACGCTCGTCGAGTTGAGGTCGGGGTCGGCGATGATGCCGGCGGACGCATTGGCGCCGGGCGGAGCGTTTACACCACCGGAGGAAGAAGTCGAGCTGTTGCTGCTGTTGGTTTTATTACCATCGCTGCTGGCACTACTACTACTGCTGCTACTGCTGCTACTGCTACTGCTGCTGCTGCTACTACTACTACTACAGCTGCTGCTGCTTGCGCTGCTATTGCTCCCGCAAACAGCGCCCTGCGAGCTTCCTCCTCCCGGTGATACAGTGCCACCATTGTTGGTACAATTGTTGGCACTGCCTGCTCCACTGCCTCCTCCTCCTCCTCCTGCTGCTGCTCCGCCTTTCGTACCGTATGCCGGTGCGGACGAAGCTCCTGGTGTACTGACCAACTGCAGTAATGCATTATTAATCGGTAGATAGTCTAAATCAGTCGAAATAACAGTCTGTGCGGTAGAACGGGAGAGAAAGCAAGAAAACAAAGAATTAGATATAATTTGCTTTCAATACATAAAGCAGTGATCCTCCAATATTGATGAATTGGAGTGATCCGGAGTCGGAATCTTCCGGAGATGGAAACATCCGTAGTCGGAATCTTCCGGAGTTTAAGTCTCTTGGAGTCGGTGTCGTCCAGTATTGGAATTATGCCGATTCGTGGTCGTCCAGAGTCAGAGTCGACAGGAGTCAAAGTCGTTCAGCGTGTGAGTCTGTCGGATCCGAAGACTTCCAGAGTCGTAACCGGTCGGAGCCGATTAGTTTTAGACGACTCCTGACGACTCTGTGTCTGGAAGACTCCAACCAACCACGGAACTAATAATAATCGGAATCGGTTCTGAACCTTAGGTGCACTTCAGAAAGCACATCACTACTTAGGATTTCAAACTTCAACATTCCATTTCAAATTCCCAATGAGACACCATTCGATCGTAAAGGACACGTTGCTACATCATGATAAAACATGATAAACATGTCTGAACGATTCCGATCCAGCATCGTTTTCCAGCAACAAGACACAGGACCTCCTAATGCATACATATCCAGATATAACGTCGTTTATAGCTTATGAATTTCCAAAAGCATTCATTATGGATGAGAGCATTCCCTCAAAAAAAGCACGATAGATGCTATTATATCGGAAATCAAACCCCTTTGCTGACACGTGAGTGGTGTGCTTAGCACTTCACACAAAAGCACAAAAAGTGGTTGACATCCGTTACCAATTCAAGTACCGTGAAGAATGCAACAAACCTCCCTCTTACAGTCAGAAGCAGCCTCAGTTAGTCCTCCATTCGGTTAACGAGCATGTTCGTATGTTCTTACGACTTACGGATGCGATTTATCTTCTCAATACGGTTTTCATCCATTTGGGACAAAACGCTCTGCTGGGGAAAACAAACACCACCTCCCACCATTTCCAGCTCGCGTACAAACATCCAGTACCATTTCAACAAGGATTTGGATTTATTCACGCGCGTATGTGTGTACGTGAATCTCCCAGACACACCACCCATGACAGCTTGGGCAGCAACACGCAAAAGGCATTGGGAGGCTAAATCGAACGCTTATCTTTGCGCAACAGCAACCGTGCACGTGGTGAAGCAAAGCGTACAGTACAGGACGTTATTTCCCCCTGTCAGTACAGTACACAATATGGCAGCGAAAAAAAAAAGGCACAAAGGTCTCACTCCAAACCAAAACACTCTTCTGGTTGGTTCAAGAATCTTCTCCCGTAACGTCTCGAGTTTCGTATTTATTATTACTTTGCGCCACGACAGCAGCAGCAGCAGCAGCAACAGCAGCAGTAAGAAGCATAACTACAGGCAGCATATAATGTGCGCGTAACCACAAGCTATCGGTACCGGCGGTATCGTAAACCTTCGTACAGTGTGCCCATGTGTCTTACAACCACATTGCGCAGTACCACAGCACAACAACACAACACTACAGCCAATGTGGCCATCGCTTCCTGCATCGCGAAGCATCGCTGCGGAAAATCATAAACGTAATATAAACTTATTCATATTAAGCGATACAAATCCATTTGGTCCGTTGTTTTCTTCTTGTATTTTTGCCAAGCATCGTTGCCTTGCGCTGCCTTTCCTTCGTGTTACGCGGTGTTTGTTTTTATACATCTCGCGTCATAACAGCGTACCACCACACCATGGGTAATACACTACACGGGTAACTGTTTTCTATGATGCACCACACACCGATGCTACGGCGTACGGGCGCGTCGAGTACGCCACCGGAAGCGTAATTGTGATTGAACGAAACGGAAAAAAGGAACAGCGCACCAGCGAAAGCATACGGAACATGAATTTACCATTTATCTGATTGTAGCTATAACCACACACACATACACAGTAACAAGGATTGCATTACATACGTGTTTCAGTTTATTTAGCAAATTCATAATCTAGTTGATGGAAAAGAATGAAATTTCAGTGGATTTTTATCCTAAAAATTCACCCCACAAACAGGAAAGGAAAAATAAATATGACAAAACCAAGTTAATCCCTCTTCAAACTCCCGCTGACGCCAAAATTTCATGCGCGCAACGAGCTAAATAGTTTAACGCAAAAGGACAAACCCAAAAACGGACACGCTTCATCGGTGTCGTCAGAGCGATCAGATCTCTGATGCGTGTATGCTAAATAATACAAACATAAACACACCCACAGCTGGGGACTGGGGACTCGGGACAGACAGTAAAGTAGAAAATCTCCGCACTTTCCCCGCCCACGCGCCACACCAGAGACAAGAACCGCTTATCCTTTACGTCCGTGTTTTTCAGCCGCATTACATAAATAGCTACAATTTGGTGGCCGTGTGCTCCACCAGCGTGCCTTTCTTCGTTCTCCGCATTTTTTTTATTACACAACCAAAGCGCGGTTAAATAGAAACCGTCACCCAACACCGGCAGGATGTGTTCAGGGATCGACCTTCTGTCTCACCTCCACATCGTTGGGTCGCGTTCCTGGCAAATGCCAGGGTGGATAGAGGGGGTGAGGGAAAAGGTTAACGTATTTCGGCAAGGATTTGCTCAACTTACTACAAGAGCTTGTCGATTGGCGGGCGGTAAAAAAACATATCCAATCGAAACAATGCCGAAAACACGGATGGAATGGAGCAGCGGAAAAAGCTGGATGCTTAAAAAAGGATGCCTTTTTCCCCCTTACTACGGGGTATTAAGCGAACACACACGCACAGCTAACGGGCCTCGGGAGAAAGGTGTTATACCGGTTCACCGGTTCCACACTCTCTCCCTCTCCCTGAACATTCGGGAAAGTCAACACCATCGACCAACAAAAAAAGGACACAATCTCGTCAATCCGTAACGCTACCAGAAAGCTACTGCACACACGCACTCGAGGCCCATTCTTCCACGGTAAGGGTTGGCAGCAGCAGGTGTGGCGAAATGTGCCCCCGGATAGCAGGGACTTGATAGGATATCAAATGAACTTCACATACACAAACACACAAGACCCAAACCAAAAAAAAAGGAAGCGCAACGCAAAAGGTATCAAAATTTAATACCTTCGCCTTGAGGCCGAATTTCGAGCGGCAGTTAGTACCATTCCTGGTGCTGGATATTCCACCATTCCGGGGGCTGTACATTTTTGTTGTATTTTTGTTTCTATTTTTTTCCTCCTCTAAGCTTTGTGTGTGTGTTCACTGCCACCCAGTGTACACACTAACCGGGGGATACTATTGACGGGTTTATACAAATTTCATTTTCAACTGCTTCAATGGTTGGGAGAGAAGCAGTGGGAGTGGGAGGGGAAAAGCTCGCCCCAGGTCGGCACATAGAGTACACGATAAAGGAGACCACTGTCAGAGGGGGGGGCATGGGAGAGAAAACGACGCCGTGTCACGAGACACAGTCCGCGGGAACGGTCGGTTGTCGGTTGTTTTGTGGCGGATGTTTGTAAATCAGATTAGAGAGAGGAAATTTTTTGAAGCCACGTAGAACACACGTTTGGGAAGGTGGGAAGCTAGGGAGCTTACATGGCGCGGCCGTATACAGGATGGGGGTCCGGGAAAGGAGGGTAGAAGAGAGAAGCCTTTTATTTTTTGGAACATTTCCCATGGTATCTCTCTTGTCCCTGCAACTCAGTTCGGTTATGGTCTTTTTTTTGGTTTTGGTTTCATGTAGAAAAACAGCAAGCAGCAGAAGGTCCGTCTGCTATATAGAACGAATTTTGTATTTTTATTGGCTTTTTTACACACTTTCAAATAGGAAAAAACTTGGATTTATTTTTATATAACGTAATGTGTGATTTGTTACACCAAATGTGATGAAATCATTCTTCATACAATAAGGAAATTATAACCGTAAAAGTTACTTTTGACTTGAGTCATCATCCCATCCCCGCAGATTACATTGGATTCGAACGTACAACCTGCTTTGCCAAAGACCAAGCGCTTAACACGGCGCTATGCATCCTTCATTCGTGAAGGGTGTTTATTGTCCATTTTAATCAACAAGTTCCTCATTTCGTTACCTAACCGTTTATACCTACATATATGAATAACAGTGAATATTAATGAATATCAATTCATATCAAGAACAAATACAAAGTTTAGTTCTCTTTATTCAGCTTTTTTAAGCACACTATAGGATAAAAAGCAATCACACGTGCTTTCAAAGATCCAACTTCAATATTCATCTCATCGCACGGGAACGATGTGCTAACTTTCCATTTGAACATCCGCAAAAAAGGTGCAAACCTTTAGCTCTTCATATCCTTTATACATCCGTCTGCCGATAACGCTTGCCAATAGATGCAGGCAAGGATTTAGAGCCCCGATTCCCAAACACTGATGCTTTCCACATTTCTGATTCTCCCCAACAACCGGTGAAGCAAGAAAGTCAAAGAATCTCGCATAAAGAAGTTCTCCATATAGATATGTGTTCGTTCGCACCGAAAACCCTTGCAGCCCGACGCAATCCAGAAGCAACCAAACACGGATATACACACAACAAAAAGGAACGGAAACGAACTGGTGGAAATAAATAAAATTCCAAAATCACCAGCATATGAACCCTTTTGCCACCTTCTTTACATTCGTATCAAATAAAATCTTTAACTAGCAGGCGGAAGATCGCTACGGCACGAGAAAAAAAAGGATCGTCCCGAAATACACACGCCCGGAACACCCGGGAAAAGCGCAAACCATGCAAAGGTACGGTGCGGAAAAAGCTAATGTTCTAAATCCCTCTGCGTGCTCTTTGCCGAGAGGCCTCTCCCCCCATGGGGTCCGAACCGGTGGGTGCTTCTCGGTGCCATCCGGAATCAGGCACAGCAGCAGAGTCATAACTTTAATATTGAATGACATCACGCAGCAGACGCTTCCACCGACCATTCCCGAGCCACGTGCATCGTGCCAGGACGCACCGTGTCACAGGTCTGTGATCAAACGCACACACACACATACACGAGCTTTTGCCGCATGTGGCAGTCCCTTTCAGGATGGAGAAGATGATAAAGTTTTATTGCTCCTTGCTATGGGGATTCTTGCCTCGTCCTCCTCCGTCGTTATTGTCGTCGTCGCTTCATGGCGGCTTGACTTTGCAACAAGCAAGTTGATTTGTTTTACTTTGTGCTTCAACCTTGACTTGTCGTTATTTGATTACTTTTTCCACGTGAGTTATTCACATTCGGGGTGTCCCGGAGCGGGTGGAAGGAACCAATGCTGGCTGGTTTGTGGGTGCGTATGTGTGCGTGTATTTTTGATCTGTTTTTGCTTCTCAATCGTAAAACGTTTCTCATTTTTTGCAACTTCGTCACGTTTTTTTCTTCACTTCAGTACGTTTAGATTATAAAGTGAAACGGGAAGCAAATTTGTATTGATGGAAGCTATTTAAAGATTCGCCGTAATGGTTTCATTCGAAGCTTTTAGGAAGGAAGTCAATTTGGAGCGTGTTTGTTTTATGTTACAACTCAGCCTTATTCTTTACTTAGTACCATATAAAGCGTATCATTTGATAGATGTTTTTAACATACGGTAAGTCTGCACCAAGTCTCAATTCTTCCTAAAAAATCCTCTTAAAATTCATACTAAATTGGTAACCATTGTAAATTTCTAACACGTCAACTTACAATATAGAAACAGTACATACCTGATCGAACGGGCACTGCCTGTGGTGGAGTGTGGCGAGACAGGTGCGGCAGATCGTGTGGCCGCATCCTAGACTGATCGGTGGGCGTAGATTCGCTGCAAACTCGTTGCAGCAAACGGGACAGCTGAGAAACTCTGTCCATTGGGGCGCCTGTATTGGCATTCTGTGAACGAAACGGAAGAAGGGGAAAGTAGTTTAAGCAAAAGAAGACAAAACAAAAAACAAAATGGAAGGCAAATATCTTGGTTTGCATCGCCAGTGAATGGAAATGAATGAATGGAGAAAAGTGGAAGAATTAAAAGCCGAATAGATAGCTACGCGCGAGCGCATGATTAATAGTGCCCCGAGAGCTAGACCGAGAAAGTACCACACAGGTCTGGCAAAAACAGGAAATCGTTTCATCTAATTTCAAACCACTCAAACAGTCCCCATACAGACCCGTCGATCCATTTTTTACCTTGCTACTTGCGCTTTCATGCACAATTTTTGGTTTTTTGCTCGGTCCTCTCACAAATCACTAAACCAGATGCACCCGTCGTTTCCATTTAGATCGTAGTGCAACGGACGCATACTAATAACGAACAAGGCAACAAGGCAAGGTCGTTGGGAAGGTCGTACCGAGCCGGATATGAATGTCGCGCTCTGTAGACACACCGTCATCTAGGCTTTAACAAAAAAAAGACTCCCAGCTTCGAACTAATCCAAAAAGGAGAAAGCACCCACGGCGGCGGCGGCATTGGGCAAATTTATGCTTGGAAAGTTCCGTTTTTTTGTAATACCAACCCAATCGTGTGTACGCACCCGTGCTCTCGTTGTCCAAAACTTCACACTACAGACACATGCCCACACGATCGACCAGAGTTTGACAGAAATGGGCAAAAATGGGCCTGCGTACGGCATTCCGACGTGAGTGAGAGGATGGTTCGTACGTTCCGAACGGATAGGAGGTTTTGTGGGGAGTTGGTTTTTGTGGGTGAACTTTATGATGCCCATTTCCTGCGACACATAAGGTGGAGGGGTGGTACGCATGTACCGTGTGTGTGTGTGTGTGTTTGTGTAGCGCCTCCGGTTTGACGTTGACATTGAGCTGATGGGGCACGGAAGAATGATCATCGCGTGGAATGATAAGTGCCTGCGAGGGAGTCGTGCGCGTTTTACAAAACATTGCACATGTGTGTTGGGAGATATTATAGAGAAAAGGCAGTGGTTGAAGCTACACTTTATCTACATTTAAACTATTTTTGTATCAAAGACAGCAATATCTTTGTCTAAGGTTCGATTATAAGGCAATTGCTTAATTTAGAATATTTGATGATTCCGTTTATGAACCCATTTTGTCTAAAATTCTACAATTTAGGTGGACTAATCATTAGCTTAAGATTAAGAGTAGATGATGGAAAGAATTTAATGCACTCTGTCAAAATTGTATGAATTACACATGAGACTCAGCTTCATAATTCTTAGTCTGATCTTTTAATAAATCTCAAAAAGGGCGAACGCATAAGCAACAACACCTAACTAGAGCCATTATCAATGCAAACATTTACAAATTAAATAATGAAACATTCTTGCAGCTCTTTCAGAAACATTTCAATCGTCCTCACAGATAAACGCGCCAAAATTTTGTCAAATGACGCATGGCAAACCGTTTTTTTTTTTTTGCACTCATGACGCTATCCAACGTCCAACGAAAGCACAACAACCAACGGACAGAGCGCAGCGCCAGTCCATCCATTGCCGGTTCAATAAAAAAAGCTTTAAAAAGCCATCGCTGTTCGCTCGTTGCGAAAGGCCCGAGAAGTGGAATGTCTTCCTCAGTTCCATATATAATCTTAGCGCATCACCCGCACGACACAGCTCCACTCATCTCTCATCAACATCAACATCGTTTTCATCATCATCATCATCATCGTCATCGCCGCCATCTAGGCATTTCATTTTCACTCTCGATTCGCTTTCTAGCGGGCTTGATTGGCGGGTCTATTCCCCCAAGGGAGAGTGGAGCAAGAAAAGACGGGGCGATGGGCGATGGCCCACTCGTGTGCACCGAATTAGAGAGGAAGCCCTTTTTCTCGCTTTCGTAAGCGCCGTCTCGTTTTTTTGGGGGGTCCAACTGTTCGCTTTCATTTTTTTTTGTTTTTTTTTCGTACACGGCAGGGGCTGGAAAGCTTATTTTCGGACAATCATCCCTCTAATGTCGGCAGACGGCTTTGACAATCCCTTCCGCAGTATAATCGAATTTGTCGAGCTAATCTCCGACCGGGCCCGTCGAGCTATCATCACCCAGCCCAGCAGCCCCAAACTTCCGGGAGGACGATATATATGGAGGATTTGCACGGTGGGAGCATAGGCACAAACAAAGGCAGACAACATCTCTGTGCCGATAATAATCCGGTAAATGAAACATACAAAAAATAATGCCGAACATGTATGTGATTTTGAAAACATTCCAACAACCATTCCCGATCAAAGAGCTGTGGATTTGGATCGAAATTGTAAATTGCACTCGTCCCACTGGCATTGGCAAAAAACCCATTGGCACAGGTTGAGAGAACGATGCAGAAAGGAATTGCAATTATCAACAACCTATCGACCCGGATACAAAGGGCCACAGCACACGTACACGTACACACACAATGCACCTCTTTCCTCGACAGTGACACATTTTGTGTTGGTTGAACAAAGGCTTTTTTCTGAAACAGTATATAGGGATGAGAGTATGCCAGGATTTGATTTTTTATTTTCTTTTTGCTTCTTCTTTGAATGTGTGTGCACGATCGTATTAAAATAAATATCAGAACAGAAAGTATAATTGAAGATGCTGTACACCACATGCAACGGGGGAATAATAACAATCAGAATAAATAAGGCCAAACTGTATTTGATCAGTGTCTCTCCTTTTGTGTTTAATCAAGGCTCTGATCATTGTTTCTTTTGGCCATGCATAAAAGGACATTTGATTTTTAAAGCAAGAATTGTTTCCTGAACTATGTTTACAGTTCAAAATATTAAAAATAAATATTATTCTACAATTCCACAGATTAAAAGATTACAAACTTCATCCTAGTACCACGCTTAGGAACTGAAACACTCCCTCGTTCGTTCGTTCTCTCTACTATCCTTAATCTCATTCTGCGAATGTAGTACAGCAAACTGTAAATGGTGCTTTTGCCAAGGGGTTTTCACCACGAAACCAGCATTAAGAAATAAGAAGATAATTAGATAAGCCTCGACGACCCCCATCCCCCAATTCCTCGCCCCATTTAAAGACGCAAAGATACAGTCACAGAACGCGAGTCTTTTAAAACCAAAATCCCTTAAGTAGCTCCATCCACTGGTAGGAACATGGGCAAGCGATGCGATTAAAAAAAAAAAAAAAAACCAACCCCACCCGCTTTCCTTTTACAAGGAACACCGACCAACGCTAGGCAACGAAAGCCAACGCAGCCAACAGTGACACAAAACTGAAGGATATACAAACGTTGGAAAGAAATAAACCTAAAAAGAAACATACCAACACTGAGAACGAGAGAGAAAAATAGTATGGATCCCACGTTGGACACGCCATGACCCGGTTAGACCCTGAACGTACTATTTCTTCGATTTCTTCTTCTTTTAGTATAGCAAATAAAGAGGGTAAAGAGGGCAGTGTGGTGGGCCGACGGTAGACACGTATAGTGCAACATTGTTGTCTCGCACCCTGTCAGAAGAAATCGATTGCCGCGCGGCTCTTGCCTTGGGTGAGTGGGTGATATAAGGAGTGTTGTCGCGACAACATTTGGTAGAGGTTGGTAATGATTTTTTGTTTGTTTGTTGTTGCTACCACTACCCTTACCACTATTACCATCCTTTCTATGGCACTCTGGCTAGAACTGGCCCCGTATGAAAAATAACAATCAGTATTCCGGTTTTGGATTCCAGTCCCGCGTAGTTTGGTTTATGAATTGACGGAATCATTTTGTTGGTTGCCCAACTCGGTGGTTGGCAACCGAATTTGCCACCCGTCAAATGGAGTATATTTGTGAAAATTAAATAATACCTCTGGAAGTGTGTCAATGTCGCACACATTTCAAGGGAGATGTTTTTTGAGACTAGTTTGAGAAAAGCAAAAAAAACATTGGATTATACAATGCAAAAATGTTTTTGGGACGGATATTGAGGCAACTTCCAGCAATGCGAGTGACAGCCGACAGTTACCAATGGATGATTCATAACTGAAAAATGATATTTTCCGTGGTAATTTTATCGGCTTTATAGACATATCTGACAGCATTCTGAGGCGCTAATGCAATTTCAAGCAACTTTAACGAGTTATAGCGTGATCCTTTTCACGTCGATCAGCGTAGTACAAACAGAGTACTGTACAAAGATACAGAGACATCTTGGACATTTTGAGTTCTAAATACCATCTGTCTAATATCAACCTTCTCTAGGGCCTATTGAAACTGATTGAGAATGAATACTGAACACGCAAATAAGTCTAGTCTTTGGCGTCACAACCCATCCGGGTCTAGTGCAATGATTCCAGAATAATCAGTTCTGTTCATATGCCCTACACTTGACATTCAGAGCACAAAGAAATCTCAGAAGTAGCAAGTGGACTGACCGCAGCATCAGTAAGACACCAAACGAAGCAGCTAAAAGTACCGAAAACTCCAACATTTGTGTACTTTTTATAATAAACAAAAATATCTTATGTTCTTTAATATTGCTCTATTCCTGCTATCAGAGAACATCTCAAAAACATAAATCACCAAAGAACCGAACGAAAACAAAGAATCCAGCAGCGAACTAATTAAAGATAAAAAGTTTTGCTAACCAAACGAGTAAACCCCTGAAGCAGGCTGTAATTTCACACGCCACACACTTCCCACGACACCAAGCAAACGCAAACAAAGCGAAATCCTGCGATCGGAAAACTTTATATGGCAATTATGCACCTTCCCTGCTGCCTCTTCCTGCCATTTCCCGCAAGAATTCGCCCGCTTTCCGTGTGTATCAATACTCTCTGTGTTTCTCTCTCTCTCTCTTTTCCTCCACCACCAGCCTTCGATCCCAGCTGTTCGCCACGTATGCAAACTTTTTCCTTCCTGCCCTATGGCCCGAAACGATCAGCCAAAGAGTGCCATTGTCGGTTAGCAGCAGCAGCAGCAGCAGCAGGCCCCAATTTGTGTATCTCCCCGCTGGTTCTCCGAACAACGAAGGCGCGTACTTGCCACTTCATGCGATATCGCACGCGCCTTCACACTTCACGCGCTCAAACCCTTGCATCCGTGCGAGATATGGGGGGTGGGAAAAGTTGGTCCTCCCGGGTACACGATGCACCACTACCATCAGCTAGCCATCACCACCACCACCACCAGTCAGTCCCGAGAGTCAAAACGCATGCAGAACGTGACGCAAAGATAGAGGACGCGTGCGCCAAAGCAAGGCGGCAGAACGGGAGGCTGCCGGCTGCAAGACGAGCGCGGGGATCCGAAGCCGATGGTGCAAAAGCTTCATTTTCAATGAACCCAATTTTCCGCACAATTAAGAGCCTTTCCTTTGCCTATCTCGCTTGGCTCGCTGGTCTCTGCCGTTGCTGCTGCTCGTGGCTTGAGGCGCTTCTGTCGCTTCCCTTGGGAGGCTGGAGACTGGCGAAGCGAGCCGAACGAACCACACCGAGCCACTTCCGGATCCGGTGGTGGGAAGACGTGGGACCACGCGGGTGGATAAGAATGGCAAACGCGTGAGTTTATGTGCAGTCGGTTCCGCTCCCAGGACAACCCTTTTTGCCGAAAATCTTCCAACGACCACCGGGGCCGGTACATTCAATTGTTGTTAGAGGAAGCAAATTGAATAACACAGTGCTGGGTGTAATATTGAGGGTGAGGTCAAACCAAAAAATTCTATCAAGCGAAGAATTGTTCAAAGCACAATTAAGTAGTCTTTTCTTTTCTTTTGGGTGCAATAAACCTATTTTTGCCTGAATATCAGCTTTATCAAGAACTGCTGATACTTTTTCATCGTTTCCAAATGTTCATATATCGTTAAAAGTTTTCAAAAATATGAGAGAAACTGTCAATAATAGTAGATAAACTAAAGGGTTGTCAGGTAAAGGTTTTAACATCTACCTGCGACTTACTGTACCAACGCCGCAATACTGTTGAGCTTTGGAGCTTTACACTGTATATTACCACGTAAGCTGACAGTTCGGACCTTACTACAGATAGGTCAACCGAAGTTTAAAACACAACCAGTATTGGATACAAGGCCAAGGTTGTGCCAGACGTAGTCAGCTGTTGTAACAACGTCAGCAAATGTTAAACAATTACTCTGCTATTAGCTTGTTCTTACATCTATTTTACTACTACTACTAACCTAACGATTATTTCTCTTTGGTTTGTATGTTAGTATCAGTATGTAATTGGAAAATGTCTAGTCAATATTCATAAAAATTAGAATTTTTCCAAAAATCTTAACATAAAATCCCACTTACTCAAACGCTACTCACTGTTAGTAATGAAACTTTCTTTCCCCCTTTTGCAATCACGCTTCAATTTCCGCTTGCTCTACCGCCTTCCTTCCAAAAAAGTTCACTTCATACACAACCGGGCAGCCACGGCTAAACTGGTGGGTTGGGGTGGGGGAGGTCTGCTAGGTTGGCAGTTTTCCATTAAAGTTTTAGCCCAACGGAAGCATGCCGAACGACGCACCAAACCACACGCGGACACCGACACAGCGGCACACGGGCACGTCTCTTCGTACACAGCTTCCCTTTCACGCCAAACATGGCTTCCCACACACCTATCACGCGGAATATTCACTCGGAAGCCGAGCCAACGATAATATGCGCCCCTGCTCCCACCACGACTACCTTCTATTCTTCCTTCAAGCATACCAGGCAACGGAATAGCATCTCACGCGCGCTGCACGATCTGTTGTAGTTATTATTCATAACTTCTTGTGCAGGCAGGCAATACCGTCCGTCGCCAACACCGTGTCGCAGCGTACGCAGCGCCAAATGCCACAAATGCCACAGATAATGTGGCAAAAGCACCAGCCACCAGACCTATTAGGGCGCTGGTGATCTCGTGAACGAGCGCGGCAGCTTATGCAGATGCTTCGCTAGATGGAAACCCGGAAAAAAACTTGCAATCGGGGGGAACATATTGGAATGGTAAACGGGCCCCCGAACAAGGCAGCGACGCCTTACCAGGAAGATTGTATTTCATCTTGTGCACGATAAAGATAGAGTTGAACGTTTGTAGTACAGCTACTATTTTAATAAAACACAACTTTCCTTTAGCAAAATGATAAACCGAGCAAACGGCACACACTGTTCCGGTTACTTCAGAAAGCTTTTCTGTTCCATCGTGCGGCACACGGCACCGTCGTGCAACACATTTTACGATACAAATACGTTTGTTTTGCTCTCCCTCCCAAGGCCTTACACAAACGCCGAACAATGGCAAAACCCATCCTCCCCAGGGGGAGGATAAAAGCAAGCGATCGGCGGAAGCCGGAAATCGGAACTTTTATCCTTACAATGTTCAACTATTACAACATAATGTTCTCCTTTTTTTGGAGGAAGCTGTGTTTCCTTTCCTTCTCAATTTTCCAAGACCTCCTCGGGGACTATGGTTAACCTTTTGTAATATTTTACCGCATCCCCTCCCTGAAACACCCAGACTCTAACCAACCCCCCAATGCCAAAATAAACTGCTGTATGCTTTTACCTCTAATGAAAGTGTGCTCGGCGCTGCTCGCGGAACAATGTGAACCGGGAGAGTGTAATCTAACGAACACACGCCGGTGGTTTCCTTCGTTTCATTCTTTTCTGCATTCAATGGGGCAAAGGGGTCCGGCAGCACGACGCCGGGAAAGCTCAAACAAATTCCAAACTTGTTCCTTCCCTCTCTCTCTCTCTCTCTCTTTACATGACCATCAGCATAGCCATTGCTTCCTTCCGCCCGCCACAATTCGTTTACGGCCGCTTTTCGCTCAATTATTTCCACGCTGCCTCTCTCCACAGTTTACTGGAACTTCCCGCGGCCACGGAGGGGGGAGGGGTACTTCCGGCTGAGGGGTGCAGCAAAGCAAAAAAACGAGACCAAAAACAGTGAAGGAAAGAAACAAATTAGATACAGTCCGGAATTTCTTGTCCGCATGTTTTTTTTTCCTTCATTTTGGCAGACAAAGTTGAGGGAAGAAGCAAGATGGTAGCAGCGTGACTGACGCCCGTTTGGAAGGGGAAAGGGTCCGAGAGACACAAAACTTTCACCTCAAAATTTCGGCTTCGAGACACTTTCGTTAACGAGCCCCGTCGGAGCCACCTTCTTTGCTGTTTTGGGCGAAGATTAGTTGTCGGTGCGTGTTCATGCGTATCTGCGTTTGTGTGTTTGTGTATGAATAATTCCGAGCGTTAAGGTAGAAACCACTTCACTGCCAATTTCGATTAGATCGTGCGTAAAGAGGACACAAGTGTACGTAACAACTGAAACGCCGCGGAAGGCAACCCCTCCTCCATCACGCAGTTCCGACAGCCACAAACCTGTCGGAACGTTACGATTTCCCAAGACATCTCGAATAATAACATTTTCCAACAACCGAACAACCGAACACTGGGTTGGGGAAAGGAAGGATGAGAAAAGGCAAGAACAGCGAGCAAATGAACGGTGAAGAACGATCAACGCTAACGCCAAACTATCTCCACACCAAGGCCCGAAATGCCCATTTTAGCGTAACCGTACTTGATGGTATCGGTGTAGAAGGTAGAAGTCAAATGACATGAACCCTTAAAGGGGAATTATCGTTTAGCTGCTAAATAGTAGCGGAACAGTTTTCTCCAAAGCATTCCAGAGCAATTCCCTTCCATCGTAATGGCTTCAGATCTCAATCACAGCTGGAAAATATCTCTTGGGATTTGATTGGATCTTGGATTCTTTGGAAGATTGGATTGCAACCTCAGTCGAGAATGCTCCAGGATACGATAACTGTAAAGTGGAATTGACTGAGAACACACATAACTAAGCCATTAAGATCATTTAAAGCGGTAAAATGAAACCAAAGTCGCTCCAATATTGAATAATGTTCATCAAACATCTCAAACTTAGCTCCAAAATATCTTTTGTATTTTGTACGGATCCCAATTCTAGCAAACCTCTTAATGTAAGTCTTGTTTTTAAGGTACGAATTTAAACATATCCTTTTAAAGGAAAAAAACTGATGTAGGAAGGCATGATAGCTCCGTTTCTTTATGTATAGGATTACCTCAGGTTAGATCTTAGGACCCACGACTAAGGACATGTTTCTCGATTGACTTTGATAAGGCTCTAATTCATGGTTAAAACACAACTCTTCTTCTTCTTCTTCTTCTTCTTCTATGGCTCAACAACCGTTGTCGGTCAAGGCCTGCCTTTACCCACTTGTGGGCTTGGCTTTCAGCGACTAATTGGTTCCCCCTCATAGCAGGATAGTCAGTCCTACGTATGGCGACACGGTCTATTTGGAGATTGAACCCATGACGGGCATGTTGTTAAGTCGTACGAGTTGACGACTGTACTATATAGGCCGGCTATATAGGGAGGCCGGACAACTCTAATAATGATAAATCTAATAATGTTTGTTCTTAATGATATCAAATCATTATTCAGTATTGGTCAGAATACGTTCTGGTGATAGAGAAGATTGGAAAAGTTCTCCTAAAATTGAGAAAATATCGCTTGAAGATAATAAAACCCCAAGCTTTTGCGACCAAACTACAATATTACAACCATCATTGCACCAACTGCACTTGCACACTGTGCCCTCGAAGGTTAACGTGCGGTGAAATGAAGCACAGTTGCTGATGCTTGCTTGATGGAGCAGGAGCGCGCCCGCGCACCAAGACTGGGCAGGATGATGCTGGTAGGATGTAACCAATTTCAATTCCATCCTTACCCTCTATCGTGTGAACCATCGGCCATTGCCTCCCTTGAGAGTAGAGGGAGGTTCGGTTTTGCAAGCGTCTTTCTCGAGAATCTTGTGGTCGGTTCTGCCAGCAGCTCTCCACCACCACCACCACGATGGCAAAAGACGGTTGACGTTGATGCGGTTTTCCCTTTCCCTGCGTCAGCATCCCACTTCCCACCATCCAGCGCCTCGAACGAAAATCTCAAGCAGTGGAAGTGTTTGCGTACTTTCCCGTCCATCGTCGCCTTTCCACTACTTCTCCCCCCAAGCCACACACACACAGGCCAGCCCTTCGTACAAGTAAAACACGGTATGTGCAAAACATCCTCCTTCCGCAACGCGACAGCACGAAAGCCACAGGCAAACCAAACTTGTCTATCTTGCGCTATCCTGCGCTTCCTCTCCCAAAATGGACGGAAAGCTCTCGCTTCCCATCCCCAATCCCTCCTGCCCCACGTTTTGTACGGGAGCAAAAGGTGGGTTGGGTGGAATCGTTTGCTCCTTCTTCGCGCTAAGCCGATGATGCCTGATTGAAGCGCCACACAGCAGCACGCGCCTTCCGGTCGGTTAAAGTTTTATCGTTATTTAGCAGCTTGATGAACCATTGTTTGTTATGGTTTATTTTTATGCCCTCCATCCTGCTCCGCCATCTCAAGGTGATCGGGTGTATTTGGCTCTCCGCTTACTAAACCACTCCTCGTACTTTCTTCATGCATTGAAAATGAGGCAAGCTAGCTAAGAGCTAAAGGTAAGTGTTGTACCCCATTGTAACACCGCCCAGGAGAGCTTTCGCTTTCACCCGAAAACCGCGCGGACGCCAACAATACAGCAACATTCTCGCACCGCAAAAGGTGCTTCCGAGCGAGCTGAAGCAAAGCGGCGAACAAAAGCGGCGGACAAAATTACAATTACACCCGGACTTAACTCCGCAGCCCCTTCGCGCCGTTCCGGTCTTTCACAAAGGAGACCGAGATTTTTGCTAACGCAATCGAACGCAATATCCCACGACAAAACCCTTCTTGAAAACGTTGCCCACTGGTTGGCTGGTGGCAGTACAGCAACTGTGCTTTGTGAAATTGGAAAACTAACGACGGAAGGAGAGGGGGGAGAAAATTTAATCTCCTTCAAAAACTTTAAACTCTACATCTGCCACACTGTGAATGAGTTTGATTTGAGCAAATAAAGCGAACGAAACGTTGTGGACAGGCGCGCACACGTCGCCGGCAGTCTTCCTTGGTGGGGGTTTCGATCGTGAGACGGTGCTGCGGTTTTTGTGGCGATGCCGCGTTGTTGTAACTGTCAAAAGTAAGCAAAACAAGACAAAACTCAGCACTGATTTACAACAAAATGGATTTAATTATTCAAGCCAAGCTTCTTGGAGCAATTTCCGAAACAGAATGCCATTTCTTCTTCAAATTCTCAAGTAACACAATCAGCGCAATCTTGGAAAACTCACTGAGCTTCAGAAAGACCGACAGTTCCGCGAACTAATTTAAAACATTCATAGTAATCCTCTCGCCCAACCTCTCAAACTGATTCTGTAACGGACTCGTCCGTTTGTCGCAGAAAAAAAAAAGTTTTTTTACACCATTTTATTACACTTTTTGCACATCTACCCAGCACAAAACGGATTGTGGAAAACCAAACGTATCTCCAAAAAGGGATGATTTAGTTGCGGACCATTTTTCCGACATGCTTTTGTTTTTTCCACACCTGTGCGTGCAGCACAGTGCCGAACGACACACATACACGGAAGGAAGGAAGTCATTTTCGCTTTACTAACTGATGGAACCGTTTTTCTTGTACGGTTTTTCCGAATTCGTAATGTCGTAACAGAAACCCCCCCCCCCCCCCCCATGGTCTCCGTACTTTTTTGACCCCATTTTGATTTGGTGCTTGCTTGCTTGCTTTCGGTGTGTATTCGTGTCACGTAATCCAGCCACCACCAGCAACGAACAAGGTTTACACAACCACACCACCCACCACCAGGTTTGTTGTAGAGTAAAAGGGAAACTGATCGCGTGGCCAAAAAGATTTTCCACACGATTCCACTGCCCGCACGCCATACTGCACACGGATCAGTGCCGGCAGGCGAATTATGTAGTGCACACAGCCACACACGTGCTGCTTCCGGAAGGCTTACACACGTCCAAACTCATTCTGCCGTTCTCGGATTTTCACACAAACAATGAAATCCATCCCCCACCTCACAAATGTTACAATTTTTAGGGATTTTTTGTTTGTTGTTCTGTGCTTGCTTGTTGGTTAGATTCCATTCCAACAAGGGCAACCCCACAACCCACAAACAAAGCAAAGTCAACGCAGAAACACAAAGGAAGGGAAAATGCAACACGATAAAGCCCGCACAGCACCACCAGCGGGAGGAAAAGTTTGATCTAGTAAAAGTCGAAAAGCCGATGATGTCGATGTCCCGGGGTCTCGCTCAGGACTTTCGATTACAGTTCATTGGTGCGCAGCAGCGGGAAGAAAGGTCCCTTGGTATCCCATCATGTGTTTGGTACCATGCATGTAAACCAGGCCCCACATCATCCTGCCGATCTGAAGCAAACACACACACATACATATCTAATAATGTCGTATTGCAATAACACCTTCGCCGTTTGGCTCATTTTATCATGCCACGGCAAATCGCGTTACGGACGAAATTGAATTTTCTGCTCCTCGGGATAATATTCCAGAGGCTGTGACAACACCAAAGGCACGGGGCACGGTTCGCAAAACCTCAAATATTTTCATCATCATAAGGCGGCGGTGCTTGGGTGACATTTGACGGCTACTGGGGCCGGTAAAACCAAAGCAAACAACAACAACAGCAAAAAAGGGTCTTGTGCAGGACCAAATCAAACCTTCTTAAATTTGTTGGTAAATGAAGAACACTATATGCAAGCGTAGCGAGCAAGCAAGCATGTTGAAGAGTAAAGAAAATATCCTTTATTTTGTTTTTTTTTGTCGTTTTGGTCTCCAAATTCACATGTGGGTAAGCCATCCCTTGCTGATAACAAAGAAAGAACCTCCAGAGGGACTTTGAAATCGAGACATAACCTTCAAAGGACACTCATACCTTGTCCTTAGCCGTAGAAGACAAGCATATTACGATCAGCACTGTGTGCGAAATTGGTGGAACCCTCTTCAGTGGCATTTACTATGAAATGAACTGAAAATTGAAGCCAACTCTCCCAACAAAAAAGGGGCAAAAATTGTGAAGAGGGAAAACAACCTCAATTTACTCCTCATTTGCTTCTGATGCGTTTTGCCGTTACGGTTTTAGAGGGTTTGAATTTTTCGTATGATTGGCTTTTAGCATTTTTCTTCATTTCATTTCAGGACCGTTTAGGAATGGCAGTGCGAAGACATTATTGACTACAGTCGATGTGCAAAAAAACACTCCAACCAAAAGTTGTCCGGTAACGGACAAATCGTTGTCCGGTTTTGAAAGTAAGAAAGAGAGCCATTTAACTATTCGGGTCATTATCACCGTTTCGGTGCTTCCAGTGTCTAATGATAAGTGCCGAGACCCCGTGTCATTGCCAATGCTACGAGGGACACGGTCGACATGGCAAACTTAATACCCGCGCCAGTTGACCGGTCCCGGTCCAGACGACCCTAACTTGATGCTACCGGCGTTCGATCCTTTTACGGTCACCTTCAGTCCTCCCCCAAGAGACAGGCTCCCCTGGGGTCATTTAATTAGCGTTAGAGCAAGAACCTCACTGCTGACGTACGTTGGTGCAAACCGTAAACGGACGACAAAACGTAGGGCAATCGTTAGCCTTTTCTTTCTTTAATTTTGTTGGGACGGGCAATGGTTTTTCTCCGATAAAACGACCCACTAAACTACCAACAGAGTATTACACTTTCTCTGATGCGTAATGTGTTCCCGGGCAGGACATTAGGGACGCAGCGAAATTGATGGTCATAAAGTAGCCTTTGTTTGCGGGAAAAGTGGTCAGTGGGCAGTCCCCTCGGAGAAGGAATAATTTCCAGTTAGAATTGGAAGGTTTTCCCCAAAGGTACGAAATTGACGAAATCTACAGTAAATGCTCCTCTAACAACTGCCAACTGTCTCTCTCATCTTAACTGAACAAACAGTATACTTCAAGATACGTGAAATATCGTAGATGCAAACGGCTCAATTGCAAATCACAGGTTCGCTCGTTCACATTCCGGTAACGTTCTAAAAAAGCCACAAAATGCACAACCTCATCCCCTGATCTGCATCGAAAAGAAGGAGAATAAGGTGGGTTGGGGGCAATGGAGACCATCCAAAGACCATCATGATACGCTCTAATTATGTGCCATCCAATCAAAACATGATGGGGTACATACACACACACCATCATCACCAAGAGTGTCGACGAGTTTTTCTCCCCTTGCTTAGGAGGATGGTGAGTGTCGAGCAAGAACCTGAGGATGCAAAATGTATGTGCGAGGGGAGGATATGATGATGATACGGAGAAACGTGCAAACGTGACCGTATCGTCAAATTAGCACTCCAGAGATGCGCACGGAGTCTTCTTCTTCTGTATGGATTGGAGAGTGTCGTGTCTTCGGCACTTCAGAGTTCGGTGATCCTTCATATTTTTATTCCTAAACGAGACATCATTAAAGGAGCACCACACAACACTTGCAGTGCCAAGGGTGCAACAGATTGCCGCAGTGTGTACCTCAATGCGTGTGAATCTCATATTCTTTGTTAGAAAAGTTTGATGTTTTAAATCAAATTAGAACTTGAAACAAATTTTAATATAAGTGTATAAACGAACAAGCGCCTCTGTTGGATAGGATCATGTTGTATGCCAAGTGACAATACAGTTGTCTCTAAATTCTAACAACGGCTTACATTAGAATTGAACCACGGGCTGGCGTGTGTCAGTCCGTCGATACATCCCCGGCAGCAAGATTCAACGTTGACATGGGATGCGCTAAATGCACTTTTATTCGAACAGTTTACGATCTGACGAAAACTGGCCAAAATGAAGCTAAGCTTAACCGTTTGTGTGGCTTGTGTCTCTTTTAAAATAAATTCTGCGATGTAACACGCCAGATGTTACACGAAAATTAGATCGAGATTTCCCTATGCATTGCTTCAAGTTGGAAGGATTAACTTCAAACCGCGATGGCTTCATCGGACAGCTAATACACCAAAAATACTCTGAGGAATCACACTGATCAAAACACAGAAAAAGCATTTTTTACGACTTCTTTATGTTTTTCAAGATGAAGCATAGCAAGACCGAGCAGCCCGAGATATTGCTCCCACGCAAGCAGCATACTCGTGACATTCCCAGTCATCAACATGATCGCCTCATCGGCCACATCGCATCGTACACTACCATCATCACAGCAAACGACTTGAAATGCCACATCGACGCAAAAGTGTACAAGTCTCACTCCGCTAAGAGAGTGAAAACCATCACCAAACCACAGCAGTGATAGCGGGGGCACTGCAAGCAAAGATGATGCGGTTTTCCGTATCTTTACGTTGGAGTTAATGCTGGTGCTCTAGCATTCACAGCGAGTGTCGTTCATGGTGGACAAAAAAGGGAAACCGCATTGTGCAATCGTTTCTTTTGGATGAACTTTTAAGAAGTGAAACAAATTACGAGAGCAGTAGAGAAAAAATGGATAAACCTAGACAATCGTTTAGCCCTCACGCATCAATGTACTACAATTTAAAAAGAAAGAGTAAATGTTGTATGTTTTTTAAAGCCCTTCCCGTCCCGACTAAATGGCTTCTAAACATATCATGTGAGAAACGCCACTAAAGCGCCATAAAACAAGAAAAACGCCAAGATTCGCCGTAAACCAACCGCACACAGGCTATTAGAAGTGCATTACACCTTTAGTAACTCTGCAGCACTGCAGCAGCAACCTGTTAGTAATCCATCTCGTGCACACGCGCGTATCTCCACACCAACCAACCGACCCGCGCTCTTCCTCCTCCCTTTGGCATTTTCTATGACTCCTCTCGAGTTTTGTTACAAAACCGCCCTTCTTCTCGTGCGCTTCACTGTGCACTCCCAACACCTCTCAGCCACCATATTGCGGAGATTCCTTGCGCATAAAACGGTGCAGGTGTAATGTACACTGACAGCACACAGCTGCAGCTGCAGAAAATACAGCCACAATGCGAGTGAGAGAGAGAGAGAGAGCGAGAGGGAGCGACTGATCGTGCGACCACTATGCACCGTGTGGGTAGGGTAAGTGTGTGGTGCATCCGCTTCAGAAACCGGTAATGGCCTGATTACGTGCCAGCCACGTAGTCGTCATCGCCGTCGTCGTCGTCGTTTGTCGGTGGTGATGGAAACACTAATTAGTGCCCACAGCATAACACACACACACTCATACGCGCCAACCACGCAGCCAAGAAACCCTTTCGCTGCCTGTACCCTAACACAGGCATCCCTTTCCTTTCGTTAGCTTCTCCGTTTGCTCAGTCTGTCCGTCCGAAACAAGGACGTCTTCCCCTCCTACTGCTCACGCGCGGCATACTTCTCTTCCGCATCTGGGATCCAGCAAAAACCCCTTGGTGGAAAATCGCATCGAGGTGTACCGGTTGATATAGCTGGCACAATGAAAGCACTTTTCTTTTCACCGCAAGGCGTACCCCCCAACAACCAAAAAAAAAGCGTACAAAATAATATATTTCGCTAGAAGTGTGTATGGGTGCATGCAATAGCCAGCAGTAGCAATTTGGAAGTTCATATAACGATTGGAGAAAGGGGTGAAAAGCCCCACCGCGCAATCCGCCAGGTGGTTGTGTAAGTGTTTTTTTGTGCCCTCCCTTTCAAACAAGGTGGTTGTGTTGTTGCTGCTTTGTTTGTGCTGTAGTTTTTCCCAAACAACAACCGCGCTCGCTTACATCGGGCCCTCGGGAGTGTCTGGTGCAGACACGAAAGAAAACTGGCATAAAAAACCCTCCCCCCCGCCGCACCGATTCTCTCGTAATCGGTTTTACAACGAGCGCCGCAAGCAGAAGGGAGGTGGGACCTTTTCGTTACATTTCTTCAAGTTGACCATTTTTATGACATTTACCCTAGTGGGGAGATGGTAAGGAAGATTACAACCAATGGGGGCGATGACAGAAACAATAGTTTTTAAAACTATATTCCAGCTGTCCGCCCACGTTTTTTTTTTTTTAATGGCCCCATATACTTCGGTTACGTCATGGGAACATCCGAAAGACTCTTCATGCTCGGTGGTTAGGCATCGGAATAGGAAAAAAGGTCCAAAGATAGAGATGAAATAAGCATCGAAATACAGACAGAAACATTGAACTAAAAAGGCAATACAAACAATGCAATCATCATTCAAACTTGTTTCTGTTCACTTTTTAGTAGTTCGTTGCTTTCTCTACAAAGCATAGCGGATGGATAAAATAACAATTTTTGAACACGACCGCCATATCAAAACGTTCGCAGTCGGAAGGAAAAACTCGAACCAAAATAATAAAAAAAAAAACAAAAATGGAATACAAATCGGAAAAATATTTATCAAACCAAAGGAAAATAAATGAGAAAAGCTTCCAGTCCTCTTTTTACCACAAAAACACACACAATAGAACGACCCCGGGAGACGAACACAGGCGATTGTTGTTGAGAAAACACCCCGTAAAAAAGAAATCTATCTCGTTCCGATTTTGGGCTTAAAATTAAAGAAAAACAAAGCGTTGGCAATGGACGAAAAGCGCTGGTGGAAGGGGTTCAAACTAGTAATGTGCTGTATGGAGCGCACCCACGACTCCGATCCGACTCCTACTATTGTTAGTCCGATTCCGACTCCGGCAAAATGGAACCACTGGATCCGCCCGGAGTTGGAGTCGTCGAAGTCGTTCAGAGTCGTCCGGAGTCGTTCGGAGTCGTCCGGAGTCGCCAGGAATCGCTCGGAGTCGTTCGGAGTCGTCCGGAGTCGCCCGGAGTCGTTCGGAGTCCTCCGGAGTCACCCAGAGTCGGAGTCATCCGGAGTCGCCCGGAGTCGGAGTCATCCGGAGTCGTTCAGAGTCGTCCGGAGTCGTTCGGAATTGGCGTTGGTCGGAGTCAACAGGAGCCGTGTGGTTTAATATGCTTGTGATCAGACATTTCGACTCCGAACGACTCCGGGGGACTCCGGGGAACTCCCGGGGACTCCGGACGACTCCGACTCCGGACGACTCCGACTCCGGGTGACTCCGGACGACTCCGGGTGCCTCCGGACGACTCTGAACGACTTCGACGACTCCGGATATTGCAGCGCGGACCTACCTCCGGAGTCGATTCCGAATTTATCGAAGTCGGATCGGAGTCGACTCCGGATGTTTGCCAACTTTACCCATCACTAGTTCAAACCCCTGAAAAATGCATAACCCACAGCTTCCTCAATGCCGCAAAACCGGAAGTAAAACTCTCAACATCCCTTAGCAAGTGAAAAAAAAAGGTTGATACAGTACAAAACGTCTTTAAAAAAAATCACCCAAAAAGAAATAAAATGCAATAGACAAGCGCAAACCGAACAACAAGACACATACACAACCTGCAAATAAATAGACCCACAAACTAACTAAAGACGGCGGCTGCTGGCGCACGGAAAAGCTCCACCACTTCCTTCTATTGTCTTACTGCACGCACACACGCTTTTACTTCCTGCCTATTGTGCAATACAAACACACACACACGGCTGAAGGCAGTCGGACGGCGCGCAGCCTAAAGACACCATTTTCACTTTTACTACCTCTTCACTACAGCGAGCAGGAAAGGCAAGCGGCGCGAGCGAGCTGCTGGAATGGAATTTACAACTGAAGAAGAAAGAAAAAAAAGCGAACGCGCACAACAAATTATCCAAAAGTAGCGAACAACCCATATTTAAGACGGTAGTAGGTCTTCCCTCTCTTTCTTACTCGCAGTAAAAAGTCCGGGCATGGAAACTGTTTGCTAAAAAGATGATGAAACCGATGGAAAATGACGACCCGGCCGCCGATCGCCGGGAAGGGTGAGGATTTAGTTTGCCTTCGTCAAAAGAAAGGATTTGTTTTGCTGCTACTGTGTTACCCACCTCACCCCCTGTTGCGCACAATTTCACCGGTTGCGAGAAAAGCGAAACGAACAAACAACATACACAAGGAGCAATAAAATGTAATAAACCGAACGAAAATGAAACTGCTGCCTGATTTTTGTTTTTTTTTTTTTAACTAAATTCGATTTGCTTCCTTCACTTGATCGTGGAGGGTAGTGGTGGTGGTGGTGGAAAAAATGGTAAAAGAAGTAGTAACTCTGGAGTAAGTGTAGTAGCGACAACGCCACGCACGCGATCGACGCAGTGAACCAATTTCGATTTGCAACCGACCGAAACACACACTCACACACCGCCCAGCTAGCTCCCCAGTGTAAGAGAAACTGGATGCGTGAAATCAACCGCAAGTGCGTGTAACTTACGACGGGGGGAAGGGAGGTGTTTAACGAGACTTCCTGGTAACGAGGCGAAGGAAGCAAAAATAAAACTGTGCCCCGGTGCGAACATGATGATCTAACTGGCAAAAAGTAAGCCAAGATGGGTTTGGAGTGAGGGGTCTCGCGACTGGTCAGACGAGTCTCTCGAAATTGCAAGTTTGAAAAGCTGAAGCCTGAAGTGTGTAGTGCGTGAGTGTGTGTATGTGAGTGTGTAGTGCACTTGACGAGGCTTTCCCTCCTCATCATCACTCACCGACACCGACAGGAAGTAGAGTCTTTATTGGCCTACTACCTAGTGGATGTTTCATTGAAAAAAGCTACATCGTACCCATTTTTTTTTTTATTTGAAAAATAATCATTGCTATAAACTTATATTTTTTTATCTTGTAGCGAGTTTCTATTGTTACCATTTTATTTATTTTTTACTGATATTTGTTTCCTTGCTTTTATATGCCTATTATAATCTTATATACTTATTCTCATTTTCCTTCATTTGTTTCAACCTTTTCTCCAATGTTTTATTATCTTTGAGTGTTTATCAAGTTCTAAGTATTGTTTACATGTTGTAGCAACATTGGAGTTTCATTTCTTTAACATTTATTAATCTTCTACCAACTATTCAACTTCCTTATCCCTTATTGTATTTCCTGTTTTAGTGACTTTCGCTATCCTTTGGCTGATTGTTACATATCATATTGTCCTCTCGTTGGGTCTTCTTATTTCCAACTACATTGTATCATTTATACATTCGCATTCGTTCAACATGTATTTCCTGAAGTTTAATAAACTCCTACCAATCTTACCATCTCAGCCGATCTTCCTGGATGTTGTATCATATTTACCATTTGTCCAGTGTCCAACGATTCCTACGGCCCTCTCCCGAACGCACACAATCACACAATCACGGACGAAGCAGTAATAAAATATCGCACAGTAACAAATTACTGGCACTGTGCTCAAACGACCGCTGGGAAATCTACACCCAATTATGCTGTACAACATTTTACAGTTTTCTTGTTCGCTCGGACCTCGGTGCTACCACTCCCTCTCTCTCTCTCTCACTCTTTCTCTCTGTGCAACCGTCGTTAGTAGCTGGTGCCAATTTAATTTCCAATTGCCATACTCAATAATCCACCTTCTTAACAAACAGCGGCAGGCCACCCAGCAACTGGACTAAAGAAAGATTCGTGAATAATTACTCCCGTCGTCCGAAGGGTCGTTACAAAAAATACACACAAACTCACCCAAGAAGAAAGCAGTGCTTGGGGTTAGGGTATCGGGCAAAGCTGGGTGAAACCCGGTAGTAACTAACTCACTGGCGAAAATGCAAATTTATCATCAACTTTTCCGCCGTAGCAGCAGCAGCGTAACGAAACATCATAAACCATGGCCTGTCCTCTCGGTCTTTTGTTCTTGTTGTTGTTGTTGTTGCCAAAGTTTACCCGCTGACATTGAGAGCTTAGATTGTCCTTTTTTGTTTCTTCCTTTTGCTTATTAATTTTTCCACACTCTTTTACCAAAACAAAGATCCCTGCCTGCACGGCCAAAAAGAGTTGGAAAAAAATTGACCGAATTTGAGACCCGAGAGGGTGGTTGCAATCGGAACAGGGATGTCATCGGCAAAAAGGGTTTGTATTATCCTTTCATTCCGTTTCCGCAAACAAACTCTGTTTTCCCGCATCTAGCGGGAAGATGCCCGTCACACCAGCCACGCGCACACGCATGATAAAGATCGTTCTTTACCATACTTAAAAAAGTATAAAAAACATGGTTTTATGAGGAACCACTAGGGAGGTGAAAAAATACTGCCACATGGAAAAAGCCCATAATGGGAAAGGACATTTTGGGAAGAGAAAAAGTTTCTTCTCGTGCTAAAATCAAAACACAACCACACGTTAGGGGAATGAGGAAAATTCAGGAGAAGGCGAAGAAAAAAAGCAAAACTTCTCGGTGACATTTTCATTCCATTTAATTGGGATCCACCCCGAAAACCCGGAACCCTTTTCTACCATAGGCTCCCAATTTTCCCCCTTTTGTTCATCAGCACACACCGTGTCTCTGTCCTATCCCTTATTGACCTATTCAAACACACCGAAAACCCCCCAAAAAAAGGAAAACACTCCCCCAAGAAAGTGTAAACGAAAGTCATTATCTTCCTCGTTTCGTCAAGCCCCAGCGTTTGCGGGCTGTTTTATCTTACACTCTAACCCAGCCCCCGTGTGCTCTGGAAAGCTCAGGACGCGGAAATTAACATCAAACTCAAACCGTGGCCCAATGTGGCCCGCTGTAATACTTTGGAACACATTCCGGCCGGTCCGCCGTTAAAAAAGGATATCTTAACCGGTCGGCAAGTTCGAAAAGAAGTCGTGGGAGAAATACTTAACACCGTTATTGCGGTCAACAGTACAGGATGAGCCAGAAACAGAGACCCCAGTTAGGAAAGACCCTAGCAAAAAAGAGGTCATTACATGCAGCACACACATCACTGTGTCTTCAAGTGTTCTTGGATCCTTTTCTGGGATCATCCCACCAACAAACGATCGTGTGAGGTACAAAACCAAAACCAGAAAGGCTCAAAAAAATGTCTTCCAGTCGTGCTAACAGGAAGGTGGTAAGCCCTGAGAACACATCCTGAAAGGGTAATCATAAACAGAACGCTCTCCTGGCGAGACAATAAATGCCGTTTGCTCAATTGCGCTTTTAGCTAATGTTTTCTTCATCATCGTGACAGCAGCAACAGCAGTGGGGCACGACGACGACATACACACACAAAGTTGATTATTTTTTATGCTGATATGCTTTCGCTACTTAACTTGTCGGTGGGGGACTTTTTTGTCAGCTCTAACCACACACACACTGTGAAGGGGAATCCCATAGTCTTCCGACAAAGCACATCCCTCGGTTGTGGGTGCTGCTGCTGGCTTCACATACAGCAGAGTTTCGTTCGTTTTCATTCGAATCACGTAAAAGCCTGATTAAAGCTCAAGAGACGGAGAGTGAGTCTCGTTTTATATGTCTGTGGTGCTGGGGAGTCACTTCTTTTTTTACATCCAAATTAATTTAGAAGCTTCCCCATAACCTTTTCAACAAATGTCAATGGGACCTCTCTGCTACATCCACAAAATGGCAATTTGAGCGTTTTGTGTCTGTGTGTGTGTCCTTGATAATTTCCGATTCGTGTATTTTGGAAATAAAGCGACGGGAACAATAACAAAAGTTCAACCTAAGCACGCGCGCGAGGAATTGAACCTACAACCTGTCTTTTAAAGGAACTTACGCTTAGCACGACACCACGAAGTCCCGCTGAAATTGATTGGTAATAAAGGGTACACGTTTGTCGAGTCTTTAGCTAACATCAGACTTAATGTCTACATTTTTGGAAACCATTGGACATATCTTTTTTAGTGTTTCGTGTTTATACATTATAAATGGAAGAGCACAACATAGCCAACCAGCATATCCATCCAAGCACAAAAAGGCAGCAAAGTTATAATCGTCACAAACGCATTTTAAGCCTCCAAAGCCTCTCAAACAACCCCATCAAATTGTATTATCAATCAACCGGGGCCCGCTTCGGACGAGCCAAATCTCTCAATCCAAACTATTGTCAAACAATCGATTCTGTCGTGCCGGCCTGTGCATAGAAAGCACAAAAGCCGTCCAATTTAAACCGTTTCGTGTCACAAACCACACACACACACATACACACTATTGGCACCGCGCTCAAAGGGGATTATCTTTCCCGGTAGAGGCACACACTCGTTTGGAAATGTCTTCATTTCCAAACCTAGCCGTCTCGCTAGATGACCCTGGACGCCCCAGGGGGGGGGGGGGGGGAGCCGGCAGTGTCCGTTCTGTTTCGGTTCTATTTTCAACTCGGACACCTCAGAGCCCCAACAGCCGGCAGGCAGGCAGTGCACAAATCCATATTGCCACCTAATTTCGCTTTGTCATCGATTGCTTTTGGGAGACAACTCCAAAAAGGTGCGAAACGGCGGCTGCTGTGGCTCGTTTGGCATGCAAAGAGGAAAACCACTTCACCGTCGTCGAGTGAGCGACGACAAGCTGCTGTCAGCCGGGGCCGGAGCGTTTGCTGGCGGAAAAACGCGTGGCCAAACACCAGTTTTGGGCAAACGACCGGCGAGACCCCGGGCGGACCGTAACGATCCTAATGAAAAACCCCGTGTCTCGCATGGCATCGTTTCAGTCTCCCACCAAAATCGTATTAAATAGCAATCCCACCGGATTCCTGCATAATGCCTTCGGGGGGAGGAGGGCCACTGCTGGACCACTGTGTGAGCGTTCAAGAAGGCTCAATGCCACGTTCTTCGGCTGTTTCGGGCGCTTTTAATGACTTTTCACATTTCCTCCGACGAGCGGCACCCGGTTTGGGCCGGTCGTTGTCGTGCTGTCGCCGTCGCCGCCATTGCCAAATTGCTACAGTTCCAGCCGACGACCCTACCCTAGAAACCTAGCCAAGGCGACGGGTAAATGACTTCTCTCTCTCTCTCCCGGTGCCCACGTTCGCTTTCGATGCGCATAGTTTTGCAACAACCGCCCCACGTGGTGGCGGCAGCAGTCCTTCCCGAACCTTCCCGTGCCGATCGACAGCAGGCCCGAGGGCCGACCAGAAGAATGCAAATGCTCAGAGTGCACGCTTACGTATAATATGGGCCTCTCGCACAAAGCTCATGCGATGTGCCATGAATCATGCACGGCCGCCGCGTGTGTCGCCGCTTCTACGCTTTTCCATATGCACAAAGCACCCTCCCGCCCGCCCGGGTTTTTCGCAATGCGCCCGGCAGGCTCGTCGGCAATTAGCTCTGACGTCAGCAGTGCGCTTCTCCGGGTCTGTGTATGTGCGTGTCTGTGTCGTGACTTGTTTGAACACGTTTCGGGCTGGTTGCAATGGCTGACGTTGCATGTTGCAGCTTAAAGCACAAAACCCGCAGCGTTCCGGGCGAAATGAAAATGAAAAGCCCAAAAAGGGGCATCTTGTAGGCACAGCTACGGGACAACTAGGATGCAGATGGTGAACCGCTTCCTCGGGCACTTACCTTGTGTCTTAGCTTTCAAACACATTACATTTCCTTCCGTGCGCTAAAACCACCAGACACACACACGCGCGCGCACCGTGGCCAGTAGGCGACGAGATGATGGAAGAAGATGAAGGGGAGCGGCGCGACGGTAGCGAAAATCTTCTCACCGATGCACGCGAGCTCACGAGGTGAGCAAACCAACCACGGCTGACCGTGCGAGATGCTGCTCTGACTGTGTTGGGCGCACACAATCTCACGAGAAACACACACGCTTACGTACACGATGAGCTGATTCGAATAAAAAGGTGATCACGATCGAGCTGTTCGACCAAACAACACAAAAAAACAAAACTACTGTGACACACGCACTTCACGCAGCACACCACTAAAAACGCCACGCATACACCTGCTGCTGCTGTTCGCTTTGCGTGCGTGTGCGCGTGTGTTATGCGCGCACTGAGCAGATTTTCTTCCACGCAAAGCCCTTCGTAACAGGTGGGCGCCCCTTTTTTTTTACGGTTGCACTTTTCTTTTCAAACACACACACGCACACACAATCACGCTGCACCACACACCACTGAAACGATCGTGAAAACTTTCTCACCCAACTCACCACACAGCGCAAACGGAACACGATCTTCTCACCGCGCGCACTACGCTTTCTCACCCTTCTTAGGATGATGATCGGAGATGATGTTTTTTTTTTTCTTTTTCTTTTTGCTTCTCTTTCTCCCTCTCCTTCGCTTATCTTTTCCGCTTCTTCGTTTTGCTATTTACACCTGATTCCACTTTCGACTCGTTTTGCGCGTTTCCCTTGCGGATAAGGAAAAGCTGCTAGACACGTTGCCGTTTCGCTGATGCTGGCCTGCCACCGTCTGGGGCTACTGCTGCTGGTGGTTGTTGTTGCTGTCGATTTCTGCTGCGAGAAGGAAAAACAATTCACTTTAGGAGGGAGCAATGGTGTGTGTTTTCTCTGTGTGTGTGTGTTCGCACGCCCGGACTGCTGCTACACGAATGGCCGCAGGGGTGTGTGCGCTTTTGGTGGCTGAAGAAGGTGGGGTGGGCAAGGCCTTTCGCTTTTTTTTTCTTTTTCTCTCTCTCTCCTTCTCTTCTTTTCACCAGACCACCACTTCACATGCGATTTGCAGTGTGCGTTCCATTCACTGTTACTTCCTTTTTTGCTGCAGCGGTGTGTCGATTTCACCCCCCCCCCCCCCCTTTCCTCCCCTTTTGTGTCTTTCACTGTATAGCCCCTTGGGTGCCACGGGCTAGAAATTCCAAAGCAGCTCGTTTTTCCTTTTATTTTTTTCTTCGATTCGCTTTTTCCTTCCGCTTTGGGTTGCCCCAGTGCCTGGGAAAATTTAATCATTTAAATCCCCATCCCCAGAATGCTGCGCGGATGTTTCGAGTGGGGCATTCGATTATTTTTAAAATAACGAGAGCCACCTTTTTTTTACTTTGTACATTCCAGAAAAGCTTTTACGAGCATTGAAGGTCTCGTTGGGCTAATTTGGTTTCGAAAACGGGACTATTTTTTCGTCATCCTCGTTCATCCGTTAATAAAAGAAGGACTTTTAACGGGGCAAGCTAATTATGGGGTTTTGGTGTTTTGGCAAGCGCTCAGCCTTGTGTACGACTGATCGTGAGTTCAAGCCCACAACAAATTCCGTTTTAAAACGGTTAATGACAGTTGTTTGCTTACTGATTGGATGGTTTGTCATTAAAGGTTTTAGTGCGAACTTATACAGGACAACATTAATTTCAAAAAGAAAACAAAAATTCTTTTCGGTGAAAAAAGTTATTTAGAAAAGTACATTATATAAAAGCGACATTCAAATCAAATCAAAAAGTTGAAACCTCTACAAAAATGCTATTTGATTATTATAATGTCGCTTTTTTATAAGAACAAAATCGAAACTGCTCTAATCTTCATGGACCAGAAAGACGTCGGACTTTTAACGTCGCATGTTGTTCGATTATCAAAGCGTATTGATGAAACACTCAACACACATATACAGCCACTGTTTCACGGTGAACAACCTGCACTTCACTTTCCTGAAGCGAGAGGACTTGTCACTGGCTGGCCAGCTGATGCAGCCGTATCCGCTTGGTATGCAACACACACCCAGACAAACACACAATGCATCCGCCGTTACATTCACCGCATGTCCAGAATGACCGACAGAAATCGGTGAATTAATTCGCGTTACTTTTAGCAGCCGCATACACCTCATCCTCAGTCGAGCTTGACGATGACACCGTGGCCGTTCACAACCCTCCACCATGTGTGTGTGTATAATTAGTTAGTTTTCCAATTGTAATTAAAAGTGAAAATATAGAGACAAAACCCCAAAGGTGGAAACACTGGGATCCGGATAGCGAAACTGTAGTGAAAGAGTGATCGCTTGGCGCTTCTTAGTCAGTGCTCACCCATCAGCAGTTGTGCATCATTTCCCTAACGTCTCCACCATAAGGAAAAGTAGAAAACACAGAACCCCATCAAACGCAGCGCAATGCAAAGTGACATCTCTCGACCAATACCCACACACGCACACAAACACACACATACACAGAAACACCGCGGAAAGGTGTGTAACGTCATCAGCTGGTTGCGCTCTGTTCGATGGTGTTGAACAAGCAGCAGTAGGTTTCGTAGTAATCGTCGTCGTTCGTTGTCACCGAATTCCGTTCGTGGTTTAGTGATGCGTGAACGATCCACACACACACACGCAGAATGCACACTACTAACTCACTGTGGGCAACAAAAAATCGTCCTGATGACGTGAAAATTAATACCACCTTCAACACAACCGACGTAGACGGCGGGCAAAGGCAAACAATACGCGACTACAGCACACAACCAGCGCGACCCAAGAAGGTGTGTTGGATGACAGTTGCTGCTCTGTCCCTCTCGGGTGTGCGCGCGCTCTCTCACTCTCTCTCTTTCTCACACACACACACACACACACGCATTCGGTCCGTATTTGCAGTGGTATTGGGAGGCGATGACGTTTTCACAACCGGGCAAGCAGGCCCTGCGCGACACACATACGCGATCGCGAACGGACCACACATACACCCACACACACACACACACATGGCTGACTCATAACGACTTTTTCGGGACATCATGCAGACATCCACTGGCGGTGGCAAAGGCTTTTTCCACCACCGCAGCTTAGAAGAAGACGGTAATGGGGGGGTTGGATCAATCAAAGGGGGAAGGCAAAATACGCTCACTTTCTCACCAGCAAAGTACCACGCACGCACGCAATAATCCGTCTGGGCTACTAGAGAAGGGGCAACACAGGGGACGGGGAGGAGGGGGTCGGAATGTTGACCTTTTTTTTGCTCTCCTCCGTGCGCCTCGGTCGAAAGTTTTGCGCTGCCCCCTCACACTATCGAAAACCCGCAATCTTCACGCAGTCACGACGACGACGACGACCACGATGACCGACATGAGCGATCAAAACGGTGGTGGTTGGGGGATGGGGGATGTATGTTATTGATAGTGTGTGCGTTTTGCTGTGTGATGGTGTGGCGCCTTTCACAAAAACGGCATGCCCCCCCCCCCCCCCCTTTGCTCATTTGCCAACCGTATGTCCTTGTGCGTGGCAAAAGATGGAGTTCCTTTCGGTTAATTTTCTCGTCACATACACGCATATCACCCCCCGCACTTCCCACACAAAAAGGGGGCTTTTTTCTACGACTCTGTGTAACATCCGGGTTTGACCAGACCAGAATCGTGCAAATCGCGTGTTAGGACAGGCCTTCTTTTCCTTTTAGATTTCTTCTCCCGAACAGCACCAGCGACGAGCAGGAAGAGGACGGGATTAGTAGGCCAGGAAATAGGGGCCGTCTCGATCACGGTGGAAAAAAAATATTTTAAATAATCTCCATGTGTGTGTGCGAGCGAGAGAGACGAGAACGGCGCACCACGACGAAACAAAAAAATCTATATCTGGCCTGACCTGAGTGTCCCTTTACACTATCTGGGCCGTCGTTTTGCAAGTGTGCACTTTCCGTCGCAATCCCCTCCCATCCTGTATCGGGGACACGGGGTGTCCCCACTTCCGCACCCTCCCCTTGACAAGGAGCCGCCGGAAATGTCTTTTTCCCACAACCCCCTTTCGCGAAAAGGGCAGCAGCAGGGCGAAGCAGCGCTCGGGCCATGGAACTAAGAGTTTCACTTTTTCGACAACTCACTTGCACTTTTGCCTCTTTTTCAAAAATCCCTCCCGCGCCCTTCGACTCTCCCGCGGGTGTAGGTAACCCCAATTCGCCTAGCCCACCACACACACACACACACGCGCGCGTACAGACACGACACACACACACACTCCCGGGGGCTGCTGCGAAGAACACAATTTACTTTTCACGCACTTTCGCGGCTAGGCGGTACGCACTTTTCCTCTTCTTCTCTCTGCCACGGGTACGGGAAACGACGGGGAAAGGACACACGATATTGTTATTGTTGTTGCTGCTGCAACTGCTGCTATTACTTTCACCCCATCCCGCAACCCCGTTCGGATTTGGGAGATTTCGAGATTGCGAACGAACGGTGGCCGAGAATGCGACCACGACCCCTGGGCCTGACACCCACCACCGTCGTGACCGCAAAGGGGCACCCAGCCTTCCTCCCCGCACCCACACACAGACACACAGCCACACGGCACCGTCAGCTTACCAGCTGCTGCACTTCTTCTACTACTACTACGTTTTGCACGATTGCACTGCTGCCACTGTCTGATGCTTCTGCTGCTGCTGCTTGCTTGCTTGCAGCCCCTTTCATCGACGGTTTGGAAAAACGGGGCTCTTTTTCGGGGGAGGGACGACGGCGAGTTATTACCGAGTACGTACACGAGCGAGAGCAGCCTGTGTCAGCCGTGGAAAACCCGACCTGCTGTCATGTTTCGCAATCTGTCCTGTGTGGGCATGGGTGTGCATGTGCATGTGTGTGTGTGTGTCTCTTTGTATCGCTATTTCTTTCTCTTTTCTGTCCGCTCGCGCGCCCCAAAACGTCATGCGTGGCAGAAAATGGCACAATATTTTCGCAAAACTCTTTGCACACGACTGGCACAAATTGTGTGGGATGGATTTTCCCGAAATTTTCCATTTTTTTACTGCAAATTTTGTGATTTTGTGTCTCCAAATGCGATAAAAAAGGGCCACTTTTGCAAATAACGAACAGCGAAGCTTTTCAAGCGCTCAACCACTCACCGTAAATAGGCAGAGCATCGGCGCGAGCTGTCAAAGCGGTGGATTGCTTTTGTTTTGATTTGCAATCGTTGGATACGCCACCGTTGAACGACGGGCAGGAGGTGCTTTTTTTGTTGTTTTGTTTCTTTAGCAGAAACCAACCCAACCACCCCGTCATGGAATCGTCTTCGTCTTCAAAAGGACACGCACCCGAAACGGTGCCGGAAGATCCGGAAGCCGGCCTGATCGAAGACATGGAGGAGGAGCGGAGAAACTTTTTCAAAATCATCGCCGCCTTCAAGTACTACAGGTAAGAAAAACGCGTGCAGGAAAACGTGACGCCCGGTCCCACGAGGGGGTTTTTGCTTGCAAGTGATGCTAACGCCTTCGTCCGCTCCTCTACTTCTAGGCACAGCTCGATGGCGGAACTGAAGCGGAAGGAATGCTTTCTCGAGACGCTACCACCGGCCCACCAGCAGATGCTGACCAGCTACCGGGAGCACCTGCAGAACCAGCGGCGCTGCGTCGAGGTGAACGCGCAAGTGATCAAGCAGATCATACAGGACGCCAACTGTCTGTTTCAAAATGCGGACCACAACATCGAGCCCGAGCTGCAGCCGGCGGACGGGTTGAAGCTGCGCTATCAGGACTTTCAAAAGGTAGCGTTGCGGCACCGATACAAAGCCGATTAGTGTTGAAATTCATTCACCCACGTGGTGGTTCTTTACTCCTGCATAGGTGCAAATCACGCTGAAGCAAATCTTTCGCGACTGGAGCGAGCAGGGCAAGCTGGAGCGGGATCAGTGCTACAGCCCAATCGTACAGGAGATTACGGCCTTCTTCAACCCGGCAAAGTAGTGAGTCTCGTGCAGCACGCCCGGTGCCCTGCGGTGGCCGCAGCCCAATTGATAGCACCATTATCTAATCACTGTCAATGCGCGCTGTGTGTTTTGTTTGTTTTTGCAGTGACCTGACAAAGGTGAAAATTCTGGTGCCCGGCGCCGGGCTAGGGCGGCTAATTTACGAGCTTGCCTGCCAGGGGTTTTACTGCGAGGGCAATGAGTTTTCGCTCTTCATGCTTATTGCGTCCAATTTTGTATTAAACAGGTATGACGGGGTGGGGAGGGTATTGCTATTTCAGTACATTTATGTTAATTTTGGCACCTTCCTTTTTTGTCTTTTCTATAGATGCGTTGTGGCAAATCAGTGTACAATCTACCCGTGGGTGCACCAGGTGGTGAACAATCTGAGCCAGCAGAATCAGCTCGTTCCGGTTTCCTTTCCCGATGTTAGCCCTACAAAATTCCCACCCAAAGGGACGATGAATATGGTGGCGGGAGACTTTCTGCAGGTATGGCAAACTCTGACGGAAAGTATAATCAACTGGCCAATATTCCATTTTTTGTCCACTGCGACAGGTATACCGGGACGAAGATTACTGGGAGTGTATAGCCACCTGCTTCTTCATCGACTGTGCTAACAACATCATCGAGTTTATCGAGGTGATCAAGAAGATACTGAAACCCGGCGGCATTTGGGTGAATCTGGGACCGCTGCTGTACCACTTTTCCGACGTGCCGCAGGAGGGCAGCATCGAGCCGACGTACGAGGATTTGCTGGAAATTATTCGCTCTCTTGGTTTCATCATTCTCGTAAGCACAATTTTCATTTCGGACCACTACATGACCTCAACTTTTGATCATTAATTACATCAATCATTTCGTTGGCAGAAAAATGAAACAAACATCGTGACGACGTACTCGCAAAATCCCACCTCCATGCACCAAAGCCACTACAACAGCATATACCTGGTTTGCCAGAAACCAAACAACTGACCTTATGCCATCGCCTTCGCCATCGTAGGCCGAAATGAATGTTGCGAAATCAAAAGGATTTATATGATACACCGGGCAGGATGTAACGAACTATTTTCATCGGAAAGAATAAAGAGAATTGATTACGCTTTACCCATCCACAGTGAGAAGATAGGGGGTTTCATTTGGGAGTCGTTTGGAATTGTCAGGACTGTTTGGTCCGGTGGTAAGGAGATGCAAAGCTTTGCTCCTCTCCGCATCACAACCACAATTCTCAACAGGTAATAGTCGTTATTAGCTCGGCTGTTGCGTTTTGATGATGTCATGTCTGGCTCGATGACATCATGCGGAGTTTATGGAAATGGCACACGGAAATGGGTTAATATCATCCGATTTCAGTTCAACATGATCTCATTCTCTCCAACCCATTTATAAGCACCAATTTCCAATGTGTTTCATGTGCTGCAGGCATTGAAAAGTCAATACAATTAGAGCATATTGAAGCAATTTTTCAAAATTACCCTACATCGTTGAATTCAAAAACACGTTCGCAATCAAACGAACCAATGTGGCCCAAAGTAACCGATTTTGGGACACGATCCAAACGTTGAATTCTCAATAACTCTGTTGATAACGCAATTTGAAGCGTTAAAAATCAGCATTATCTCATTTGCAATTTTACTTAACTTCAGTAAAAATTTCAAACAAAATCGTTTTGCTAGTTGTCACGCTTGGTGACTTGCTGGCGTATCCCTCCGTGCGACCCAATTTCAAGCAAACCCATTGTCCATCTGTCAACTGCCGTGAAACGCCAACCGAAATTTTCTGCACCTTGCACAGACGCTTCAGTTTATTGATCCACACACAGGGGAGAAAAAAAGGGACAAAAGCGACCTGCCGTGCAAGGGAACAAGGCGTGCTCTGGTGCATTTTTCAAAACCCCGACGCTGTGTTAAGTGTTCACGTTTTCAGTCCGCGTTTACCGGAGGAACACCGCAACACTTTGCAGACTGTGCTTCATCACTGTGTAGTACCCCTTCGACGTACGCCCGAAAACTCCTCGCGCAATATCATGTCGACGAACTTTAACGTTGGTGTGGCCGCGGAAGCGAAACCCTCGAGCCGCGTGCTGAAACCCCCGGGCGGTGGCCATTCGGACATTTTCGGCTCGTCGGACGTGCGACAAAACCCGCCCCGGCCGAAGAACAACCAGCAGAACTCGTCCAACATGAACGCCGTCATGGGCACGATGGATCCGAACGAGTCGCTCGATACGGGAAAGCAGGGAGGCGGTGGTGGTGGCGCCGCACCGTCGTCCACCGGAGGAGACAACGGATCATCGGCACCAGCGCAAAATGGATCATCAAACGGCGGTGGCGGAGCATCGGCGGACAGGCAGCAGGCGACGTCGGAACGGGCCCGCGTGCCACCGGGCGGTCACTCCCAGGGCTTCTGGTGAGCTGGGTGAGCGCAACACCCTGCCTCCCCGCCCCACCACCTCACTACATCCAACACACAACCACTCGCCGCAAGTAACGCGCATTTTGCATTGCACATCTCTCTGCTCTTTGCAACGGAACCAAAAGAAGTAGAAAAAAACAAGTGAACTACTACTACTAGCACGGGAATGGGGAGCACCAACCCTCCCACATCCCCGCAACGCGGGCCAGCAGGTTCCGGCTTTTCTATATTGTGTTTACATCATACTCTACGGCACCCAAACGGAAGCATCTGCCCGCACCGGGGGACACACCTCCGGCGTGCGCGCCCGGGACGATCTTCATCGGTCGGAGGGCGCAGAGTGCTCCATTTTGTTTATTAATGTCTTGTGTACCTCGAACTTCTATTGTTAGCTTTTAATGGAAACACACACACACACTTACACACACACCCCCTCCCTTTCGCTAGCCTATCGTCTTTCGGGCAAGGGCTAGCAGAGTGTACTGCCAAAAAAAAACAAGAAAAAGACGACACAAAATCCCGTTTACTTACAAAAAAAAACCCCAATGCCTCTCTACCTATAACTACCTATTACTTTCTAATTGTGTATTTTGCGTATGGTATTATAACTTCCAAAAAGTAAAAGTGTTAAGCGTGAGCAGCACCACAATCCCCACGCAGGGGGGGTCGGGGACACTCAAAGACCAATCGATCGCCACCACCCCCCTGGTACTCTTACACAAAATGACGGAACAAATAAATTATACACTACAGCTTAATTAAAAAGCCAGCTGCATGGACAAAAAGCCCCAGTTTCATTCATGTTCTGCATCTTCCGGGGTGAAAGAACCATCTTTTTCCGAAAATAGACGCTAATCTTCCGTTGGGCAGAAAGGGGGGGGGGGGGGATGAGGAGGCAGGGATCCATTTTTTCGTTCCTCGAAAAACGCTGTTTGCCGTTGCCAGGGGTTGCAGATGGGAAGTGTTACTGTTAGTTACTGTTGAGCATGGGAAAACATGGTTACGCACACTCTTTTGTGTGGCTCCGCAATGCTGCCATGGTGAAAGCCCCCCCCCCCCCCCCCCCCGTACCCGACCACCCTTCAACCTAGTTAACGATTTTCTCTTCTGCTGCTGCTGCTTCTTTGCAACCTCTTCCCGTGCGTTGTTTTCGCTTGTGTGTGTGCGCGCGCGCTCGCCCTTCCACGCCATCTGTTATGTCAAACTTGCAGCAACAACAAACGGAAGGGATTGTTTTGGTCTTTGCTCCTCCGGTCGCCTTACGGAGCCGCGGGATAGGCCGCCGAGTCAGCTGTTGACAATTGTCCGCATGGTGGTGGTGGCAGTGGCAAGCTTTCTCCTTATTAGTTAATTAAAACCAAACGAAGCTGCCAACATGCGTGAGCTGTACGAGTAAGTGAGGCTGCATTTGTTCGCTTCCAGAGCTGGGTGTGTGTTTATCATCATTGCTTTTCTGCATTGCAGCTTAATAACGGGCAAGAATGTTGACCATCAAACGTTCGAAAGCGTCTCGGCGATCATTCAGAAACGTTTCACCAATGCGGGCAACTGGTTCCAGGGTAAGAGATGGGTGGACGGTGGACACAGCACCGGCCGGCTTTGAGCGATCCCGCTAATTCTGGTTGCTATGTTGCTCTATCTTTCAGTCGGATCAGCGCTTGCTTTGCTGCTGCTGCAGAACGATCTCGCCCTTCCCTTTCACCGGCTGGCAGGGATCTACGTGCTGTACGACATCCGCCGCAAGGAGCAGGCGGAATCACCCTTCTTCCTGTTTTTGGCCCGGTTCCTAGAACCGTTCGGTGGACTGCTGCCGGCCAACAGCAGCACCCCCGCACAGATGGTGGAGCTGAAGTTCATTCATCTGCTACTATCGAACGGTGACCCAGACGTAAGCATTCTTCATTTCACTCAAAACAAGCAACTCACTCACACACACACTGATTTCCTCACTCACAGATTGACAAAAAGTCACCCCGCCTGTTCTGCCAAGCGTTTGCCGCAATGCCCACCCCGGTCGGGCCGGCCGAAATTGCGTACGTAAAGGCGAAGGCAGCGGAACGGCTGAAAGATTTCCCCCTCACCGTGCGCTCCAATGTGGCCAACATCATTCCCGCCCTGCCCGTGCTGCCTGGCCGCGAACCGGCACTGAAAAACTACACCGGAGCGGCCATCGAGGAGCTGGTGAACGGGATGACGGCGAACCCGAGCAATCCGCTGCTGAACGCGCTCGGTCCCACGTTCATGTCCGTGGCGCCACCGCTGCTCACGTGCGAGGATGAGCTGATCTGGCTCGATCTGGGCAGCCCCTCGTACCACAAGCCGGTGTACAATAGCTGCAGCGATGCGGAACCAACGCCGGACAAGTGCCTGCAGACGCTGCTGGACCAATCGTTCCGGCAGGCGCTCAGCATTGCCGACCAGCAGACGCTGGTGAACGAGCTGGAGAAGGACACGCAGCAGACGCACCTGTCGTGCGTCACGCCGGAAAAGGTACACGGGTTAAAGCAAGCGGAAATGATGTTACAAATTACTAATTGGAATTTTGTGTTTCCCCCGCTGGGACAGCTCCCGAACCTGATCGAATACAACCCGACGATTGCGATCGAAATTCTGATGCGTATGCTGAAAACGCGCCACATCGATGCGTACCTGGACGTGATCGTCGACATGGAGCTGTCGCTGCACTCGATGGAGGTGGTGAACCGGCTGACCACGTCGGTCGATCTGCCGGTGCACTTCGTGCATCTGTACATCGTGAACAGCATCGGCACGTGCTCGACGATCCGGGACAAGTACATGCAGAACCGGCTGGTACGGTTGGTGTGCGTGTTCCTGCAGAGCCTGATCCGGAACAAGATCATCGACGTGAAGCAGCTGTACATCGAGATCGAGGCGTTTTGCATCGAGTTTAGTCGGATACGGGAGGCGGCCGCCCTGTACCGGTTGCTGAAGCAGCTCGAGCTGGATCAGGGCAGCACGGCCGGAACTTCTGGGACGGCACCAGCAACCACCGGTGGTGGAGGTGTTCAACCGTAACGTTTGTTTGTTTTTTTTACTCACGACACTTAATTTACGCTTTATAATACATTGAAAATGGATCTAACACACGTTCTTTAACCTGTTGTGACTTTGGTACGGAGAGTACGGTGTACTTGGTGACATTTATGTTCCGTTTCCAAGGTGCAAAACGCACAGTGTACTACGATCCTTCCAAGATGCTGCGCAGCTCGCCATGTTCTGGCTCCAACATGCTCTTTCGCGCAACGGAAACCAAGAAAACGCGAAATTATTTTTTCACACATTTATTTACACACACATATTGTTGGTTGTGGTTGGTTTTCTGTGGTTGATTGATTCTTAGTTTGCAATTCAGTTTTGCTCGTGTTTTTCCTCTGTGTTTCATCTTTTCATTTGGTTTCATCGCTGTTGTACCTCTGCCCCCCACACCACCCAGTGTCGCGTATGCGCGTTGGCGTTAAAGTTTTGTGCGCGGTGCAGTAGCTTTCAATCATCCTGGCCTGCTGGGTGAAGCCACTTCAAAACTCTCTACGCACCATAACCGACCTTTCGGCGCAGTAAGGTCGCAAAAAGCCTACGCAACACTTACGCCACGTGCAGCGCCATAAATTGCCATTTTGGTTTTGCTGCTTCTATCCTCCTCTACTACCGGTGTGTGTGTGTGTGTGTGTATGTGTGGTAACATTGCGCGCTTATGCAAATTTAACATAGAAAAAAAAAAACACATACTTTGAGCACACCAGAGACTGTCCAGAGGCTGGCTGGAGGCTGTGGTTCGATTGTACTGTAATGCCCACGTGCGGTGACGGTCACCCACCCCGCGCACGTGGGATGACGCGGGATGCTTGGCTGGGGCTGGTAAGCACGCACAGTGCCGCGTGTGTTAGTGTAATTTCCCGATAAAATTGTCCTATTTCACAAAATACCGGTACACAGGTAGTGAAGAAGCAGCTGTGATGCCGCGTTAGGTTGCGTTGTTTTGTTTGTTTGTTTAAAAATATCTATTTTAAATACTTCAATCTACGAGGTTGCGAGGGGGTGTTACTCTCCTCGCGCACTAAAAAATGGATCCACAGTAAATGGGCTTTGCTTTGTGCTCTTTCTCATTCGGCTGTTTCCTCCTTATCTGCCAGCAGCGTGCCATTAAGTTTGCTACGAAATACACTCTAATCTGTTTGTTTGTTTTCCTTTTCCCCTTTTGTTCTTCACTACAAATGTTTGCCAAACGGTTTTTTGTTGTTGCTCATCTTGCTTTCTATGATCAAGTGTTTAGTTTGCTTGTTCTTCTCATAAGTTAATACGTTCCGATTCTGGGCAAGTTTTCTACTTTACAAATAAAAAACATTTATTCTATGCCGTTAAATTTAAATTAATAAAAAATGTCCAGCCTTTTCCCATACTATTCCATTTTTTTTACTAGGGTACAAACACCACCACAATTGTTGTCCTTCCATTGGCATAAGTAAACAGGGTTTTCCAGGCGTTCTCATAGTTGTAGGACACTTCCTTGACTCTTTCTTATAGGAAGTGAACTGTATAAGTTGAATTTTGCACTCTATGACACCCTTTTTGGACAGGCTCCATTCCTATTGGATTTGTCCAACAAGGGTGCTGTAGGGTCCAATTCCCATTACATTAAGTTCATTTCCTGTAAAAAAGAGCCAATAAAGTGCTCCACAGATATGAGAACTGCTGCAAACCCCTGTAAGGATGTTTGTAAGGTATGTGTGTGTGTGTATGTGGATTTGTTGCTGTTTGGTGTGTGTATATGTATATATATATATGCTCCATCTATGCAATAATTTAGTTGTCCCTACCATTAATCTATATTATACTTCATCACTTTTTCTCGCTCTCTCTCTCCCTCTCTCATACACATGCATACAAACATACGGTTGCTTACACTAAAACATATATAAAGCGCATTCCCTTAGCGTATTCCCTTGTTTTATCCCTTTTTTTGTCTGTCTGTTTGTTTCGTCAATATATTCGTGTTTCCGAGGGTAGGTGGGGCCTAGCGGGCGGGATCTTGGCTCTGTTTGCGGCATTGTGTGATTGTGTGTGTGAGTTTCTCCCCCGCCCCGGCCCCCCTCATCCCTCAAATGTATTGTAAAATCCCATTATACCAATCCCATAAAACTCCCATCTTCCCCCCCCCTCCCCAAAAAACCCCCTTAGACACTACACACGTACATACATTTATATATTAGCAGATGTGTCCGGTACAATGATTCTACCATTTGATTTTTTCCCTTGTGTTGTTAAATTTTTGCAGTTTAGTTTAATGTATTAAGTTATCGTGTTTCATCTTCACCCACTTGCTTTTCTGTTGTGACTAATTCAATCCCATACAATAAGAATACTTGCTGCTGCTGCTGCTGCTGCTGCCTTGTCCCCCTTGTAACTCCTGCACATCCATCGTAAGGACAAACACACATTGAATTCATAATTCCATTACGTGGTTCCATTTAAAGGTCGTGTGCCCTGCCCTCCCCACGAAACGATAGTCACCCGCTGTTTTTATCATGTTACCCCACCGTTGCCACTAAGAGTTAGTCAGATCTACCATGTACGATTGCTCACCCCGTCCCCCTGCCACTGGGTGTTAGCGTATTAGCGTATTGTTTTGTTGTATATCGCCCGCGCGTTAGTTTGATTGTTTGATTCCCGCCATCCTTGTCGACTTTGTAATTCTTTGGTATCTTCTTGCACACTTGGTGGTTCTGCTTCCCACTGACGCAGGCCCTCTCCTATACAACAACAACAGCTTGTCATTTCCTAAGTTTTCACAGCAAATACAAATCAGTTTCTATGTAGACAAAGATTCAAAAATGGTTTGTTTTTGTTTTTTGTTTTGTTTGTTTTACCCTAAATCTGTCCATCCTGGGTTAGCTTCTCCAGATACAGGCAGAGCGCCCGGTGGATCAGCTCGTACTGCTCGGAGTTCTGTACCATGCCGCCCCGCTGCAGCCGCAGGTTGCACACGATGCCCAAAATGTCCACCTGGCCGGACTCGCGCACTACCGCACTACCCTCGCGCTGACCGCCTCGCCCAACGGCGGCATTCGGTGCCAGCAGCGTCGCACCGTCCATCTGGACGGTGGACTTCCGACGGCCTTCCGAGCCGCTGCCGGGCACCGGTGGCAGCGGTAACGATTGCTCTAGCTCGTCCTGCATCCGGTCGGCAGCCGATTTGCTCCCGCCCGACTGTAGCTCACCATGGCCAGCCTCCCCTGTCTGCGCCTGCGATTGCTTCAGCTGTTGCTGCTTGCGCTGGTGCGCCATCACCGACAGCCGCAGCTGTCGCAGCCCGTTCAGTATCGCTATCAGGCAGCCGGTTCGACCGATCCCGGCCGAACAGTGAACGATCGGCAGCACGGTCGGTGTGCAGGAGGAGCTGAGTGCTGCGAGCTGCGCGGCTCCCATTACCTCCTCCAGGCCCGGCGTGCCCGGCTGGTTGCCTTTCAGCGAGTTGCTGCTTTCCGGCCGCGGCGTATCGACCACGTTCGAGCCGAGCACGTCCAGACTCAGGTCGAGCAGCACGTTAATGTCCTTCGGCGAACGGTGGTCGGGCCAGTCGGGAAACCAGTAATGGTGCGCTCGGAACTGCGTCAGCTCAAACAGGGCCCGCGATCCGTCCCCGTCCGGTGCGTCCGCGTCGCTCACCTTCGCACCGTAGATCACGTTCAGCGTCCGCACGGTGTACCCGTTGCGCTGCTCCACCGCTACGTTGTGCACGAGAAAGAAGCAGCTGGCGCAAGGGACCCGCACCGTCACCGGTTGGCAAACGCCGCCAACAGCTTCCTGTCCTTCGGGTTGCTGTTCCGCTGCTGCGATGCTTGCAGTGATCGTATCCTTCTCGCGCAACATCTCCCCGACATCGATATCGGCCCCACTGCCAAACGCCACCCACTCGTCGGCCGTCTGCGGAAAGTAGATCGCACACTTTTGCCGCCCATTCTCGACAAAGTTCGTCAGCATCACTATCTTCTGCTCGAGCCCGGCGCTGGCACACGATCGGCCCGCCACCGTGGCCGTGCGGACCACGTTCTGGTACACCATCAGCCAAAACTCGTAGATCGTGTTCGGCAGGGGGCCCTGCGTAGCGATGTAACTATTGTTCGCATAATCGGGACCCTTTTTTTTTGAAGGGGGGAAAGAAAAAGAAAGAAAAAGCGGATTCACAATTGCACAATTCATCTTTGGAGACTGCTGCTCGGTGTGCCTTACCTTGATGTAGTTCGCGTTAATGTACGGTTCACCCCCGGCCGCCGGTGACCGTTCCGGTTCGAGTATGACGCGCGAATGCTCGTTCGGCAGGATGGTTTTGTAGCGATTCTTTGCCTGCGAGCCGAACACCAGCGGCTTCTCCTGATAGTTGGTCGGCAGGTCCCAAAACTCCTGATGGATCTTCAGCACCATCCGCTTGTGCTCCTCCTCGTACGACTCGTCGTCGCACACCGGCGGATGATGCAGGCTGTCGCTGTGCAGCAGCATCATCTTCGTGCCGGCCGTCGTCGCCGCTTCCCCGTCCGCTTTCGTGCTCTCATGCTGGCCCTTGTGCGCCGCGTCTTCCTTCTGCTGCTGCTGCTGCTGGAACGCTTCCTGGGCGGCCGTAGCCGTCGCCGCGACCATCTTGCGGTACGTTTTGGTAAAGAAGTTGTGCAGCTTGCGCAGGTACGCCATCGTCAGCACGTTCGAGGCATTCTGCAGGAACTGAATGTTGGCAAGGTAGATCTTGAAATCCTCGCTCGTCGTCTGCGGGCTGAGCGGTTTGGTCGAGATGTTGCGCACGTTCGAGTTGCTGCTGCTAAGGTTGCCGCCCGCCTTAAGCGGGCCGCTCACGCCGCAACAGCCGTCCAGGTGGCTGCCGATACCGGTCACGCCGCCACAGCAGCCGCAGCAGCCGCAGCAGCACGGGCAGCAGCAGCCACTGTACATCGTGCCCGTACCGAGCGCGGACAGATTGTTGGCCGACGAGGTGGACGTGACGGTGGCGGGGTCCCTCTGGAACAGTCCCCGATGGATCGACAGCTTGTTCTGGTGCTCTTTGAAGTTTTCCGACGATCCTAAGGGAGGAGAAAGTAAGAGGAGCAAAATGGTTGGAGTTGAAATGTACGTGAGGAAATGTTCCATTACTTACCATAATGATGGCGCTCATCGAAGGACGACTGGCAGCTGCACTGCGGATAGCCACTGCCGGACATTAGCTTGCTGTCCGCGTCCATCAGCCGGCTCTGCAACGGACCGGCCGCCCCATGCCCACCGTGCGGTCCCTGCTCGCGCACATTGATGTTGTGCAGACTGTCCGAGCTGCGGAACTTGCGCTGTCGAGCACTGCGCGACTCCTCATGATGACCACCACCACCACCAACGGCGTGATGAAGATGCTGATGATGTTGCTGCTCCGAGCGCTCGTGTGCCTGATTATATCGCGAGCCCGCCCTGCCCATCTCCGACTGCACTCCAGCGCCATCGGTTCCGGTAAAGGGCGCATCCACACTGCTTCCGAACCGCCGCAGCTCACCCTCACCACCCCCACGGTGCAGCCCGCCATGATGCGGCCCGGAATGACCACCATGCTGACCGTGATGATGATGATGATGGTGATGGTTGTGATGATGATGGTGGTGATGGTAGTGATGATGATCGTTATCGCCATTACCGTCCAGCTCGTCCTCCTCCAGCATCATGTCGGACGGGCCCGGCTCGTTCTGCGTGTGCGTCGTCAGCAGGCTGTTCAGGCTGCAGATCGAACCGCGCAAATTGCAGTTCGACACGGACAGCGTGCGCTGGTTGACGTTGATCAGCGTCAGGCTGGCGTTCGAGTTGCGCCGCTCGAGTAGACTCTTGCGCGAACCGGCCAACCGTACCATGGACGAGGACGGGAACTGTTGCTGGTGCTGCTGGTGCTGCTGCTGGTGGTACTGCTGCTGCTGCTGCTGCGAGTGGTGCTGATGACTGTTGCTCGCCCCAAGCGCACTGGCCATGCCCGTGTTGAGCGAATTGTGGCTGCTGAAGCGGTTCAGCCCGAAGGTGGACCCGGTGCCACCGCCCGCCCCGACCCCGGAGCGGAGATTCAGCGTGAGGCTCGTGTTGGAGCCGCGCCGCTGCAGGAGATTCTTCTTGCTAGTGTTAGCGTTCGAGCCGTTGCTGTTATTGTTGTTGTTGTTGTTGTGCATGGTACCGCTGGTGGTTGTGGTGCCATCGCCGGCCGCCGCCGAACCCGGCACTGGTTGCTGTGGCGACGCCTGGTGGCACTGGACGCGCACCGGTGGCTCTACCGGGTGCTGGTGCGCGGGCTGGTAGAGCTGCGTGTGCGACTGTACCTGGTGCAGGTTCTTGTACGACCCGCGGTACAGGCTGGTACAGCTGGAGGAGGTCAGATCGACACTGCCCCCACTGCGGTTGTACACGTCCAGATTCAGCGTGAGGCTGTGGTTGGAGCCCCGTCGCTGCAGTATGCTCGACCGCCCGCTAGTCGGTACGGAGGGTTTGGTACCGTCGTCCTGCTTGCCGCCCTGCTCGGAAGGCGACTGGGACTGGGGCTGGGTCGGTGTCGTTCCACCTTCCCCGCCGCAGCCGCCCATCGCTTTCAGCTCGAGCGGTGATTTCTTCTCCTTCCGATTGCCGTTCGCCGTGGCGCCACCGCTGTCACCGCCCGCAGAGGGCACTGGTGCCGGCCCCGGATGGTACGAGGGTTTCAGCTTTGATTGTCCACTCGCGTAGTGTTGCTGCTGCTGCTGCTGCTGCTGTTGCTGGTGGTGATAGTAGTGATGGTTTGCCGCCGTCCGATACTGGTATCGCTTCGGCGTCGTTGGCACGGAAACGGAAGACACCCGTCGGGGTTGCTGCAACTGCCCGGCGGGTTGCTGCGATGTATGCTGCTGCTGTGGTTGCTGCAGTTGCTGCTGTGGTTGCTGGTGGAACTGAAATTGCCCAAATTGCTGCTGTGTGTGCGAGTAAGTGTTGTGCAGGGACATTCCCTGTCCCTGACATTGTGCGATGCTCATGATGGTGCTCATGCCGCCGCCGCAGCTGACGGAGCTGTACACGGTGGAATTGCCACCACCGCCATTACCGCCTCCACCACCACCACCACTGCCACCGTACTGGATCGAGATCTTCAGCTTGTCCGAGTCGAGCGAGCTCGCCTTCTGCTTGTACTGCGAAAGGGTGGGCGTTTTCGGGACCGGAGGTAGCGCTACCGTGTGGCTGCCGCTGCTACTGCTGTTGTTGTTGTTGTTGTTATTGTCCTCGTGCTCCTCGCCGTACTCTACCTCGTCGTACTCGTCGTCCGTTTCGTCCTCCTCGTCGCCGTAGTCAAAGTACTCGAAGTAAAACTGCTCATTGCTGTCCTCTATGTGGTGGCGGTGGTGTAAAGTGGGCTGCTGCTGCTGTTGCTGGGTGCTCATCGTGGGGTTCGAAACTGACCCCGTAACGGTGACCGTTTTGACGATCGGTTTCGCAACCGACCCCGTCGACTGGGAGGCGCCCGGTGGCGGCGGTCTGCCCTGCGTTGCCATCGAGCCGGTCCCGCCACCGGTCGGCAGGGGCGGGATGTTCAGTCGAAGGTTTAAAATGTTGCGGACGCGCTTCGCCCTTGCCGCCGACCGTTGCTTCGCAGCCGCGGCTGCCTCGTCCTCGTCCTCGTCAGTCTCATCATGTGCGGCGGATGCGTTCGCACGCTCGTCATGCCCATCATCATCATCGTCGTCGTCATCATCTCGTTCGTTCTCTTCCTCGTCATCGTCATCGTCGTCGATGACACTGTCGAATCCGCCCGTTCGGTGCGCTGCCATCCCGACCAGCTCCTGCACCGGTATGGTCGAGGTAAGGTTTTCCTCGACCAGCCGCGCCCCCTCCGAGTCGAGCGAGATCGATTTCAGCCGTACGCGTCGGTTCGCCATCGGTGCGCAGATGCGTGCCGTGGGACGATGCGGCTCAATACTGGAGGATGCAGGTGGTGGTGGTGGTGGTGCTTGCAGTTGTTCCATTTGTTCTACGATAGCGGCCACGACGTCCTGTGTAACTTCACCCTCTTTGGGGTTTCCTTTCGCCGGTGGCGATGGTGGTAGTGGCATCGAGCCCGGCGATGGAGCCAACACCGCCACCTTGGGAGCCGCTGTCTCACGCTCCGTCCTCCTTAGTTGGCCACCTCCGTCCTCCTCCTCCTCTTCGGTGCGCGCATCGACGGCGGGTGGGGTGGAGCAGGTTTCGTCGCCGCCGGCGCCCCCGTGCCGCTTCGGCAGCGTGCGCGGTGTCGGTGTGAAATCGTCCACGTCCGGGAAGCGAAAGTACGTGGCCGTCTGCATGGTGAAGGAGTGTATCGAGCGGGGCGAAAAGCCGAACCGTGCGGCGGCCATCGATTCCGCGGCGGACAGGGGACCACCGCCGGTCGCGCTGCCCCCACCGGGCTCGCCCTTCGTCGGGGTCGCATTATTGTCGGTGGTAGCGGCGGACGTGGAGAGCGACGAGGCGGACAGTGGCGTTAGGAGCTGGAGGTAGGCGGTGGGCGATCCGCTACCGGGCGTTCCCGGCGCTGGCAGACCGGCAAAAACGGACAGCTCCGCTACGGCTTGCCGTTTGAGAACGTTCCGCTTGTCGGACGGTGGTGGTGGTGCTGATGGCAGCGGTGACACTGGCTGCTGCTGCTCTTCGCCCTGCTCGGCACGCGGCTGCCCTCGATGGAGCCTGTCCTTGTCGTCGATGGTAACGTGCTCGGTGGTTTCGCGCCCACTAGCGCTGCTGGTGGCAGAATCGATCGACGCGGTTGCCCCGATCGACGCACTCATGTTTACCGTTGCCACCGGCAACGGTTGCCCACTGGCGACCGGTGGTGGTCGCCTCTTGCTCCCCCTGCCCCCCGGCGAGCGGTGCCGCTTGTCGGACTGGTTTAAATGCTGCTCGGTACGGCGACGGCCCCCGTCCACCCCGGTCACGGCAATGCACGTCGTCGGCACCGGTTTCACTACTGCGCCCGCTTCCAGCAGCAAGATTGGAGGCGACGCTGGCGGTATTTTGATCACTTTCCCTTTCCCTCCACTTCCCACGCACTTGATCGCACTGCACTCCTGCGCATAGTCCGCGGTCAGTTCCGCGCGATCGTCCCCAGCGGCAGCCCGGTCCTGCCGCAGCAGGTGCAACTTGGCCCGCAGGCCCAACACTAACACAACGAACAGTAGCGTTCCGAGCACGGCAACGGTCACCAGCACACCGAGCAGCAAAACGTCGGACAGCTCGGTCAGGCCGTACCACGGGACGCGCGTCACGCCGCCGCCACCGCCGACCACCAGCTGCTGTTGCACTGGGGGGAGCGTTTCCTCTGCGCCCTGCTGTGCGGAAAGTGGCGGATGTAGCGGGGATGAGAAGAAGGTGCCACCGCTCGAGCGGTCGTCTACGCGCACCGGAAGCGCCCGGTTGTCGCCGTAACTATCGTACACGGTGGTCGGTGACGCGGCTAGCAAGTCCACCAGCGTGCTCACAAACACAAGCGCTACCCCCAATCGCAGCAATCGATGCGTGCAGCCGTTGTACACAATCGCATCCAGCATTTTCCCTATCGCAGCAGGCTGTGCGCCGAAGGAACGGTGACCACGTGGCCGACTGTCGGTGTGTCATAGTACCGGCGCTGCAGTGGCGCTGCACTGGCGCTGCCTGGAGTGTATCGGGACGGGACGCTACCTCCTCGGTTCGGTACGGCAACAAGCGGCACAACGTAAAGCTGGGAAAATGATGATCCTAAAATAGAATAAAGTGTACGTGTGTGTGTGTGTGAGGGGGGGTTGGTTAGTGACCAGACAAAAGTAGCGAACGCAATTGGAACTGTTGCTGGAATGGAAAACTACACACCATCCTCAGTGCTCATTGCTGCTTCAATGTGTAGAGATTCATTCATTTACAATGTTTTCCAAACGCCTTTGTTGTAGGTCAGTATTGCATCCCTTCCGGGCCCTTTCTATCTCTCTATCGCTTTCTCTCTCTTTCACTCCCACCGTTGGTACACACTATTTGTTTGGCATCAACTTTACGCGTTTGCTGAGGGATGATTGCAGGGCCTGGGGCGGGTGTTTGGGTGTCTGGTGCACCGAGATAATTGGCGATTGTGGCGTTGTTGCTTAATGTTCGTCCACCACACTGCACCGCAATTCTTCCACTGTTTCTTTTTTTTTTGTCTGACCTGTAGCTGTGACCTCTCACCCTACCGTTTATGTCTCACGCTCTCTCTCTCGCTCTCTGTCTCTCTACGAACTGAACAGTTTGCCACCACGAATATGGGTCTTTTTTTTTGTTTCTGTTTCTCACAAAGCACTGAACGTAATTGTTCACACAATTTTCTTGTATCGTTCGTGGACCCACCAAATCAACTAAAACACCAGCACACACCCCACCGACCACAAATGCCACATCAATAGAGAAGGTTGGTGGGGTCAAAGGGAGGGAGATCTCCAACTCTTACTATATACACTGCACGAAGAGCAGAGAGCTGTAGAGGAATCTATTTTTCACTACGACAGCATCTGTTTCTTTGCGGGGGGTAACAGCCCGTGCGTAGCCTCCTCTTTCTAGGCACCATTTTCCATGGCTTTCCGTGCATCTCCACCGCACGCCCAGCTACGCCGAGCGGTGGCCAACATTTTCCGCTGCACTTGTTCTGCTTGGGGCACTGGCTCTCGGATACTGCTCTGGAGGGTAGGCACAACGCGAAAACGTTCTCCTATGGTTGCTGTGTGTGTATTGCACCTGCAACTACGGGCCGTGGCACATTTTAGCAATGCCCTATAGTCAGCTACTCGGCAGCAATTTCGATAAAAACTCGCGGCAAAGGACGATAAAACGGTGGTGTGTCGTTTTGTTCGACGTTCTCGAACGCAAAACTTTCTTCGCACCTTCCCACAGAGACAAGACGGACATATACAATTTCCCATGTACACAGGCGCACGAACACACACACGCACACACACACACACACACATACATATGTTCAGCACACAGCAATTGATCTGTCAAAGTTGGAGGACCATTTTCAGCAGGCGAGCCAGCGCACAGTGGGAGTTCTAGTGGTACAAATGTGCTGAATGGAGGAATTTAAAAAAAATGCACAACTTTCAAAATAACTTACTTTAGAATTGTAAAATGAAGGAATGATAACAAAAGGCTATATAATTTCATGAAATAAATAGTAATTCTATAAAACAACGATCAGATTACAAATGGGGACCGTTGGTTGCTTGTCTTGCTGAAAGTCTGCCACAGCGCCGCCTCATTGAAACAAAGCAAACAAAAATTTAAAGACGGTAATCAATTTGATAAGTGTTGAAATCAATCGACGAAAAACTATATTTTGTAGCGCACAATTATTGAAATATCCAAGCTGAACGTGAACAACATACATTTTGCGTGATCTGGGCGGTTATCAGTTCCCTGAGCAAGGTCCAGGGAAGTTGTGCGATACGATTTTGGTAATGACATGAGCGAGTTCACGATAAGATAGACAAATAAATGAATTTCTTTTCACTATTCCAATGAACAGCATTTCTTCTCATTCTTGAAATCTTTGTGTCAAAAAGAACTAAAAAGAGGCTCCAGCGAAGTCGCTCCATGCAACAAAAACGTACGGATCCACTACCGAATTTTTAACTTTCTACCTGATGACGAATCGTTTATTGTATTCTGCACTGCATTTGATGCATTTGTGTGAGGATGGAACTAGCTTCCGGCTGTGCGCTCGCATACAAATTGGCTAGTGGAGGTAATCAATCGATCCACAGTGTGATGATGGGGCGCTTACAGTCCCTTGTTAAAGTACACAAGCTCTGGTACGCGCTCGTTCTTCTTGCACATCTCCTCGTAGAACTCTGGCTCGACCAGCTTCATCACGCTCGTGCTCAGCTCTGCCTTCTGCGGGAACAGCGCACAGGCCGTCGGTACCATTACCGTTAGGCTGGAAAGCATTAGCAATAGACAGAGACATTGTGAGTAAAGCTGCATTATGCCTCGCCGGGAGGACCTCTTTCTGATACTTACAAACAACCGACAACCAAAACCTGGAATGGTGCGTGAAGAATCGCGATACGGCGGAAGGACTGATATTGCTCCAATCGTTCCATGATGACAGGCAGGATCAGCATTCCCGGTGCACACATAGCAATGCGGGAAGTTACCACCTGAGGAATAAATTCCCAAAAAAGGAGCAGGAAAACTGTGATAAGCAAAGAAGGGTTCGTCTCCTCGCCCACGCCCCAACTCACCTGGGCAATTCCTTTCGCCGCAGCCAACCGGCTCGAACCGACCACATTGCCATTCTCATCCTCAATGCCGATGCCGTGTATCAGCTCGTTCTGGCGCATCAGCGGTATGTTGATGCAGTTGGCCGCCGCCACCGCCACAAACGGAACGTATCGCTGGAACAATGGTGTGGCCCGCTTCTGCAGGTACGCCTTGTAGCCGACCGCAGCCACCAGGGCGGACGTCGTGGCCGACACGTAAGCCACCCCTAGCTGGGTGGTCGAGAGGGACGAGTTTGCGTTACGGTTCGTGTAGTTGACGAGCGCATTAAACGATTGGTTCACCCACTGCCAAAATACCACTCCGGTCGTTGTTCTGCAAACCAAAAATTGGAATTCCATTAAAAAAGTGCTTCAAAATGGCAGTCACAGGCAGTCTTACTTGTACCACTGTAGCATGGCCCCGGTAATGGCCATACCGCCCGGCATCTGAAAGCTCATCCGCCCGAACACATTCTGCTTCTCGCCACTGTCCGGATGGAAGGCGCTTTCGTACAGCTTCTTCGCATAATGTATCTGATCGATCGTTGTATTTTGAGGTATAGTGCCAGCCCTGCAATTGGAAAAGTCCAACAATGACAATGTGTGAGAGAAAACAATCATGTCAGATGCAGCAGCAGCAGCGCCTACTTCACACTTTGGTACAGCTCTTTGGCGCGATCAAGCTCCTCATCGGTGGCGAAGCATGTGCGCGGGTCAGTTATCCAGAAGTAGTGCTTCAGACGGCCGGTAAAAGTGCTCAGATCCCACAGCGGCTGCACGATATCGATGTTGGACATGGCTGGGAAGGAAGAAACCGTTCGCGATCAGTTGCGATGATTAACCGCCAGAGGTAAAACCAAGGAATTAGCCAACTGCAACAATGTTGTTTGGCCTAGGGTGCAACAAAGTGATCGTTCTTTTCGCGTTCCCACACAATGTAGGAGAGAGTTACATAATCTAAACTAGCGAATCTATCTCACTCTCTCCAACATTCAGGACATTATTTACAGGTGTCCTTTTTATTGGGTGGTTGATTATGAAACCATTTTTCTCCATGCGTTGGAGAAAACTGCGATTGTTTCTATTTTCGTACGAACTCGAAGCTGAAAGTCGTTTGAAACTGGGTCATACGAGATATTTCCAACCTGAACTCATCTTTGACCCCAAATTAGCACTTCCTGCATAATCGCGACGGCCTGGTCGCTAACTGGCATGTACCAACTAGGACTCGTAGGCCTGGGCGATTAGCTGCTCTGTCCTTGCTAGAGCCAATCATTTTCGTTGCCAGGAAACGAACAAAACACAACTTTTTGCGGTGCCATTAGCAGTTTATTCCCTCGAGAAAATGGACAGTAACGGAAGTTTGATATATTTAAACAGAAGCTTTGTTTTTCCTTAAATTTGCTCCACAAACACGTTCAGTCCCTGGGGCTTTTATGTGTAAAACCGCAAAAAAACACATCTTTTCCGCTTATTTTCTATTGTTCTCACTGGACGAACAACGTAACACGCTTCGAAGGTTTGCCCGGCACCGTTCGTGGACAGGTATTTGCACTATTTCATATAACTTTACCGATTTTAATGAGACGTTCACGAATTTGCGCTCCGCCCCAATGCACCTCAGCAATAGAGACACACACACGCACACGAACTGGCGGCGGTGTTTGTCAGTGCCAGCCGGTGCATCCAGTGGAAAATTTTGCTTGGATGCATTTCCCAGGTTTATATATGTAGGGTCTGGGAGGTGTGCACCAGTTGACAGTTGCTCTCTTGTCTTTGTTTACAAAACGCATCAGCTGTTCCAGAGGGAGCAACCAAAGAAGAGCCATTTTGCACACAATTTATGCAATTTAATTTGTGTGAGCGTATGGAAATTATGAAAAAAGTAGATTTCCCCCCATAATATTGAAAGTTGACATCGTTTTTCAAATAGCCTTGCTAACAACGGAAATTAACAAAAATACTTTAAAAATAAAATCATGCAAACCATGTGAATTGTTTCTTAATATTCTCCAGGAAAATGTTCATCATTTCGTAAAACTGCATTTTGTAAAAATAAAATCAACCCACTTTCCACCAAGGTGTGTGCAGGAAACGATGGGCCGCTGCCACCGTGCGCTTGGTTGACAGCTCCGCGAAGCTTTGACAGAGCCGGGAGACAGCTGTCAGCGTATTTTTAGCCAGCGGCCCCGTCCACAGCAGCGCTTCGGGGATATATAGGTCCGAGCTTTTCGCATGATCGCTTCACTTCTCGCATTTTTCTCGCTGTTCTCATCCGCGATGGCCGCCAACAAGGAACGTACCTTCATCATGATCAAGCCCGACGGAGTCCAGCGTGGACTCGTCGGCCAGATCATGCAGCGCTTCGAGGCCAAGGGCTTCAAGCTGGTCGCGATGAAGTTCATGTGGGTAAGTAAAAAGTGCTGCTGCAAAACTCCCGAAACCCCCCGGGCTTGGTCGCTACGGTCCGGCTCCACGTAACCACATAACCTAGAAAAATGTGTCGCCGTCGCCTGTTTGAAGTGGAAGAAAAACGTGCTCTTTGACCTCTGTAACTAATGGAAAATCGATCAATTGTTCCTCTTTCCTCTCTCTCTTTAGCCATCGAAGGAGCTGCTCGAGAAGCACTACGCCGACCTGTCGGCCCGTCCGTTCTTCCCCGGACTGGTCACGTACATGAGCTCCGGCCCGGTCGTGCCGATGGTCTGGGAGGGCCTGAACGCCGTCAAGACCGGCCGCAAGATGCTGGGCGCCACCAACCCGGCCGACTCCGAGCCCGGCACCATCCGTGGCGATCTGTGCGTCCAGGTCGGACGTAACATCATCCACGGCTCGGATGCGGTCGAATCGGCCAACAAGGAGATCGCTCTGTGGTTCAAGGACGAGGAGCTGGTATCCTGGACGCCGGCCACCGAAGGATGGGTGTACGAGTAAAGCGCTTGTTCTCGGTGCAAACACTCACACACACGCGGGCTAACACTGAAACAATCAAGCATTTACACACTCACAGACACACAAACACACACTCTCTAACTCTCTAATCACTGTGTGAAGGAGAAGAAGGAGGAAAAGGAGTATTCCTGTTTTATTTTATACAATTATGTGTATCGTCGTACTCAAGTTTGCTTTTAAAAGTGTGCTTCTGGAACACTGAGAACGCGAAAGGAAGAATAAAAATGCTAGAGAAATGGAAAATGGTGGGTGCACCATTTTTAACCTTGAGAAATGTAGCTAGCGGGGCAGGGGGGAAATGTACTGAGGGGTGTGCGTGTTTTCAAGTGGGGGGTTGAAGTGAAGAGATAACCTTTCTTCCATTGTTGGCCGGAGAAATGCATTGTTTGCCCCGGTGGCAGGGGGTGAAAGTAATTAAGCCGGATGACCACTTTTTTCGCTCTGTTTGCATACGTGGACATCCCGAGAGCTCCCCACCGCTGATAGCATCTGAGCGTGCAACCCGTAATCGAAGTGCGATCAATAGTGCGGACAATCCTCCTGAGCATCATAAAATAAACATTAATTTAAATGGGGGGAAATGAAACGAATTCAACAACAATATAATGCAGCATCATTAGCACCATTAGACGGTGGGGAGTGCTGTTATTATTTACAATAAGGAAATGCTTTTTTTAAGAGCAACATAGCTCGTTCGGGAGACAGTAGCCGAACGATGGTGCAACATGCAATGCATCATTGCTGGCATAAAATCGATACATCTAAAACTGCTCCTGCAAAAGCAATTAAAAGCAGCCAGAGGAAGATCCAACAAAAGCACTGGGGCAGAGTGGTAAGGGGTTAGGATATGTGCTGCCCCCTCTGAGAATAGTGCCGGCTTATGCACCGGTGTATGCAAATAGGTTAATGCAATTGCTATTGCATTACCGTGAATGATCATTTCGACAGACATTGGTCCATTATTGGGATACTGAATGTACAAGGGAATCGATTTTACTGAAACAATTTTTCTAGCTGTTTATCAATAGTGTAAAGAAAAGAAAGCATTTGCCGGTATCTGTGTAAAAAAAAAACATCCGAAGAGGATTTGTGATTTGATCGATTGGCTTTCGTTGCATTCAAAGATGGTAGCATCATGTAAAGGAGTTTTATCGTCTTCTTTTCAAATTTGCGCAATACTGCCATAAGATAAATGTTTAATTGCATCAAAGAGTAAACAAAACATTTTCGGCAATTTTATCCGCAAAAAAAGAAACTCCATTCAATCCATCTTGAAACTACGTGGAACCATTTCAAGCGCTCAACACGCACCGCAACGCCCAACGCGGAGTGGTAAACGGATGCTGTCACTGCTCGTTTGACAGCTACCCCACCCCCGGAGCAGTATCACATCGCTGCAGCCCGTTCAACACAACCCCACCGCGAACAGTGCGAGCTAGCACGAAAAGGCATTTAAACGTCACACAATAGCCGAACGGAACGAACGTACACGCGTATTTCGGTCGCGCTCTCCTCGGGGAAAGAAAAAAAAAGAAAAGCAGCACAACAAGTGCAAGTGGTGTAGTGTAGCTTTCTTCCTCCATTATCAGTGGTAGCAGCAGCAGCAGCAGCCCCCTAACACCTAAGCCAACCAAAACCCACCCCACCAGCCATGTCGGAAGTGAAAACGTACTCGCTGGCGGACGTAAAGTCCCACAACACGAACAAATCGACCTGGATTGTGATTCACAACGACATCTACGATGTGACGGAGTTTTTGAACGAGGTAAATCCCGCCGAGGGGTGATGGGTGCTCCGAAAGGGAGCAGGTCAATAGAAGGAGTCACGGCAGGCCGTGTAGTGCCTTCAACGTGGTCACAGTGGCAAGGTGTGACAGGGAACGTGGAAGTGCCACGAGTAAAGATAGATAATCACCACACCAGAGGCACAACCTCCTTCCGGCCAGTAGAAATGAGCAAGATAATGAACCGTTTCCAGGATGAGATGGGGGAGAGGTGCGACCAAACCATTCGCGGGCCCCCGTTTTAGAGAAGAGAAATCGCGCCCCATTTTCACATTGCATAACTCGACGACAGCTGGATAATCGTTTTAAAACGGCTTTTCCAGCAGCATCATCATCATCACCATCATATGGCCGTGGTCCGTCCGCTGGGAGGTGGGGGACGATTTGCAATGCAAACAACACAGTAGGGCACACACCGAAGCGCGCATATAGTAGGCAAGATCTTGAACTGCCGGACAACGATCGCGCGTAAAAGATACGATGGCAAAGAAGACGGTGTGACAAACACACGGAGACGGAGATTGGGGTTTGGAAGGGGTAGAACTAGGGAGTTGTTTTTTCTGCAGTATCATCTGGAACCGTCGAGCCGCTGCCTGCCAGCAAGCAGTACGATATTTGCAAATCATGCTCGGTGCTGATCAAAGTTCAAGGTTAGAAGGCCCCCCTTCCAACAGAGCAGACGTCGTTGGCCAGCGAGGAGGGTGGTGTCTGTTCGTAACGAACGGTCAAATCGTATGTGTGCATATTTCTGCTGGAACGCTAACGGCTTAATGAATTTGTCTGTATGGAGTCCAAAAATGTAGATTTGTCGATTTTAATCATTCGCGGATCGTGCCAGTCGATCGTCACCGGACACATCAACGTGTACACGCCCAGTACGGGGTTTTCTTTTGAGCGATCTATTGATGTTTAATAGACGAAAGCTGCCAAGTCACCAGCAATAACAGCAGCAGCAGCAGCAGCCACTTTATCAATATTTTTATGTGCATCGCGATAGGAGTAGTAAAGAGACAGCAGCAAACAAGCACACTTGCTGCCGAGGGAAAGTTTATTACAGACCTCGGCTAGTCCATCGTAAAAAACGCTAAGGTTAAAGATGATTAGGCATAGACTAGAAATCTGTCTCGTTTACATTTCCAATAGCATCGCACCACTAGCGTCGTTTTCCATCACAAATGGCTTTGTGCTGTGTGTGTGCGCGCTGTTTTGCACCACACCAAGTAATGGAGAGCTCCCCCAAGCGCGATCGAGCGCGAGCTGCTGAACTGTGTTAACCTTGACGGAGTCATGCAAACATGAACAATTGAACATCACGCATGCCCTGTTCGGTACGCCTCTATTGTTTTGTTTACGCATCTAGAGATCTTTAACGCGGAAAGGAACAGCTGTTGGTTCCAGCTGATGCTTGGGCTGACTGGCTGCTGATAGCTTTAAACATTCATTTCGGATTACATGAGGACATTAATTTCAATGCAGGATATTTTATTTAATCCTTTAAAAAATCACATTGTCACGTACGCAGCCGCAAAAAGCGTGTAGAAAGTTCCATCGTGTACCCTTTTAGACGAATTTAACCTCCGGTGCTGGTGCGCAACGACGTACACACGATAAGATAAAGCAGTATTGTCACGATGAGTTTGCAAAACGAGGCTACGAGTAGGTAGCATACCGGTTGAGACATACACACCATGGAGAGACCAAGATATGCAAGATTATTTGCGCTACAAAGATAATAATTGTGTTTTATTTTTTAAAAAAAAACTCTTAAAAAATTGAAGTCTTTCTCATCGCAACTGTCATTTTAAATTAAATTTTAATCTAATTGCAATTGCGGCTTCTCGTTTTTAGCATCCCGGTGGCGAGGAGGTGCTGCTAGAACAAGCCGGCAGAGAAGCAACGGAAGCGTTTGAGGACGTCGGCCACAGCAGCGATGCCCGGGAGATGATGAAGAAGTTCAAAGTTGGCGAGCTGATCGAAGCGGAACGAAAACAGATCCCGGTGAAGAAGGAACCGGACTGGAAAATGGACCAGCAGGATGATAAGTGAGTAGTGAATGCTTTGTCTTTATCAGAGCTTTATCACCTAATTCACGCTAACTTCTTTCGTTTGTTTTTTAAACCCCTTTTTGCTACAGCCAACTGAAGCAGTGGATAGTGCCACTTATCCTCGGACTGCTCGCCACCATCCTCTATCGGTTCTACTTCACCCAGTAAGTCCCCCCGGGCTGCGCTCGTACACACATGGGGGCCACCGAGCAGCTGCTACACACACACATTTCCAAGTACTGTACTGTTAAGTGGATGAAAGTGTTTGAATGAATGCGAGTGAGGAGTGCATGTAGTAAAGCAAAAAACAGAAATGGCATGTGTGGGAAAACAAACATCGCATCGCACAACGGCCACGGAACAAGGACCCCCACAGGGCCACGGGGTTCGTGTTATAGTATGCAATACAAAGGTGCTGTGTGTGGTTGCGGGAAGGGAGATTAGTTAAAGCAAAAGGGGACAACAAAAGAGGATAGTGGAAATACTAAGGAAATGGCACCCATCCAAGAAGCTCTTATGATAGTTTCAAACACTAGAAAATCGCAACAACTGGAACAATCTAAAGCAAAGCAAAAGCCTTCATACAAAACCAAACGTTTTCCAATGGCGTTTTGGGGTGAACAGGTGCGTACACACACATACAAGCATTAAGGTAGGATTTCAGAGCGCCAGGGAGAAAACCCGTGTGCGCCACACGGTAACAAAAGCTAAACTCTAAAAAGGCCAACCATATTTAGAAGCGTAATTGATTTCTCTATAAACACTATCTATTACTATCTTCGCTATCTACTACTATCTCTCTGTCTGTGAGCCAATTTTGAACGAAAACATACAACAAAAAAACCATCCAGAAACCAATTCTCTCGGCACGGGCGACGAGATGTGCTGATTGTAAATCAGCATATTAGGATCCATATCGAAACACGAGACGAACGCGCCGGCGGAAACGAGGATAGCGAAAAGATTGCGACAAAACGTCTTTAAAAACACGATCGGCAAGATAATATGTACCTCTTTTTTTCTTCTATGAAAAGTAGGATACCAAAGTTTCATCGACTGCCTTACCTTACATACACACAGTTTTTGGGGGGAGGGATGGAAACAAAATGCGGGCCGAAGGGAACGAAAGAAGGATGGCAGTGTGTAAGGGCCCCACATTGGCCTGTGAAATGCATAAAAGATTTTCATTTGTTACTCTTTGTATTGTTAGAGCTCCCCGGGCTCGTGGTTCGTGCGTCACAAGTATGGTCGATTTTTTTTTTGTTGCGTTTCTTTCTCCCAATTTGTAAGAGTGATGCCCCGTTTCTATGCCTTTCTAGGTGCCACGGCACAATTCTAGCACGCGTTAGCGATAGGAGAGAGCGTTTAATTCATCATACATTTCTGAGCGCCTCACTGAGGGAAGGAAGGGACGGCTCTAAAACTGTTTCACGTTAGTTTAAATGTTTTATATTGTGTTAAAAAACGTAGCTTCCGGGGCGTGATAGAAGAGTCACCACACACACAAGCGTTCATGTTTTTTTATTCTTATCTGTATGGGGAAAAGGTGTTTAATTGCTGTGTTTTTTTACCTTTAACAAAGATGCTTTTTTTTTACAAAAAAATCTTTTCTATGTGTCTACCAAAATGGAGCGAAACGTTACGGAATAAAATAACAAAACTTTATATGTAATGTACGTCTCGTGACAGGGTTAAGGACCTATTTCATCCGAAGTTACGATAGCAGCACTCTCTTTCTTTCTTTCCCGAAATTTCTTTCCTCTACCGCGAGACGCACGTTATCGTAAAACCAGATACAAATAACAGTTCAAAAATTATTCTTATTTTATTAAAAGCCGTCTTCCCCCGTAACGTTCAACGTTCTCAATCAACCGCGGCGCCTTGCCGCGCCCATTAATACTCATCATCATCGTAATACTCCTCCCCGGAGGCGACCGTATCGCCCGCCACCTCCTCGTAGTCCCGCTCGAGACACGCCAAGTCCTCGCGTGCCTCCGAAAACTCGCCCTCCTCCATGCCCTCCCCGACGTACCAGTGCACGAACGCGCGCTTCTTGTACATCAGGTCGTACTTCTGGTTCAGCCGGGCCCACGCCTCCGAGATGGCGGTCGAGTTGGAGAGCATGCAGACGGCCCGCTTCGGTTTGGCCAGCTCGCTGCCCGGCAGCACGGACGGGGCCTGCTGGTTGATGCCGATCTTGAACCCGGTCGGGCACCAGTCGACGAAGCTGATGTGGCGCTTCTTCTTGATCGCTGCCACCGCCTCGTTCGTGTCCTTCGGCACGACGTCGCCCCGGAACAGCATGCAGCACGCCATGTACTTGCCGTGCCGCGGGTCACACTTGACCATCGTGTTGTCCGCGGTGAAGCACGCGCTCGCAATCTCCGCCACCGAGCTGCTCTCGTGCGACGCCTTCGAGGCGGACACGAGCGGTGCGTACGACACGAGCGGATAGTGGACGCGCGGGAACGGCACCAGGTTCGTCTGGAACTCGTTCAGGTCCACGTTCATCGTGCCCTTGAAGCGGAGCGAGGCGGTGGCCGACGACACGACCTGCGCCACGAGCGCGTTCAGATCGGTGTAGTGCGGCCGATCGATCTGCAGCGTTTTCGAGCAGATCTCGTACGTCGCCTCGTTGTCCATGATGAAGCAGCAGTCGGACGTGTTCATCGTGCCGTGCGTGCACAGTACCGCGTTGTACGGTTCGACCACGGCGGTCGAGATCTTGGGCGACGGGTAGACGGCGAACTGTAGCTTGCACTTTTTCGCATAGTCCATCACGATCTGGTCGAGCAGCAGCGAGGTAAACCCGGACCCGGTGCCGCCGCCGAACGAGTGGAACAGCAGAAAGCCCTGCAGCCCGTCGCACTGCTCCGACAGCTTGCGGATCGTGTTGCCGACCCGGTCGATGATCTGCTTGCCGACGGTGTAGTGCCCGCGGGCAAAGTTGTTCGCCGCGTCCTCCTTGCCCATGATCATGTACTCGGGATGGTACAGCTGCTTGTACGAGCTGTTCCGGATGTCGTCGATCACCGACTCCTCCAGATCGATAAAGATGCTGCGCGGCACCACCCGGCCGGAGCGTGTGTCTTGAAAGAAGGCGGCCATGTTTTCCTCCACCGCTTGGTTAGGTGCCATCAGCCCGTCCGGCTGTATGCCGTGCTCGGTGGTGAACAGCTGCCAGCAAGCGTTCCCAATCTGGCATCCTGCCTGGCCTACCTGTATCGAAATTACTTCACGCTGAGCGCGAGAACCAACAAACAACCGAAAAAGTAGTTTGATTATTATTTGCACACCCAACCCAAGATTGCACTGAAGGGCGTAACGCACCATTTTTGTTCTCTATTCTACAACGAAAAGACGCTCACACAACGATGGATAAAACGAACGATAAACGATGCGCAAAGGACAATGCCGGACACACGACTGAGCATGAAGGCTGGTGGTGGTAATACATACGATACACACGATCGGCACTGTGGCACATACATTCAAACCACACGGACACGGACACTGTACAAGCACACAATACACTCTCAAACCAAGCAGGATGCACACGAAGATCCTATACCACCGTGGTGCTAGTTAGTGTACTTTGTTAGTATTAGACACTATTGACAGTGAGTACAGCAGGAGTTTCGTAGTGCAATATTGGTCAAAAAATTGGTATTTTATCTTTTGTGCCAATAGCAGTATGAAGTGTTATACAAAACCGTTTGTTCTAACTTTACTTTGCAAATAGAAATTTATGATCCTTAAGGATTGTTAGCTTTCGCATAAACATAAAGTCAATTACTGTAGAGGAAGAAATGACTTATTTTTTAAGGAAAATGTGTTTAAAAAAGAAATACACTTCCACCGCGTAGACGAACGTAAGAACGATACATACCGAGCAATGCAGCAATGAATAAAAGCTATGCAATAAAACGAAAATGTCATGTGAGGATTGGAAAGATGTTGAAAAATAAGGATGGCAATGAAATTCTGTTTTATGAGACGCAACAAATAACATAGCAGGATACCCAGGATACGGAGCGATCGTTTCTACCGTTTAGGCCGAACCTCAGAAGCGTTTAGTACAATGTATTAGTAAATAAATTTGTTAAATTAACACTCTGGGCGCTGGCGTTTTGTATTAGCTTTCTGCGGAGAACACAGTACAAGATAAGAGAGCGATGAGAGCGTTTCATTGGCTTACGATCGTTCACTCTCTTTCTGATCCTCACGTGCGATGCCGCTTCTGCAATATGCGCTCTCTCTTTCTTCCCGCTGCAATACGCTCTGCTGAGAGTTACTGTGAGACAAACAACAGAGAAGGAGAGTGAACAAAGCTGTGATTCTAAAACGAGCCACACAGCGCTCAGAGTTTTAAATAGTGTAAACAATGATGGGGATCAGAAGGAAAAGCTGTCATTGATCGGCATGGGAGGAGACTACTAGAGACCAGAACCATTAGCAGTTGACTGGTAGACACCGAAGCGAACGGACGAAATAAACGAGAATGAACTCTACAAATTGAAGCTTGATCAAATCGATGACATATGCCACCTAGATGGCCTTTTTTTTCTTCTTCTTTGGCTCAACAACCGTTGTCGGTAAAGGCCTGCTGCCTACCATTTGTGGACTTGGCTTTCAGTGACTTATTGATTTCTCCCCATAGCAGGATAGTCAGTCCTATGTATAGCGACACGGTCCATTTGGGGCTTGAACCTATGACGGGTATGTTCTTAAGTCGTACGAGTTGATCCCAATTTTTAACATAGACACTTTGAGACTCTTCTTTTGTCTATCCAGAACTCGTAGGTAGCTACTTCAGGTTCACTAAGAACCTGGAATTTATTGATTGCATATGTAAACCAAGCATTCAGGATCAACCAGGATCAAGCAAGCTGTTTAGATCCTCGGATATAACATTAACGCAACGAGGAACTAAATCGGTTTGAGTAAGCGCTTTAATCTAGAAAGCTGGAAAAATGAGACAATCCCAATAAATACGCAAAGCCACTCACTTCGATCGTTCACTGAACCAGGTTCACTGAATCGCCTAAAATTCAGCTCTAACAACTTGAACAGGTGCCTTCGTAAAACAGTCACACACACCACACACTTCCTCCTGCCTAGGGAACCTTGCGCTTGATACGAACACCGCTGACACCGGGGGATAACCTTCGCGTGGTTCTGTGCCGTTTGCGGATTATCAACATGCTGTTTTTTTGCACTTCCTTCCAGCAGTAATACACCACAATCAGAGCAGCGCGCACATTGCGCATCCTCCGAACGCCCGCGTCGTGTTGTGGCGGCAAGGCATATTGTTATCAAAGGGTCCACAATTCCTCTCCCGCGTATTGGCAATATCAGCGTGGCAGCGTTGCGTTATGGTTTTAAGTCTTCCGTGCCGATCAGTGTTTGGTTGCGTCTGGAACGGGCCGGTCGCAACGAAGAATTGTGTGGCACACAACATTGAGATTAATTAAATCATAATCAAGCGTAAAAGAGTAATAGAGTTGAAAGTTCAGCAAAAACATTTGGTTTGGTGAAGTTCAAATTGTGAAGCAAGCGTGAAAATGTTACGACTGAGAGCGAACGCGGTGGCAAAGTTTAAAAGTCACATTGCGGGTGGCGAGCAACGTGCCATCACTGCAGCGACCTCTGCACGCAAATATTCCACTGAAAGCCCACTGCCCGAAAGTGCCGATGTAGTGATCATAGGTTAGTAGTAGCAGGTTTCAAAGACCCTTTTGTGTATTATAAGGACAAGATCTTCCAAAATCTTCGCATTCAAATCTTTGGAAATTAAAGAACGCTGCTATTACTCAAAAACTTCTGCTCGATTGAGATTAGGATGCTTTGTTGGTTTTTATTGCCACTCTGATTCTGATAATCGCCTCAAAAGCAACGGGAATTTACGTGATCAACACGCAAAAAACACATAAACGGAAAATAAACCTGCAAAACGCTAGCTCGAAGAAAAACAAAACCGGCTTGCCGGTGTCCAATCTCTGGTGAAACAATCAGCGACCCCATAGACGGCAGCGTCGCCATCGTGCGCAAGACGCTGCCCACGATAACCACTGTGACCTTCCGTCCAGAAGCCATCAATCGCTCGACGATCGCTGATCCAGTGCGATTTTCGATTGACGTTGCGTCGATCGGTGGACTGAATGGCAAAAGTAGCAGGAGGCAGGTTCTGTTTTGTTGAACTACATTCACAGTACAAATAGGTGCAATGAACACAACACAAGCACTGTAAAGAACAAACCTCAGCAGGCGGTTAAAGTTCAAACTCCCTTATCAATCCGGTACGATCGTTCGGGATGCGTCTGTTTTCAGGGTTTTTCTTTTTAATTTACAATAATTCCATTACACAGCAGCTGGTGTTGTGGCCGCTAACGCGATCGTAGTAGCCTTCGTTCGGGGTATAATTGTCAAATTGAACTCTCGCCCAAGGTGTATGGATATTAGGAGGTGAAGTGCTTCAGAGCAAATTGACATTTCACGACTTGACATAACAATACTGGGGGCTCCGGTATTAAAATCGGGGAGGGCTGGAGGGGGGTATAGAAAATTGTATGCGATTTGACATAACAATACTCAATGATGGCGCCCAGAAAACGCGCTAACAATTCACCTCCTTAATAAACACACCTTGCTCTCGCCGTTTACTAGCTCTTTCGCTTTGTTTATTTCCCACCAGGTGGCGGTTCGGCCGGTTGCAACACACTGTACCAGCTGGCAAAGCGTGGCGTCCGAGCGGTGCTGCTCGAAAAGTCCAAACTAACGGCCGGTACGACCTGGCACACGGCCGGCTTAGTATGGCGCCTACGACCGAACGATGTCGAAATTCGGCTGCTAGCGGCAACGCGCGATCTGCTCATGAGCCTCGAGGAGGAAACGGGCCATAATTCGGGCTGGATTAACAACGGCGGGCTGTTCATTTCGCACTCCCCCGAGCGGTTGGATGAGTACAGCCGGTTGGCTACGCTCGGCAAATGCTTTGGCATCGAGTCACACATCGTCGGGCCGGAACAGGCCCAGAAGCTGTTCCCACCGCTAGACCCGACCTCCTTCACCGGTGCCCTCTACTCGCCCGGTGACGGTGTCGTCGATCCGGCCATGATGTGTACCGCCCTGACGAAGGGTGCCACCGCTAATGGGGGGCTCGTGGTCGAGGACTGTACCGTGTCGCAGATCATTACCGGCGAGAACCTGCTCGGCATGAAGGACGTGCGCGGTGTGCTCACGAACAAGGGTACGATCCGCACGAACACGGTCGTGAACGCGACGGGCGTGTGGGGCCGGGATCTGATCGAACCGCTCGGCGTTTTTCTGCCCCTGATACCGATGAAGCACGCGTACGTCGTGTCGGAAACGATGGACACCATCCATCAGATGCTGCCAAATGTGCGCGATCACGACTTTTCGCTGTACTTCCGCATCCAGGGCAAATCGATCTGCATGGGCGGGTACGAGAACAATCCGATCATGCTGAACCGGGTGCCGGGTGACTTCCACTTTGGGCTGTACGACCTCGACTACTCGGTGTTCGATACGCACATCCAGGGTGCGGTGAAGCTGTGCCCGGCGTTTGGCAGTGCGGGGATCAAGAGCACGATCTGCGGACCGGAATCGTTCACGCCCGACCACAAACCGCTGATGGGACCGGACCCGACGGTCAGTGGGCTGTTTCACAGCGTTGGGTACAACTCGGCCGGCATGATGCTGGGTGGCGGCTGTGCGGAACAGCTGGCACAGTGGATCATACACGATCGGCCCGACCGGCACATGTTTGCGTACGATGTGCGACGTTTCACACCCAAACAGAAGAAGGCACTGAACTGGGCGACGGAGCGAAGCCACGAGGCGTACACGAAGAACTATAGCATCGTTTTCCCGCACGATGAGCCACTGGCCGGGCGAAACTTTACCGTCGATCCATTCCACAAGGTAAGCGAAGGATCATTAGTATGGTGGGAGGTAAAAGGAGGTGGTTTGATCAAACGTTTTTCTCTTTGTTTTGACTTCCAGCAAATGATACAATATGGCGCAGTTATGGAGGAAAGACATGGCTGGGAACGGCCGGGATACTTCCTACCGGATGAGACGGTTGTGGTGCAACCGTACGATTGGTATGGCTACTACGATCATCCCAAGAACGCCAACACACACTACGAGGAAGCACTGAAGGGAGACTACACGTTTGGATTTTCGGAGCATCACGACTTGGTATGATTTCTTCGCAGGGAACTAGTGGTGGGACCTCGGAATCGAAACCTCCCGATTATGTTTTGGGATTTGGATCAATTAAGAATCTGATGGCGATTTCGAAATCGGCTCTAGAAACGGACTTGGTTTCGAAATAGGAATCGGAATCGGTACCATAATTGACTTCGGATCTGGAATAGTAATCGGCTCCAGAATCAGAATTGAACCCGGAACTGATTTCGGAACTGGCTTAGGAAATGGAACCAACTAAGAAATTAGAATCAGCTCCAGGATAGGAATCACAATTTTTTGGAGCTGGTTATAAACCTTCCTACCTTTCTTGCAGATCGGCGAGGAAGCACTCACCTGCCGCCATGATGCTGCACTGTTCAATTTGAGCTACTTCTGCAAACTCTTCCTTACCGGCAGCCAGGCAAAGGAGGCCGCCGAATGGATCTTCACCGCCAACTTGGATAAACCGATCAACAAGTAAGTATTGAAGGTATTTTACACGAGATAGAGGCTTCATTTTGAGCTCTTCTTTTGCACAGGACCATTTACACTTGCGCTCTAAACAAACGGGGTGGCGTGGAAGGAGATGTCACGGTTAGCATCGTAGAGTCGGGACTGGGTGGACTGCATGATCCGATCTTCAAGGTAAGTGTCATGAGCCTTATAATGGTGTACTCGGCAAGTGACTCTTTTGCTTCCATCTCCAAAACAGGGTCGTGGGTACTACATCGTTGCGGGAGGTGCCTCCGCTTACCACACCAAATGTCACATCCTGGCCGCCATTCAGGAGAAAGCGTTCCGGGCAGTGGTGAGCGATCACACGGAGGAGCTGGGCGTACTATCACTGCAGGGACCGAAAAGCCGCGAAATTCTGCAGAAGATCACCGACTTTGATCTATCGAACGAGAAGCTGTTGCCGATGAACTCTACCGCCATACTGACGATTAAGATCAATCCGCACTACAGCTGCCATGTGCGTGTGTTGCGCGTCAGCTTCGTCGGCGAGCTGGGCTACGAGCTGCACATACCCGAGGAAAGCTGTAACGATGTGTACAATGCGCTGATGAAGGCTGGATATAAGGAGAGTCTGCGAAACGCGGGCTACCGGGCACTGTACTCGCTCAGCAGCGAGAAGGGCTACCATCTGTGGGGATCGGATCTCCGGTCGGACGACACGCCGATCGAGGCCAACCTGGGCTTTGTGTGCCGAAAGGAGGGCGAGTATCAGGGCAAGGAAATTGTGGATCGACAGCGCGAAAATGGCGTCAGTCGGCGGTTGGCATTCTTTACGCTGCGGGAACAGGTAAGACCTTTGTAGGGTGCGTCTTTTTCTGTAAATTATCATGTTTCTGACCCCCTCTCAGGTACCAATCTGGGGATTGGAAGCGGTCTATCGGGACGGAGAGATTGTGGGACATCTGCGGCGCGGAGAGTATGGTTACACGCTCCAGAAACCGATCGGCCAGGCGTACGTGCAGCGCGCAGACAGTAGCCCAATCACGAACCAGTTCCTGCAGTCGGGCCACTACCAGATCGAGGTGATGGGCAAGCTGTACGATGCCGATTGCCATTTGAGAAGTCCGTTTGATCCGAAAGGTGAACGGATGCTGGGAATATACAAATAAATCTTTTTAACCGCTAGAGCTTAGTAACTGACATCGTGTTTAAACCGACCGAATGACACGCCAAGATGACATATCCCGGGGGGGGGGGGGGGGGGGGGGCAAATGTTGCGACCTCGGGTGTGAGCGTTTTTCGGAAGGATTTCGAAAGGATTTATAGAGGTCCAGCGGTACACGACGGTTTGCATAATTTATGGTCACCGTTTTCACCCCACTTGAACGCGTGAAACGATCAACCACAAGGCGGGGGCGCGAGAGTTCCACACGTATTGTGGGAATGTTATCCGATCTCCGACTTTCTTCCGTTCGCGTTCGCGCACTTGCCCACAGTGCATGGTGAAAGGACGGTTCAGTAGAAGTAATGAGTAACAGGATCCTCGTAGAGGGGTGAAAGACAAGGACGAAAAAGGACGAATCGACGAATCAGCGGAGCAAATGGACTGTCAATAGAGGTGATGGGCCGTATGCTGCGGTAAAAAGGCACGGAGTCAAGGGTGAGCGTTTTCCGACCATTCCGACCCCGCGTGGGATGGGTAATAAATTGTTCGTAATTTGTCATAAAATTTTACAGCTCGTTTCCCAGAGACAACTCGACACGCGACACGACACGATGCGGACAGAGTTTTGTGTGGCGTGTTGCGTACTGCTGCACGCTGTCTCTCATCATGCTTTCTTTCTAAGGGGAATTTTTGGTTGTTTAATTTTAATTGTTTTTGCAAAAAAAAACTTTTAATTTTAGGTTTTTTTAAAACAAAATTTACCAAAATTTGTCAAAAGTTTTTGGATATTTAGGCTATTTGACTCGATCGTTGGATTTATTCAATTGTCATGAAACATAACAAAATAAAATATAACTACAATACATCAACTACATCGTTATTTGTAATAAAATCAGCAAATCATTAATTTTACTACCCTTCCTTCTATGCAGCATACTGTGTTTGCATAACGGACGATCATCGCGCAGCATAAGTTTGTGCCAGGGAAATGAGTGGGCGTGGCTATGCCATCCTTTTGGGAAAATCTATGGTTTGCAATGAGGATCGTCGATCGACTTTCGGTTTTGGTGGAAGTCTAGCTCTAGCTCATTTGAAACGAAACTATTCCCCCTGACGGATGTAACGATCACTTAATCCTTTGCGCTGCAAAAGATTTGTGACAGCAATCGCAAATAGATACTTGGTTGAAATTAATGGTGAATTAATTAATCTCATTATTGAAAGTGAAGATTTTGAATTGAAGGGTAGTTTAAAAAAATCGCCAAGCACATCGAAATTGATTCGAAAGATGATATTTAGAAATATCGTACAGTGAACAGCAATAAACCATACAAAATAATGCAAACAGAAACATAAAGTGATCGTGATTAAAAGTGTATGTGTTTCTAAAACTGTGTAGTTTGGTCACAAAAATATCTACTTTATATGAAAGTGCAATAGATTGGTTAAAAGGAAGAATTGTGATACAGCTATGCCAAAACGGAAAAAGGCTCCATCGCCCAAGTTTGATCTGCTCGAGGACGGGTTTGATGATGACTTCAGTTCAAATGGTAATTTATCTGCTTTCAGCTCCAGTGTCCATTATTAAGTGCACAGTTCTGTTGTATATAGTGTGGTTGTTTAAATTCTAACTAACACATATATTTCAATTCTCACGTTCTTGACGGCTATTCAATCATGTTCAATTGCCAATGTTCTATACTAAAGTACTCTTAGTGTGTCTTATATGATAAAACAATGGCCAATGATGAAACAATAAATCGCAGAAGAAATGCTTCAATTTCTAGTGTGTTCTAGTTAGATGATCTTCTACACAATCAATGCACATATACAGATAACCATTCTCGAAAATTTCGAGAAAATAACTGCGAATCAGTTTGAATTTCAATAACTTACGATGAACCATACTATGTGCGCTCATTTTCTTACTTTACTATGTACATACGATCCCATTTTGCATCAAAATAGCTAAGATACATAATCGTGCTGAGTTAAGTCCCTTTAACCATCAAAAGTCTTCTATACATGTCACTGTATATCATTAGAAATACAAGTTTAGATGGCTGTAATTCACCTCGTATCAAATAATTATCCCATACAGTATACAGGTATACATCAACTTCAGCATAAATATAGCAAACAATTATTTGATGATCGCATATGAAAGCGCAGAGCGCACGCGATCCGTCAGACACATTAAAGAAGGATCATTTCATTTTACATAAATTATTGTAATTTTGTCTCGTTTAAAACAGCTCAAATCTGTACTTTTAAAGGTGAAGTGTCTATAAGGTGTAGGATGATAAAGGGACTTACGGATTACAATGATCCTGAGTAAACTAAATAAACGTTTTGCTATGGAGCATCCAAGATATCAAGTGTTGAAATATGGCTTCGTTTGATCGCCAAATAAAATCATTCTGTGGATTTCCATTAGAAAATTCTCCTTAAAGGATTTACGTATTCATTTTGCATATGAAATTCAGATAAATTCGACTTAGAGAATCTTCAAAAGGCAAGAGTCCGAATATTACAGAGAGTTATCTGTATTATGTGTTTGAAATCATGAATTATAAGTAGAAATAGAATCTTCCCTGACCATTTTGTTGCTATGGCAACTAGTGCCGTACATCCCAGCTTACCAAAACCCGGACACAACTGATCAGTGTGTGCTGCATTGCTGACTTCGCTATAGTCGAATCAACCACTAAACAAATATGAAATAATCCACCCGGTGCGTGTGTGTGTGTGTGATAAAAAATTCCATTGGTCATCTACAAAGAAATGTTTTCCCCTTGTCGTTCTCGTTTCCGCTGGCGCGCATCGCCCCCTCAACCCACCTCCCCCTCAACGGGTGCGCAGACGACAAACCGGGCACGCCGATCCAACGAAACGCAGCAAACGCACGTGAGCGGGCCCGCATGCGCGTACTGTCGAAAGCGTTCTTCAACCTGAAGCGCAACATCCCGTGGGTACCGGCGGACACCAAGCTCTCCAAGCTGGACACGCTCCGGCTGGCCAAGAACTACATCACCTACCTGGCCGCCACACTGGACGGCCAGTCGGTGGAGGATTTCTCTACCAACCTGGCCCAACCGCCCAAAACGGTAAGTACGTGTACGCTACTACTGCTACTACTACTACTAGCGTCACCGGCACAGCTCCTCACACAGCCGGGGTAAATTTAGCAATGAGACGTAGGCTTGCTTGAGAAAATTGACGAGAAAGGGGAGGACTGAGAACGCGAGAACATACCACACAAAGGCGCGCATCACTGCAGTACCAGGTGGATCATATCAACCGATCTGGGCGAAGGGGCCGGGTTTACTTGCTTCCTGATAGGTAAATGTGGTACGAGGCGTCGCGTATTTTCTTTACACACTTTCCACCCTCTCCCTGTCCGTGCTTTCCCCTGTCCAGGGAAAACGATCGTGAGTGCTATAACTTTTCATCTCGGAAATGTGATGTTTACAAGTCATTAGAGATGAACAAATAGGCGCGTCGGGGGCGATGGGCGGGCGTTTTTATGGCTTATTGCCCCCATTTAGTACGTCTAACGGCGAGGAAATGACTCATTAGTGAAGTGCAGCATACGATTCAGCGTTTGAGGGAGAAGATCAGGGGAAAAGCCACTGTTCAATAATTGCCTCTTTTCGTCGCCAGGCAAGGTACAAAAAGGAAATGTGTGAGAAATAAAGATCAATCTCGGGGAGCAATGTGCAACAACAAAAAATTGTTGGAAAATAGGAAAAAATCTCATCTCAACATATGACAGGATATGACGCGGCCGGAGAAAAGATGACGAGCAGCTAGCTCTCAAGCTCTAACGGCCCGAGGAGCATGGAAATGTGATGCTTTGACGCATGCTTTTTTTATGACGAACGCCGGCTGGCGGTAACGATATAGAGCGAACCGTTTCCTCGCTTGAATGGTTTTCCTTCAGTTCCATTTTCACGATAAAACACATCAACCACCAATCCTTTTCCAACCCTTGTGCCATCATGGGGTTGTACCCGGCGGACCGCACAGGCGATTAATTGTTTAACAAACGGGACGCTTGTTTACGGGATCGCTGAAAAGCGATATCCAAACAAACACTTTGTGCGCCCGAAGCGTGTAAACATGCGTGTACTTGGGCGAGGGCCATCTCTGGTGACGATACAGCCTGGATAGTTGGCGTGTGGCATTTTCCCTTGCGGACAATGGGCATTGATGGGAAGCATGCTGATTGTTTATGCGATCGTTTATGTTAAGGATGTGGAATAATTGTTAACGCACAAAAACTCAACTCATCACCCACGAAGATTTGTTAGAATAAATCAAAGGAACGTGAATGCAATTCCTTTGCTGTAGAGTTTATAGTTTATGGTGCTTTGAAGTACCACAAAAAAGACACCAACGTTTACACAAAGTAGGGAATCTTCATTTGTAATTGGTTTCAGAGGTTGAAGATCCTGATGCAACAAACATACCCCAGCCGATCGATCGATAAAGGTTTTGTTATTTAAAAATTCTCATCTGCACATTTGTTTCCGGTGTTTGGGCATTGGACATCAACATCCGCTGTTTATGGTGGAAAGACATTTTGTTGCTTTCGCAATCATCTTGCCGAGAGTATGCACTTGAAGAAAATATCGCATTACCTAGCGCAGATCCTAGCGCATATGACGATCAGTCGCCCCCGCCTCTCTTCAAAAGCGGGATGTCCTCAATCGCTTTTCGCTTCACATTTCCCACAGTATATTTCCTCATCTAATGCTACCATTTCATTCGTCCCACTCCTCCCCCCCCCCCCACAACAGGCATGGCCTTTCATCTTCCAGCAAGTTCAGCCACACGAGACAAGCAAATCGAGCAAGCACGGAACGCAGTCAACGACGGCTGCCGCGTTCACAGCTACGCCACCGAATGTCGGTCAATCCACATGTGCCACCATGGCGGCTGATCGGCAGCCGGGCAAGTGGGTCGACTACCATCATCCCAAAGATGTCACCTCCGGTGGTGTCGCTGTGTCGGAGGGTATCAAATCTCAAACCATCGCACCGTCGCCGCTAAGCGTTGCCGCTTCGTTGGGTGGATTCTCGGAAAATCGCATCAGTTCTACCGTTCCCGGTCTGGGGGATGGCGTTGTTGGGGTTACCGATTACGGGGGATTTGGAGAAGCGATGGGGATGGTGGGAAATTCGGCCACCCTTCACCATCAACCCCAGCAGGAGCCTCACCATAACCATCGACAGCAGCAGCAGCAGCAGCATTCGGTTGGGCAGCAGGAGCATCACCACCAGCTACATCACCATGGGCACCAGCAGTATCAAACGGCCGGTGGGAGTGGTTGCCACGTTGGGGGAAGCGTTGGAATGTCCGGAGCGTACCAGCACCGGCAGCATATGGCTTCGATTGGCAGTGATTGACACGGGGACGGGTTATGGGACGCACCCTAACTGTACTTATAGTATTTATAAAATCGACAACTTTAAAGCAAATTCGGACTAATCGTGCTGTTACATACCAAAGTATTAAAATGGATCGTATTACACCAAAAATTATAAACATACAGACACTTTTGCGAAATAAATTGCACATTGAGTGCCAAGTGCGGTACCCGAAACGCGTTCATATTTTCCTTTCATTTGCATACATCAATCGGGACCGGGACAGGTTAGTAATTCGTTCTATCAGCGATACATTCATAACAATAAAAGGGAGCAGTTTCATGAGCGAGATGGGTCCGGGATCAGATCCAGTAATGGTTTGGATACGGTATCAGTTCCAGTACTTATATGGATTCAGTAAATGATTCGGTACCTGAGCCTGAGAATAGGATTTAAATCTGTTCCACGACAGTTATAGGTCCAAAAACAGTTCTAAAACTGATATGAGTTTAGAACTAGTCGAGGGCCCTTGTAGGTTCGATGTATGTTCCAGGACCGGTATGGATTCAGGTTTAGTTTTAGGGTAGGTTTGAAACAGAACCAATTCTAAAACTGGTATGAGTTGGGGACCAATTCCAGGACCCTTATAGATTCGGTGTCATTTTCAGGACTGGTATGAATGTCAGATCTATTACAGGAACAGTATGGATTCAGGTACAGTTTTAGTGCAGGTTCGAGACAGGATCAATTCTAAAACTGGTATGAGTTGGGGACCAGTTTCAGGACCCTTAAGGGAGACCTATTCTAGGCACGGTATAGGTTCAAGATCAGTTTTGGGACACGACAGGTTCCAGAATTCAGAGTTCGATATCAGCTCTTGAACCGATTTGGGTTGGGGGTCAGTTCCAGGATTGATATAGATATAAGATCTAATAAAGGAACGGTATGGGTTCATGATCAGTTCTATGGAAGGTTTGGGAAAGGACTAGTTCCATCAATGATATGGGTTCGGTATTAGTTCTAGGACCGATTTGGGATCGGGATCAGTTTCTGGACCAATGCGGGTTATGGTTTTGTTTCACGACCGATATGGGTGTAGGTTCAATTCCCGTTGCACTATGGACTTAGGACCAGTCCCAGAACCGGTAAGGAGGACTCAGTATCACTTCCGACAATGGTTTAGCCATAGAAGAATTCATATTCAAACATCGCCATCGATTGACTGATTTCATTTTCATGGCATGACCATTCACATAAAACCATACACTATTTTTTAAAATTAAGTAAAAAACAAATAGACAAATACAAAAATCGAAAAATAAACACCAAATATTTCATTCCTGCAACTGCCCTGCTGTTTGCAAAATTCCAGCACACACTGTACGCTAGGATGCAAAAATGGAATCTCCAACCCTGCACTGTCCAGGCTGTCAAATTACCGAAGCTGTCAACGCAAGCACATGGTTGTTGTTTACGTTGCCGGGGCAGTCCACAGCGTTCTCTTCGGGGTTTTGAATTGCAAGTGTGTCGATTTTACGAATAGTAAGCAAAAAAGCAAGTCTACTCACCATGTCGGAAGCCGACGAACAGATGGAGGTGGCCGAGGATCAAAACATCGAGGACGCCGATCTGGAAAATGCAAGCGACGGGGACGACGATGAGGATCTGGAGGAGGAGAAGGAGGAGGGCAAGGCAAAGGTTTACCTACCCGGCGGTAAACTGTCCAACGACGAGGAGCTGGTGTGCGACGAATCCGCCTACATTATGTTGCACCAGGCACATACCGGAGCACCCTGCCTCAGCTTCGACATTGTGAGCGATCCGCTCGGCGATGATCGGGAAACGTTCCCCCTGACGGCGTATGTCGTCGCCGGTACGCAAGCGGCCCGTACGCACGTGAACAGCGTGATCGTAATGAAGATGGCCAATCTGACGCGCACCTCGAAACAGTCGGCCGACGGTGAGTCGGACGATGACGAGGAGGTGAGCGATAGCGAGGACGTGAACGAGGACCAAACGCCCATCCTGACGAGCGTGATGATCAAGCACCCCGGGTGCGTAAACCGGTTGCGTGTGTCCACGTTCGGGAGCTCGCAGTACGTGGCCTCGTGGAGCGAGATGGGCAAGGTGCACATTTACAACATCAACGAACAGCTGGCGGCCATCGACGATAGCAGGGCGCGCAAGACGTACCAGCAGAACAAGACCGGTGACGGGGTGAAGCCGGATTTCACCTTTTCCGGGCACCAGAAGGAAGGTTTCGCGATCGACTGGTGTCCGACGACGCGTGGCATGCTGGCGACGGGCGACTGTCGGCGTGATATTCACATCTGGCGCCCGAACGACAAGGGCGCGTGGAATGTGGACCAGCGGCCGCTCGTGGGACACACGGACTCGGTCGAAGATATACAGTGGAGCCCGAACGAAGCGAATGTGCTCGCCTCCTGCTCGGTGGACAAATCGATCCGCATTTGGGACTGTCGGGCGGCGCCCGCCAAAGCCTGCATGCTGACGGCGGAGAATGCGCACGAAAGCGATGTGAATGTAATTAGCTGGAATCGTAACGAACCGCTCATCGCTAGTGGTATGTGGTTGTGTGTTTTGGGGTTGAGATTTAGGCGGTTTTGGTTTAACGGTTTCTTCCATTTCTTTCCTCTCGCTTTACAAGGTGGCGATGACGGTGTGCTGCAGATATGGGATCTGCGTCAGTTCCAGTCGAAAACACCGGTGGCAACGTTTAAGCACCACACCGACCACATAACGACCGTCGAGTGGCATCCGAAGGAATCGACCATCCTGGCGTCCGGTGGTGACGACGATCAGATTGCCCTGTGGGATCTGTCCGTGGAGAAGGACGATGGGGACGATGCGAATGACGATCCGAACTTGAAGGATCTTCCACCCCAGCTGCTGTTCATCCACCAGGGACAGAGCGAGATCAAGGAGCTGCACTGGCATCCGCAGCTGAAGGGTGTGATACTGTCCACGGCACACAGCGGGTTCAACGTTTTCCGTACGATAAGCGTTTAATGGCAATAGGAATACATTCACAGGAGCACAACGACGGTGAGTGCTGCTTGTAAAACTAAATGTTGGAGGTTCTATTCACTTGTTATCATCCGTAAATTCATCCTTGATTTGATTGTTTGTGGGGATTGGATCGATTTGGCGGATCATTGCCAAGTTCACCAGGTGTCGCATCGTTGGACGGCCATGTGGACAGTTCTGTAAGACAAAACAATTAATCTTTTTTATAAAAGGACCACAGTCACCGAACCCAATCCACCTACCCACGGTTGATCGATTTCTCCCATGTGCCGTATCAGCCGCTCCATCTCCCGCACGGACAGTGCTCGCCCGATCATGACCGACTTGCGGCAGGCCCGGGAAGCAAACATGGCCCGCACACGGGACGGCCGGCAGACCGTGCTCGGGGCGTCCTGCATCATAAAGATCAGCTCGTCGATGTCCTCCTTGCCAAACTCCCAGTTCCGGCTGTACGGTTTCGCCATCAGCCGCACCTTCTTTGTCGTCGGTGCCGCACCGTCCACCTCGAACTTGAACCCGTTCATTTCGAAAACGTCCAAATTGTCGATCAGCACCATCTCGTTGACGGCGGTCAGCTCGAGCGGCTGCGGCACGACCAGCCGCTGGTTCTGCAGCACCGTCGTCCGCTGCAGATCCTCAAAGTTGTACTTCTCGTCCGTTGCGTGCTGATCGACGATGAACAGATCGTCGCCGAGCCGGACGATGATGAACCCGAGATTAAACTGCCCCACGATCTCCATCTTGGCGAAATCGTCCTTCGTTATTTCCGTCTGCAGCTCACTTTCGGCCGCCTTATTGCTGGTCGGGTTGATCTTGCTCTTGAACCGCAACCGTGTCAACGAGTTTTGATCCGCGGTGCGGGCGGATTGTAACGTTTGCTCGCGCTTGATGAGCTGCTCGAGCGAATCCCAGCTTACGGACAGCTGCTGCTGATTGCGGTGCCGCATATCGTCCGCTTGCCCCTCCTCGTCGGACAGCTCGTCGTCGAGCAGGATCGATTGGCTGGTGGAGATGGAGGATGCAATGCTTTTGTCGCTTGGTTCCCGTTTGATTGGGGCTGCGAATTCGGCAAGGGAAAGCAACGTTTCACTGCTAGATTCTGGTATAATTTCCATCCCATCATCGATTGCGCGCGATGCACTGGTTTGTGAGAGCGACGGAGAAGAGGAGTCCGATGCTTCGGTTTTACAGCTCAGAAAGGAAACGAGCTCAGTGACGGATTCTTGAGAGGATGTCCCAGCATTAGCCTTCATCGAAAGTTCGTCCCGCTGTCGCTCTTCTTGGAATGGTGGGTCTTGTTCTTTGCCGTTTATACACCTTATCACTTTAACCGATTCTTGTACAACGTGTTCGTCTCTTTCCTCACTGCTCGGCTCTTTCAGAATGGTCAAATCGTACGGATTTTCTTCATTCTTCGCCTGCTTTGACGAGCGCATCGTCGCATCTTCCTCATCTGTCATGCTATCGTTACAGCTTTTCTGCGAAGCTTTCGTTGTGTTCAGGAAATCAATCATCTTCTGCATTCCGCCACTGCAATTGGAGCTTCTCTTCCGCTTTTGTCCTCCGCCGGTGCCACCGCCAAAGCCACTAGCCATTTTTGGCGGTTGAAACGTAAACAGCAAATCCCCGGCCGTACATTTATCGCTTGAGCTCGAGTTGAGAAAATCTTCCCGCTCCTCACCATTCTCTTCCTCGTCGTCCTTGTCGGAGGGTAGCGAAATGTTAAGCAGCCGGCTTGTATCGCTTAAATTCTGGTTCTGCATCGTAAAGGAAGACGGCACTGTTTGGAACGTTTTCTTGATCGATTTCCTTATCGCCAGCATAAGGATCTTCTCGTTGTTTACCAGTACCTGCCGCTTGTCCGGCGTTAAGTTCACATCCACCTCCGACCGGTCCAGCATGAGATTCAGAAACACAAACGGTTGCTGATGCACGTTGTACCGGTGGTAGGCATCGTTAATAAGCTTGCTAATCTGCTTCGGCTCGCAGGGTCTCGAATTGATGAAGTAAAACTGGCGATCCTTGGTGCTTCTGCCCGACCCGTGCGCGCAGCTCGAGATGTATCCCTCGATCTTGTACCGGGACAGGTTAAAGTTGTCCACCTCCTCCTGTGTCAGTGCCATACTATCGTCAAAGTCACTCGCTTCCAGATCCTGTATCTTTCCGTTGCCGCCGATGCACGGTACGAGCTGCATCAGCTCTGCCGTCTGCTTCGTGCCGAACAGGGCCGTCACGTTGTCGAGCACGCGGGACGAGCCCTGCGTGCTCATGATCACCGACTTGCCCCCTTTGGCGGTGTGATTCGTGCAGATGATGCGCACACCAACCGACACCAGACAGTACGCCTGCAGTATCTGGCACATGCGTTGAAACTCGCGCTTAATGTTGCGCTGGAACTCTTTCTTCCGCACCGGCAGTGTCGCGAACAGGTTCGTCAGGCTGACCGTTGTGCCGACGGGGTGGGCACAGGGTGCTCGCGTTTGGATGCGCCCCTCGTGATTGAGCGTTAGCTTGGTGGCGTGCGGGGCCGTGCTGTGGCGCGTGGTGATAATCATATCGGACAGCGCACACAGCGAGCTGAGCGCTTCCCCTCGAAAGCCGAACGTTTCGATCGATTCCAGATCGGTGAATTCCTTCAGCTTGGAGGTATGGTATTTGGCCGCTTTGGAAAGAAAAATGGGAAGGAAAGGTGGTGCATTAGAAGCCATTACTCAATCGAGCAAGAAATCGGGAAGCTTACTTAGTCCTTCAAAATTCTTCTCCTCAACACCGCTCCCGTTATCGGACACTTCGACCAGCTCGGCGCCACATCCGCGAAGCTTCACCTCGATCAGCGTTGCACCGGCGTCAAGCGAATTTTCCACCAATTCCTTCACAGCTATGGCCAGATTAAGCACCACCTGAGAGTAAACAGGAACATTAGCTTCCGTACCTCAGCAGCGTTTGAACTGAAATGAATGAAACTCGTGCCCCCATACCTGCCCGGAACAGATGCGATGGACCGTCTCCTTGTCGATGGCATTTATTTTGCTCGATTCAGCATTCGTTGCCGGTAGCATGGGCGTTTCCAGCTCTCCAGACATTTTGTGGAAGTAGTAAACACATCAAACACTAAAATACTGCACTATAAAAATAGAAAAGCGTAGTAAAAAAACGCGAGACGAGTACGACAAACTTGCGTGATCCAATTTCTACAAATATGTTGACAAAACAACAGGCCGGTGTATGCGCGCGCGCTTTGTTAAGCACAATTTACACACGCCATTCTGTGCTGTCAAAATTTGAATTTGACACATGGAGCTATTGCACGTCCGTTGCCACGAACATGTGACTGATTCAAACTGCGGCACTGGCAGAAAGAGACCAAATAAAAAAAAAAACAATACATAAAATTCTGACATCAATTGGAATAATCTGTTTAAAGGCAAATAAAATAATAAAACAAGTTACTGAATTTTTCGCATATTTTTTTATTTTTTCTTAATTTCTTCTTCGTTTTTCTATCCGCCTGCACTCCTGCGTATTTTTCTTGTTTCGGAATCTTCTTTCTTACTTCTGTTAATTACTTCATTTTTCTCTTTTTGGGTTTCCACTGCCTGCTGTGTGGGTTCGCTTGCTTGCAGGCTTCTTCTACGTTTTGTTTATCTGCCTGCTGATCGTTTAATATGCGACACACCACCTTTTTACGATACCGTTTGTTTGTTTTGTTTTGTTTTTTCTTTCTTTTGTAGTTTTGCTAGCGATAAATTATATGCAGCTTCACGCGTCTGTTATCGTTTGATTTTCTTCTTGTTTCTTTGTTTATCATTTAAATGGAGTTATATGTTGTAAAGGTGTGATAGTATGGTACGAGTGGGTTTCTTTGTTTGTTAGAAGAAGATGTTTTTTTATGTGAGTTTTGTTTTTGTTCTGCACCTTTTGCCAAGCTTATAATGCTTTTGGGGTTTCCATTTCGCTCTCATTCTCTTTCTGTGAATATTTGTTCTTTTTTTGTATAGTAGAATTCATGTTCGTAAGATTCTTTAGTGGTGTGGTTTTGCTCTATAGTTAAATGTATATTATGTATGTTTGTTTTTCTCTCTTTGCTGTTTTGTTGTTGCATTGCTAGTGATTTGTAGTTGAACGTGAAGTACGCAAGTATTACTTCTGCATTTCTTTCCTGCGATCTTACGCCAGGGATGTGGGTGAGATAGAATAATGCAAACAGAGTTGCAGTTGCACGTTTATGTTTTTTCCTTTCGTTAAGTTTATAGTTAGCCAATGGGGTGGGGCTTCAGGGGTTTTGGTTTTGTGCATACATTTCCGGTTCCCGTTCATCATTCCATCTCAAACAGCCCCAATTGTGTTGCTGTTGCTGCATCCGGTGCATACTTCTGGTTTGCTGTTTGCTTTTAGGTTACAATTTACTGTTACATTATAAGGGAGTTCTGCATTTTGATTCGTTTCGTTTCCGTTTGCTGCACTACGCTGATTGGTTCCAGTTTTAACTAGATTAACTTACGATTTTGTTTATTTTTTTTCTTCTCTTACTTGTGTCACCCTTTTGTCCCTTTAATGTTTCCTTTTTTTTTCTTTTTGCTCTAAAAATTGTTCGTTTGTTTTCTAACGTGTTACACTTACATTCTTGACGCCTCGTTCACCATAACGCTCATGCACCACACTGGCTCACTTTTGTGTTTTGTATAAGCTACATTTTTATTTATCAGATGCTAAATGGGACCTATAGGTGTATGTGTGTGTGTGTGTGTGAGTGTTGTTTTGTCTGACCATGTGGTGTGTGTTGGTGTGTAGCCGTGCTTGTGTGTACGTGTTCGTTTACTGTTGTATTTGGGTAATCGTACCAGTTACATCAACTCCCGGTGTGTTTCGATTTGTCTGTTGTTACTTTAAAATAGTGTAGTATTTTAAGTGTACCATTTTTTTTTTGAAGAATTCCTATGATAAACTATCCTCATCATGCTTGCAGTATGCATAGAATGCTGTTTGTTTTCCGTTTGTCATTGATTTGAATTTGTTTTGTTTCTTTTTTCTTCCTTTTTTAACATATTCGTTTCATTATCATCTCTACAATTTTCGCGTTTGCATTTCATTACATCCCCTATACATTTAACTCACTTGCAAATTTATGTGTGTTTCTTTTAATTTAAATGTGTTTGTGTGTGTGAGTGTGCTTTTTTTTTGTTTCTTTCTTATCTGTTACTGCTACTGTATAAATTACAGAAAATAATAGAAGGAAAAAAAAACATTTCCTCATTTCGTTCCGCAAAAGGAACGATTCTAGCAGAAGAAAGCGCAGGAAAGCAGATATCGAATCAAGTGCAAAATTGTTGAAACAGTATCGTTGCGTTTTACTCTTCTTTTCCTTCACTTTGTTTAGGCAGAATGAGAATAAGGGGTTTTGCTTGCACTAGAAATGACTGCTATGTCCTGGTGGTGGACACCCCATCGTGAAGGTGGAGAGAGTTGAAAATTTGGAAAAGTTCGTTGTACTTGCATCAAAAATACAATCACCCAAGTGTGTGGCGTGAGTGGCTGAGATTTTGGGGGCGGGGAAATATGGGAAGGGAATTAAACAGATACGCTGCACAGACACGTGCTCAAGAGGGCCAACGTGCTATTCGTAAACAAACACTGCTACTACATACACTGACACCGTGATTGCTGAGAACCGGGCGAAAGAGCCATCGTAGTAGGCTGCTAGTGGTGTGGTGGATCGTATCCAGAGGAGGTTCAAGAAGTGGTTCAAAACAATGCGCAATCGTTGATCAGAGTTGCATTGCTGCTCATACGGCTAACGTGCGCAGGGCTGCATTGCACTACTCATCATTGCAGCAGTTTCTGTATGCTGTAGCTGAGCATCTTGACTAGTTCACCTTACGAGATAACGTACACTACTACTACTACAGCTACTAGTACTTTTTTATATATTGTTTTGAGGGAAGTTCTCCTTCCACTTTCTCGTGCTGCATGCACACATGAGGAAACAACACTAAACAAGGGCCACCATTCGTGCGTCGCTAAAACGCACCATCACTACGAAACGGCGTTTACCGGCGTTGAATAACAAACTCGTTGTAACGAAGGTAAAAACTAACCCGAACAGAATGAAACAGCTTCACTTGGCTACTCCATCAAAACAAAACCCCTAACAATCAGTGTATGTGTTACACAAAAACAAACACACACAAAAAAAGGTTAAACAAAAAGCTCTGTTCTCTACAGATTCTGTCTCTTGGTGCTGTTTTTTGCTTTGTTGCATTTTAGCTGTGTTTTAGCTTACTTAGTGGAAAGCAGAAATTACTGCTCCACTGGTTTATTCCGTCATCCCTCTGTCAGCTGTCAGCTACTGTTTCCCTTATCTGTGTGTTTTATTTTGTTGCATTTTTTTCTTCCTTTGATTTAAATATTTTTACAAAACGCTATACCCGCGGGCCGACGCGATTACCTATAGGTTTAACACTGTTTTATTGCATGCTAACACGCTTTCCCCCTGTTTTTAAGCGGTAAAAGAAATATAGTAGAACGAGAAGTAGTCCTGCTGGAAACTATTTCGAACGGGGATTCGTTGAAGACACAACACAAACTCTAGCTCGAAACGAAACAGCACTTAACGTATCACAAATATACACCTTCGTTTGCTCCAGCTTTTTCGAGGGATATGGGGAGGAGGAGGAGGGGGAGTTGGGCGTTGGGCGTCGGGCTAGAGGTAGTATATTCAAACTCAAATTACTTAAAACATACTCTCTCTATCTCTCTCTCTCTCGCTCTGTCTATCACATACAAACATACATACAAACATATGTAGGAAGGATGAACATATCCACGAACCTATCTGAAGATAAGTAAAATAAATAAATAAAGAAGATGTATAAAAAGAAACAGTAATGCTCATCTGTTCCTTTGCACGTGTGCGTGATTTTTGTTTCTCCTTTTTGCATTTCTCCCATTTGGTCATGGTTGTTACCTTGTTACACAGTGTTCCTTTTCTCTGTTCTATTTTGTGTGTTTTAGTACACTGTGTTGTTGTTGTTGCTTTTGTTACTATAACAAAAAGCTCTTTAACGTTATTCATCTCCACTCTTCCACTTCATTGCTATGGTTGTTATTGTTGTAAAAAAGTCCCATTTTCACAATTGGATTCATTTCTTATTTTTCTCTTCTCTTTTTGCGCTTCTTCAGTTATCGTTTGCTGTTGTTTGTGTTCTTGTTTGTTTTTGTTTATTATTGTTTCTGCTTATGTAATTTAATATTTTCTCTTCATAGTTCTATGCTGTTCTTCATTGTTCATTTGTTTATTTGCTGCCTATTTTCAAAACTAAACACAAAAATTTCTCTTATTTCAACTAGCAAACTCAACTGTAAACAATTTCCAAAACTTAATTTCAAAGTATTACACATAAACTGTTTCCATTTCCTTAACTTCTGTTCTGCTCGTTATCAACAGCTCGAACCCTGTTCCTAAACATTGTGTGCCATTGGCCTGGGATGACTGGGGGAGTGTGTTGAATGTGTGGTTTGCTGTTGTAAGTTACTGTAGGGTGTTTGTTATTGATAGGTTTTGCTCTCACATTAATATTAATAATCTCTACTAACGTGTTGTTTTACTATCATTTTCTCGCTGCGCCGCACAATCACACAAACACACACACAGATAACGATTGCGTTTCGTTACTGACTGCTGCTGCTGCTGCTCTTACATACTTCTTAAATGCAGGTAAATTTCGAATACCTACCCCATTTATTGTGTGGTGCGTTGTGCTATACATGTTTGTATACATGTTTGGACTGTTTGGTTAATTATCATATTTGTGTTATTGCATGTTCCATTACCCCCACTGTTACACGTTTCGTTAATGTATCATTTTATTTGTATAGGCTCTGTTTTTTTTTATTTAAACACATTCGCTACATTATACTTTTTTCTTTCATTCTCTTTCATTTAATTTCTTTGTTCTATTGTGTTGCTGTATTGTGATAGTTTGATTTCTTTTCCACCCGATTACGATTTACGCCTATTTGAAAATGAAAAAAACATGTTGTGAACGTTTTTTTGTTTTGTTTTGGGGTGAATGTATTTATGCTTTTTCGTGGGGTTTCTTGTTCACTATTGCTCTTCCGTCATCTGTATCATTCGTTTTGTGGTTTATGGTTGGTTTTGCACGTTTGCACGTTTCGTTCTTCCGTCCGCTGGTTTTATTTTCCTTTTCTTTGTATTGTTTTGCTCCGTGTGCTTATGTTATAATGTTGTTGTTTGTTGTTATTCTTTTTGTTGCTACCTCTTCCATGCTTTGCCACTCTTCCCGCCGTTGTTCCGTTTGCATTTGCTTATGATTGGGTTTTGGTTGTATTTTGTTGTTGTTGTTTTTTTGTTTTATTATTCTTGGTAATGATAATTGCCAACTACTTCGCGCCACTAGACCTCATCTTCCGCTTGTTGTCGATAGAAAAAATAGAAATCTTATAAATACAGACTACAAACTGTTGAACTAACGAACTGCCCCTAGGACAAGGGGCATGTTTCGCGTTTCTCACCACGCTTTGTTTTGTTTGCACCACACCGCCCTTACAACTACAACAGCTCACTACTACTGAATGACTGATTGGTGGTGGAGAAGAAACGATCAGGTTCATTGTGTTGCTCTTTGCATTCTTTCTATTACTTCCGCAGCATCTTGCACGATAACAGTATCTTCTCTTTTTTGCTCTCTAATTTTCCAAAGGATTTTTCTTTTCAGAGCGTCTGACTAAACATTTTGCCTAAAGTTGTGAATTAGCTCGCTTGTTTGGTTCGTTTTACATCTACTATACTCTTGCTTTCCCTTTTCCCTCGTTCTCACGCATGTTTTGTGTATGTGTTTTGCTATGTGTGTGTGGGTGTGTACGTGTGTGGTCACAACAATAAAGCATTCGCAAAACGGATTCACTGTGCTAGGCCCTCGGACATAGAGATTTATAATTACTATCAAATCAAGATGCCTTCTCACACTTGAAATATTTGTGAAGTAACTACTAAAAACCCCACATAATCTACCATTGATTGGCAGGTAACTAAAGCTGCATGGGTGCGTGTGTGGGGATGTTGTTGGAGCTACTGTACATCTTACTAAATAGAATACAATAAACAGCTTTAACGACCAGAATAAACTATCGGCACAGTTTGACTCGAGTCGAGCACGGGTCAACAAGCAAACAGGAATAAATAAACTTTCTGTTTCCCTCGTTCCTTAACTCTCTCTCTCTCTCTCTCTCTCTCTCTCTCTCTCTCTCTCTTAACAAGAGCTTAAATTCGTGTGACTAGCGCAAAGAAAAACTAAACAAAAAAATAACAACGAATGTACTAACGCACTATTAGGGCTAGAGTTTAAAATAAAAACAAAATTCTAACATCTTGCATCGTTGTGATTAGGCGTTTTTGTGTACAAATGTGTATGTGTGTGTGTGTGTGATTCGTTCTGTATCTATAAACACGTTTTCTATATCCTTCTTGTGTTTATGTTTCACTTTCATCTTTCCACCTTCACAATCTCTAGAAAACACAAGCAAACAGGTAGGTAGGAAAAATAAATACTAAACTCTTTATCATTGGTACACGATTGAGATAGCTACCGGGGGTGGGGGGGGGGGGGGGCTTCAGGTGAACCAGGTTGGTGTGTTAAATTTGTGCTATTTTCGTCTTCTCTTACTAATCATTGTCAAACTTTTCCCTCTTCTGCATTCTCTCCCCCTCTCTCTCCCCCCTCTCTGTCACTGTCTCTAGTTTGCTCTCTATATTAAATTGTATTTCTTTAGTTAACGAACAATTATAGTAGCCTAGTGGTCTCAAGGGGACGTTAAAATATGGTTTGTGGGTGTATGAGTGCTTTTTGGTTTTTTACTGTTCACCTGAAATGTGTGCCTGCCTCCTCGTCGCGCCCTTGATTGTTTGTTACACTTCATTACAGATTGTTCCTCTCCTACACACTCAACCACCCACACTAACACACCTTCCCACTCACACACACGCACACACACAAGCGCTGGAGCGCAACGGTATGTATGAATTTATAAGTAGACTTGTGCGAGCGTGTGTCTCAGCGTGTGTGTGTTTTTGTGCGCAATAATACGATTGTTTAGATATTTACGTAAAAAAACCGTGCTTCACTCCACCTCTCTTCCTCGTTGGTTGTGCTCTGCTTCATCTGCTTTGTCGCGACAAGTCCTTCTTTTCCGGATTGCTTTTGCTCCTAGCGGCGGGCCGCTTGCTTCGCCACCTAATGCTTCTTACTAGCTAACGGGCTGTAACGGGGCACCACCGGGTTAACCGGGATGAGGCGCCGGTTCGAAGCATTCGTTTCGTTCTTGCAAATAAATATCATTTTCTTGGGGGGGTTTTCTTGCTGCATCGCCTTCACCAAACGGTGAAGCAAAATGGTGTAAAACGAGTAAAAAACGTAACATTTTAAACTAAAAACATTAAAAAAAAGCTTCCAGTGTCCATTGCGCTTGCTATACGATCAGGCAAGACTCCTTCTGCAGCGGATCAACCATCCATCCTTGTTGGGCTGGGCGTTTGCAGTAGTAGGCTGTGTGCGTTTCTTTCCCGTTGCATCTGTACGCGAACGATCGCTGCGTGAACACATGGTTTGCGCAGGGGGGAAACTAATTACCGCAAAACTAAGCTGGCTCACGCGCACGCGGTGGCTCTAATTGCTGGGACTTTCGGCCGTCGAACCGGACGCCGACACACCGTCTGGAATTTGGGCCAGTGTTTTAAATTGAGGAGAATTTATAAATCTGAAATGCAAAACCAATTGGGTCATTTTAATTGATGTTTATTTCAGGTGCAATTTAATTTCTCTTTAAAAATAATCTAATAAATCCTACCTTGGATACGAATCTCTATGCATAAGTGTATAAATTTGTAGTTGAGCTTCGTCGAAAGTGTGCGGCGTTGGTTCCACCATATTCCTATTAACTATTTCCCTTACACGCGAATCTAACGATACCTGCGGATAAAAGGGGAGTAACGTAAACACAGAAAAACGGGGTAAAATTAAAGCGAAATGTCAAGTAATTATCGTGCTTTCTTCCCCCATCCTACAGCACCGCACGGTTTTGCTTACCTCTTTCGGCGATAAAATCGAGATATAGTCTTCATAAATAAACCTAGCCTTCTCCTCTATCGCTTCCGGGTTCGTCTCCTTCTTCAGCTCTTCGCAGGCCAGCCAGAAGAGTATATTTTCCTCGCTGTACTCGCAGCGCAGAAATTCCCGGAACGCTTTTCGCCCGCTGGGGCTTCGCATTAGTTTGTCGAAGCTTTTGCCCCAGCTGCGTATCTCCTCCAGCGTTGGTCTGGCAACGAAGTGTTTGTTGCGGGTGAGGGAGAGAGAGAGAGAGAGAGAGAGAGAAAGAGATGAAGAAAAACGTGTATGGAAATGAGCGCTTTTCAGCGGTTTGGGTAGGTATGCTTAAGCGGGAGAGTGCAAAGCTGTTCATTTGTTCAATTTTAATTAATAGCTACACATTGACAGCACCACACAGGGGGCAGGCGGCTAAGGGCTGATGGGAGGTGATGGAATTGATAGAAATAATAATAGAATAAACAACGGGCATGGTGAGCGATGTGTAGGAGAAAATAGTTTCCAATATCAAAGGTGTACAGCATTGTAAAAATGTTATACACACATAATTGTTAAAGAGAAAAAATAAAATAAATCGCAAACACAGTGATACAATTTCAAGCAAGAAATAGAGACGTAAAGTTTTCAGTTCAGTTTTTTTTTTATAGCGCAAACAATATACATCAACGGAAGTTCAAATAAATGGGAAGTTGAAATGGCCGAGTTGAGGTATTTAAATATTTGAAAATGAATTCAAAACGTCAAATAATGGCAAACAAAATATATGATCCTCTAAAGTATACTAGACCGAATGGCACATTCAACAAAAATGCAAGCCAAAAAGTAATCTAAATAAACGATACAATTTTTGATGAACGCTAATAAAGCACAAGCTAATTAAAAAGTAAAGTTCAACCTAAAAACAACATCAAATTGAATAACATAAAGAGTGAACAAAAAAAATAGAAGAACAATAAGACAACAAAAGAACAATACAATAAAAGAAGAAGAAATAAATAAAACATAGTTAAACAAAATGACAAAACTTTGAACAAAAAATATAAAAAAATATAATATATTTATATAAATATATAATAATATAAAAAAGGAAAAAAACATATAAATAATGACTTGAAATCAACCACTTGAAACACACACTAAACCACACGAAACAAAAGCACGTAATTGACACGAGATTCATACGGGCGCAAGAGAAACTACTCACTGTTCACCATCGAATAGGGTATCGGAACTAGCTTGGTCTTTTTTCGTAGGCCCATTGTCTTCTGCATTTTTTATAGCCAAACTGAAAGTAGAAAGAAAGAAAAACAGCACGCATGACGAAAATTAGTTTTATGTTTTTTAGATGCTGGATGACAAAAATTAGAACAGTTTTTTCCCCTTACTAATTCTATACAACTACTATGCCGGCAGGTGCACGAGAGCAAGATCGTTGACAGTGATTGATTATTTTCTAATGAGCAACTTTTCAATTTTCCCATTTTCTCCCGACAGTCTCCCTGTTTTTTTTTTGATTGCTAGAGAGCTTAGCTAAATGTACTTTTGTTTATTATCACACATTTGTCTTCCGGGCTTTACTGCTCTGCGTTGACTGCATGAAGTATTCATACTTATGCCGGCCGGTAAAGCCTTGACAATAAATTACGAACACAGTGACAAAATGCTTCCGTTGTGGAGGGATGTTTTGGGGGGTTTTTTTATTTGTGGAAGATAGGATAGGAGAATAACAGCCCACCGGTAGGATAATTTTCCGGCTAGCAAAAGGGCTTGAATTAATCAATGGATGCGATCTCTGTCTGCTCTGTCATCTGCAGCCCCGTTCCCGTTTCTGGTGCATGGAAGGTGTGTACATATATATGTGTGTGTATTTGTGTTTATGGTTTGATCGTTACAGTTCCGGTATATAAAATTTATGAACGAAGCTTCCGAGCATCCCCGAGCAAACAAAATATGGAAATATGTATATATATATCTACCGCACACCTGCCAGAAGAGCAACGCACATGCAAATGAGACTGAGCGAAAGAGAGGACCAACAGACAGCCCCCAGTAGCAGCAGCGAAGAATGGCATGAAGCCAAAGTCATCCTACACGGGGGCTCTGCTGTCCTCGAATATTTATCAATGATTTTCCCCATCTGCACGCTGAGAGCCAACCCCCAGGATCAAGAAGCTGTCGAGACTGTACCCTCGGGTGGTGGAGAATTCGGAGCAGGATGAATAAAGGAAAACAGCAATGGGATGAATGGGCCCCACCGACTGTCTTGCACGTGATCGCGCACAGGAAGGGCACAGGAAGCGGACGCCAGGAATGCAATCTTTTATCCGTTATTTTTTATTCAGCAGCAGCAGCAGCAGAGAATGGAAGATTTGTCACGTAGCGGTTATTATTGAATTTATGCTACCACACTTGCTTTTTGCTAAATTTAACGAAGCCTTGCGTCACCGGGTGACCTTTTTTTTGGTCTGCTGGAGGGGCTGTAGAGAGCGTGAGAGAAAGAGTGTGTATGTGCAGGGAACCATCGGGAGCGGATCGTCTTTTCGTTGGAGCCGCAGGCGGGTTTATCTGGTTTTGAAACGTCGATTGGCTTATGAGGTGTGTGGATAGCAAATACTACCACTGTTGTGTAGCAGGGGTTTCCGCTACCCAACGGACTGTTGCCGATGGAATATATTATTAAATGTCACTGAAAAGGCAGCACAACAATCAGCTATAAGCCTTGTAGAGATATTTTCGGGAAGCACAGTGTAGCCGTTTATGTTTCATAGCAAAGGAAAATCATTTCATATTCATGTAATGAACATATGTTACTAATTAGACTACTTTCAGACAACTCGAAAATGTAAAAAAGGAACACAGAAATCTGGGTTTAGGCAACGAAGATGGAACAATTAGAATTATGCCACAAGAATTAAAGAGGAGGAGGACACTTGGGCAAGATTGCTTGAATGATTATTTGAATTGTTTTTATTTTGTTAAAATAAGTTTCTCGGAATCTTATCGCAAACAAAACGTTCAAATCGAAATAAATAATTCAATCCCCACTCCGCACATATTCAATCGACATTTAGCTAAGCATAAAATCAACACCAATTAAGATAACACTCCACCTGAGAGCGCGCCTGGTGCCTCAAAAGCAACAATCTTCTCCTCTACTTCAAACCGCCATTAGGCATTTAACGGCCACAATCGCTCGCTCTGCTTCTCTCATTTTCCCGTTGTTTTCCACTTCGCTCTTACCCCTTTCGAATTTTTCCAATCGCCTGGCGCCATTTTTCGGCCATACCGGAGTGGATGGATTACCGTTTACGATGACACAGCCACACACACACCTGTGAACACTGCAAGATGCCCGCCAGAGTCAACCCACTGGCACAGAGCGCACAAAATGGCCAACGGTTTGAGTTAATGTGACAGTGCAAACACTTGACCCGGTCGGTTTGGAGGTGGAGCGCCTTTGGTTGAAGCGTTGTCACACTTTGCAGGGCCCACCGGTTTGCAGGGGGAAGGCTAGCGATGCTAGCGAAGCTCAGCTCTTCCCAGCTTGCCCGCCAGGATAGTGGCACACCTTCATCAACGTACACACACACACACACGCTCGTACACACTGTTACCCGAGTCTATTGTTTCGACATGTTTGCGCAGCACTTAAGGTTTTGTCTTTCCACCCACTTTCCGAGAAGGTTGGCGCGCGAGCGGAAGCGTTGCTTCACGTGCGACATCCAAAACAGGGGGGTAAGTACTTGGGGGGGGGGGGGGGGGGGGATGGTACACACAGGCGAACACACACACACACACACACACGCGCCGTTACGTGGACGGTACGCGGAAATCTTAATCGCACACGAGGGGAAACTTTTTGACGTTGTTTTGGTTGGTTGATTTAAATTTCACTGCACTGCTGGAAGGGATTAAGATAGTCGTGGTAGTAGTGGGTTTGATGTTGTCTTTGCACTCGGATTATTCACTTGGCTGCACATTGCATTACGGTGGAGAATAGACGCAAAATGTCACAACAAAATGTAAATACCAAACACTAAAGAGATCCTGGGGCATCTGAATGTACAACCACAAGCTGGCGAAATGGTTTATCAATCGTATTATCTCCATCGAAGGAACCACCAAAGGGCAAACAGCACCTGACTCCTGGCACTGCACTGCACAATCGCTGCACAATCAATTTGCATTTTCCGACCCTTCTGCTTTGCGTCTTAGTGCCCAAAGCGTAACGTCCGAGGTCCCACTAATGACACACTCTTGAACATGAATAAAATTAGCTAAAGAGAATTTTGCTGTCTAATCAGCAGTGGGCGGACACAATCAAGCGGAGCGGGTGGGTGAAGCGAAGGGTGTATGTATTAGTGGCAATTTAATGATTGTCTACCTCGGCCAGCACCGGACACCGGCTGGCGCTCATTTCCGGCATTAGATGCACGGTGTGTTGAAGCGCTAGAATTCATGTTAGAGACAGCCTTAGACCCACACCCACCTTCACGTGTATCTGTGGACGTTTCATGTGGCCGGTCCATGGGAAGAAACGGTATGGCGATGTGTCACGGGACATGGGAGACGATATATAGCGGAGTGTTTAGCAATTATACGAATGATGAATTATTCTGAGATCCGAATAAAACAAGATGGTAGAACCATTTATCCAATTCATTCCAATCAATTTGCTTCTTTCAGCTGTTCCAATTATTCTCATTTAAACTCAGTGTTTTTAGTACAAAGTTCTACCACTAACATTATAGTTGCTCATCTGCCAATACTACAGTAATACATCAAACATCTTCATCACTCACTACCTTGTCGCATCTGTCAAAAGCGTGTTAGTGGCCATCGCCATCTGTCAAAACAACGGTGTACACGTGTGACAGCTCTGTTTACGCTTTCAGCACGCTTCCTCCCTCGTCCGTGTATCGAAAATTTCGCCAAACTTTATCCTTCTCCCTTTTGGCAGCAACTTATATACCCTTTGCGCGACAGACGCCACCACGTAACTCATATTGAATCATCCCTTGGACACACACACACACGAAGGAACGTCCCCAGGAGGAGGATGTCGCACCCGAGATACGTGAACCGGGCGCATCATATTTGAGGTTAATTACTTTGATGATGGGTTTTCTCCCCCCCCGGATGACGGTGATGATGTCAGTTACGGGCGGCATCCGCCACGTGCTGTATGGTACTTGGTGTGAGCAAACAAGGGTCAGCAGCAGCGGTTATTAGTAGTTGGCCACAAATGTGTGCACATTACTTTCATGTGTGTGTGTGTGTGTTTTTTTCTTTGGGACGCAACGATTTTTCGGCCCAGCGCCAGGCCCCCTGGTCAAGCTTAAGGTTTGCGCTTGCGATGAAGCGGCCACATGGTTTCAGTTCTGGACCACGTTTCGTGTCCCAGCCCGTGCTATGCCAACCGGGTGATAATAAAGTTTTAATGGGTTTGTTTTGATGGAAGTGCCAACGGGTTCGGTTCGGTTGTCGATGCGGATGGGACGAAGTTTGACGATGAAGGTAGTACATGTGTCTCGTTGAGGTTGTGCTAGTGAACACACGATCACGTTGATCGAACGTCTTTTTCAACTTATTTTGTATCTCAATCCAGTTTGATATGCCTTGGAGTGAAACATGGCAGTTTCAGCGGGAGTTTGTGATCGACTTAATTAAAAAGTAAGAACATTGACCAAGAAGAATGTGTGGATAACAAAGTTTAATTATTGATAAATTAAATAACGATGTCCAGACATTGAAGTGAACGTTGGGCGTTAACTTATAAGATTTTCTTATATGGGAAAGACTTTACGTCAGAGGTTAGTGGTCAGGATCCAATCTGTGATTAGTTCTTATTCTTATTCGATATTCAGTGTAACCACGGTTGCTGTAACCAATGGCTACTTGATTACACGTGGTTTCCCACGATTTATTGGTTAGTTCCCATGATTTTTTGGTGCGTTCCCACGATTTTTTGATCGTTTCTCATAGATTTTTGGTTCGTTCCCATAATTTATTGGTATTTTCCGATTGGATATCAATACAATTGGACCAACAAATTCTGGGAAATGGCCAAAAAATCGTGTGAACGCACCAAAAAAATACGGGAATCCACCAAAAATTGATGGAAACCAACCAATAAATCGTGGGAAACCCTGTAAGTTTCGTCCAATCACTAAATTAAGTTTGCTGAATAATGAAATATCATCTGAACTATCTCCTTAAAAAGATGCTTTAGACAATCAGCTGTTGTCGTAATCAATTTTTGCAAAGGTAATATTTCAATTATGTCGTAAAAAGGTACGACCATTCGTGCTAGGACGGGTTTCCCATATGGATTAAATTAATTCAAACGAAAAAAGACACATTGCCATTGGACTGCCACACTGGAGGAACGATTTCATCAAATAAAACTGATCACACAATCCCTCAGCTCCAACGATGTTCATTCACCCGAACCGATAAACAAGCCTTGTCTTGATCCACTTTCTCACACTAGCAAAGAGTATTCAAAGCTGTCCTCTGTCTTCCATTCAATTTGTATCAATTTTCGTTACACCCATTCGTGATCGTGAATGATAGCAAAGCGATAGGAACCGTGACAGCGTATGGGTTCGAAAGACATCACACGAGTGACACTGAAGTTCCCACTGTCCTTTCGACGGTACGGACAGCGGATCAAACAACAGCAACAGTCAACCTTTTTGCATTCGACACGATTCAATTTTGGGCGGACCCGGGCTAGTGATGTGAAACGAGAAACACACCGTTATTGGAAAACAACCTTTCACCGTTTATTGACCATATCCCCATATCACGTTCTGGTCCAGGAATGGTTGCAGACAAACGTGGGGCGATTTGTTTGGCAACGTCCGGTTTGAATTTTTAATCAACAAGCCCCAGCGTCTGTAAACTGAAAACACGGTTTGCATAAAACGTTTAGTTCCAAGAGTTCCGAAAGTTTCGAACGACAACGATGGTTTTGGCCCCCTTTTTCTTTGTAGTAAAAATTCTCCTGCAACACACCATCACCTTTCGCCTGGATATCCTTCATTATTATTTTACCACAGGGCAAAGGGATTTTATTTTACTTCACCGCTTGGCCGGCGCACATACATTTGTTCGTGCAAGGCATGGGACAAGTTGTAACTCACCCCAAACAAGTGGGCGCTCGCGCGCCAACGTCCCTCCCCCGAGGGCATGCAAACGAATTGCCTTTCCCGTGAACGCAAAAAGCAAAGCAAAGCAAAAAAAAAACGGGAAACAAAGAAAAACAATGGCCCAACCACTCCTGCCGGCAGAAAACAAAAAGGGCAAAAGCACCACAACCCACGCGGGTGTCCAGCTGGTGCAGCAACGCGCAACCAAACCCAGAACGGGAAGGGCAGCCGGTGGAGAAAGGCCGCGCTAAGGAAGAAACTCTCGCTTCCGGTGTTGAAGTTTCGTTTGTTGTTTTATTCATTTCCCCCAACCCGTAAGTAAGTCGGTGCCTTTTCGTATTGTTCTTGGATTTTGCAGTGTGCTGCTGCTTTCTGGTGCTTCCCTGCGCTTCCTTGACCTGGTGAACCGGCCCAGGCCTGGAGACTGTTAGGAGTCAACCCGTGGTTGGTGCTTTTGCAAGCGCCACATACAACCCCGACCCAAGCCGGTTGCCCCAGAGGTTGTTGAATCTATTTGCACTGGGTTAGTCTTTATTTAGCTGGCTAAACAATTGTCCTTAGGGCAGGTTAAGTGCATTGAAGCGTGCCAGCCAATTCCTATCACTAATGTGTTTTGTTTTTCTGTTGCTCCACCTCCACCTTGGCGCATCGCTGCCCGCTGTTAGTTGTCCCTCTCCCTGCTCCCTTCACCACCCCATACGCGTGGAAAATGGAGTGGAAATATGGTGCTTTTTGTTCATTCGCTGTTTGTTTGCTGCTGTTGTTTTAACCTCTCCTCCTTTGAAACGGCGCTCTACATTTTGGTGCAGGTGGTAGTGTGTGGTGTACTGTTTCAAAAGAAATAGATCACACACATACTCCAGCGTACAGTGTACGGTGCCACATTCTTGGAGGGCTTCGAAGGACAATGAAGCATTGGGCTGGAGCGAGCGGGCGGGCGAGAGAGAGCGGAAGGAAATAGACAAGCACAACCTGCCGCTTCCTGATGCGCGGTGACATGAAAGTGGTTTAAAAGCGTCATTACAATGGCGCTCGCAGCGCAGCCTTGAAACGGAACACTCCCTGCACACGGTGGGTTGGAATGAGTGGGTGATGGAAGGGTTGCATGCTTTGTGGTTTTGCTTGAGCAAACACGGGGCAAACACGGACAGTTTATGTTCGTAATTGAGGGGCCTCTCTAACAGGAATATTTAATTTTTGCTTGAAAAAGCACAAACAGAGAAGCTGCTCTTTTTCGCGCCACTTGCAAGCGGAATTGGGATGGCAAAAAAAACATATCCAAACATTATGTTGGTGGTGGTCAGTAATGTAATCGATTATTTGAATCGAATTGATGACTAGGAAATCCAAGCGTTTCCTCCGCTTTGGGTTCGTTTGAATAGGAGATGCAATTGACATCATCGGTGATGTGACCAGGATCTGCAGGCTTTATATATAGGCTTTTGAGGTAAAACGGATTTCATTTTAAATTTTTTAGTCATTTCTTTGAATGGTGATGATAATGTTTAGTTCCACTCTGTTATAGAGGCAGTTATAATTTGAAAATAGCATCAAACTTCACTGAAAACTGTGCTCGTTTATAACATTTTTAACATGAGTGCTAAAGTCAACATCGAACAACGGCCTTCCTATTCTCGTTTCAATGTACGCCCACGGAACTAAATTCTCTTAATTTCTTTGAACCTTGCCATAGTAAAAATAACACACGTAAAAAAAGAAAACAAAATGTTAAACAGCTCCTCAATGAAGTCACTATGCATGTCACCGAGACAAAAAAAAAAACAGACACACACACTCGCCCAGGATATTCGGGTTCAATGTTGCGCAAAAATAAACCCCATCAGCACACAGCACACCCAAATCCAACCCGATCACGTGGGGGTAGCTAGCAGTGTTCCACCCACAGGCAATTATTTAAAGCGCTTTTAACCGGTCCAGTCATTCAACCGTTTCACGAACACATCGCCCGACCCTGATGAAGGGCTGCTGCCCCCAGGTGGCCAGATAATGCTGCTCGATGAGGTGCCAAACGCCCCTGAATTGGGTGGGCCCTCTCTGTTCCAATGTTTGGCATCGGATCAAAGCAGGAACACACTGTGGAGGGGTTTCGTCCGAAGGTTTCGTTACGTTGCTTGTTTCCAGAAAACCTGCCCCAAACAACAAAGCAAAGAAGCCCCAGAATGTTTATCATCACGGGGCTCATCGGGGCAGAAGGCATCAACCAGCAGCAGCAGCAGCGGCAGCAGTGGCATCAACAGCGCAAGCGGCTGCCTTCTTTCATCAATCAACACACACGAGCCGATGGATTCAAATCGACAACCTGATGAGCGTACTGCTGCTGGGCCGTTTTATTTTGCAAGTTCTCGCGAACAGCGAAAGCTTTGAGGCTATTAGAATCGCACCAGTGAGTCAGCAACAACACAAAATGGAGCCTCAAACAGCACGCTGAGCTTGGCGAGCGAAACAGTTCCATTGCTTACACCGTTCGCTACGGACAACATCTTTTCTCATTTGCTTCCTTACATCTTACAACACATTTGCACATTGGCAGCAGGGTGGGGTGCTAGAACCGAGACGGGGGAACATTTAAGCCTTGAAAAGTGAAATAAAAATAGCAGATAGCCCACGACGTGAAGCGAGGGATCCCGGCAAGGCTTTGGCCATCATTTGCAACATGCCTGCCCGTGAACGTTTAGCGTGCTAGGCGCGCCGAGCAAATGAAACGAGGAGCTGAATCTGTCAGCAACCCGCAACGAGGGCACACGGGTGCAACCGTACGGAAGAGTGACAATTTCTTGCCTTTGCCGAAGCTAATCGCGATGGAGCGACCAACCATTCTCGCCCTTCCTGCCTTGTACACATCGCTTCGAAACGAAAACGCCCTCCAGTGAAGTGACCCTGGAGGTGCTGCCTCACCCCCGGGGGGGGGGGGGGGGTAAAATAGGGCTTTGCTGACTTTTCGGTTCACGTTCGTCTAGGGCCGCCTTTGAAATGGGTACTCCGTGTGTGGGTGCTTTAGCCGGGTGAATGGATTGATCTATTTCTTTTACCGTGCCCCCGTCTCATCCCTTTTTTTTCTCGCTAAAGGCATATGTCAGTCATCTATAGTGCTCAAAGATACACACACATGCTTCGCTGAGTAGGCCAAGTGGCGTTCGGGGAATTGTTAGTGAAGAGGGTCAGGATGGACACACACACATATACTGTGTACTTATGTGTAGTTACCGTGAAGGAGGGATGTGAACGGGAATGATGAATCAAAGTGAAATCAAGCTGGCAGGATTTTAAATTGTAGAGTTTTAATGCTTTTGATATTAAAAAAGTGGCAAACACATCAATTTGAATGTAAGAAATAGTAAAAACAAATAAAAAAAAGGTAATAATTTGAAATTTTCTGGTCTATAAGAAGATATAAGGCATATCGTCTCATGCAGTGTTTACAGCTCTTTGATCACAAACTGTAGCTTAAAGCATTTTAAAGCTAAAACTATATTATCCCTCTTCAACTCTCTATCATATTAGCATTTTATTTGCATTTATAAATACCAAAACTTTTTTGTTATACGAAATACGCTTGATTGGAATGTGACATGTCAGTGAAAGAGAGCAAAATTGAAACAAAAAAAGACACTAAACCCCTGCACGTCCATTCCACGTCCAAGCTGGATGATGTTTTATAGTGACAGTTTCATGGCAAACACATTCACCACCGCCGCCACCAACACCACCATCACCATCACCAATCAGAGCGCTCGCAGGCAGGTCAACTACCAGTAGTGGCAACAGTAGTGTACCCTTAGTGGCAGTGCAAAGACCCTGCACACCACACTGCTACCGTCAACGTACAGATGACGATGCGGAACGGGTGAGATTTTAAAATTAATTTTTAATTGAATTTCACTCTCTCCGATTTCTCCTATCTCAAACTCATAGCCCATGCCTGCAAAAAGCGGGAGAAGACAGGTGTGTTACTAACGCCGCACAGCGTATCTATGCCAACGGCTACATTGCAGTGCAGTGCTGAACTGTTCTAGGGCTCATCTTGTCCTCCACAGCGTCTTCCCTCCCTCCCCTCCCCGTACCCAGCACAGTTGCACAGTGCGGGAGCAAAATGGGTCATTTATGAACACTTCAAAGTGAAGGAACAGGGCTGTGTGTTGCCGGTGCAGTGTGATAGTGGTTTAATTCAATTCAGCGAAAAACATTGCCGGGTGTCATTTGTGCTTGAGTAAGGAATTTAGTGCACACACCCACAAGCACACACACATTGCAATTTTCTCTGTGTCTTTGTACCCGGGCGAAGGAAATGTAATTAGCATCCCGACAGTTCATAATCGCAACCGAACCAGGCAGACGGCTCCACTTCCCCGTTTTGTCCCGGTTTTATCGGTATGTTTTCGGATATAGGTGTCGGATTAGCGCCGAATGGAACGCCGTAGGCCGCACTCTTCTCAATCACTCAGCTGTCGGAGGCGGTAGCTAGAGCGCACGCGATAAGGCTTTTTGAGGCAGCTCGATATTAATCCCTTACCTCTCGCACAGAGGGCTTAAGCGCGTTCATTGTGCATTAAAATGGATGAAAGGAATCTATGCGAGCTGGCGTGGGCGGGGTAGAATATGTGCTGGGAAAAGATTTCCACCATCAATCCGGTAGAACGTCCTTTGTCCTCACCGGTTAAAGCATATCTCGTGTGTACAGGATTTATAATTCAGGCACAGACAGGCAACGACAGGGCTATGATTCGTCGGACACATCATGTACAGCTAATTAATTACTGTTCCTTTGTTCTTGAATTAAAGAGATAAAATCCCGTGTTCTTGCTATGAGCGTTACTGTGTTCTACATCTAAAGTTTTGTAGAAGGAAACAAAAATGATTTGAAGCGCCTAAATGTATGCAATCACAGTTACATTTCATCGTTTTTTGTAAAAAAAGTATGTAGATGGCTTTTATACATTATTATACAGGTTTTTATTACATTTAAAAGTAACGCAATGGTTCCTTCAAGTGCTTAACACTTTAAGCGCCGCGTCATATGAAATCGCACGACGGCTTTGTTCACCGCTCAGCTCTGTATCTGACGCTCACCAATTCTCTTGATAACGAATGAGGTAGGAAAGAGAGAACGAGAACGACATGTGCTACGCCGCTTATCGAAATGAAACAAAAGAGTGATGATAGTCGCACGAACAATTGTCGCTCTCATCGCTCTCTTTTCATGCGCTACGTGCTCACTCGCAAACTGTGACGTCAGGCCGGCGGTCAAAGTGTTAAACAATAATGAAAACCTAAAAAAATCCCCAAAGCGTAACCCAGAATTGTCTGTAAGTTAACAAAATCTTGTTTCATATTCGTAGCACCGCACAAACCCCCTACCAAAGCACAGCTCAAGAACAAGTGCAAGAAAGTGATAGCGCGGTAAATCATTGTACTATCATACTTGCAAATCGCCGAGAAATATTCACACTCCACTCCACCGTCGTCAAGGATGCCGGAACGGAAATGATGAAGATAAAGCATACTGTGCTGATGTGCAAATGAGAGCGCTGCTGCAGCTATGTCCTAGCATACACACACACACACACACACACACACACACACAAACTGGTGCAACAAAAACTGACTACTAAGCAGTTATAAATATTGCTTTTCTTCTGTTGCTCCATAACGACTACACAGCTCCGTGGGTACACGCAACGATATCGTGCTGTGCTGATAAATGAGCAACAAAATTGCATCCGCATGCCGCGAGTGTAACGACTTGGGTGCTTTGTAAATGAGAAATTATAAGCCAGAAAGGCGACTCCCGAATGGATGCCGTGATGAGTGCAGGATGCAGGATTTGTCATCCGGCAAACAGTGCAACCAGCACAAACACTCAAATGGCAGGTTCTAGTCTTTTCTCCCAGTGGCATTTCTATTTGATTGTTCGTTGCACACCTTCAATGACATCCGGCGGTTCGGTGTTTGCAATCAGAAAACTCCAAATCCCTTGCAATAGCACAAACAACGTGCGCCCAATTTGGCAGAAGCTTCGGCCTCGTTAACGCTTTCAATCACACACGGCTGCACGGATTTCAGCCGCATCTTCTTGCTTGGCCATTCGTGTGCCAACGAATGATGTCACCGGTTCACTGTTCTTGACCTTTTTTTTGTTGCGTGTGTTTCTGCCTAAAGTTTTACCCACTTCTAGCGCACAAAAATTCCCAAAAATCATCCTTCACAAGAAAACAAAAGAGAACACAAGCAAGCAAAAAAGTGGAAAGATTTTTTGCGCGGCTCTTTTTGCGCGGGGCCATTCTGATTGTTGTTTTTGTTTGCTGACTGTGTAGTTTTCCGTCCTCTTTCTAGGCAAGCGGATCTTTTCCGCACCGTGGTTCCAGTGAGGCTAGCTTGCTATCCTTGAAGGTTCCTTCCTACCAAGAAAGGATGACGCAAAAAAGGAATCCAAAGAAGGCCACCACCATTTGTAAGCGGTACAACAAGAGAGAAAAAAAACCATTAGTGAGGCATTAAATAGTAAACCTCGAACAATCCACTGCCTGTGTGTGGCACACTGTTGGTAACTATCCGAAAAATCCCAATAGCGCCTTGTTGTTTGTTTCGTAAAGTGAGCGTTGTGGCGTAAAAAAAAGAAGGCAAAAGGAACAACAGAAAACGGCTCAAGAAAGTTGGAAAGGAGCTAGAAGGAAAAACTACCCCTACCCTCCATTACAAGCCTGAATTCATCGTGTCAGCTGTAAGCGTTACGAAAAAAAAACCCGTCATCATCGTTAGCACTCTCCCCATACCGCCCCTTGGCGCCGGTGGTGGGCGCGATCGCGAGCCCCAAATGCTGTGAAAATTTTGCTTCCTTCCCTCCTCATTCTTTACCATTGCCCCCACGACTCACGCTGCCGTTGGCCTTCCCAGTCGTGCTACACGTGTGCATTGGGAAACGCTTAAACGCGCGCAGCGATATAAAAACCGGCCGAGGGACTGAGGGTGGCACATTAATATCGCCCGGTAGTGCGATAGTGAGACGCACCGAAACGAACAAATCGCAACCCAGCGCAACGCAACGCACAATCGATAAAATATCGTTATGAACACGGTGGCGGTTTGACAATTGGCGTCCGAAAAACTGTCACCATCAAGGTTTTATGACAGATGTTTGTGTTCCCCCCGTCACAATCCGACAGAGCTCGCCCAACCTCTTCCTCCCGCTTGTCGTTGACGGTACGGGGAAACGCACATTTCATTGTGACGATTTACTTACGGCACGGTTTTGTGCGAGTTCTTTTTTTTAATGCGGTTTTTTTGTTGCTGTTTTTCGCGCAGGACAATAGAGCTGTCCACAATGAAGATTAATGGGTTTGATAGAAATAAACAATTCATTGAATATTTAAATGCAATATCACTGCATGAAGGATGTGGTTCTATGCTTGTTAGATTTTGAGATAGGCAGAATACATCCTTATGGGAAAATGAGATAGGTAGAACTCACCCTTAAACTGTGGCTCAACCAGAAACCCCATAACCTAAAATTCCAGTTGGAAGTTTGTTTAATTTAACGACAATTATAAGAGAAAACATATCAAACGCCAGCAAGGCACGTAGGTTTCTAATAAGAACACCGCGGAAATTATAGATATAGATCGATCCAGAATTCTAGTAATAACTATTAAGCTCTATCTTCATGCTTTTTGGTGAGTAATGTTCTTTACGGGAAATTCGATTCCTAATGAGAATGATAACACTTCCGTAAGAATTCCACGGGTAGGAAGGCGGAAGTTCAAATGGAAGTTCAACCCTTTTTTAGGCTATTGCTCGGGTTTCCGATTTGAGCAATATCTTTTCAGTCTAGTTTTTTTAACTGTAATGATTTTGTTCCTATTTTAGATAACGTATGGTAACGCTTCATGAAAAACATAGCCAAATCAAAGGATGAAATCCTCATTGAAAAGTCGTTTACTTCATTTTTATACCAGTTGTTGAAGAGGTCTAAACATTATTTCTGCGAATTGTTGTGCTTATTCATGTTTGCAAGCAAATGTTCTACAGTTTCATGATCTCTACTGTGAATATACACGTTTACAATAGTTGTATCGTATTATTCATCCATCTACGCGTTATAATAGTCAAATAAACAAATTTACAATAGTTGCGCTGTATGTAATTAAATTATGACAGCAACACTAATTAGAAATTGCTGTTGGCAAACAGCCAGCAGCACGAACCAGGATCAGAAACTTTTGTAAAACACACAGTTTTGTGACTTCCCCGTAAACGACATACACAAACATACATCCCACAACGTTAGTTTCACTCGCTAGCTACACTTGCTGCACTGTTCAAGCGGTATTGTTCAACAGGCAACTGCACCCCATAAATCCATCAAGCAACACTTGTATGTTGTGCGAGCAGCAGCAGCAGCAGTAGCAGCACACAACTTTTCCAATTTAGCAGCGCAAAAATCAACTCCGGCTTGAAATACGCTTTCAAATGCACGATTTTATGTTATTCAAAGTCCCATCCCAAACCGCACCCGAACCTTGCCGCAGTCCATCCCATCCCGATCATGGAACGGCATTAAACTAGACCTCGAATATGAGGTATATTTAGGTATGGAGCCGTTCCTGCCTTGCCTGCCCGTCGCTTTGTACTGCACGTGGAATCACGCAAAGTGCAGCTACACATTTCGTCCCATTGCGACCCCGTTAGCTGCATTGGTGAACGCCACATGTGCACGCTACTGCACGATAAAATTAGACGCCACCGTTGAAGCAACAAGGAACCCGGACGAAGGTGATATACCCTTGCAGGCGGTGCAACAACACCGACTTCCGGCTGATTGGCGGGGGAAGGGCAAGGCGGTGTAGCAAGGTTACCGTCCAGATGCACTACTTGTTGATTAGGTGCATGTGTTTGGAACAACGCCCGTTTTCTTGCAAACGGCAGCCGGTTGGACGATGTTCGCCTGGGAGTCGATCGAACCGACGCAGGCAAATGACGCCTGCTGTGTGGCAAATGACACTTGCCTTAATCGATTATGTCACCGGGAGCGTCCGGATGACACACGAAGCCTTTGGAATGCTGCCTATTAAGGCAGCGGCTGATAGATTGAGCACTTTAACTATCGGGTTCACGTTAGCACCACGGCACGATTGGATGGACAAGGAGTGGAGTGTGAAGGAAGCGATCTCTCAAACAGCTCAATCACGGTGATTGATTTGAGCAAACGCGAACAAAAGCAAGCGCGTGATTGAAAGTTGTGACGATGATGACGTTGCAGCGAGGCAAGCCAAGCTTGAAAGGCTGCAATCATGCAATGCGCTAGACGCGCATAAATGTTAAGATGAAGGGAAGGGCAAAAATAAAACAAAAACACAAATGGCACTATTACAGACGATGATTTTACACCGCCGCTAGAGTGGTGAGCTACGAGCGGCTGATGTTATTCGTTTCCATGGCGCGTTTGATTCATCTCGCCCATGAAACACGTCATTGGGGAAAAAAGCTTTTTTTATGTGCGGTATAGCGTCGTAAAAGGCGTGTTAACGGGTCATTCAAGGAAGTGCCACTGTGGTCGTATAGGTGCAAGATGAAAATAGTTTGAAGTACGTTTTAAAAAGCAAAGGGTAAAATTTAACAACATCCAGCACTGATCACCAGGCGCCTCCATGGAGACTGCATATGAGGGTTTTATGTGCCGCCAGCTAGCTATCAAGGCTGATTGAAAATCAACGTTTTATGTTTTGAAGGATGCTGAAAATGGGTTCAAAAATTCATTTTCTGCTCAGAGAAGAGGCAATAAACGGAAAGATATTATGAATGCTGCGATTCGATTCAACAACTAGGCGTCTCCATGCAAACCTTGTATATAGCTGTATATAGTGAATGTTAGTTTAATTTAATTTTAAATGTTGTTTGTTGAACATTGTTTTTTTAAATCCTGCTCCGTTTATCGATTAACTGTATCGAACCGATTGGGCAAAACAGCTCAATATTTCAAAACGGTAGAAGTAACCAGGCGTCTCCATGAGTAGATTGAACACCGCGCCGTGGAATCATCATTGCAGTTTGAACGATTATTTAAAGCATTTCAGCATGCATATAATGTAAGATCATACACAGACACACATAAATTCCCCAGCCCAAGGTTGATGATGGAGCGATACAACTTATTCAACATCGCTTCACAGCTTCTTCTTTCCCTCAAATGACACACTCAAGCAAAACGCCCATCTGCTCACTACCCATCGTGCAAATGCGGATAGATAATTCTAGGAACAACGTGCGGGCCAACAGTCACCGGAAACCGCGCCGTGCGAGGTAGAGGAATATTTGTAAACCTTTCCAATCTTGCTTCCCCATCCCCATCCGCGCCGATCGACATCACAAAATAAGGCACGAAGCACACGCTCCAAAAAGTCGCACATTCCGGGGCGAGCTGTGCAATTGATCTTTTCCTACGATCTCGCTGCCAGCTTGAAGAGGAAACCTAGTGGGGACCACGATTCACCTCCGGCTCCGCTGCTGGTAATAAACATTATCACGATCAATCTCACCCTGACCGGGCACGGAGCACGGGCAGAGCGCGCTGTGTGCTGTGCAGTGTGAGGAGGGTAAACTGTTTTTTCGTTGTTTCTTTTAATTCTGTGATCATCAGACGATGGTGTTTTGTGTAAGTATGTGTGTGTTGTGTAGCGCACTAGTTTTGGTGAATTTAGCAAACCACACAGCTGCAGATGAACGCGAGTACGCGAGGATAAGAGCAAGCAAGGTGTGTGAGGGCCGTATGTTTCTCTCCATTGCATCTTCACTGAAATTTCCATTCCCTTCGGACTAAACTTATCTGCTGGATTGGTGTGTACGTGCACGTAATGCTTTGGTATTGAGACACTGGAAACTAGCACGCGCGTAGATTTATTTGCTGTTTTGGTGTACACCCGATTGTAGCGCGTTAAATATAATCCACTTCAAACACGGAGCGTACGATCACTGCTAACACACAAGTGAATGCATTGGAATGATATTTTGGAACACAAAAAATAATGTTTTGCTTTATTCATTTCAACCGGAGATACGTCAGATTGAAACACTTTGAGCACAACTTCCAACACAACACCATTTTGCACGATCATCAACCCGTCGCACTGCTAAGCTTGTGCTCAAAAATGTATTTATTTGCAATCACTGCACACTCTACTCATTGCGTGCCACAAATGCCCCACAAACCAACCGTCAAACGATCGACAACCACCCACACCCGTATCAACCGTATCCAACACCGAGTGTAAGCCCCGCGAGAACACCGAGAACCGCACGCCTAGAACGGTGACCAGCGAATGAATCCACCGACTGACAGGCGCGCACGCCAAACCCAACGCGGCACCCAGCACTGTCCCTAACCCTTCGGGGCACCAACACTCGGTGTCGCCCAGCGAACCGTGCCTTTGCATTCCGCGTACCCTCTCTGCGCGAGTCGGTGGGTTGATGGATTTTTGTTTACATTTTTACATCTTCACCACACAGCGGCACAGTGCGCGCGGGTGGGCGCAACTGTAAGCCATCGCATATCTATCTTCCCTCTGCCCGATGCGAAATGTGGCCCTCGCATGCATCGCATGTACGGCGTGCGCTACACGTCATCGACCACGACGACGAGCGATGCGTGCAACAGAGACAGCATGAGACAGCAGAAATGTGTGGAAAAAACACACCACACACACACAATGCTGGAGCAAACATCGGGCAAGAGTGAAAGTTTCGTTCAGTTTGCGTTCCCGAAAGCTCGCGCAGGGTGGGTGAATGGGTGAACGAAGGGTGGTGGTGGTGAGTGGGCTAAAACTTAACGAAACGCTTGCCAGTACGCAGAATACGGCACGCATACCACCACAAACACACCCAGTGAGTGAGTGTTGTAAAGGTGTCAGTGTGTGAGTTAAATCGAGGGAATATCAGGGAAAGAGCGCGAACCCACACACTTGGGTCCTGGGCCCTCTACAACCACTCCGCTGCACCGTTGATTGTCCCGGGAAGGCTTCGAAGTGTGCTCTCACGCACGCCTCTTGTATTCTCGCTCGCGTGCCATGGAGAGTTGGGAAGAAATCACTCATACAGGTGTGTAATTTTATTATCAATAATATGCAGGATTGGTTCGAGAGCAAGCGGGAGCGATACACTGACAGAGAAAGAGAGCTTATACATCGAATGCTGAGTAGTGAAGAGATACAGATGAGAGTGGAGTGCTCGAGATGAAAGGTATCGCGGGAGAGCACCAGAGCAGAGCTGAGCAGAAGGAAAGTAAGAAAAAAAATAGTGCTTTCCTTTTCCATTTTTCCCAATGCCACAGCAACTTAACAAATTGTTTTAAATATTGTTTTAATTAAGGGTAGAAAGTGAATGAATTATTAGCATAATGTAGAGCAAGAGAGACTCACGCAAAGGAGACAAACATACTCATCGACATTCGCGCGCTGTCTTATTTGTGGATGAAAATAACAGAACATTCCAAAGATTTCCAAGAGAGAAAAACGGGCAAAAGCTGTGAGAGACTCAAAACAGCAGCGAGATAACGCGGAGAGCAGGAAAATAGGGGCGAGAAAAGACAATGAAGGAGAGCACGCAGCAGTAGTGAACGAATTCGAAGAGCACAAGCATGCGTTTGTCATCGAGTGCCAGGCATGACAGCAATGGGCAAAATCAGGAAAAGAGTATCCGCGGCAAGACCAAGAAGAAAAGCATCCATTCATTCATTCATACAATAACTAGCAATGGTGGTGGCGGCTGATACCATACACGCACCCAAACACACACACACCGACAGTTCGCTCAGTTTACCCGTTTACTGTCCTTTGTCCCTCTTTTCATCCCTACCCCCTGCTCCCCTACCTTAACACACACACACACACACACACAAACATTTCGATCTTCGAGTGGCCAATTTTCCAATCACACATTCGTGCGGATAGCAGAATCTTATCTACCGATTTTTGTTTTCCCACCGATGACCAGTACGCACTGCACAAGCCTCCGCGCCTAGGAACATGCATTCATTGAGCATCATGTGGCGCTGCAGTAGCTGCGTGTTTTGGTAGTGGTAATTTTACAGTGGCGATGACGTTTCTCAATTCAATCTCTTTTAATGGATGTTTGAAGATATCTAGTGTGGAACATAATTACGTGGCGTGTACGAGAGAGACGTTGTATTACGCCTGAAAGGTAGGCAAAATGCGATACATCTTTTGTAGACAGTATTTTACTACTAAAGAGCAAGCTTTGTCCTTCATATTGCTGATTTTTGAACAAAAGGAAGGACAATGTTTATTTTTGTGTTATCATTAGGTCGTTACGTTACGATGTTTGAAGATATCAAATGTGTAACATAATAACGTGGCGTGTACATCTTTTGTAGTTGGTATGTAATTACTAAAGAGCTAGCTTTGTCCTTAATATTTCTGTTTTTAGTTTATTTTTGTGTTATTATTAGGTCGTTACGATGGCCAGTCCGTTTCTCCCTCAAGCTCGTGTTATCAACGAGATAACTAATATAGGGGTAATCCGGTTATGTTTTAAGAGGGAAACAATTAAAATAAATTTAAATTTTAACATGAATTGAAATCTAAATTTGATGAGCAAAATCACATAAATGTAATCCTATCACTTATCAGCTGTCAAAAAATCCCTTTCAATCTTTCAAGCACACAAAGTAAACGCTTCGGATACATATGCGCCTGTAAGGTAGGCTCTCTGAATTACACGGAAACGCCTTTAAGCGTCTAAAAAATGCGTACGGGATCACTTTGAGGGTAAAATTAATTTACCAGGAAAACCAGACTGTAAATCATCTTTCCGAAGTATAATTTATCCAACGTGTAGCATGTAACATGCAACTGACAAATGCTACCGGTCATCGCACAAAAGCACACCAGCCATTTTAACCAATCATCGTTCCCCGGAAGACCCAAAGTTTGGGAGCCAAAAATAGACACCGACAACGACATTCCTACCGGTCATTCCGGCTTCCGGCACAATATTTATGGATCGTATGTTCTGCTCCGTCCCGGTCTAAGCCAACCCAAACCCGGAGCGTCCCTCTATTGTGCCGTCAGCCTTTTTGTGTGCTGTCCGTACTTTTTTTTTGTTGTTACGTCCTGCAACCGACGATTTAGTACCACCCACCGTGGGGGTATTTTTTAATAAATATAATCAAACACCTTTTCCTCCAATCGGAGACGGGGTGTTTTTTTTTTGTGGATCCCCATCAGGATGGGGCGTAAGTTATTGACCCTCCGCATTACTCAAGAAAGCGCACAGTTGGATGGATACTTCTGCTGCCCGCTATCCACCGCTATGGCGGTGGGCGTAAAATGTGAAATCAAGCTAGCTCAATAGCACTTACCACTTAGCCCTGTGCAGCAGGATATTGTTGATGATGGTGCAAGCCAGTACCAGGAGCGTTCGTACACGATGTTCGTTGTAGCGTTTTGATCGATCCGTTCCAATCCGTTCCGATGGCGTGTGTGTGTTTAATCGAGGAAAATGTAAAGAAAGAGAGAGATATAGAGAGTAAGAGAGGGAGAAACAAGACAGTGCTGTGCTGAGCACGGTCAGCACAGGGGAGGCCTGTGGATTGACACCACTTACCAGGAGCAGGAGCAGCAGCAGCACCAGCAGAAACAGCACGGCTTCTGCGATGGCGCTCGCTGTAGCGGCACGACATTGTTGCTTGATTCTTGCGTCCCACTCAAAGACGAATTAAGTGGACCACTCTGAACGGTTGAGCCCATGCCCCGGAGTCTACACCCCGCCGGCAGTCCGTCTACGCTGCAGGACATTCTGCAAAAGGGACAGGATTGGTGGAGAGAAAGAAGCAAAAAAGAAAAGCAAAAAATAAAACAGAAACCGCCCATTAACACGTTCGCCTGGTCGCCTAGTGGTCACCAGCGAAGGATGCCGGCGGGCACCGGCGGCCAAACACACCTACCCAATCTTGAAGAAGCGATGGAAGTTGTTTCGCGTGTCGAACAACTTCAGCTTTATGAGCGTATCGTTAGCGAGACAGGGCTGACACCGGTCGCCCTTCGTACCACAAGCGCCATCGCCCACACGGCGAGCCCACACGCAGGAATGCTTACTGCAAGTAAGAAGAAAAAAAACAAACATGGAAACAAACCAGGAAGAAGGGTTCAATCGAATCGCACTAGACAGTGACCAATAATGACGAGACCGCAATGGGAAAAGAGAGACAGGGAGGAAAAAAATCAGAAAAAAGGACCCCAGCACGAGCGAAAGGGTAAAAATAAAGGTCCTGCAAATGAATAAATCATCAAAACTAAAGGAACGGCCACCTAAATTCCGACCAGGTTCGGCGATCGATTCCACCACAGCTCGAAATGAGGGGCTGTGAGGGTAGGTTGTGAATTATGAATTTGACCGCTTTGGGAAGCCGCCCACAGAAGCAAGGGAAGGAACGGCAACCGTCAGTAGCCGGCCGGTTGTTGCTTGTTGCTGTGTAACGCCAGCACAGCCAGAACCAATCGATGCCCGCACGCTGCCTTCGGAAAAATCTTCCCTTGGCAGCCAGCCCTGCCGAGCAGATTTCTTTTATTGGAGGAATCAGGTCAACACGGTTAATTAGGAATCGAACCGTAAGCCGATCGATCATGTTGTGTTGTGTAATGTTTGCAAGAACCGTTTGGGAGAGGGCTTTGCCATTTCGTAATAGTTTGTTTGCTTTGTAAAGTCTATTATTAAGGTCTTTTAATTGATTGTAGCTTGAAAATGTATCTTTTTGAAGGGTAAAAATAATCATTTCTTTATTAACTATCTGCTCTATCATAATTCATACAGGAAATATGTTTAATATATAGAATAATTGAAAAATTATTAGCCATTGAAACTTGGTTTTAGGTACTAAAATATTGAAAGGCCAGTAACCTAGAAAAACAGCATTCGATTGTGCCATTTTGGCGTCCTAACTTAATCTCCTATCAATATGAATTGAACCACGTGGTACTATTTAGATTACAATTGCAATATGCATGATTATTATTTGTTTTCAAGCGGAAGCGCTATCAAAATTTCATCTTTCAATTAAACTCTGGCGCGTAATTCATTATAATTCATCCATTCCATTATATGCTCAATCATTAAAGCATTTTCGTCGAGTTCGGGTGCAGCAATGTTCTGCCTCAGAGTGTTATAAAATTCTGAATAGCAGCATTGTGGCGCAGGTGGTTTGCAAAAATTAAATCGATCCTTTCACTCCCCTTCACACGGTTAGCCAACATTTGTCAACCTAGCGATGGAGGCGCCCAGTACCGCAACCAAACCGCAATCGGTTCGCTCCGCCATGTAGGGAGGGGGGGGGGACAATTATTTGCCAGGCAATCGATATGCATTAGCATAAACACGCAGCGCATAGTTTCTGCAGGGCCGATCTTGGTGCCATAGCGCTGCTGCACAAAGCGCGCAGAAAGGCTTTTCCACGAATTACCCGGAGCGAAAGGACGTCCTCCCGGGGGACGGATTTACTTCCCAGATATGTGTTTATGTTTATGTACCCGTGTGTGTGTGTGTGTGTGAGAGGAAGCAAACAAATATCGCCGATTAGTGAACGGTGTTCTGCCTTGTACGTCCTTGGGGCTGCGTACGAATTAACACACACGTTTGGTAGGTCACGCTACCACCGGCTGAAAGGTACCTCAAGCGCGGATTAACACCTATATTGGAAAGCTGCTGGTGCTCTCCAAGTCAAACCACGCTGAACGGTGCACGGTGACGAATCACGAACGAGGGTGGCTCGGGCTGGGCTGGCTTCAACAGCAAAAGCTTTAAATAATTGAATTCCGTGGAAAACACTAACGACGCATTTACGCCACCGAGGCCGACGGTTCTTTTACAGCGATGGTGGGATCAATTTTTCAACTGCTTTCAGCGCGTACATGTTCTTACTAAATTGGTCGATGAAAAAAAAATCTAAAACCTTTTCGAGAGTTGTGTTCGTGTACGGTGGGAATATTTCCATTTTTAACTTTAAATACAATGAGCTTTATAAAAAAATCTCTTACTTGTTTTATAAATCGAGTTTTTACTGAGCTGGCTTCAGCAAAGAATAATTCAAAATGCTCCACTTGATTATTGTAGAGTAATTAACTCCTTTATGCATCAATAAAACACTAAAAAAGCTAAAATTTATAGCTCTTGAATTCGAATGAATAGTTCCTAAAACAATTTGGAGTTTTTTTATGGGTTGGAACACATGGCTGTACCCGTTTAAATTGAATATCTTTCAATTTTATTTAAATGGCAAAGCGTTACTGGGTTTATCAAGGTTTTTTTTTGTTTTAAAAATTGGTGGGACAAAATCCCGTTTGTTTAGATCGTTCCCACGATCATTTAGATCATTGGTATTGCTTTTAAATGCAACGATGCCAATAAATAGTGGGGAAGGAACCAACAATCTGTAGGAAAGGTGTGAATAAATTGTGAGACGAACCCAGAAATGTAAGGGAATCAAACAAAAATCCTTGTAAATTAAACTCCAGTTCAACACTGATTGATTTAGTCTTTAAGTGTTTCCGGTACAGATAGACCTTACTTTAAAATAAACATGCCGGCTTCTGTAAGCATAGAAGAGAGTTGCAACCTTTTGCGACAATTACACACTTCATGGCTCATTTAGACTATCCTCAGTTTGAAGTTAAATGAAAACCTCAAATTGTAAGAAAATAAAACGTGAAAATGAAATGAAAGAAAATGAAAACAAAAATCGATCATCGCGAGCCAACGGACGCAGGGAACCCGCACTACCACCACTCAAACAACCGTTTCCGCTCTGACTCACCTGTTTTGGTCGAAACGAATTTTTGTGTGTAAAAATTCGTTCTGTTTCACCACCTTCTGCTGCTGCTTCCAGAGCCTATCGTTTAGTATTGCTCTATCGGTGATTTCTTTCGCGCTTTGCTTAGGACCGTTGTCACACGCCGTGGGGCCGTGTGTGCGTTTGTTCACTTCCGTCTGCTTGCCGCACTACTACAACAACAACAACAACAACAGCAGCAGTAAAGCCCGTTTTGCCCGTTACATTAAACCTCGTTGTGTTACGTTTCGACCGATGTTGTTTGTGTGGATGAGTGTGTGAGCGGTTGTGCTTAGAGTTATGCGTTGCGCGATTATGGCTGCTGTTTCTGCTTGCTCCGTCGATGCTGGTCGCTTACTGTCGCCCTAGCAGCAGTCTGCGTCGTTACCGTCGGTGCATATCGTGGAGCAGGGGCGAGCGAGCTGGGCTGAATGCTGGCTAGTTTTTGTCACCGTTGTCACTAGTGCTGCACTACTACTGGCGTATGGTCGCCCATCGTCGCGTGCTGCGGCGGTAGCCTACCATTCAGGCTGGTCGGGCTGGTCCAACGTGCACAGTCGGCTGCAAAGCGGTGGCATCGGAATCGATGAATGGAGCGCTTGATTCCACGCACTGTGCAATATGGCTGGAGAAGCTGTGACCGACCGACGCGTGTGTATGAGTGGTGTGTTGTATCCAGTCTCTTGCCCTTATGCTCTCTCTCTCTTTCTCTCGCTGTTTGAGATGTAGGCGCCGTCCCAGATGAACGCTGTAGATCGATGTATCGGGGCTGTTAAATCACAATGTTGCCTGCCACGGTCACGGACTGATAAGCGGGATCGGGGACCGCCGAAAGGATGCACCGTCACCGCCACAAACGTACACGTACACGAAAGGACACACACGCACACGCACACTTGAAGCACGCGGTACTTCGTAGATAAGCCACTGCAGTGTAGTTTGGTTGTGTTTCTTGCACCTAAGGTTCTATTTGCACTAAAGCACTAGCTTCACACAAACACACACAAACACAAACGCTTCCTGATCCTGGCGAGATTGAAAAAAAAAGAAGGAAACATGAGATAACACTTTAACGACTCAGCTTCATTGCACTACAAGCACACACATCACAGCGTGGAGCTGTTTGCTCCATTGTTTTCTACATCCACTCTCCCAGCGATGATGAGCGATGGCTGATGAAGGCAGATAGCACTGAACTGATGTAGATAGCGGCATCACTGTGCCCCTCGGCCAGAAGCTGAACAGGCGGTGGGAGGGAGGGGAGGGGGGGTACGGTAGGAGGATGGAGCTGGATAAAAATAACGGCCCATTCGGCTGAGCCCAGCAGCATTTTTCGGGTCAGTAGGCATGCATTCAAAATTTGGTCCTCACCCATTTTCTTCACTAGTTTGCCTATGATTACTACAATGGGGAGGAAAAAACACAGCCGTCCACTAACGTACAATACTGGCTTGCTTCGTCCTTTGTGCTTCTTCCATCCTTTTTTTCTCTCTCTCTCTAGCTCTCGCACTTTCTCGTTCCTTTATAAAAAACGAACACACACACACACCCGACAAAATCCACGATTTCCTCCAGCGTTTTTTTCTCTTCTTTCTCTTTCTCTACCTTCCCCTTTCACTCTACACTCTCCATTGTCTGCACTCCTTGGTGTTCTCTCCCGACTCCCTCTGTCACACCACCCGGTTGTTTTTTGTTGGAAAGCTCTCTATTTTTAAGATCGCCGTTCTCCTGTTCCCGCAGCTCACTCTGTTTCGTTTGCTCTCCTAAAATTACATTCACCAACTCACACACACACACACGCGCACAAACACACAATCATTTGTGGGGCCTTCGAAAGAATCGAAAACCTTTTTGGACGAAAACTCCTGGAACTGTTTGTGATCAAGCACCCCTCCCAATAGCTTTCCAATAATCTCCCCCATCCGCGGGGCCTCTATACACTGTATCCCAGCTGCTCCACACCCCTGCCCACCTAACTTGGTTGGGAAAACTCTAGCAAACTGCACACACCACACCAGGCTGATAAGAAAAAGATGCTGCCCGCTCCGCACAAAATTGCTTCGGGTTTCGGGCTGGAGCGCTACATTATTATGATTGTGTGCTGAGAGCATCGCGCCACGGCGTGCTGGTGTGGGTAAGCGACACTAAGACACGGGAACAAACGATGGTAGATTTTGTGATAACAGCCGATGCAAAGATACGCCCGCCAGCGGGCCCATTTTATTGACGCTCCGCTGCCGATGATGCCGATTGAAGCATCCCAGCAGGCGCTGGGCAGGTAGGCTGGTGATGTATTAATAACGCACACAGACACACATACATACACACGTACTGTGATAGGGATTTTGCTCTTCATCCTTAGCAAAATCCGGCTCACGCTACAGCCATGTTCCGTGTTCACAGCACGAAAGGCCGCCACTACAAAAACACTTTTTTTCCTCCCCAACAAACACTTCCCAGTTTTCCCCTCCCACAACGGAACGGGACACACAAGCACGGTGCAGTGAACGACGAGCTGAATTAAACCGAAAAAAAGCGACCCTCCCCGTATGTGGCGCGCCGCAAATGGTTGCTGGGATTAAAAGATTTGCCTGTACAAATTTTCGCTTTACACACAGGTACACCACACACACACACAAACACATGCGTACACGCTGGACGATGCGGAACACCTTTCTTCCAGCCCATTGGAAGGGCAACACACACACACAAGCACAATATATTCCAAATGCTGCACGTGGAACTACTGCTGCCCTTGTTTCGAGGTTTTGATTCTTCCTTCTTCTTCTTTTCCTTCTTTGCCAAGATCGACCGCCTTGGAGGTGGCCAAAACCGCACCACAAACGTACCGAAGAAAATCCTCGCCTTTCTCCAACCCACCAAACTCGAGGATGATGATGATCGCTTCCCGCACGGGCCCGCCTGGTGGGACGGTTGCTTGTTTCTCCGCTTAGCGCGAACGTGCTGTAAGTAGCCGCCCGCCAACAAACAACACAAAAAAAACCCTTTTCCCGGGGTGGTGCCCGTGGTGTCGGCCCAACTGCTTATTCCGTTTCCGTTGGGCACGAAACAAAAACCAATATGGCGTTAACTACAACCACAACGCACACACCGCGACGTACGCACGCACACTCGTCGCAATACACGCGGGGCCTCAAACGAGTGTTGAGTAATGGGGGAGGGGGGGGGGGGAGGAGGGGGTTCATGATGAGTGGCAGGGTAGAAAAATATTAACACACACACACACACATACAGAAACGCACGCACACACACACAGCAGAAGCAGAGCTAGGAGAGGCATTCGCAGGCGAGCCGTTTAAAAAACACTGCCGTCTCCATCGGGGAGCGCACACACACACATAGACACACACAGCCACATACACAAGGAGGGAGTTGCTCCCTCGAATATGCTCGTTTCACCTCACCCTCCCCATCTGTACCCGTGTTATTGCTCGCACACAGTTTGCTCTCTTGGCTCGGGTTTCGGCTCCACTGGACACTCTCGCCACATTCTTTCTCTCTCTTTCTCTCTCTCTCTCTCTCTCTTTAGCTGGAAGGAGGGTTGCCTTTCTTTGCTTTTTCTTTTCCCTTCCACCCTTTCCTCCTTACTTCAGTGCACCCTCACGCCTCACTCACTAAGAGAGAGGAAGCGACGGAGCGGGAGAGCGAGTTCCGCTTTTTTTTTTGACAGCTCGGGAGGGGATGCAAAAACACAGCCATTTGGAGAAGAAAAAAAAATCACTTTTAAAACACTGCAGCAGCCCGTGTGCTGTACCGTTTCGGGAGGGGTTTTCCGCCTTTTCTATTCCTCGTCTATTACACCATTAACTTCGCTCCTTCCCAGCATCAGCGCTCCTCCTGCCCCAGCAACCTGGTAAGGCGGGTGGGCCACAAAGGGTGCAATTATTTTTAACTGCTAACCACTGCACTACTTACTAGTCCGCTGGCACTATACTAACTCCCGATCCTTCGCCTGGCCCGCTTGTGCTGTGGTCCCGTTGCTGAGCGCGGAGCAGATCGCCCCCAAAAAATCGTTTGGAAAATCTCTCGCTCTCGCGGGCATTTGTTCGCTCTCCCTCGCTCGCGCGCTCAATTTCTTCACGCTTCCCACAATGCCAGCCCGTGCGGTGCCTGCTCCCGACGTACGAGATACGACGTTTCTCATGCCCTTCCTCCCTCTCTCTCTCTCCTGCAACAGAGCGGCAGAGCGAACAACTTACACCGATTTACAGCAGTGTGTTGATTTTCGGGTTTTTCGCACTCTGCATTCTGCGAAAATGCTCTCTTCATCTTCATTCTTTTACTCTCTTTCTCGCTCTCTCGTTTTGGTCTCTCTTTCTAGCGATAGGTGTCATTAGAGAGAGCGAGAAAAACACCCATCCCATCTCTATACTCTTTCCTTAGCATCCTTCGATTTATCGCACCATCTCACGGTCGGCTTCTCGCTTAACCCGTACCACACAACCTGCAGCACCTGTAAATCATTACCCGTACTGTGCATACGACCAACCACAACTACGCGCTCCACTGTAGCTGCCACCAAATAGGTGGAAAAGCGACCAGCCCTCAACCGCAGAGCACATTGAAGCTGTGCGTATGTGCGTGTGTGTGTGTGTGTGTGCTTGCGCGCATCACTTATGGGTGTGAGCTGCTATGGGGTAGCAATTTTCCGGAGAGCATTTTTCCCTCAATCTAATGGCCGTTTTGCTCTCTCGCTCTCCGTCTCTCTCTCCCTCTACCTTTATCTCGTTCATTTGCACGCGTGGTGGCTTACATCAACAATTGGAAAATTTATCACCTTCCATCAACTCGCACACTCTTGCTCGCACACTGCTTGCGAGCTTCTCAGCACCATCCCTCCTTTCCCGGAGTACCCCACCCCCTGCTCCCTAGAAGAGGCCGCGCTGCTTGAATGGGGCACACGTTGTGCGGTGTGTTAGTTTTTAGTGTTGTTATGAATTTCCTCGAACAACATGGATTTTGATGCTTGCAGCGACAGTCACAGTGAGGGGGGGGGGGGGGGGGGGGAACCCTTGAATGCGAAAGCGCAGTGAAGGGAGCTGTGTATGGAGTGCAAGCGTTTGATGAAACTTTTGCTGCTTTCTTGGAATAATTCAAATACAGTGAAGCGCCGTTTATACGGGTACCCTTTTATCCGGCTGTCTGTTTATCCGTGCTGTTGGGTAATGGCAGTTCAATACAAAGGTGACTTTGCGTTTTGAGGAGGTTTTCGTGAAAAGGACGGTTATCAGAGGACATTGTCATAACAAAAAAAAACATTTAAATTCATGGCAAATTTCAAATATTCTCATTGTAAAAACATGAAGTCAATAAAAACTGGGTTATTTTCATCAAAAAATTAGATAAATTTTAAATAAAAATTTTAGATAAAAACAGTAATTTGTGATTGAATATGTCCTTTGACTCATAATCCGTGTTATTCGCATATCCGGACGAGGTCAAATCCCGATGAGCCTGGATAAACGGTGCTCCACGTAATTATAAAACCGGCTGATGGGCTGAAGTAAACATGTAAGTTAATATTATATCTTCCTTATTGATATCAAAAAATGAGAAAACTTTGAATTCTATAGCCAATTTTGTAATGATTCATGATTTATAAGTGCTTTTAAATACTCGTTCAATTTATCAAATTTCGAACTCATGCTTCAATCCAATTTTAGCTGCTTAACGGCTGCTGGTAGCTTCATATTACCAAGTCATGTTAAGCTGGTGCTTTTGTTCGGTTTAAAACACTTTTGGCCCATCTTTAAATATTTGTTTTTTTTTTCATTTTTTACAAACAATTAACTTATTAATTAACTTTTTCCCCTTAATTTGTAGTATAATTGTCAATTGTTTTATAAATTTAATAAATGCCCAACAAAATCGAGAACCTTCCACTGTGCCACATGATAACGCTGCGCGTAACGCATAACGCATACCGCGTACCGCAGGCGGCTGACAGCTGTCATACGACGTAAACAACTTCAAAACACGTGCAAAAGCCGCACGCAGCGCGTGGTGTGTATGTTGGGGAAATATTTAACTGTAAGCATTTTGTGCGTTTAATTTACCATCGTAAAATGGTCGCCAACAAAGAGCGGGCGATAAAACGGAAAGCTTCCGAGGGGGGAGCGAAGCCGGAACCGATCACCTCCAAACAGGAACCGCTGGATGAGTCGAATGACGAGGACAACAGCAACGAAAGTGACTACGAGTCGGACAAGGTATGGATGGGGCCAAGGTTCGGTACCGCCCAAAAGGCTGCGAATTCGTTAACAGCATCCTTGGAATGTGTTTTTGGTTATCGTTTGTTGTTTTGTTGCTTGGTTTTTGCAGGAAAATCTACTCGGAAGTATTGAGAATGAGGGTGAAGATAGTAGCGACTCGGACGGCGAGTACGCCACGGACGACGATGAGGATGATGTGTTGAGTTTTGAGAGCCTCAACTCGGACGGGGAGGAAGAGGACGAGGAAGAGGATGCGGGAACGACACTGGAGGAAGTGGAACGCGAAGCGGAAGAGGATGACGATGAAGAAGACGGTGAGGATGATGAGGAAGCCGACTCGGCCGATGATGTGAACAGCGACAGCTCGCCGGAGGAAGATGAAGGCGACCTGGAGGATAGCAGCGATGATGAACTGGAAGAGGAAGAAGAAGAAGAAGAAGAAGCAAAAGAAAATGGGAAGGAAAAACCAGCGAAAGCGAAAGCGGAACGAAAGCAGCGTGAAGAACAGTTCGAATCGGACGATGAACCACTGCCCGACGACCTGAAGCTGGGCCGGATCGAGGATGTGCTCGGTACGGGGGAGAAGAAAACGCGCGGCCTGGGCGTGTTTCCCCCGGTGCCGAAGCGGAAGGGCAAGGCGGCCCAGGATGAGTACGCCGCGGGCGATACGTCGGACGAGGAGGACATCCGCAATACGGTCGGCAACATACCGATGCACTGGTACGACGAGTACAAGCACGTCGGGTACGATTGGGACGCGAAGAAGATCATCAAGGCGAAGAAGGGCGACGCGATCGACGATTTCCTGCAGCGCATGGAGGATCCGAACTTCTGGCGCACGGTCACCGACCCACAAACCGGGCAGAAGGTGGTCCTATCTGACGAGGACATCGGGCTGATCAAGCGCATCATGTCCGGGCGCAATCCGGACGCGGAGTACGACGATTACGAGCCGTTCATCGAGTGGTTCACGTCCGAGGTGGAAAAGATGCCGATACGCAACATCCCGGAGAGCAAGCGGTCGTTCCTGCCGAGCAAGGCGGAAAAGCACAAGATTGGCCGGTACGTGCACGCGCTCAAGATGGGCTGGATGAAGACGATGGCGGAGAAGCGCCGGCTGGAGGCGATCCGCCGGCAGCCCAAGTTCTACATGCTCTGGACGACCGACCACGGCAAGGAGGAGATGCGCCGCATACACGATCACGTGGCGGCGCCGAAGCGCATGCTGCCGGGCCACGCGGAATCGTACAACCCGCCGCCGGAGTATCTGTTCGACGAGAAGGAGCTGGAGGAGTGGAACAAGCTCGCCAACCAGCCGTGGAAGCGGAAGCGCGCGTACGTGCCGCAGAAGTACAACAGCTTGCGCGAGGTGCCGGGCTACACCCGGTACGTGAAGGAGCGGTTCCTGCGCTGTCTGGATCTGTATCTGGCGCCGCGCATGCGACGGTCGCGCGTGGCGGTCGGGGCTGAGTATCTGATACCGAAGCTGCCGTCGCCGCGCGATCTGCAACCGTTCCCGACGCTCCAGAACCTGATCTACACCGGGCACACGAGCCTGATCCGGTGCATCAGCGTGGAACCGAAGGGAGAGTACATCGTCACCGGGTCGGACGATATGACGGTTAAGAGTAAGTGTTGTGCGTGTGCACAAACGTGCAGTAAAATAGCTAAATTGTTCTCTCTCCTCTTGCGACAGTTTGGGAAATATCGACCGCTCGCTGCATCCGCACCATCCCGACCGGGGACATTGTGCGTTCCGTTGCCTGGTGCCCGAACAGCAAGATATCGCTGGTGGCCGCGGCGAGCGGTAAGCGCGTGCTGCTCATCAACCCGAAGGTGGGCGACTACATGCTGGTGAAGAAGACGGACGATCTGCTGACCGAGGCGCCCCGGTCCGACACGGTCGACAGCGAGCGCATCCGGTCGGCGGTCCAGTGGGGCGAGGTGACGGAGGAGGAGAAGAAGCTGGGCGTGCGGATCGTGATCACACACTTCCGCGAGGTGCGCCAGGTGACGTGGCACGGGCGGGGCGACTACTTTGCCACCGTCATGCCGGACGGGGCGTACCGGTCGGTGATGATCCACCAGCTGTCCAAGCGCCGGTCCCAGGTACCGTTCTCGAAGAGCAAGGGTTTGATACAGTGCGTGCTGTTCCATCCGATCAAGCCGTGTCTGTTCGTGGCGGTAAGTTTCTAAACGCGCGGGAAGGTTCGAGTCCAAGTCTGTAACGGTTCCAATGACCGGTTTTTTGTGTTTTTTGCTTTGCTTTCTAGACCCAACGACACATCCGCGTGTACGATCTGGTGAAACAGTTGATGATGAAGAAGCTGTACCCGGGCTGCAAATGGATCTCGAGCATGGCGATCCATCCGAAGGGTGACAATCTCCTGATCGGCACGTACGAGAAGCGGCTGATGTGGTTCGATCTGGACCTCTCGACCAAACCGTACCAGCAGCTGCGCATACACAATGCCGCCATCCGCAGTGTGGCGTTCCATCCGCGCTATCCACTGTTTGCGTCCGCCGGCGACGATCGCAGCGTGATCGTTTCGCACGGTATGGTGTACAAGTAAGTGTTTTTTTTTTTTTCGAAACCCGTGTGGGAGTTTTCAAAGTAGTAGTACTAATCTCATCTCACTTTTACGCCCTGTTTCAGTGATTTACTGCAAAACCCACTGATCGTGCCACTGAGACGGCTGAAGAACCATGCGGTGGTGAACGATTTCTCCGTGTTTGACGTGGTGTTCCATCCGACCCAGCCGTGGGTGTTCTCGTCCGGTGCCGACAATACGGTGCGTTTGTACACGTAAAAGGGACGGGGGCCGACCGAGGTAAGGCTTTCCGGTTTCCATTTTGGCACTCCGTTCGGGCGACAAACGTTCGACAAAGGATTCGAACACGGTGTAACGTTTCGAGTTGGATTCTACTGGCTCTATATTAAAATAAAAAAAATACATTTGCTACTAAATAGCATCCTATGAAAAAAATCCCTACAAACAAAAATGCCCTTCTTATGGAAACCATTTTGTTTATTTTACTCTTAAATATTAAGTTGGTAGAATTTACACGATTATTAATTTTCATTATTGTGGAAAAAACAAACAAACACGCTAGTAAAATAGAAAACGTTAAAAAGTACACAAACTAATAAGAACAGGGGAAAATTCTTACCCAGATGGCACTGTTTTGCTCCATAGTAACTTGCGTTACATTGCGTTACGTTGCGTTACACTTACTCCTAACCACTAGTACTGCTTAAATATCACATTCATATCGCGCCTTGTTAGCGCAGCAGCGCTTAATACCGCTTTTCTTTGCCTAATTAAGCTCCCTCATTAGGACATCGCCGGTTACTGCGTTAGCTAGATGCACGTACTCGTGCTGCTCGGTTACTAGCTGGCCGGACACTGGCACAGGAATGGGAGTGGTTGGCGTAGGCATCAAACCGACCGCGCAAGACACTTGCGGAGAAGGGCACATACCACGTGGCGAAGGCGCGAAGGGCTGACCATGCTGCTGGGCCGGTTGATAGCCGTAGAAGTTGTCGACCTTGGAGAAATTGTTCGCAAACATTGCCGGCCGGATGATGGGATGCTGAATGATTTGTAGACCCCCGCCAGCTGCATCCACGCCCAGCAGCTCCACATCCATCGGTGACGCACTCAACCCGTCCGCAACGGCATCCTGCTGCTGCTGCTGCTCCACAATCACCACGTCCGAGTTAACGCTTTCGCACTGTCGCTGCTGCTGCTCAGGGTCGTTCCCCTGCAACGGTTCCACCCCCAGTGCCGCCGGTCTCTCTCGCGCTTCCCCTCCCTCCTCCTGGTGTTTCGTCCGATGCAGCTGATACTTGGCCTCGCTGATCGACACGAACGGACACTTGGCACACTTGTACAGCAGGGCCGAGGCGACCTCCGCATGCATCCGCTCCAGGTGCTTCCGGTAGGTCGTGCTCTGGATGCTGCTGTAATCGCAGTAGCTGCACTTGTACATATGGCCACCCTTGGTGCTGTGGCGCATCTTGTGCCGCCGGAACGCGTTGTGGTCGTTGGTGGTGTACTCGCAATGCTCGCACTTGAACCGCTTCTCGTCCGAGTGCTTGGCCGCGTGTGACTGGAGCAGGTAGCGCGTCCGGAACACCATACCGCACAGTAGGCAGCGATGCTTGGCGGCGCTCACCTCCGTCGACCCCGGCTCGCCCGCCTCGGTGGGATGCTTTGCGTCCATGTGCGTCCTTAGCTGGCGTTTGCCCGCGAACCGCAGCCCACACTTGACGCACTTCATCGTGGATTGCTGGATGGATGTGGGTTTCGCTTTCGGTTTGTCGCCCTGGGACGCATCGTTCGATTGGGTTGGGCCGATCGCAGGAGGTTCTTCCACCGGTGGTGGTTGACTGACCGGCTGTTGCTCCTCCACCACGGGTGCTTCTTGGTGTTGCGGTTGCTGCTGCTGCTGCTGCTGCTGCTGTGGTTCCCGATGCCACCGGCGGTGATTGCGCAGCTGCTTGTTGTTCTTGAACGCTTTCCCACAGATGGCACACTTGAAGTTGCGCTCCTCGGAGTGGATCTTCATGTGCGTGTTGTTCAGCCGGCACAGGACGGGCGTCTTGAAACTGCACAGATGGCACGCGTACAGCTCCATGTCGATCGCGTGCTCCCGCCACAGATGGGTGTGCAGCGTGTTCCAGTTGCGGAACTCGAGCGAACCACACTCCGGACAGTGGATGGGATTGGGGCTGTCGGGCGCCACCACGTGACACTTGCGGTGGTAGTCGAGCCGATCCGGCTGGCGAAACCGCACGCCACAGTCCTTCAGGTCACACTTGTAGCCTTCCTCCTCGACCGTCAGGTTGGTGTAGAGCTTCTTCAGCTTGGTGATGCCGGTCTGTTTCGCCCCCTTTGGCCGTCCACGGGTACGGGGACGATCTGGTTCAGCAAGCGCGGTGACAGCCGGCACATTCGCCTCTTCTTGGGATGGTGTTAATGCATCCACAGGTTGTTGGGTCTCCCCGATCGATGGATTCACAGCAGCGGCCAGTACGATCGCTTCACTATCGCCAACCGGTGGATGATACTCATTGGGAGGATCGAGATTGATCACATGAGGGTGAGAGTTGCCAAGCAGCAGATCTTCCTCTCGTCGCAACGGATTAGCTTCGTTGCCGTCAGACATTTCCATCGGTTGCTGCAAAATGTCCTGCCCCAACGGTGGCCCACCGCCATTCGCCGGCTCGACGATCGCGGTCCATTCGTGGTTCGGCGTGATCTTCTCGCTTGCATCCGATTCTTCCTGCAGCAGTATAACGTCGCCCGTAAAGCCGGACCCGGGCGGAAGCGTTGGCTCACAGTGGGTCGATTCCGTCACCAAGTGACCGTTACGGTTCGTGTCATCATTGGCTGTGCACGCCGTCATATCGATACCACCGGCTCCTGCTGCTCCTCCTGCTCCTCCTCCGCCGGGATCGTCTCGATCGTTGAAACCTTCGGTAAAGTCGCACACATCGCTCAGTTCACTGTAGCCGAGATCCGACTCGTGGTACCCATCCATAACGTCATCGTCGTCGCCATCGCCGTGCTGTTCGACATTATCGTGCTCCACCAGCTCGGGCGAATGGTGCGCGTTCATTTCAATCAGCCCACCGAACGGTTTGTCCAACCGGTTCGCCCCGTCCAGCGTGTGCTGTTCGTGAGCTTCGTGCTGCTCCAATGGTCCACCAATGGTGCCTCCTCCACAGTCCATCCCCACCTGGGAGGACATCCCGCCGACGGTAGGCAGTATGTTCTGCAGCTCGTCGTACGTCATCAGATTCACCTCGTCGACCGACTTCAGATGAATGGTCGGCTGCTTGAGCACGCTGATGTTTTTGATGAATATTTTGCTCTTCCTTGGCTGTTGCTGCGGTACGTCGTCGGTGGTTTGCTGCTGAGCATCGCACTGTGCCGATGGTGGTGGTGGTGGTGGAAGCGTACCGTACTCGCCGCCCTGCTGCACGGTCATGTTGGAGCTTGCGGTCAGGTAGGAAACGTTAGGCTCACCAACCGATCCACCGCCCGGCGTACCGTCCAGCGAGGTGGAAAACAGCATCAGCAAGTTCTGCGAACCTTGATCCACGGATAGTGGTAATGGCCGGGCCGGGTTTCCCATCCCATCCGCTCCAACGGTGGCATAGCTTATTTCGGTGCCATGCAAAAGCGGTTGATCGTTCGCTTGTGACACTGCTCCTAAGGAGCTGTTCGTCATGGACGATGGTACGGGCACGGTCGGTGGTTGCTGCTGTTCCGTCGCCGTGGCCGGTGGTGTGGACGTGCAGATGATACTCTCGCAGCTACTCGCCCTACTCGTCGCAATCGATTCGCTGAACGTCGTCGTGGAGAGCGAATTCGTGCACGGCACCCCGGGGTCATCGAGCGCTATGAGCGGGTGGTTCCGTAGTATATCAACGTTTTTGATGTAGATACGACTGCCCCGGGCTGATTGTGCTACTCCGGATGGAGCAGGTTGTGCTGCAATCGTTCCACCATACCCACCGTTGATCGTGTCCAGCAGCGCCCCGGAACCATCGTTCGCACAGTCCATGCTCAGGTAGGAGGACGGCGGTGGTGGTTGTGGTGATGGTGGTGGTGCCGTACCGTACCGATTCCCGTTCCCATTCGTGAGCATGTTTTCCGCCGAGGCGACGAAATTCACATTCTGCAGCAGCGACACGTTGCGGATGAAGATTTTGTTCCCGCTGACGGCGCATGGTTGCTGCTGCGGTGGTAGCTCCAGCGACTGATCGAGCGATGGCAACATGTCCTCGCCGAGCGACAGCTGATGGCCTTCCTGTAGCGTACCGTGCGCTATCGCGGACGGTTCCTGCTCCGTCGACAGCAGCTGCTGGCCCTGCGCGTCATGGCTTTCCTGTGCAATCACGTCCGGCTTTTTAAGCAACTGTACGTCCTTTATGTAGATCCGGCTTTTGCTGTGTGTCGCCGTGGACGTTGCCGTAGGGGTAGCAGCCGGGGGTCCCGGCGGAATCTCGACACAGTTCTGCTGGCTCGCCGGTTCGATTCTAACTTCCGGAGCAGTACTCCTTTCCGACTGGAGGGTTGTGACGGTACTGTGGCCCAATGCTGCGACCTCGCTGGCCAACATTTCATGGTCTTCGGTAAGATGCAGCTCCAGTACGGCTTTTTTGTAGAATTTGTTCTCGCACACCGGACAGCTTAGCTTTTCCGCCAGCGGCTCTTGTGGCCCTACGCCAACACCACCTCCCGGATGCCTTTCGCGTCGATGCTCGCTCAGCCGCACCTCCGAAAGGGTGGCAAAAGGGCATCGGTCACACGTGCGCACGTTCGGCTCCATCTCCGCCGGCTCCACCCGGTCCGTATCGTTCAGATAGTTATCGATCACGTCCGGCAGCCGGTGGTCGGCGCTGGCAAGACCATTCCCCGCCAGCCGTAAACGCGTATCTGCTATCTCGCTCTTGATCGAGTCCGACCGTTCCTCACACTTGATTTCGCTCGCGGTACTATGATGGGTGGACCGGAGAAGCCGGCTTTCCTGCTGCTGGTATTGCTGGTTGATTTGGGTCGGAATTTTGACGAAAATACTCGGCAGGATGACATCGTTAGGTCCGCTGGTGTGGCCGGTCGGCTGCTGCGAGATGGAGGAAAAGTAGGGCGACGATGGTGCGTACGGGTTCGTCGGCGAGCAGGGCGAATCGTGCAGCGGTGAGTGTAGATGGTTCGACGAAAGCTACGGAGGGAACAAAGAGAATTGGGGAGAATTAATTTACAAGAGCGCACGTGTTGTTGCGGCAAAATGACGTCACTCTTACCATCGAATCGAAGCCTAAGCTCTCGCTGCATTGGTTTTGAAATATATCCATTTTGGTTTGGTTTTCGCTTTCTTCACTGTATCACTGTATGATTGTTATTGTCCTTTCTACCGAGACGCGGTACATACGAAACGGGACATTCTTACAGCAGGCTGGAGGTTTGGACCACTTGTTTAAAATGCTTTAAATCACCACTTCAACGTGTGTTCTCGTACTTGCAAGAATGCGAATCTCAGCAACAAACTAAACAAATCACCTTAAATTAAGGTCCTTTTTGCTGCAAAGCACAATCGATGGTGAAAACTATTTACGGTTTGTTGTATTTTCTCCCTCTTTCAGCATCAAACCAAAACAAACTCGGAGTGACAGAAGAGGTTGTTAGGAATGACATTTGTGTCAACGGGCGAATGCAACAGGTTTCAGCGAATTCGAATTTTGTTAGTACGGGCGAATCTAAAACCGTTGGTGTAATTTAAACGCATGTTTCTGTATACGGGTTTTGGCGAAACAAAAGGTTGTATCTTTGGAATTGCCAGCCTTCGGAAAACCTCACTTAACACTTTGCCAAAATCGGAACCGGTTTGGAGCCGTGAGTGTGATTCCGGTAACCTATCACTTGTACTACCAAGAAAATTCATAGTAAGATACAGTTGCAAATTGTTTGCCGTGCCAACTCTTCCACAAACACATATTTCCACTTTGTTGAAACCATTCATTTACTTTTTCTTCTGACCATTTCGTCCCATAGTTTTCGTCGTTCACTCCAACGTGCTGAGGACCTGTATCTCCCTTTGGTGGTGATCCAATCAAAATTCCTATAGTAGTTATAGAGTAATACTATTCAATTTCGCGAACGGCACTCCATCCGCCATTTTTCTCAATATTTCAATACCCATTACAGTGTGTAGACAAGCTGATCCCTTTATTTGTTGAATCTTCGGACAAATGAGAGGACAAATACTTATGTACCGTTTGAAGATCAGAACCAGCTTAATTTTATTTCTCACATATGGTTACTATGATTCATGTACTACTTTGATGTCTAGTAATTTGTATGCACGTTATCAGCTAACGTCAGTTTTTTTCCGGTGCCGGCATATCGATTCATTCTTCTGTCTAATATTCGCTTTCGCTCTTATTTCGTCTCGTCTCGGAAGAATGCGTGTTATTGGAGGTACTGGTTTTGTCATCCTCGGAAGTCATTGTGTGCACATTGCCAGTATGCTTTAGCATTTGCCGGTACCGATAGATTGCTTGATTTCTTCTCGCTATTCGTCGCTTTCGCTCTTCTTTCGTCTCGTCTGGCGGAGTTTCATAACCGCATATGTGCGGACGTACGGAAAGATGCGCGTTATTGGAGGTACTGGTTTTGTCGTTTTCAGATTTCGATGTAAGTCTGAGTTTTTTCCGGTACAAGTACATTGCTTGATATTTTCTGGCCAGCCGTCGCCTTCGCTCTTCTTTCGTCTCCTCTGGTGGGGTTTCATACCCGCTTGGTAACGGTGGTTCGGAAGGATGCGCATTTTTCGAATCCTCTTCGTGTTCTTTTGATACCTCTGATTCATTTGCCAAATCTTCTTCATCATCAGAAGCAAGTTGAAAATTATTATAGGAATAGGTATTTTCATTCTCTAATTTCTTTTCCTGCGCGCTACCTGTTAGTCTGAGTTGCTTTAGCTCTTCTTTCATCGCGTCTGGCGGAATTTCATACCCGCTTACTAACAGCTGGTCGGGAAGATTCGCGTTTTTCGAACACTCTTCATCAGACTTTGATGCTTCGGAGTCATTGGCCAATTCTTCTTCATCCTCAGGAGCAAATTCAGAATTATACGTGGTACAGCTTTTGTCATTCTCTGATATCTTCGTCGGCAAGATACCAGTTAGCCTCAGCTTTTTCCGATACCGACAAATCGCTTGACTCTTTCTCGCTAGACGTCGCTTTCGCTCTTCTTTCGACTCCTCTGGTGGGGTTTCATACCCGCTTACTAGGGCCGGTTCGAAAAGACGAGCGTTATTCGAATACTCATCGTCAGACTTGGAGTGAACGGCCAAATCTTCTGCATCATCATCAGAAGCATCAAATTCAGAATTATTGGAGGCACAGTTTTTGTCGTTCTCAGATTTCGTTGTGTTCACGTTACCAGTTAATCTAAGTTTTTTTCGGTATCGACATATCGCTTGACTCTTTCTGGCCAGTCGTCGCCTTCGCTCCTCTTTCGTCTCCTCTGGTGGGGTTTCATACCCGCTTAGGAGCAACGGTTCGAAATGATTTGTTTTGTTCGAATACTCATTGCTGGGCACTTGTGTGATACTGTTGTTTTCCTCCAATTTCGAATTTGATGCCCCGGAGTCATTGACCAAATCTTCTTCATCATCAGAAGCAGCAAATTCAGAATTATATGAGGTACAGCTTTTGTCATTCTCTGATATCTTTGCCGGCAAGTTACCAGATTGCCTCAGCTTTTTCCGATACCGACATATCGCTTGACTCTTTCTCGCTAGTCGTCGCCTTCGCTCCTCTTTCGTCTCGTTTGGTGGAGTTTCATACCCGCTTAGGAGCAACGGTTCGAAAAGATACTTCTTTTTCGAATATTTTTCGCTGGGCGTGATAATGTTGTTTATCTCCAATTTCAATCTTGATGCCCCGGAGCCATTGGCCAAATCTTCTTCATCATCAGAAGCACATTCTGAATTATAAGAGGTACAGCTTTTGTCATTCTCTGATATCTTTGCCGGCAAGATACCAGTTAGCCTCAGCTTTTTCCGATACCGACAAATCGCTTGACTCTTTCTCGCTAGTCGTCGCCTTCGCTCCTCTTTCGACTCCTCTGGTGGGGTTTCATATCCGCTTACTAGCGGTGGTTCGAAAATATTCGTTTTGCTCGAATTCTCTTCGTCAGACGAATCCGCGTAACTGCTGATTTTCATTAGTACCGATTTCGATGCCTCAGAGTCAACGGCCAAATCTTCTTCTTCACCATTATCAGAAGCAGCCATCTCAGAATTATTGGAGGTACAAGTTTCTTCCTTCTCGGATTTTATTGTGAGCACATTGCCAGTTAATCGGAGTTTTTTTCGGTACCGACATATCGCTTGATTCCTTCTGTCTAGTCGTCGCTTTCGCTCTTCTTTCGTTTCGTTTGGTGGAGTTTCGTAACCGCTTATTAGCGGCCGTTCGGAACGTTGCGTGTTTTTCGAACGCTTTTTGCTAGACAATTGCGCGATACTGTTGATTTTAATTACTAACGACGACTTCGATGCCTTGGAGTTTTTGGCCAAATAATCATCAGAAGCCAGTGTAGCATTATTGGAGGTACAGGTTTTATCGTTCTTTGATCTCTTTGTTTGCACTTTACCAGTTAGCCTGATTTTTTTCCGGAACAAATAAATCGCTTGATGCTTTCTGGCTAGTCGACGCTTTCGCTCTTCTTTCGTCTCATCTGGAGGAGTTTCATAGCCGCTTAACTGCGGCCGTACGGAAAGATGCGGATTATTGAACGCGTTGCGAGTTAGTTTGAGTTTTTTTCGATACAAATAAATCGCTTGGTGCTTTCTGGCTAGTCGACGCTTTCGTTCTTCTTTCGTCTCTTCTGGCGGAGTTTCATAGCCGCTTATCAGAGGCCGTAGGGAAGGATGCGCATTATTGGAGGTACTACTTTTGTCGTTCTTGGATTGCGTTGTGTGCACGTTGTTAGCAATTAACCTGAGTTTTTTCCGATACCAATAAATTGCTTGATTCTTCCTGACCAGTCGTCGTCTTCGCTCTTTTTTCGTTTCCTCTGGTGGAGTCTCATACCCGCTTAGTAGCGGCGGTTTGACAAGATGCGTTTTCTTTGCACATTCTTTGCTGGGCAATTGTATGATAATGTTGTTTATCTGCTGTTCCGTCTTTAGTGTCTCGGAGTAATTGGTTAAATCTTCTTCAACATTAGAAGCAACTTCAGAATTAGCAATGGCACAGCTTTTGTCATTCTCTAATTTCTTTGCCTGTAACTTACCAAATAACTTCAGTTTTTTCCGGTACAAGTACATCGCTTGATTCTTTCTGGCCAGCCGTCGCCTTCGCTCTTCTTTCGTCTCCTCTGGTGGGGTTTCATACCCGCTTGGTAGCGGCGGTTCGGAAGGATGCGCATTTTTCGAATCCTCTTCGTGTTCTTTTGATACCTCTGATTCATTTGCCAAATCTTCTTCATCATCAGAAGCAGATTTTTTAAAAGTACATGTTTTGTCATTGTTTGATTTCTTTGTCTGCATCTTACCAGTTAGCTTGAGTTTTCTCCGGTACCGACATATCGCTTGATTCCTTCTATCTAGTCGTCGCTTTCGCTCTTCTTTCGTTTCGTCTGGTGGAGTTTCGTAACCGCTTAATAGCCAGCGTTCGGAAGGATGCATGCTTTTCCAACGCATTTTACTAGACATTTGTGCGATACTGTTGTTTTTCTTGTTTAGCGTCGGTGCTAATGTTACGGAATCATTGGACAAATATTCTTCCCTGTCGTGAGCACGTGCAGAGCTATTGGAGGATTTGTCGTTCTTGGATTTCATTGTATACACGATACCATTCGACCGCATTTTTTGCCGATACATGTAAATCGCCTGATTCTTTCTGGCTATGCGTCGATTTCGCTCGTGGTTGCTCTCCCTTGGCGGTGTGTCATATCTGGATATGTACGATCTGAAATGTTTGTAATCTTCAATACACCGGGAAAGCTGTTTCCTAATGGCACTACTACCCAACTCTGGCGGGCAACGGCACGCCCATTTCTGGTCACGAAGCTCGTCAGGCAGCTTCAGAATACGGTGAAAGGTATGATATTTTCGACGAATTCGCTGTTCTCGCTCCAATGGTGTTTCGTTCGGTGGAGTGGAATATCTGTTCAAAGAAGAGCAACTAGAACACATGCCTTTCGAATATTGCTGTTTGCCACCAACAATAGAGAATGGTTCGAAAGCGTCAACAGAATCCGGGTACATCGAACCAGCTTCATCATCCTCCGATATATCTTCCTCTTTAAGCTGTATATCAGCAGAAACAGGAAGGATGTGCTGTGGTTCGCCACAGTAAGATGGATCATCATCTTCTTCCGATGGAAACATCTCTGTTTTGATGTAAACTTCATTGAATTTGATAGTGTCGCTATCAATTGCTAATGGATCCATATCTTGAGCCGGTTCCATATCCATTTGTTCTGTTAGGTTGTTTCCCATTTTTGTTTGGCCGGTGCCGTTTGTTTCCTTGAAAGAAAGGAGTCAATTGATTAGACTGTATGTATGCTTGCTGAACTGATTGGTTGGCCAAACTTAGAGACAGAATGCTTCCACATTCCAGATTAGGCATTTCTCTCTAGTCCCAAAACTACTTTACCGCTGTGCGATAATGCTTCTTCTGTTTTACGAGAAAGGATGTGTCCACCTGGATGATTGAATCACCATTCTCAGAAACTTATTTTCTGCGATTTTACTGTTTCAGTGCCTACTGTTTGTTTACATTCTGCACACGTAAATACACTTTGTTGACAATTTGATTTTAGCACAAAAATGAACTGACGATTCTAGTGATGGGAAAAGGTTCCAGAAAAATCTGGAGTTGCCTCCGATCCGATTCTGAAAATTTGGTAACCAACTCCAGAAGGTAGGTCCGACCAGCATTGCCCGAAGCCTTTTAGAAGGTGTTGTGGACTGCCGTGCCGACCCCTGGACTTGGCGTGGCAGTTGCGCTGCCACCGGTCACCGTCAAGGAGGACGACAGTGTGTACACGCACACTGTCGCACACATTAAGTACGAAAGGTGTAGTATGTGCCGAGTGACGAATAGAGTGTGTACGATGTCCAATCGAGCAGGTGCTCAAATTCACATTCCGGAGCTTATGCCAATTCTGGAGGCAATTGTGATTCCGATTCCCGAGCCGATTCTGGAGTCAACTCTTCAATCGGCTCCGGAATCGGAATCGAGTCCAGCATCGGAACTCCAGAATCGATTCGAAACACGGAATCGGAATCGAGTGAGTTCGAGTATGACCTCCCACCACTACGCCAGAAAGCACATCACTACGTGGTGCTGTCAAACAGAAGCGTACTAAAATTAATACAGAAAGTACTAAAAACAATAATTCACTGTTGAATAGGCGATTTTTGCAAATTCAAAATTCAAAATTCTTTACTACTTTTGCTTCGATAGAGTTTTACAATCACACATTACTCCAGTGCACCATGTTCCTCTGCTGTGTGGATTTTGAAGTGGTTCGTTTTAAACGACCGTTCACAAATCGCACACTTTACCATCCGGGGGTGGTAGCGTTGGTGCTTCGTCAGCTGCTTTTTGTACAGGAATGTCCGTTCGCATTTATCACACTTGTACGATGGAGTCTCCGAAGACGACAGATACTCCCGATGGGTGGTGGCCATGTGCATTTTCATACCATCCTGCCGGAACGTTTTGTTGCATATAGTACACTCCACCTTCTTATGCATCTGCTGGTGAGTCCAGAGCAAGGATTTACTGACAAACGTTTGCTTGCATGCACTGCAACGGTACACGGTGAGGGTTTTCGAAAGTCCCGCGTCACCGTCCGGATGCTTTCTAGCTATGTGGTTCTTGAGGTAGGACGGTCTGAACGATTCCCCACACACCGGGCAGCTTGCCTTCCGGTGCGTCTGCCCATGCTCTAACAGGTGGTTCGGGAGGAAGAACGATTTATCGCATTCCGTGCACTGGAAGGGCCGTTTTTCAGCACACCGCTCATCGCTACCGTGCATACGGCCGATGTGAAACTTTAAATTATCCACCTGCACCGTCTTGTCGCATATTGGGCAGCTTTTCATCCAATGCTTTCGCTCGTGCCGACGCAGGCGTACGATACTGTCGAACGATTCGAGGCAATTCTCGCATTGATGCTTAGCCCTGCCTTTTGCATTATTGTTGTTATCTTCCAATGGGTAAAGGCCACACGGAATATCTTCTTCGTGCACGTGATGTTTGCTGTTGCTTTGTTGTTGTGCCCCTGCTTTCTTTCCGTTGCTTATTACCGGTACTATTTCCTCTGAATCAGATGCAATTTCTTCTTTGATTTGTACCTCCTCATACTGGAACGAATTGTCCGCATTGACGGCCATTATTTTGGTGCGTTCTATAACGATCTCGTCGTGGAACTCCATCGCGATGCATTGCAACGGATCAGTTCAGGAAGAATTATAAATGCATGTTTCACCAGAACCACTAGAAGAAAAAACGGTTAATTTATGAACGTTTACTGTACAGATTTTCATCTACAAAGGGTTAATCGTCTTACCACTCTCTAGAAGCGTTTCGAATCGGATGTGGCAGTGCTTAAGCTACGCGGTTTTATTACTTACAAAGCTAATTAAAGGCCTCTTTTACTTTCAAACATATTGAATGTGAATGTTAAACCGGGGAAATTGCAAATGTTTGGCCAAAAATTAACATTACCAACGTAGGAAGGCACATCCGCAGCCCGCGCGGCACGACTGTTTTGCGTTTGTTTACCTTTTCGACCTTTTTGACAGTTGCATTGCGGGTGCTCGAAATGCACTGCTCGAATGGCATTTCAAACTGCGGGATGCGTAGTCGTTCAGTGGATTTTCTTTTAAATCAAATAGAATAAGTTTAAAAATGATTCAACCATCCAAAAGAGAGCACAATTTATAAGCAAATCATAAACAGAAAGGTAATAAGGAAAAATAACTTACCCAATACCTCATATACCATGGACACAAAACCGGCCTCTTTCATTCCATTGCGTATCGCGTATTTCATTTATTGATTCATACCCGGCATCCTTGTTCACTCACGGCTTAATCAATACTATTTCTTAGCAAACGTACACCCACTGTTGAAACATTGACTGCTGTTATTCGTTTATTGCTCTATGCAAGCACTCTGCTGTGTTGCTGCGCTCCGGTACGCACCAAGAGAGGCTGTACCCCACAAATGGCTGATGCTGTTGTTGCTACCGGGGTTTGGTTTCGAAACAGCGTAGCATAGCTTAATAAAATACCGTCCCTGATGCTGCTGCTGCCAGCTGCGCCATTCAATACGTTCTCATTTAATTGATAAATCTCAAACGTTTGTATTCTTTCAACGGACCACTAACTCTGGGTTGTAACAAGCCTGCTGTAACACAACGCTGCTTCAGCACGTGTACATATAGAGTGTTTTCTTCGTAAAATTTCACACAATTCAACTCCAACATACTTTTGCTCCTGCCTCCTGCTCCTGCAGCCCTGGTGCGTCCGCTCTAATGTTCGATTATTGTTTTGCTGCTTAACCAACCAATCGCTGCGTCGAACATGCACTTGGGTCCTACTCTGTTCGCGTGTGGCCACACTATCTTGTACCAACGGGTATTTGTTTTCGCATATTACGATGCACTTGATGTTTTGTTTTGTGTGTTGTTTGTATTTCTTACCGATTATAAATAACACATTCACAATCCTGACAAGAGGGTTCAGAGGTCGGGAAGCATTGCCCAAAAGCAGTGCGCTCTAATAGTTTTCTACTCTATTCGCTTCCTATTCCATCGTTCATTCATTCATATACTCTGGAGCTCTGCTGCATTGCTCGATTCGCGTCATTTGTTGATTATAATATTATTATTGTAATTATTATTATTATTATTATTATTTGTTCTCACATAAATTCGAAAAAGGCTTTCGGTGCAGTTTATAAAAAACGTTCAGAATAGTCTTGCTTCGGTCGGATCGGTTGCTTGGTGTGTGAGTGAGTGTGTGTGTGTGCGTTTGATTGTGTATATCCATCCAAGGTTCTGTTTGTTGAATTGTAATCAAAATCGATCGCGTTTTTTTTTCTTTTCAAAAACATAAACGGAAGCATTATCAAATGGGATGATAGAGGGATGCTGTAGCTGAAAAACTTTAACACGTGTCACCACCGCCGATGATGCACTACACTTCACACGCCGGCGGCGGCTCCGCCGGACATTCCACGTTATTGTAGTTCGTTCGATCTGTTTCTTTTCCTTACGTCTCTAGCGTCGCAAGAACGGTATACTGTTTAAATCACAACTTGTTCTATTACTTCGTTTCGTTCGTTTGCGTACGGCGTGCACACTCGCTCTCTTTCTCTCTATTGCTTTGCGGGTGTCGGCGCCTTCCAGTGCAGAACACGATCCAAATTGTCAACATCACGAGGTCACGATAGGTTACATAATTCGAATAATATACGCACGCAGCGTGTAAGACTAAGAAAGACGAACCACGAGCCCCAACTGCTCCACGACCCCCTGGTAGCGCCGTAGTCGAAGGGACACACTACGAGTCTAAACGTACTTGTGTTTTTACCAAACCACTACCGGGCAATCCCTTCCGAGGTTGAGGTCGGGCGGAAAAAACACAGAGATATGCGAAGATGAAATAAATTAATACCGTTTTGTTTTTCCTGTTCCAACGGTTGCCAACCACTCAAGGCCAAGCTTCAGCCTGTGGGGCTGTGGGCTTCTCTAAGCGACCGTCTCGTGTCCATTGGACGGTGAAACGGTGGCCGTACTGATGCTAGTCGTTTCCGTTGCCAGCGGTGCCTTGCGTTCGCTGTCGGCGGGCGTATCGAGCATCGTTTCCTCCGGCGATGCTATGCTCGGCACGGGCTTTGGTGCAGCGGCATTACTTGGTGAGCCAGTGGTGGGGGTTGTTTTTGACGCCGCTTTGCGCGTTTCCGTGGGAGAATTTGGGACAGACGCTTCCTGCTCCTTGGCTGCCTGCTGCATGTACGCCGCACAGATACACTCACACACGAAGCGATACTGGCTCTGGAAAAGCATGGAAAATATATATTAACCAACGCAACAAACGGCTTTGTTTCTGTGTCTCTTATCGTAAATTAAATAAATTGATAAGCTTCAAATTGAAGAATTATTCCTTATAGACTCTATGCGCCTGAAGTTATGCATTTTGTTTTTACAAATAATAAAAATGATTTTAAACCTCACATTTGTCACCTTTCCCCTTCGTTTACTTACCACATTCTGCACCATGCAGGGTCGTTGATCGCGCATCGCTCGCACAATGTCCAGCGGATAGATCGGTTCCCGTACCTCCATCAGTGCCAGTGCCGTGTCCATCAGTATCAGCACACCCGTCCGCCCGATACCGGCCGAACAGTGCACAATGATGGGCGGATTAGAAGCACTAATATACCTGTGCAAAAGTGCGACAAAAAGGTTGAACATTATAAAAAAAGGAACTCTAACAAAAGGGAGCTTTCAACTCACTGATGCACCGACGTGGAGGACGGCATATCGTTCGGGCTGTCGTCACTGTCCGTATGCACGATCCGGCGCTCCGAGTTGTCCAGCCCGCCATTCTCGTCCACGCTGCGCAGCTTCACGTTCTTCAGGCTGGCCTCGATCTCGAGCGGCAGCGTGGTTTCACGCGCCGACCGCACCCGCTCGGTGAACTGCAGGAACAAGTTCGGGTCGGCCGGCACGTCATGGTCCGGCCAGGCCAGATACTGCATGTGCTGGATCGTGCGCGTCTCCTTCGTGCGCTCGTCCGTCATGACGAGATCGCGAAACACGAAGCTGCCCGTCTCGTCCGGCTTCTCCGTAAGGCAGCTGATCGAGAAGCCGGGCGACGGTACGAGCGGATCGTCCTCGGCCGACGGCCAGTACTGATGGCACTTGGTGCTGCCGCTCTCCTTCACCGTCGTCAGCATCACGACCAGGTGGCTGCTCTCCTGCTGCACCATCCGCCAGAAGTCGTTCACCGTGGTCGGGAGTGGGCCTTGCGTCGCGATGTAGCGGTTCGTTTTCCGGGCCGGCGGTATCTCCATGTTGACGTAGTTCGCGTTAATGTAGTCGCCACTTTCCGCATGCTGCAGTACGACGCGCGTACAATCGTCTGGTTGGGGGAGAGTAAAAACACGTTAATTTTGAAAAAAGACCATCAAATACACTTTCGAAAAACTCAATCACTTACACGGTGATATGTCACGGTATCGGTTTTTGCCCATATTTTCCGTCTTGCGTGCCTCCGTAATGGCGAGCTCGGGATTTTTCCGGTACAGCTGCTCGTACTGTGCCAGCAGCGCACCGGAAGCTAGCCCATCGCGCAGCAGCAGCAGCGATTGCGTGAACAGCTGGTCACCGTTCAGCAGGCCCGCCCGCACGATGTCGCTCTCCTCCGGCACGTACTGGTACAGCGGTTCCTCCTCCGGGTAGTCGATTAAGGCATTCGGTTTCAGCGTCAGCAGCAACTCACCGCCCTGATACTCACGCGAGGCCCGTATCAAACTGACCACCTGCTCGTACGCCATCGTGCCGACGTCGCGCCCGTTAATGCGCACCACCTGGTCGCCCTCGCAGACGCGCGGCGTACTCTTGTCGGCAGGTGTGTGCGGTGCGACGCGTGAAATCAGTATCGGCAGACCGTGATCGATGCCGCCCTTGACGTTGAACCCGAACCGGCCCTGCTCGTCGGCCACCAGGTGGATCGTCACTAGGCCGGCACTGTCGTCATCGGCCGCCATTCCATTGCCCGAACTGCTCCCATTGAGGCCGGCGTAGGCCGGAGGCGAATCGTACATGGGCACGGACGTGCGGGCACAGTGTTCGATGAAGGTAGGACTAAAAAAAAACAATCACAAGGAATAGATATTCACGATTTAGAAAGAGATTTACATTCCCATCTTTCACAGGCACACTCACTCGTCCGTCTGCTGCTCCCAGGCTTTGCGTGGCATCGACGAGGGCGTCTTGGAGGTAACCTTGTCGTACGTGCGCGTCGCTTTTGTGATCGCCAGCAACGTGAGCTGGTTTTTGTTCCCAGCGGCCGAGCCGATGGTCGCCCCACCGTTGCTTGCCTCGTTGCCCGAGCCGCCCGTAGCGCTGCCGTCCGCTGCCGTACCACCGCTTGCCCCATTGCCGTTCAGCTGGGGCGATTGGGGCTGCGAAATGGTGGCCAGCAGGCGCCGGCTGGGCGAGCGGATGAATATTTTTGCCACCTTGCCCCGCTGCCGGCTTTCCGTTACGGCTTGCAGTTCGGTGCGGCCGGAATAGTGGAATCTGCGTGGGAGGAGTGGAAGCAACCGTTAGTACGCACGGTGATAGATTGATGTAAGATCCTGAATCCGTGTTGCGGCTATCAATACGTAGCATCATTGGACTAAAACGTCTATTCTTAAGGAGATACCGAAACCGACTCCAATTTCGATGCCGATTCCGGGACCGATTCTGATACCAGAGCCGATTCCGATTACGGAGCGGATTCTGATTCCGGAGCCAATTCCGGAGCCGATTCTGATTGCGAAGCCAATTCCGATTCCGGAACCGATTTTGACTCCAAACCCGATTTCGATTCCGGATCCGAGCCAATTTTTATTCCGGAGCTAATTCCGATTCCAGAGCTGATTCTGATTTAGATTCCGGAGCCGATTCTGATTTCGAAACCGATACCGCATCCAATACCGAAGCCGATTTCGATTCCGGAACCGATTCTGATTGCGGAGCCGATTCTGATTCCGGAGCCGATTCTGATTCCGAAGTCAATTTCGATTCCAGAGCCGATTTCTTTTCCGAAACCGATTCTGATTTTGATTCCGAAGCCGATTCCAGAATCGAACCCGGAAACTGATTCCTGACCTACTATAAGGAATCGATTCCAGAAAACTTCGGAAAACTTTATTTTTTCCATCACTGTAAGGGAGAGCTGTTAGTATTGCTTACTTCGAACGCAGCGTCAGTGGCAGGAAGGAACGTGGTGAACGGTGTGGTTTCTTCAGTCGGAAAAACGAATGATGCTCGACGCAAGCCTTCCACAGCAGCTTGGCGTTACGGTGCGAGCCCATGCTGAAGCCAAGCAGTGTATCGTAGTGTTCGGACTGGAAGATGCGTTTTAGGTGCAAACGAAAACAGAACGTTTAATTTCAAATCTTCAATTCAGAGCATTAAAGAATGGTTTTTGCAAGTCAGAATTAAAGTTTCACCGTACCGCAGCGCTTCTACAGGCTTTGGCTGCATGAAAATGGTTTGTTAACATCTAATTCTGACTTTTCAAACCCTGTAAGACCCAAACAACTCCTTACCGGTTCGCGTGCGAGCTGGATGAAGAAATCTTTGCGCTTGAACGACACCTTTACCACCTTCGACCAGGAGAAGGTGTTGATGCGCGTACCGTTTTGGTACACCAGCAAGCCGAGCGAAGACACACCGAGAGCTAGCTCCTTGCCAGACGAGTCCTGAACGAGAGGAACCAGGATTAAAAAAAATACAAAAGAAAAAGGCACTCCTGCGCGATCTCGCTTACCGTTGCCCGATGGAAATCGATCCCGTAAAGCTCGAGCCGTTTGGCGTGCTCGAGATAGTTGTACTCGGCATCGGCCGGCAGCTGGCCGCGATGCAGCTTGTGCAGCTCTGAAATGCGATGCTCCGCTTCCTCCGTCTGCTCCGGCAGTAGCTGCAATTCGCTCAGATAGCCGGCCGTATGCTCCAGTGGATTGTAATCGCCTAGTTCAGCTGTAGGTGGGAAGGTGAAGAATTACATTTTAAAGACACACATACATATACAAAACATCATACTGACCTTGCACGGTAAAGCTGGCTAGCAGGCAGGCAGTGTTGAGTGTGACGGGCAGCCGGCCCTGATAGACATCGCGCCGTATCTGCAGATAGAACTGGTACCGCGTGTACTCCTCGTGCAGCCGGCTCGGATCGGTGACGTAGAACTTGACGCGAAACAGCAGCAGCGGCACCAGCGGCCCCCCGTCCGCATGCTGCCGGCCGGTGCGCGCATCGTTTAGCTGCTTGCGCAACGGTTTGTTCGGATCGAGCCACCGGACCGGCTGCCGTCCGGTCGGGAACAGTGCCCCCGGCCCCGGCGAGACAACGGTACTACCGCCGCCGCCGCCACCACCGTCCGCCACACCGCCGCCTCCTCCTCCTCCCTTCGGTCCTGTTGTACTGCTGCTCGAGCCGCTGCTGCTGCTGGTCGACCCACCGGCAGTGGCCGGATCGCCCCCGCCTCCGGCCGCCGCACCCTTGCCCACCGCGTGCAGATCATCGGGCGAGGGGAACTGCAGCCCGAAGTAGTCCCGCTCGGACAGCTCCACGTGCTGGAAGACCTGGTCGAGCAGTTCGGCGCCCTTGGCGCGCTTGTCCAGATGGAACGTGTGCGTACTTTCATCGAGGAAAAGTACGGTCACCGGTTTCGTTTGCGTTTTCCTGTCGCGAGCCAGCTCGGCGCCCCTTACTTTGTACGTGCCACTGAAACCACCGAACCGGACGCGCTCAAGCATCGCTGGCAAGCATCGTCGCCGTCATCGGAGCACGGTCGGGCGGGGTCGGGGTGCTGCACGCGAGGGTGGAAGTTGTGATAAGGAGTTGATGAGGGCCGCCCCGATCGTTCTTCGTGTCTCGCGTGCTTTTTGCTTGTGAAGTGGTGAAGTGGTGTTGGGGAAAGATAGCTGCAAAAAAGGTGAGAAACGCAAAAAAGAGTGAGTTAAAGCATGTGAGAACGTTCTAAAAACACATTCACCAAACAAAAAAAAAGCGTAAATTGTAGCATGATGTCACATTAGGGCGGACAAGTTTACGGATGCTAACTCCCGACGACTGCATGGGGCTACCACCATCGCGCAGTGGACAGGGCACGATAAGATAAGGGATGCACATTCGTTTGCTGAGGCGGGCGATAGAAACACGACACGTCGATATTAAAGATTGCGCTCTACCAATTGCACCCTAGCCAATTGGGGGAGGAGAGAAAGAAGAAAGTGCGATCGAGAGTAGTTTGCATTTTCGGTTGCAACACAATGAAACTATGATCGAATTCGAACTGAACGTAAATCTTGAAAAACTTAAAGAAAACTATCAACGATCATGATGGTCTTGTATGGTGTACAAAAAAGAATGGACGGAAGAATGGAAAGTGGCACTGCTTCCTAGAAACGTAATCAATCAACAAACATTTGGAGCCGGGGGTTGGGGAAGTTAGCGATAAAAATCTATCAGAATGAAAGAAAACTTCTGAGTGAGTTGGCAAACAAGCCGGTCAAGTTTGAATCTCTGTGTTATCATTTACTTTACACACGGTCTATCAGGTAATTGGCAAACGGTGGAAGGTAGTTACGACCACTCTTGACCATGTAACATTAGTTGTTGGAGGGTTTTTTGTTGTTGCTTTAATTTTGGTATAAAGTATCACGTTATAGTTACAGGCAGTGCTGTAAAATGTCACTACTATCAATGTCAAACAAATGATGATGGCTGAAACAAATATACAAATGTCAGCGTCACGTGACAATCAGAGGTGATACTCAAAAAGATTGGTGTGATCAATACATGCTTCGTGACATGTTTGCGACCATCGCTGTATCAGTCACTATGTCATGACTTTTTTACTGTGATCAGTTTTGCAAAATGTCACTGACATAGTCATGACAAAATCCTGCAAAAACAAAATCATGTCAGCATTACGAGCTTTACTGTGATGATCAGAGATGAGACTCAAACAGTTGGTGCGACCATCATATGCTTGATGACATTTTGTGACAGCAATGAGCATCAAGCTACCACGAATATGTTCATTGTTTTCGTTGGTGAACATCACGTGATGCTCGTGATATTTTGCAGCACTGTAGGACTATAGGACACGGTTGTCAGTTTTAAATATTGGTACCTTTGTTGATTTAAGTAAAAAGCAGAAACTTCAGCCTGTCGATGGAAGAATGTTCATCGTACGGGTTCTATTTGCCATACTCAATTGACAGTACTGCCATGTTGGATTTCCACAATTGTGTACAAAAAACAAAGACACACTTCAAATTCGTTTTTTTCCCACTTTTCTGCTTGAAATGAGTCATAATACTTTCAATACATTATGAAACATCGTTTCTAGCGACTTTTAACCTTTCGGGACACAAAGTTAAAACTTCAGCAGAAAAGTTCAAACACTTGTGAGTTAAACTGATTAATCCCGAGAGAAATCGGTATTTGTTTACATCTTTATAATTGTTTACAAGTTAGACAATAAATTGAGCTGAATCATTTTATTCTTACACTATGATAATTATCCTTTAGATGAAAACTAAAGCTCCTTCCCTATTCCAACCAGTTTTGTATATATTTCAATTTATTTATATTCAAACAAGTTTAAGAACTGAAACAACTAATCCAACAGGATTAATCAACGGATCAATGGATGGATTTTTGTTGAGTAGAGTCGTGGAATTAGTTGCTTGATCGTTTGCTGGCGCCCCTCGCGTGTGTGATGATGTGTGTATGTGTGTGTGTGCCATCCATGCGGCAGTATTGAGCGCTTGTATGAATGAAACAATTAAGGTCAATTACTATCACAAACTAATTTCTACCTCCCCTTTTTTTAGGTCAATAGAAAGCGAGGGAAGCGGGTCTTAGGGGCGGGTGCGGTTGATTGCACTTTTTTCTCTGGGACCATAATCAAACAGCTATTAATTCCCATCACTGCTTGTTAGCAGAATAAGTTAGGGATTATTTTGTATTCAAAATCACTTTAAGATGTGCTTGTTTAAATGTAAATAAAATGTTCATTTATTCTATTAAAGGATGTATATTTAATACACCACCAAATACATATTTTTGGATTTAAGAAGCAAACACTGAGTCGAACGCATCGGTCAGCGAGTGTCTTGGTAGCGATCGTCACGTGCGAAACTTCCGCCTTTTTTGGTGCACGGCTACAGTGGCTGGTGGTGGTGTCACGCACATCCTTTTTCGGGCCTGATGCAGAGCTCTTAGGTGAATTGAAAGTGGATTTCCCCTGGGGATATATGGGCAACACCACTTAACGGATTTAGCGACCTAGCAGCAGCAGCAGCAGCACTGGAAGAAGTGTTTATTGCAACACGTACTACGCGAAGGCATCTCTCGCACGAACGGATGCTCGGAACAGTGCACGCAAACGAACCGTATGCGTGTGTGTGTGTGCGCCTAAGACGCTTGTGAGTTCTCGAAACAAAAACCCTACCAAGATAAATAGCTCCCTCGATGACTAATAACCTTTTTGACACGCTAAGATGCGGGTCCCCCGAGCTTTGGAACAATATAAACTTTTCCAATCGCGAAACATAAAGGAAACGGTGCATTATTTTCTTTTTGATAACGAGAAAGAAAGAAAGAAAGGGAAAAAAATCGTGTCATCAATCCGAGAGCTGTGGCCCTTTTTTTGTATCACGATTTCAAGGTGAGTAAATATAGCCTTTACTAATCTACTCTAAACAATCATTCTTCCACCCTTTCGTCTGTGTGCCATCCCTCCCCGCCCATATCACCATTGTTTACAGCCATAAATATGCCTTATCGTGGCCTGCTTTAATAAACCCTCTCGACGGGTGACGATCTTGTACAAACAAACAAAAAGGGAGCAAAAACACGCCTTCTTTGACCACATGTGAATGGGCGATGCGGTGATGGGGTTGAGGTATGTTAAAAGGACGCACTTAGAGAAGCGCAAAAGAAGCGCCTCTCTCTAGGCGTACCCACACATCCACTCAATCTCATTCAATCTATACACCCCTTCAGGGACAGAGTCTTGGTGGAGGTTGATGGTCCACACAGCGCAGCATCCTTTCATTCCACACCACATTAATGGCCAATTTTTGGCCGCCGCATGTAAGCCGGTGGTTTAAAAAAAACGGAGTAGAGCGGGGCGCAGCAATCTCTCGTTTGGCAAAAATCTATTTTCGTGCGTCCTTTTTATGCGTGGTTTTCTTTTTCTCTCTCTCGTCGGCGACTTGCTTCGCCTGAACAGCTGGGGATTCTTCTTTTCACTTAAGTGTCTGTGTATGTCTTCCTCCGTTCGAAACCGGGAGGGTGTGGGTTATCCATGTGCGTGGTGTATAGTGGCATATAATTCATCTCTTCCTGTTACTCGACCGCGTCCATCTCGACATCATCGTCATCATCTCGGCTTTGACGCGTGAGGTGGGCCAAAGAGCAAGAAAGAAATAAAAAGGGGGGACGAAAAATGGCCAGTGCCGGTCACGCCGCTCGTGGTGCGTCTGTATGAGTAAGTGGTGCGTGCTTGGTGCACATCATCACACCACCCCGGCGTTAAGGGAACAGTAGCAGTAGGCGCTGAGATGGGTCATCATTTATCACACCAATCCGCTTGACCCGGTGTACGAACACGCCTGTGTCCGTCCCACCCACCATTTCCAAGGTGGAGATTAGTTTTCCGCTAAATTAAACCACCTCCGGTGAGCTCGTGTGTGTAAGTTCATTACATTTCACGCTTCCTTTTCCCGGCCTTATACTTATGCTTATACTGTCCTATCGATCGGGAACGAAAGGAAGCAGCGCACCAAGAGTCGTTTTTACCTTACAGAACCTGGAACAGAAAAAGAGAATTTATGAAAAGTAAACTTACCTTTTTTGTATTGCCCTTTCCGGTCCCCGAAGACGTCGGATGGCAAGAGCAAGTGTAAACAGATCAACTTTCCTATCCCGTATCCCGGGGGTTCCTGCTGCTGCTGCCTAAGGATGGTGGTTGTTTGCGGTGCGGTGTATGGGTAATTGACAAAAAGGGCGCACGGACGGACGCGGACGGACGGATGCTGGTGCCGGGGGATGGCGTTTCGTTCGGTCGGATAAAGCACACAGCGACACACACGCATACAAACACAGCTCAAGGGCTTGCTGGCGGCTAAATCCTTTTTCCTCTAAGCACACTTGGATGCACCACTCATCCTTCTTCTTTTTCTTTCACACACTACTGGCTAGCAGGTGGAACAGGGGGGATGGGGAACGTGTTCCGAGATGAAGGTGGTTGTTGTTTTTTTGCTCGGCTTCCTCCTCCTTTCCCGTTCCGGGCACAGCTTCCTACGCTGCAGTGCGATCGAACAGGTAGCCAAGTGCGCGGGTTTGCATGCAACGATACACACACACACGCACAGGCGCACGGTCTAGTGTGCAGCGCGGATGCACACAGCCATAAACCACTTGAGGGGGCTGGCGGCGGTTTGATGATGGTTGCACCCCGCGGGTCGTTTTTCTCGCTCTCTCACACTCGCGGATTGCTTGATCCGATGATTCGCATTAGCTTGGAGGATTAATTCGATTGAAAATCACTAACACACACACGCGCGCTTGGGGTAGCGGTAATATATTTGCATTCACTGTAGCTAAAACGACGACGCCCCGACCCCGAACACTTTATGTGCGCAACATTCTTCCGAAAACGAAACCCTAATTAATCACATCCGGTGTTGTACTTTTTTTTTGTTCACTCCCGTTAAGCCGTTCTGTGGTGCACAGAATCCGGTTTCCTAAAGCCGTCTTCTGAACTACACAACACTGCCGCTGCCGATCCCGAGGTAGAAGAGCGAGCGAAAACAGGACGACGGCCGTCCCTTAGCGGAACGAGAACGGAAGGGAAGGCGATGGACGCGCTTGCTGCAAACCGTAAGTTCGCGTAAATTCACCAAAAATGCTATTGCTTGGACAGACAAAGGGAGGATGTCTCGCAGAACGAACCGACTGAAAACCGGGAAACCGAGCGGCAACACAAATCGGTAACACAAACGAAAGGAAACTCGTACCAAGCAGTGGAAAAAGTAGGCGTATGATTAAAAAAAGTTCTATCCGCTTCTTCGGGGTTGTTCTTCTTGCTGCTTTCTACCGTTTGCGGCTGTTTGACAATTGTGACATACGCCCGAGCCCGTACAACATGGGGAGGGTTTTTGACGTTCGAATATCGCTGCATCTCGCTCATTTTCGCTACCCCCTGCCGACTCTACTTGCCGACCGACCGGGTGCTCGTTTCCAAGTGAGCGTTTGTGCCCTCCTTTTCCACTTCACTTTGAGCGCTTTGTCCATCTGTGGTGTAAACTGGATTTCAGCCATACAACCCTTTAATCTTTTTACAGGAAGTTTACGCTCTCCCATGCAAATCAAGCGTAAAATTTTTGAGTTTACGCTTCGTGTGACGTCCGTATTGTGTTGATGACAATTTACGCGCATAGTGGACTGCGATTCGAAGCAGGCGGCACATGATTCGATGCAATCGGCATGAGATTCGAACGTAGCTCGAAACGGGTGTAAAAGCTGACTGTAGTCCCAAGACTCAAGTTATTTATAATAAACTGCTAGACACATACACTTAAACCACCGACGAACCGACTGCGTTACAAATGTGTCCCACACGAAAGCATTGTCATTTGCTATTGAGGCGTAGGCAAGAAGTGTAAGGCAAGATTTTGTGAGAATATTTGGACAAAACAGGCAGGAAAATCATTTTATATCTTTCCAAATACAACAAAAAGTAAATTCAGCAGTTTTTGCTGGTCTCAAAGTAGTATGCGAATCATTGTAGAGATGGCGCTAGTGTTTAATGTTTTTTCGTTCAAAATAAGGGATACCTTTGGAAGCTGATTTTGTTCCAAGTGTCATGGACATAGAGCGACAACGTCGCGTGTGACAACGTCTCGCACGACAAAAAGTGGCTCAATTTGGCAAACAGAGCTACTCGTCTCGCGCGACATTTCTGCTGCATCCGAAAGAATAGAATTATCCAGGTTGTTTACGAGCCAAAAGCAAAAAAAATTGAACACATTTGAACTTATTTTTTATGGTTTCAAACATTTCAAAACAAGTTGGTTGACTGGGTGAAATGAGCTACAGGCGGTCCCCGAGATACACGGTTAATGGGGACCGAAAACGGCCACAAAATACCGCGTATCTTGAATTTCCGCGTAAGTCGAATCTCGTGATTTCCAGCTAAAATATCACAAATTTTCGTGTAATTTTGCAAGTAGGGGGCGGTTTTAGTCACTTTATGAATTATTTGATATGATTCTGACTGAATATAACTGTTTTAAACCTTTTGAAATAGTTTTTAACATTCGATCAAAACGGAAATTATTTGGCAATTTAAAATTGATGTGTCAAATCAGTACAATTTGCTCAAACAATTGTCAAATTTTGAAAACCGCGTATCTCCGAATCCGCGTATAAGAGGTACCGTGTATCTCGGGGACCGCCTGTACTTTGATCTCCGTGGAGTGCAATATTAAGCTATTTTTTTGTCGCACGAAACGTTGTCGCTCTATGTCTATTTATGCGGTCACGTCGGCTCGTCGGTGTTTAAACTACGTATGTGGCCCAACACACTAACAAGCTGTAGCAACGGCTATCCGTCCAACAATCAAACATTTTACCCATCGGGCAGCCGACCCGCCGATTGGCAGTCGACATACGGCGCCACGGCAGTCGACATTGCCGCAGGGGCCGCTGTCAAATCGGGGGAAGAATTTTTTGGTTGTGTCATTTGCTGCTGGCGAGCAGTGAGAAGTCAAGGAAGGGGGAAAGAAAAAGATCGTACAGAAATTTTTCTCCTCCGCGGTGATAATGTTTTTGCGATTAATTACGCCCAAGAAAATGGATTAATTTCGGGTGCGCAAGTGTGTTTGTGCGGTTGGTGCGCGGAAAAGTGTGTCTTCGGAGCCAAGGTAAGGGTTAACGTGGAGTGAGGGAGGAAGAAAAGTAAAGCTATCCCAAAGCAGCGAAGCGCTTGGGCAGTGCAATGGTCGTACCCATCAATCCCGGCGGGTGGAGACACGAGAACATCGTCGTGTTGGAAGACATTTTTGATATGGGGCCCTTCCTTGTTGGGCAAGCTCTAGTACGTGATTCACAATTAAAGCGGCAAGTGGTGAAACGTGTTGTGGAAATGTGCATGAATTGTGCTTCAGTGAAGATAAAACAGGGAAAAAGATCTCCCTTTGCAGTGTTACGAACCGCCCGCACACCCCACTATTGATTATTCTCCTCCTCCGCCGTCGAAAAATCAATTCTCCCTTATGGAGAACATTTAATAATAGAGGCTTTTGCTAGTGATTGCTCTCCCTTAATCGATTGTACCAGCACAAGCTCCAACGACACATACTGCTGACGGAAAGGGAAATAAAAAGAAGCAAAGAAAGTTCGGTTCCTCTGCTCCCCTCGTGCCTTCTCCGCCCTTTTTGGGATTGCCAACCCTAGAGAGGGGACATGGAGCCGCGTATGCAAAGTGGGCGTTAAAACATATCTCCTCTTATTTCTTTTCCAGTGTGTGTGTGTGCGCTCGGGTTGCCTTCCCATCCGGAGAGAGGTTTGATAAGCAGGCACACGGGCTGTGTGTGTGGGACAGGAAGGGGCGCAACCATCAGTACAATAAAATCAGCCACTTTATCCGGTGGTTTCTGTCTCGTACGACGGAAGCGCGTCGGTTGATTGCGTAAAGAAGAGAAAGAGAGAGAAGGAGAGAGCGAGAGGGAATTTAGGATAGATTCCATCGCCTGGCCGAGTGCATTGCATTTGGGACCAACAATATACTGATAGCGCGGCACCGACCGACGGCAGCAGGCACCCATCATGATCGGTGGATTGTTCGTGTACAACCATAAGGGAGAGGTGCTGATCTCCCGCGTGTACCGCGATGACATTGGCCGGAATGCGGTGGATGCGTTCCGCGTGAATGTGATCCACGCCCGGCAGCAGGTCCGGTCGCCGGTAACGAACATCGCCCGTACGAGCTTTTTCCATATCAAGGTAGGCGAGAGGGTCGAGGTGTCTGGCAAACTGTCAGAAGGAGGGAGTGTCAGGCATTAACTAAATTAAATAATCGGTTTGTGCGTGTGCACGGGCGGTATTTTCTTCTTGCTCTTGTTCTTGTTCTTCACTTCCCTCTGCAGCGGGCAAATATCTGGCTGGCGGCCGTAACGAAGCAGAATGTGAACGCCGCCATGGTGTTTGAGTTTCTGCTGAAGATAATCGACGTGATGCAGTCGTACTTTGGCAAGATTTCGGAGGAAAACATCAAGAACAACTTTGTGCTGATCTACGAGCTGTTGGATGGTGAGCTGCTTGCACTTCCCTATTTCTGTTGTTGCTCAGTAGCCATTGGCCGCAGTGTGACAGTTTTATTTGTATTTATTTACCATTACCATTCCTGTGCTCGTGCTTTGATTCCTTCTCCACGCAGAAATTCTGGACTTTGGCTATCCGCAAAACTCGGACACGGGCGTGCTGAAGACGTTCATCACGCAGCAGGGCATCAAGACGGCGACGAAGGAGGAGCAGGCCCAGATAACGTCCCAGGTGACGGGCCAGATCGGATGGCGGCGGGAAGGCATCAAGTACCGCCGGAACGAGCTGTTCCTCGACGTGCTCGAGTACGTGAATCTGCTGATGAGCCCGCAGGGCCAGGTGCTGTCCGCGCACGTCGCCGGTAAGGTCGTGATGAAGTCGTACCTGTCCGGCATGCCGGAGTGCAAGTTCGGCATCAACGATAAGATCGTGATGGAGGCGAAGGGCCGCAGCGGCATCTCGGGCAACGCGGACAACGAGGCGTCCCGGTCGGGCAAGCCGGTGGTCGTGATCGACGACTGCCAGTTCCACCAGTGCGTGAAGTTGAGCAAGTTCGAGACGGAGCACTCGATCAGCTTCATCCCGCCGGACGGTGAGTTCGAGCTGATGCGCTACCGCACCACCAAGGACATCTCGCTGCCATTCCGGGTGATCCCGCTGGTGCGGGAGGTCGGCCGGACCAAGATGGAGGTGAAGGTGGTGCTCAAGTCGAACTTCAAGCCGTCGCTGCTCGGGCAGAAGATTGAGGTGAAGATACCGACGCCGCTGAACACGTCCGGCGTGCAGCTGATCTGCCTGAAGGGCAAGGCGAAGTACAAGGCGTCCGAGAATGCGATCGTATGGAAGTGAGTAGCCTTTTTCTCTGCCTTATTGTGCGATGGTTTTGTAACTTCAGTATTTATTTTTTCATTCTAAAACAAAACAGAATTAAACGTATGGCCGGTATGAAGGAAACGCAGCTGTCGGCTGAAATTGAACTGCTCGAAACGGATACCAAAAAGAAATGGACCCGGCCACCGATTTCGATGAACTTTGAGGTTCCGTTTGCACCATCCGGTTTCAAGGTAAGTTAGCCGTTCTTTTGTTTCGTACAAAAGATAATTTATTTTGTGCATTTTTGTAAATCTATACCTTTTCGTTTCACCGCTTCAGGTCCGCTACTTAAAGGTATTCGAGCCGAAACTGAACTATTCCGATCATGATGTGATCAAATGGGTGCGCTACATCGGCCGCAGTGGACTGTACGAAACGCGTTGCTAAGACACAAACCCGCAAAGGAATGACTCCCAATACGCCTCAGAGATTCTGTTGCTCTTCTTATTATACAAATTTCAAGCCCTCACACACACACACACCCCTATCCATGTTGGATGTGTGTGTTTGAAGCAGAAAGTAAGCAAAAAGGTTTATTGCGCTCTTACTTGTTTTGTTACGATACACACACTGCTCTTTACTGCTGCCGATAAAAGGCTCCATCTCTTTTCCCCGGTGCTTTCCGTTTAGGCAAATAGTAGCAAAATGACTAAACAGTGTTTTTCGGTTATTGTAGAGAAATTTATTCGATTCGATTTCAAGTACGTGCAAATTTTGTGTTTATTTTTGGCGATACGCAAACCACGTAGAAAGCGTTAAGCAGCGGGGCGTTATCAGTCGAATATACAAAACAATAATGCAATCAGCAAGTACGTTCGGTCAGCCGACCTGCTGTTGCTGCTGCGGCTGCAGCCGGACCGAATAAAAGTTAAAGTATGTTATTTCACTAAAGCCGAGAGCATAATTGACGAGCAACTAGTAGCAAGCTATCCGTGTTATAATCGAATCCATTGTGTATAAGCTGCACCATGATGCATGTGCGAGCCAGCGCGCGCCCGCTCGTCCATGTGTGTGTGTTTGTTAGGTTCCGTAGACGATCCTATCGTAAACAAAAGTATAATATTTAGTATAGAAAAAGCATACTAAAGGGCATACCCATTACGTTAATCCTGCTAGCGCTTTAAGGCGGCCGTGCTTGCATTCGGAAGCCGCGAAAGCGTGGCAATCCAACACGTACGGTCTCGGTCTTTTCGCCTGCGAGTGACGCTGAACAAAACGCTAACGCCAAACATTGCATCTGTTTGCCGGACGAATCTCTTTGACCGTTTTGTGCGCTCGGGAGTGTAGCGGAGAGACCTCTAGTAGACGTAGTACGGACAAATTTCCGACTCCGGCACTAAAAAGCATCTTTATTGCAAAAATGCCATCAGTAATCGTTGAGTAACAGGAGCAAACTGACGACCGAACTCCCGGCTAGAACGCGAACACTGCAAAGCTTGAGTTAGAGGAGAAGGGTGGAGATAAAGGATTAGTTAGAAGTGGCATTGCGTGCTGTAGTGCGTGTACAACTGATGGCAAAACTGGCAAACCATTCAGCAAGCGAACAACAACAACAACAACGGCGGGGCACATCTACCAACTGGAGCTGTGCCGAATTTATTGCTTCTGTATATATGTATGTTCCCCTATTCCTTCCCTCCCTACCCCTCTGTCTCATACTAAATCGTATCGCCATCCATTCCAATGCTACTTAGAGGTTCGAGATGTAGAGAACATACTCTCTGTTGTAGCTGGCGAAATTCCGAACATTTCACTACTGTATGCTGAATTGTATTGAGTGATTTCTTTGTTCTTTTATTGTTGGCTGCATCTGGCTACTATTATTACACAGAGTATTAGAGGTACGGAAAATTTCAAAATGCAAATGCGGAGCAAAATTTAAAGAAAAAGGGCCAGGCATTTCTGTTGAACGGAGTGTTATAAACGTATGGTTTAGGACGCGATAACTATAGGTTCTTTTTTGTTTTGAGCGGTACAGAAACATGTAAACACGATTCAAAACTGTATGCGATAAATTATTGAAATCAAAGTGAAAATTAAAAAGTCCTAAAAATGATTACTTTTGTGTTTTGTTTGCAGCTTTGCATATAAAAATTAAAATAAAAAAGCCTCCTCAAGAACAACACATGAATTATTTGGCCAATGAACTACTAGTATCATTTCGCCAATGTTTAAAAAAATTATACTACAATCACCCCATTTGCAAACTTTACATAACTGCGTATGGAAACCAGAAAAGAAAACAAAACAATACTGATATTCAACTATCGAAGCTAATGGAGAAAAACAAAAAAAGAAGAAGCGGCGAAGAAACAAGCGTGCAAACTTTAACGAAATACCTACAGACAAACAAACACATACACAAGCATATGCTATAAATATATATAAATATAGTGAAAGGTGAACACAACATCATGAAAAACACAAAAGACACCGTTGATAAGAATATAATAATATGACATGAATAATAATATTATTATTGCGTAAACTATTAAGATGATAAACTTAGTTGTTGAAAACAAAAGAAAGTAAAAGTCGATGAAAGTGAAAAAAAAACAATGATGTGTGTTGTGTTATGTGTTATTCAAAGGTTAAAGAAAATTGAAAGAAAATTATGAAAATTAAACATGATTTTTAACAGTTAATAGAAATGTTTGTAAGGTCTTGCAACGTGGTGTAGTCTGTAGTGTAGATTAGATTGTACGGTGTGTGTTTCTTGCACGGTTGTAGGGCGCCGTTGCACCTGGTAAAGGTAAATATCTAAACTACACGATCAGCTGGCCCGCGCGGGCACGTCACGAGATTTCCGTAGTTGATAATACTATCTGCTGTTGCTGTTGTTTTTGCTTGTCGTGGTTATCGCTTTTCTCTCGCGTCACTATCAGGTGCGCTGCAAGCTTCAGGCCCTTATTGAAGATTACATTAGTCAGTCTCGAGGCTGATCCTAAACGTTTGGTATTGTATGGTAGAGTGCTGCAATAGATTTTTTTTTAAATTTTAGATTAAACTCTCGTTGCTTGTCTCATCTCGCGGAATAACATTAAAGTGTTTTTGATATTTGTATGTTCAAGAAATATATTTTAATTATAAAAGTTCACAGGAAAAAAAATCATATTTAAACCTCAAAACTTTTTGAATGCTCTGTTGCTGAGGATAACTTCACGCTCCGAGTGAGAAGTGAGCATTGCAAGTGTGAGTAGTGAGTGGAGCATTTTTCCCCCCATTCTCACACATATGTTCATCACCAGCAACCCCCAGCAACGCTCACCAACACACTCACGCAGCAAGAGCAGCAACGTTCGCTCGCTCGACTCACCCCTTTGCCAACCAGACTGGGGCAACGTGAAACGTGCTGCACCGGTATTGGTGGCACCAGCCAGCAGCTGTCAGTTCGGGCCGAGTTAAGGGAAGCGACGACCGACGGACGACAAGCCGTATCGACCGTTGTTTGGGGTAGCTGCTGTTGGTTCTGTTGTTTGTGTTTGTTCTTCCTCTTCTCTTCTAATCTCAGTGTTTAGATTACGCACACGTTCGGAGGTAAGGCGTTTTTTTCTTCAACCTTTTGTCGAGGGTGGTTGTATCGAAGCGCGCTGTGTTTACAATCCGTTTCCGTGCCGTGAAACAATGCACGGGTGAGCAAGCAAGATTTGGACACGATTGCGGACGGTTCGGGCCGTCTCCTGTGATGCTGCCGTGAAGTGCAAATCTGTGTAAAAAATAGATTTGTTTACTGTGTATTTCGGTGGGTTGCGGTGAATTTGCTTCAAAAACCCGGGAAGTGAGGAAAGAGTAGCAGCAGATATCTTCACGGTGGGAGAAAGAGAGATAAAGAGAGATCGTCCGGCGAATATAATGCCACGTTCAAGAATGGCTTTGGTGAGGCAATCGCTCTGTTGAGTTGTTCCGGCACTTGAAGTGTCCATCGAAGAAATGGTGTTAGTAGTAGTAGCGCCACCATTCGATCTCGAAACAAAAAAAAAGAACGAGAGTAAAAATGTTACAATTCCGAAAGAGTGCAAATGAAAGAGAGCGCAAGAGCGAGAGAGAGCGGGAGAGAGTGACTCAAAATGGGCGAAAAAAGTGCTAAAAACTCGGTTAGTAGAGTGTGATCACGTACGTACCTTTCGCAGTAGAGAGCACACGGAACCGGGCACAACTTTTGCCATCCATCCACGACCAGGCGCCTCCGTTGGTGTGCGTGTGAGAGGAACAGACAAAAAAACAGGGCTCTCATGCTCATAAAGCGCGCGCGCGAGAGAGAGAGAGCCATAGAAAAAACGAGAGTGTTCAATCGCCTTCTCCCTCTGCTCCCCACTTATATCCAATGCTCACTGCGTGAGTGGGTACGTCTGGTGAGCTGTCACCGTGTGGTGAGTGGTGAGTGACCCACAGTTTGGCGTCTCCATCGAGTGCGAGTGGAGGGTTCGCGTATTTTCTGTTTTCGCACCAGCCTCTCCCGGGATATCGACCAGAGGCGGTGTTGTGTGTAGTGCTGCCCCATTCCGGTAGCAGTTTAATGGAAAAAAACCAGCAAACCCCCCATTTCATTGTTTCCAAAAGTGTGTTCCATGTGTTCGTTTGTTGATTTAAGGGCAGTTTTCGCAGCAACAACAACAACACCAACAACAGCAAAAAAGGTGCGATCGAAGCTGAACACTACCAGCTCTACGGAGCTCAGTCGAAAGAGAAAGGTAGTGGGTGCGTGTGTGATTGGGAAGTCATGGAGAGTGAATGAAAGAGCAAAAGAGAGAAGGAAATTGTGAGTGAGCACAAGCCTACCTACAGAAGCGATATGGCTGCTAGGATGGAAGCCTAAGGCGTGAGAGGCTCCCCTGCTTCCTCTCGAGAGCAGGCAGCTCAGCTGGAACTCCAATGTGTGTCTGTGTGTGTAAAGTCATCCGTGAGTGTAGCCATTCGCTGGAAGGGATTTCGACAAAACAACAAAATCCAATTCCATTGTGCCGTGTGCTTTGTTGTGACAGGTGTACGTTATTAGTAGCATTTGCTACCTTGCTTCCCTTTCCCGCACCATCGGCTCGCCGCCCACCAAACCAATCAACGCAAGGAACAGGGTGAACAACACATGAATAATACAGTAGGCGCGCGCGTGTGTGTGTGTGTGTGTGTACAGACCGTATATCCTTGCCCTCGCGGGGTAGTTTTCCTTGGGACCTATTTTTGGATGTTTGTTTTGTTTCTATTGATTGCATCTGGCCCAGCCCCCACTCTCTCGTTTGGTATGGGGGAAATTTTGGAATTTCCTGTCTTGTGTCTTGTGGACGATGTGGTTGGTGTTGTACCAGGCCAACGTCTTGCACAAATGTGCAAAAGCCAAACGCACATTGTTTACGGTACAAATCTTCGAATCTCGATCCTTCAAGTTCGCTCTCCCCATAACGTTCTTTCTCTCACATTCTCCCTCTCTCTCTCTCTCGCATTCTTTTTGTCAACAATACAAAAAAAGGGAAGAAAAAGTGCGTGAGTGCGTGAACCTCTGCCAGCGTTGGCTGGCCCCGTGCTCGGTCGGAAAACGCAAGCCCCATTCATTCGGTTTCGCTTCGGTTCGCCACACGCGCCACAGTCGTGTCAGCCGCGACCAGACCAGACCAAACGGTCGTCCCCGTGTTCCCGATCTGTGTGTTTGTATGTGTGTGTGTGTGTGGAGTATTTTTTTGTTACTCTTAGCTCTCTGAGCGCCCGCCCATTCCGGTGGGCTCGAAAAACGAAACCGTGATCCGCTTACCGTAGTGTTTTGTAGCCCTTACGGAACCGTGCTAGCGTTGCCCGTGTTCCGTTGCTCTGTCTGTGCGTCCGCGTGTGTGTGTATGTACCCAGTTGCTACTTCCGCCAGCTGAAAGTGCTCGCTGTGTTTGTTGGAACGGACGTTTTGGGGGAAAAGCTTTACATTACACATACGTCACCAAAACTGTTGTAGTGCGCTGTGGCTTAATAGGAAACCCGTTGACGCTTTCTTTCTGTTTTTTGTTGTTGCTGTGTTGCACTGAACGAGAACTAGGGCTCCCAACCTACAGCACAAATCCCAACTCGTTCCCGTACTCGATTTTATCGATCGTTCCCTTTCGCTCACACTCTCGCGTGTGTGTGTGTGTGTATGTTCTGGGGTTCCCCTTTGCTGCCTTTGCTGGGTAGAAAAACGTGGTTTTGGAACTCCCACTGTTCCATCCTGCTTCCTGTCCCCCCCCTTATGGAGAGCCGTCAGCATCCTTTGCACGCACACCGGCCGTCCACGGGGTGTCCTTTGTTTCGGGCTTCGGGGTTCCATCTCGCTCCCGCATCGGTCCATCAGGCTGTGTAGGCTTTCAGGCTAGGCCGTTTCGTGTTTCGTGCAGGTGCGAGTGAGAGCGACCACTGGTGGATAGGGATAGAGAGAGAGAGAGAGAGAGAGCGCGAAAGAGAGCGAGCCACGACTGTGTGTGATTATGGGCACTCATTTTCCGAACGGGCATTCCGCTCCACGTGGGAGTGAGCGCCACACGTAAAGCTCCGTCCCTTCTCAAATAGGGAGAATCAGATCGGCGCCACAATTTCCTGTTGCAGGAACGTTATGTCCCGTGAGCGTGCGTGTGTGTGTGTCTCGGTAGGTTCGTATTTAATTTCCCTTTCGCCCCGTGTTGCTTTGTACCCTTAACCGGCCACCACTTCGCTGGGTGGCTGAGAGTTCAACCATTACGGTGAGTTCCGCTGCTGTGAGTGGTCTTAGTGAGCTTAGTGAGGGGGTGTACACACACATACACACAAACACACACACACACACACACACACACATCGGGACTATCGGTGAAATCGTGGGGAAGGGGGGGGGGGGATAAAACCGAGGAAAACAGTGGAGAGTGCGTGACCCGCTTGATAAAGCGCTTGCTGTGTGGCAAAGGAAGAATGAAAATTTATTATCCTTTAAATGAAAAAGAAAAAAGTCGAATGAGTGCTGGCCCGGGACCGACCGCCGGAGGGCAAGCGGGTTTCGCCTGAATGAAAAGTTACAAATTAAGTTAAAATAAGCATTTTCTCAACTAAAGCTGATGATCCTTTGCTGTGCTGTGCGGCAGAGCGTGCACGTATTTTGTAGGTGAAGGAAAAGGAAGGCAAGATTAAACACACATACACGTGCCAGTACACCAACCATTGCAGTGAACGAAAGAGAGGGAGAGAAAGAGAGAGCGTGTGCAGTGTAAGCGTGTTCGTGTGTGTGTGATTTTTTCTCTCTCTCATACGTGTGCGTGTGTGTGATACAAGTTGATGTGATTGTGTGGAAGTGTATCAAGTGAGCTAAAGAAAGCACATGTATCGTTGGGGCCGCCGTATGTCTCGCTCTTTCGCCTGTCTGTGAATGCCTGGGGAAAAAACGTCAATACTATCCTTGGACTTGAAGATTAGCGGAAATCGGGCGAATCGAGCGAAATTAAAGCAACAACAATTCGTTGTACATCAACAACAACAACAACAACAACAACAACAACAATAGGCAGCATTTTTGGGGGTAGTCAATTTAATAGACCATCCCACATCCATCACACACATACTCGAATTACTACGACAAGTAACAACAGTCATCATATGCAAGCAGGTGAGTTTGACGTTTTACTTTTTTTTAATTGTTAATTAAAGATAATGTAAACTTTATAGCAAACAAGGGTTTACATAAAAGAGTAAATAAAAGAAGGAGGAAATTAAAGAAAAAGAATTCTTAGATGAAAAAAGAGAAACAAATCGAAACCAACAACAATACATAGACACAACAAAGAAACGATTTAAACAAATTGATGAAAAACAGGGGGGGGAAAGAGTAGACAACAGAGAAGAGAACACACATTTGAAAAAGAAGGCAAATTTTGAATGGGATTTTTATCGTACGGGGTTCGTTCTTTTTCAATTCCTATTAACTCCCACGAGACCCACACACACACACACACAATCTTCTCGGTGCTGTTTTCTTTTCCCTCCTTGTTGCTTGTTGCTCGTTTTCCACGTGACTTTTGTGACAGTTACGCATAACGCCCTGCCATAGGAAAGCTTCCCAGCCTTTTCTCTTTGGGTTTTCGTTTTGTTTCTACACAAAAGCAACCCGAAAAGGGTTAGCTTAAAGTGGCAATTCGAGCGGCTGAATGGTACAAAGCGGTAGCGGCAAGGAAGGGAAAAGAGCGGTTGATTTTATGGGTTTCGGCCGAACGGGTGTGGGTCGGTAGGCTGATAGGTTCACGCGCGATAAGCCGTGTGGTTTTATTTTTATTTCCGCAAAACAGGCGATAGAGGGTTACTGGGAGGGGGGTTACGATACAGGTTTGGAAAATGATTTGCCTTCGCACAGCAAAGCGCTGGGTGGTATAAATTTTAAGGCACGATTTTGCCATTATAATTTACCGATTTTTCCTTTTTTGTTTTCCCCGGATACTTTAAATGGTCTTGTCCGGTGCTTATCACAGCATCGCCTGACATTGAATAATGCTTTTTTATAATTGGGTTAAACATCATTAAGGGGAGCTAGGATTGGGTATTTTTTGAAATCAATGTCTGTCTATTTCTTCAAAAGACTTTCGGGCACGCAATCGTCGACTCGACCGGCAGCGAACACCAGTGAACGTGGGAAAGAAACGGTACCAGTGACCCTGAAACGTCGCTCCGCCCGAAACACATCAAATCAAATAATCGGCCCTTTCGCAAGATGGTTTCCACCGTTCGAACCGTTCGAGCTGGTGCGGCCTTTCGAACATAAACAAGCAATCGCACCAATCGCACCAACCATAAACAGACACACACAACCCAAAGGTCCTGCTTCCACCCGGTAATATGACTGTCTCAGAACATTAACGAGTGTGCTATTGTGGATTCCGTTCGAGTGTGTGTGTGTGTCGATTGTTTGTGTTGCATTAATACAGTCCTGGCCCCAGCGCGGTACAACTTCTCGCCAAAACAAAAAAAAAAAAAAACACCGGAGCCAACGATTATCTTGGGCTCATCTTTTCGCCGGCACTACCATTTTTTCCCCACCGGTAGGGGTGGGGGTGAAAGTTTGGTGTGTGGCATCCCTCGGCGCCCGGACCAGCTGCAACACTTTGCTCGGAAAAGAAAGCTCATTTCGGTTCACACGTTGCGTGCTTGGCAAGGTTATCTTCGTGGGGAGGGAGAACTTATCGCTATTGTTACGGTGGCCGTGAAAACGGTTCTCATTTCTGTAGGTTTCGGTAGTAGCTTGATCGTTTTTTTGGAACTGTTACAGTGCTTCTGGAGGCATATTTAAGGGTCATTACAGGGTTTTCCAAGTCGCTTTCGAATGTGCACATCATTATTCACCACCTGCAAGATGTTTTTCAACTGCTATCAAATGGTGTATTTATTTATTTATTTATTTATTTATTGCTCAATCCAGCTTGAGACGTGTTGAAAATCATGTGGAAGTACTGATCAATTATTGTGATGCAATTAATAGCTGTCGAAAAACATCTTGCAAGCAATGAAAAATGTTTTAAAACATTTGAAATTGCCTTGGAAAACCTTGTATTGTAGTTTTTTGCTTAAAAAATATGCAATTGTTAACTAAATCATTTTCGTCAAGAAGATTTTAAACATTAGTTTGTCCATTTTTACCTTTTACTTTGATAGCGTTTTCCACAGCTAGAATACGTTTATACTACCTAGTTGATAAAGTATTTGTTGAAAATCATCTAGACAACGTTTAAAAACATGTCGCTAGAGTAGAAGTAGGTGGCAAACGTTCAAAATAATCGTTGGAGCAAAATGGGCTACAATGTTTGCGGTAGAAGTAGCTCGTAAAACCCCTGTATTAGCATTTCTCTTCGACTACCAGACGTACACACTCGTACCACCAGTCCATTCCGGTTTTGGTCGTTCGGGTGATTGTTGTTTAGTATCCGGTAGTAACAGCGACCAGCTGGGTGTTGCCCCGAAAAATTGGCACACAAAGAGGTCAACGCGTGCATGTAGGTAGGTGTTTGTTTTGTTAGGAAAACTTGACCATACTTCTCTCTTTCTCTCTTCCTCTCTCTTTCTCTCTCTCTTTCTCGTTTTCTCTGTTTCACAAATATTGGCACAGGGTACGTGTGTGAATGTTCGGAACCAGGATGCGGATTAAGTCACAATTAATAAAAGATTATGTCCTTCTCGTTTTCACTCCAACGCTCGAGCGTTGCACACACATACACACACATACATATACACACAGGGGGAGAGGGATATTCTTTCCCTTTCGTGCCCTTTTCTACCACCATTCACCTACTAAAGTATTTGCGGACTGCGATACGCCGCATTCCTTACGCCGCCGTATCAAACCCTTGCATCCCCCCCCCCCCCCACTTGCAGCTCGAGCTCGAGAAACACACTGCCAGCTGCCCCATGCCGATGTTGGGGCCCGATGTGGGCGGCTGTTTGTTATGATCTCGGTGTTTGCTGCCGCTGCCGCTGCTGCTGCTAATGCTTCTCTGCCGGTGTCGTCGTTTGTCGTCGTAAATTTAGCCACGCGTTGTTTCATTTCGTTGCGATTCCATGCCAAAAATGCGCTACAATTTCATCGCGTATTTTCCCTTTGTCTAACCCTTGGAGAGGAAGGGAGGTTCCAGTTCCAATACATAAAATGTGTATTAGAAAGTACTTAAATGTATCACGATCACTAAAGAAGGTGTTTTACTATTTAGAAACACATTTGTTTTAAATATTAAATAAGCCGCAATTGAACAGTCAAGGGTTTACAATGCGCAAAGCAACCCGTTGTGTACAGGCTGCTGATATTAAATGTGTGTCTGTGTGTCTATGTGTGAAAAGGGAATGAAAAACGGGCAAAATGTGTGAAAAGCAAAACGAGAAACCCTCGATTGGAGACAAAAAGTGAGAGAAAAAAAAGCAAAGCGACCGAACAGAAAACTTGGCCGCATTTATTCGATGCCGATTCCGTCATGTTTTGCACAGCGGGAGCGACCCGGCGCGTGCTGAAATGTCCGATCGCCGTCCGATAGGCAGGCGGTGTACCGGTACGGCAATTGTTGCGATAATCCTCCTCCTCCCCTCGATACCTGCCCCACATTGTGCGTGCGATGGGGGACCACGGGTCCGGGACTGCCCGTTTTCTATTCTTAGTCTCGGGGTCTCGGGTTAGCGCCGTTTGGCATTTTTTGGCGGGGTCGGGTGGCAGATGAGGGAAGTTTTGTTCACTCACACACGCTGCATAGTTGTGTTGCTATTTCTCGCTCTCTCTCTCTCTCTCTCTCTCTCTCTCACCCTGTATTTTACTCTTGATATAAAGATGCAATCACTGCTCGGAAGAAAGTTGCAAAAAATATCATTTCGCGCGGGTGTAGCACAGGCAGCAGATAACGGCCGGATAACGGATCGCCATGCAAAACAAAGCCAGTGAGCGAAACAAAAAAAAAACAATGGCATGGCTATCCCTTTTTTTCGATCGCGCCGTGACTAGAAATTTGTTTGTGCGCCTACGGTATGATGCTGACCTCGATTTGGTGCTCTTTGTTCGATGCGCGATAGCAGTGTTTATATTTTGCACATTAAAGTTGAGCGCGCCCGAACCCGCGCAAACTCCCCCCCCCCCCACACACCCGCGCGAAACACACACCAATTGGAAAATCAAACCAAACAGCACGGCCGAAGGAAGCTGACCTTTTATTTTTTTAAAATATATGTTTTTTGCTTGATTTTAGGTTTGTTGACAGGCTCGTTTTCGTATTCGGTTGGATGATTTATCGAAACAGCTGAGCTGCAGCTATGAGGGGAAATAATATTTTGGTGACTCGTTGTGGCGTGGTTTTGTCTTTTCCCCACCGGATGTATCACCATTCGGACGTATTTGTTTTAGTTTAGATAGCAAAGCTTCATTTTTTTCAAATACGATTACTATCAAACGGGACTGTCAAACCTGTTTTTCATGGCTGTCAAGATTATGATTCATGGCTGATATTATTTTTAAGGGCCATTGTGCAATTTGTCCTGGGCGAGGTGGTAAGGTGTTTTGCGCTGGCAACTGTTCAACGCTGGCAACGCTTGCTACAGGAAATGAAGCGATTTGTTGTTGCGCATTGTTTGATAGTTAGTGAAAATGTGTGTTGGTGCGCATTAATTAGTTTCTGTTTTGGGTGGCGTGTTTTGTTTTTTGGGTTTATTTTCTGCCCACATGTTCAATTTAGTCTTTTTGCAGAACGATATGCGACTAATGAGCACAGAAATAAAATATAGTAAAATTATATTAAATATAGTATATTGTTTATCATAAAGGCATACGAATAAGTCTGTTTGCTATCTGTTACATATGCTTATCTTTACTTCAATGGCATCTTTCAACTTGGCAGCCCCTGGATTAAACCATAAACTTAAAAAGTGGAACTGCCAACGGGGACGATACGTGCTTTTTTACTCTACTCTACAATTCCTCGTCTCAAGTGTGTGCGTGTGTGTGTGTGTGTGTGTATGTGGAAAATTTCACCACTTGTGAAAGCGAAAAAACCCTACCAGCTGGTGTTTATTCATGCGGATAATGTGTAAAATAGAATATATCGGCCGACAAGACCGGTGGAGACGCCTGGTGGCTTGCTGCTGCTGCTCACGTCCACGCTGAGGCGGACGCCGCTCAGCCTTTGGATTTTGGCGATAAAAGGCTGAAGCGCTTAGAGCGCACACCGAACAGCGGCACCGAGCGCCATGTGCATGTTTGAAGAAATGTGTTCAATTTATTTGAATGAGGTTTCCGGCAACCATGATGCTCTCTGGCTTGCTCTGGCTTGACCGATGTCGGAACCGTGAGCACTGTGGGCAATATAAGTGTTGGGTTTTGCTTCCTTCCTTCCGTTTTTTTTGTTCGGTCGTTGGCCGTAGTAGACACCCCGGGTCAGATAGGCCAACGTTTTATGGTCGTAAATGGGCACGGCCGAGAGAGAAGAAATGGCCGGATAAGGCCAGCAGTTGGGATGGTGTTCGCCCTCTTGGGAGATGACCATGGCAGGCACGTTTTCCATTTTAGTGACAGTTGTGTCTAATTTTCCGGGCGCGCTGCTGGAGGGCGTTTGGTGACCGTTGGAGGTGATGGTTTGGTTAGGGCGATACGATTTTGGGGGCAGTGGTGGTTTGTAAGACTTGAGCGCGTTGGAAAGGGCAAGTTAGAGAAATGAGGAAAGAATGAAATGAAATTGATGAGTTCTTCGCAATTTCTATAAAAGTTTACAAATTCAATCACCTTTAAGAACACTTAGGAGGGAATAATAGGGGGAGAAACGAAAAAATAATATATAAAAATAGGAATAATTGGAAACAACACACCAAAAAATGCAAAAACTCAACCTTCCTTCCCTTGTTGCAAAAAATAAATAAATAAATAAACATCTCGTCAATTTCAAATGAGTGTTAATGCATGTATCAAATCAACGTCAATTGATTTTGCTTGGGACATCATCAAAGCCATGATTATGTAGCTGAATCGATACGGCAGAAAAGCCAGCCGGAGAAGACGAAACAGGATTGGAATATTTTAAATGTAAAGCCTTATCGATGATACCCGTACATCGCGTACATCGCGCGCGCACTCCGGTGGGAGGGTATGCAAATGAGGCGAAACAGATGCAGACATCATTAGAGAGACGGGAAGAAATTGCCGAAGCAAAACAAAGAACCGTGTAAACGATATCATGATAAAAGAAAACGGCCGGGGCGTCAGCATCGCCGGCAACAGTGGAAGAAGCATTGGGCGTTCCGTTTTCGGGTTGGTTGTGAAAACTTCCAACACCCAAGGACGCTGGCAATTCACGCCATTCCGAGCATCACTACCATCATCATCATCACGAAAGCGTCGCGCTTAGTTTGTGCCTGGGAAAATACGAACAACAGCCTTTTTCTTTGGGGTCTTTTGAAAAATCGAAACTGAATACAGCTTCGGTTTCGTGTCGGCTCTTGTGAAGGCCGGTGCAACATGCGACCGTAAAAATGTGAAGAATTCACATACATACACACATACACACACTTATGGATGTGTAAAAAAATGTGGTATCAATGCTGTGGAGGCCTGTGACATTGGCCACACCATTCGATAGTTGAGCGTTTATTGTCATCATTCCACAGTTGCCACCGTTGCCACAGAGGAAACTGAACGAAAAGAGAATGAAAGAAATCATCATCAAACCCCCGAATCGTTCGTTGCCCGTGTGACTTGAAATTCGGATTCGCAATCGGAAAAAAGGTCCGTGAAAGCGTTTCCAACAAGTGAAACCGTTTGGTGCGTCCCCGAGCAAATGTGTTTGTCCGTGTCCTTTCCATTGCTTTGTTCAGTGCTGACTGCTCTTTATATTTTCTTTTCATTATTTTCCCTCACTTTGTTGATTCCACCAACCTTCCGTCTGGTTCACCTTAAAGCGGGTGTTTCTTGCTGCAGGCGATCGAGGTAGGATTTAGAGCTGTGGTTCGTACGCCTGGCGGGGTCTCACTTGGTTGCTTTCGTGCGTCCGACGAGGTGGAAAACCGACGAACCGTGGGCGGTACGGGTGCTGCTATCTATCGGCTGCACCACTACTACTACTACTACTAGCACGTTTGTATGCAAACACAGCGTCGCTTGGGTCGTCGTTTTTTGGCAGGTTAAAGCGTTTGCTACACCAGAAAAGCACCCAAAAGAGACTGGTCTGGGCCTGTTTTGTGAGGGGGGGGGGGACGGTGACACATAAATGCAGTCCGCCGAAGGGTATGCCTGTACCCAATAGACAAGGGCTGGGTGGGAGGTAACATAAAAAGGAAAAGAAAACCACCTTACGGCATGTCCTTTTTACTGTCGTGCCTTGAGACGCTCGCTTATGGCTCTGTGGCTGTAGCTCTGCTGTAGCTTCCTAAATTCCAGCCGACCTGCCGGAACCGCGGTCGACCGGAATCGCTTCTGGCACTTTCGGCCATTTGTTTTGCTGCGACCGAATGGAAATTCTCATTCCACATGCCCGCACGCACGCACGCACGCTCCTCTTCTTGCTGTACCGCTTTCCTCGAAGCACGAAACGCTGCTGCCAGCACGATTACGGCGCGAGCAATGCGAAGAATGTTTAAATTGTTGTAACAGATCCGCTATTTATTAAGAAGATTATGATGCAGAAACTGCTGTGGCGCGACCCGAGTGTGATGTAGCAAGGCGGAACATGGACCTGGGGGTTTCTTTGGCTTCTTTTTCTGTTGTGCCTGCTCTTGTGTTACGCTTCGTAAGTTTCCCCCAAAACGGTTGCTGCTGGAGTGTGCGTGTGCGTTTTTTGAGCCTTTTTCTACTTAAGCCGTAGCAGTGAGGATGGGATGTTTCAAGGTCACGCATAATGTAGCTTGTGGCTTGTGGCGGAAAATGCTGTACTCTAAGATACGCACCGTGGAGGGAGCTTTTGGCTTTATCGAGTGTGTCTCAGCAAACGTGAACAATTGATTATTTATTCCAGACAGCGAGGGCGGCTTTATTTCGTTTATTTAGTTGATTTGGAATGAGCGTAGGCATGGGAATAAATTAACATGATTTTAATGCTGAAAAATTGAAAACCATCATATTAAACAGCTTCGATAAATCTATGCGAATGTATTTGCTAATACGTACGTAATTTATTATATATTTGGGTTTACCTTTGTGGACTATTGGGACTATTTATACAGCAGTGGCATCAGGCAAGAATAAATAGTTAATTGGAGTCTTTCTTTCAAAATTAAAATTTATTGTGATATCTTTTTAGGCATAAAAAATACTTAAATAACGGCCAAGAACAGCTTTCCAGCAGCCATCATGTCTTAGAGTATAAGGTTATATGAGCAGAGTGTACAAACGTCTAACCAATGCTCAAGTTTTATATATAGTAACCATTTTTTATAGTAGCTTTTTCAAATGACACTAACATGATATGTTTGATCACACAGTATCAAAGCTGTACAAAACATGCATACAACATTGTCAACATCACACCTCATTACCCAATTTCCTCCCCACAAAAGCATCAGTGGATTGTTGCAGATTTTTTCCATGTAGCGCTTTTTTTAATCGATTTAACAGTAAATGATGCAAATCCCCCCCAGCAGCACAGTTAATTACATCTAAATAGAAATTTACAACCTCTCACAATCCACCCTTCCCCGCCGTTTTCACAGCCCGGCCAGGGAGCAGATATTGATTTTAATCCACCCGAGCACCAGTTCGGCACTTCATCAAAAGCTCGTTTGCAATAAATGAGAAACAGCGGTAATCCGTTCGGTTTACACGATCAAAACTCAAATCCCAGCTCCCACCATCTCCAAAAAAATACAGCAACCAAGCGGGCAAAACAATATAAAAAAATTATATATATAGCGTCCCATCGGAAGCTGTTTAATTTAAATTGCCACGGCCGGCAATTTGCTCCCTAACGACAAACAAATAAACTCGCCCTCGAAACGAGAGTTCAATCGATTGCGTCGTGTTTTTTTTGTTCTATTTACTCAGACCTTGATGTTTGGGAAGCAGTGTTTTAACGGCATTTTTTTTTTCTTCCACTCATTCTTTGTGCCAAAAAGCAATGAAAACTCCCAAAAACTGGCATCAAGCACCATGCGTCTCCATTGCCTAGTCGCGATAACCGCGTGGGCCAATAAAAAAAAAACACACACACACATAAACACAAACATACAGATTCCCGTTCACTCCCGGAAACGGCGCAACGGTCTGCTCGGTGATATGTGGGCAAGTGTATATTTTGTGTTACAAAGCACCATCGATCGCATTTTCATTGAATAAATTTCTTCTCGCACGACTCGCAGCAGATCACAAGAAGCAGATAAGTGAAACGCTTGTTTCTGGCGCTCCCCCCTAGTCTCGGCGTTCTTAAATTGCCACAACCCCCTCTTTCCCTCCCGTAAAGGCTCGTTTGTTTCCATTTTATCAGTATTTGATCCCATTCCCTGCTGTGCTTGTGTGTGTGCGTTTATGCCTGTTTTCCTCATGCCTACGTTCCGGTTCTCATTTTGTTTCCCATTTCGCTATGTTGCCCTACAAAGGCCTTCCTGGGGCACGGGGACGTTGTGAAAATTGGCGCTCATTGAATTGCCGTCCCGTGCACCGAGTTCGTATCGTGTGTGTGTGTGTGTGTGTGTTTGAAACAGTAGTGTGTCAAGAAACAGCGAGCAAACAAATAAACAAAGCCTAATCGTGCTCTCCCGTGCGTGCCGTCGTTGGGTGAGCGTGAGCGACCGCCTTGGCGCGCTCAAAGCCACTCACAATGTGAAGCCTCTCAACGGGTGAGCGGGCGCGCTACACTCACACAACCGTGCGACGGATCGATAGCGTTTCATGCAGCTCTTTCCAACCGTTCTCCGCCCGAGCCTCACTAAAAACAGCCCCAGACACGCTTGTTTGTGCTCGAAAGAGAGAGATGGAAGGAAGCGGACGAATATTGACAACCCATTCACAACGGGGAAACGTTCAGCAGCGTTATTGGGGGATGGGTGGATGTCGTTTGCCACAGTACATCGGGCGAGAGCGAACGCGGTGAGGAAAGCTAATAAATAATGACGACTCCCTGTCAGCCAGAAGGCCAGCAGTTGTCGAAGGACATGGGCAAAAGAGAGAAAGAAAGAGAGCCAAAGGGGGTCGTGTTGTTAGTGGGCGTGATGTGCGGGGAGGAGAGGCAGGGAGAGGCTTTTGTATCGTACGCGGCAACACGTGAAATGCCACTCATGGGAGAAATGATTTGCCCGAAACCCAGCCACCAAACATGCGGGACCGCCTCGAGGCTTCGTGATTGATTTCTCGGGCGCGTTGTAAAGTGAATGGCTGGGTTGTTGGTGGTAGAGGAGGACATTTTTTCCATTTTTTCTTTACACCTTTCAACGCACGCAGGACATTGTCTGGGCTAATGCAAAAACCACACCAGCCTTGGTTATGGTGTCAACAAAAAAATACACACACACATAGGGAAAAAATGGCTGCAAGAAGAAACCAAAGAGCCTTGTTTGCCTTGCGTCTATCGTCTCGTGGCATGGGAAGGGGTTTTTTCTGTTGATACGATGTAGGTGATAAAATTCCAAAGCATATGTGAGACTCTTTTTTTCTCGTTGGTTTGCTGTCATCATAATGGAAAACAACGCAGCGAAGAAACAGATACATAAAATTGGAAAAGAGCACTCAACCGAAGCACAGGGAAACGATCTGGCGCGTTTCCTGCTCTTTTTTTTTCGTGTGCGTATGCATACCAGCCTTTGTTCGCGTAGGCCTTCAAACGGGGGCTCCGCAGTGTACGCAGCTGGTACAGGACTTTTCGATTAGGCGACAGCATATTTACCGGTAGGCAGGCTAACCTTTGCCTAACCACGTGATGAAACATCTTTCCCACGTGGTGCGTTTCTGTTTGTGGCAAATGCAAAGAAGCTTTACGTTCCAGTGTACCTCACGCTGATGCGTTGGTCGTTATTTTTTTGTCTATTATTTTGAGCTTCTGCTTGCTGTCCTTTAGCCTAGAAATTTGGACGGCAATCTGTTTCCACTCATTTTTGTGTCATCGATGCGTATCTGGTGGAGCTTTTGAAGGAGCAGTGGTTTTGTGGAGTAGACTGCTCTTCCTTTTATTATGAGACCACGAGCCGACTCCACCATGCAGCAGCGGATGACCTGGTGGACGCTGTGGAAGCAATTTCCCGAAGAGAACGGTGTGTCGCGGGTGAATAATTTAAAGCCATAAATAAAATGCAAATAAGACGAAGCGCAGACGATGCTGGACTGGGGACAGTGTGGATCTACGCGTCACATGCCCGGCTACCATCCAAGCTGGGGCTGCTAGACTGGGCTGGCTGTTTCTTCGTGCGCCCATTCTTTATTGCCGGTGTTAAATAATAATTTATGCCACGGGGTCGTGTCGTGTCGGGCAGCAACTGGAGCTTCCGTGGACCCGGTTGATTGTTAACCGCTTTTAAGGTGAGGCGATGCGATTCACCGGATGAGGTTAATGGGGAAGTTGTTTTTGACAGTGGGGGAGGGGGAAATAATTGATCTTGAAATTACTGTACACGGAAGTTGAATTCTTCGCAGAATTAGATACTTATAAATTAGCGCCACGCAAATCTGGTCTAGAATATTGATTAGGGTCTATGTGGGATATTTGAATGTAATTAAAAATGATGTTTGCTTCTCAAAGATTATTTGAAATTTGCACTAACTTCGTATAAACGTTTGCAGTAGAGTAGTTTGGCTGTACAAAAAAAAAAAAACAAAAAAGAGAGATAATTTCATGAAAGGTAATTATTCAAGCTTACGTGAAAAATAAATATATGACTTTGCGAACTGCCTGTCGTCAGTTATCCGGAATTTTCGCTATGTCGGACGAGGACATGTTGGCATGTTTTAAGGTCTACGTTCAATTTTTATCAATTTCTCGCAAGTTTCTGCGACAAACTAGTTGGAGTAGAGCTTTCGGATCGTGTTTGTAAAGAAACAAACGAAAGGACCCAGCTGGGAGATGTTGGGCCATTTCGTGAACTAGTGTGTCATATAGAAATTCCTCCGAAATTCGCGTAAAAGGATCGCATTGAGTTTTGGCGCCATTGCTTGCCACTGCAAAGCTTCTTCTTCTTCTATTTGGCGTAACGTCCTACGCAGACATACCGGCCTATACACAGGCTTTCGAGACTTAATTCATTACCATGCAGCCGGATAGTTAATCCTTGCTGCGGGGGCACGGTCCATTCTAGGCTTAAACCCATGGCGGGCATGTTATTGAATCGTTCGAGTTGACGACTGTACCATGGGACCATCCCGCTGGAAAGCTAGTAGACGTGATTTTTGATTCTTGGTATGTTTTTTCATGTTTCCCAGGGGCTATTTCACTCTTTGGTCGGTATTTGCATCGACCTCCCGGTCTAGCGAACGCAGCGAAATCGTGACTTGTTTCTCAGTTTTTATTTTCAGCTTCCTTTGGTACCTCAAGTCGCTCAGGGTCGTTCGCCATTCGGAACTGGGCTATCTTTCGAGGCTCTGATTGTTGTCGTATAGTGATAAGATGTTGTAGAACTCTGCCTATGCCAGAACAGGCTTATACGACGTCCACAAACTGTCGCACGGAGTGCGTTTTAGACGCTACCGGGGTGCCGTTCTTTGACCGCGCACTCTTCTAAACGAAGTTGCTTTACTTTGTTGACCATCACGGTGAGAGTTTGACTGATAGAATTGTCAAATTTTGTCTACTGGCCCATGAGATACTATTTTTTTAAGGTTAATTAACGTTTTCTTAGTGCGGGTGAAGATAAACCCGCGAAAAATCGACCATTTGTGTCCATTTTGTTCATGTAAACGTTTTGTGCGGTTCAGATATATTTTTAATAATCTACAGTGTGTTAATAAGTGTGCTTGTTTGTCTAATTAAATTTTATTTTATTGGATATAATCTGAGCTCTGTCGTCTTGTTCAATTTAGTGTTTTTACAATTTCTAAACGGCAGCATCGTGTTTTTGTCTCTATCTGTTCTCTATTCTCTAGGTAAAAACTATTACATTTAATCATTTTAAAAATAAGAAAATCGCTAAACCATCCTGTATCGAACAGTTCCATACTCATCGTCATCAATAAATACTGCTCTTACCTGCAACAACGGTCTTGCCTAAACGTACACGATAAAAGCAACAAAAAATGCAAACCCATTCCGATTGCAGCTCGAGTGGCGGCGGCACTGCTCTATTTAATGCAATTTTGGTCAATTTTAGTTTCACAAACTTTTACCCCGGCGCGGAAGCGAACAGCGAGCAACAAAAGCGCGGCAAAAATGGCCGGCATCTCTCGACAAAGCGTGACAGGGTGACAGCGAATAAATTATGGCACAGGCTCGCCCGGCGGCCTAAACTTTACCCCGGCGGCTCCTGCGTTCGATTTAGCTAGGCTGGCGAGGGGAAGGTTTTATGTGCAACTCTCAAGGGAGCAAAGCGCAGCCACTGGTACGAAAAAAGGGAAGGAGGAAAATGAAAAGTATAGAACAGAGGGAAAAAAACCCGAGCTGTGTATAGTTGGCACTACCTAAAGGGCTTGGCTGGGAATGGGAGCGGCCGCCAGCACCAGTTTGCTCAAACATAGGCTTAACGGACAGGTTCAGCAAAAATAAAAATTCAAACACACAGACACACACACACACACATACACGTAGAAATCCGACACAAGTTCGTGTTTTCTTCGAGCACGAAAGAAGTCAACAACTGCCAAAAAAAGGTGTAAAAAAGGCTCCCCCAAAACTTACCGAATGCCGTTTGACTATCAAATTAAAGTGTGCTCCAGTTTTGGAGGGGGGTAGCTGACGGTATTAAAAAGTTTCACCAGAGGTCTGTCCTCCACACACACACACACACACACACACACACACACACACACACACACACACACACACACACACACACACACACACACACACACACACACACTCAGCGATCCCTGCGGTACGTTCCGGTGTGATGGCATGAAAATGAAACAGCTCGCAAGTGTGCTACGGGTGAAAATCGATACACCCGTTTCAACCCGTTGTCCCTTCGGCCGTCGGCCGTGGTTACGCACCCGCAAAGACCTTTCGCTGTGGCTGATGGACGAGCCGGGGGGCAGAATTTACGAGCGAGGTTGTTCTCTTGGCCGGCTCCCGGTGCCTTTTGCATTCCGCACCGTTTAGTGCCCGTGCTTTGGTTTTCCATCCCCCACCCTCCATGGCACACACTCAAACACGACCCGAAATATCTATAAAACTGCTGACGAAAGCACGGGCAAACACCAACGTCGAGCCCACCCAACCACCCGCACACAAAAGGGGTACACAGCCTTGACCTACACGGAAATTAAGCAAAACTTTATTAGCATTATAAACAGCACCGGGGAACCGAAGAGAACCACAAACAGAGAGCGAGTGGGAGAGAGCGAGCAAGCAAGAGATGGAGAGCGAATCACCCGGGGGAACGGTTGAACGGAGAGGTCACTATCACTCTGAAGTTGTCGTGGCTAAATGGGTGTAGCAAAAACAGCGCGAGAGGGGAGAGGTGGACATGGTGAAGGGGAGTGTTTGGCACACCTTTCTTTTTCATTTCTCCACTTTCCCACAACTTCCCACCAGCTGTCTTCACCTCGTTTCACTAGTACCGTATGCAATTTCCGATTGCGAATACATCGAATACATAAAGCCCACATACACTTTGATACACACATACACAAACATACGCTGCGGCCGGGTTTTATTATGCTATTTTCCGTTTGTCTTTTAATCCACCCTTTGGTGGTGGAAAGCCTTGTCTCTCTTTCTCTCTCTCTTGTGCGCACACTGTTTATCAGCCTGCCTGCTTCTTCCCTCGAGGGGATGCTTTCCGGCTTTAACGACCAGTTCCGACCGGGGCCCGCCGAAGGATGGTCAATTCCACGGGGAACTATTTTCGATTGACCGCCATTTCATCTGTCTGCTTTTAGAACTCGCGCTGCCTGCCTACCGAGGAGTTTGGAGTGTAGGATGCAGAACACATCGAAGCCGAAAAGCGCGGCGTGACGGTGGATCACGGTCGCTTTTCGGGTTGGTTGCGAGCAGGCATGTGTCGGGAGTGGGACACGTTGACAGAGGACGATTGAAAAGTGTGTGGAATACTCCATATTCATAAGAGGCTTCACATATAGATAAAATAGATGATATGTTATTAAATGGTCTTTTTTTTAGACGTAAGAAATTTCCTTCTTCTGCTCATTTGGCACTACACTAGAGTACGTTTGGATCTTGCTTAGCTTCATATGAGCTTGGTTTTCTATTGGCAATTTGTGTACTCCAACAGAATGATAGAATTGCAAAACTTGTTGACTTTAGAACAGCACTTGTGTGTATTTATATTATATTTTTTCACAGCCCTAGAAATATTTCATATACCTTTTGACACTTAAACATGTCGAAAGAATGCTTCATTATGAGTGTACTAAGCCACATAGTTTCAACGTGTCTTTTGAAGATGCTAAACAGTCTTTAAATTAAAAAAATCTTTTTAAACTTTTTGAAGATGCTTATAAAATCTGTTGCAACTAACATTGGAATTTTGATGGGTGGTTTTAATAAACCTGTGAACGCATTTTAAAGCACGTTTTAGGACTCTTCGTTAGATACTAAGGCATCAAGATCAACAGATATTATAAGCTGCGCATTAAGTCTTGGATGAAGGGAACTTGGCACATACATATACAGGCTGTAGCCGAGATACGCTATTAACGCAAAACGTGTAGAAACCGAGTACTTCTAATTACTAAGTTGTATTTTGTGGTTTTCTGCCATAATATATTTATTTTTCTTGACATTTTGCTTGCAATCGGTGTTTTTATCCCCTGGCATAGATTATTAGACATCATATTGCTTTCAACCGTTAATGTTAATTCGGTATAATTTGTTAGAAGAATTGTAAAGTTTGGAAAATCGCTTATCTCTAAATATTCGTATATCAGATTCCGCGTATCTCGGAGACTACCTAGATGTGGAGATTCTCAAAAGTTGTGAGTCTGCTCAAGTGCACTTCCTAAAGCTAAGTGCCGTGTATTAATTTATTAAGTTTTTATATAATGGCGTTAATCCGAGGCTTAAGGAAAGCTTCAAAATTTGGCTGTAGAGGCTGTGAAGAAGTACTTGCGTCTGATCAACCAATTAACATAACCGAATCTCCCGTTCCCAATACTGCTCAATCCATCGAAAGTACGCTCGCAAAAGCGTCACTGGTCGACACGGTAGCCTACCCGCCGATAGTACGCATTTCGCAAAAAGCCTCACAGGCCCGGGAACGTGCACAGCGCGGGACGTAAGTCGATGCGTGTGAGTGTGTGTGTGTCTCCCTGTGTGAATTGGTACGTTTGGTCGGTGGTTTGGCACACACATAAATCCTCACAACCCGTGCGTCATCATAATTATTTGCACATGCACTGGGCGCACGGCCGGGTAAGGCCGAACGGTACCGAAAAGCGCACATACATAAAACGTGGTCCTTTATTTATGGTGTCGGAACTGGAAGCCTTTCCCGTTGGACTCGTTTGCAAAGTGGGTGAAGGGTGGCAGCAGCTGCCAGCCCGTTTGTTCTGAATGTTGCCATTGTGCACACACAAACACACGCACACGCATACACAGCTCATCACATAGAGACACCGTGCGGACGTATGCTGCAAGTACATAAAATGCACACGTGCGTCGTTCGTGTTTTGGGGATTTCTGGATTGTTGGTTCCGTTCCGTTCTGGTCCGGCCGGCGGTTGTTTGCTTTTCTTCTCCGGAACATCCGACACGAATGGAAAGAATGAGCGGTGGAGCAGGGCAATGGTGGGAAACTCGGGGCACTTGGGAAAAAGGATGTTCGACGTTTCATTCTCACACTCGGCAAGGTGTCGGGACGGGCTTAACGCTTCTCCTGTGCTTGCCACGGCACGACATGATGTGGCAAGTGGTCAAGCGGCCGCCGGGACCGGGATAGTCCCCCTTTTGCTTGGCTATGTGTTTTTCCCGTTTTTCTTTCGTCCCATCGCAGCTGGGTTGGAGTTCGGTGTCGGAAGTTTGACTTACAGTCAGCTTACGGCTTCCGGTTAGTCGACGTCTGTGTGTGTGTGTGCTGTTTTGTGCTGTCTTACTAACCCCAAAACAATAGAAACAGAAAGGGATGCTCTCCTTTCCTTGCATGCCTTCCCTCCCCGCTGAAAGGGATAAGGATATATCGAGAAACAATTAGTTCCCCGGTGAAACAGCACAGCAGCTACTAGTTCGTACTGCTCGTTTTTTTTCTTCTTTTCCCCAGGCTCGTAAAGGTTGTGCTGTGTGTAGAACAACACGCTGTTTCCTATCACTTTCGCTCGTGGGAATTTCTTCACGCCATCCTACGGTCCCTTTTGCCGTTCAACCCGAACCGGATCGGTCCGGATGATGGATGACATGGTAAAGTTAATAAAACGGGAAATCTGTGATTTGTTCTCGGTCTTTTGGCTTGCAGGAGAGAGACAGAGAGAGATTGAGGGGGGGGAGAAAGAGCTAGAGGAAGGAAGTGGATTCCACGTCACGAGCGATTAGCTGAGAGCAGTGGGTAGATGAGATGAGGTTTTTTTTCTTTCCTCCGGTAGACGGTATATGGCGGGATAGAAATTGTGGAGGGTGTTTTCGAGTTTGGTGCCGGTTGTATTGTTGTCCGGTACAGAAGCGGAAACTTTCTGCCACGGTGCTGCGCACAGGGATTGAATTCAAGCGAACGGAAGTGCAAAGCACAAAGGGTTTGCTCTGGGGAAGAATGTTTCGCAAGTATTTAAATTAGGTGACTGCTAAATGATCTGGTGAAACTAGTGCAAAACTCATATTAAAAATAATTGAGATGGTAATTTAAATAACGATATTTTCAACAGGAATCTAGCATTTTCCTTCTTTGAAAGACTGTTTTATGGTTGATTTTATTGCTTTTTTATATCGTAATGCCTAGTTTTCTAACGTGAAATAATGAAAAAAACGTTTCAAACCATCCAATTAATGATCTTTTGGTTCAATTTTGAAATAATTTAATATCAATATTGATTTATGGTTTATAAAGCACGTTTTCCAATAGTTCGGACAGAGGGTGAATTACTGGAAGCAAAATAATTGGTACTTACTTACTTATCCGGCGCTACAACCGCTTTGCGGTCTTGGCCTGCCTCAGGAGTGTCCGAAACCGCTCACGGTCTCGCGCCTTCGTCTGCCAGTCCGTTATCCCGGCCTTAATGGCGGACGCCTCCACGCCAAACAACGCCATACGCCAAAATAATTGGTATACTGGGTAATTATAAAAAATATGAGTTATCAAACGTACTAAACTAACCATATCATTTCAACTTTAATGTATGGATCTCTTTCAATTAATTATTTGCTTTTATAATCGTAGCAATTACTCTTTGGATCTATCTTTAAAATTATTATATTTAACAGCTCTACCAGACAACTTTCAACGTAATATTTTTGATACGTTCCTAATTATAAGATACCCGAAAACATAATTTTTACATAAATCTTGTGTATTTACTCCTGGTAGCTCATTGAAGTTAGATTTCAGCAGTTCTTTCGTTACAGGAAATTTAATCAAAAATCAAACCGTATGTTTCAACCACTTTCTTTTTTCTTTTGCTTGCAATTCGACACCGTCCACAATTGGCCATACATTTGGGTGACCTCACCCAATCGATTGTGATCATCGTTTGTGTTGTTTCGTCGGAACTTTTCCTACCCGTTTGTCTTTTTTTTTTGTTCGGTGAAACTCGCCACCACTATCAACTGCCGTCGGTACAGGTCGGGAAACATGGGGATGGTGAAGCAAGCTGTAAATTGGTCGTATTGATTTGATGTTTCCGGTTTTACGGTCCCACGGTACCGCGTTCGTTGCGCCACTTTCCCACATTCAAACGTACCACGGATAGACAAAACCACTGAGTGTGTGTGTGTGTGTGTGTGCGTGGTGCAATGCTTCTGTAGGTGAAGCTGTAGGACACATCACGCCATGTCCAAACCGGGGAATCGATATCGTGGTGCCTTTTTCCGCTTTTTCTTTGTTGCTTCTGGCTTTTTGGGATGCTGTTTTCCGAGCTGTGCGAAACGTTGATTTTCACACCATTCCGAATGGTACGGAAATGGTGTTGCCGAAGCAACAACATCAGCTTGCGGAACGTGAGAATCGTGATTATGGTTACCCTTCAACGTGGGTTTTCTTGCGCTGGAGTTGGGTTTTACCGCTGTAGTGAATCGTTGATACTTTCTTTAGCACTATCGCACTCGCACAATTGAAGCACTCGCAGGAATATTTCCCTCGCCCTTGACAGCTAGAAAGTTCCACGATATGCGAATTTAGAAAGCTGACGGTTGATGGGAAAAGTTTATCAAAACGAGCTTGCACCTTTCCAGTCGTAACGGGTGCGTGGTTGTTGTGTTTTGTGTTGATGTATCCGTTTTTTTTTTCTACGCCTTGTGTCTGCCACATTATTTCGATATTTGGATTCACCAAAAACAACAAAACAAAAAAAGGGCACAGACTGTTGTGTTGCTTGCTTCCTAACCTCCCATCTTCTTCGGTGTGTTATCTTGACACGGTTTTTTTTTCCTTCGGCTTACGCTAACAGGCTGACCTTTCACGTGCTCGTGCTGTCGGATTCGGAGCAAGGGTGTTTCGGGTTTTTGGTTTCATTCACCGACCACCCGCCTGTCGGAAGTAAATTTATGTGCAAAACAATGCGCCAACCGTCTGCTTCATGGTGCACGGTTGAAATTCCTTACATGGTGGATAAAAAAAGAAGCACACTACTGTGCCGTTTTTTTTTCGCTCCCTTTCGCCTTCTTGGCATGGTATGCGGTATGTTTATGCTGTGCGAGGTAGGCTTGAGGCGTAGGTAGAAAGAAGCAGTGAAAGCGATACGATCCAGCATAACATTGAAACACAAATGAGCGTTCATGTAAACAGATTTTTCTACCCTGCTGCTCCCAGAGCTATCAGCTTACACACCAGTGGCCTGGCAGCTGGTACGCGTGGTTTGCATGGCTTAGGGGCTTCTTTGCGAACCAAAAGCCTTCTCGATTGTTTGGGGCATTGGATTCTGTGTTTTTATGCGTTTGTTATTTGTGATTGCAAAGAGCGGATCGGTTAAAAATAATTTGTTTTATTGGAAAAGGGAAATTCGCCTTTTTGGTCAATAAATAATATTGTGTAGTTGCTAAAAGTAAATCGGCTGCAACTAATCAGGTTCTGTGAGTTATATTTCAGCTCTAGCGCTAATCAATCATGACAAATATATGCCATCTGTTTAAAATATAATCAAAAATTAGTACAAATTATAAGACGAAGGAACATTAGGACCAGAATAGCTTGAGAAATGGCTTTTATTAAATCGTATAATACCTGCTTAGATACATTTAGTACGCTGTTGAACAGAAAGAGCGAAACGTTGCACGATATAAATCCTGGTCATGGCACCAAATTGTCCAAGTAAATTGGGTAACCAGTTAACACCGGGAAGCAGCTTGTAATTGTTAAGCGGGTCAATGTTTTCAAGAATGGTTTTTTTAAATAAAGAATGTATATTTTCTACCACATTCATTGCTCTGAATTTCACAACTATGGGAAATATAACATTTAGCTGAGCAGAGCAAACTAAACTAAACGATAGATAATTAACACTACACACGCTATAAAACTTTCACTATCAAAATTTAGTGTTTTGCCGTAGCCTACAAATCCACTTCCCGAACTGCGGCCGACAGAACGGCACGGCAGATTATGCGTGAGACATAAAACATAGGAAGGCGATCCCATATTCAACTGTTCGCACGAGCACGAATGAAGTTTCTTCCGCTCCTCCCCTCCGATTAGGAACCATCGACGCTTTCAGCGTGCATTAAACTTGAATTGGTTTATCTTTTCTCTAAATTCTCTAAACCTTCGGCTGGGAGCAAACCGAAAATGTGAATTTATCGATAGTTCGGCTGTCCAATACGTTTGCAGCAAACGATGCGTGAAGCACAGCACAGCATCCACTATCTGCGGCGCACTGCTGCGTAGCCGTTCGAGCGAGACTAATAATTTAATCTAACAAAATCGAGCTAGCGAGCGCCCTAGCATGTGGTACGTGGTATCTCCGTATGCTCCGTAGGTCCCGGTAAAAAGAAAAGCCTTTTAAACCAGTTTATTATTTGACGGCGCTGCTGGCCCGGTGCTGGTTGGTGGCACCGGGAAGGGTAAAGCTTATGTTTCTGTATTCAAAATAATCGAACCTGAGTATGCGTAGAAAGGGCAACCTTTCCGGTGGGGGGTTTCCTTATTTCTAGACGCATAGCGGATTGTGATCTTTGATTTTTTGTTCTGCTCGACAATACCTAAGCACTGGAAAATAGTCCGTTTTTGCCTTCGGGCTTACAGATAACATTCCCGAAAGGGGCAATCCCTTATGCTAGTGGCTGGGAGGGACTTTTTGGTTGATTTTCCGATACCGGTGTACCTTTCCGGTCGGAAATTGGCCAAGAAAATTCGGTTTCGTTCTCTGTCTCTCTCTTTCTCTCTCTCGCTCTATCTTTTCTCCCTGTGCGGGATTAAAAGTCGATGATTTCCTTAGTCTACCCGTAACCCAACCGTGGGCTTGTCTTTTTGCGGCAAAATCATATGGATTTCCGCTTGTTCCGGGAGAAAGTTTTTCACCGGCACTCGATAACAGTTGCGGGTTTGAAAGGTTGTGCGTGCTACATGGGTAGGGAGGAGAAGGGTTGGCAAAAGTTGGCAGTCAGCAAAATTGTCAAGTTCTTTTGTAATGATCGGTGGTGGAATTTTGGTGGAGAATCCGGGTGGGGCGTTGACGTAGGCGTAGGCGCGTGGAATAAAGAGGCCACACAGACATGCCGAAGCTACGGTTGGAACGTGTAATTTCTAGAGCAGCAAAAATACGCCCCAGCAGGAGGTAGCGATGGTTGCGGGATTGATTTTTTTGCTTTGCTTTCTTGTTCAATTTTCCTCCGAACTGAGGCTGCTGGAGAAGGCGAACGCGTAATCCTCGATTTTCAGCCAATCGAGCGGAAGAGATGTTAAGCCGACGAAAAGTAAAGCTTTTGGCTACGGAAGCGCCATTGCTTCCGGTACGTTTGGCGGGGATGGGAACTGTTTTTTTTTCTTCTGGCCTCCATCCTTCCCCTACGCGTTGATTGTTGTCACTCGAGTTCGAGTGAAAGAAAGTGGGGGGGATGTGTTAAGGGAGTAAAAATGTTTTATCTAGCGCAAATGGGTGGTGGCCCTATTACGTGTATAAGCGGGATTGCGTCGTGTGTGTGTTACGGTGGAGCGAAAATTAAGTAAAACTTTCCACTACGATGAGATTTGTGTATGCTGCGGGAGCTAAACTGATTACCGCGGGATTAAGCTTAAATTGATAGACAATTTGAGGTTTGGTTTGTGTATCGAAGGGGAGGTTGTAGAATGCGTAATGGAATGGAACACTGGAAGGAAACGAATGAAGCGATTGTTGTGTATGGAACTTGACCTCCCAGGGGTGTTGTTTAATAGAAACACGCAGTTTTAGTTTGGTGATCCTGGTCACGGCACCAAATTGTGTATGATGTGTAATGTTGAGCTTTTATGCATTCTAAAATATTTGCAGTGTAAACACCTTTATCTGTACACAATTGAACATAAACTGTTCAATCTATTCCTTACACTGTTCCATCACTCGCACAGGTGACGCGATCATCGAGAACGACCCACCATTACATCAAACGTTAAACCCAGCGACCAGAGAAACGGGCGTTCTACCCGTGTCTAATTGAAAATAAATATTGTTCCATTTTATTAACACTCCGGTCCCGAATCGCGCACTACAGGGGGGGATTGGATTTGCAGCTGTTCATTTAATGCTCTCCCTCGTCCTTATTGTTTTTTTCAACGGCCCTCGGTACCATTCGTGTCTCTCTCTCTCTCTTCCTTGGGACGCATAAATCTGCTTGTTGGAAAATCAATTCCACTGTACGTGCAGCTTCCTTTTCCACACTTTCCACACGCCGGGAGGGTAAGGTGATTCCGGCTTCCGTAATCCGCCATATTACGACGGGCGTGTGTGTGTGTGCGTGTGTGTTGGTGCGTTTATAAGCTCTCGTTGCGGGTGGAGAAACTCGATTGCCGGGAACCTCGGTTACGCTCGGTAGCCAATTGTTATTCTTAGCTTTCGTTTTATGAATTGTCCATGTTCATAGAGAGCACACATCGGCGCGGGTACGATAAAGCTTTACTCGAGTGCTCGAGCAAGCCAATCAGAATCGGAATCGTGGAGCGGCGAAAGCCGATGGAGGAAAAAAGGGCAAAACACGGAAGTTCATTTGGGGGCTGTGTGACGCAAAATTCCAACCATACCGATAGCCAATTCAGCATAAACGAACACACGCACGTTTCAGCGACACCGATCGACCTGTCCCCCGTCCTCACCGGCCACCCGGGCTCGTGCTTATGCTGAGCACCATAAATATCGCCGTTACATGCGATTCATTTAATGGTAATTTATTGTAATTGTTTTCATTGCCCGACGAAAATCGTACTCGACGACTGGCGTCGTTGCCCTGCGAAGGGATTCCGCTCCGAGCAACCGAACGGGTACAACCCGTACGTACGAAGCTGTTACGTTCGGTTTCCACTTTTCATCGCGCATCACGTACTGCTTACAAGTGGTAGGGAGAAAGAGCGAGAGATGAAGTGGGGTCCGCCCCCCCCCCCGTGCCCACAATAGGGCAGGAACTTATTTAAAGTTTCATCAAGCAACTTATCCCTCCAACAATAGCACACTTTAGCACACTTTTGTAGGTAGGTTGGGAAGGAAAAGAAAGGGGTCGTGTTACTGGAAGGCAAAACTAAATGTAAAGCACTGCGTTGGAAAGCACGGGTTGTGCGGGAAAGCCGACTGATGAAGTGTGGTGGGTGCGTCCTCATACAATGGCAAAGGCAGATTAAGGTCGAGTAGGCCATTAAAGGCGCAAGAAGCTCGATAGCATCTCGAACTACTAGCTCATCCCATTTGCCGGCGAGTGCTGCTGTCCCGGAAGTGAGCGCAGATTGGTTCGGGTTGGAAGGGGGGCGGGGGGGGGGTGTGGATGGGTGGAAGGAAAAGTTTTGCAACACTTGCACACCGCTTCCAAAGTTTGGCGGGATTATTTGCGTTAAATCTTAATCACACAAATCGGTGGCGGTGAAGGTCAAGTTTGGTTGGTACACGCGATGGAGGATGATTTTGTGTGTTGGAAAGTGCTGTAAGTGAATGTGTGCGCGTGATTGTAGCCGGCTCTTGCTGGTTGCTGATGCTGAAATCGGAATTTCAGCGTTCGTCTAGAGTTTGTTTGTTTTCATGCATCAATTTACACTGATTTACCAACAGCGTTTCCATGGATGTGTGTTGATAAAGGAAATTTGTGAAATCGAATCATAGGAGATGATCTAGAAGTGTGTTAGTGGCGGCTTATGAGGCCAAAAAGCAATCTATGAAAGTATAATGTAAATTATGGAAATGTAATGGTCAATTGATTAATTTGTAATAAACATACGAAATCTTTCAATGCATCTCGTGCGGTTGTGGTAAGATAATGTAAAAGATTTACTTTAAAAAACAAAAATATAGTAACCACATGAACATGAAGTGGCATAATCAATTGAAATGTTTGTGATTTTTGGAATTTAAAACAAATCAATCTGCGTCCTTACACTGATGCGATACAATATTAAGCAGTTGGGAACATTAACATGGTACATACCTGTTTTTAAAGAGCCATAACCAAAGCAATCAAAATATAATTTTATGCTACTTTTGTTTCCTTCTTAACATGTTGAAGCGTACCATTCTTTATGATAGGGCATTTTTTTTTTTTAAATTTGTGTTTGCCTTTAAATCATTATTCTTTATTGAAATGATTAATTTTCTGTAGTTCACATGATATAGCAGCTTTTAGTTTCGAATAAACACGTTTTGTTACAATGTGAATTGAATTTTCCGTCAGCAAAACATAACAAAAATCTCACATCTTGCAGTGTGCTTGTGTGTGTGCTGTGTGAAATAATGAATCTTGCCCGAGGACATTGAAAAACTATCAAACTGACCGTATCGGTGCCTCGGTCATACACACACTCATCCACCCAAACCGCAGTAACCACACAGCTGCTGATTGAAAAATTCCTATCCAATTACGTTCACCTTTGCCACCAGCACCGGATCGATCGAGTTCGCTGTTACAAGCTTTACGCTCTTTCGCTCGCTCTCTTCACAGATTGCAAACAATCCATGGTGCGATTCCCGAGTGGCAATGTACACAATCACACATACACACCCACAGCCACATCTTATCAGAGTGCATTGTTAGCAGTCTTATCGGTGTGCCACACATTACTTGCCACAGCCTGCGCCAATCTGCCCCAACAGCAGCGGGTACGGCTGTGAGCCACCCTTTAACTGGCCACTGCTCGCCCGCCTTAAGGCGAGAGTGGTGGTCGCTTATCGCTTGCATTACGTCAACGATTGCTCCACCCGGCTCCACCCGGTGAGGGAAAGCACTAGCACGCCGCTCCCCGCCAGCTGCACACAACAAAAGGGGGCGTTGAATGCAGCTGACCGATGATTAGGTTTTGCTGCCCTTTCATGCTTCATGCCTCCGGCTGCTCGGTTTAATCCCCGTTCCCTAATTCATATAACCAATTTAGCAATGGCCGGGCCTCAGGTTCAGGTGCATAAAACGTTTTTCCTAAGTATATAAATGTGAGTTTGTGTACACGGCGTGTAAGCGCGTGTGTGTGTGCGTCTGTGTGCCAACCATATCGTTAAACAAATAAGGGCCACTGGTAGCGTGTATGGTGTCCCTTTTTCGATAGCGTTTGCGAAAAGTTTTGCTCGATCTCGATGGGTAATGGGAGTTCGGGGTGGCACCGGACACACCGGTACACTTTGCACTGCGAGCACACGGCTAATGGACGGTGGCAGGCGAGGTGTGTGGAGGTGAAATGTTTCTGCAAATTTGCCACTATTGCAGTTTTATCGCTTTTAATCGATTCGGAAAACACTAATCATAATAAAGTGCTACACTACACTGACTGTCTGTGCTGTGCTGTGCGCTGTATGTGTGTGTATGTGAGGGGAAGAGAAATGATGTGTATTGTGCTAAAATTTGTCACAACAGTCGTCCGGTGGTGTGGTGGGCCAAATCGAAGAGCAAGCACCGCGCGGCTAATTTATTCGCTCTGAGATGTATGTAATTATATATTTATGGGCTTTTTGTACGACGACGATAAGCATCATAAAATTATGAGCAGATTGAATGAACGGATTTCGCAATTTCGCACTGGTAATAATAAGTGAGGCAGGGACACAAACCAGTTTGCTAGGGCGAGAAAAGGCCCAGATAAGTGTGTACATGTTTGGTGGTTTTGCGTGCATATTTTGGAGCAAAAATTTATTGCAAAAAAGCGGCCGAGCGGTGTAGTAAAGCAGGCTCGAATCAAATCCTCACATAAATTCTCCAGCTGTCCAGCTTCCAGCGTCGATTGTTGGGTCAAATATTTTAACACTTCCCGGACACTTCCCGCATATGGAATGAAATAAATATTCTTCCCGTTTGCACCCACCCAAAAACGCAAACTACAGAAAGCCCGCTTAATGTACAGTGAAAACAAAACGGAATTTAAAAAAAAACCAGGTGGGTAGCATAATTCGTGTTTTCCGCTTATGACCTTTTCGAACACACACTCACACACCTGAACAATACAGTCGGTGCCAAAAGGCACAAGGATTGCTTGTTGTTTGGGCTGTTTAAGGTTTTTTTTTGTCAATTTTGAACAGGTTGGTTGCCGATTTTATTTGAATATGCCAGCAGAGGAAGGAGGTATTATGCATGCATGCTGGCCAATAAATCCGCGGCAATAAAATCACAGATCAGCTAGCGGGGTTTGCTGGATAAACCAAAACAACAAAAGCGACCACCGCCGCACTCCCCGTTCTCACTTTTAAACCGTTCCGGAGGACAAGAGTACAGTAAGATAACAGCTGCGTTAATGTGGCTCGTTATTGTGGATTAGGATGCAATTTGTGACAATAATTGAATTGCTGCACTGGCCGTGTGTGTGTGTGTGTGTGTTTCCCCTTTTATTGCTTAAGCGGTGAGTGCGATTTTCATACGCGCGTACGTGCAACACTCCCCAATTGGAGGTTTGGAGCTCGTGTGTTCTTTATCACGAACAACGAACGTACTACGTATCCTGTAGGGGATACAGTGAAAGGGAAGCAGAGGCTTTATTTGCATACTTGCGAACGTGTTTGCTTTACATTGCGGTTTATTACGGGTCGATTAGTGCCCGTTTACATGTCGGAAGCATGCGTTGCGAATAGTTTTTTAGGGAGGGAGTGAAAAGTTCGTTCCACCAGCTGCAATGTGACTGGGGCCACTATAGGGGAACGTGAGTAGGTGATTGGCTGTCGATCGATGGTGTAGAGCGTGTTGCACCGGTTGCCTCATTAGCATGCTTGCGGCGTTTGCTCATTTCGATTGAAAAACATTGGGTTTTAAAGGTTAGGGTCACGCTGTTACTTGCTAATCCATTAAGAAGATAGCATCGCTAACAGCTTTTGATGCTTGTGTTACTAGTTTATCGTAACTTGTTTGAGCTTCAAGCTCAAAATAAATGTGTTGCAAGTCTTACATTTCTTTCGATTATTTATTGTAGTGTAACCGACACAGAAAACGATTACGTTCGCTTCGCCGTCTATGAGTAGGGCGTGGAAATGCTGACTAACGTGTAGATGAATTTATCTTGTTACCAATTGTTGCTTGTCATTCCTTTCCACAGCAATGTCACTGCAATAAAAGTTGAAACCGAAACAAAAACAAACAGCACAACAACAGGTGAATAACACAAGATCCATGACAGTGAGATTCCTGTCGCTGGAATCCTCTTGTTCCCACCCAAAAAAAGAGAAGCAAAACAAAGTTATTTCATTTTCTTCATTTCCATGCAATTGAATTCTAATTTCGTTTGATTGCTTGTACCACGCGCTGGCGAGGGTTTTTTTTCTTCCTTCTTTTCCTATTTTCACGTGTTAAAGCCCATCAATGTTTTAACTTCCACTTAGCAAGACATTTTGAAAGAAATGCTAAGCTTTCAGCAGAACATTATTTATTCACCCACATGCACCACCATCCATGCTCGCTCCACTCCACATCGAACATATCTCGAGCCTCAGCTCAGCGGCCTAGGATTAAATATTAAAGCTCTCTGGGGGGGGGGGGGGGGGGGGGAGGGTGCGACCGGAAGCTTTTAAACCAGGAATCATAGTTCAGTCAGTCGTCTTTGTGTGCCTGCGAGCTTATAAATTTTTCATTAAACTCCAACCGGTCCAGCTTGCTCCCCCCTCCCCGTGGGTTGTCCGTGCATCCGTGTTTCGATTAACATTTTTGGGTGGTCACAGCGGTGAGAAGGGATGTGGTGGCTGAAAAAAGTTTCCAATTGCATAAGCGGCCGAGCATGCATGAGGCGAACAGATGTTTTACCACCACTTAACATTTTTGCCGAAAAGGAAATGAGAGGACAAAGCCAACAAAAAAGGGAAACCCCAATCTCGTTTGGAGGTGAGCCGTTGTAGGTGGTGATCACATACGGTGGGCTCGTTTCGCTTGAGAAACGTACATACGTACGGTTTATTAATGAAGTTAAATTGTTCTCCTTCTCTTCCCAAAAAAAAGAAATAATACAGCACGGTGACTTTTTTGATCAACTATAGTATTCTTTTCTTTTTGGATACGATAATACACGTGCACTACAAGGAAATCATGTTAATTACGCTTAATGTTCGGTAATTATCTTTCCAACCCTTACCAAACTTCGATGAGTGCATTTTCTACTAGAAACCTGTATTTTCTGCTTGTACAAAGCGAGTGAAAAGTGGTAAATTTTTTTGTCAATGCTCTTTTCATTATTCTTTTCCATTCACATGCCACCGGGCGCCTCCATTGCTGCGTTTGGCTGCAACTACAACTGGACCGCAAGTGTATGCACGCGCTCGTATGCACGCATGCACCCTGCCCGCCGCAGTGAAACGGCCGTAACAGTAAACATTGCATAACTGCATGTTTGCAATCGCTCCCGGAATGTGTCCCCGGGTCACGAAAGCGCACGCCTGTTTCCCTCTCAGGCTTGCCCACTGGACACAGAAATACACCGGCGTGCCAGCCCCGTTGTATCGTTTCGGAATTGAACTCTTACCTCGAGCGCTCGAGCGGTCTGTAGAGGCGGTAGATTGTTGTACTGTTGCTGAGAAATTATGTACCGTCACTTCCGTGTCTGAAGCCCCCACGGGGGGTATCCCCAAACCCTTGTACTGGCCGTCGACTTGTGTAGTTCCATTGCAGAGAGAGAGAGAGAGGAGGAGCCAAAGCGCCGACACAGGCTCGACAGGGCTGGACGTTGCACCGGCCGATTTAGTCGACGATTCGGCGTGCGTGCAAATGCTTGTAAGCGTAATTATCACTCTCTTTGGGATAATTGTTGCCCATCTAGTGGATCTTTCGCTCGGTTCGGACCGGGTTGGCTGGCTGGCTGGCCGCGAACTACCATTTCGGGTTGATGTCGTTAGCGATTAGCGCTGTGTTGTGGTGGGTTCGAGCGGAGGTGAATGAATTGTAACTTGCAGATTTTGACGCACGAACTCGTGTGTGTGGGTTGATATGTACGTCGAAGTAACTGTTGACGTAGGGAACTGTTGGTGAAGTGCACACTGTTCGGGGCATCGATATGACACACCGATGATGGTGATTATGTTGATGGGGATTCCATGTTGTCGCACGGCAGCGCCCGACAGCATGGATGCATGGGACCCGAATGGCACATGCAACACGCATATATCAATTGCGAACGGTGGTGTTGGTTGCTCGCGAGCGTTGTTTCATGGCGATGGGACGTGCCATTGATTGCTTCGGGGGGGCCTCGAGACAAGGGGCCGTTTACATGTGACAATTTCATTCGCTAGGTACATTTAATTAATCGATCAGTACGCGGTATCACTTTGTGTATGATTAGTTACTTCAACAGTAGTTTTAACTTGAATTTACTATTCATTTAACAAATAATCTTAGTATACTTTAAGCTTACTAAACTAAATTTATAAAACAAATTAATGGAGTAAAATTAATACTAACAGCAACTCAAAAACAAACTAAGCATTTGCTGTGGTAAAAAAACAATTAAAAATACGATATAAAATATTAAACTAATGTATATTTCACAAAAAAAAACACAACTCATCGATTAAATGGTTCAATGATACTTTCACCTTCCGGTGAGCAAGCATTTCCACTTAACCTTCCAACCAACCAATCAAACATGAGCCGTGTGGCGAATTAAAGCAAGCAAAAAAACCCAAAATTCACTTTCCCCTTTTTCGTACATCGATCGCTCGAAAATGTTCCTCAAACACGTCAAGTTTTCGTCAATCGTTTTCACGCATGAACGGGAAGGTTGTGTTTTCCACTTTTGTATTTTGGCAATGAAACACACAACCAGGCAATGTGGAAACTGTGCTAGTTTCAATTTCCAATCGATGCCTGGAAGTGGCCAGGCCTTCAACCCCGGCTTCGGCTGCGTGTTTTGTGGGTCGTGCACACGTATTTCGTGCGCGAAGGGTGTACACAGCTGGGATTGTGTGTGTGTCTGTGGAAGCTATTTTTAGGGCAATAATGGTTTTGCGCTCCAGCCAGTTATGGCCAACCGGTTGTTAGTATCAGTTAACGGCCCACTAACTGTTTTGATCGTTATAATGCTTACGCATGCATTTGCGCGGATGCGGTTTTGGGGCTAGGGGATTTTCCACTCCATTCCGTGCGCATTCCCCCCCACACCGGAGGTACGAGGTGGAATGGGAACGTATTGTATGATTTTTTAATTCATCGTGTAATTCAACTAAATGTAATGTGTGGCTTACTGATCGGTGCACGGGGCACTGTTTCTAGTGAGGTGTTGATGATGGTGTAAATGGTTGGTAGTTTACGGTTGATGGAGTTGACAGTGCGTGATGTGCGATACGTACTGATTGTCTGACCACAATCGGTGTTGTTTTAGTAGCTCGGTTTTTATGGGCTTTTCGTAACAAATGTACAACGATTACAATAAAACAAACTAATTGACATGAACGAACCATCATTTTAGAGAGGACAATCGTTTAATAATCATGTAATAATGTTAGTCTAATGCTAATTAAATTTATTGATGTATGCTTTAGGTTGAGATATGTGAAAACAGTTAATATTGTCCCAAAATTTAAGACTTCTCCCACAAAAGTTAATTTTGGCAACTTCTCACTGCCTTCGTAAATGTTGTGTAATGTTTCTTTGATAGTTCTTGCCATCTCTGTACACATTGTGCTATTTCCTGCCTTCCTTTCTCTATGCTTGCATCTCAAATATTCATCCTTCCCGCAAGCTACCACCTACAAAATGGCATCCATCGATAGAGGAAGTGTATCGGTAACATAGCTGCTTCCTGTAAACTTTCACCCCAAACATATTGCTCCTGCCAGCAAGCTCCTGACTTCATAATTTTACACCATCCGAGAGAAGGTCCAAGCTGGCGCATTTTGGCCTGGGCGGGACGTCTTGGTCGGGCGGCGGACACGGCAACATCGTCATCATTGTCGGCGACGGTGTTTATGATGTTATTTGTCGCGTGTGGCGGCAGCACACGGTTCGTGCATGTTCGTGCTGCTACACGCTTCTACAAAGACGCGTACTGCCCCTTTCCCCCAAAATACCCGTCGACTGCTAAAGTATCACGAGCAACATAAGTAGGGTGTATATGTTGCTTGTGTGTTTGTGTGTGTGTGTGCTGTCCCCGAGAAATAATGTCCTTTGATCGCTCGCTCGAGTGTGTGCACACATTATAAAGTGTATCACAACGAGGAACACAAACACACATACACACAGCGAATGAAGACGCTCGAAACGCTCGGTGACAGCAACACAGGCCGGGTGACTCTCTTCACCATCGACAAACGCCGCTGCCAAGGGCCTTGCGCGGGCGGGATTGCGTGTAGCAAAAGTCCTTTGAACGACCCCCGGCTCTTAGTGACGATGGGTTTTGAGCAGCACACGGTCGAGGAGTGCGAGAAGGATCGCGGTGGCTCACTCGACACAACTTGTCCGGGGCACTATGGACAAGTTTCGTTTTGGCCGGTTGACACGTCACTTTGGGGAAGGTTTCGTGTTTTTTGTTGTTGTCGCTTTTGCACTACCTTCCACGCCCAGGTGAGTGTATCATAGCCATGGTACAGCCATGGTGCTTGTAGCAGGAAGAATTGTAAAGGTGACGAAAGCGTGTACTTCACAGCATGATCTCTAGAAACAGTAGAAGGTGGTAAGGTCTTATTCCACTCCACTTGGACGGTTGAGCCGGAACTTGGCCAACAACAAAGGGAGTGAGAGATCGTGCACAAAAAAGAAAGAAAGAAAAAACGTACACACACACACACACACGCTGGGAAAAATTAATGCTCTGCTAGAATGAAGATAAATCGTTAATGGGGAACGAGTGGTTAAAGTGTTAAATAAATTAAACGCTTTGCTTCGGCTCATGATACATAAACGGGGTTAGACATTTATGAGTGTATGTGTGTGTATGTGTGTGTGAATGTGAGAGAGGTGTGACATTAATTAGATCCCGTGTACGTGCAGCCGACCGTGAGCAGGGTAATGAGCTTAGTTAATTTGCTTATTAAAGAGTACCCTCGGTACTTCGGTATGGGTAGAGTTGGGGAGTGGGAACGATGTGTCTGCCTGGCTGGATTAGCTGGTGTATAAATATTCATAATTTAATATAGTAGAGGATAAGCGATGAGCAGGTGATTGAAATAATTAGGAGAAGATGTATTCATTTAGATCTTTGGCGGACCATATAACCGTTTTTTCGCAATTTTGAGGTCCTTACTGATGTTATTATATCGTTTATTGACAATTTTTCATTTTAAAATGAGTTTAATTTATTTCAATATTTCTTGAAAATAGTGAGAAAACTGCTCAATGGCTTTTAATACTTGAATATGTTGATTTGTCCACTAAAAATTCCACTGTTATGTCTAAAATATTCGTCCAAATTGCACAAATAGACCCATCCGCACGGAAGCTTCAACAAAGGGACTGTTTGATATTTGGCACACACACACACACACTCAAACGTACAAGCGGGAAGGCTCTCCAGTGTCGTATCAAAATACGACTCTATTGGAAGCAACTTCTCGTCCTTTCCCGTTGAGCAAACACCGTCATCTGCCCATCGATCCTCCTCCCCAAAAGGTGTCGTCCCGTGCGAGTGTGTATCAGCCCGTGTAATGACGGGGACGACTGAGTTCGGGCAACACGGCACACACACACACACACACACACACACACGCGCCGGCTCGTCGGTGCACGCGGTAGTCGAATGTAGGGACTTAAATTAGCAATAAATTCGCCATAATTAATATTGAAGTTGTTTATGCAAATAGCGGAACAGATTTTCGCTACCGTGTTGCTGTCGTGCCCTTCTCCCATCCCTTCCCCGGGCTCTATTCTTCCACGGAGAAATCCTACCGTCGGTCTGTTATTGTTGTGCGTTGTATTGCACCTTTTCGGCTGTGTACATACACACACACACACAACCACCCGGGCTGTACGGGATCACCTTCCCGGGTCCGGGCAAAATTATTGGCAAAACGGTTACGCTTACAGCACGCGTGCCTGGTGTCTTTGTCGGTTTTGTGTGGCACCCGGTTTGGCACTCGCACCAGGTTGCTTTATAATGCGTTCGCTGCGAGACGGGATTGTAGAGAATCGAATGCATCCCGGTAGGAACATCGAAGGTGTTTGCTAGAAGAAGCAAGTAGTTGGCAAGAATGTATCGCTGCCCTGCCCGGCTTCTTGCGCACGGTGGTGCCGTGGCGTGTAACGTATCGCTGCAAATGGTGGTAGCTTTAGGGGATGTTGCGTGCAGTAAACTGCACGCCACGTTTAAATTACGCCGCGAAGGACAATCGGTGTTTTCTCAGGCGAAGCGTAACATCTTGAAGCCGGTTGTATACCGTTGAAGGTGGAAATTTATTTAAATAGTATCACTTGCCGGATAAAGCTGGAAGTTAGGATGGAGGAGGCATTTATGTACATAAGAAATGAAGGTAAGAACGTATACCGAGAAGGTTGAGAATGTAGTTTAATAACAAACCCCTAAGCGTAGTTTAATTAGACATCTTGAGGCTTTGAAAGTTGACCTTAAATAGTTAGTGGTAATCGAGTACAAGAAAATTGTATCACAATGATGAATGATTATATAATTATGAAATGATGTTTAGTAGTTGAACGCGTAGTAAATCATAATTATTAACACAATATTGCTCTAATCCCTCATAATCCACAATATCCTTCTGATGAGCTGTGCTAGACATACTCCCTTTTTGAAATAAAATTGATGTTCTCAACCTTTTCCTCAAATGCTAATCCATGGGACAATTTAAAGGGCTTTCAAACCCACTCTTCTACAGACCGATTGCTACCAGGACGAGAACCAGCGTTCGGATCTGCCCCAAAATCCAGTGCCCTCATGAAGTTTCATTAGACAGCCCGGTACGGTAGGTGTTTGTGTGTGTGTGCGTGTGTGATAAAATCGCTGTCCGTTTCGAAAACACAACCCACCAGAGCGCACCAGCCAAGCCAGCGGGAGTGCCGGATTTTGATCGAGTACCGATTCAGTGTCTCAAAATAATCGAAGCGCTTAAATCCTCATTCTACAAGCGGATGCTAATTCGGTGGATTTTTCCGAGCTTATTCGATCGGCCCTTTGCCGGTACGTGCCCGGAATCGGGCTACGCTGTCCTGCCGTTGGTGCCCAGTGCAAATGGAATCGATAATTCTACCGCTTCGTCGGTATCGGGTTTTGGGATGAGACGTTCATGTGGTTCGGCTTTTTTTTGGTTGGTTTTTTGTTTTTGCTTTCGTTTCGAGTTGTTCTTTGCTCAATCTTTCCATCAAGCCGAGTGGACACAGGCACCAAGCCACGTTGACATTTTCCGTCCCGGGACATGCGTTTTCCTGACGATGCCCGGCGGTCGCATTTTGGGCAGCATTTTGGGAGGCTGGTAGGCGCAGCAGGAAAATGGCAACATAAAAGTACGATGCCGCCGGCACAAAGAAACGCTGGCACATTACGCCAGAACGCACCGGGAAGTGTACAACAAGGGCACGAGTCGGGGTAGTTTGGGCAGGCTTCGCATTTTGACGTTGGCATTGACGTCGGTGCGGTGGTTCGGGCTGTGTCCCAGCGTCCTTCCCTCTCTCTATCTCTCTCTCCCTCGCTCTTTCTCTTGCTCTCTTATCGCGACAAGAGATGTGTCCTTTTACGCAATGCTTGACCGAAAATTGATACTGTCAGTAAGATGGGACCATCTCTCGGGTTGGTTCCGGCTACGGTTCGGCAACGCTCACCGCCACTCGAAGCGCCGTAGGACATTTGCTGGTAACGCGCTTCAATGGGACGCTGTACGTTCCATGATTCGATTTTACCGACCCGGCCCGGTCATGCTTCAGCCACGCTGCAAAGTTAATTTGTCTTTGGCCCGGCAAACAGGGGGTTGGGCCCTACGTTTGACGGAAAACTTGTGTCCAGGCTGTCTTTGAACGGGGATGGCAACAAAACTTGACATCCGTCCGGGAGATAAACAAAAAAAAGCACAAAATCTGTTTGGAAGTTTTTCTCCCACGCATTGGTAAAGGTGGGGCGAAGACACAGCACATTGACTGTAGTGTGCTGAGTGCCCAGAAAGCTCCAGTCGATGTATTAAATCGCGTGCCTCGACTGCGCTGGTGTGTCTTTGTTAGACTTTCATCAATTGACAACTGCGTGCTTAATCTCTCGAACGAGGAATTCCAATGTGTTGTGTCACCCGGGCAAGGAGAAGAGAGAGAGCGAAAAAAAACACATCCCTGAAGAGGAAGGAAATCGAATAGTAACAAGAAGCTAGACACAAAATTGTGTTTGTATCCGTTTTTGTCAACAACGGCAACGCGAAGCCGCCCGGAAGAAGTTGGAACAGGCGAAGCAGTTCGGTTTCAGCAAGACACATCGACGAGGGAACATCGTTTCGAGGGAATATTTGTTCACTTAATAACATAATCAAATATCCGTCCTTAACATTCGTCCTGCGTCCTCCGATGCGATGGGGGCGGTATGGTGGCCATCGTTTCGCTTGGTGAAGACCATGTGACCCACACCGTTGGGGGGGTTGGCGTTGGTGTAGGTAAGTGATTGGTTGTGTAGTTATCGAGCTATTGAGTGATGGTTTCCGTTTATAGCTGCTCGTCCGATGAAATGCGTGTGAAAGATGTATGTGTGTACGTGTTTGGGCTGAGATGTTCGTTTGTCAGTCGTTTTCTTTCTTCATTTCGTGTATTGATGAAGTTTATCACTCGTCTGCCGAACTGGAGGAATCGATGGTTGGTAGGGGTATACGCTCACCTAAAGCACGCAGGACGTGACAAGCTCAGCTGGTAGGGTGAAGATTATCATCAGCTATTACGGAACTATACGTGTGGGAGGCGTTATTTTTATGTTGAAAAGGTGTAATTTTGACTTTTGCGTTAATTTTAGTTATCAAGTTTGATAAAGTAGTATAAAGAACCGTTGATGCTTGAGCAAAATGAACGTTTGAATAAACCAACACTTGTTATGAGCATCCTGCATCTTACGGCATTAAAAACCACAGGTTGCATTCCATACTGGATCACTTTATAACAAAAGTCTTGAATAACCATTGAAACCCTAAGAAAACTGAATGAAGAGACCTAAGAAACTAACATTTATGAAAAATAAAGAAACAATTGCGTTTGAGGTACGAACATCATGAATGATGTCAAAGAATCTCAGGAGTCTTTCTTCATATTCTTTCAAAGACTCTAGTTAAACTGTTCCCCCTATATGTAAAGATAATGCTTTATGTTAATTTACAACCAAATCACAAGGAGTATACAGTTTTGCTTAAAATCCAACTCCTCGAGATTCTTCAAGAATCAGCATATCATAACGCAAAGAATATTCTCCTGAGCAATGTAGTGTAGCTTCTGAGAAATGCCTATTAACGCCTCGGTGGAAATACATCCCGTAACATATTCCAAAGAAACCAGGTGGATTAAATTCTATTGCATCTTTGCCCAAGAATCCCTGCCCGTCAATTGCAGCACTCTGGATAAATCATGCAAATGTAACGATGGCACACCAAAAAAAAAAACCTGCTCGCAACACTCGTAATATTGCCGCACCCGCACCCGTCAGTAAAGTTCATTACAAAAAAAAGGAGGAGGAGAGTGCACCGTTTAGTTTCCATCAGTCTTCGTTGCACACCCTCCATCACGATGCGATTCCCGCGGCTGCATGATGACGTCGGATTTGAAAGTTTGGTCACAAATCTCATAAATCTCTGCCTCAACGAGTACGGGCGACCCTGTTCACACCGCGTACAGCGACTCTTCTCAGTCGAAGATTGATGAAAAACTTTCGACACCTTGTCCCGGTGGCTTTTTTGCCTTTGCTCTGTTCCATTACTGTTGTTATTATTGCCACCCCCCCTCCAGGACTGCGGATGGTGCACCACGGGTGCATGTATACACAAGGCGGAGCAGCGTTAGCCTTTTTTCATGCATCAGGCGAAGGCAGTGAGACGGATTTGCATATGAAAGCTGGTTGTGCCATGTACACACACACACAGCTCGCTCGCTGTGAAGAAGGTCGCACTTGAACGTCTTTGACGGTTGCAACGATTATGCGCTGACGTAAACGGCACCATTTTGCACCAGCGCAACCGTCTTCATCCCCGGAACCGGGAAGTGCTCGGGTATTCCTCCCTCTCTCGCTAATGGGGGGCGAATGAGGAACGCAGGGTGGTACGGAGTGTGCCTGGAAGCACACTTATGAAGATATCCTGTTGCACGAGCTCATAAATCTTCTTACCGTCAGAGTGAATTCCGGCACCGCCGACAGCCGACCCTTCCATCATCTGCAACCAGACCCCGTTTTCGCCCACACCCGTCCAACCGAACGGAGCTTTCGGTCGGTCTGTCTAATGTGCTAAAGGCCAACCACATCGTGCTAATACCGGTAGGCGGCTTTCGAGCGGACGCGGCGAATGAGCTCGATCCTTGAGCCGGCGCTGAAGGAATCGAGTTACAGCGAAACTCGCGGCAAATAGCTCATGAATTAACGGTTAGCCACAGCTAATACGGCCCGGGTTGGATCGGGGAACGCGGGGCTGGATGGTTTGATGAGCTTCGCTGTTGCGCTGAGCCCCGGTTTGTGGGTGTGGGGGCTTTTTTGTGTGTATCTCGCCGTGATGTTGGATGAGTATGTTTAACCTACATTCCTCGTTGCTTTATCCAAAATTTTGTACGTTCGGTAAAACAAAGATAATAAGTGGAAGAATGGATGGAGGATGGATGTAGCATGTGAATGGGTTGAGGATGTTTAAAGTGCAAAGGAACCTGAGGCATCATGAATGAAAGAGAATGTTTTGAAGTGCAGAGCAATGTGTGCAGAGCGGCGAAGACTTTTATCCATATTGCTGTATTGTTTTGTTAACATAAATATTAGAATAATTTATATTATGGAAACTATTCTGGAGTAGACAATTGTAGAAAAATCTCGTCGTCTTAACATCATTTCGTCAACTTTAGAACTGTTATTTAAATGTTAAAGTATTGTTCCGTTGATAACGGAAGATGAAGAGGAGAGAGAGAGAGGGATGCATCGTGCCACACGGAACGACATTTGTAGTTGACGGTAGGCACGTACGTATGTATCGATATAATAAGTCGAGCGAATCGTATTGGTGTACGTGTAGCCTTGTTTGGCAAGTAAGTGTGGGAGCAAGAGCACGAGGCTAGAAACCGGCGAGCAGGTAGAAACGCGTATGCGATGAATTTATACTGGTAGTGGTAAGAGCGAGCGGTGAAATTCGAATTGAAACGGCATTCTGTTTGTAGCAACCGGCTTAGCCAGACGCAAACGCAGCGGTGTTAAGTTAGTCAATAAAGCGACACAAAAAAAACCAAACTTTTCTTTCGTATCCACTGCTTCCAATATCCAAGTATTGTGGTTTGTGTGAGATTGGATGATATGATATGGAGCAAAATAACTTGATATCACGCAATACGTCATTTTACACCTCAAAAAGTCATTTTACACCTCAAAAAAAGGATGACACCTAACAGAGCAGAATAAATGTAAAACCTTACAGAGCAAAAGAGATTAGGGAATTGAGTTACAAGCATTTCTAGACTAAATGCTGTAAAAATGTGAAATAGTATTAAGCTTCAATTGTACTCAAAATAAATCGTTTTCATTCTTTAAGCTCTACTTATCCACATCGAAACTCGTGTAAACTAAAAACAAGTTTAAAACAGCAGGTAATTGCACGCATGATCCCAATTTCCACTTATTCGAAGCTGCCCCGCAGCTCACAAGGCATGGCATAGGCATGCAGGCTTTACTACCGAAATGGTTTCCGCTACTTACTTAGTAAGTCTGTATCCCACATTTTGACCGTCTTCACCGGCAACGACTGTCTGCTTCTGTCGCTTTTTGCCCGTACACTTTGAGAAACAAAACCCACAAACCCCCATGCACGGGACACGGTTTGCAAGGGGCCGTTAATCATTCTTACGAGCCTTTGGGAACAAAAGAGCGTTCAAGGGGTAGAAGGAGAGGGAGGGGGGGGAGGAGATTGCGGCAGCAAAAGGAAACGCTCGTTTGGCTCCAAATTTATGACAAAGTTGAAAAGTTATTCGACAAAGTTCTTCTGCTGCTGCTGCTGCTGCTTCTTCGCGAGCGACTGGAAACGGAATGGAAATCTTGGAGCATCTAGCAAATGGAGAGCTTGGGATGGTTACTTAATGGTGTAAGCGGGTGCAGTGGAAGTTGTTGCTTTTTGTTGTTGTTCGTTTAGTATTTACAGACACCCTTACAGACACACAGTCACATACCTCGTCCGGCCGGTGAAGACGGTGGCTTGGGTTGTCAAGCGATGAGCGATTTCGGTTTCCCGCTGATTGGAGATATTATCGTACCGTCGCAGAGGGAAAATATGGATTCTTTTTATTGTTTGTCGCTGATATGCGAGGATCGCTTCATCAAGAGGGAAACTATATATATTCTCATCCTTGACACAGCTTATGCGTATGAGGTTTTACATTTTATTGATCATTTTTTATAGACCCCCAGCTTGGATTTAACGTTTGCTACTGAGTGGCTTATTTGGGTATAGGCAAATCAATACCAGGCCTGCCAGACGTGATGTGTTTTTGCCACCGTGATTGAGGCTTTCAATTGTTTTCAAGAAGTGATTGAAGATTCGATACGAAGGTAATAAGGTAGCTTCACTAAAAAAACGTGTTATGATTATTTCGTAAATTATCAAAACTCCAGTTACTATAAAGAATAATGTTACTAAACCTATCGAATTTAGTATTTCTGCTAAATCCAACAACAACAATCTGTTGCCAATTCTATTAAAAAACTTTCTATATACCAAAAAACTTTTCCATCCATCTTCTGTTCCTCTGATCGATCATTTCGGATTCACCTTTGAACCGGGAAGGAATTGTGATCACGTTTACACCTTTTGCTCCGATCTGATCCGGCACGTTCCTCGTCTTTGTGGTTTGTCATCAAAACAGTTTCCATTCGTCACCGCCAAGTTCCCGCTTCCCGTATATCTGTAAAGTCGGCCGAAGTCTGAAAAGCGTTCGAGCAAAAAGGAAAAGTAAATTTATGCACAAAACGCGTGTTCCAAAAGTTGGTCCACTGTGTTATAAAAGGCAGCGGCTAGAGGGGGCAGAAAGGTGGGTTCCCTTTCCTTTGCTTTAACATTACCCGGTGGGGTAACTTTTCTTATCGCTTTACTCTATCGAACCGATCCGTCCCCAGGATCTGCGACTTCGGCTAACGCCCTTTTCCTCGTTTTTCCCGACAGTTATAATGATGATCTTTTAAGTTATTTATTATTCATGCATTTGTTGAGCGCCCGCTCGTCTACGCCGAAGAAGTTACAACAATCGTTACAACCGGTTGTGGAAAGAAAAATGATTTGTGAGAGGAGGGAATAAGGAAAGGATGTTGTGTGAGTTTTCAAGGTACATTTTTAAGAAGGAATAAAACATGTTTAAAGGCTGTGTTGAGTCGGAGTGATACAGAATGGGTAAAGGGTGTAGGATAACATTTTTCAGTGTACGTTTAACCTTGAGCATATGCATCTACCATCTGTTAAAGTTTTTGGATAAAAATGTTTCCCTTTGCTGTATTGTTTTCTTTTCCACTGTGCAATGTTATTTTAAAAGGTCTATCATAAAAGATACCGCTTCCTTTTGACTTAAACCATCTACCCGACACACCTGTATTTTGTCTTCGGTCGCTCACAGAGCGAGAGAGATTCAATAGAGCAATGAATACGCAAGGGGCGATGTTACCTTTTCTCGGGGTTATCGTTTTATCAAAAGCGAGGGTTTATTCTCCGGCAATTCCCTCGGCCCACAGAACGTTCGCAAGACAATGAAGTCTTCGCTGCGATGGCCAAAATCATCTTAGCTGGTTGGAAGAAAAATGAAGGTTAAACTAATAAAAAACGATTCGGAACCCGGTACCGCGTGCTGGTGCTGATATTTCGGTTCCTGGGGCAGTGGGAGTGTAATTTTAAAAACCCTTTTTCGTTTAGCCTCGGCAAACGCACTCCCTACACCGAGTAGAGATAAAGTGAGGTGAAAGGTAAAATAATCTAAATTATTATGAGGGTAATGCCTCCTAGGAAATGGGCGGCATTATGTTGTATGCCATTTAGAAAATGAAATTTCGCTCATGTAATTCGCCTTTGTTCGTGGTTCGAGCTTTACGCCGGTTGTGTTGAGCAGGGGGTGCATTTATGTTTTACTTTCATGTCCGTACCATTTCTACCTTTGTGTCGCGTTTTTTTTGTTTCACCATTTATTGAATTTTCTACAACGTTTGTTTCTTTGCTTTGCTACTTCCAGCGTACTCAACAAGCCACATGCAACGCTACACCTAATCAAGTGCGGGAAGATGAATGTCAATTTGCTGCAACATCCGTCAATCAAGTAGAAGAACGTCTGGCGTCCAGCGATGACGTCACAAGCTGTGTACTGTCTTAGTCTTCAGATACGTAAGTGAAATATTTCGCACTTTCTGAACTGCATTCTGGTAAAAATGTTAGAAAGATATAGGTTGTAAAAAAGAATTAAATTTGAAAAACGCCCTAGCTACATGGTTCACAATCAATTTTCTTGAATATGACACCCAAAACAAACCACCAGGGTAACTAACACGTAAACAACAACATTTACCCCAAACGGTGGCGTTTTCCTTTCCCTTGAGATGGGTTTACGCATAGGCGCTAAATGCTTTACGAATTTCTGGTGGAAAGAATTTTATTATCACCCTGTCCACCCTGCTGACAGTTGGGGGGTAAACTGTGATGTTTGTTTTTGTTTGGTATTATGGGTGGGTGTTTGATTTGTGTTCGTTTACACTCGCCACCATCAATCGGCACACTGTGTTTGCTGCTGGACTTGTGAGAGGCGAGGAGAGTGCTCCATCCACCCAGGCATGAGGCGATGTTTATAATTAGAAATCGAATATTTTCATCAAGACATTCAAGAAATCGAATATGGAGAGAGCAACAGTTTAATTAATGAACACTCGTTGAAGTCCACAATCTTATTGATTGGTGAGAGAATATGTAGTATCCGGTTTTAAATTTTTCACTAATAGTTTTTAAAAGAAGATAATCCTGTTGGACAATTTATGGCCTTTAGTTATAACCTAGTACGACTCTGCTGTATGTAAAATAGAACTCTGTAGTATTTTGCTTCTCGTAAGGGCCCTTTTTCATCAGTAAAAAGATAAAGTACCGTTTGGGTGGTTCTACGTTTGCTTGTACTTGCTTTACATTTAAAAACTAAACAACCAAAAATCCTTCAAAAGTTTCACCACCTTTGTGAAACTTTTCCACTAACCCTGTTTGCGCACGTACACTCCACGTAGCATCTTGTGTTGAGTTGGATGTAAACGGAATTTACCGTGCCGGTGCTGATGTTGTTGTTTTCAGAACCACCATACGTGTGCTACACATTTGCACGTACGGCGCTGTGGATGTAATACCCGCACAAATGCCACTTTACTCTCGCTCACCCGAGTGCGCCCCAGCCGCACCTTGTACTGCTGGCTGTGTGTGGTAAATGCATCGTAAATTACTTACGAAAGTGGGTGGTGGATGCATCGCGCGGTGCGCTCGGTCGCCACGATGCCGCGTTTCGTTAACTCTGCTTTCTTGCCCCTCGTGGCCCGTGCAATCTTTCCCACGAAAGGCACGAACTGCTTAAAAATATTAAACGCCAACCCGAGAAAAGCCGGAGTGCACCCAGCGTGCTGTGCACAACAGCACGCAAAAGTGCTAAAATAGAACAATAAAACTCGGCAAGCCGGAGTCGGACCCGGGCCGGTCGGGCAAACAAAACACAAGAAGAAAAGCCCATTTAAATGGGTGGCGCAAAGGAAAGAGGAACAAAAATTAAAATAAAACAAAAAAAACACGAGAAATGCAAAATGACGGAAAATGCAAAACAATTGTCATTAGTTGTAGTTAGCGCTCGCGAGGAAACTTGCGCGAGGTGGGCGTAAGGTTGTGTACTGCCTTCCTCCCCGCTTGCGCTGTAAACAATAACGGGCAGAAGAACTCGTTTAAAGTTGCTCATTATGCCCCGCAAACCGTTTGTGTTTGTGAACGTCGAGAAAAGCAATCTAATTTTTGGGTTAAAAAGTTGCAGCATGTGTTTTTTTTGCGGGAGAGGAATGGCAAACGCAATTGCATTTGTTTGCAGACTTCTTTGCACGAGACCGTTGTGCTGCTTTGAATTTTTCGCTGGATTAATTGAAATATTAATGTTTGTTTGGCTGCAAGCAAATTGTTTCATTTGTGTGTTAAATAGGTGCAATGAATATCAAAATAGAACACCTTAAGTGTGGAGTGTGTTGTTTTTGTAAAGAAACCGCTTACCTTTTTGTTTATATCTGTTTAAGTAATCAATTTGCTTATTGGATTATTTGTGTAATCAATTGCCCGTTTCGGTTTTATATACTAAAAATATAATAAAAGTTTCATTCATTTGATTTTGAGTCATTCTTATCACTGTCTCTGGTATCGTTACGTTCACTCATCCTTGCCATTATCGCACAACAACACCCCAATCGTAATTGTACTCCATTTGTTTTCCCGGCTGAGCTCGAGCCCATGGAGGATGATTGATTCCATTACTTACGCTCAATTTATTGCCAACGAGGTAAGGAAAAGGACGACCGACGACGATGGCCCCCTTGCTTCGCTTGTTTGACGTTTGTGATTAGTCCATTAAACGACGAGCATCCCGAGAAACGTTCAAGATCCGGATGGCATATTGGCCGTTTAATCTCACCTCACTCCACGCATCATTACTCTCTTAGTTTTCTCTGTGTGAGTGTGTGTGTGTGCATAGGAAAATAGCTTCACGATTTGTGTGCATTCTCGGGCAATGGGAGCGAAATGTCTTGATGCCGAAGACACCAGTCGACGATAACGACGACGACAATCGTTTTGCTCGTCCTGCTCTACGGGGGTGTGTATCAATTGTGAGGGTGGAATCCTGGGTACGTGTTTTTCTCTGAATGTGTATGTGTGTGTGTGTGTGTGTGTGTGTGTGTGTGTGTGTGTGTGTGTGTGTGTGTGTGTGTGTGTGTGTTTGAAGGAAGCTCTATTGTTTGAAAGGAAAACCTCGTTCAGTGCACAGCCGTACTCAATCAGAGAAGGGGCAAAGAAAAAGGGCAACCGTGTACGGCGAGCACGACTTCCAGAGATGTTCTTCGAGTCTAGACTCTATATATTTCCCGGCCAGGCACCAGGCGAGTGAAATGATGACTTTTCCGATGGCACCAGTGGCACCGTAACGGTGGCCGTGTACTTGACGGGAGCGAAAGACGACTTGTTTTATGCTTGCATTGATGGCTTCAAGAGTAACGCACGACAATCATATGTTTCTGTTCTATGCTTTCGTAGCGCACGTTTGCATTGAATGTGGGACAGAAAAACGATCCAAAGAAAAGATTTCAGACAGTCAATTGCAAATGCACATACACATGGGCACCTCGAAAAGCATGGAAGAAAAAGTCGCTTTCTCAAGTGGAACTTTCTACTGCTCGTTTTGTCTTCCTATTTTCCATCTCACGCTCTCCCAAAAGGAAACACAAGCCAAAGAAATATTTCTGGACGCGTCTGGAGTAGGTTAAAGATGAAGCAAGAGACAAACTAAGAAACAAAAAAAAAAAAGAACGTCTTCCCATTTCACTTCCTCAAGCATTTGCAAAACAATCGCCCGTCGACCATCTTTCCGGGCATTAGTTCGCTTTCGGGACCAAGATGAACCACACTCCCGGGGCCGCCGGTTGGATTAGTAAAGTTTACCATCTTTTTTCTTCGTCCTCCCAAAATGCTCATTTCCTGCTTCATATCCGCCTCGTTGCTGCACAGATAGCCGGGGCGATTGTGCACCCTTGTGCCCGTTGTCCTTTCCCGGAAGCGGGCGCCCGGGCCAATGTAACGTTACTTTTTTTAAGAGCCTCATAAAAGAAGTTAATTTTCTGAAGTGGAATTCGGATGATAAAAATATCCGTAAATCTCGCCCGGGGTTTCTTCCGTCCCGGGCTTTGCTTTTGAAAAGCGTAGAAAAGAGGGATGAAGGTGGAAACGCGGTACGGCAAATCGCTGAAAGTCATCCGGAAAGCTGTTCGCTTTTGTAGGACAAAAACGAACCAAACGCGCTCAAATTACTCTCAGGCACACACATACACACAGAGTCACAACGAACATTTATGTGCGCTGTAATGGGGTGTGAAATAGTTGGACGTACAAGATCAAAGCATCTGATAGGTTATGAGCGTTTTTGTTTCGACTGGTGTTGAACTGGTTGTAACTGTATGGAAGGGCAATACACATTTTTGACCTGTGTCAGATAGTGTGAATAGTTTGAGGTCATATTTGATTGCTTTTGTTCTAAGAAATGTCCGGCAATGAAACATATTTGCTAAAACGTTAAATTATTGCATCGTGGTGCTGTATTATTGTTTTAAACGAACGGTGGCCGTTACTTCTTTCCGCAGTTTGTTTCTCCATTTCTCCGTAAAGCTAATTTTCAACCACATTACATGTGTCCTTCCACTTTCATTCGCACGTCCCCATAACCTCGAGGGGCTCACGTTCAGTCGTGTTAGAGCGCTATCCATCATGGTCTAGATGGGAGTCTAGGTGAGAAAAACTAACTCCGGCACGGCGTTCCTTTCTTCCAGGAAGTATCATACCTATTACGGGGTTTTGTTATGTTACGCTCCTGCCTTTTTATAAATTACTCCCTGTCATGCACCGTATATCATCGTAATGAACACACGGCAAATCCTTTCTAAGGTAACGCAGAGCGACCTCGCCGTTTGCGTGGTTAGAATTGGAATGGAAGGGTTAGGTTTAGTATTTTTTTGTGTTACTAATTTTACTTAAAATAAACTCAAACGTTGTAAGTCGTAAAGGGAAGGGATTTTGTTGACTTTTCTAGATCGGGAACCGAATAAAACTGCACGATAAACATGTAGCAAGGATGAAGAAAGGATGTGTTGGTGTGTTGGTATTGGAGGTTTTCTAAATTGCTGTTTGCTCTTTGCAGTCGATGCGGTTAAAATGTATCGAAATGAATTATGGGATAAAGGGGTATGAATGCCATATGGTTTTCCACTTTTTGCCCCAAAGTCATAAGCTTTAAGTTGTTTATTAAAGATGAAGCATTAGTGTATTTTCTAAAGCTTCCCTTCTCGGCTGTTTTGAAGCGCCTGAATGTATGCAATATGAACATTTTCAAGTCAATTCGGCTGAATGAACCATGTTTAGTTTTTATTCCACCTTCTGTAATTTATGTATTTTGATACTCGTTAAATATAGATTGTTCTTAAATGCTACCTTCTCGTCTACCTTTGGTAGCAGACAGTTTAGATTCAAACGACATTTACCTGAAACTAGCGAGGAATTTTGATCCTGCAGCAATTCGCCGTCCACTTGCTGCACAAAATCATTTTCCCTCCAACTTTCCCCATTTACAAACACACTTCCACGAAGGGCTTCGCTGGATCCCAATGGGAAAAGGCACCGCTTCTCGGTTCTGGGAAAGTCTGCAACACAAAAAAAAATAAAAAAAGAAGAGTGAACCAACTCCAATCGTCGTTAGAGCAGGATCGCTTCTTCGTCTGCACACTGCATTCCCGCTGCTGCCAAAGTTCAATTGGAATTGGAATTTCCGATTCCAGCGTCGAGGGAGTTCCAGCTTGGTGTCACGGTAACCCACCCGGTGAAAGCACCGAAAACCAGCTGTCTGGCATGCCGATATCTAACACCCACCCTTATACCACCTCGGCCTCGGTGTCAGCTTGTTTAGCTGGGTCGTTACTGCTTCCCAACCATGGGAAGCGCGCGGATGACACGGAAATGATGGGCAGGATGTTGTAAATGTTGTAACACTTGATTTCTGGTGCCGTTTCCTCTTTTCCTCTGTTCACCGGAACCGTTTTCCTGTCACCCAACCGGATTCCAGAGAATCGCACTCGCAGTGAATGAATTTTTCGAACACCTCGGTATTGATTCCAATTGGAAGGTGGCCAACGGGTACGGTGCTGTAAAGCAAATAGTCGACCGGTACGAGCTGGTTCGTAGTCGGAACCGTCCTCCCCCCCCCCCAGTGGCTGACCGAGCGTTACTGCTGTGGATTGGAGGATTTTGGGGGTAGCTGTCAAACATACTTCCACGGGGAGAGTGTGTGAAAGAGAAAGAGCCAGTGAAAACGGGGACTGAGCTTGAGCATGATTTATTATGCACTTTGATGGTGTGTTTGCTTCCGGCCACACCACCACCACCACTGAGTGTGCGTTGGAGGTGAAGGCTTTTTGGCGTTTCCCCACGGACACTCACTCCACGGGTGCCTTGCGATGGGAATGAGAGATTGGTTTTGGGTGGGTAGGCTCCACGCTGGAAAGTACGCTGTGGTATGCTGTGCTGGTCTTGCTCCGGGCTGCTACTGCTGTAATGCAACAGGGACGGCTTTGATCGGTTGTGTGGTGGTTTTGGTACGGTGTTTGGAGCGGTCCTTCTGTACGGAATGACGGGACAGGGCGATGAGGAATTGTGGCAGTGAAATTGAGGACGATGTGTAATGAGCATTCGTCGGTGCGCTTGATGGTGTCGATGATTGGCAGCGAGGATTGCTAACGATTTATTGACTGACGGTACCATAATCATCTTAAAAAGCACTGGATCGGATTAGTCTTACTTTGGAAAGGGTGCTAGAAGGTCACATGCATCATCTGGGGAGTTGATACTGTTAGTCAAACAATCAGAATGAAAGTTGAAAACACTTTTTAGGAAATATTATAACAACGTGTTCAATGCATGTTGCACAACGGTGTATTTTACATCGTTTTAAGAAGAAATATTTATTCCATATTGAAAATCAGTATTCCGAATAATACTGCCCAATAATCCGACACAGCACCAGGTTGTTGCATCATTACGTTGAAGAATACGGTCTCATTGGTAATAAAATGATATGTTTGATGGATTGTTTGCGTATTGAAGCTATCTTAGAATAATCTTTTAATGCTCCATAATCCGATTCTAAGAAGTTAAATATTACCACCTTCGGTATGTAACGACAGTTTTGATTGTGCTCAATTATAGGAACTAAGAACCTTCTCTTCGAGGTGTAAAATGGTTAATGGATTACAAATCTTGACAAAATTGACATGTTCTCAGAATAAGGAAATTAAAATCAATATTTCTTTACACATAAAGGGGCATCAAACGAACTTTGCCTTTGTAATTGGAACTCATAAATATCTAAAGATTATTCGAAAATGCCTAATAAATGGTAACTGAACTAACATTGATGAACTAACCCTAAGTGAACAAACCCAGTAGATTGGTCAAAAATATTGTGACAGTTCTATCTGTTATCCTAACGCTCCAGATTTACCTTCTCGATATCGTTATCGATTGAAAGTACCCAAATACCAGCCCCAAACCCCAAAACGAACAACCTTGAACGAAGGTCGTTCCCGGTTAACCTTCGGAAGCTCGTAAAGAAAGCGTTAAAAAAGCCTTCTCCTCCCCCACCCCAGTCGTCCACTTAGTATGCTAACTGGCTTGCTGGGCAATGGTGAAATATGTACATAAATTGAACCGATTCAACAAATGATAAATCACTTAACCACACCGATGACACACCAACCAACCTTTCATCTCCTCCTCACAAAGCTTCCTCCATCCTTTCCCATTCCTGGTAGCTGGTATTGATTTATTAGCAGCTCGACATCTATCTTCCCAGCCTTATCCGGGATGTTCACCCGGAACGCCTGAGTTTGATTTAATTTATTTATGCATACGGCTCAGTTCGACAGTGGCTGCTCAATTCCATCCCGGACCCGGTGTTCGGAGCGCATACCTGCACGCGTAAATTGTATCCCCACGTAGTCCCCGGGACTGAGGACACGCAATTTTCCACTGGAAAGGTCGGTAAGGATGGTGAAGGGAGTGTACGCAAGAAATAGATCGCAATCATTCCGAAACTCACTTCCCCATTTCGTTCGCAAGCCGTGCCGTGCCGCTTGTAATGCGAACCCAATCTTCTTTCGGTTAGGCGGGTGAGAGAGAGGGAGGGATCGGACGGGCTCCAGTTGCGATTACCGGTTTTGCCAATAATGGTAAGCAGGCCCGTGCCTACCGTATGCTTCTCGGTTATCGTGTGCTAAGCGGCTAAATCTTCTTCAAAAGCCTGTCTAGCCGGTCGCCCGATCCCTTTCGGCAAAAGGAATCATGGAATCGTAAGAAGCGACCGAAAGGAAACAATCGCCCCCTCCTCCTCCCACTCCCCTGTGCAGGAAGGGGATGAAAGGTGCCGGAAATGTGAGCAACTTTCGGATCGCTGTACCGGAAGCGGAAGCCACCGGTTTACGGTCCGCTGGCGGGAGGTGCCCGAACCCCGCGTGAGCCCGAAGACAAATAACGTCGAAGCACATAAACAACAACAGGTACTTATGGCTGTATTATTTATCGTTCCATTTTCCAATTGGCATATTTGCGCCTCTCGGGTTATCGGGCTGTGAGCGAGCTGGTTGTGCGCCGCGAAGCGTTTGCAAGCGTTCGATTTTCTCCCACGGTCTTCTGGGCCCGGGTGAAGGTTGATGAGGACGCGGTGAGATGTGTTCCGGGTGATGACTTCGTTTGGCCAACTTCTTTGGGGTGCGCCTTTGCCTATGGGCCCGTTTCGGCCCGGTTCGGTTAGCTGCACATAAATCATCGGAAGGTAATTGCACGGAATCGGTTTCACTCACGACAGGTTTGCGGTTTTCTGGTTTGGTGCACTTGGTTGGTGCTGGCGCTAGATGCTTGGAGCAAGCCCGCGAAGACGTTCCCGGGCGCGTATTGGTTCCAATTGGCACAATTACTGCAAACATCCGTGCCCCTCGGTCGGTCACACTCGCACAGAAGACACATTTCAGGTCACGCAAGGATCGCGCAAAGGAACGCGCGGAACGCCATGCCTACTGGATTGTAGATACTGTTCACGAGTGTGTGTGTGTGTGTGTGTGTGTCTGTGTGCAAGTGCAATTGGGGTGGAATTTCCCATTGCATCGCACACGGCACTCAAGGGAGGAGTGGCTCTCGCAACATCAATCAATTAATGCACTAATGATGATGAATAATTATTGGAACATAATACGCCATTTGGCACGCTTGACACTTACGCGCCAGGTGCGGGACTTCCGTTTCACCCTGCCTGCTCCAGCTCGCGGATTGCAATCGAAACGTGTAGGACGGGATGGAGGGGAGTTATTGTAGAGCAGTCTCGTAGGCAGGTGAATCGGTTTCCGAGAATTAGCACCGATTGATTAGAGTTTCATTTGGAGTAGCTAATCTTGCAATGGTGCGCGAGCGAGCAGATATCAGATTCGACGGTGTGAAGGAAGGGTTGAATCAATGGCCGCGTAATGAGAATTGATGACCGGTGGGTGTGGGCAGTGAATTGGCCTGAAATAGCTTTAAAATAGGTTTGATAAGCAGGTGTATTGTGTCGGAATGTTAGGCTATGAATGATATTTATCGGAATAAGGGAAGCAGGCCCTTTCCGGAACTTGAATTGTTGCTCATTTACGCATTGAATAAATTGCTTCGAATGTTTTTGAGTGATGGGATTTAAAATTATACCAGTTTTTTTTTTTTTATTTCTTGGAGTCTAAAGCATTAAAGATGAGAATTTAAAAGCCATTTTTGTAAAAAAATCGATCACTTCTTTGTTCTTAAAAAGCTGAAAGGAGCAGAAATTTTAGTTCAAAAATGTTCTTGAATGAAATTCTTGATAAAATTACAGTTCATTCAACTGTTTTTATACCTGAAATTTCTTCAGCAATTTTTTTCAGACATGAAGTATCCTTTTACACAACCTTTAAAACCTTTTTTTCATTCAAAAACTGTGCTAAGCTCACTGAGAGGAGAGTCGCAAAGTGAAAAAAAAGCTACTTTGCAAGCAAATAACACAAAACACACACACATCAATGCGGTCCACGCGCAAGACACGAGACACGACAGTTTCAGCGCGCTTTTCGGCGAAAATGCCGCGTGAAAGCAACCCATTACTTGTCGACTTTATTGCACCGCAAATTTTCAATTTACCTGAAAAGGAAAATCTGTTTCTGAACAAGATTAATCTGTCCCGGGCATGCCAAATGCGCTCGCTGTGCCGGATCGTCAACGATGGAAGATGATGGGAAAAAAGTAGTGTTCCTTTGTGTGTGTGTGTGCGCTGTGAAGCGATAGTAATCGGCAGTTGGCGTGGTGCCTGCGTCGTGGGCGAGTGTGGTGGGTAGTAAATATTTGTATTTTATTGAAATAGTCCAACCGCTGTAAAGCGCTTGGCCGGAGTTCTGCGGGTGCCAATTGGTGCCGGATGCCGGGCATGGTCGAGCGGGTTGCGATGGTGGTGTTTCTGTTTCGGTATGCGAATGGTGCCATTTTGCCCTGGTAAAGGAGCGTGCATAATACGCGAGTATGTTTAACATTTTATTGCTCCGCTTTTTGCTGACCCGAACCCGCCACCAGAGCGCTTTTGAGGGGTGGAAGCCAGCGAGCGAGTACCGGTTTGTCGGACCGTCCTGTTTGGAGCGTGGTGCCAGGATTGCATATATTTTGGGTATGCGATTTCAATTCTGCCCTCCCCGTTGCATGTTTCATGAAAGCGTGAGGCAAAGTGTTGTGCGCCTGTTGGTTGCGATCGGGGAGATTATCTTGATGAGTTGAACATTTGTTACTTTTTAAGTACTTGTCGCTTGTGGACGGTAACGGCGGTAACAAATTGTTGGACGTGTTTATGCGGCTCTAGAGAGAGTGCGGGGGAGAGAGTCAGAGAGCACTTGAGGAAAGGATAGGCGCATTAGCAATATTTTAGGGTTTATGTGTCTATATACAATGGGTGGAGACTTTGGCATGGGAATAGGTTTCCCGTATAGGTTTCAATTACTCTATAATTGAATTAATTTGTTTATAACGACAAGGTTAAGTAGACGTAGTAGTTAAGCGCGGCAAGCATACAGTGGAAAGAATAAACACGAAAGAAGGTAAAAAGCGATGGAAACATAGAAGAAATCAATAGCTATGATATGATATAACAATAAAACGAAGAACAACTGAAGAAACAATCTACACCATCGTAGAACAAGAACAAACTGTAGAGGAAATCTGCAATTCAATTGAAATTAAATATTAAAATAATGAAAACTAATTCAAGCTATCTAAATCAAAGCTAAATCATAAAATACAAGTCCAATAAAACTTATCTAAAGACCAGAAAGAAGCAGTTAATCAAACTTAATCACATTGACTTAACAAATGGATTACAAAGATGTAATAAGACAAGAGAATCACTTTGAAAATAACATATTTACTATATTAAAGACAGTGAACAAAGTAAAAGCTTCCAGCGTCAATCAGCTAGCACAAAATTAATGGAAAACTTTCCCTCAAGTTAAAATTAACACCCCACGCACAAAGAAGCTGATCCGAGTGGAGAAAAACAGTAAAACAACAACACGATAAGTAGTATCGGAATCTTTCATCATGTTTCGCGGCTATCATTAGCAAAAATTGCCGTTCCGCTCTGCTGGTACGAAATAAATCCCCTTACTTTTTTTTTTACTGTTCGCCCACACTCGCCCACAGTACCGCACACGGTTTTAAAAACAAAACCCATAAAAGAGCGAACACCACTGCGCCGAGCGACGGCGTACACCTTCCAAACCGCGGGGCATGAAGCAGTAACCAGGGCGATGCCGGCGATGGAACGTGTCAACTTATTATTCGTGGCTGCGGCGGTTTCACCGTGGTGGAATCTCCCGCACGTCACGTGGCTTACCAGCCCGGGCAGCCGCCGGGTTCTGGTGGACGGAAAACTGTTGAGGAAAGTTTTGCACGGAAAGTAGATAATTTTGTCAGCGCCAGCGATACTTGTACCCTAATGTATGCCGCTCGCGAGCAGCCAGTCACCGGGCTCGTGATGATGTTGAACGAGAGGAGCGAACAAGGAGAACGAACTTGGAGGGGACCATGGGTGGTTTTTGGAACGGCATCTCGCTCGCTCGCTCTCCGGGAGTAGTTGTTAATTTTTTATTAACTTTTCCGCAAAGTTACTGAATCAGTGCCAGCGCGCGCGCACCCCGCAAGGAGTTGGAGAGGAATCGGTGGCCCCGAGAGACGAGGGCGAGCCTGGTGACAAGTGAATCCGAGCGAATGTTGTCTTTCGTTGTCGTGTCGCTGCTGTGAACCATGATGATGTACACATGCATGTATGGGGGAATTTATGTGTGTGTGTGTGTGTGTGTGTGTGTGTGTGTGTGTGTGTGTGTGTGTGTGTGTGCTCAAGTGTCAGGATCAAGCATGGCGATGGCGGTTTTTGCACTCCCGCCCCGAGGGAACGCGAAGACAACTTCCGAAACCGAAAAACGTTCCTGCGGCGTTTTGGTGTGGTGTGAAATTTGAGATGGATTTTCTTCGCTCGCTCGCTAGTTGTCATCGACCGAATGTGCGGATCGTCAGATCGTCCGTGCTGGTAACGCCATCCATCCGTGGGGAGGTGGTTTTGGTTTTGCACCAGGATTTGGTCGCTTTCCACGAGCAAAGGGGTGGGAGCAGCGGCACAGGATTTGTGCGATTAAATGCGTGAGCGTGTAAGTAAGAAATACGGCAGCTAATAATTTCAAATCTACAACGTTGTGTCGCCCCCAGAGGCCTTCAAGGGACGGGGAATTGGGCTGGTGAGATATGTAATTCTAGGTTCAGCTGGTTTTTGCGGAAGCTGCTCATAAACAAAGCGATTGTGGGTGGATGGGAGGGAAATGGGAAATGGGGTATCGAGCAATGGATGATAGTACCGAGATTTATCTAAGCTTCGCGCTGTGGATAGCAAACGTTCTTGATTCTTGTCAAGGAAACAATGGTATGTGTGTAATGATATCTTTGTTCTTTGTTTGTAATGGGATGGGTAACTATGGGACAAAAAAGGAGTTATCGGAGTAAATAGTTTTTTTTTCAATACTTTTTATAAATTCTAAGTGATGATAGAACTTTAAGTAATTTAAGGAAAAGTTCAGGGAAATGTGTCTGATAGACTTGCTTGCTCTTGCTTGCTGTCATTTCATTATACATTCGTCATATTAATAATTATCATTCTTGAACTTTATTTAACTCCTGTAAAGCACAATACCCACTTTGTATGTTTTATTTTAACTGTTTATGATGCATTTTATTTTAATATTTCAATTTATTGCATTTTTTTTTATCGAAAAATTATGTAAAAATTGTTAAAAATGTAAACAAGAGCTGTTTATGTCCCACTCTACGTTACGTGTTGTCCCATGGTACCGATTAATGTATTAGGCTGTTCGAATACGGAATACAAATGTTGGTCATAAATTTGCGCACCCAGCAGCTAGTGCGCAGGAACATATTTTTGTTAAGGATTACATGAAGAGGGTTAATATTTAATTGGTAGTGCGTGGTTTGCCAGGAGCGGCTGAGAAAGGGGTGACACATGACCTTTAAACATTTATACGCTGTTTGCAAATAGCTTGTTAGTATACTAGAAAACGGAAGAAATACTGTACAAAGTTGTAAAATTGCATTGCAATCTGTAATACATTAAACGGTCACTATCCGATCAACAACACTACTATGGCACTATCATTGTTAAATGGAGCAAGCATAGCGCCACAAAAGGAGAAGAGTTTCGCATCATTTCCATTAGCAATAGGAATAAAATTTCTATTAGCCATCTCGTAAATGTCACCATCTCAATTTTCAAACACAGCTTCCAGTACGCCGGGCTCGCTGGTCTCGCCGCCCGGGCCCGTCAGGTCATTCCGCAGGTTATTTATGGTGCATTCTATTTATTAGCCAATGGTCAGCCATAAATTTCCTGCTCGCCCTATCGCACCGGTCAGATCTGTCCTGGGAGCTTATCGAACGGCCAAACGGGGAACGAACGTACGGCCGCTTGTGACCGTAAGAGTTTTTTAATGTGACTCAATTATGGAAAGAGATTACAGTTTATGATCGTACCGGTCCGATATCTGTTTTGGAAGGGTTGTTTTTTTCGTGTTTGTGTCTGTGTGTGTAGTGTTTTGAAATTGATGGGATGAGTTAATGTTTGTGGGGCTCTTCAATGGGGCAATTATGATGAGGGATGGATATAAAAATCGTGAAGTAATGTATCGTTTCTGGAGAATTTGCACACATTTACAGACCAACAAATGTGGAGAAAACGGTTGGAATATTCCACGCAAAAACTCATCCTTAAATTAAAAACTATAAAAACCTACACCCCGGAAAAACAAACATCTTTCAGCGTCACAAAACGGGTAAGGACACTGGAAAAGGCAGCATAAAAGGGCAACAATTGCCAGCCCGAAGCCATTTGTGGTCTTGGTACGGCTTTCAGCAAATTAATAAAATAACAAACCACCGTTCCATTTATCACCACCCCAAAAAGCCACGGCGTGCAGTCGACGACGTTTTAACGTTGAGCGAAACCCCGGGACCAAGGACGAGTGTCCGTTTTCGGCCGGCTTTCCGGCCCTGTGGTGAAAACCGGACATCCCGAATGCAGCGCTATTGTGTCTGTCGGAGTGTCCACTATGGTAAGCAGGCAGGCAGGCAGGCAGAAACCAAAGCACTAGCGACTAGTGCGGTGAGCCGAGTGCCGGTTTGTGTTTTTCCCTTCTTTCCTTTTCTCCTTCGGGTTTGAAGTGGTTGGCTTTTCGATATTCCTGTAACAGATACAACATGAAGAGGGACACATCCTCGGTTGCATCACCGGTACAGAGCGGGATGGTGTAAGTGTCGGTGTCCTTGTTTCGGGAGTGTTTGCTGTGCCATTTTTCTGTTGTACTGCCACCATTTATGGACGTTTCTATGCAAACGACGGAGTGTGCCCGTTGCCCGTTTGATGCAAACCATCGTCGGTGGTGAACAATAAGAGTGCCTCGCTTCTGTTTCTCATTCCGCGCCGGACTTGGAACGGGAAACTGCTCTTCGTTTATTGTGCATGTTTGTGGAAAATCCGTAGTTTTGCTGTGTTTTTCGGCGCTCGAAGTTGCTTGCTTCGTGCCTGGAGCGGGGTGAAACAGTAAAAGCAAACAGTTCGTTCGTTGTTTGATTGCAGGACTAGCTCAGCTATCCAGCAGGGATAAGGTGGCAACTAACCGCCACCGGTCACACACACACATCGGCCCTGGATGAACCGATGAGTAAAGGGTGCGGTGGGTTGAGAAATGCAAACCACACAAAGTCATAATTAGTATAGCGCGCGCGACAGGCCGGTAGCAGTGTGTCTAAAAGGACCACATTGCTACAGAATGTATGTGTGAGTGTCTTTTTGGGTGTTTTTTTTTGTTATTATTTGTTGCCACTGTTTTGTATTGTCCCATTTTCTTTACTGCCGAACGGGGTTTTTGTCTAAGCAGTACTGTATAAATCAATTTGGACATAATTTATGCGCTTAATTTCATATTAATACATTTATTGCCGAGCATGTTATGTATTTGGAGGATTTAAATGGTAGTTTGGTGTGGGGTTGAGCACTAGTTTGAGGATAGTTGAAATGTAATTGGATCGTTTAATTAATTATTGAATTAAGTTGGTGTGGTAGTTAATTTCGGAGAGCTATGTTTTGAGTTCGGTCCTTTGCAACTGGAATACCATACAATTTAAATTAAGATTTTAAATCAAATTTGTTAAACTTAATATATCGTCGTACTTTATGTAATACAGTGGAGCGCCGTTTATCCGGGCTTCTCGGTACTTGACCTCGACCGGATAAGCGAATAACACGGATAATGAGTCAAATGATATATTTTTCACCAATTTCTGATTAGTTCTTTAAAAAATTCCTATTTTTTGATAAAAATAACCCAGTTTTTATTAACTTCAGTTTTTCTCATGAGAATATTTGAAAATTGCCATGAATTATAGTGTTTTTTTGTAATATTCTGCTTTTTTAAATATCCTCCTCATAACGCAATGTCACCTTAGTATTGAACTGTCATTTCGCAACAGCACGGAAAAACGGAAAGCCGGATAAAAGGTACCCAAATAAACGGCGCTCCACTGTATATCCTTAAAACACTTTATGAGATGTTTTTCTCTATCAAACCGCTGCTGTGTCGTTGTATGCTTTAAACTTTAAATTTAAGAACCATTTACGCGCACAGCGCTTTCGTTGCACCACAAGACACACTGAAAGATTCTAATATTGCCTCTAAAAGTGTCAGTTCCGGTCACGATGTTAAAGGGTAATATGTTACTGCTCTGGTCCAAGCCAGTACAAAAAAAAAAATACACCACACGCCGAATGGCCGCAAAGGATAAGGCTCGTTTCGTTTTTCGGCGTAAGCAATAAAGCGTAAAGGCGGAAGCGAAATACTTTACCTTTCAATAAAAGAGGCAATGGGAAAGACATAACGCCGTATTTTTTTGTAAAGTTGTGCGCGATGTGTTTTATTAAATATTTTTATGGCACATTGTGTTTTTTTCCTCTTGCTTCTATACGTTTCCAGTTGTTTAGTACTTTATCTTTTCGCGGGAATTTTCATTTGTTGGTTTCATCCGGTTTCTCTGTGGCTTTTGGTGTGGGTTAGGCGAGTTTGTGCTTTTGGTAGATGTAAAAGGTACGCTTGTTGCTTGAAGCTGAAAGGGAAAGGAAACAATTTGTGTCTGGAGTGAATAAAGCATCGAAAAGCTTTAAGAACATTAGAGTTTAACCCGTTTCTTTAGTGAGTATTGACGATTCAAAAAGCAGAAGAAACTGTCCTCCCTACATACATAAAGTCTGAATGGGGAAAGATCCACTTTTGATCTTGTGTGAACCGTCGTTCCAAATGTTGGACCATCGGGATCCCATCGGAAGCTTATAAGAATGTTATGTATGAGTTTTTGAACGAACAATCCACAACAATAAAACATTTCCTAGTTTTCAATTTAATTTAAAACAAACGACAACAAAAACAAAACCAAAACAAACTACACAACAACAAACGAAGTTAGAAACAACACAACTATAATTCAGCGAAACGGTACACAGCGGTGGAATTTAATTTTCCACCCATAACTTTACAGCTCCGTTTCGCTAGTTTGTGAACTTCGCAAAAGGCACTCACCTCCTGTTCACTCTATTTTTTCCGTGTTCATGTTTCCTGCTGTCCCTTGTTTCGTTTTATTGCACAAGGTTTCATAGCCGGGATCGTTTTGTTTCACGCTGCGCTTCCTTAGAATGGTTCAACCGGTTCCGCGAAACAACTCAACGACATCTGTCGTCATTACCCATTCATCTCAGTTGATTTTAGACAAAGTTTACGATGATTGTAGAGAGAGAGAGATAGAGTGAAAGAGTGAGTTCAAGTACAGATCTGCTGCCTCGCTGTCACGCTGATGCAAGTCAGGGAAGGACTCGGCGTTGTGTTTGCCTTGCCGGCTTGCAAAACGAAACGGGATGGAACGAGAATTTCCGGGAAATTATCACAAAAGATCACAAAAAAACACCCGTTAGTAGACAAAAAAGTGAAAGATCAATTTAAGTGTGGTCTTTCTGCGGCATGCCGTATTTTCTCAAAAGTCGAAATAATTACGCGAAACTTTTCGTCACAATTGGAATGTGAAACAATCTGGCAGTTTCTCTAGTTGAAATGTCTTTTTTCTCTCGCTTTTCATATTGATGCCACGGCGCAGTGGATCCTGTTTCGATTGGTGTCTGTTTGCTTTTGTTTTAGTTTTGCATAATATTCACTATGCGAGAGCACGTACACACACGTGCCCCACGTTCCCGCACGGCGGTGGGATGAACAATTTTCGGCTTGGATTTTCTGTGTGACCGTCCCATTTGAACGAAACTCGCCCCTTCCGGTCGTTCGAGGGCTAGTTGAATACGGGGTAAATTCCACCCAGATAGAAGTGAATTTTTCTGTGCTACAAAGCCACCACGCGGTAGTGCTGGTTGGCTGGTTTTGTCGACAGTTTTTCCCGATTTTTATTTAATCCTAAGCGAATCCTACCATCCCCCGCTGAATCCAGCAAATTGGAACTGGGAGTTGTTCGATTGCAAGAGAGTGTAGGGAAGAGTGTATCGTGCCGGGCGAGTGTTTCAACCTCCTAGATTCAATTATCATATTCGTGATGATTGCCTACGGCTTTGCTTAACCGAAACTGAGCTCCGTAGCGGATAATGCCAGTGGCAGGGTGAGATAAGTAGAGCAAAAGGGAGAATAGTGGAGTCGGCTATCCTGTGGACAAAAAAGCGACTGCTTCACCGAAAAGGGTATGAGAGCTTATGTGGCGGTCAAAGCCGCTGTGTAGCTCATTTGCGTTGCGAATGTATGCGACTCGCGGACCCCCGGCAAGTGGTAACTGTGTGGAATAGAAAAGCGGGACATACGAAGTAGCTTAGCCGAACGATTCTACGGATAAGGCGGAAGAGAGAGAGAGAGACAGGGAGACATTGGACAGAAAGTTTTAATTATAACCCTTGAGACGATATGCTAGGCAAGCCTAAGGGCTCGTCCTCTCAGACTCGAATGCCGGTGCTGTTTTTGGCTCCCCAAAAACCGGCCAACGTACGATTCGTTTGAGTTTTCCACTAAGGAAAACTATGCACGTTTAGCGTGCATGGATGAAACGCGCACATGCGAGGAGGAAAGACGTACTCCCCTTTCGGTAACGAATGACACAGCCTATTCCGGGGCCGAAGGTGTACGTGATCTGCAAGGGAATGTCTTATTTTTAATAAGTGACTACTCCAGGGGATCTTCTTCGCTGTGTTCAGCTCAACGACGGGGATGAATCCTATCGAATCCTGGCTTTGCGTTCCCGTTTGACCGTCTCTGTCCCTGTTTGGAGAAGTTGAGTTGACAGAGTTATCGTTGGAGCCCCTTTGCAAGACTACTGACTATGGCGATACAGGGCGATCCTGCTGCGGTTGCATGTCGATTGGTTCAATCGTTAAGATGCGATCGGTATCGGTGGCGTAAATTTGCACGGCTGAGCTGTGCACGGTGCTCCGAGGGTAGCAAAAGAGAACTAATGGCCTTTTCCTCCCGCTGCATGGTGAGGGTTAAATGCGTTTGCGGGCAATAGTATGAAGAGAGAAATGGGAGAAATTACGCCATGAATACATTACTGTCCACAAGGAGACAAAATTGGTTTCCGCAAAGATTGATCAATCTTTGTTTCATAAATCTTCTTCTTTTGTGGGTTGAGCTAAAACTTGAAGACCTAATTTGTTGCACAAAATGTTCTTGTCCGATAGGTTTATTCGAGGAACATCTGTTTGGGAACACTTTACGTGTTATGTAGTAAAAAGATGACTAAGAATTTCGTTGTTAGTTTACATTTATCAGTCCTTTTTTTTGGTATTTTTGTGTTATATCATTATTTGCTGATTATGATTAATTTATTATTATCAACACATATTTATTACCTGCTTTAAGTAAAGTTGCAGTAATAACGATGATTCAATTCAACCAAAGAATACAAAGATAGAACTAAAGATGCACTAATGTTTCGTTGCAGCATAAAAACCCTCTCAAAATTCTTTAAATCAATTCAATTCCAACTTATCGCTCCCATCGGCTCGTTCAATTTACGCTAACTTCCCGATGAAAAATCAGCCCCATCTCCCCGGTTCAAAAACATCCACCCACTCCGGTACGGATATTTATTGGTTGTTTGTATCGTAATTTACTTTCACAGCGGTTTGACGGGCTGCAGCGTGGTTTTGCCGGGAGGGATTGTATTCCGCTGTGGTAAGGTTCCGGTGTACTGGCGAGGTGATAGTTTGTTTGGGAAAACATTTGCTACACCTTTACACTGCCATCGCTTCCCCTTCCCTGGAATTGGGTTGGTTGTGTAGCGTGTGTGACTCTAGCCTAAAGTGGTAGAGAACTTTCGGTAGTTAAACACACATACAGTTACACTGTGGAGGGTAGAAGAAACCAAACACTCGCTTCACTCGTCCATCAGCGGCGAAACTGCCACAGACCGGAAGTTTATCGATGCTAACTGATTTTACAACTCCGGCATTTTGGGTGCACCCGTAACGTTCTACGTTCTCGTGTGGCATAGCCGTGTGTCGTGTTTAGGATGCTGGCTGTCGGAATGGCTCTGAGGTAGTAGCGAGCGCGAGTGACAGAAGGCAAGCGAGAGAGAGAGAGAGAGAGAGAGAGAGAGAGAGAGAGAGAGAGAGTAATGGTATGGCGAGTGGATATTTCCGATAGTTCGGTCATTAAATTGATCCTTAGCACTTGCTCGCTCGTTGGAAACGGGATGTAGCACATTAGACGGAGCTGCTTGTCTCCCCATTCCCGGAAAGTGGGCAGTTAGTTTCGGGAAATTTTATAGCCCTGCGAGCCATTTGTAAATGATCGAAATTAGTTAAATGTTCCATTTCGGACGTGGGGGAAATTAATTACCGCCGGTGTGGCCATATTTTGTACCGTTTAACCGGGCAGAAATTCGGCCAGTGACAGGGGTTTCCTTCCTTTCTAGGTGTAGCTTTTTTGTTTTGTTTTATGTTATTCGCATCGTGTTCAGGTGGAAAGTGCTGCTGCTCGTTTCCGGTAGTTTTAGATTAGACACGAAAGGGTTGTAGAAGTGTTTGTAGTTGAAATGTTATTGTTTAGAGCATGATTTGTTGTACAGGAGTGTGGAAGAGTAGTTGTCCTTGGGAGGTCCCGACTTTGATTAGTGTACGTGTACAATTCTGGTGTATTTTATAAACACTTTATAATGCATTTAATGATTTTGGAATTTAAAATAAATATCATAAAATGACCATCTAGCATAAACAACTCACTAAGATGTCTAACTCTTTCGCTTGCTTTCTTCCCTCGCAGGTCCAACGGCCGAGGAGGGCAATGCATCGGGATCCGGAGCGAACGGTGGCAATGAGCAGCAGGGCAGCAAATCGGTGGCGACGGCCTCCGGGGCGGCTACGGTCGTTTCGTCGAACGCGCCCACAATGGTAACTGCCAGCGGGGCAACGCTGCTGAGCGGGTTGGAAAAGTCCGGCGTCACCATCTCGGCCGAAGCGTCCCGCGCACTGCAAACGCACGCGTTGCAGATCGCTCACTCGCAGATCGTCACGACTAGCCAGAGTCCGGCCACCGTAACCGTGGCTACCTCGCAGCCCCAACAGCAGCAGCAGCAGCAGCACAGCAACATCATCCTCGTGCGAGGTTCACGCTCCGAGAACGGTCAAATCATTCTCCAGAACACGCACGAGCTGCTCAGCCTGCTGAGCGACGAGGATAAGCCGATCTTTCTCCAGCACCAGCGCCTAACAACGACGTCCGGCGGTACGACCATCACCAAGGCACATGCAACGAAGACACTGGCCGAGGCAACCACCGGCACCGGTGGTGGCGGGGCGAGTACGATCCTCTTTCAACCAGCGATCAAGAGCGGCACGCTCGAGGGCCTTAGCGGTGTCGGTGGAGCTGGTGGCACGATTTTGCTACAGTCCGATGCACTGAAGAAGGGCACGACACTCGAGGTGGGTTCGTCGTCTGCGACGGGCAGCACTACCGGGCCAATCTTTCTGCAGCAGCGGCTGAGCAAGAACGGTACCGAGGGACCGATACTGTTGCGCACGTTGAAGCGGCTTGATAAGTCACAATCCATCCTGGTGATACGCAATGCTACGACGGCGGGTACGGTCGCAACGGCTGGCAGTACGGTGGTGGCCGCTTCGGCTGCTGCTTCCGGTGGCATCTCGGTGTCGACGGCCGGCGGTGCTACGCTGGCGAAGGTGAAGCCGGTCTCGACACCTACCACGACGGTGGTTACAGTGACAGCGGCACCGGTCGGATCGGCCAGCGTTGGCGGCGGAGCCATCGCACGGCGCGTGCAGGAAGAGGCGGATGAAAAGAAGGAACCGACCGTGGTGGCGAAAGTGGTCCACAAGACGAACAATATGCCGCTGGGTGCAGGTGAGTAGGATTGGAAATGGAAGGACCATTTTTGATGATCACTGAAGATGTGGGTTATATTTTTTGAATGATTATAGAGATTTTAGAGCTCTTAGGACCTTATTAAACCTCTAATAAATGCTGAAGATTAGATCCATATGACATTCTTTGGACTTTCAACTCTAAGAAGAGTGATTCCAGAAAATTCTGTTGACTCAATTTTGATTACTAGCTAAGTGTTGCCCCATTGAATCTCACCGGACTGAAGCTCTTGAGTTTTGTTGACACGTAAGAGAGAGTAAGACTTCATGTCTGTTGGTAGTGATTTACTTCACAAATTGTATGCATTAATCTCTGTTTCTTACCCGACAGTGGCAACAATAAAACAACGCTTACTAACAGGTGTGCCAGTATTTCCAATTGAAGTTTTCACTTTGTTTGTTGGTGCGAAATTATATTTGCTCCACCACTTTCACTACACCAGCAATTGTTTGATTTCTTCAACGGTGCACCGGAGGTTTTTAATATTTGCCTTCCACACCGACTCACCGACTGGCAGGACATTAATAATTCACCCCCAAAAGTATTGATCCACAGGCGGAAAGGCAAACAAAACTCCCGTGTGTCTCCTTCACGGTGCAACACTCCACGGCACGGCACCGGTCGATCATCATTACGATCTCCGAACGCAATCAATGCTTCCTGTGAGAGCTGTGAACTTTCTGCGCTGAAGGGTGAACAACTGCAAGTCAAACACCTCATAAATTATGAACCGAAATCCAGTGGCACGCGGAGGAGGCAAACAAAAAACAGTACAGGCAGGAAAACATAAATCACCAAATTGCACTCGCGTGTCGTGTTGGGCGTGTTTTTATTCCACTGGATTTATCTGACTGAGCTTAAGCGGAGGTCTGCGATCTGATTTTTTTCTCCGTCCAATCGCACTGAACCCCAAACGCGAGGATAATTGGTGTGAGTGGGTACAGCTCGGGACAAAAAGGAAAAATTGATTTCGTTTTCTTTTGTGCGACTGGGCGAGTGACAAAAACAACCAAATTAATTCAACACACACACTGCACTGCTTAGGGTTCGGCAGAGGTAAACAGGGCGCAGAAGAGTGGAGCTGGAAAAAAGCAATTCTACATCAAACAGTCGGTGAAGAAAGGCAAGCCAAAAAAGAAACACCGAACGAACAAAAATAAATCCTTTAACGCTCCATTTTTCACCACCCAAAGTGTGTGTAGTCCTACTTTGTGCGAACAATGGTGAAGTTAGGGCAGAGTCACTCCATACAGAAAAAAAAAATGCAAAAAACAAGAACAGAAAAATCGATCACAATTGCTTCCTCTTCTCCCCGGTAGAGCTCTGCAAGAGGTTTCTATTTTCTTTCTATCTTTTCGAAACGGTTAAGAAAGTGATTTTGGATAGCGAGGTTCGGGAGTCGACACCAATGGATTGGAACGACCAAAACAAGCATCCAACCCTGGAGGAGGTTGAATAAATTGAACGTAACCAGTCGTCCTCAAAGCAAAGGTTGCGCGAATGGTATTCCTTTACCGATCTGTAGATATTGTACTGTTCGTTTAGTTCAGCGTTTGCGTTTTGTTTGCTTTGATAGACGACAAACCAAGGGGACAGAAGTACGGGGAAAAAATAGAGAAATCCCGTCCTCGAGCCGCCTGGTAATGAGTGTAACGAGACATTGATCGGCGCGGTACGGCGCGTTTGCTCTGTGGGGAGCGTTTGTTTGGGCAGCGGGTGGAAACGCTACGGGAACGATTGATCAACGAGGAACACGCTTTTCGACACGATATTTATCAACTCCCGTTTTTGACAGGGGAGCTGTGGGACAGCTTGCTGTTCGCTTGTTCTTTGCCGATGTGCCAGCGAAATGAAAACAAAACAAAAAAAGGTTCCCATGCTAGGGCTAGAAAGGGGCAAACATTCTGTCACAAGAATTATGGGACCGTCGCAAGGAAGTTGGGGCCCTTTTTTCGTTGGGTAGTTTGTTTTGGCATGCAAATAAAACACATATCAGTTCGTGGAAGGAAGGTAGATAAATAATGTGGCGACAAATGATTTCGCAAACCTTGAACAGGTCGTTAACGGTGGATTGATTGGAATTTGTTTGTTTTTACTGCATTGTGGAGCAAAAAGCCGGTTTTACTGCATTAGCCGGTCTCGTAGTACAGTCGTCAACTCGTACGACTTAACAACATGCCCGCCATGGGTTCAATCCCCAAATAGACCGTGCCGCCATACGTAGGACTGACTATCCTGCTATGGGGGGAAATCAATTAGTCACTGAAAGCCAAGCCCATAAGTGGTACAGGCAGGCCTTGACCGACAACGGTTGTTGAGCCAAAGAAGAAGAAGAAGTGGAGCCCAAAACAAGAAAAATGAGAAACCTCTCGATTGGATTGAATAATACAGCTTTTTAATGTACATTTTTCGATTCAATTATGGGTATAGTAAGTAAAGAATCTCAAGAAAAATTCTTTGCTTAAATAACTGAAGGAAACTGCAATTACTAGGATGAAATTATAATAATAATAAGAGTAATTATAACCGTGTTGAGTTAAGATTTCAATTGATGTTGTAAAAAAGCATTATTGCTCCTTTGTTTTAATTGTATATTGTTTATTTTCTTGAACACATAACTCATGTTACGACTGTATTCGTACATCTACCATACTGTGCCTGAACCGTTACATCTACCGTTGCATCCAGTCTCCTCATACATGCAAACACCAATCACTTCAGAGCATTGAGGACCACAGCATCTTTTTCCAACTACCCTCCCCCTTTCAAAACTAAAACATAAACTCAAACGATCGATCGATGCCATCTACAAAGACCCCGGGCTGGGGGTGAAAAGGACAAATATTATTAAATAAAATCATCACCAGAAACATCTTGTGCGCCGACGATAGCTTTCCTTTCGCTTGCCATTGACAATGGAAGTATCGCGGGAAAGTGAGAGGAAAGGTGGTGTAAGGCAGCTGGACAATTTGTCAGGCTCAGCATTGGAAGTGCAAGTGCAAAGTTCAATTGCAACCACTTGGCAAATGGCGATGTCCCACTACAAGCCCACAGCGGAAAGCGGTGCCTTCACCACATTCAACCGCCGGGGAAGAAGTGGGAATCAAAATATTGTACAATCGAGCATGTGGCCTGACGGCCACGTTCGTTTCCCGAGGTTTGGGTGGGTTTTTTTTGCCAGAAATCAACCGATAAAAATCCTGTACATTCTGAACAGTCAGCAGTTTTGGGTTTTCGTAGTTCCCTGAGTTGGGCAGGGGTTCGGTTCTGATGCGCTTGCAGAAAGTATCATCTCCCTCATCGGCTAGTATTGGTATTGATTGCCTGTGGTGAATGACTAATAGGGAGGGTGATGTTGGACAGTTTCGTTTGGAGAAGTATTGGAATGTTGTAAGTTTAAATGGTTAGCTAGATTTTTGTTGACAAATTTTGTTTACTAGTTCAAAGTGTGTCCTCTCCTTACAAAAACAAATTTGTATATTTAATCGAAGTAATATTATTTTATTATCACACTTACTTGTATGAAGTAACAGGGTTCTACTATTCAAAATGCATAGGAATTGCTTCAAAACATTGTTATTCTAATACCTTTTCCTTTTCTTCAACTCGTTGTTTTGAATATTTCTGGAAGGATTACGTTTCCGGTTCGCTTTCTTGTTTCTGTCAACCACATCTGGTGCAAAACCGGCCGAGAGTCGGTTTCCGTTTTGGGCAGCCTTCTCACGTATGGTCCCACGTAAGCCCTACTTTATCAATTTTTGAGCGTAAACCATAAGCATGGGAAGGACGGGAAATTGAATTACTAATACGCTGTCAAAGAACCGTACCGGCCCAACGAAACCAAAGAACCTGCCGAAAGAGTCGATTTCCCGACTGTCCGTTCTATTCCGCTCTGTCCTCGCAGAGGCTAGCTCGGGGTGGCAAAAAGAAAGCCAAACCAATGGACACCATCAACACCACCATCAGTGCAATAATCTTCATCATCGTTGGTGTCATTATCGACACCATCAGCGCGCTGGCACGCTGAAACCAATCACCACCAACGCTTCGTTCCGGTGTGTTGGACGATTCCCTGGACCTGGTCGTCCTCGGGAAGGCTTTGAAGCACCCAAGTCAATTGGTTTTTTTCTTTTCACCCTGTCCGTTAGTCCCAACTGACTTTGCTGTCTACACGTTTTTCTCGTCGCCCTCTTTTTTCCCAATGTGTGTCTGTGTGTTTCTCCCAAGGCAGCACAACCGTTCAAGGGCAGACGGTGTCGATAGCTCTCGTGTCGTCCCGGTGCCCTGTGGCTTCCGGGCCAGTCCTTTCGATACCAATTTGGCGTGCTAATGAATTAACTTGTCTAAATAAGAAATAATTAGTACATGCGATCACGGTTGGGCTGGTGTGTCGTGCCGAACGGTTCCCGAGAACGGGACACGCGGGGTTTTAGATAGTTCTTTGAGTTTGCGGCCGTGCCGTGTGTCATGCATGCTTGAACTCTCGAGCTGTGGTTTCGGTGTTTGGTCCCGCAGGGCAACGGTCGAGGGATTCAATTTGCGACCCCGGGCCCGGCACTTCCGGTTGCCAATCAATAATTAATCGAATTTAGCTCACTTCCTTTCCACGAATCTAGTGCGACGCGAGTGCTGCAGATGTGTGTTGAGTGTGTGTGAGTGTGTGTGAGTGTTAGAGGATAGATTTTATTTATGATATGCTTTCCACCTGTCTTTTGTTGGGATTTTTTGTAGGTTTGAGCTAAGCGTGGCGTAGTTTGTGTGCAAATTGGTTATCGGTTTCGATTATTTAGTTTCGGTATTTCCTTCAGGAAATCTGAAAGAGATTAAAAAGAAAAGAAGAAACACTGCTTTTTATGCATTAGTTCATGTAAAACGAGACTAAAATAATCATATAAAAAAATTATAAAGCAATTCTTAAAACGAACGACCCAAACAATGAAACGAAGAACACAAGTCTACAAAAAAGACTCACGTAAGCTAATTCCTGAGGACCGATACAGAGACATCTTTCTTATTGAATGTGAAAAGGGCACAACCATAAATGGCGCATTGGATTGAATTGTTAATTAATGATTAAATTAAACACAACACAGTATAGCTTAACTTTCACTGCAATTGTTTCGTCATCAGAAAGACTGAAAAAAAACCCTTTCCCGAAACCGTTCTTCATCAGAAAGCGCAAAAAAATGGGACCGAAAGTTCTTCATTCACTAGCAAAATTGCGAAATGGTGCTCTTTCAAGACTTAATTTCTTGTCTACATAATTTCTGCCACTCCCGGATAAATCCCAGCACGATTGAGTTGGCGTTGTAGCGCTTGTAAATCTCTCCCAACAAATCTGTGAAGTATCTCCGCCCTGAAAGAAGGATCCTTGCACTGCTTTGGGACCTTCGGATGGGGAAAAGGTTATCACTGACCCGGTCGGAGCTGTAACCGGTCCATTCGACCCGTGCCACACACTCGTCCAACAGTTGACCTGCAGTTAATTTGCGATCATCATCATCATCATCATCCGTGTGTCCACCGTTCGGGTCGGGTCGGTTGCTACGGATTCTAGAAGAGAAAGGGTCTGCAAGGTCAGAATGGCAATGGAATGCTGCTTTTGGCGCGCAGGATGAGGCGAAACCCGGCGGGCAGTAAATGTTGATTCTCGGCAACATTCTCCGACAAGGACCTTTCGTCACTTATCTGTCAGGCCCTGTCATCACTCATCAACACAGCCGGGACCAAAGGGCAAGTAAATGACCTTCCCGGCCACCCGGTACCGCACGGCAGTTTCTGTCTCGTTTTTCGCATTATGATTCACTCGGAACGGTTCCATCGTTCTATCAGTAGGGCAAAAACCGGGGACCGGGAAATGAGTTACATGAAGACATTCTCTGACAATGGAGCAATTTAAACCTTTTCATCCACCGGTTAGTTGCATGCGAGTGGAGGGGCAGGTTTGGGTTCAGACAGTTTCTAGCCAATGTCGGATGCTGCTATTTCTCTTTCTCGCTCTATCCTTGTCTCGTGCAGGTGTTTTTTCCCATTTCTCGAGTCGAGTTAGAAAGGAAAAACGAAACATTCTGAAAAGCTCCCGTTTCGAGTGTCAGTTTCATTGAATGTGGATATGCTTTCGCAGCGCAGTGGAACGAGGTAGAGTTTACGATAGCCGAAGCAAAAACAGGATAAGATCAAGCCAGTTCATTGAGTAGCACGGTAACAGAGGAAAGGGCATAGTTGTTTGCTGATGATGATGATGATGCAATCATCTCCCCAGGTCAAGTCCGAAGGGGCAAATCGTCATCAGCTTCACTTCATCGCAGCGAGAGAGCACCTTCATTATCGGGGATTTTGTCATTTTCTTCGCACCGAAACATTCAGTCGCCACTGGCCACTTTTGCCCCTTTGGCAATGGAGACTGAACCACTTGCAAGAAGAAATATGAAACGCTGCTCCGTCTGTCAACGGCGACAGAACGAAAGAGCGCAGAGCAAATGGGCGGAAAAGCAATGCAAACGGTTCAAAAGATCCGGTATACCTCTCCGGCAAGCCATGGTGTACGATGCGACGTGTGCGGGTGTGCGGGCAAAACCTCATCTCATCACGCGACAAAAGCGCGAACAAAACCCTGGCGAAGCTTATGACATTACTTCACCCATTAAAGACTAATTAGCTTTACACTTTTGTTCGGTCGCCTCTTGCCGCTGCTTGCCAAGGGAATGGAGTGGATTAATTTTTGTGCCAGCATCCTTCCGTTCGCGAAGGCGTTTACGATGGGGACGGCGCGCGCGCTTTGACTTTTGCTCAAGCGGTGGGAGGTCGTACAGCGCGCCACGGGGGGAGCATTTTGATGCTCCCGGTGTGTCGGGTCTTTGGCAAGATTTGCAAAAAAACCGGATCCACTTGAAGGTGGAAGGAATCATTTATCAATTATCAGGTGGTGCAGGTGAAAATGTCGGGTTTAAAGTAGGTAACCACCTTCCCCACGGGCTATGCTCATTATGCGCGAACGTTGGACGAGGCGGCATAATGACGGTAGCTTTATGATGATTCAAGGTGCACTTAACGAGCAAGCATCATCGTTTGACGATTTTCAGAGGGGGTTTGTTCGCAACGGGGTTGAATGTGTTTTTTGGATAATGAAGAGGTTTTTACGAGTGCTACAGAATGTGAAAATAAGGATCCAATTTCTTTAGAAAACATTGTCACATGCTCTCGAAGCAGTTATGACGTGGTTGAAGATTTTAATTGAGGCCATATGCAGTTGCTGAAACGATTGATGCTTCTTTTCTGGCACGAGGAGCTATAAACATTAATGAGAACGGTTTCATCGCAAACAGTTTAGGCAATATTTGGCCTTGAATGTGAAGAGCTCCTGGTTGGGGAAGGAAAAGCCTTTCTTCCTTGTTTGCGATTATAAGCATAAAGAGTGTTGAGCCGACAAGTTGAGATCGTATTTTCATTAATTGCCCAGCTTCTAGGGATGTCTGGAACACTTGGACCATCGCGAAAGTACTCTTGACAGATTGTTTGGACTTTTGAAGCAGCCTCAGTTTATTATTCTAGGAAAATATTATACAGGTTTCGTGAGATTTGCCTTGGAATGATATTTGAGTAGCTTTAAATAATTCTTAAATTAGTCACTACAATATGTACACAGAGAAGAATTGGTTACAATACAAAATACAGTTGAAAATTTAACAGATATACATAAAAAGAATGAAAAAGTGTTCTGCTTTAGATTATTTTGTTTATTATGCTTCTTTGAATCATTTCTTTGTTTAAAAATTAAAAAAATATACAAGAAAATAAACTACTAAGCTCTTTTTTAATCCCAAGTGCTTTTAACAGCTCCACTTAAACTAAATATCGTTTTCCGTTCAAGTTAGCTGACGAAAAAAAGAACAACAATCCTAAAATATAAAGATGAGCGAAAAACCATTTCATTTCTGCCTGACAAATGATCGCATGAAGCGATTGGCGCGAGGAAGGCCAAGCAGGGCAGTATCGGCGTGTGGAAACAAATTAAAATTCAAGTCGCATCTCGAGGACACTAATTACTTAAGCGTAGCGTAGGCCGTTCGCTCGTTTCGTGAAGATCATTTGTGCTCGGCCCGAAAGAACTTTCACGGGGGAGGACAGAAAGAGAACACGGACGAGGAAAAAAAACTGTTATTAGTTTTTCCCAAAAAACCCTCCCACGGTTTTGTGTGCCCTTTTGAAACGAATTCCCTCGACCCCTGGATAAACCTCTCCACGCTTGGTGGACCAACCACCACCATGGCACGATGGGTTGGCGATTTCCCGTTTTCCTCGGCTGTTCGGTAAATCGTTGTTAATTAAATTATCAACTTGTGAACGGAAGAAAAGAAGACATGGCTTTACTTCGCCCGCGTGTAAGCGCGCGTCTCCACCGTGCGGAAGCAATGAGACATTTTTACCAGTTTTACATTACACGTGCACCTTGCCACGGCGCCCAGTTACCGCACCGGAATTTCACCGGACACCATTTCCTTGGGGCGATTTATCTTTTATGGCGACGGAACCGTTACAGCTCGTCCTGTTTGCGTGAAACGTTCACCGCCCCCGGGAGGTGGCTCAAAGCTGCCGCGACATGATGACGGTGCTTAACGAAATTGAATGGAATAAATGGGGGAAGGGCACATCAAGACAGGATGGGACGGGTCGAAAGGGAGCAGCGAATCTTGGCCTATGCCCGTCATATCGCGAAAGAAATGAAGAGGAACGGTGGGCTGGGAAAACGCTCGCCCCATGCCATCGTGTCGTGGGTGATGGTCATTCAATTTGCCTCGCAAGAATGCCGCGTGCCGTCGGCAGTTTTTACGCGGGCGGGAAATGACTCCTTCGCCACGGGAGCCACCCGTTGCAGAAAACAAAAATCTCCCCCGAGATGGTCCGCGAGCAATGGGAAATAGATTTTCGCGGCTGGATGCAGGGTTGGAGATCTTTTGAGGCTTTATTTTGATTTATGGCCAAAGATACCAGACCGGGCTGTGTACGCGTGTATACTGGCACAGGGAATGCTTCGCAATGAGTGATGAGTTTTCCATTCAAGCGGCCGAAAACCAGCAAGTCTGATGGTGCTGCGGGGGATAGTAGAGTAATAGTAGCCTCAGGATGCTTACTCTCATCAAATCGAGCGGACACTGGGAAGCTGTTTTATGTCTGTTTTGTTAGAACTTTGCTTCCGCTATTTTTCGCCCGTGTTTCGTTAATCTTGCTGCAAATTGAAGCAAGGGTAGCAAAGGTTGGGCGTGTGGAGCCGTTCCGGTAAGATTATCTGATGGGATAAGGAGTATCGATCGGGCAGGTTAAGCTGCGTTTGTTAGTGTTACCGCTTGAGTGTAACACCTCTTTGGATTGAGGAACTGTAGGCTGCCGTTGGCATCGTGGCAATCAGTTTGAGAGGTGTAAATCTCGTTGATTAAATTTGGCAGGTTAAACGTTTTGCCTGTTGATTTTAGAATGTGGGAGGGCGCATGATTCTTGAAAGCAGGAATGAGTTTTCAAGCTATTTTGATAGATGCCTTTGGTTGGATGATGAGCATAAACGCCATGGTTGGAAAAGCGTGTTGATAACTTCCTTGTTGTTGATTGTTGTTGTTGTTGATCTAAAAATGTTCCTACCTGTTAAATATTCTGACTACTGTGAAATGTTACAAGACTCGTTAAACTATTTTTCTGCATGGTGTTTTAATAATGAAATGTTACTTAATGTTAGCAAATGTAGTTGTATAACATTCTCAAAGAAAAAAAATCCTATTATTTATAACTACAAAATCAATGAAGACAGCGTTCCACGTTTTTCTCAGGTTCGGGACTTAGGAGTTATTTTAGACAGTAAGCTTAGTTTATCTAGCCATTATCACATTATCAACTATCGTTACTAAAGCTCTTAAACTGTTAGGATTTGTCTTACGTATCTCGGCCGACTTTAAAGATCCTTTCAGTTTAAAAACATTATACTGTTCTTTAGTCCGTCCCATCCTGGAATTTGCCAGTGTAGTTTGGTGTCCCCATCAAATCACATACATAGATAAAATTGAAAAAATTCAGAAAAAAATCACACGTGTTATGTTTCATCGTCTTCCCTGGTCAAACCAAATGCCACGTCCTTCGTATAATGTTCGGTGTTTACTATTTGGCTTAGAGACTTTACAGCATAGGAGAACTACGGCTCAGATAACTTTTATGCATAAATTATTAATTGGAGATTTTGATGCACCTGACATTTTAAATTTTATTTGCTTTTCTACTCCCTCTAGAGGTGTTCTAGAGAGAGCTACTAAGAAGCCCTTTTAGATCGACTGGTTTTGGTGCCAATGATCCACTGCTCAAAATGATTGATGTGTATAATAGGTTAGGGTTATCAGCAGATTTCAATCAATCCGTTAGTCAGCTGCGTCAGCATATTCAAGTTAGTTCTAGGGCCATACTTTAAACTTGTACTCTGTAAGCATTAAGTTATTTAGGCATACTGCCCGATAACTTTGATTTAAATAAATAAATAAATAAATAAATAACGTTTGATAATTAAACTTGGCAATTGGTAGTTCTTTACTCGAAATTTTAAGAATTTATAATAAATTATCTGAAAATAAATCAAACATCCAAATTTCTCTGGATATATTATAGTTTCAATCATGATTGAGGTATACATTTGATGCTGTCGATTCAATGATTTCTATTTTGAACGAACGAAACACTTGCATCTATAGTGAAGAACAACAAATCTTAATCTTTACCTTGTTTAATTAATAAAGGTTGGAGGAGTTTAGCGACCAGTTCCGAAAGAAGGCCAAAACAAATCAAAAAGGTTGATGCTTTAATCAAACAAGTTTATTGTACTTCACATCTCAACGATATTTTTATTGTATTTTGATGAAAAATGATTCGTTAAATATCCTTAAAGGAACTTGATCTTGAACGTTCAATCTTCAAGATAAAAACAGTGGCGCTTTCCAATTTTGTCCAGTGTTTGATTGAGTTGCACTGAAGCGAATACTGATAGGGCACGTTGGCTACAGCTGGCTACAGGATTTGTACGAACTCGGTTCGTTCGGTAAACTTAACTTTCAAAAAAGAGTTATTGCCCTGTGTATACGTTCTCCTTCCCTAGCAGTTAAACTTTCTTCCACGTCCCACTAACTACTGGAGCATAGAGCATAGTTTTTTCGGAAGGAATTTTCAATACTATAAAATCAAGCAGTACCATTCTGCACAAAACCACCAAGTACCACCGTAGGATTGGGTTAGGGGGCTAGCGAAAGGTTAGCGCTACTTCTGTGTGGTTGCTTTCTTTCATCTTCAACAAAAAGCGAATCAAATTGGGATGAACAGTCAATAACTAACTGAGTCGACACATCAATCAAAAAGACATAAAACCGAAACGAGAAATGACGATGCACTACTGTTTGTTGTGGTCGGTCGGGAACAATAGCAATGGCTGAAAAAATTGTGTGTTGGAAGTTTTACGATCCTATCGATGTGTGTCTGTGTGTGTGATATTGACTGATTTCTTTTTGTTCAGGAGCTTAAAGCACTTGAGTTGGATTATGTTTCTAAAGATACTTACTGCATTTAAGAATTAAAGAGTAAAAATACTAAAAATACTTCCCAGTGTTGAACGAAGTGTCAAATACAACAGCATAGATCTAGCATTACGAGCATCTGTTTTGCCATTATTATGTTTGGGGGGCAATATTTATCATCTATGGCTGTATTTTAAATTATCTTTATTGTCAACAAGCTCGTTAAAATGGGCATAAAATTCCACTTGACCCTTGAATGCACACACACACACAACCACAGCCATACTCAAAACAAAACAAACGTTTCTTTTCGATAAAGCCATAAAGTCCTTTCTTTCATACCCATTCTCGCTACTACCCCAAAAAAGAGGCGTGGAAGTTGTGCCACCTCCTCGAGGGGAAGGAAACCATTTTAATAACTTGATAAAAAGTTGGACATTTTTCTGTTTTGCGACCAGCATCAGACAATAGCAATAAACTTTGCGTGTTAACGCGTTTGTTAATAATAGCATTCGATTGGTTTAACACAGAGAAGGCGAGGGCGTTGGGAAGCCGAGGCATTGATAGAAACGCCAACCCCCCTGCATCTAAAACGCTTCTGAGTCGTTACCATTTTTCTTAGGCATTTTTCTTCTTTCGTAGGCATTTTTCTTGCCCATTTTTACACCCAACCCACGGCTAAGCGCGCTAGAACCGGCCGGAAGTTAGGAAAGAATATTGACACAAAACTTTTCAGTCAAGTCAGTCCCGGGGAATGAGAATGATTCGCTTCCGTTGCGAAGAATGTCGTACAATAAAGTGGCATGTTTCCTGCCTCCCCTCGTCATGCTGGTTGACCTTTTCTTTCAAGAGGTTGCTTTGATAATTTAAGTTTACGTTTATCATTTGCATAGGATGTTTGGAGTAAGGGATTGAGGTTTTATGTGTGAGTTAAAAGCCATAAAAGTAGGGTGTCGTGTGTGATTGTTTGTATTATGTTTGGTTAATTCTTTCAAGCATCATTAAATAATGTGTGTGTGTGTGTGTGTGTGTGTGTGTGTGTGTGACACGAGATAGAAAAACGATTTAAAAAAAAACAAGATAGAAAGTTTATAAACAAAAGACATAACTCTTCGGAAGAATCTATGTTTTCACAATCTGTTTTAAATACAGATTCGAGCGCAATATTGCAATGCCAATATCATATTGATCCCATTACATCCCGATTGATCCACAGAAGGTTAAGGGTGTGTGTGTGCTGTACCTCACACACAGATCACATCATAAAACCACGTTGACGTCGTCAGCAACGAGAGCAGCCGTCTACTTCCGCGCTCCATTCCGTGGGAACACGGACAACAAACATGGGCGCGGACCGGAAGGAAGCAAATTTATTTTATCAGTTTCAAAAGTTTACGACTCTAGCTTTCTTACTTTGCGTAAGGGGGGAAGATGGGGAAAACTTTTGACCTTTCTTTTGCCCTTATCGGAGTGCTAGTCTACGCACAGAAAAAAAACCATATGCCACCGATGATGATACTTCTCTTAGTTTGGTTAGAGGATGTTGAAGACGGTTTGTGAAAGGAACGTTGCTTTCCTTGAGTCAGTGCCACTGTTGTCGTCAGTCGCTTGTAAAGTGTAAGTGTGTGTGTATGTGTGCTTGGTCGGTGTCGAAACCGAACGGCAGGGAAATATGATTTGTGATAACGACGACTGGGGAAGGGAACGACGGAAGCGTATGGTTCGGATAAATCTGCTCTCATGAATACGGTACGAGACGCGTACACGACGGTACACAACGTTCACTCGGAGTGAGTGAGTTGACGGGAAGAGGTTTTGTTGTTGATATTGTTCATTCAACCCTTCTTTCGTTTAGGTATGAAGGGGTTGAACAAGGGACACTTGGTTGGAAGTTATCGAATTGATTGCACTTTAACGCTTTCCAGCAGCAATGCTTGAGTAGCATGTTAAAGCAGGAAAGAAATGGTGGATGCGGTTTAAAGAAAAATGTGTTTAGGAAATGTTTTTACAATTTTTGAAGTTTTAAATGAATCATTTTTGTTATTATTTAGTGGTTTGTTAGGATGTATCCATTGAAAATATTGCAATTATTCTAACTGACATCTCCGTACAATCAGTTTATTCACATTTTTGTTCTTTCATTTCGTTTCAGGTGAGTTAATGAGACAATGATTCCTATATGTTCTATACAAAGTTTGAGTTAGGTAAGTAAACCCTCTATTTGATAGCGTTTGTTTAATCAACACTAAACAGTAATCATAACTTTCAAACAAAGAACCTGGCTGTTTATCAGCGAAACACGGTTCATAAAAACGGCAATCTACACCAAATGTTGCCCAGATTGTCCAACAATCGTTTAGACCACCATTGGCTAACAGTCATTAAAATGTACCACGCTATCGTACAATCTAAAGGGGTACAATTTAATCACCTAATGCCTACACAACTATTTTATACCAATTAATCACCACCCGATTGGGTATTTCCTGTACCCTGACCGCCGTTCCCAAAGCGTACCTATAAAACCGAACGTCAACTGCCCTTATCATGGGCAGTGTCACTGGTAGCAAACAAATTAATTTCCATCCCCATATCGAAATGGAATCAGATCTGAAATGGTAGAAAGCGCAACAAAAAAGGTGGCGTGATTCGTTTGTACTGCTGCTAAATAGTCAATGTGAATCAGTTAGCGTACTAAATCATTGAATTGAAGGGGTCAAGTTAGTTTTTTTTGGGGTTTTTTTCCTCTCTTTTTTATCTAATGCCGTGAGCTCTCCAGTGCCACTGCCTTTTTAACCCTTTCCCGCTAAAACCAGGTAGTAGTAGCCAAACTCGACGCGTGGCGCTCCACTTTTTACCACTAATTGTCGGTCGTTTATTATAACCGGAACCATTACCGGGATATAAATTAGCCAACGGAGGCCACTTTCGACGCCCTTCGGGTTTGGTTTTGGTGTGTTTGTGTGTATGTGTGTATGCTGACCGCAATCTCGCGATTTTGGCTAACGTGATTTTTCACCCAAATAACTTCAATCCATTCATGGGAATGGAGCGGGAAATCCGGCCCGCCAAAAAAAGCCGAACAGGGGTTTACAAACAACCAGGCGAAAAAAGGCAAGTTCCGTGTCGATCTTTCGCGCATCTAATTTTTATGTTGATGGTAGTAAATATTTCATAATCACAGTACAAAAAAAAAAGAAAAGCAGCAGAGCGTAGTAACAGACTGGTATAATAAAGCATTCCCCCACAGGATGGGTGGGGGGTGGGGTTAAACCTCAAACACCGGCACCCGGAAAAAAGGGGTTAAAATGGGACTAATGGATGGGTTTTTATTTCGGGAGTGCTGACGACGATGGTGCGTGGCGCCAATGCTTTGTTTGATATTAGATAAGGGATCGGTGCGTTTTATAATCTGCGGTTTGTTTCGCGGGAAACCGTTAAAGCGACAAAAGCGGGGAAAAAGAAAGCGAAACGCTAACTTCCCCACTGCAAAATGGAGTCAAAGTTTTGTTTTTCATCAGCTCGTGGCCTCGTAAAATATTAACTGAGTTGCAAATAAAACCATCAAACTTGATGAATAATCTAAGCAACAAAACTATAACAGCAGGCCCACTCGTCCGAGTGTGCAGCGCACTAGCCGAGCGAACCGGGCGAAAAGATTTAATGACCTTGTTAGTGACATTACCGTCCATTAAAATTTGTCCCCGAGTGGTCGTTTTGCGAAACGAGGGGTGGTGGCGTTTAATTTGATATCATAAAAGAATTATGCTGCCTCGAGAGTGCCTCAACCACGGCATTGCCTCCCGCAGCAGTTGCCGTTGACAGTGTTTAGCACAAAGGTGTAATATTTTGTTTGTTTGGTTTTGTTTTTGTTGCTGATGTGGTTGGTGCTTCAAGCTTCAAAACGCACGTGAGACAAATACAGTAATGCCGCACACCGGTCGGTCCGAGAACGCTGGTGGCTGGTCGTGTGAAGACAAGCGTCGTTTGGGCCGGTTGTCCCGCTGCTCACCGGTTGGGAACCGAACGTCGTAAAAGCCGCCAAATCTTGCACTCATAAAAATACAAACTACAAACACACAACCCACACACACACACACACGAACGGGGACGGACTAGTGTCCAAGCGGGACACAACAAAATATGTGCCACCATTAACGTCGAAGCAATACGAATTCATTACTTTTGATGCTTGACATTAACACCGCGGGAGATAAGAAGGCGATACGGTGGAAGAATAGCGTATACGCTAGGACTTGGCTGTCATAAGTCACCGGCGTGTGTGTGTGTGTGTTTGTGTGCGGTGCCATGTGGTTCGGAGTGTGAACAAAATGAGAAACAAAGTCATGAAGTGGGATCTGGTACCGGTGACATTCTTGTGGTGTTGAGTGTGGAATAAAACATAGCGCATTAGGCAACAAAAGAAGTAGATGTGGATCACATAGCATAGCAAATTGTTGGCTTTGTGATGAGATTTGAAAGGAGACATTGCAGCAATCAGCTCCACTTTGTAAGAATTATGAATAAAAGAAATCATGGCAGTACAATAGCTATTTGTATTTACTTTGAATTCACTTATTTCATGTCATAACGTGATTACGGGTGCCTTTGAAATTATACGACTTGTAAGTAATATTCTTGTTGCGTTATAGAAAGAATATTTGTGAAGAAATGATTGATTTCCATGTGACTGCATAGTTTCTAAAAGTCGTTAGTTTTATTTTCAACAATAATAAAAAACCTTGAGGATATTTCTCAAACATCACTTAATCAAAAAACGTCGGAAGAGTAAACTCTTAATACGTTTAGGTCTTTTATCGAATCCGGAATTGTTTGAAGAAGCTTTAAATAGAATTCTGTCAACATGCACTTTTTTTTAAGATAAGCTTGACAAGTAAAGAGTTGTATAACACATCTGGCGTCGCTTTTTGGACTCTGGATTGTGATTTAAGCCCTGGGCAACGAGGAATCCCATGGCATACTCAGCAACATTTGGAGCAATCTGTACGGCAGATAGCAACCTCATGCAAGCAACTTGAATACACACACACGATGTATAACACGCTGGCCCCATAAATGACCGATAGGAATTATCTTTAGAGCCCTCTCTCCTTTCCTAGCCCGTCTTCTCCCTACACTCTCATGTTGGCGGCAAACGATCGCCATTTGATAAGCGACACCCTGCACCCATAACTTCCAAGGTCTTGTGCCTGTGGCACGAGAGGTCTTCTTTCCGCCGGCAACAAATTGTGGTACGTTGACTCACCCGTCCCGCGGGTACAGTCTGCCGGTGACAATTGTTTGTTGATTGTCAAAAACTTTGCAAACAACATCTACACCGGAAATGAATACCGGTGCTGCTGCTGGTGGCAGCTGTTTTGAAAGCCCCCACCTTAGAAAACTAGGCTGGCATTTGTTACCAAGTCTGTGGCGGCAAGTAGTTAATTTCGTTCGTTGCTAGCGTAAGCCACTGTCACACGCCAGCCAAAACATGCCAGAAACGGGTGTCACGGGCTTGTGTTCCAGAAAATCTACCACGAAATGTTCCACGAGCAGTCAACGGCGAGCGCGCAACAAATCAGTCAGCCGAGGATACTATATGCAGCTTGTCTACGGAGCAGCATGATACAAAGTCCTTGTGTGGCAAGGGTGGACGGTTACGGATGAAGTTTTTCGGCAAACCGTGGTCTGCAACTGAACCGCGAGTTCCAATTAACATCCCTCAAGCCTTATTATTAGCCCGTTTTACACGAGATTATTTTGACGGGGGCATTTGGAAGCAGACGATTGTTGCTAGCCGCCCCAGGTTTCTTGAGGAGTGCAAGGAGGCTTATTTTAATTTGTCTACTAAACCGGTGCTGGCTAGCCGGCCGTAGGGTTTGCCCGACGGTGAAGATGGTCCAGGGGCAGCAAAGCAACAAATTTAATTTATTTCAACCATTCAAACCGGAAGAACGATGGCATCCGTCCCTGCTGGGTGCGTGCTGGAAGTGGTGCGCGAGCCAAGCAGACGCCGGACGGCAGACAAGATTGTACGCGATCCAAAAAGGGGCATCGCCGAGTTCGGGCCCATTGGAAAGTTCTACGAAGGGAGCAGGAAATGGAATGGAACGAGGAGGCATAAATGGGGGCCTGTTTTAAATAAGCCTAACAAATAATTTAGTGTATATTGTGGTTGTGGAAACTTTTTCCCATCGAGCACAACTCAAGGGGAAAAGTTGCGCCTCGAAGCGCCGATGTGCGTCTTATAATGAGGCATACTTCGAGGGCAGAAGCGGTCAGTTCAGTAATGGGGAAGCCTTAAAGAACTTTCAACATGAAGCATTTTCGGGAAAGAAGCATGTTGCTCACTTCCTTGCCGGTTTTCGCACGACCTACACCAGTGCACGGTTGGGCGAGTTAGAATAATGAGCTTCACATTTTGGTTCATTTGTAATAAAATTCATATTATAATGAACCGCTACTGCTTCGGGAGCGTGTTGGTGTTTGGCGAACCAGCTACAACAAGACTGTTCCAGTTTTTTGTTGCACAAGTTTTCAACAAGTTACGGAGAATGGTCGAAAGGACGGGCCACTTGTGAATTCTGCCGGCAAGCTCTGTGCGCCAATCAATCAACCAATCAATTTTCCTATTATAACGAGCCAGACTTTGCTGCTTGTTTAACGCAGGTTGTTTGCTGTTTAAAGAATATGTTTTGTGATTTAAAACCATGATCAGGATGAGGTGTTTTTTCCTGAAGGAATGCACTACGAACAACAGCACATCAGCGTGCGAAAGCCCGATTAAGACTGTCACAAAATGACTGTCGCTGCGTAAACTGTGCCGTGCCATTCCGTGCCATTAAAACTGCCGAAAATAAAAACAAATCGGTAATCGCATCAACGGCAAACCAAATGCATTTCTGTCGCATTCGCAAATCACAATATCGCTGCCGATTCGCGCGAACCGACAGCCGATTCGCGTAAATCTCTGCAACAATAATCAAATTATCGCACACTGATGAAGGGATAATTCGAGGAAATTGCTCCACTAACAAACTTCGCACTCGCGTCCCCACACCCACACACCTGCCAATACACACAATCATGATCGGGGATGGTGTTGCCGTGTCTTGAACCTTGTCGCCTTTTCTCCGCCTCCCCCCGAATTCACTTCGTGCTTATGATTTATGATCGAAATCGTGTGCCCCCTCCCCATCGCATCGGTCTCGCTAACTTTCCAGGCAGCTCGACACGCTTACTCGCAATGTCCCGTCCAGCTGGGGAGTGAGTGGGACGCCGTGAAGTCATTGATTTTTTTGTTGCACAATGGGAACAGCATGCGAGACAAGGGCGAATGGGGGCGGGGAACCTCACCTTCGACACCATGGGAACATTAATACCTTTCCTTTGGACCCGGCGCGTAATTCTGTGTCATAAAGTATCTGCTTTTTGGTGTAGTGGGCAGGTTCGGTTCGGTGGTGAAGCGGTGTGGCAGACTAAGCTTAAGAGCGACAAAGTTTACTTATTTTCACGCTTTATCGGGTTGGAGGACAAGCCGGTGTGTGGGTTGAAAGTGAGGTTGGTTTTGTAGCGGGAAAACCAGATTACTGGCTAATTGAGTGACACGTATGATGAATCGCGCGTATGCTGGTCAATGGTGCCAATTGGTCTAGGTGCACGTGTTGTTACTGGACAGTTGGTTGGTGGTGGCAGAACGGCACGGTTCGAGGGGGTTGATTGGGAAACACGGTACACGGTTGACACTCGGAAGCCCATGGGGATTATTCGATCAACGCGGAGTGGTTTTGATGAGTAGAGCTTTAGGTTGGAGCTTATCGTGAATAATACAATCTCGTACGAATGAGGAGGATTTCGTGTGGATCTTTCTTTTGATGAATGTTGACTGGCGCTTGACGATGGCGAATGAGTGGAAATCATTTACATTGATCATATTTAATTCGTGTATAAGTGTTATTGGAAGGTAAAGAAAAGTCATGGGAACTAATCAAATGCATCGAAGATATGTAGAAGTTGCTTTGCTAGTGTTTAGTAGTACGCACTCTATTCTAGAACAATCGCTTCAAAATTTGTTTCTATGACAGTAAATTTAACTTTGATTAGCTGAATCTATTTAATACTTACCCATCTTTATATTTTATACAATATATGTACTGAAAACAGCCATGTCTTATTGCATGGTCCTCTTCAATACTAGTACTTATTAAGATCATGTGAATGAAAACATTCAATTAATGTTGGATGGTAAAACGTTCCAACGTAACACATAATATTCCAAAAAAATTTAAAATTTGACGAGAAGATACAAACGATTTCATGGAAATCTTAGCTTAGGCTAGCGATTTCAGATCAATCTTTTCTTGATTAATTTAGTTGTTTATTTTGATAAAGTTGAAATTTGGAGAAAACTGGAATTATGTTAAATTTAGTATTTTTTTCATTTAACGGTTAAAGATATAACAGATAACTAATAAAGTTGTCAACTTTCTTATAATATTTGGTATTTTGTGCTGTAATATGGATCGTCTCCAATGCTCCTACTTTTTGAAACAAAACCTGGATGAAACATTAATAAGAGAAAATCAAAAATAGGTAGGATTCACATCCATTTTCTGACCCCTTCTTGAACTGATTGTACATTTGTCCATTCACCCGTCGTTCATCCGGATCATACGAAACGAAAACAGAGCATTTCTTGGCAAACGGCAGCAGCAACCGGCACTTTCGTTGCCTGTGTCGTCACGTAAATCTCCACCATACTGCACACGGCCCACACTAACCTTCGTCCTTTCGACTCTTTCGACCTCGTACCCTAGTCTCATGCATTCGTTTCCGTTCACCGAAACACCAAAATCGACCAACATTTGCCTGGTCGCATACAAGTTTGATCGAGTTTCGCATACAACTTGCACTCAACTTGCCGTACACCGGGCGAACTGCTTTGCAAGGATAAAACCGCACGTGAAGGATAAAAATCGACGAACCGCCAACCAGCCGATTGTGGAGCCGATGCGCGTTAAAACAAACATCGAATTCCCGAACATACACGAGTTGCGCTCGGGTGAAAAAGGAAAAACCACAACAAAACAGCTGAATGGTTCGGGTTTCCTTGTTTTCTTCCCTTTTGCCAACCGAAGTCCTTTTCGGTTACGGCTTTCCACATGGTGAAAAGCCATGCTGTGGGCTCGTTCGCTCCCTCGTTGGAGCTAGTAGTTTTGGGAGGTGCGCAATACGGTTGTCTTTGTTCCACTGCTGGCGGCAATGAAATCATCCTTTATGGGAAAACAGAGTCGATCCTTTTTCAAGATTTTCCCTACACTGGTTGTCTTGCTCGTGTACGCGTCATTTGCCTCTCCACGGATGTGTTACACATGTTCATCCCTTTCCCACGCGTAATGAGCTTTCCCAGGTGCATGCGTTTTCCCGCCGGCCCTCCCATGCACGGTGTGGTGAATGTCGGAATTTCGGGATCGGAATGCTCGGGCTGGCGAGAAACTGGGCCTTTTGTCAACGGAGGGTCAACCCGTTACTTTCAGTGCCGTTTATCCTTCCGCCGGGATAGGAAGCTCTTGAACGCCCCGGAGCGTACGCGCGTGTTCGCCCACCCTTAGTTCTCTTCTCCTCGCGTCTTTTTCCAGACACACTCGCCCTCGCGCCCTCTCTCTCACTCACTCTCTACCACTCTCTCTCACTCTATGTGTGTGTGAATTGATGTCAATACGTTCATGTGTCTGTGTGTGTTCGTGTATGTGTACATCGCCGTCTAGTGTGTCCGTGTGTCGATCGTGTGTTCGGTGTAAATGTCCTAAAGGAGGGCAATAAATTCCAGGCGGCCTCAGGAAGGTCCAGAGGTTGCAGAGCAAGAAGGGACAACCCACCTGCCAGGAAGAGACCCTTGTGGTGTCGAAATACGGCCAACAAAGGTGTATGGAATTGAAAATTATTGCATCTGAAGGGCAACCTGTGCTATCTGTCCTTGAATTTGCACCACCGAAAGATCGAAAGAATTAGCAGCCCGTACAGTAGTGACCCCTGAACAGACCCGTGGGTGGTGGTTAGAGGCAAGAGCAAAGAAACTATTTGCCACCATCAGCAAATAATGTGCAACAATAAGGAAAATATATACGAAAACAGTAGCTCGTTGCAGATCGTCGTCTTAATGTCGTCAATGTATTTGGTTCGATTACTGTCCGAGTGAGAGAGAGACCCTTTGGTTCGATTTGATACGTTCGCATTTTGGTGTGCGTGTCGTGTGTTGTGTGTTGTGTATGTGTGTTGAGTGTAAAAATTGGTGTCGTGCGAAAATCGGGAACAAACGACCTTTTGCTTCCCATGTGTGTGCTCTAAATGTGGTTACATTGATTTTCCAACGTTTGAATGTCGTACAATGTCGGTCGATGTCGCTTAATGAAGCTTAATCTAGCGAAGTTCAGTAGAGCGGCAATGAAATGAATGCAAAACAGTACGAGAATAATGGAAATGAAAGCCTGATGAGTTAAGAAACCCCTTCATTGGAGCATCGAGTTGAACAAAACGTGTCAGTATTATTGTATGAAGACATATCCGTGTACTTAAGTCTTGAGTTTGGAGTGAAACAATGTCACCCAAAAGGACAACAGTGCAAGTGTTTCGGTATCAATTCAGCATGAATCTTTCCGAAATTGGTAGAATTATGAAACTATTTGTAAGTTTGTAAAGATTGAATGTTTAAGAATAAAAAAGGGAAACGTCGGTCGTTCGTATGCACTAATGGCAATGGGTTTTTTTTTAGGGAATAACTAAATTGAAGTGTATTTTGAGATAAAAAAAAAAGGAAATATTAGCCAAAACCATGCCGATACGTAAGGCTTAGATACGATCTTAAGATAAAACAAGATATTGAAATCGTTCTCTATCTTGAGATATAAACACACAAATGTCTTCGGAGACTTGAATTTGCGTTAAGAGCAGGAAGGTTGTGGTTAGAGTTGAGGATAACTGAGATCATAGGGATGGATTGCTGATTTGATTGTTATTGATGAACTAGTTATACAGCTTCAAAGCATAATTTGAACCTTTTTGCAGTGCACTAGTTTTATGGTTGTGTGTGATCAATTGTATAGAATAATTTACTTCTATTCCTTTTTGAAGCTTTGTTAAGTGTACATAGATTTAAACTTACATTATAATTATAACTTTGATAAAGTGTGATAAAGAATTTTCCTTATTTTTAGAGGAGAATCTGCTCTATATTGACTGATTGTTGATAGATTAGAAAAAAGTATCATAAACAAGTGTGTTAAAGCATTAAAGTTAACAATGAAAATGAAAAAATAGAATACTAACTCAATTTTACCTGTAAAATGCGAGTGAAAATATCAACATTATGGATTAATGTTACGATGAACAAGGAACCTGTTCTAACCCACTAATAAGGTCACTCGTTATTGATCACACTTCGTTAATGACGGTTGCATTAAAACACTAACACGAAATTAGTTGACATGCAAACCAAGGGCAAACCACACCAAGCCACGAGATATCACGTACCATTCGCACTGGTTGTCCCGAAATTGATTGGCTTACCGATTGAGCCGCTGGTTAGCAGAGTCAACCAGCATCGGGTTACGGGGTCCTGTTCCCTAATATTCACGCAAATTTATTTCTACCGCAAACAATTTTCCCAAATCATCACCCGTAACATAATTTTGCGTTCGATGGACGCGGGAGAGTGTATGTGGGCGAAAGTTTTCCCCACAAAATCCCCACAGCAGGTTAGGTGGAAAGTCAATGAAATGTGAGAGCATCATGTTGCGAGGTTTTTTGTGTTGGAAAAGGGGTGAAGCTGGAAGCTCTGGGCTTGAACAAATAGGAGCCTGGTGGTGGCGTAGAAATCTATCAACAAATTCCCATCCACAACAATTGATCCAATTTATCATTCGAAGCATGGAAGTACTCGGATAGGGTGTAGGGTTTTAATGGCGATACCTACCCTGTGGGAGATCGGTGATTGCCTCCATGGTGGCAAACGAGAAACTAATTGCTAGAATGTATGCACATCGTATCTCGTCCCCTTGTTCACTGTCCTCACGTGCCTGTTCATGTTCGATGGCATGACATAAATGGTTAAAATATTTAGTTGTGCAGCATGCATATGAAACTGATTTTTTCCTTCTCATAGCTCTAGTGTTGCTTGACTGTCGGCCTTCCGTACACAATCCATGGTGTGTTCGGCTTCGTAACGAAATTTCGATAGTTGCCAAATTAAATAGTTTGTCAAATGTGTACACACGCTTCCCCGTCCGTCCCCCGTAGGTGCATTCCACACGTCCAGCATTTTCCATCATCAAACGAAGGGTGATGATTTGTTTCGCGCCATTAAAATGGGGTCTATTTATCACACCCAGCAAGAGGACAACTCATGCATGTGTACAAATGCACACACACACACATACATACATTGCTTGGACAAACAGATGGTACCCATATCCTCCCAAAAGCGAGGGACTTGGTCTGTGAGCGTTGCACCGTTCGGAGGCGCCGTACTTTTTGCATCGGAGTTGAAGGTAGAAATCAAATTTTGGAATATTTAAATTGAAATTGAATTTGGAGGGAAGAGGGTTTGCGTGGGGAAATATTTATCTAGCTGAATCTACTGGGCGTTTTGAATCACGGCCGTGGTAATTGGAGACACAGTGTGTAATTGGAGACCCGTATGAGTCTGTGATGTGTCGTTTGGGTATATGTTCGGGTACATGCATTGGTTTAGGGTAATGAAAGTGATGAGTTTCATTGCATTTAAGAACTTATACTGAAAATTTTAAACTTTGAATGATAATTGTTCAAAGTTAGATTAACACAAGTGTTATTGAAAAACATCAATTGCATCCCACTAGATAAAGTTACAAACCACAACCATCACACTCAATTTTTGGATCTCTACATCAGTGATCAAATAAATTGCCCTGTGCACCGTGGGACACCAAGCGCCTCCTTCCATTGGATGAATCTCATGTGCTTCCATGCCTTTGGGAGCGGGCGAAGTTGGGCATAGCAGTGTCCTGCTGCTTGTTTGTGTTCGGAGGCACTTCGGATGCTAAACATTTCAGTGATTTATATTTACATATTATTTGGGAGGATTTTCCCAATTTTCCTAACAAACACACACACAGACATGCACCTACATGTTTGTTAGTGCGTGGAGCCCTCTGCTTCACTCACCCATCCTACTACCCTACGAAACGATTGTTCGGTGGAATCCAATCGAGAATCAGTTAAGTGGCTAGCTCGGGATCGGGCTGGAGCGTTGGGGGTGTTGTGTTTGGTTTTCCAATACGGTACGGCACCGGGTTGGAACGCAATAGCATATGTTAGTGAAGCATTTCAGCATCAGGCGCCTGGGCAGGGATGAGGCACCTGCACACATAGACACACATACACACGCGTGGTGGAATGTAAACGATTTATGCAATCGGTTCGGTTTTGGTTGGGCCCGGGGCCGGAAAAATTCACAGGACGTCCAGTGGGAGGGTATATTTTGGTGTTAAACATTCAAACAAATAGTTGATAAAGCAACCCTTCGATGCGCTGCCGGGGGAGTCCGGTTCATTGCTCAATGCTGGGGCGGGCGGTATGGTGGTAGAAGAAAATTTGCTATTAAAATAAATTTTTCACTTCATCTATCCATGAACCTTTTGTGGAGCACCGTTCGGGAACATCGGCGAGAAGGAAAGGGGGCAGGGGGCGATGATTCAATGCTTTAGATAAATCAGCAGTGGGTGGAAGCGGCCGGCCTGAAAGGTGGTAGAGGAAAATTAGAAAATTGTTTATTTATTCTATGTAGATTAGCTGGTGATTTGTGGTTTTTGTACGGATTTTAACAGATTTCCCACGACGGAATGAGATTATCGTTTCAGCTTTGTGATGGCGATGGGGGTGCGGTGGGTGCTTGAGGAGGGGAAGAATTTATTATTATCGACAAATGGGCCGTGCTATTGGTAGGAGTTGGACACACATAAACACACACACACACAGACATGTTTTGATACAGGGAAAGAATGCTATGCTTCGATATGTGTGTTGTGGATTAGGGACGCCTGTGCATCATCCTATTTGGAATGATAAACATGTGACGTTGTGAGTTTTTGGTGATTGGATGAGGGTTTAGCTATTTTATTTTTATTTTTAGAATATTGCCCCCTATGACAGAGTGTTGCATTTTGGGGGAATAAATCAAATATGATGAGAATGTTTCACGTCGTGTTTATGAAATGTCATCAAACAATAGGTGATTTTAGCTGAACGAGAATGTCTACAACATTGGCTATTGATGTATCGAAAGATTGAAAATTTGAAAATGCTTCTTATATAGCCTCAAATACAAGTTCTGAAAATAACAACAAGACTTTCATCCCAAGTTTTTTAAAAACATTAGCCTTTTAATGTGAAATTCATAGCAAACAATTATAATAAACTGATCCTTCAGGAGCTCCAGGACTTCCAAGCTGGTTAAAAATAAGTGTAATAAAGCAGCTCGACATATTTACCATTTTTCGCACAATAAACCATTTAATTTATACTTCATTCCCTTCATTTTTATAGCCCTCTTTGTTTTCCCATCGACCGCATGTACCCGTGCGCCGAACGTCGATTTGGCACCGTGACCTACGTTTCCACAGGTTCAGCTAGCCTGACAGTGCTGGCCCGAAATCGTCCGTTTTCGGGTCTCAGGGCCAGGTGAACGAAATACGCCCCCGAAACTCCTGCCAACCTGGCGTCGTCACCAGGCGAGCCCACGCACCGAAGAATGTTATAAATATAATTTAATTTCTCACTATCGTCACTCACTTACCCGGACAGCGCCCGGAGGCACATGCAAAGCGCAAATGTGTTCCTTTCGATTTCGATACTGATTGCTGTTGTGAACCACCACACAGCGTTTCTGTTTTAAACCCTCCGCGTAGCAGAGCAATGGAGCATAAAGGGGGATTTCGTTTCGTATGTTTTTCCCAACTGACCCAGTCAGAAGCACTGCCGGTCGGGTACGCCGTGGGCGAGGTCCTTCTTTGGTAGGTGCGTGTTTTCGTTTGTTTATTTATTTCGGCACAGTTCAATTCTTTCGCCGATAGAGAGCTTTCTGTGCGGCCGGGAAGCGGGAAGTTTGGGGGTTTTGCAATTGTTTTGAACCACCACGTGTGTGTGTGTGTGTGGTATGTTTTGATTGAGGAAAATCCAGTACGTCGGTCGCCTTTCAAGCTGGTGGAAGGCGCAAATCGAAAGGCGCTCGATATAAGATGCACACGAATATGGGTGTGCCAGGAGGGTTTTTTGTTGTTTGTTGTTGGCACGATCCCAATATCTGGGACTTGCTTTTTTGCCGGCGCTGGGCGCTTTAGTTTTGATCGATGTGCAAATGTGCACAGACACAAACGTACGCTCGGACATATACTTTTTAATTCCACCGCTCGATGGAGGTTAGACCAACAACGCAAAACCTATAAGACATGGCCCGCTATTGGGCACGGAATGGTTGCAAATCCAATAAAATGGATGGGTTGCTAGTTGTTGGAGGTGGGTTGGGAAGATTATGGAAAGGAAAGGATTTTTTTCCAATTCCAAAATCCAAAATTGATGTCTGCCCTCCTCCCACATGAGAGAGGGAGAGAGAGAGCAAACACGACAGAACCATTTTCCATCACTAGAACGCATCGCTCGCAAGTCGTGACGCGTGAGGTGTCGGAGTTGTATCCGGAGGACCGGAAACGAAGAACACCGACATGTGTTGACATATCAATGGTTTTAGGAGATTGGGGGAGAGCGGGTGCGGGTGCCGGAAATGTGTTAGTGGGCGGCTTCTGGGCCGGGTTGATTGTGTGGAAATGCATGCATGCACGAAAAAATGCACAACAAACCAACCCGACAACCGGTTGTGCCAGATCGCGCCTATGCCATTGATGTCTGCCACATCCCCAAATGTCCTGAGGTATGGCGCGATGGCCAACGACGGCGACGACCGTGACGTCGACGACGTATGGCAGTTTTGCACATGCCACCATATATACCCGCTCTCTGCCGTGACCAAGGTATGCTGGGTATAGGGAGAGGCAGATCGGTAAAACGTCAGTAGTGTTCGGGCTGACGGGCCAATGCTGAATGGGATCGTTTGTGTGGGATAAAATTAGGAAATGAAGCACCCGAAAATTGGAAAAAAGAGAGATAGAGAAAACCAGAATTGAGAGGGGAAAAGAGCCATAACACATTCCAACATTCCAAATTATAATTTAGCGTTTAGCGGATAAGAGGAAAAGGGAACGTTGGTGAGATATGAAAGCCGAAAAATGTGATTAATATTAAACAGTCAAAACAATTCGGGTGAAAAGCCATAGCTGTGAAGTACACGGAGGGTCAAACAGTGTGGCGGGTTATGTGACACCAAATCATAATCACATGTAAACAGAATGGGGTGTTCCCAAAACAAAACCCAATGCACAAACGGTTATTCTAAACCGTGGTTAGTTCTTTTTTTTTGGGAGTGATTTTTAAAACCTATCCCTTGCTTGACATCCTCACTTCCACCCCTCTCAGACATCCTCACTTCCACTCCATTGACATCCTCACTTCCACTCCACTGTGGTGGACGTCTACCACTGTGTGTCGAATGTTGCGAAAAATTACGACACAGACACGGCGAGGACATGCCACGTGTGTCAGTGTGGGCACTTGATTGAAACCTGTATGATAGCAAGCCAGGCAAACCTCCAGTGCGAGTTGACTATTTCGTGGACGTGGGTTTTCGGAGGAGGGCGTAAGTTTTTGCCAAAACATGCGTCACATTTGCACATTTCGCGGTTTAACATGTGGCTCGGAAATGGCAGCGTGGCAGGCAAAAACCGAGCACCGTGTGGCTAAAATAAAGTCCTCGCCAATGGCATTTCCTGCTGTGTGGCGCTTTCGCGGTACGTCGGAATGGATGAGTTGTGTCCTGTTTTTTTATTAAACCGTGGCTTTTTGCTTTGTTTCATGCACTCACTGTTAGGATGTCCTCGGGTCCTAATGGTTGGGTCCAACGGGTTGGGTTTAGTTATCGAAACGTCGGTTCTAATGCATGACATATTGAGGCTTAAGGATGAAATGTGTGTATTTGGGAGTGTGATGATACGTGAAAACGAGGACATCTATGATCGAATTACCGGTTAGGAAGGTACAGATGTCGGAGGAGTTGGATAGACGCTTAAATTTGAGGGTTTTATGGAGTAGAATACACAAGATATTGTTGTCAAATCATTAAAGAACTAATGTGACAGAAAATTTAAACTTCAAGCAACTTGAAGATCGCATTTGCCTTCTGAAGAAACTCGTCTTCAGCAGTCTTCTAATAGCTCACGGAAGATTCATAAACATTTTAATTTCAGACAACAAATCTCAAAATGGTTTCCTTCAATCTTGTGTCTTTCATTGAATTAATAAGAATAAATTCGACTCTAGTAATAATTTGACTCACCCCACAATTTCCCATGTGGTAGAGTTCCCAAGATTACACCCAAAAAGGACGTAATGTGTCAACTTTCGCTTCGCAGATTTCATTGTTTTCCAACCGTTCACCAACACTTTCACCCGGCAGCCAGCGCCAGAAGCAGCTGATGTGACAAATTGACTGCCATTTATCTCTGCTCCGAGGGATCGTTTATCGGTCCAACAAGTAGCTTGGTGTCGGTCGCCTTTCCCACATCCTACACATACACACCTACACACACACACACACGCTCACACATTCCGAACAACCACCGCTGGTCTGATAAACGATGTCACCGTTTTTGGAGTGGGCGTTCGAGAGTGGGTGTTGATAATACCGATAACGATGATGACCCTCGCCTAGGTTGGGTGACTCGCCTGATGAGACGTGGTTTGTTGTTTTCGGCATTCCGTTGCCGTGGTCGTACCCAGCTTCCCAAGAGACGCGACCGGTCGTGCTGTTGGGTTTTGGGCGATGGGTAAAACGCACGCCAGATTGCGGGTGATAATTGATTACTGCCATTTCACTGCGCCCAACCTTCCCAGCCCATCCAGGCTTCCGAAACCGTGCCCGGGAATATGTTAATGGACAAAATATTGTACCGTTCCGGTTTTGCCAACGGTTTTTGGGAGCAGCCGCACCATGCACCATAGATCAAAAAAACTTTTTCAATAAAGTCTTTCCCGGGCGCTTTTCTTTGCGCGGAGGAAATGCATCGACCGGGCAGAAGCCAATCGCAAGCATCCGTTTCCATTTCCCGGGTATGTAATGGTATGTCGCCCGTTGACACATGTCTGTATTTATCGAAAATGGAGGGCCTTAAAGCGTTTGCCAGCCTTGCAACCGGACCAACGGTCGTTTGGGCAGTTTCGAGTTACTTAAACACTATTGCCCCGTTCCCGGCAGTTTGCTTGGAATAGCCGGTTCGGACCGTAAGGGGAAAGCGGCGAAAGCAAAATAAAATCCCAGCGATGCCGCTACCGGACACACGGCGCGCTACACGGCGCTGGCCTGATAAATGATGGGCCATTATTTCGAGGTACTTATTGCCAAGTGACATTTATCATACGGGCTCAGTGCATGAATCAAAATAGTTGTTGATAAATATTTATCATTGCCTGCTGCACACATCCACACACACAAACACACACACCGTCATACGTGTGTGCTGTGTTGTTGTTTGCTTGGCTTGGCGAGAAGGACATCGAATGTTCATCCTCCCGTTTTCGGTGTCATTATTTTCTTATGGAGCTTTTTTCCGGGGGAGCCTCGTTCCCATTCTTTTGCTACGTGATGTCTGTGTGTGTGTGTGTGTCTGTACACATTGTCGGCGCGGGAGGAAACGATGAGTTATGAAATAAAGCAAGCAGATTATGTTGCTTGTCCAAATTGTTGCGTAATGGAGTGCACTTGGCTTTTCGATTGCATTTTTCTTTTGTACTATTCCGCTCGACAGTCCCTCCTTGTGGGAAAATGGCACGACTTTCGGCGGATGGCGGGCAGTGAACCTACCTATTGGATGATTAAGTACGGCTGGCTGCTGTCCCGGGGGGTTGTAGCGATTGTTTAACAATCGTGGCAAAAAAGCATGTAACCAGGCTTATCTGTCAGTCGGACAGGAGGGCTTAAAGGTGTTTGTTATTGTTTGTACGTGCGCTGTGTCTCATTTTGTCGGCGCAGTATGACGATGAGTAATGGTCTCTTACTGTGGGTGAATTTGGATTTGTAGTGAGTGATGCAAGAGTGTGAGTAAAACGTTTGTTTTTACTATGAATGACTTGTTCACTTAAATAATTTAAAAAAGGAACCAATGTTAACCGTAACTAAACTACTTATCACATTCCTTATCGTAAGAATTGACGAAATAATACGCTAATGTATAAGTGAGCCCATTGACCTTGGCATTATGTTGAATTGTTTCATCATCCTTCACCGGGGCCAGTATTGCGTCTCAGAAATAAGTTTAATTACAGTGCTAATGGTGTTTTTTTATCTTTTCCCATAACGGCTTCCCCGGTACGATATAAACATACGGCTGACATGTGCGTATCGGACAGCACAGCACTTATGTGTCCGCGTTATTCATATTTGGCATATTTCTTCAGCCTTCTCCTACTGAATGAGATACTGTTGTTATCGCACAAGAGATAATAAGCACGCATACAGATACATTAAACAGTGAAAACATGTGGAGGAAACTCGTGAGACAGATACAGGCATGGTATAAAAATGAAGCATTTTACCTTTATCTTGCCCAAGGCGCTAGGTGTCTGTGTCAATTACCAAATTATGTTATCTTGTTTGCTGATGTGAACGAGCAAAAAAAAGAAGAAAAAAATGGATAAAAAACTAATCAAAATTAAATTAAAACTGATGAAGTTTTGCAACCTTGCGCTGGCCTCCACTAATGGAGCAGATAAATAGATTAGATTTATTTTAAAGCAATTTGCTTGCTTTTAAATGTACGCGTCTTTCTGCACGCGATGCCCCGAAACGTTTGCGCGATTGTTTGTGTGTATGTGTGCGTTTTTCGGGGGTTTTTATTCGTATTGTACTCTCTGCTGCTGCTGCTGCTACTGAACTGAATCGGAAGTAGCGTAAACCTATCGCCACCCTAGGGGGTGCTGGCCAACCTACCGTACACCCTTCCCTCCCTAGGACATGGTTTGTCAAAACCCTGGGCTGGCGCATCGCGAGGTTTTTATCGTGACTCGTGGCCACCCTTGCCGATTGAGGTTTGGATTTAAGCTAGATACACGCCATGATAAGACAGATAAGACCAGGTACTATAGGTATGGTGAGGATGCAACAAACACATAGCCAGTTCGGTACGGGGCCGTTGAGCTAATTACAGTTAGGAAAGCGTGGAATGAAGTTAAATGATTTTGTTAATAATAAGTATTCATATTAGAAAATAATAATTAAAATCACTGATAACATTATAGAAGCTTTTTTCAATCAATAATCTGTTACTTTAACAATAATTTCATTTTAGTTTTTAAATAATGAAAGCATACAATTATGAAAGAACAATATGAAATATATGTCATACTTTTTCAAACAATCGAAGTAAATATTTACACAATTTAATTGCCATTATGATAGTTACCTTTTATCATTGGCTCCTCAAATGATTGCCCTGCTCCATGGGCGAATGGTTCGCACCTCATTGTGCACATCCTCATCCATCCCTGTGCGGCTTTGTTTGGGTGTCCGCGTGTAATCGTAATCGTCTGATGCTCTGCCAGAGGCCATCGTGCGGTCTCCCGAGGTGTAGTGGGATTTTGGGCGTGCAGTGATTTTTGCACCACCGTCGTGTTTCGTTTTATTTTATTCCGCCGTGTTAAGCGAGTGTGCGACCGTTCAAGTGAGTTGTTTGTGGTTTGGCTTTCAAAAATGAAAATGTTCTTTTTGCTTTTGCAATCAAACGATTCAAATGATCGGAATCGTAAATTAATTAAACCACAAATGTGAATGTTATTGGATTGTTAGAAGAGAAAAGCCCGCCACTTGAGATTGGGTGAAGATTTTCTTCGATAGTGGCGTTTGGTGCACAACATTCAAGCTGCAATAAAAATGTCATCCCCAGACGTGGCATTGGAAAAAGTGTGGCCAAACGACAGAAAATCGAGCAGACAAAATCAAGAGTTAGTGCCGGGGGCTCGGGTCAATTCTTGGGGCATAAACCACACGACTTTATGCGAAGCTAAGGGGCAACGGGATGAAGGAGGAAAAACTAGTGCAAAATCGATAAAAATGGTGTGAAGTGAGCAGCAAACCCCTTTCCCCGTGTCAACTTCTCGATGAGTCGATTTCACTGTGCTGTTTCTCACAGGAAAGGAACGGAAGAAAGCACATTTACCAGACCATATGGGACGTTTGGCCGGTGGTGTGATGGTGTCTAGTGGCGTCGTAAAAATAAAACTGTCTCCAAAATCTTCCCCCCATGCATGCTTTCCCACCCAGCTCAGATTTGATCGTAAATATGGGTCGGGTGCAAATGAATTCGATTTCGATAGTGAAATCCCAAGCAAAAACCAACGATTGGGGGTCGATTTTTTTGCATTGACCGAAATCGAAAGTCAAACATGAAATAAAACCGTCGTGTGGGTTTTTGTTCTTCAGTGTGTTTGCTGTGCAAAAAGACTGACGGACGGGGGGTTCGTTTTCAATGACCCGTTTGATTCACACAAGTCACCCGCCGCGGCGGTGGTGTGAAACCGATCATTTGCTTTCTATTTTCTGCTCTGCTGTGCTCCCAGTGTTCCAGAGTGTGTGAGTACTCTGTGATGAAACATCGCAAAGGATCGTAGAAAGCGTGTAAATAGAGCAATAAAATTTGAGCGCTAATAAAAGCCGGATGGGCATGAGAGAGTTGGAAGAAGTGTAGTATTTTTCGATAAATAAAATAGACTAGAGTACGCCAAGAAACGGGGGTTCATCGCACCAAATGATGCTGATGACGCTGGTTCGTGTAGGGGTGAAGTGCGGTCTGGTTGCATGGACACTTGTCGTGTTGTCCTTGTTTTTTGCATCCCTTTGCTAGTATCCACTGGGACCCGCACTGGGTGTACTGATAGTGAGTGGGAAGTGTGAAAAATTATAGCTTGTTTGTGTAAAGGGGATCGCTAAAGCATGCTTTACCCAGCTGATCAACACCACATAAAACATGCCTTTACCATTTATTGATATGCTTTTTTGTGTGTGTAGTCTTTGCTTGTTTGAACAAGCGCCCGTACGTTTTACTATATGAAATTTTTAATTGAACTCGCAAATGAGTTGCTGCGGAAGGACGCCAATCATGTGTGCGCCCGGTTTGTGTGTAGCAAAGCGTATAAAGCGGACAGGCAGCTAATCGAGTGTGGAGCTTTCACTTTCCTCCAAATAAACCATGTTTGTGTACATTTGGGAAATTTTATTTCACCCATCATCCAGAGCCGTTTATGTGCAAGCGTATGTGTGTGTGTGAGTGTGGGTCCGTACTTTTTACGAGACAAGTTAACTCGCACGGCATAAAACAGACGAAAGTGGGCAATTCAGCAACTTGCAGGCTGCAGTTCAAGCAGCAGGTGTCTGAAGGCAAATCAAAGCCATTGAAAAATGGCAGTAAAAGCGCAGCCGGCAATATCGCCGCCCCTTCCCGTGCCGTGAGTGATGCGTTGCGAAGAGATGAAATAAAAAAAGGTGGAAGCCAAACAGCAAACAAAACATAAAAAAGGCAGGGCAGGAGAAAATATTAACACCAGTAAAGTGTAGCGTAATAAATGTATGCCTGTGTTTGTGCGTATATTACGATTTTAGGCAATCTTGGCGGTGGCAGGAAAAGCTACGGTTGGTGATAATTTTCACGCCGTTTCGAAAAGGGATGAGTAGCAGGAAAGTAGGGCAGGGAAGGAAATTGTTAAAATAAATAAGGATCATCTGCCGTCGTGTTCGTGTTGGTGAATGTGTATGTATTTGGTGATTTTCGCATACGGAAAAGGGGTGTGCAAAAGCATCATGCGTAAATGAAATAAAATACAAACTTAACCAAAACCGAAAAAAGCGTTTATTTAAGTCCATTACGTGACAAACGCGTAAAGATGGTACCCCAACCAGAGAAGCGGAGAGGGTTAGCCAGTTACGCGATGTGATAAAAAGAGGATGTTTTTTGTTTTGCAACTCTCTTTGCCGTGGAAATCGAATTGGTCAACCGAGCCGTCGATTATACATTTTTAACCTCGGTGATAATTTTTTTTGCGCGAAACCAAATAAACGAGGGGCGCTTGTGATTGTATGTGTGTGTGTGTGAGAGCTTTAGTTTTATCCGGCGTGTCAGATAATGAGGTTGTATACGACTGCCGAAATTTTAGATATTTATGAAATGGGCAACCAAATTTGGTACGTGTCTTTGAGCGAACGGGTTAGAAGTGTGCAAAGTCGTTTGTATTTTACGATTGGCTGTAGGTCATTTGTATAATCGAGCAAGAGGGGACAATTGAGTTGAAACTGCGCCACTTGAGCATGGTTCAAACAGTGCGGGCATTTTGGAACAAACAAACACACACATAATCAAACGCATAATTGTTCAGTTCAAATCGATAAGATGATCAAGTCGATCAAACCCCGTGGTATTATCGTTGACACGAGTGACACGTGGTAGAAATATGATTCTAATCGTTCGCGCTGATGGAATCAAGCAGAACTGGAAACTTATCACAATCTGCGTCTAATAAATCACACCTTTTTCAGTCCCCTTTATCGAGAAGCGTGCAGGCGAAGCGGGCAGATTAGATTGAACCGGATTCAAAGCATCAAAGCGCTTAACGACTGTGAGCTGGCCCCGGTGCTTGACATTATCTTATCCGGTTTGTTACCCCGCATTTCTTTTTTGTTGTACGCTCGGTGTGAGGAGAAACCTTGAAACCATCTTGCATGCGACACCAACCCGTCCCCCCGCATGCTCCATGCGGTTTATGTTGGAGTTTTCAAGCGGCCAACGACAAATGCGCGACGGTACGTTCACGTGCGACGCCGGTCCTTGCATGACTTGTAATTAAATATCCTAACCGTTTTAAGACCGCGTGAGGCATATGTGTGTGTGTGCGTGTACGTGTGGGTAGGTGGAGAAGGGGCACGGGATTGCCATTGTGTGAAGCATTGGTTGAAGCTTTCGTGATCGATCCTTAACCACGTACGTGTGTGCGAGGGAAAGCGTGTATGCGAACGACCGACCGACCGACAGCCCATTAGCACCGGCAATGGCTCAAACTCAATTTCAACTAGCAAGGACCATTGCTACTGCTAATGGGCGCAACAGCAAAAAAACGGTAGCGAAACAACTCAAACGTAAGCCGCGCCCAATAACTTAGTAAACTCGACAGCAATTAAACGTACTTCCATTTTAGATTATGTTAGATTGAGCGATAAAACGGTAAAATCATCATAAATCAACAGTGAGTGCACCTGAGACCGGTGTTGAAGGAGTCAATCCTCACAGTGAGCGAGAGTGATTTGTGGTCTGTGGGAGGAAAAAATTGAAAAAAAAATCAGCAAGTGAAGAAAATATCAAAAGAAGCAATAAAAGGTACAATAGAAATGATGCACGATAGCGCACGGCGAGATTTGATAATTGAAACGTCAAAGTGTGACAACATCGTTGCGTGAAGTGAAGTGAAAAAAGTGTTTTTTAGCCAAGTGAACGCACCTGGGCCAACACGGTAATGCATTCTGTGAAGTGAATTATGTAAAAAGAATGCTCCTTTAACTTGAAACCTAACACGCGAGCGGTTTGAAGAGGCAAATAAAAAACGCATAAAACACATACCACGCTAGTTCGTTCAGCACAGTTCAAACAAATATCACGTGCGGCTTAGTGTCACACGCGTGTCACACAACGGTCGAGCATTGCGCGCTCAGCCCATTCCCAAATCCGGTGCGGTGGACCTGCACCCGCAGCGGGCACCCGTTGCACGTATGCACGTAGTGGGGCCGACATTGGGTCGACATAATAACATAATTATTAGCACCGAGTGGGCACAACACAAAGGGACGGTGGAAAAGCGACACGAGCGGGGACCCTTTAACACATTTTTTAACATAATGACATTATGTCCGAAGACAATGTGAGTGGATAATTTATGCGCGCGAAGCAAATGGATGAACAGCGTACATATTAATAACAATAGTAAAGTAATATTAACGATAATCGTGCTACATTAAGCCCGCCAGTGGTGGTGGGTGCGTACGTGACGTGAAATAGAAAAAAAAAACGGGAACGAAATCCCGTTTCAAAAACAAACCGTAATCCCTCCCGTGGGAAGAAAAACAAGGAATGAAAATGCTAAATGTTTGGTGTTTGGAGTGAGTGGAAGAGGTTTGGAAAAATGTATGATTTATTGACGGTTACCGGGGCGGCGGATAAGGGCGCATTGAGCCAATGCGAGAATTAATGTCCGCCAGCTAGTGGTTAACCGGCAGCGATTGAGTGGTTACGAAGCGCGTGACAAGCCTTCCAAAAACAATAAGTATAAAGGTTGATAAAAGCAAAAAGAAAGCTGCTTAAGCGCTTATTAATAGAGCGTAGCATCAGTGAAGCTGCCTAAGCGCTCGTTAAGAGAATGGTTTAGAAAAACCGAAGCGGGAAACTATATAAACTATAAAACAAAATTCAACCCCGGTGAGCACACTCACCAAACATATCGGTTAGCTGCCTCGACAACTAACCCCAACAGCGCACCCCGTCAACACCGGAAAGCTGGACCACGCACCGGTTTCCATGATGGCCGGCTACCGGCATCTACCACCGCATCACCAAGCCCGGCCCGGGATGTACCATCCGCTGGCCGGGCACGGTATGCTTTATCCGCCGCAGCCGGCCCACGGTGGCCCCACCATGAACAGCCTGCAGCAGCAGCAGCAGCAGCAGCAGCAACAGCAGCAACAGCATCAACAGCAGCAACCCGGTGCACAAATGTCCTCACACTCCCACCATCCCCAGCAGCAGCAGCAGGGTGGCGGCTCAGCAGCTGGTCATCATCAACCACCGATACCTCCACCGTTACCTCCGATGCACACGATGCACCCGCAGCAATCGCAGGCGCATCATCCGGCCGCCGCCCATGCACATCCGCCTCATCCGCACCATATGCTGACGCGGCACTACCTCGGCATGCACGCGGGCCATCCCCGGTTGCACGGGCTCAACATGACCTCCAGTATGCCACTGAATGCAAGTAAGTAGCCGTAAGCGTTTGCAGCGCTTAAAGATTTCCAATCTCTTTCGCGATCGCGAGTCATTGCTAACCTACATTGGCGTACGTTATGATTACGGAGAAGGCTTTTTTTGCACTGCAAATGTTTTACTTCGAGTGCCAACGAGCTAACGGGCACACATCAAACAATCAATTACGGACGAGCGTTTTTTTTGTTCTTGTTGAAGCCCCAAAACTGGCTCCACAATAGAGGCAGCTCGTTTGCTGCAAGTTGCATATTGAATTGAGTGAGGAAAGCGGTAAGAGCACAAAACAAAGAAATCCATGGATAAGGAAAGCGAAAGAACAAACAAATCCCTACGTTTGGTGGTAACGCAGAGCAGAGCTGAAGGGAAGAGGAGGGCATCTGGGGAAAACTTTCCTTTAGCGAAAAGTCCAAAGAAACAGAAAGTTGAACTCGTTTGGCCCGGAACTTGCCAGTTCGACTTCCTGCTTCGATCGGGAAGCTTCGCTCTTTCCCCCGTTTTTCCATTCTGTAACGAACCACCACTGCCTAACTACGCTTGGTATTGTAAGTGAAAAGTCAACCTGTTTTTGCCTTCATTCTGCTTCTCCCATCCATTCCCGTTTGGTCGGTTCGATTATGCCGCCAAGCCGTCATAATCCATGGGATCGTACATTGGAATCCCCTCCAAACGGTGGTGTGGGTTGGAAAACTTAAATTTTTCACAAAGACACACACTGGAATGTTTGTGTGTGTGTGTGTGCGAGGACATGTTTTTGCTACTGTCGGATAAGTTTACGGAGGGTTTTTTTTCACTGTAACCAAGTAAACTTTGTTGCACAACGATTGGCGTTTCTATTTTCTGCTGCTTTCGACCTCCAGTGGCACAGTTTTTAAGGTGAGGATTGATGAAAAATAGCAATTTGTAAAGTAATGAATGCGAGTCAGCCCACGGACAGTTGAACGCAAATGCACGCCAGTGGGTTTAACTTTTTTAACAGTTTTCAGTTTCCCTTTGCTGGAAGCTTCAACTGTTGGGTGAAACTTTTGTTTTTCGTTTTAGCTAACCGAATTGCTACGTTAGAGTATCGCGTTTAGTTGAGAGAGTTCCTTCTTAGACCTTTAAAAGAAATTCACTTCAATTTTGCAATTTTCTCTACGTTTTGGTTGTTATTCTATCAAACGGGTGGACTGTTTTATTGTTGAATATGTAAACATATAGTTCAGTTAAATATTTAGAGAGTGATAACTTAATGCAACTGAGACTTTACTTTTCTACAACGTACATCTCATTGATAACGATTTCATACCACAAAACCTTTGTTAAGCTGGTCTACAAACTAGCATAAAATGCGTTTTTTATTCATAGTTCTTTTCACAGCTCCGAGACACCTATTCGCTTCAAAATGAATGTTTGATGAGCTGGGAATGTGAGGTTAATGTGATGATGGTCAGATTCTTTACTGCACACGATTGCAACCGACAGGATGGGGATGGCCAGAGCGAAGTGAAGTAAACTGCCAGCACTGATTTTCGGTTCCCAGTTTGAACATAAAAGAGTTTCGAGTTCTGTTTCGTACCTATGCTATAAGAGTGTTATAACCTACGTAAAGAAACCAACTAAAGCTACACTTTTTACAACCATCCAGCAACTAGCGGTGTCTAGCTGGGTTTGCTAAAACGAACAATCTTTCCGATTGCATTGCATTCTACAAAGGTTCTAAGGCAGGCTGACAGGGAGCTCCTTCACTGTATGACGAAAAGTCACGGTGGCCATTACTTGGACGCCGTCGACACATATGCAGCCAATAAATGTCACCGGTGTTGGAAGGTTGTGCTGGTTCTGCTTGTGTTACCATTCGCTCGGTTTCACTCTACGCCGATGGTGAAAAGAAGTGTCTTTCTCATGCAGAAACTCCTCCACAAGTAGGTTTTTTTAAGGTTTTCCTGCACACATTTATCCTTTTGTACGGGCTTTAAATAGCTGTTGTAAGGGAAGTGTTCTTCAGAAGCAATCTAATCGATATTTAAAATCGTTTCGTTTCTTTCTGCTATCCTGCAAAAAGAAGCTTTGAATTAGATGTCAACCAGGCTTACGAGATGCAGCCGTTTGCATCGATATGTTTCCTCTCTTTCTCTGTTTCCGTTTCTCAATTTGCATTACCGTAAATGTAATCGATATTACAGTTGGAGGGTAACCAACGGGATACATCGCTTGATCTCAAGAAAGCTCTTTCCATCCCGTTGACACTATTCGACTGCTGAAGAATGCCTTTTTGCTAGTGACTGTCTTTCCCAACCGTTTCGAAGCACTTTCACGACGCCTTCAGAGCACTGCCCGAAGGTGCAGCTGTTTCGGGCGAACAAACGTCGTCGTCGTCGTCGTTGTTGCCCAGCCGTAAATATAAAAGTAAAAGCAATAAAAACTACAACCGAACCGTAAGTAGGTTTATATATTTGTGAAATATCCACTTCCGTGAAGCACGTGTCGGTTCGGGATCGGCAGCAAGATACGTCGCTCGGTGCGATCGTTAAACTGGCTTTCAAATGGACGTGGCAAATGCGCGCTGTCAACGTGGGGGGTTTTCGCCCGGTCAAATCCACACACCCGGGTTTTATTTCGAAAGTGACACCTTTTGCACTTGGGATGCAGATCGTCCCGGCTGGCTGTTCTCGCGCGGGACTACACGGGAAATAGGGGAAGCAATAAAATCTTAAACTGGCTTGCTCGAAAGGGATATAAAGGCAAAGGGTGGGCGTATAAAAGGAAACGATAAGATTAAACTTAGGCGAAAGGGACTTCTAGAAGGTAAACTTCTTCTTCTTCTTCTTGGCCTGCTCAATGAGCACGTCTCGTAGACATGGCCAGGTCGCCAATTCGTTTCCAGGAAACTCGGTCCTGGGCTGCAGTCCTCCAACCACGGTTGCATCCGATTTCCGACAGGTGCGACTCCACCTGATCCAGCCAGCGAGCTCGCTGTGCTCCTCTACGCCTCGTGCCGAACGGGTCGCTGACGAGCACCTTCCTGGTGGGGCATGAGTCCGGCATCCTCATCACGTGCCCCAGCCAGCGTATCCTTCCGGCTTTGATGACCGTCAGGATGTCTGCACCGCCAAACAGCTCAGCTAGCTCGTGGTTCATCCTCCTTCTCCACACGCCGTGCTCGCACACACCGCCAAAGATAGTCCTTAGCACCCGCCGTTCGAAAATGGCGAGTGCATTGGCGTCCTCCGTCAGTAAAGTCCAGGACTCGTACCCGTAGAGGACCACCGGACGTATCAGTGTGCGATATATCGCGCATTTCGTGTGTTGCTGGAGTCTTCTGGATCGCAGGAGTTTGTGGAGCCCGTAGTAGGCACGATTTCCCTGAACAATGCGCCTTCGGATTTCGCTGCTTACGTTGTTGTCCGAAGTTACGATCGTGCCAAGGTAGCAGAACTCCTCTACCACCTCGAGATCGTCGCCGTCAACTGATACTCTGCTTCCGAGTCGGGCTCTATCACGGTCAGAGCCCCCGGCAAGCAGGTACTTTGTCTTCGTCGCATTGATCCTCAATCCAATCCTAGCGGCTTCGCGTTTCAGTCGGGTGTACGCCTCGCACACCGCCGCAGATGTTCGCCCGATGATGTCGATGTCATCCGCGAAGCCAAGGAATTGGAGAGTTCGGGTGAAAATCGTGCCCCGGATGTCGAAGCCCGCGCTTCGCATGACACCTTCCAGAGCGATGTTGAACAGCAAACAGGAGAGTCCATCCCCTTGCCTCAGACCCCGGTGAGATTCGAACGCTTCTGACAGCATGTTTGTCACTCTCACCTTGCACTGCACCCCGTCCATAGTGGCCCGCAACAGTCGTACCAGCTTCCCAGGGAATCCGTGCTGCTGCATGGTGTTCCATAGTTCGGTCCGATCTATGGTATCGTATGCCGCCTTGAAGTCGATGAACAGGTGGTGCGTAGGGATCTGGTGCTCTCGGCATTTCTGGAGGATTTGCCGTAGAGTAAAGATTTGGTCGGTAGTTGATTTGCCTCCAACAAATCCAGCTTGATAGCTGCCGACGAAATCTGTAGCAAGAGGCGAAAGTCTGCAGAAGAGTATTCGGGACAGGATCTTGTAGGCAGCATTCAGGACTGTGATGGCCCGGAAGTTAGCACAGTCCAGCCTGTCGCCCTTTTTGTACACTGGGTGTATGACACCCAGTTTCCACTCGTCCGGTAGTTCTTCCTGATCCCAAATCCTAACAATCAGCCGATGCATGATGACGGCAAGCCTCTCCGGACCCATCTTGAACAGTTCGGCCACCAGACCATCGCTGCCAGCTGACTTGTTACATTTCAGCTGTTTGATGGCGCTGATGACTTAGAAGGTAAACTATGTTAAGGAAATTTGAAGTGAACTTTGAGCTTTTGGAAAAAATTTCCAGCATTGTGAAAGCCATCATAAGCAGCAAACGTTTTATTGGTGTAGAAATTGCTGGAATGGCTTCTATAGATAAACTTTTCTAGACACAAAAAGTCAAATCATTAAAGTGAGTTGTAATTTTTCAACCATCAAGTTGAGCTGATTCCTGTAACGATGATGAGACATCAAAATAAAGTGCTTCGCATCAAACTTCTTTCCCGAAGAACTACTGGGCCATTCTTTGTACAGACACTATTTTGTCTTCTATTTGTTTTTTTCTAGCCAAAAGCCTCGTGGCAGCCATAAAGACAGTGAAAGCTTGACAGTGTGGAGCCTTTTCGATATCATATCCGTAGTTTTTTTTGCGACTCGCGCCAGTTTGTGGGCTATCTAGAAGCGCAAAGCTGAATAAAGTGAACCATTTTGGTGTTTTATACTACGCTCTACACTCTTCACACTAAAACACTAACAAAAACATCGGTTTCGGTGGGAGAGTAAAACACCCCCAACCGCGGGAAGTCAGTCGGGGTCTGCCGGCTGGATCTATATTTTCATCTAGATAAAAAGTAATTAATTTCATAAATGTAATTTGTTAACAGAATGTTCCTGTCTGCCGGCTAGCGTTTTGTGCCAGCGTGTGGTGGTGGTGTCGGAAGATGGTTGGGGCTGTGTTTCGCTTTGGCTATTTCCTTCTATTCGCATTGGGGTTTTTACGGTTTAATACGTAGTGAATATATGGTCGGTGGTCATTAGCAAAGTAGCAAAAATCTAAATGGCATAGAAACGTGTTGAGCTGGTGAAACTATTTTGTAGATTCGGTTTACTAAATGAAGGAAGTTTAGTTTTCATGTGGTAAAGATTAGATTTTTCTCAAGTGGTATTATTTACATCAGCATATGTTTAATTTATCCATCAAGAATTGTTACTTTCATTGGAGCTGAATATTCATTTAACATAGTTCTTCAATTGTAACTATACCACATTTAGTGTATTAAATTACCCATGATGTACGTCCAGATGGCGCTATGAATACCATGCCAGTTCATTTTGGGTAAATGTTTAATTAAAACACCATACCCAGCCTTGCCTTGAGCGCGAACGCTGAATGGTGGTAGACAAAATAGTGGTCTGGTGTTGGAAATAATTACATTAGGCAAATGTGTTACCACTTACCCGGGCAGCTGTGAAAAGGTGGCTGGTCAAAGCAGGAGATACGATTGTATCTGCTGGGTCGGTTTTTGTTTTCGGTGAAAGTGTATTAACTTTTCCAAAAACAACACTGTGATAATGATATACATTCGAAGGGTCTGGCGAGTATGTGAGTTTCTCTCTCCTCTCCTCGGTCAAGATTGTAATACAAAAATGGTTATTTTTACATTATCTGGAATAGTTTCTTTGAGTTGCAGAAAGAAAAGAAACATCATATCATGTACATGAATGATTCTTTTTCATTTTTTTGTCGCTCACTGATGCCCGCCTCCGAACCGAAACGAAATGTTTTCCCACTCGATAAGCATACAGCGCAAATGAAAGGTGGCAAATTGGAATTGCATAAATAAGACGTTTTCAAAAATTGATGTGTGACTATTTACGTTCCTTGCCTTGCTGCTTCATTCCCTGCTACCTCTCCGCGATATCAACCTTGTGCCTCGGAACAATCGAACAATCTCAAATGTGGAATCGTGGTGCTGCCAGCGTGACACTGCTCCCGAGGTTTTGCTCCGAAAGAGCCCTCCAAAAAAAAAGAAACTACAATGAATGAAAACACGCTCCTGCAAGGAAAAAGCAGTCGTGCATTATTTTTCCCTTTTTCTCGGCAAAACCCGATAACATTCCTCCGCCGGGGAATGTTTGTATGTGTGTGAAAGGGTTCTTGTTTGGTGGCGTGTGCGTTCACTTACCGCCCCCCTGGTATCTCATCCCGTGGCGTGGCTTTGGGTAAGCATTTCGGGCGAATTTCCTACGATTGCATTACATGGTGCCTGGTTTCGTGTAACCATTTCGTTTATGCATTATTATGATTTTTTGCTGTTTGTTTTGCTCTATACCTCTTTAACGAAAGTGGCAGCATAGTTGAACGATGAGTGAACACTGCCACGACGAAGTGCAGAAAAAGGAGGCAAAAAATTCGAATGAAAATTGGTAGCAAAAAGGGGGTGAAACTTTCTTACCCCCTTTTTGTGAAGTGTGTAACCTTGCCCACGTTTGCTTGTAAGCGTCTTCAGCAGCTGAGCGCGATTCTTAGCTAGTTCGTGTGGTTTTTGCTGCTCAGTCAATCGTTTCACCCTTCTGTTTTGATTTGGAATGTAATGTTGTTTGGGTTTTGCATTTTGGGTGTCAAATTAGACTTCACCCATTTGGAAAGATGGCTCTTATCGTTTATTGTAGGTTTTTTTTTTGGTTGTTGTCCAACAATGTCTGCTGGGTAAAACGTCTTGTCAGAGTTAAGTGGGTGTGATCGCTTTGCTGTGGTGTGCATGTGCAACAAATTGGGAGACCTGCGGGGCTGTGCTGGGCAGCTATTGGTGCCGTTTGATTGAGCTTCTGTTTAAATGGAAATTGTTTTTGGCATTTCAATTGAAGGGTAAGCGTTTCAATTGGCAATTTTAACATAAATTTTCTTGAAAAGGGTTTTTGGTGATTTTGTAGCAAGGATTAATGAGCGAAATTGATTTGTAGAGACAAATTTTCATGGGATTTTATATACAAACTTTAAAAAAAATAAGAGAAGAAGTAGTACATGATGTGTAAACTCTTTAAAGTACAATAATTGATCTCCTGAGAGGTTAAACGATCAAATAGCGCGTGATTGAGGCAATAAATTGTAGCCATTTTTTATTGACAACAACTGCTCCAGTGAGAGTTTTTGTGAATTTTGTCCGTATCTCTGGGGAGAAGATGTCACCAGACTGTCTATGTACCTTCAGCTTTTAAGCATTCCGTTTATTGAGTGATAGCTGTTCCGTTCCAAAACCAGCATAGTAGTTTGTCAATGGATATAAAAGGTAAGATGTCGTACAAAAGTATCTCTTGGAAAGCGCCTCAACTAATTCGTCCCTTGGGCAGAGGCTTCAACGCTTTCGCCGTTCCTAAAACTGCAACAATCACCCGGGAAATGAATAGTCAGCAAAAGGAGCGGGCAAGGCGTTCTTCATTATCGGCGTGACCTGGCCAGGCTGAAATCATTTTCGATCGTACCCATTCGGCGGTACCGTATTGAGAGTGACCGTTTCGACCCCTAGCCCGTTTGTTGGTGACTGTAAAATGAGTGTAAAATATAGTCGTCCCCGGCCCAGCAAGGGCTTGGTCGGGTTCGAGAGTCGGGCTCGGACGAATCAAGTGACGACGTGCCTTGATAGCTTAATAAATCATAATCGGTAACAATAAAATTGATGTCGAGCCGGTGGTCAACAGTGGCAGGGAAAATGAAGTGAGAAGGGAAAAAGGTCAGCACCATACTGCCACCATCGACGTTTCGACAACCGAACGCAACGTCCGGAAGGAAGTAAATTTATGGACTAGAATCATGGACATGCTACCAAACACACACACACATACATACGTGTGTGCTCAGGGTATGGGGGAGAGGGGAAAATAGTGGCACAACAGCAAAAAATCATTAAAAACGGCAACGCACGGCAACAACACCCAGCATCGTGCAAATAAACAAACATTGACCAACCATGGCGCAACCGGCACGCACGTGGGGTCATGTTTCTGGTTCCACACCCGGTCCAGCGGACGGGAAGTCCCGGCGTTCTGGCAACAAGGTTCGTAGTGTTAACGCAAGGGCATTGGCAACGCTAGGGCTGCAAATAATGGCTGCCCCAAAGACTGCCCCGGCATTCGATGGCACGGGATGAGTTATTAAAATGAATAGATGTAATCAGCATTGAATTATGAAAATGATTAATTTCCACTGCCCGTGTGTGTGTGTGCGAGTGTTGTGACCCACGCAACAGCGTTCGAGATGCACCGGGAGGCGGTTTCGTGCAAAGAGGCGGTTGGTCTGGCCTTCATCCGGGTGTGTTCCGGGTTTTGGGGCGGCAAGCACCCCGGCTCATGGCATGCTTACGGGTGGCACTTTGTCACCGCAGCCACAAGCTGATGCGAATCGCTGCAAACGCTCGCAAGAGCGCTGTTGGTGGTTGGGGTGGTTTTTGAATTTTTCGACACATTCGAGCCGGGCGTCCCGCTGCACCAAAATCGGCACCACTTCACCCTCGGCAGGAGTATGCGTGCGTGTCGGTGTGTGGCTCTCGCGCGTGTGGAATATTTATAACGAGAAAAAGCCAATTTATCGGAAAGCAATTCCAGCGGCTCGTTTGATTATTTATTTCACCTCCCTCCCCGACATAGCACTTCGGTTCCCAGGCTACGCTGCCTAAAAACCCCCGTTTCGGTGTGGTTGAACGGTGCTGAACTCTGAATCCAGGTGCGCCAGTTGGCCGAAACCTGGTGTTGATACATTTTATTGAAGGTGTCTCAATCGGTTCGGGGTTTGAGTGAAACCAGCTGGAAAACGGGCTGCACTTTCTAATGGTGCTCCATCGACGGATAATTGGAAACCGATTCGAATTGTGGACAAGCATTTGCTTACGGGGTTTACCGGCGCTGTGCAGCAAAGTGAAAATAAAACTAAACCCCGTTTCGTTTGGCTCCATTTCGCAAACGAGCTTTTGTTTACTACAATGGGCAAGTAGGGCTGTATCGCTTTTTTATAGAACTTAAAGTAAGCGTGTAGATTCTTTTGAAATTGCAGGGGGAAAAAAGCGGAAACCTACACGCCAAACACCGTTTGGATTATGTGACGGCAAATGTTAGGGAAAAGGTTTGCAAAAAAAAAAACGAGCAAAAAAACTGTACATGGAAGCGAAGCCACAGTGGTCCTTCCCACACCACCTTCTCCCACTGGCTCCTGGTGGTTTGCGTGCCTCGTCCGCTTTTGGGCGGTTAACCGTTGGTGTGATTTGAAAAATTATTGCCTAGGCTATAAATTAATCTCACCTATCTATTTGTGGGCAGTTTAGGTGATAAATTTGATTTGCAACACCAATGCGCACGTTGTGTGCGAGGTCATCGGGGTTTAGTGTTTTGTTTTTGCGTTACACATGGGATTACAGTGACCCAGTTGAGGGTCGTCCTGATTTGTTTTAGTACAGAGACAAGCACCACTCAGCTAGAGTTGTATAACTTTTGCTTAATTTATCGTTCAGATTTTTGAACAAATTTGGATTTCAACTAGCTTTATTTCTATGTACAATGGCGTTATTTTTGTTTAATGTACACGTTATCATTTATTTCAATCAATTTTATTATATATTTCCGTTTTTTTTTGTCTGCAGGTATGTGAAACGATCGAAGGACTCTGACGTTCAACACAGCTCTTTGTTCACCTAACGCAAGTAGTAGTAATAGTAGTCCATTGTCAAAAACCCTTCTCGTAGCCTCTCGTAACACAGAGCAATAACATCAATTTATCAGCCATAAAAAGCCATGTAGGACACACATCAGCCACTTGACTATCCGGAGGGGCCACTTTCAGCACACAAGTGTCGCTCACTTTACCGTGTGATGCATGCTAATTTGCACCATTCACGCACGAACCTTCCCGCAAAGATATGTGAATGTGTGTGCTGTCCAAAACAAAGCAAAAAAAAAAAGCTAAAAATCCCAGGGAAAAGGATGACCTCCCATGCAAACTTGATATGTACGCTTCAAGAGCGATTGCTAAATGACATGCAAATGAAAAGGAAAAATATGCTACCCGTCTTAACTACCGTCCCCGTCCCAGCGTGTTTGATATTCAGGTCGGACGACAGCAGCAGCAAGCAAGCCAGGAATGCCGGACCGAACCGGGTTTGTTTTGGTGCCAATAAATATATGCACTCGGACTTCACCGCTTGCTTGGTGCGGGAGGTTTAAAAGGGAAGCGCTACGGGAGGGAAAAATCCAGATAGAACACGTTGACACCGGCAACGGCAACCTTTGAAGAAAGGCGCGCTAACGGGGACGCGTGGCTTGCGTTGAGATTTTTTTTCTCTCTCTCGCTCGGGCATTGTTGTAAATGTGCTTCCGGGTGTTCTTTAGATGTTGTAAACACTTTCACAAATCGTACTGTGTAAGTGCGGGGAGGAGGGAAGAAAAATTGAAAATAAAAAATTCAAAATCGGTACAAAGCAAATAGTCAGTCCGGTTGGAGCATACAGCATATCAGGAGTAAGGGTTGGGAGTTTCGAACTGTCGTTATACACACGCACGCGTTCGAGAGGCAGTTGACGACGTCGACGGCTCCAAGCTTAGGTCATCTGTAAACAAACGATCTACGGAGAAAGACCTAGCATGGAAGACACAGCGCAAAAAAAGAAGCCTGATACCCGATTCCCAGTCCTCGCACCGCTTTACGTGTGAAAGCGGAAGTATGACCTTTTGAATAAATATTCAACTTCAGTGGACGGGACTTGCTTTGTTTTTTTCTCTCCACTCAGGACGGTGTGCCATCGGTGTGAAGTATCTGTTGTGTCCCGAACCCGGACACCCTTCCCAGCTGGAAAGGAAGAATGGTGTGACACGCTCCCATAATGCTTCCGTTCGGGGGACACCTTTCCCCCGAACTTGTAAGACCCATAATCGGCCTACAACCGAGCGAGCGAGGACAGGCCGATGTAGCGTTTTGTGGATGGTGTAAACTCCACTTTCCGGTCAGGCCGGGCTGTTAGCACCTTTATTTATTTGCATTCTCGCGCACTTGGTAGCCGGTTTCGGGATTTGGAAAGATGCCGCCCGGAAGCCGTGGAGGAGGCAAAAAAGAAGTGAACCTCAGAAATACACAGGATCACACGAAAGAGAAAGGAAGGAAAAAACATCTCACCCCGCTGTAAGCAATGACTGTTGACTGTTGTTTGTAGGTGGTTTTTTTTGTTTAGCTTTGGTGGTAAGGATAGACCTTCAACAGTGACCAGTGCAGAGCCGGGGTACGGCTTTTAACGGGGGGGGGGGGGGGGGGGGGCTGGCGGCGGAAAAAGGGTTTACAGGAATAAAGAATGAACAAAATGTCGAATATCGAGGAAATAAATTGGTGCTCCCTCCACCAACGGAACGGAAGCCACGGGAAGTCTACGGGACACACTTACTAGATCCCTGGAGCGCTCGTTCTTCCTCGTACAGATGAAAGACTTGGCCCTGATGGTCGTGAGGGTTGTTAGTGTGTGTGTATTTGGCTTTCCGTTTTTCGCGCGCGTGGAAAGCTGTTGAAAAATTTTCGGTGGTTAATTTGCATACCGCTTTGACTCTTTACTTACCGGTTTGGATTATTGCTTTTTGGAGGTGTTTTTTTTCTTTCCGTTTTTGTGGTAATCGTTCTTTCTCTTTGAATTCTGCCTATTGGGGGAAAATGGTATTTTGTTTTCCTCAAGGGATGTAGAGGAATGGAGCGGATGAATTATTTTCAACAAGTGGAGTTTATGCAAATGTGCATAGAATGGAAATAAAAACCTATCTTTAGGATAATTACTGTACCAAAAATAGTGGCTCCACCCATAGCAGGACAAAAGCGGAAACGGTTTACAGTACAGTACAGGATAAAATGTATGGACGGCACCTTTTCTTGCACGGTTTTCCATCACAAGGGAAATGCTTTATTTGCACAAGGAAGTTCATTATTGTACTGAAGGGAGAAAGACAGCGAGTGAGAGACATAAATACGCTTCCCGTAGCTGGGTGTGATAATTTATCCGAACTGTCCCTTCGTCCGATACCATCACCGTGCGATGGCCAGGCCAGTAGTAAAGTTGCACTCAATAAATAAATATCTCAGCGTCCTGCGGTGGTGCGATGCATTTACGGATAAATCAAAATAATTGGACCGCGCTGGCAAAGGCAAACCCGGCTTCCCGAGACAACCGGGGAAGATGCATTGATATAGACCTACCAGCGGAAGGATGCAATTGAAATTGAAACAGAAACAACGTCCCAAAAAAGCTCTCAAAACACGAAAGAAAGTCAAATGAATATAAAGCAGGAGAAAAGTAATAGTCGTGGTGAAGTTTATAGCAAAAAAAGAGAGAAGACAACAATGCAAAGAAGCGGAAAGTTGCATATCGATGGCAGCATTCCCGCCCGGAGGTGAAGAAATTTATGGTGCTGGGTTTTGTTTTGTGTTAGGGGAACGCTAACGCGGTCAAATAAGCGAATTTCTGACCAGCCCCGGAAGCACGAAAGTCCCGAAAATTGAAATTCTAGCTTGCTTTTTTTCTACTGTACGTGTTGTTGTATTTGCTTTCGCGTTTTTTTTCTCGAATTTACAAAACTATCGTTTCGGTAAAAGCAACACCATGCAAAGACTCGTACGGCGTTTTGGGTGTCTCAAATTACAGAATAATTGCATTTCACCAGCACCAGTGGTCAGTCAGCTGGAACGGGTTGAAAAGCAACAGAGGAAACCCCTGCCACGGCAAGTTGGTCGCGATTTGTCAGGACACAAAAAAAAAAAATACTGGCCTTTTTGGTGTGAACAAAGCACACCCGAAAATATGGTGGAAGGTTACTAAATATCCCTCTAGTCACTTAAAAAGGTGGGGCCAAAAAGTTTGGGGGGAAGGAAACCGACCAGCGTGAGTGCCGAAAAATGTTCGCCCAACTAACCGGACCGCGGACAGTTCATGAATAAAAAGCTTCTAAACATTATGTTAAATAGATATCATTAGAAACCTGGGCCACTCTCACTTCCTTTCACACCCGGAAGCGACCAGTTTGGATGGGCCGGTCGGACTTCCGAAGGAAGCCGGTAGTGGCAAATTATGGCAAATATCCGGGGCCCAGCTAGGCGAGAAGTGGTCGGCGACTGGTGGCAAAATCTTTCACCAAACAGTGTAAATAGTGGTGTGCGTGTTTGCTTTTGTAAGAAACAACCACCCAAAAACACCTCAAACAAACACGGTGGTGTTAAAAGGTCTGTTTTTCGTACTCATTCTTTCTACCTCAGATCACACTCGTTGAGAATGGTTCGATCGCGAAAACCAACCCGAAAGCCATTTTCGTCGTGAGAGCACTGCTATTTTGGGCAGAAATAAATTATATATCCTTGCATTTGATTACACACCGCTGCGAATGGTTTCCCTGTTTAGCAAGGACGCCCGTAGCTAACGGGAAGTCATGCAAAAGGTGTCTTGTTGTTGTTGTTGTTGTTTTGGATGTATTTTTTTGGCACCAATAAATTAACAAGCTCGTGAAACATGTTTTGAGCGCTGTTCGCGCCACCGTTTGTGTGCGCTGATGAACGAGTGATTATGCTTTGCATTTGGAGCGATGTTTTCCATCGCGGCCTGATGGATGGAGCTCAGCTCGCAACTGGGCATCTCCGTTTAGTTGATTCATCGCTGTGTGTGTGTGTGTGTGTGTGTGTGTGTGTGTGTGTGTGTGTGTGAACATGTTTTGTGCTGTTTTTTGGAGCTTGTTTTCTGTGTTCTGGTTCTGTGTGTACTGTTGTCATTTGTCAGAGCCGAGCAAGAACGCTTCCGTCAACGAACGAATGACGAATTGTTGCCGAGCCAATGTGAATGGTTTTTTTTAGGAATGTGGGAAACATGGTTCGATGTACGTGTTTGATGTAATTTTATTCATTCTGTAAGTGTAGTTCGTTGGTCTGACCTAGAAAAGGGAGAGTTTTAAGCTTATTATTGGCCCTAATTTCAATGTTGTGTGAGTTGAGTTTTTTTGCTTCGTACATTAGAAAGATGTTTTTATGATGATTTGTTCTATAAAACGTGTTGTTAGTGAGTAAGTTTCTACATAAAAGGTGTTATTATATACAAAAAGTGTTCTTTTTTAGCTACAATTACGATTAATTTACATTTTTTTACTCTTGAGATAACCTATACGGAGATTTTCACTAAAGTTAAATATTCATTGAATAATATTTATACTTATGAAGTAAAATATTTGTAGGAAGCAATAATTTTCTTTTATAACGATTGTTCGATTGTTGTGTACGATAAGTTGATCATCAAACAATTTAAGTACCACTTATTTCAGAGTCGTATTAACCTAACAGAGGGTAGGAGGGGGAGAGGGAAGAGTTTCGTTAACGATTCTCAATCTCACTCGGCGGCGGCAGAACCTACTGCGGGCGCTTTACCACCCAAATAAAAAAGGGAAAGTAATGAAGCATAAAAAGGTAGTACTACATTACCGGAGCATAAAATAAACATAATTTCTTTTTTATGTTTACGACAGCAAATTAATTGTTCGGATAATTGAAACTGTCATCGGAGGCTTTGTTTGTTCAGTGAACCAACTAAAAAAAGGGAAACAAAAAGAAATAACCCTGTTTTGGGAAGAAAGGATAGGGCCGAATGCATCCAAAAAGGTGTTGGCGATAGTAAAGATAGTCTGGGAAGGAGTGGGAGAGAAAAAAAACCTCACTCCCACCCAATGGCAGTAATCGTTACGCGGGGGAGTTCTTTTTTATGGTTGGAGCTATACTTTTGCTCGAAATTACTTCGCTTCTGCCCCGTGTCAAGGGCGTCGAAAGCGCTTTGTGATTTGTGAATCGCCATCAGTTTCTTTATATTTTCACTTTCACCACTAACTGTCTTTCGCTCGGTTGCGGTTTTCCTGCGTTTGATCCTTTTACCTTCTACCGAAGTGAATGATTGGCATGAATAACGCATTCGTCTAGCGAAACGGGAGGGGACGGTTTTATTGTCCATTATCCATTTTTTTACCATTAGATGGTTATTGTTTTTTTTTCTTCCCTCTCTCTTCATGTTCTGTAACATTAAGCGCTCCCTGTCTGGGAATGGCTTCGCCTGCCGCGGGGTCATCGGAAGCGGACGGCGTGTAATTTGTTTGTGCACAAAAACGTCACCATTAATGACACTCGTACTAATAAAAAAAAATACGCCCAGCATTGCTGGAACCTGATTTAGCGATCGGATCGTAATGAAGCGTTCCCCCCGTTCTTCGGCTGTTTATGCGGTGATGCGGTTTGTTTCGATCAAGCGCTCAGAAATGCTTGGCCAAAGCGTGTGCCGCTCGTGATAGGGAAGCATATCGCGTGAATATTAACCACAAATTGGTCGCGCCGTGCACTGAATAGTGAATTGATACGTTAGAGCGGTACTCTTCCGACGTATAACGGCCGATAGAATGTTGCTTTATTGCAAACAGTTTCATATGGAATGATGTTTCTTTTATCGTTGCTTCACGTTTTCTACGCACATCACTTACGTTACATCTTTGACGCATTGTGATGTGACTTGTACTATTAATTGGAAGTTCCGTTTGTATTTATTGCACGGGAAAAAAACACATTCCAAAAATCATGGTGATGCTATGAGCCTTCTTGAAACGAATCGCCATTTCACCACCATTCACTCTTCACTATCTACCCATCATCAAAACTATTGAACGTCAGTACCCCTAGTGACAGGGTGAAAAGAATGTACATAAATCTCCAACATTAAATCGTTCAAACGGTAGCAAGTGCACCATTTAGTCGTGCCAAAAAAGCACATGAAACTGCGAGGTGATTAGAATACAAAAAAGAAGGTTAAACCTCAACCAGGAAACCGGGTGATACCCTGTTGGGGAGTGATTTGTGCACTAAGCCATAAATAAAACGCTTCAAACGAGCGCGCCCTTTCCGTGGTGTAGGCACCTGCGTAGGCACCGTTGGCACCTGCGTAGGCACCGTTGGCACCGATTTCAAACGCACGCCTTTTCTTTTAAGTTGTCAAATGCATTAGATATAGTGTGTTTGTGTTTGTTTTTTTTTTTATAAGAGCTAAATGGTTTTGTTTGCCCCGAAAGAAGGATTATTTTATTGTCAAAAAATCAACCACGCGTGTGTGTGTGGTTGGGATTTTTGCCATTGAGAAATGGTTCCCCTTTTGCCGTTTCAAACGGAGAGCTGTTCGATTGACGATTGACTGACGTGGCCGATTCCTTACAAAATACATATTTTTAGCTAATTTTTCCTCGACGCTGTGCGTGACGTGCGTGAATGAAAAGTACGCCCGGCAAGCTCCCGCCAAGAAGGGGTCCCCCCAGTTTGGATGCATTTTGCTATCAGGTGCAGACAACCACGATCGATCGAACGGGAGTTGTGCTAATCTCCTCAAACTCTGGCACTCTCTGTGCAGCGAGTGCATCGAAAAGCCTCAATTTGCAATCGAGTCGTAGGGGCAACTCTCCGCCGAAACCCCACGCCGTCTTGCTCCCCAATCGAGTACCGTGAACTGTGGCTGTCGATGGCGGAACCTTCTAAGCTTAGGGCCCCTTGCTTATCTTGCCGTGTTCTTGTCTAAAATATACGCCGGGAAAATGCCAAAACATACCGAAAGCAGAAGGAATAGCGCAACCGAAGCGGCTCCGCTCCCTGTTCGGTACAGATTTTTCGGCAAGGGCGGTGATGATTTATTTTCTATAATTTGAGTGCACGTTTAAAATATTTTTCACACATCGGACCATCCGGGCGATGTTCGTTCGCCGTCGGTACAGGGAAGCGTAAAAGTTGTGCTCGGTCGTCGGACGGCTGTCACGTCGGAGGCGGCGTGAAAGAGGTTTGCCTCGGGCAACGGGCGGCTTTTCGCGAATATTGCTCACAAAAGTTTGCCCCGAAAAGGTCCGCACGGTTGCGAGGGTGATTTATTGGAAATTTATTCAAAGCGTCTGCGAGAAGCTAGTGCAAAGGATTAATAAGTAACCGAAAAGTCGGTTTGGTATTTAAGTTTAGTGTAAAAGGTCCTTTTTTAAAACGAATTTAATATGCTACAACATTTGCAAACGATTACTTTCTTATGCTGCAATTTTTGCTTTCCCTGCTAAGCCCTGTATGTTACAGATTCATCATTGTGATGCTCAACAGGGAAACGAGCCAGCGGCCCTTATTTCTGTGCAGTGTCAACCGACCTTTGGCCTAATCGATCAAATACCCTCATCACTCAACACAATCCTGCCGTTCGCTGTCGGGCCCCGTTCGGCAGGTGTGTTTATCATCTATCGCGATTCCCAACCTGTCAGCGACATGTTCTGCCAATTGTCAAGGTTCATCTTCATGGGCAGGAGGGGAAATAGGAAAGGAAAACCTTGCTGCCCGAAATAAAATAAATTGCACACTATTTTTTTTGCTCTTCCCTCCAAACACTTCCTTCGGCGTTGTCAGCAACGTGTTGGACGTTCTCGCCCCGAATTTTTCGGTGTTTGATTTATGAAGTGCATCTCGTTCTGCAAATTGCACACAAACCGTCACTTATCACCGTCCAGCGATCGGGTCGGTTTTGCATGGTAGGACGATTTAAATTCAATTATCTTCTCCCCCCCCCCCCAAAAAAGGAAATAAAAGAAAATACTTCGAGACGTTTTGAATAAAAAAGGCTTGAGAAAATCCTGCTTTTTGGTTTTGAAGAAAAATGCAAAGCAAACGAGTTGCAACATTCACTACCACCGGTTGATGTTTCCTTCACTCCTTCCTCGCACAAGCTGCTACAAGGCAGCTCAGTTGCACGATACCATCACAACCATCCCCCTTGGGCCGTTCAAGCAATGTAATTATGAGCATAATCAAATTTGAATTATTTATTTGAAACCGGCACCCAAACATGGGGCAAACGGTCCATTCGTCGTCTTTTGACGTTCAGCCGACGCTTGGGTCACGTTCCCGGTTTGCATGTCCGTTTACGTTCTGAACTCTTCAGCTCGAGTGGCTCGAGAGAGAGAGAGAGAGAGAGAGAGAGAGATAGAGATAGAGAGAGAGAGAGAAAGAAAGAGAGAGAGAAAGAAAGAAAGAGAGAGAGAGAGAGAGAGAGAGAGACGGTGTGTGAATAAATTTGGGTATAAATAAATAACAGTTTAACAGTACATTTCCTGGCCAGGTTCGGCTCTCCTAAATTGTTACTTTTGGTTCGTCTAGCGAGTTTGGGGTCGTGTAAACTAGCACGGGTCTGAATGCTCTATGGTTGAGTTTGTTTTCGGGGAAAATTGGTGATCGATGGGTCTCTGTCGGGAGGTATTGCATTAGTGAGCGTTTGCTATGCTGTTCCTGTTGAATTCCTTTCCCTGGCATTTGGAATGTTTGGATTTGCCGTGTTTCCGGTTTGTCAGTGTTTGATACATTTTTGGAGTCGTTGGCGATGGAGTTTGGTGTATGACTGTGGGAACAACAAGTAAGCAATAGCAAGAAAGATTTTTGTATTAAGCGCATCAAATGAAACTATAATTCCAAGTAATACTTCAATTAAATTGAAAGGATTTGTCTGAAAGCCTTCCTTAACACTACATTTAACACTCCGATAACTTGCCCAAATGTCAACCATGTTGAATCAAACGGTGTTTATGGCAAGCGAAGCTACCCATTCCTGCCGAAACAAAACCGAACGTACATTGTCCGTGGGCTTATTAAAACAATTCATAAATTTAAATTGAAAATCTCCCAAACAACAGCCCGTCACCGAAATGATACGCCGAAAATAAGCCCCCACCGGCATAAACAGATGTGAACAATTGGGAAGTGGGGGAGGAAGGGGACAACAGTTAACACTTATCTCCGAATCACGATCCTTGGCCCGGACACATTTGGATTTTTGGTTTCCCAAACGAAATGGGAAAATTGTGGCAAGCACACCGTGTTGTTGTTTCTTGTTTCACCTCATTTTGTTATTTTAATCGTGCCGTTCCGTTGTTGCATCTCAAATTTGTGTTGCCGCTTTCACGGGATGCAGCAACGAACCGTTGCTGGATGCTGGATGCGTTCCATCGACTGCCGGTTCCGTCCGGTAAAACGAAACCGTATGTGCCACGAACACACAGACACGCTCAGCCGTGCGACGCGAAAAGCTTAACGCGTGCTGTCAGGCGCGAGTAATAAGCAGCATTTCGAGGAGGGGGGGCCACAATTTAATTATTCTGTAATTAAAGTAAATGATACGGTTCGTATAATTTCATATTAAAGTAGCATTAATATGCAGGCGGGCGCGCGACACGTACACACACACACGGCCAGTATAAATCGCGCCACCCGCGAGTTTGTCCTTGTGCAAAAAGGCTGAAGCTGCCAACAGGAAAATAATAGCTCGCGTTGAAATGGTGCGAGATAGATGGTGTGGAAGCAAAAGCAAAACACACAAAAAAGTATTTCTGCAAACAAAGATGAGGATAGAGGGGGGAAAAAGATGTGGATTTAAAAAAAAAAACGTGATGAATAAAAAGGGGAAACATCGAAACAACTGATATTAAATAATGCCCATTTCAGTGAAAACGGAGCCAATTTTCTCCCGCCCTACCAGCGGGCAACAAATGCATCCTGCACCGGGAGATGCAACAATGCTCAGGAAGAGATAGAGCGAGAGAGAGAATAAACGTATCCAGACGACACACCGTGTGTACGTTAAATTAAAGTATTCATCCTAAAAATATTCAATTAACAAAGTGCACTGGGGTAAATGTGTGTTAATGGACTTCCTGTTCAGCCGCGCTTCGTCCGTGATTGATCGTGAGCGGAATAATAAGTGCACGGAGGTTTGAAGCGCGAGCAGTGAGTGAAGCACAATCACCAACTGTACTGATGGACAGCAAATACACGAGATGCGGAAAGGTTCCGGGAGGTGCATTTTCCATTACTGTTTTTTTTATTCACTCTTTCCTTTGCTGTACCATCCTACTCCCTTCCAGGGCTCCGCAGTGCAATTGAGCGTGCGATAAACAAATTGCGTAAATTATTGACGGACTTTAAATTGTTATAAACGATCGGTGGATTAATTGTTGAATTTATTATAAAAATAAATCAAATCATTAGCACCGAGCAGAGCTAGCCAATTAAAGTCGAATGGGAATTGAATTTATGTGCCGGTGTGTTTGTCTGCGCGTCCTTGCACACAGATCACAGTGCTTGAAGCGTGACACACATTAGAAGAGTAAAAAAAAGTGTGTAGCCCCGGCGAGGGAAATTAACAAAACACACACAAAAAATAGAATCCACCTTTTCACACCACCCGACAGTTGCAAACGGTCCCCTTTGGAATTGGAAAATAAAAAAAAAAAACCGTTTGTTTTGTTTTCAAAAATTGGCGAGCAGCGCACAAGGGTGGTGTGGCATTTGCTGATAACTTAATTAGCATTAAACTACCATCAATTACGCCGTGTCAAAGGCTCTCGACGCCGGCCCGGTGTGTCGCTTACGCAGAGCGGAGGTGTTTTTTGTAATGGGAAATGACAAAGTCCGGAAGTGCAAAACTATGACCGCCTAGCGCCGTTACTGCCCACCCGTCCAAACAGAGCCGTTGTTTGAAAGGGATGAAGAGGAAGAAACAACTGTGTTAAAAAAAGTTATGCCAAATTAGTTTGTAGCAGTTTGGTGAGCTCTCTTTTTGTTTTTTTTAGCGAAAGAGTTTCAGCACAATGTTTTGAACAGATCTTGGATAAAAAGCCGCTCCTTCTCCACATACTATACAAGGAGCGAAGTAGAGGAATTATTCAACCTAGAAAACCACCTTTAAACTATTACAAAACAAAACTTCTCCTCAAAGCAACGGCAAAATCAACTTTTATCATTAAAATTGAGTTCTTTAGTTTTCGGTTTTCGTTTGTTTTTTTTTTGTTGTATTTTGTTTGCTTTGAGCGTATGTATGTGTCTGTGAGTGTGTGGATAGAGCATTTGCTCACTGCGGGGTGTGTCAGGATGGTGAGAGAGAAAAATCACCCAACAAGGACCCCGCTGGGAGTGTGATTGGGGCGAAGTTCAGGCAGGAAAAAAGGCAGAAACTCCACAATCACGAACCTCTTGTCTGTGTATATGTGTGTGAGTGTATGTGTTTAAAGCGAAAGCGAAGGGAGGAGCGGTATCGGAGCGGTGCAAGCAAGGAAGTTAATAGCATTTTTATTTGAATATGATAATGTATACAAATTAAAATTGTTTATGATAGAATTTTAGCATGCAAGTTTTAAAGCCCGCAGATTGGGCTGCAAACCGTGTAAGAGAGGGGGAAAGAAAGGGTGGAAGGTGAGAGAGAAAGAGAGGTAGAAATAGCAGGAGTGCAAATGCTCAAACGGCACGGAATGGGAATGGGGAAACACACCAATACCCGTTGTTTGCTCCCGATACTTCTTCCTCGCTTCAAACACCGGTGCACCGCGTTTCTGCTGCCGATCGAAAGTCAATGGTGGGGTTTTCTTTGTTTGGTTAGGAAAATTAGCCACCAGCTCAAGTGGGAAGGAAGGAAGGAAAGGTAGAGTCCCCACGTAAGGTATTCGGCGTCATGTATTTTCCGGGTACGTTCCGATCGGGCAATTCGGCGAGTACTTCAACGCCAGTTGGCTGGCGTAAAACGAAACGAAATGAGAAACACGAAGTGGGAGAGGGAGAGAGAGTCCTTTGGTTACAGCGCGCACTGGTGCTAATGATGGGTTGCTAATGATGGGTGAAGAGCAAACAGCTAATTTTACGGCGTTTTGTGTAGCGAGCGGGCCCCCAGTGAGGAAAGGACATCCGTTCGGCAACATTGTCTGTGGTTGCGCGTGACAGGGACTTTCTGGATGCAACAGGAAGATGTTGGAATTGCAGCAATAAAAAATGTTAGGAAATGTTTTGTTTTTGGTTCGATGAATTGTTGATAGTGTGAAAAAATGAAGAAAAAAACTTAAAAAATGTTTGGGTTATGACGTAATATAAGTTTAGAAAAAAAGTTAGTAATTGTTGATTTGTTGATAGGAATTGTTGATGAAGGTCGTGACGTATCATTCGTCTGAAGTATGATCAATTTTATAGTTATTTTCGAAATGTGTCTAAACACAATTTTAAATCAATATTTTGTTGCTGCTGGCTTATGTAATTGCAATAATAATGTTTATCATAAAAAAGTATTCAGATCCATTTTATTGAACAATTGTATAAGGTTCGCTATAGAATAAAAAGCTGAAAAAACTACCTCATCATAGTTTAGTATCCTTTTGATAATGATTCTGGTGCTTTAAGTGGCAATGACTTAGGCAACCAAAAAATAATCAAACCACAGCTCTTCAACCTTTTCCGCCAGCCACTTTCATCGTTCTCTCGTCTTTATCGATCTTCAGAGTTCAACGGTGCGTTCCACACAGCTCGTGCTCTAATTCAATTATTTTACGATGTCTTATCAATTAAAAGTGGGTACAAAATTGACCTTCCGCTAGGTTTTTATTTTCATTACACACAAACTGCTCACACATTTACGACCCTCCCGAGCTGCTTTGGGCTTTGCTGCTTATTTTTTTGTACACAGAGGTTTCTTTTTGCTTTCATAAACAGCTCACATACCCCCGAGGGGCAAGGGGCACCGGAAGGAAGAAAGGACACGCAAGGCGTGTAAGGGTAGACCGCTCGTAAAGGCGCTTCCTAATTTTACGCGAGCTCTTGCGACCGTTTGCTTGCGACCGGCAACCATGCAACCATATGGGTGGAAGGGGGAAGGAGAGAGAGAGAGAGCTCGGAACTCGGATTTACGACCGCGAGTAGCATAAATCATCGCCTATAAATTATGGCATTTCTTACATGCAGAACAGTAATCTGTTATAGTTGACCATGGTGCTTAACGCGGGGCGCAGGACTCGCACGAACCAAGCCGAACAGCGGGTGGGAGGGTTTCGCAGGGGGTTCTGGCTTTTTTTTTCATATGAATGTGAGTCCATTTTTAGTTTTCGTTTCGTTTTATTTTCCAAATGAAAAGCCGTCCCCTTACCGTTCCCCACCGGCAGTAGTACCCATCGGTACTTGTTTTGTCTCAGAAGGACGGGCCCCGCAGTTTGGGTGGGAGACCCGTCGTCCGATTTTATATTCCCCATTAACAACGAGCAGCTGTCTCGCGGCGGGTCCAGTCGCTCGCTCGCGACAGGGCAATCAGATAGCTAGCGGTAGCACTATTGGAGGTGTTTTGTTGTTTTTTTGTGTGTTCGCTCTAAACGACCTTAATTAATGATGCTCTTGCGAGGAGGAATGGCTTTTTCCCTGCCTGACCGGGGGCTCGTTTTCTCCTGTATCTGTAGTTCGCACCACGGTTTAGTGCCTTTAAGTAGTAGGCTAAGACTTTGCGAAGGGTGCTAAAGTACATGCACTGGTGTGGCAGATATGCCGGCAAGACAGGAGAAAATTATGAAGGATTTGCGTTGCTCCTTAACGCCTTTGCCCGCTGAAGTCAATCACTCGTCGTGTGGTGAGATTTACGCGCTGCTCGTAGAAGAGGCAATAAATGTAAAAATTATGACCCGCTCACGCACTCTCACGGCATTGAGGATCGATCGTCACCCGGTGATATGGGTCTTTGGTGGGAGGGGAGGAGGGAAGTGACCGCGAGAGATACTACGGGTACCACCACCGAAACCGTGCACGGCAAATGGTTGCTGCGACGAAATGGTCTAATGACGCCATTGGTTTGACAAACTGCCACAAACCATCCAACCGAACGCACTGGGAAGGAAGGCACAAGTTCGTCCAATCATTATGACGGCCAGTCAGAGAGAGAGAGAGAGAGAGAAGGAGTGAGTGATGGGGGAGAGATAAACAGATTGGCATAATTTTTGGTCAGTACATGGGTGGGTGGTGGTGGAAGACACATTGCAACAGGGATAGGGAAATTAATAAATTTAATGCTACCGGTCACGATTTTCCGATTTGTCGGGTTTCGCTAGCTGTCATTTTGGGTTAATAAGCCCCGTTTTATCCTCTGTGGCTTCTTTTTATGTACTTGGTGCAGAATTAAACGGCATTCAGGTGAGGAATCGACCCCTTTGCTACGAGTGAGTGTCAATGATGTTGAAGTGAGGGATTTTCCCCTCTTTCGGCTTCAGTATCAATTTAGGAAAAGGGAAGGGAAAAGTAGACAGCAACAAAAACCCATTCCATGACACACTTTTGGCACCCAGCAAATCAAACGCTCGGTAGAAAGTACATTAGACCGGAGATGATTTGTTATTGCTTGGCCTGCAACAAAAAAAACCCCAAAAACCGAAAGCATATTTATGTTTACACTGATGATCTACTACATAGGCGGCACCCGGGTTTGTCGGTTTGTTCCTGGAAAGTTTGTGACCTATGCCGGAAAAACGGGGGAGCTGAAGCGGCTGAAGCGGCCATAATTTTGGGCAATAAAATTAGAATCAAGTCGTAAAAGTTCGCAATCGAAAGCCATTAATCTCTGCACACACTGACTGTGCACGTTGCGGGAGCGTGTGGGTGTGCTCTCTTCGATTCGTTCGTCCCATTCGCTGGCGTGTGGTTGAATTAAATGTGTCTTATTAGTTTTTAACACGTTTTTCGTGTACCCAGTTAGCGATTAGAGCTAGAGGAGTTGGGGCGCTGCACGCGTTAGATTCCGAGAATGAGATTTCCGCTTCCGTTTTGTTTTCTTGTTTGGTTGTCGTTTTGTTCGTTTTTTATGGATTTAGGAAAGCAATGAGTTTACAACTGTTTGTTGGTTTTGGTTAGCAATCGTTCATTCAACTTGCAGCTTTTTACTTGTTGAATGGTATTGAATGAGTGTGTGATATTGTTTCGGTACTCAAAAATGGCTTTAGGAGATTTATTATACACCTACACATACAAAAAATCGAAAAATAATAATATAAAAGTAACAAATGATAAAACATGGACTGAAAAGTAGTTTAAAAATTCATCAAATTGGAGAAATAATAATCAAAACGTAAATAACGTACGTAAAAATCGTAAAAAAACGTAAAAATAGGACAAAAAGAAAAAAAAAGTATAAATACTAAGCAAAATACCAACTATCGAAATGATAAAAGTCAATTGCACAATAAACAACATCTGTAACAAACAGAAAGAGTCTCCAAAACAAACAAAAGCAGTTGAGAATATTAAAAATGCTTAATAAAAAGCAAAGCAACAGTCATAAAAAAGGAAAAGCAAACCTAGTACGCGACTGTTCTAATCCGGCAGGAAAAAACACGCGCATATAAACCCGAACAGTGGCGCACAATCAGCCCCGCCCATTCCATCGCACGTTTGTGCCAAACCGGTTTGTGTTTTACGATCATGTTTACTGTTCATGTTGTACCATTTTCATTTTATTCTTCATTTATCTGTTTTCTCTTGTCCAACGGCTGCTCCCTGCCGCTCCCTCCCGCACGGTAAGCATAAGTTTTAAACGCTTCCATAAACGCCCGCGTCATATCCGCGGGTCATAATGCAAAATGTGGTCATAATAAATGGCAAGTCGGGCGATATGGTGACCTCGGTGATTCTTCTGGGGCGCTGGGTGAAGGGCGTGGAACAAACCTCACGCTTGCCTTTCCCCGCGTGGTAGCCGGTCCGATCCGAAAGCGTCTAGCAGTAAAATGGCTCGCGCTTGTCAATAAAAAGCCGCTAATTGTGGTGGCAAACATTCCCCACCCAGGGGTTTAGTGGGAAGTGGGGTAAAGGAGCAGACATACACAGCGCCGTAAAATTCCATTTCATAGCTCGTTTTCATGTACTAGAAATAACTCAAAACTTTTGCGCCGACTTCGGGGAAAGCAGAGCTGCTCGTGGCTGGTTTTTCGGGGGCAAACTCATTTCATCAGGGTAATGCATGTGCGAGCAGTGGATAATATCAGTGAGGCTGAGGGTGGGCAGGAAGGAGCCAGCCAGTATCAGTAGCTAATTTTATAGGCACTGGCAGTTACCAGTACAACTACCGTCACCATACGGTCGCGAACGGACGATTTGAATGCCGTGCCAAATCATCAGGGTCCGGGGCCACGGGGTTTGTTTTTATTCGCGCAGCGTTCAAGCATCCATTTGCTGGATGAGTTCACAGATTAGGCGGAGGTTTGTGTGTGTATGTTGCGTTTGCTTTTATTTGCTTTTGCCAAAAGTAAACACTCCATTTTATCCGGAACTAGTTAAGGGCGAAGGCATCCGTCAATCGTGTCACGATCCCAGCGTAAAGTACCCATTCTTGTTGGTTAATGCTGTCCCGAAGTACACGTACGGCATCCGAATTCATATTGAGCACCCTTTACAGAACTTTGCCAGAATCTTGAGGGTGTGTGGGGCTCTGTTCAGAACAGCTGCCATCTGGGAGTGAAGCCGGTGGTGACAGGATTTTTCAATCAATCTTCATGCCTTTTGCCTGGAGAATACCGAGAGAGCGAGAGCGTACCGAATTGCGAATGAGGGCTGTTTTTGGTGTGAGTGTGTACAAACTGGCTTCAATTTAGAATTCATTGTAGTCTTTCAGATGTATTTAGGCCTACTCTGCTTGTCGTTCCTCTGTAAGGCAATAAGCAATGGAACTTGGGACCATTGGAGAGCTAATTTACTGTGCTCGTCCAAAGAAAACTAGCTCGTCCTTTCGACCAATTTGGGGCGTTTTGTAATGCAGGCGACACGGGAGGGCCGACAAGGGGGTGAAAATGAAAAAGCAAAATAATAGTAAAGCCTGTAAATCGACGACTTTTCGTAGCGGCGCGTGAGAGATTTACAAGTCTAATGCCATCCGTGTCGCCAGCGATACATTGCACGTCCACGCACACAGTGGAAGTATCTCACTCGGTTTCGGATACGAATTGTGCAGCGTCTTGGCGTCCCAGCCAACCCAGCCGCCCAAGCAAGGTCGAAGAATGGATCGAATAATAATTTCTCTTCATGGACACTCTCGGCTAAAGAAAGCCTCAGCCGACACACACACACACATGAAACGAGCTCGCGTTTGATTTCGAAACGGCGATTTGTTAGTTCGGTAGGCTCGCGGACAGGATAAACTCTGTCGCTCAGGCCCCATACCCCATACAACCTCGCCTCGCCCGATCGCCTATTATTTATTCCGCTCAAGTGTGTATATTTTACGATTATGGGAATTAGAAATAGTAAATTCTGACCTCCATGTGCTTTGCCTCGTATAAACCCTTTTAGGTTTAGCAGCCTTGTCTTAACCGGTTGTGTACGGTTACATGGTTTCGGCGTACCGCCATTTTGAACCGCCACCCCCCATGGGTAAACGAATGGGTTCCGAATCCAATCTACAAATTCCCGCTAATACTGACACCATGCGCGGAAACAGTGTGTGTGTGTTCGGTTTGGTTTGGACAATGTGCTCTACCACCAGCACCACGCGAGAAAATGTATAACGTGCCAGGGGTCGTCCCTTATTCCGTGCGACATTTCTGCAAAAGTCCTTGCAGTGGGTGCTCGATTGGAGCCTCGAGGCCTTTTTTAGTGCAACTTGAATGCACAGTTTGCTTCCCCACAATGGAGGATGCCGTTCGGTGCAATGTAAAGCAAGGTTGTTAAAGGATAAATTGAAACTTCAGGTACTGGTTGTTGACAATCTTGAAGTTTCTTGATGCTTTTTGGAGGTCTTAATGGACTTTAATAAAGATTCATAAAGTGTAGTGAAAGGCATAAGAAATTACGATAAAATCAGGGTTTTCAAAAAAGGTTCCAAAACTACAAAATATTTTTTGGTATGAGAAGCAATTAAACGCCTAAAATAACTCGAATGCCAGAAACGCATCGTCAACGTTAAAGTGTTGCACATAAAGCGTTCCACTACTACCACCACTGCAATTGTACATTCCAATGAATTTGTGCTTAGCGAAACCAAGCAATCGGCACACTCGTACATACGATTCGTGGGCCATACCAACGGTTTGAATCTACAACATATGCTAGTTCCATGTTTGATTCGAAGGTGCATGTCGCCATACAAATTGTGCGCGACACAACATAGCACAGCCACTTCCCTTACGACATTAAAGCGTTTTGTTCGCACGTAACGGTTGGACGTAAGAGGAAGTTTTTTGCACTTACAGACACACACAAAAAAGAGCTATTCTCCTGCACAATAAAGCTAAATAGAAGCATTGTCCTACTGTTGCCCTGGGCTGGAGAATTTCGCCAAAGATGTCCTCCCGTACGTTGCCGCGCGTGCTGGGCTAAAGCAAAGTTCTAGCATTCGTCCTTTTGCCGAGCGCGAATGCCGCCTCCAAGTGGACGTTTTTAAACCATGTGGTGGCACTCCGTAAGCCACAGAGTGGGTGGAATTTATATTTCCGGACCGGGGTACCGGGCGTCCGGATGCAAGTGTTGTGTAGCACCGGGTGGAGGGATTTTTTGTTGCTGGTGCTGCACTTGTCGCCAAAGAGAATTTGCCAGAATCGTACGTGTATGTGCATGTACGGTAACGCGACGACATATGTGAACGGACTTGTTGGCCATACTGCTGGAAAGGAACACGTGGCGTCGTGGCTTCCCGGTGGGAGAGATTCGCCGAGCGTTGATCTGGAGGCTTGTGTGTAATAAGAAAATATACCGCGTGCTTAATTCGGCACGATAAATACCGTTTTGTGGACGGGTGGCGATGCTAATGAGTGGACAGCTTTGTAGGGAAGCGTCTGACTAATGACTGTTTACGTGTAAAATTAAAGAGTATCTGTTTGTTTTAGATTTAAATTGAACAATTATAATTTAAAAATGTGAGAAATCAAACTCAAAAAGGACGTCTGCGAGAAGCGGACTCAATTCGAACAATCATAATCATGCGCTATTTGCTGTTCAAAGTGTAGCCTACGTTACATACATACTTGTAAAAAAGGACTACAAAAAAGTGACCAACATCCAGGTGCTGGTTTCTGCTCGTTTCGTGACCGAAAGTAGCCGCCATATTTCACGCCTAAACTAAACTGTTCTTCCAAACCCGACGGTGGTGGTGTTGATGGTGGACTATCTCCCCATCGACCAGCGCACGGCCCGTGAGACCGGTCCGTTCGCGAGTTTCGGGTGCTAATGTTGTGTAAACATGCTCTGCTGGCTAATAAGCGGGCCAAGCCATTTCATTTGTCGTTTTTAATTCGCTCCGGTACGGATACGGTAGCCGTTTGGTGGTGCAAAAAAAAACAAGAGCGAGGTGGTTTGAGTTAAGTTTTCACACCAAGGAAATCCCTGTGAAAGGAGCTGGTGAAATAAAATAAAAACCTCACACTGTCCAAAGTGTGGAAAGAAAATTTTACACAGAACAGCGGAAAATAGCACGCGAAAAATCAACACTCCGAGTGGTGGCGGTGGTGTCGTTTGGCTGGCGTGGGGTCATTATGAAATAATAATAAGTTTTTCCGGCTAATTTGTAATGTTTTGTTTTGGTGGTTATTTGAACTTTTCTTTTGTGAAACAAAAAAGCCTGTTGTACTGTATGGGGAAAGCTCTTTGGAAGGACAAAGTAAAGAAAGGTTTAGCGGGAATCTCAAACTTCATTGACATTCTGGACGCCTGAAGCGAAAGAAAAGGCAAAACCTGAAGAATTCTACGACATCCTGTAGATGAGCCACCAGATGGCCAAACGGAAGATTAAAAGACAGCGAGCTCTGGTGGAATAAGAACAAGAAAACGCTCCTGTTGAGTTTACACGGGATCACCCTTTCCTCGGATTAGAAGTTGTAAGAAAATGTTCTATAGAAATAAAATGCTTCAACTTCTGCCCCTTCCGGCCGCCAGCCAAGCAAACTCCCAGCGCTGACAGAAGTTCGCAACCTCACAAAACTACACCGAACATAATGTACCGATTCCAACCGTTGGCGAATGCATTAAAAATGTATGTCCACCCTCTGCACCGGGTTGGGAAAGTGCAGGGGCCAACGACGGGTGGCATATTGCCCTCGGCTGGTGTGACTCTCTCGGTGGGACCATCAATTTGTCATCTTTCGCTTTGCGCTTTGGCGTTCGGCGGCCAATCGGATGAAATGTGTCCGGTGGGATTGTATGTGTGGGGGAGGGTTGTGGTGTAAAAAGTAAGATGCAGCGAGGTAACACGGTACAGGTGGGACGGAATGGGTTGAGGAGTGTCTTGTACGACGTCTTTGTAAACGCGAGTTTAAACTGGTCACACTCCGGAACCGTTGTCGGCGGCTGTCGAGGGGTTTCGGAAGTTTTCCGCTTTCGCGGTCGAAAAGTTTTTACAACAACGGTTTTTTTTCTTCTTCCTCTTCCTGCTACCAGATTTTCTAGGAACTTTCAAGTGGTCGTTTAAATTGAGCTCATTTAACTAAAAAACGGAGCACGATCAAGCTGGTTTTTTTTTCGTGTGAGTTGTTGTCGCCTCGCTCCAAAACGGCAATCGTTACATTTTGTATTCTTGAAGGTACGTTGGCGAGAAGTTTCACGACCAGCAGCTTCTCCAGTCCGACGGTTTCCAACGCTGGAGGGGAAGCAAAAGAGTTAACTCCACAGCAACCCGACGACGACAAAGTTTTACCGTTTGCCAGGGCGTCTGTCACAACAATTACAGCATCCAACTACAACTGTTTGTGATTGTCGGTCGATTGACTGGGGCGAGCGCCCTTTGCGGTTGGGTTGGGAAAGGGAATGAACAGCTTCAGTACTTGGGGCTGATTGCTAGTTTCCGGGCAGAGTTTGCTGCAGGTCTTGGCACGTGCTGGAAAAGACAGTGAAATTGATCCTTTCAATTACGATTCTTGGAGCGGAAGGACCTGGAGGACGTTCATCCGATAGAGAGATGCAATGTGGAGTTCAAGTTACTTCTCAAGATAGTATAATTATTTTAAAGAGATCCTTTAAACTATAGACAGAGATACTTCAAAATAATGCTATATTGTATAATTCCACATACTAGACAACATTGTTCAAATCAAAGTCTCATCCTCGTAGCTAACTAGCACACAAAGCTGTATCCTTTGTTCAGGTTCTTAAAAACGCCTAACGTAACAGCCCTTTTTGAACCCTAAAAAAAGCATTGACTTAAGTTGACGTTAAATTTCCGCTCATTTGCATAGATATCCGTCAGCATTGCCGGGAAAGCTCGTGTCAGTGACGTGACTTTACGTTCCCGGAATTCCTGCCAGTTCCCAGCAAAAACACAACAACGCAAGCCGGAGTTACATCATAATCAATTATAAGCTCGTTCTCAAGCGCTTCGCGGGAAGCCTGCGCTGTCCAAACAGTGGCCAACAACGTCGACACGCTCCAGCAGCGCCTTGCACAGCAGAGTGTTGACACAGTGACACAGTTGACATGCACTACGCATGGTCCCGAAATAGGTCGCGCAGAAACCATTGCCGCGTGAGACGGCCCACATCAATCACCTTCCAGGTGTTGTTTCCCCCGTCTGGATCACGTGTCACGCCGACAAGGAAATGAAAACGAAGTGGCAAAATAAAATTATGTTATTGATAAAAACGGATTAAGGCATCTTGGGGTGGCATTCGGCGTGGAAAGTGACCGGTAGCGATCGGGTTTTAGGCAGTTGCTGGTGCAAAGCATCCACAAGCGCGCCGGAACGGCCGGAAACATTCCACCAGGCGGAAGGAAATTTGTTAACGATCCGTGGATTAGGCCTCGTTAGCCACGCCGGATGGAGGGCTGGGGGGGGGGGGGGGGGGAATTAGCTGTGTTAGCTGTGTTGGTGCTGGCTGGCTGAAATCGAAGGCAAACTGCTCCGGTTCGGTTTTTCGCTTTCGAGTAGCGATTGTGGCTGTACGAGCGTGAAAGCTGATGGTTCACCGTTAGTAGCCGCTTGTGGTGGCCGGAAACACATTTCGCTTTATCGTTTCCCCATTATCACTGGACCGCAGGCAAACGGAGCCTTACGCAAGGTGTGCAAATGCGGAAACTAAACATGGACGCGTGCTGTGTGCTTTGCTGTCATTTGTATTTTCTATTCATTTCTTGGTTTGGTGGGCAGTGCCCAAGTGATACATCATTCAATGCGATCGGCGAAGGTGTTGGTTGTGGCAGGAAATTTGATTTTATCATGCAAATCAGGTATATTAATTCATTAAAGCAACGCCTCAAGGAATGTCATTAGAGGAATAGGGGAAAACATGTCTTTCTGAGTAAATAATATACAATCAAAATATTATAAACACTAAGCACATAAACACAAACTCAACTGCACACATAATAATGAAACGCAAGCAACAATCCCAAAAAAAAAACACAGAAACTGGGATCCAATTTAATTAAATATGACCCTTCCCCGAACAACAATAAATTGCCAGCAAAGCATTGCAATTGCATCGATTGAACGCGATCTTAATCAGAGCATTTTTTTCCTCTTCTTCTTCTTCTCTTCCCATCCCTTCCGATATGCCTGTGATGCCGTTTCAGATGGTGAGCCGATCAAACTTCCGGACAATTTGGAGAGTTTACCCCGGGCAGACCATTTCCCAACCCAGCGACACCGGTGGAATACCAATGAGGTTAGTAGTGAAAGACAAACGGGGGTTTCCCCCCCATCTTTAGCATCCTGTTTAATACAACATAGCAGCGCTTATCGACGAACTAAAAAGGGACTGTTTAGCAATGTTTTAGCCTGTGCTTTATCGGATGTTTTTATTTTTCAGTAATCCAAGCAGATTTTGGAGCGAGAAACTGTTTACTTAACTCTCCCCCGGATTACTTTATAGCGATAAAGACTCAGCAAAAGCTAGCGCTTATTGATTTATTTTTGTATCAACATTTTTTGAAGCGTGAAAATCGCACTCTAGTACACGTTTGAGCTCTTCACACACAAAAAAAAGGAGTCTCTCACACCTCGCAAGCTAGTAATAAAGTTTGGCTGCACCCGGTTCGTTGCCAGCTGTGTTTACTTTCCCGCCCGCAGGTACGGCTGGTGCGGCCGACGTGTGGTCGATAAAGCTTGGCCACAGCGGCAGGCGTTTCATAAGTTCGATTGAATTGTTTTATATACTGTTTCCCTTTTTCTTATTAGATTATACATTTGCCCTTGGCGTTTTGAGGCAGAAAAAAGAAGCAAAAAAAAGAACAACCGAAACTACAAAAACCTTTCCCGGTGTGTGAGATGCCGTGATCGGCATTATTTTCCTTAAATTGTGTGCCGAGGAACCAAGTTAAGCAAAAATGTGCAACCATCTTTTCGGCAGCTTCGTAACGCCTTACTGCTGCAACGGTTCAATGGTGGAACTGTTAACTTTGTATCCTGCTTTTGCTCGATGTATGTCCCTGCGAGTTGGCAAATTTCCTCCCTTCACAGCCCGTTCGTTCAAATTTTCCGATTTGAAGTGGCATTATTTGCCGCTTTTCTTCAATGACTTCGTTTTGTGTTTCACGTACTTCTTCGCTCATCCCTAGCATTCCGCTAAAGGTTGTGCCGTTGTACGACGTCAGCATAAGTGACAGGCCGACTGGAGGGCAAGCCTTTGCCCTCGCTCGGGTGGATGCGATGGGGTTGAAAATTGCAGAACGGCTGACGAGCAGGTAAAACTTCTGACGTCTTCCGAGCTGGTGCACACAGCACAGTGCATCGCTGTTTTTGTGTACAATGTTGTTGGCAGTGTGAAGTAAAAGCAGTTGGGTGCAGTTGGGTGCATAAAGCCTAACAATGCAACTCAAGCACGTTCGATCGATACAAATAATACTGTTGAATAAGCTAATTTGGAATTTTATGTAAGAATGGCTGATGTGTTATCATTTAATGTGATGTAAGTTTAAATGTTTTGTAGGTTAGTAGTTTATGTATTTGATCAATTGATTTTTAATTATAAATATTTTACACAGTTCATTTTTGATGCAACTTTTTGTGTACATTACTGTACCTGCAACAAACCATCCACAGGACGACAACAAATGTGGCCACGGAATGCAGGTCGTGTGTTTGTGTGTGTGTGTGTGATGGGTAGGAAGACCCACACTGTAGCCCCTAGTGTAGCGGGCTGTAACGTGCTTTGCTCTAAACTCTTTGGGCGGAAAGGAATAGATGAGCGGAAGTAAATAGCCTCCGGGGGTCGTTTGGTGTTTCGCGGTCGGGCGGAAAATCACCCGCTTTTTCCGCTTTACCGCCTCGCCCCGCTAACAGTACGAGTGGGAGACGCTTTTCTGCGTGAAGAGGGTTGTTGATGTTATGCTCGGCGGAAAATACACTCACCCACCCAGAGCTCACACGGGAAGGTGCGCCAAAGGGGGCGAAAAAAGGGGCATAGGAAAAAAGGTGCGAGAAGCATAAACGAAACCTCAAAATTCGAAACCCATTCTAGTGGTGGAGGTGCCGGAAAAGGGGGACCGGACGGTCAGTGGCAGCTTATTTGCGCGAGCCGTGCTGGTGCGGGAGGAATGTGTGCGCGCGTGCAATAATAAACTCTTGCCAAAGGATTACTAGCCGACAGCGGACGAGAGAGCAGAGCGAGACAGAGGGTTCGAGTCCGGCAGTTCTAGTGCTGGTAGCCAGCGTGTTTGGACGGTTCGGATTGAACGTGTCCTGCCAATAATAAGTGTCCTCGCCCAGTAACGAGCCTGTGCTTAGGCAGGGTCGCCACAATGAATGACCAGATAGTTTGCCACCTGCCCGACGGGAGCACTCACTGCTCCCCCACAGCTTGGTTGGAGTTTCGGAGCCGCCAACACACGGCTATGCAACAAACTGGGAGCACGCGAACCACCAGTCCAAGATGGTTTTCGGTGACGGTGTTTGGTCCCAGGGGTGGATGATGATGTGTGGTTTAATTTTGTGTCCATCGTGCTTCGGTTGTTTGTGTGTGTGTGCGTATTTCGCGCCTCGATGCCTCGAGGGCTTCAGGCAGTAGTCGGTTCCGCTGAGCTTCCGGTTTCCCGGTGGTGATAAAATTCATATTTTATAACCTCATTTAGGCGGTGCGTTTCATTAGGCATCGGGAAAGGGTTTTCGTGGCGGGTGGTACAATTATTGTGCAATGTTTCGAGGAAGCGAAGCGGAATAGCACTGTTGTAGAGGTTACATAAAAAAGCAATCATATGATTCAAACATGATGTTTGATTATAAAATGTAAAATATTTTAAAATTATTATAAATACCCTACCAGTAATATATATTTGCTTACAATCTGTTTTCTTTATACATATAACAAATTGTTACAAAAAATGCCCAAAAGTATTTTGGGAACTCAGGAAAAAGGATTTCCAGATACCATTATGAAGATCTAGAAAAAGACAACAAGACGATGAATATCATCCTCCAGACACCATCATAAACGTCACCCGAACCGAATGTTTTTGTTCTGTTTTACATTCCTTGCATTTAAGATCAATGTTTGTGCCGTCTCAAGAAAAAAAACCCCCACAAAAAATAGTCCCTCTAGAGAAACAAATAAAACAGACAACTTTAGTCCTTTCCTCTCCCTAAACAGAGCATTCGGCAGGCGCTACAGTTTACAATCCAATACGATCAGTTCGATTTAGTGCCTTTGGGACGCGGGCAACAATAGAAAATCACTCGACAGAATCGACAGAAGTTGGATTCCATGGTCCAGGGTCAACCCAGAGCAAACCGCGATGCAGACAGCACACTTCTCTCTGCTAGGGAAGAAGGGGTGACTATAAATATTTTGCCTTTCCCACGAGTCTAGAGACTATCGGGAGACGGAGCGAGAAAAACAAAACTGCCTCCTAGCGTAACGCTACAATAAACCACAGCCAGTCGTGCTGTGTGTGTGTGTGTATGCGATTCGATCCTCCTAAGACGATGTGCAGTCTGTGTACACTGTTTGCATCGGTGCATATGATTTTTCGTAAGCCTTTATCCCTGCGGCCGGAGCAACGGCTCGTGCTTACTCGTGCAACAGTTCGGTGGACAACGGTTTCGGAGCGCACTCGGTACGGTGAGTCGTTGAAAAATGTGTGCCCAGCTTCCGGGGGCTAGGCGAAAGTCACCCATAACTCTCGACCACTGTTGTTTGCCCGCTCGGGGAAAGTTATTCGCTTTCCGCTGGTTTGCTGTTGTCGAAGATTCATCGATACTGTTTCTCGGTAAGAGCGCCAAAAAAAAAGTCGAATTTTACGGTTGAAACCAAAAGCCAAACGATAAACACAGTCCACTGGGGGGAACGGATATGTGAAAGGGGTACGCAAATCCCCTTTGTCGGGATGGCGTTAAGCCAAGAGTTTACCTCTTCTAGAAGGTATGACCTTCAGAGTGGTATACCAGTCTATGGGCATAGGCTTAGTTCGAGCTATGCTTACAACGTTGTCGATTGGAAACTGACGAAGTTGATGATCCGATTTAAAGCGTTATAATCGCCGATCAAAAGTTGTACTATCAAGGTTCGTATAACAAGTCAATGTTTTGCAACGTGCTCAGGAGAGCCTCTGCATGTATCGTTGAAATAAAAAGCGCCTAAAGTTATGCAAAACAATGTCTCTATCGCCTTTTCTCTTTGATTTCTTATTAGTAAGACAAATGTTTGACTGTTTGCATAGATTTAGGCGTTTAACAAGTGGAAGCAAGGAAAATAATACAACAAATTTGGTTTCTCTTTAGTACAATGATCCGAAAGCAATGACTGTACTAGATTTTGGTGTATCTTATATCAAGAAAATTTAAGCAAAGGTTTCCTTTATTACATTTGTTTGTGCTCATTGATAGAGGGCCATTTTTGAAAGGAAATCCGTATGGTTATAAACATAATTTTACACTCATTGCTTGACGACATCACCATCCACGATGCCTCCATTTTGAAGAGACAACGTATTAACTTTCTACCGGACAGTCGTGTTACTAAACATCTTTGCTAATTAAAATTTACTCACCATAAATAACAATACCGGCGGGCAACAACGTGACATTTCCGCTCATCTTTGCACACACTGCTGCTGTGTTTTAACGACGTGAGTGAAAACAGAGTAGCATACCAGTTGGAAAGTACCACCGGTACAGTTAATTTCACACTTGAAGGCACTTACGAGACACCAGTTGAGCAATAGGAATGTGATTTTAATGACAGTTGGTCGTTCACCGGAGTGTGAGGGGTTTTGGGTCAGTTTTTTGTTTCGGTTCTCCACGCTGCTATCAGTGAAAGGCTTCCAGCTTATCTGCTTTGAAGAGGTGTGAGAAAAAAAGAATGACCCGAAAGAACGTGGGGAAGGATAAAAAAGGTAGATAATCTCATCTAACCAAACCATGTCTGTATGGTGAGCAGTGGTTCCGAGCACAAAGGGTTCGGAAGGCGTTCGTTGTTTGCTGGAGTCAACCCCAATCGCTTCATTCGCGTTGGGACAGTTGATCCAACTAAAATCCTAGTCCGTTTTTACCTACTCTCCAAAACGGTGTTCAGCAAAAAAACGGCATGCTCAAAGTGGACAAACCATATGTTTAGAATGTTATGTGGTAATAAACGGGCTCGCTGGTTCCTGTTAGACAAAAAAGGGATGGGATGGAGTTGAGCTTGTCCTGGAGACGAGATTGCCATAGCTGGCATGTAGAAGTACAGCGGATGACAAAACTCTCCCTAAAATGCTCAACCTTTTATAAACTCATTTCCACAACCAGTGGCATCTTGCTCGACCGGCTTCTCGAGTCCAATTAGAGAAGCTCGAGCCATTTCATCACGATAAGCAGCCGCATCGCTACCAAAGCGCATAAGTTTACGAGCGCACTTTTGCACGCGACTCGAGTACCGCCGTACACAGGCATAACAGTGGCTTCACTCAACGAAATGAACCTGCTACGCCGGGTGTCGTTGGCGTCATCGTATTAGCGGCAAGTGCACATGTTACAGTCAATGATATCATATTCATCATCGGTCCCCGAAGAGAGGTGATGTTTCTTTGGTGCTGTGGCATCAAGTGTGTGTGTGTGTGTGTGAGTGTACTTTGTGCCATCCTACGTTGCCTGCAGCTGACTTACATCCGCTAAAGTGTACTGCTGGGGCAAATAGAGCACTGGTTGGAACAGTTGTATGAACAGAACCATGGCACACTTCTGCTCACAACAGTAGTAGTATTGAGCAATAAGGTGTCTTACAAACAAATTTATTTTTAATCTTTAATTGAGAAATTCCAATTAGAGCCGTAAACAGAGTTAATTCCATAAAAACTTGGTTTATGTTATCGAGTAATACTTCAGTTGACTTTTTATGTTTAATTTTTCTCTAAATATATCCAACGGGGTAATATTTTTGACAACGACTGTACCAATCGGCACGCCAACCAACCCTTATCGTTTTTCGATACTCGACACGCCGAAAGCATCAGCACGGTGAAGGGAATGCAACTGCGAATCCATGTGTGGTAGTTAATGTTACTACTGCTCCGATGGTGTGCAGTTCAGGCTGTTTTCCCTCTCGCTCGTTCCATCTCGTTCAAGTTCAATATATATAGGAATGTCGTAAAATTCACCGTGGCAAACACGCACGCATATACACATACCTTCCGGGGAGTTTTCCTTGTGGGAAAAGCGGTTGATGACTCGCAACTCGCGAGATACACCTCCAATGACGCGAATCGAATGCAAATGAACTTTAACGTCTGGGCTAGCAACGGCCTACACTGAATGTCCAATTTTTGACGTTCGGTGCCGATGCGATGGTGAGCACACTCACACACACATACCGCGGTTTTGATGGAGATCTTTTACCTCTTGTGAGTAGTGCATGAACGAGTAGTAAGCGCGAAAGGCCGAACCGCAAACGGAAACGCCGGAAAGAAAGATGAAACAAGATAAGGTAATCAACCATGCGCCTCCACATTTGGGCCGAAGGGATGTGAATGTGTGTGTGTGTGTGTGTGTGTGTGTGTGTGTGTGTGTGTGTGTGTGTGTGTGTATGTGTGCATGACCACATAAAAAAGAAACACATTTGCCTAAAAGCGAAAAAAGGAGTATAGGTCGCGTGGTTCATTTCCTTTTTCGCTCCTCTTTCTTTTGCTCTTCTGTTCCGACGTTTCCGACGTCGTATGGCAAACGGAACGTGAAAGTTTAGTTCCGAATTAAGTTATTCTAATTTGATCGTAAAAATACACGAAATTGAAATGGTTTTTTTTGCTGCCTGTCCCTGCCCGTGGGTCCCTGCCCATCTTTTTCCTTTCCTACCCATTCACTTTTGGGCATAAAATTCGGTAAAATATGTGCAACGGGCAGCAGCAGGCTGGCTGGCGTGGAGCGTTGGGCGGCAGCAGCAGGCAGCAACACAAACAAAACGCATACAGTTCCCCCCCCCCCCCCCCCGCCAAGACTGGAGGCATAAAACCGGGAAGCTAATGTTGAAAGAGAAAATCCATTCCTCATATCAAAAAGGTAAACCGATGGGGGGAGGGAAGGAGTTTCCAACAACAAAAAAGCAAAAGAAAAATACTAAAATGGATGGAAAAGGAAGGAATGGGTGTGTTTAGATGGGAAAAAGTGTATGAAAAAAGCAGAATAGTATATATGAGTGTGTGTGTATGTTTAGCCAGTTTCGTAAGAGGTTTTCGTGGCTAAACATACTTTTATTTCCAATACACCTTCTTCTTTTGTGTGGCTCGCTTACCGGTCACCGGAAGTGGCACCCGTTGCGAAAGGGTATGAAGTGGAAAATTGAATGACCACGTACTGTTTATGATAGTATTTCTGTTTTGGCCGTGCTCTCGCACAACACTCACACATATCAGCTTTGGAACACTTTCGGCCCATACCCATACTAAACTCCCCTGTCCACCTGTTTTTCTCTGTGGCTTGTTAAAGTTTTTCGTTTGATGCTGTTGAATTTGCAGTTTCTCGCAGTTGTGGAATTTGCTGTGCTCTTGTTGCTAAGGCAAACCACCCGTTTGATCGGTGCCTTGGAATGTCGTTTTGTTTAGCTTTCCAAAAAAGAAAGAAGTAAAGCATCCAATTTTTTAAAACGAGTTCAAGTTCGGTAAGGGGAAAGTTCGTTTTCTCCCATTTTCAAACGTAAATAATATAGTGCACACGAGCCAAAGCGCTTCGCTATTGGCAAGTGGTGTAAAAGAAAAAAAAAAAAAAGGAAAGCGCAAACCTCCAGCTACCAGAATGGATAGTTTGTTTCATCGAGGTTTGCGTGAATTTTAGCCAACTCAAACAAAGGAGCTTGCCGCTCGCCGCTGCTGCTAGAGAGATGAGGAACGAGATAGAGAACGTACGGAACGTTCTGTTGAGGAACGGCACAGGCACAGGCTGAATGGCTGCCGCGTGTCCGATCAGATAAAAGGCAATGAATGTGTACGAATTTCTTGACGATGCAACGCCATCCAGACGTCTAAAAAGCTCTTCAGGAGGGGAAAAAAGTAGCAACTGGACACATGCTCATGCTTTTGACCCGCTGTCTTCTCCTAGCATTTGGAAGGGCCACAACCAAGAAAGCTCCCCCAAACACACTCGCTAGTGGGGTAGCGAACAGAAGCAGCTCTCCATAAATTTGTACCAAACAAAACGGAACGGTTAATTTTATCTTCCTGCTTTTCTGTGGTGCAAACTTCTAGTTTTTTTTCTGGTATCACTTCTCGCTCGCTCGGCAATGGCAAGTGCACTTCATAGTGCTATGCTATCCTTTCTGGACAAGTGGCGGTCTTGATTCCAAGACACGTTCCGGGGTGTTTTGAAGCGTACATTAAGTGATTTTTGGTTGAGCTCCGTAAACATTCGAATGAAATATGGGACTTTTTGGATTTTTCTCTTTCTTTTGGTTGAGTGTTTTTCCTTAAGATTCAGTTTCCGCTTTTGCTACGGTTCGTTCTCATTTTCCGGTCTCCCCAAAAAGCATTCTTATCTGACACACACATACACACGTACACACGTACACATAAACACGCACACACCGATTGTATTTTGCTCCACACGTTTAGAATGGACATTTATTTGCAATTTTAGCTAGCCCTCGCTTGTTGTTGCGCGCGAGTTCTCGAGCCAAGCGAAATGGAAAAGAAAAGAATGAAGGAGCGAAGAAAAAAAACACACACAAACACACACAAAAATGTCCCAACAGGCCCAGCAGCATTCTTAGTTCGAGTGAGGTGAATTATGTCTTAATTTATTGCCAGCTCGTTGTTTCACTTGCCTTACCGCCCGGTTCGTTTGTATGTGTGTGACAAGCTTGGCATCGGGCGTGAGGGAGCAACGTGTGTTTCTTTTACCGCTCCCTGCACGAGTATCTGACCTCCCGGTAGCACATGGGGCGCTTTCACCCATTGGGCGGCTTGTGTGGGTCACTATTCGAACGGTCCAAGACCGTGCCGGCCTCAAAGACCGAGGCGGAATGGGCCGATTTTTATGGACGACGTGAGGTGCTTTATTTGCTTCGTTCGGGTCTCGGTAAACGGTTTGATTGCTGGCGGGATATGCTGAGACAGCAGCAGCAGCAGCAGCGACGTTCAGCTATCGGCTTCTGCTTGGCCCCGGCGCCTATCGTACCGTGCACCATGATGGTAATGTTCGGGACGGATTCATTTGTCCTGTCATCAAGGCCATGGGTTGTCATGGGCTTGGTGAAGCGAGCCACCGGCGGACGGAAGCGAAAAATAATCTAGGAAAATGGATATAAATATAGTGGCACATTAAAATAAATTTCACATTCTACCTCGTGGGGGAGGGTGGGGATGGGCCAAAGGGACACGAATATCAAAGGTTGTGTAGAATCGGGACATACACGCTGGCTCCATATGATGGACACGAGAGCCGGATAAAGCAAGGCCATTTGCCAGTGTCTTTGAGAAAGCGGTTGGCACTTCGGGCAAGAACAAGATTAGTGGGATTAGATGTGAAAATAGACGATGGGAGTAGAGGAGCGTTTTCTTGCTGGCCGGGTGGTGGTGGTGGTCATAATTGCTGTCGCCCTTCGGGACTGTTAGCAGGGGATTCTCCGAGAAAGCTGTCGTTGGGCTACGGGTCGGAATGAACGAGCAAAGAATGAGAATCTTTCCGTTTGGAATGTGCTCATGAAAAAGGGATTACAATTTGCTTTACAAACTGGAAAAGGTGATCGTGTAAATTGGATTGTAGTTATGTATGGGGTTAATTTGTTCCTCCAGTCTTTGATGCTCTTGTAGTCGATTATGACAATTACAACTGTTAAGTATTATTCATTTTGTTTATGAGATTACATGTATCTGAATAAGAAAGACAGGTATTGATTTTGTATTGAAAAATGATGTTTGATATTTGATTACATTACTAGACGCCTAAAGGTATGCAATGAGCAAGAAAAATGCCACTTATTTTGAAAATAACACTTCATAATGGCTATTTTTACCATTTGACAACAACAATCAACCATAAAATGTTGGAGACAAAAAAATAAACTATAAAACTATTTTAATAAATATTTCAAATCACATTCGAGGCCTCCATCGAGGATACTCTTCATTGTTTAGATCGGAAGGCCATACAATCTTTACATAGAACGCTTCGCACACAAAGCATTAAATGCTTAACCGATGAACTTCAGCACTCGCAACCAAAATGAGTGTGTGTGTGTGTGTGAGTGTGTAATAATGAACGTTTAATGAACACGATTCATTGTTTCGGTAATAATTTATCGCTCACCTCGCTCATAATTGACCCCAAACGGGGCCGATGCAAAATTTATGAACTTCACTTTACTAGTCCCTTATTACTCACACACGACGGCAAACGGAAGGGACGGCACTTGCTCATCTAACAGGGACGAGCTTCCACTTTTATCGCCAAATCGCTCCCGAAGCGGTGCTGGATTGGGGTGGGATCAAGGCTAAAGGCTATCCCACAGCATCGTTACCGCGCTACACCAAGGCGGATCAAGGCGAGCGAGCTCATGGGACAAAAAAGGGTTTCACAATATCTCGCAGATCCGGAGAGCGAGAATGAGGGAAAGAAAAACAATGTCCCGTGCTGAAAAAAAAAAGAAAAGACAAACACCGCTGGTGCGAAATGCCGGAACAGGATGCCGGCCCATCCAGTTGTGAATGGGAAAATTTACAACGTGCAAAGCCGGATGTGCAACTTGATTTTTATCAAAATTCTCATTATGTAATAAATAAAGTTTGCCCGTTCAGTTCGGGCTCATGGTGCCTTGCCAATGTGTCCGATGTGTGTACCGCCTCACTGTGGAGCTTCACAGTGGGGGACCAACACACTCACACACTGCTGGGTGGGGTTAGATTTGGCGACAAGATATGTCAGCGCCGTGGCTTCCTTTTGCCCCATTTGGGTGGAACAAGTGCATCCTACAGGTCAGTGGACTTGGCTTTGGTTCGCTGGTGCCGAGCGTCCAATCTCATCCTTCCGGAGACGGGGTCGGGGTCGGTTGTTCTGTTGTTTTTTCGCTTCACGTGTATGTGACTATGTTTGGTGCCGCGGGAAGAGCGGGAAATTTGTGCGACCGACCGGCTTTATCTTGCTGCGCGAAAGGGCAGCAAAAACTCGGCACCAGCGGCTCAAGTGTTGTCGAGTTTCATTTTCACGTCGTGGAGGATGTATGTGTTTTTATTTCGTGGCTTTCGTGGAGACGTTCTCGCCAGCCTGAGACTGTGTTGTTGGGAATGGGGGGGGTTTTGTGTGCTGTGCTTGTGTGAAGATGGTTTTTATTTACGTACCGTTGCTTAACGTACTGCTCAGTGCAATCTTTTTTCGAAGCGTTTTTTTTGTTCGTTCAGTGCTCTTTATTCCCATTTCATCCTAAACTTTGAACAGTGCCGGAATAGTCGGACAGGTTCCAGGGATGAAATTTATACGACTTGATGTCGTCACAGCAAGCACCTCGCAGGCATGTGGTGAATAGATACATTTTTTATGACTCTTGTTGGTGGTAGACTGAAGATGAGATATTTTTCATGTCGTGGATTCGTTGTTTTTCTTCTAGCAACTCTCATGAGGTGAAGTACTCTCTGAATGTTACCTAAGGACTTTAATATGTAACAGTATTTCGGTGAAACCGTAGAATTTTTGCCACTATTACAGCTTTTTTCATTGAAATAACTCTTCATCAATTTACGTCACTCTTCATCTTTTAGTCCATATTATCCACGTGTTTAGTTTTCTCACTATCAGCTAAGAATGTGTAACATCATTCCGTCCTTAATTTGCTGATCATGCTACAAAAAATGCTCCCCTAATCGACCCGCAATAAAAATGCTTCTCAACACACATTCCTTGAGGGCACGGTCCTCGTTCCCTTCCATTAATTTATTAAGACATTCTGGGGGTAAATCTGTTCTGACGGAAGTATTCGGCCGCGAATCACGATAAATGGTCATAAATTAGCGCCGATTAGCCTACCGCTCCGATCACCTAGGACCAAAATAGGTAAAGTGTATGGAAAATACACCCCACACACTCACTCACACAGCTAACCTTTTACTGATGCCAGAAAGCGTCAAAGATGGAAAGCGCTGGAAAGTAAAACGGAAAACAGGAAAAATTAATCACTCCGCCCGTGTCCGTGTTGCTTTGGTGGCCTTTTTTTTCGGGGCCTACCGTACCGTGGAAATCGAAGCTAGATTGGTAGAATTCTTCACGCAGCAACAACAGCAACAACTCCACGCTGTTTTGCTACATTTAGAACCGCGGCTCAATCGCGGCTGGATTTAAAAGAAAGCCTTTCAACAAAAGGCCAAAGAGCGCAACTATTTTTGGTGGGGCCGTTTTGCTGTTTGTTGTGTTCTGTACTGTGGCGGAAAACGAATCAACACAAGGGGTGAAAAAATGGCACACAGCAAAACAAAAACAACGCCAGCTCAATGACTCCAGCGCACGGCAGGAAGGCTTAGTGCAATGGTTGTAATTTTTATGGCCCCAGCGATAATTATCGTGGCGGAAGAAGAAATGGCCCGGCAAACCGGCCCAACTCCTGTCCAGCGGGCGGCATTTCACGCTTTCCCACTGTGCTTGCCGTTGATCTTGGATAAAGTGATTAAATTGATTTCGATAAGCCGTCAATGGTGAGTGGGGCGTGCTCTCTGTGTGTTGCTGCTTCTGTTCCACCAGCGGAACTGCGTGCGAGGTGCGTTATCGAACCGGACCCGTTGGACGGTCGTTGTTGTTGTGGGTACAAATTGGTGGCAGCCAACAATAGGGAGAGAGAGAGAGAGGTGAAACACGAGGCGAACGAAAATTGGTGGTAGTATTTACATAATTTCGTAACGATTATTTGCCGATAAGTGATAATTAGGGCGCATGCAATATGCGCCCAGCACGAATCGTGGCCTTGCCGAGCGGAGAAAAGGTCGTAAGCTTAAGGGTAGCGTTCTGATAAGGGCTTTTGGGCTATGAAAGTGTGTTTTGATTGAGGTTTTCATAGCGTTAGGCTGCTGGTTGTTTCAAGGATTAAACGAGCTTATTGCAATAAGAGTTTTACAATTTATAGGATATTTTAAAGCACTTTGGAATTTGCTGTTCAATGCAACGAAGCTTTAAAAAAAGATACGGTTTGTAGCGCCTAAAAGTATGCAATGTGATGCTGCAATGTTTTTTTTATACTGCTCTTGGAAAGATTTAAACCTGCAATTTCTATCCGTGGAAGGCGTTGGATGAAGTGCAATCTGAGCCGTTAAAAATGTTTGCCTTTAGTTTTAAAACTCTTGTCACCCAAAATGCCTACAAGGAGTTAGACGAAAGACAAAAAAAGCCACTCAAATTTGATCAAACAGCCAATTGAAATTCATGCCTATTCGTGAGCTCGAATTAGATGCGCATTGGCAAAATCAGGCCAAACCGAAGCCAAAAGCGGGAAGGACCGAAAATGAAAAAGACCATTGTTCCGCGTGTTTGTTCAATTTCCCACACCGACGTTCGGTGCATTAAAATTCACTCAAGAAACGGAAGATTTGGTGCATGTTCAATTGATTCGTTGCTCAAATCGATCAAAAGTGCATCGTCGTACATTTCTTTATTGAAAGAGAAGCGGAGCGAAAGAAAAGCCGTATAAAAGAGCCATACAACTAGTACGACTACGATTGGAACATTCATTTCCAGAACGGCAGAAAAAAGGGAAGCAAAGAAAACGGCCACATAATCATTTATCTCGATTGGTTTTGGTCTCGCACGCTTTAATCACAACGGAGCGCATAAAATATTTGCTTGAAAATTCTCGCTCATTGCTAGCGAGAAGCAGCAGCTTTGCAAAGGAAATGGAGGCAGCAAAGGAACCGAACCTGAATGGCTTCCCCTACAAAGCGCTCAGCGCTTTTACAAGACACTTACTCATCCCCCTTGCCCCTGGGAGTAGGATGAATTGAACGGTGTGGAAAATTCGCCAAATGGTTCTTCCCCGGAATCGGGTGAATGGGTTGGAAAATGAGAATGGTTCTACGTCTGCTCGCTCGGGGCCGGCCCGGAGCTCACCTACTTTATCAGATTTATAAAATCCATAAAAACAATAATACGGTTTTAATATAATCATACATTAAATTTTATAGGACATCATTCAGTGTGTTATTATGTGCGGATGTGCGAGCCAGACCGGAAGCTGGTCGGTCGGTCGGTCGATGGGACGGTTTCGTTGCTGGCAAAGGAATGTCTCACAATTCTTTCCATTGCTCGGTACGATTGGGTACGAAGTGTGTGCCTATCGGAGCAATTCTATCGACGCCAAATCCATAGAGACACACACACACACACACGCATGAAGAGGAAGAAAAGGAGCATCATCCCGTACTTACTCTGCCTCTCCATACATCTCACTAGAAAGGTGCATCGGTTGGCCGAGATGAAGATAGAACGGCTCAGCTTTGTACCGTCGCCCGAGCGGCCAAACGGGATGCCAAATTGTTATGGCCGTTGTTGGGCTATTACTATTTGTCGTACAGGTTTTATGCTCCTTTTCCAGGAGGGTGTGTGCTTTCACTCGGTGCGAGTGGTCGGGATCGGTTGATGGCAGCAGACTTTTCGTTGCCGGCTCGTGAAGATTCATCGTTCACATTGTTCTAACGAGCAAGCGGGCTCGGCTTGCTTTCCATTCACGTTCGATAGTAAGCGATTACATGATTTATGTTAGTGTTATTTTATTGTTCTTCAAAGCGGGTGACTTCTTTCCCGGGATGAAGTTGGACGGTTTGAAGGGTCGGGGAAGTAATAAGGAACCGTAAGCGGATCTGCTTACTGTGTTCCCATGTTTGATTGTGTAATCGAAAGAGTATGTGATCGGAATGGCTTGTTTTTGATGTACTTGAGCTACCCAAAGGTTGTACAGTGTGTGTATGGGTAAAGATGAGTAAGACTGGTAATGATATGGATTATGCTCAACGATGTATTCTACCTTAAAGCGTTTGGAAGTTTAAACATACATGATGTCTTATCGTTCGTCGTAATGTGCGATTGTCATCATACATTCCCCATTCCATGCATACTTTCCCCCGAACAAAGCGCTCCAAACGCTTCACCAAACTTCCCCATATGCAAATATTAAATTAAACTACACTGCCAGAGAGCACCACTTACTTATCAGATTGCTGGCATTACACGACCAAGCAGCTTGCTGTAGTGTCCCTCACAAAAAAAAAAAAACACGGACATGTAAAAGAAACCATATGCTGCAAAAGGGGAATGAAAATCTGTACAAAGTCATTCCACTCGCGCACGATGGCAAAGCAATGCTCATTGCATTCAATTTCTCCTGATTGAAATCGGGTAATGCAACGGCACGGCAGACTACAACAGAATCGCACATTAACCACGTTGGTTTGCGTCCTCGGTTTGCTAGCGAGATGAGCCAGCGATGTTCTGGGCGCTGTAAAACTGCAACAAAAGATTGTCGTTTGCATCTCATTAGCCAAGACAAGACAAGACGCACAACAGCAACAAGCGGTAGTGAAGTGGACCGTTTCATCGGGACAGCATCTTTCCCAGCTTTCCCAGGAGTCTCAATCGGAACGGAAAGCGGAAAAGGAAGATTGAATTTCATGCTTACAGAGCAAATCAGGAAGTGTGGTAGAGTGCATGTCACAGTAAATGTCGCCCCGGAATTGGTTACTTTTGGCACACGTAGCCGGCAAGAGTGCAGGTTTTGCAAGAACTGGGCCACTCGAAAAAAAACGACCAACGTCGGAAAAAAGGCATTCTTCCACTTGCTCCGAAGCTAACGCACGCTTACTTACTTACGTGCGGCAACATTAAATTTATTCCAATTCAGTTTGCTATTTGGCAATTTCTTTCGTGCCTTGCTCGATTCGTCCCTAAAACATCCACAGCGCGATTTTGGAGCGGCTTGTTGGAGGCCAGATAAGGAACGACGGGAAAGTAAAAATCATTACTCCACCCGCGAAGTTTGCTGGAGGAAGCCAATTGCACGAAAACACAGTAAATTGAACTACCTTCTCAATGCTTCGGTGCAATCGTATCCTTTTCTTTCGCCTTTTTCAATGTCTTATCGGATATTCGTGGGTCTCAGAAAAATAAGGCATTTCACGTAGCGCTGCTTCCCACGCCCATTTGATGTGCCAGTGGCCGTGCTAGGCCAGATGCCGGAAGTTTGTGGGTAAACTCCCCCTTTCGGAAGAGAATTTCACAATCACAAATCGGCGCACGGCTGAAGACGGAATTTGGAATGCATAAATTTAACCCCGGGGAGCGACCCCAGCAACCGAAGCCAGCCCGAAATAATTAGATAAACGAGTCCGCCGGAAAACAAGAAGAAAAGCACATACGCCTTCGCGGACGAAAAAAAAACCCCTCTTGCGCCTACGTAGCCAAAGAACGAAGAACAAAACGGTGAACGGTTGGTTGGGTGACACGACCTCTGGCTGGTTCGTCTCTTGTTTTTTCTTCTTCTTCTTTTTCTGCTTCCAAAACGAGAAGCTTCGGCAAAAAGCTTCAGCGCTTTGGTTGGTGGAAAAACGATCCCCATCCCTTCGCCAGAGCGTGTGAGCGGGAGGAAGCGAATGTGTGTGATAGCAACAAAAAAGGGGGCCCGAGCAGGCGCGCCATAGAGATAACAGCAGGCAGGAACGGGATGGTTGAGCGCCGTACCGGAAAAAGCGAGCGAGCAAGTTGCTTTTTTGCCCGCGCGGTAGGGAAAAAGAGAGCTTGCGTGGGAAACTGGTGGTGCTGGTCGTCGGAAAACGAGACGACCTAACGACGATGAAACGTCTGATAACACGACTGACGGACGACGACGACGACGACGAACATAGTTGCTTTTCCCTGGTGCTAGGTAAGCGCAAAAGGACGCGCTCGCTCATCGTCTCGTCTTTATCGGCCCGGCTGGTGGCTGGTGTTGGGGGGGAAAAACAACAAAATAAAACATCCCCAATTAGGGCACCCGGAGCCGGTTGAGGATGAGGTGCAGTGGGTGAAGCGTGAGAAAGTTGTGCTTTATGTTCGTGTGTACGGGCTGCGAGGCGAGAGCAGAACATTCCAACCGGAGGGTGGATGCCTTGCTGTTTTCCCCAAAGCAGGATGGCACTATGTGCTGTGAGATGTGAGACACAAAAAAAAGGATCCGTTTCTGTACCTGCGTGGTAAGCATTTTGCTCCTCTTGCGTGGGTGGATCGTGGGGGTGGGGTTTTGATGGGAAATGGGAAAACCGAGGGGCAAACTTTTCGAAGCAAAACGGACTGGTGGCGGGTGATGTGTTTCTGTTTTTTTTCTTTTAATGAGAACGAGATGAGGCGTCCGTGTTGGTGATCGTGGATGGTGTCTGTGTGTGTTTTTGGGTAAATTAAATGCTTGCAGCTGAGACGAACCGACCCACGGTGGTTGAGGTGAAGTTGTTATGGGTTAGAAGGATGGTTTTTGAGGGTGATTTAAGGTAATTTTCGTGTATTTGAAGGAAGTTTATAAAAGGGCTATAAGTTGCAAAAAATGACAAAAAAAAACAAAGTTTGGAAATAGATTTAATTATTAATTAAACACAATTTACAAACAAGTTTTAGCACAATGAATGACTTCGATTTTTATCTTTTATCAAACATATCTTAATCAGTTACAATCGATGATGGTGAACTTATAGTTTACACTGCTAAATGAAGACAAAATTCATGTATTTGTTTACTGTTACTTATCGTTCTGCATTTCATTCTATTTGCAGGAAATTGCGGCCATCCTAATCAGCTTCGATAAACATTCCGAGTGGCAGTCGAAGGAAGTTAAAACGAGGTACGTTTAAAGTTGCCATACCATATCGCTCTAGATGTATGCTTAATGTGTCCCTTGCCCTCTTTGCCCTCTTCTAAAACAACCCATCTTATTCAGTATAAAGCATGAACAAATTAATAATAAACTTGGACAGAGACACAGAGACTCTTGTCACCATAAAACCCTCCTTTCGCGAACAAAATGGAAAAGAATATGTCGAGACACAGCCACCACTGTTCCCACTCTGGGCTGTAGGGCAGCACCCGTGGGAGACAAACATAAACGAACATATTTCATAAATTCAGCGGCAGTGCGCGATGAAGACGACTGGTTCTCCTAGCAGGTTAACTGTCCGTGTCGCGTAACAAACTGAGGTAAACGGTTTATGATGATTTTCATTCTCGCTACCAAAGAGCGACAACAAGAGGGAGTTAGTGATGTGCCGTAAAAAAGGCCGGCGTGCCTGTCAAGCGTGTTTAGTGCGAACGGTTTCTTTTGCCAGACAGGTGGCATCCTTCGCCCACCCCGAAGCGCACCATAAACGACTCACTCATCACATCTTGGGACATCTTGTTCGGGACCAGCCAGCTCGGGGAGGGTGTCTTTTTCATTCCTGTCCTTCCTTTGCTCGACTCTCGAGGGAAGATTTATTCGCACAAACACATATTAATTTCACTTTATCACCTCGCTCAACAAGGGCGCGGATGATGCTTGGATTCTTGCTGGCAGTGGGGTTCGTTTCCCTCAACACACAGTTCAAAGCGTTCCACACTTTGGGGCACCCATACACACACACATACAGGTTTGTCAACATTATCAACATAAACGTGTCAGTGTGTCTGTGTGGAGCTGTGGACACCGGAAGATATACCTATTTATGATTATTGTGTGATGTAATTTTAAACATTTTATTTCCCAACCCGATGGAACGGACTTTTCGTCTTCGGTGGAATGAGCTGGCTTGCACCCGTTCGTGCCGTTCCGTTGATGGAAGGTGTAAATAAAGGACCCTTCTTCTTAGTGTCCCCAAAAACACACACAGACACAGTTGGAAGAGTAGCGAATGGTTTATAGGGTGTTTGCATTAGTGAGCAAATTTATTGCCGTGATCCCTTTTTTTTGAAGAGCTGACGTAGGCTTACGGTGCTGAAGCGTGTGCCTACCGGGGCATGTGGTCATTTTTGGGGGTTCCCTGACCCCTCTCCTGCTCGGTAAACCTTACGATAGGGACGACCTAGTTTTTCGTTGACCGATAAGGTTTCCGTGTGCTGTGTGCGTTTTTCCGTGGCATTTTATGTTCTGTTTAGCGCTATTCTTCATAAGTCCGACGTTATGAATGGGCAGCAAATGGGATTTAGATAACAGTGACACTGGTCAGCGAAGTTTATCGCTTGTTCTGAGGTTATACGGACAATGGAATATGTTTTATGTTTAGTAGTACGCTTCATTTATTTAGTTGATGATTGTGTTTTTTGCTGTTTTTTTGTTGATGATATTCTTTTTTCTGTTAATTATTTAATTTCTTGGCGTTATATTTTCACACTTTTACTGTTTTCAATGACTATGAAGCATGATTTAAAGTTCTTTCTATTCTTTTTAATTCTTCCCAATTGTCTGAGAACTCATTGCTTCAGCAATCTTTCAATTTTGACAATTCTGATTGTTATTTGTTTTCTACGAGCCTTGAAGCCTCATTACTTCTCATACACTTTGATGCCCAATAATTCACCTCCTATTAGCCTTTTCCGATATGATGCGTGATGCGTTAAGTGTTGCCGGTACAGCTACAGGTCACAGCACCATTTAGCAAACATTTTCCCTCAACAATGATTGGCTCGGACCAATTACTCAAAACTCAAATGCTTGGCGTACTTTAGCAGCCTTTAGAATCGGAAAGGCAAAGCTTTTCTGCTTGAGTGTGTTTGTGTGTTTGAGTGTGTGAGTGTATGTGTGCCAGTTCCATACGCGTACACCCAGCCGTACAGGCCCACCCGGGTATGCACTTTGCATCGCGAATTAATTAAAGACCCTTTACCATGCACCACCGGATGGGAAAGTTTCGACGAACGCATTCCTGCTCCGGGTGGCTTGCGAACAGAGCCGTTCGAGGGAACAAGTTAGGCTGTACGCTTTCCGGTTCCGCTGTATAAGTGTGTATGCGTGTCTGGGTGTGTGTGTGTGTGAGATGGAAAACACGGAGGAAGCATGCATGACTAAAAAGGCAATTTATATCCTTTCGCGCGCGCTTAGAAATCCTAGCCTACCAGGATCTACCGCTAGGTGCGTTCGTTCGCTGCTCTTCCCACTGGAACTGGAAACTGTGGCAAGCAGTGGCACCGTACTGCTGCCGTACCGCTGGCAAACTATGTGGGTGGCTTCTTTCAGCAAGGGGTGGGTGGAAAATAAACTGTCGCGCGTTTGTTCTTCGAGCGGTACCGCGCGCGATCGCTGCCCCGCGCATTTCGGTTGCGTTCGTTGGTGCTTGGGAAAAATATGTGAGAAGTTAATTATTCGCTTCCACCCGGAAGTGTGTACGTTGCGGTGGGTCCCGTGTGCCGGCCATTTCGAAGGCGCAGCTCAATGTGGGGTGCGTATGGATGTGTGCAGGATTGGAAATTTATTAGCATCACCGATAAACTACTTGGCGTCGGCTTTTTCCCATCGGTTGACAAATAAATTGGGTTAAGCTAGTTAGTCTGGAAACCCCGGTGCGCTGGTTAGCTAATGGTATGCAATACAATAGTTTTGCGTGTAATACGTTTCACTGTGCAGCACACGCCTGTGCTGCTTGTCTGAGTGAGGAGTGAAAAATGGCAACACGTCCCTGCTTAACAGGCAACCCGGCCTATGGGAGTTAATTAACTGCGGAAAGTAGATGAAGATAGTTTGCAGCACAAGAAGCAAGAAGTAATTAAAGGTAAGCCCTTCTCGCGTAATTATGGCGAGGGGTTTGTTTTTAAAACGAGCGATTAAAGGCGTTTAAACAACTGCTCTAGGTAGGTGTTTTTGTAACGCCTCAGACCGGCTTTTGGCCGGAAGTGAATGGTGTCGGAACACATTTTCTAACATGATACGTGCATCGTTACAACAAAACGGGTTTAATACTTAGGTTTTTGTATAAATCACCCTCACGTCCTTTAATTGCACGTCCGTAATGAAAGACATTCAGTTAAAACGGGTGTAACGCCTTCGTAATTGATACTGAAGCACCTGTAAAAGCGATTGATAATTATGTCATTACGATCTGACCCGAAAGGGATGGTCAGGGAGCTCTTTGCACTCAAAGATGGTCTGCTAAATGGACTCTCTACCAGCTCATTGATCTTTACACTCCTTAAACCTTACCACGCCTCCGGAAAGTTGATGTCAATATAATTAAATTTAACAACATATCCAATCAACCGAAAACCACCCCACGAGAGGGAGAGGTTGCCCAATTTTCACATTTTTAGTACACAGTCGTCCCAACGGACGGACCAACGGGACGTGTGCAAACCGCAAACCTTTAAATACCTTCCGCTCTGAAGGGAATGTATTTGCCCTTAAACACCTTACCGTACCGCAGGAGGGTTTCTACCACGCGTCACCTTTTTCTCCGCTCCGGCTCGAAGGACCAAAACAGTGCCGGCACGTTTGCCGGATTATCATCGCCACGTGCCAAGCCCGGGCGCAAGCAAATGGAAATTAAAATGGGTCATTAAATTTCATTCGACGGTAACGATCCGTTTTCTTTTCCACTCCCGTACCTGTGTCGGTTGGTGGTTGGTTTGTGTGAGGTGTGTGTGTGTGTGTAAGACTTAGGAGGTCGCTCTACCGGAACGGTTTGGTGTTTCTGATGGGGGAAGATTGGTGCGAAAAGGGACTTCTTTGGGAGGTAGGGGATACCTGGAACGCATCAAAGTTAAGTGGTTAATGATGAAGTGGAATAAGCGCACGGGAAGATTAAGAGTGTTAGGGTTTTTGTTATTCAATAACCTCCAAAAACTGGTACAACATTATTATGACACTAAACACTGTCGTTTTAATGGAAAGTGATGGTATTTTTTCATTCTCTATTCCCCGTTTTGCTGCAGACCGAAAAGCGGCTCGATGCTGCTGTACTCGCGCAAAAAGGTGCGCTACCGGCGCGACGGCTACTGCTGGAAGAAGCGCAAGGACGGCAAAACGACGCGCGAAGACCACATGAAGCTGAAGGTGCAGGGTACGGAGTGCATCTACGGCTGCTACGTCCATTCGGCCATCCTGCCCACCTTTCATCGGCGCTGCTACTGGCTGCTCCAAAATCCGGACATTGTGCTGGTGCACTATCTGAACGTGCCGTACCCGGACGACAACAAGATGGCCGTGATCACGCCCAACCTCGCGCTGTGGGGCGACAAGAAGGAGTGGACCAAGGAGGAGTTGGTCAGTCAGCTGAAGCCAATGTGTAAGTTTTGGAACACCAAAATCAGGAGGGTGAAACATTTATTGACGACACTGGATGTTTAGTTTTCCCCACAGTTTTCAGCGAGGACGAACCGGACACGGCGAACGAGATCGAAATCTCGACCGCCGAAACGGTGGAAGCGATCGTGAGCCAGCTGATGGAGAAGCAACGCATGGCCCGCCAGACGGCGCTGGTGAAGCAACTCGAGTGTGGCTGCCCGGACGCAAACTGTGCCGACGGGAAGTCCTGCTCGCATCCGATGCGCCGTATCAGCGCGGCCAAGAGCGTCCAGGAGCTGGGCAAGCGGTCGGATGGGCATGCGGGCGGTGGTGGTGGTACGGCACCGAACGTACTGATCGGTTCCAGGGTAGGTATTACGCTCACCCGCTCACTCGAAACCACAAAATCTCAATTACGTTTGAGCACAATCTATTGATGTACACTCCATTTGCCATTTCCATAGATGTATCCCCGATGGTTGGATAATCGAAGGATGGCGACGGGACGGGTCGAGCAGCAGCAGCAGCAGCAGCAGCAATCGCAACACCCGTCCTCGCACACCATCCTCGACCCGAACGGGGCGCGTGCCATCACGCCCAAGACGCTCGACACGTCGATACACTTCCAAGTCATTCCTACCTCGGTGCAGAATTCAATTAGGCCCGGCGGCAATCAGAACGCTTCCGCCCTGGGGACGCTGAGCATCAGCAACGGTAGCTCACAATTAACAAGTGTCAGCGGTCACATTACAAACGGCATCGTCGGCTCGCAAGCCAATCATCTCGGTGGGCATCGGTCGGCCATGATTATCACAAGCAATCAGCATCAGCAGCAGCAGCAGCAACAGCAGCAGCAGCAACATCATCAACAACAGCACCAACATCACCAACATCCCCAGCAGCATCCCAATGTGCATGGGCATCCTCACCACGGGCATCCTCATGCCCAACAGCAACATACGCTTACGATGAACGGTAACAGTAATTCGTCCAACAGCAGTAGTAACGGCAGCAACAGCAACAACAGTACCAGTAATAATAACACCAACAACAGCAACACCAGCGTAAGCACCAGTGTCGGTAGCAATCAATTAGCCACCCTCGGCCACTCGAGTCAAGTGACGGCGTCGAACGGCACCGACCGGCCGAACGCTACGAACGGCGTACCTGCGACTGCTCGCGATGCGAACATTAATCTTAACGGCAGCAACGAGAATCATATATCAATGATCGGTTCCACCGGTCAGGGCAGCAATCGTGCATCGAACGGCGGCGGTGGCGGCGGCGATTCGAACGCTACCAATGGCACGCTGTCGAATAGTGGAGGCAGCAACGGCGGCCAGAGCCAGGGTACGACGGTTCATCATAATCGAATCTCGGTCAATGGTAACGGTGCAACATCGACACCGCCGCTGGTGCTTAGCTTGGGGCAGGTGCGTTTTTTTTCTTTTTCGAAGGGAGTGTTAAGGACTTGAGGAAAATTACTATAATGACCCTTTTCTTTCGCTGCCATTCATTTCTAGAACCTTGGAGGACCGGGCAGCTTGCTGATACTGAACCAAGGCAACCAGCAGCAGTCGTACGTTTGTCAGCAGGCGCAGCACCAGAAAGCGAACGACGGCAAGGACCACGATGGGTCGATCAAGACCGAATCATCCGCTGGTTCGGTGGCGAAGCAGGAAATGATGGACGCGTCATCTTCGCCCGTCCCTTCACTATCGCACCATCAGCAGCGACAGCCGTCCCAGCAGTCGAACAGCTCCCCGTCATCCGCCACTGGCGGCAGCTCCGATAAGCAATCGTTCGATAGTCTGTTTGGCTATCAGGATCAGACACCGATGGCCAGTCCGGTACAAAGCATGGAAAGTAGCAGTGGCGGCGGTGGCGCTGGTGGTTCCGGTGGTGCCCCAACAACGCACCACCACGACAATCTACCGTTCTTCAACGAAACGCTCGATTTGTCGCAGGAAGATATACAGAAGACGCTGAGCGCCAACATGCCGCTCGGGGGGCATGTCGCCGGCCACGACACTGCGCCGACCGATGACGCCATGAACGGGGAGATCAATCCGATGGACTTTATCGAGAACTGTGGCGATAATCACGGCACGGTCGATGACGATGTGTTTGTGAATCTGGACGCGTTCGATATGCTGGTAGAGTTCCCCGAGCTGGAGCTGGATGCGAAGAGCGAGTTCCTGCGCTCGGATGACGGGACGGACGACACTGCCGGTGGGGCGGGCGATCTCGCCGGTGACAGTGGCAGTGAGCTCGGCCAGTACAAGCATCAGGTACAGAGTGCATCGCAGCAGCAACAGTCATCGCAGCCGCTGCCGAACGCGTCCACCATAACGGACTTTAGCCCGGAATGGGCGTACCCGGAGGGTGGCATCAAGGTGCTGGTGACCGGGCCGTGGAGTGCCAGCTCCGCCTATACAGTATTATTCGACTCGTTCCCGGTGCCGACCACGCTCGTGCAGGACGGTGTGCTGCGGTGCTACTGCCCGGCGCACGAGGTCGGCATCGTGACGCTGCAGGTCGCCTGTGATGGTTTTGTGATATCCAATGCGGTCAACTTTGAGTACAAATCTCCGCCAAAGTTCGAGACGAAGTGCGAGGGCAACGGGAACGATATGCTGTACAAGTTCAATCTGCTCAACCGGCTGGAGTCGATCGACGAGAAGCTGCAGATAAAGGTTGAGCCGGGAGAGCTGGTGAGTAGGGCGCTGGCTCTCGTGTGTCGATCGTTGGGACCGGGTGTTAACCTTTCTTTATGTTTTCGCTTGTTTCCTTAGCCGGAGGATACGCTCCTCTTCAAGCAGAATAACTTTGAGGATCGACTTGTGAACTACTGTGAAACGCTTACCGCTAAAATGTGGCGCTCTGTAACACCTGGTCCGTTCATCGATAAACACCAGGGCATGACGCTGTTACATCTGGCGGCAGCTCTCGGATATGCCAAGCTGGTACGCACGATGCTTACCTGGAAGGCTGAGAACTCCAATGTCATACTGGAGGCTGAAATCGATGCCCTCAGCCAGGACAAGGACGGTTACACGCCGCTGGTAAGTTCGGCTTCAAGCAAGTCTATCTTACCACGCGCAAACGTGCTCTGTTTCAACTCTCCCCTATCTCCTCAGACACTGGCCTGCGCCCGGGGCCACACCGAGACGGCGATCATACTGTACAAGTGGAACCAGAACGCGCTGAACGTGCGCAACAACGCGCAGAAGGGCCCGGTCGAGGTGGCGCGCGACTACGGCCACGGTGAGCTGGCCCGCGAGCTCGAGCGGCAGGAGAAGGAGCGGCTCAGCCAGCAGCAGCGCACACCAACCAGTGCTTCCATTCCGACGCTTGCCTCCATCACGTCGTCGACGACGGCTTCTTCCGGCACGCATTCCTCCGCTTCCTCCGCTTCGCCAAACGCATTGCCAACCAGCTGCTCGAACCACTCTTCCAGCGCCTCCTCACCGTCGGCCTCGCCGGCCCAAGCGTCCCAGGATCTGCTCAGCAATCTGAACGAAAGCAATAGTAGCAGTAGCAATGGTAGCAACACCAGCAGCAACAGTAGTACAGCTGACTGTAAAGCCCCGGACGGTAATAACAACCTGCAGTCGGGTGGTATGAGCAGTGATCTGCACTCGCTGACGAACGATGCATCCGGGACGATGCACAACTTCCTGAACCTGAACCAAATCTTCAGCTACGGCGAGGGCCTGCACGGGGCGAACAGCGATAGCTGCAGCAACGACAACTTCGGTCTGGTGGCGGCCTTCAATCCGTCCCTCTCGCCGACGGGTCTTTCGCCGTACAGCGAGATGAAGGGTTCCTGCTCGTCCACCGGGTCGCAGGGCGGCGGTGGGCTACACTACGGGCTGGAGAACACCAACTCCAATCCGATGCTCTCGAACGCACTGTCACCGAACTCGGACAGCAACCGCAGCCATGACGGTGTGTTCTTGCGGCCCGGTGCCGTCTACTCGAGGTATGTTTTTGAGTGCTGAAATGCTGGATCTTTCTTGGTGCTGAATCTGCATTCTTCGCTTCAACTCCACAGTCAAAGCCCACCGGGTGCGCGGCTCTCCAAGCGCTCGTCGATCGACAGTGGCATCAATATGGACAACCGTTCGGTGGCGCTCAGCCGCACCGGGAAAGCGTTCCGCGAGGCACAGCGCACAAACCGGATGGATCGAAGCATGTCGCTTCCGCTCGCATCTGGCGGCGGTGGTGGTGGTGGTGGACAGCCCAGTGGCAAGAATCAACCCGGCACACCGTCCAGCACGGCCGGGGGCGATCGTGAGACGGACAGCTTCTCGCTATCTCTAAGCGAACGCACCACGGAGTCGCCGTCGCAGGTTTCGAGCAATGTTTCGTTGCTGTCACCGTTGCGCAAGATGGACTTTGCACTGTGTAAGTAGTGGCACGTTTGTAGTTTTGATACTGTCTTTGAAAAAAAATATTATGTGAATCCAATGATCAGGATATACGATGATCAATATTACGGGATGGGGTACGAAGGAGGAACGCTCTGTTTCATTTAAACGCTGTGCATTTTACAACTCTTTTAACTTGTTTATAATCCAATCTGTTACATGACTGACACTACTCGCGACTACGCGTACTTATCTAGCTCTCTTGTTGAAACTTCACAACATAAAACACATCACTAGCTAGTATAGGATGGCTTTCTTGCATTGCTATTTTCACCTTCTTGCCAGTTTATCGATTTGCTTATCAGTTTTTGTTGTCTGAACACCGTACCAGGTGTGAATTTTCGTCATTATTTAAATTTCATATCTAACCCTGGCGTATACGTTTTCAATCGGTAGTAATACATTGTAGTATTTAGACCTTTCTTTGGGTTCAAATTTGAAACGCTTTTTTCGGGAATGGCATATCGATTTTTTCTTCCATTTAGTAGTAGAACTTTTCCCACTATTATAGGTTGCAGATTGGTTATCAGCCATGACATGGCAATCCTGCACAAGTGTGTGAACCAATCTTACGAACAGGATTACTTACATTTGTTCTCGCTTTATTTATCCTGTTGATGCGTTCTGATCGCGCTCAAGTTCTTTCCTACATTTGCTAACAAATCTGCTCTTCGTTTATCGTGTTTTCTTTATCGCAATTCTTTGTTCTTTTCTTTTCCTTTTCTTCCAAATTCTTATTTTGCATTCGTCCGTACTTACGTACTTCCTGCCAATTACTATTACTACTACTGTACACACGGTTGTACACACCACTGTACCGCGTGTTTCGATTGCACAGGTGAGGTTTCGGCTACGGAAACCAGCCCGATGTGCGAAGACGCCGACTCGTTGCAGGAGGACGACTGTCACCATCAGCTGCCTGACAGTATGGATATGGGTCCGGGGACGAGTGGGAACGGTGCCGGTGCCGTGACGAATGCCGTAGGTCAGTTCCACCACCACTGTCAGTCGCCGTTCAGTCGGGGATTTGTTCCTTTAGGCGTTCTGTTTTATACGTTTGTGGGTTTGTTTGTTTGTTTGGTTGTTTGTTAGTTGTGTTTAGTTATCCTATTCCCCGTTCCTCTCTCTCACTCTCTCTTGTCCCTTCAGGAATAGATGGTTTGGTTTGGTCGTTGTTTAGTTTTAGTTATTCCTCTGTATCCCTTTTACCTGTCTTTCTCTAGTTTTCTCTTTCTTCGTGTATCTTTTCTTTCACTATCTCTCGGTGTGCGCGCGTGTGTGTTAGATGTTTGCGTTTTTGTTTTGTTTATATTTAGTTGGTTTTTTGTTGTGTTTTAGAAGAGATTTTTTATGTGTTTTTAGCTATCTTCTTGATGTCTTAATATGTGTTTAGTTTTCCAGTGTATCTCAAAGTGCTGTCTAAGGATATCTTTCGATTCTCAAAACTAAACAACCTGCACCTTTGTTTCACTTTATATTAAATTATTATTTCAACTGTAAATACGTTGGATAGGGTATTGTGTCTGAAGCATTCACAAGACAATAACTCTAAACGAAAACAACTCATTGCTCTATGTGATGAAATCAATACTTGAATCGCACCGCAAAAAGACACTACAACCAACACAACACCACACATGCAAAGGTATTTGTACAAATAAGAACACTTTTTTCTCATTACACCAGGTAAGTTGTTTTGCACCGTTGCTTGGTTTTGTTTTTCACTTTATGATATCGCTTTTGCTTGTGCTTCGTAGTGGAATGTTGTGTCGTGATGTGTTGTTAGATCTACTGAACTACTGTACGGTTTCGAAACATTGGAACATCATCACTGATTCGGTTCTGTTTTGCCCTTCCCTTATTTCACAGGGGATTCCGATGCAAAGGTGCTTACACTTGCCGAACAGATCATAGCCGCAATGCCAGAGCGTATCAAGGTTAGTATAAATTCTATAGGCGTGAAGCATGTCTCTAATGTTTGTTGTGCCTTATAGAACGAATCGGAAGAAACCATGTACCTTGGCAGTCCGCTGCCGGACTCCCTGAACGAGGATACGGCCGGTATGGGCATACTGAACGACACCTTCATGGAACCGTTGCTCGATTCGCTCCCTTCGTCGCAGTTCGATCAGGAGTTCAATTTCGAGTTCAGTGATCATAACTACCGGTAAGGCTTTATAAAATCTTCGAGGCAGCTTTGGACCTTTGTTAACGGTTTTGTTGTGTATTCATTGCCACAGCTACCATGACGTTGGTACACCCTGCTCAAGCCTCAGCCCGGCATCGTCCGGTCCGCTACAGTCTCCTGCCAGCTATTCGATCCCGCAAGATCATCCCGTCGGCTCGCCGAGTCCACCTCCAACTACGCAGGATTTCACCGAGTTTCTCCAATCATCGAACGCAACTGTACGGCCGTTTGAAGCCGATTTCTCTAACCTAAAGCTAAATGGTGAGGCACACTTTGTACACTATCAAAAATTGAACAAATACTGAACGAACTTTCTCGCAAACTACTACAGATCGTGAGCAGCGTGAGCTGTACGAGGCGGCCAAATGCATCCAGAAGGCGTACCGATCGTACAAGGGGCGCAAGAGCCGCATGGAGGAGCAGGACAAGGAGCGTACAGCCGCCGTCGTGATACAGAACTACTACCGGCGGTACAAGCAGTACGCGTACTACCGGCAGATGACGCAGGCCGCCCTCGTCATCCAGAACGGCTATCGCTCGTACTGTGAGAACAAGCGGTTCAAAAAGTCACAAACCGCCCAACAGCAGCAGCAGCCGGTGACGAGCAGCGAGGAGGACAAGGCGTCCGCCCAGTGTCTCGAGACGTACTACCAGAACTTCCGCAACGAGCAGAAGCAGCAACAATCGCCTCAGCAGCAACAGCAGAACAATCAGCCAGGTGGTTCCGGCTCGAAGGAACCGAGTCCGTCGGGTCCCCTGAAGTGAGTGGTTTGACTCGAGACAGTGAGCGAGCAGTGGCAGTGACTCAGGCAATACTGATATGTTTTTCTTTCATTTCCTCTAGACGAACTTATTCGCAACGAACACAAAATCAGGCCGCTAGGAAGATCCAGCAGTTTATGAGACAATCGAAAAACAAGTAAGTAACACACGGCATGCGTTTTAACGATTCAGTAAAGAGTGTTTTACATGAGCGGACTATGCATACTAACCGTGAAATCACTCTAATCCATACGCTTACCTTCAGTACTTGGGATGAGCAAATGACTAACTTGGTGAGATATTCATCCTACTGTCATACGTTTTGGTTCAATTAAATGTTTATTTTATTGCGTATCCTTTTTAATAGCAAAAAGTGATATTTATGTTCAATTAATTTACCTCACATTGAAAAAGGTTCATTTGTAGCGGTTGAAATTACTCACATATCTCTCCTCGCTTCTCATCCCCATCCAGGCTACAGAGAGAACGAGCCGAAAAAGAGAGGCTGGTCCACCTACGCAGGGTGGAGTACCTCCAAAGCTTGCAGTGTCACGAACAGCCCGAGGCTCCACCACCTACCAGCGCTCCAAGGTGAACTGAAACAGGACGCGAGCGTACGGATGGCGCTACCCACACGGAACACTGTTCACGCTCGCCCGAATGCAGCCAGTTTGATGGAAACTCATCGAAGCTAGGCGTAGGCGTGTAAGAAAGGAAAATTGTTGTCGAATTAATTGCGTTACTTTTTACAACGATTTGTTTTGTCAGGACACTTGTTCACGTTTTTTTTTGATTATTTAACCGATTTTGGGTTCTCACACACACATACACACACCCGTTGACGTTACGCATGTAGTGTGAGTGTTAATTTGTTTCTGTTGTTTTGTTACTTGTAGAAAGTTAAGCAAAGTTACGTTTTAAAACATTAAAAAGGCAAAACCGTCCCAACGTTGCGTTATGTTGCGTTACCATTGTTTCAAGCGGCGTTACCCGGTGTGGTTGAAATGTTTCACAGCAAGCGCTGTGCGGTGCGTGAAATGTTTCTGAAACCGCTAAGCTAGATGGCGCTAGTATTGTGTTGAGAGATTTCAGTGCGGAATCTTTTGAACGAGCAGCTCGTTTAAAATAATGATGAGGCGGCAGCAGCATTGTGAAACAAAAAATATTGCAACTAAAGCGTGTTGATGATGGGAGACGTTTAATCTGATACCTGAACTTTTAGTAGAAAATCTAGTCTAAATAACGTTCTCGCACACCACCTTGTGCGGGTGGTTGGGAAAACAACACACACACATTGAGAGAGAAATGGGGACAGAAAGTAGAACAACAGCAACACAAAAGCAAAACAAAACACTGAGAAAAATGTGATTTAAGCTCTTTTTTAAAACACGTGTAAAATGTTCGCCTATCTCGCGAGCGACTGTTATTAGAATCAGCCGAGACAGTGTTTGCCATAGTACAGCTGTACAGCCAGAGATAGACTTATTTTCCCGTGATAGGAATGCGATGTGGTTGAGATAAAAAGACGAGTTAGACAGAAGAGTTTAGAAAAGTTTGAACTCGACACTGAACGGTACGAAATAGTGCTAGAAATAATTATTTATAGCAAAAAAAAAACACTAGTGACTGGCCATCCTCTCGGTCGATTACGGTAATGTTAGCAGTGGTAAGGTACTGTAAATAGGAAAGGAGAGAAGCGTAGTTTGCAAAGCAAAACCGAGTGATTAGGTTTGCGCGTTTTGGGCCAGTTGGGCGCAATTGTACAGCAGATTGTAGAGCAGTTGTTACTGGTTCATTGTTTTATTTAACTGATGAAAATCAACTTTTTTACACTACTAGAGCAAAGCGTAGCGGTTGTTGAGGCGTAGAACAAACAGAAACAGAATCAACATCTATTTATTATATCTGACGAGATCGAGAAACCTAAACTTACACGCTATAAATAGGAGCAAATAAGCTACTAAACTAGAGTCTAAGCTAGCTCTTTTCTCTTTCTAAGGCAAAAAACGGACGAGTAGACGAGTATTTCAACCTGACGGGCTGATGTATATAGCAAAATAGTTGGAGCTGGGGTTGTAGAGCGTCAAACAGTGATTTTCTATTTGATTGTTAACTTTTGTTAAATTGATCTAGATGCTAGAAACTGGTAACTATCAAAACAAACACATGGCACACGAAAAGCACGTACAGGCAAACGGTGTGCTAGTATAACGCACCTAGTTTGTGTGAATTTGTGTGTGTGTGTGTGTGTGTGTGTGTGTGTGACATGTGTACGTGTGTTTATGTAAAGATATTGCTAATAATTACACACTCTTTAGCGAACAGAAGAGAAGGACAAGGATGATAAAAACAGCAAACACAAGCAAACGAAAGCGATCGAAGCTACCTAATGTAGACATTATATACATTAAAGTGACATATACATATATAGATATATATACAAGCTAACTATTTATCTCTTTTTTACAACGTTTCGAAGCGACAAAAGTGTGTAAAAGAAAACCAAAACAAAAGCAAACTGACACAACGTAGCCACATACGCCATTCAAAAACGTCTGTTTCAAACGCGATCTAGTGAGTAAATTTCATCCCTCGCCTTTCCCCCCCCCCCCATTTGCCGATCGTAGTTAAGCCGAAAGCAAAAGGACGTGCAGTGCAGTGAATGCTGAAAGCAACAACAACGGAAGAGGGGGAGGGAGGCAGGGAGTAGTTTTTCGATGTTTTGTTCAGTCTCTCCAGGGTGACACTGTGTGCGTCCATCTTATGACTTTCGAAAAGGAGTAATAAAATTTCAAAAATCTATCTACAAGCAAACTGTCGGTACGACTGGGTCAAACGAGGTCGCGGTTGAATCAAATCAAAGCAACAACAAAAACAACAAACCTCCATAACTGATAAGGATGAACGAGCCGTTTTGCAGGCAGCGGATGAAAAAGCGAAACGAAAGCAAAATAAACTGCAAATCAATCTGCTCGAGCAAAGAACGAGGTGCTGTATGGTGGAGTTTAGATAAATAGGAAAAAAAGAGGAAAAAGAAGATGAATAAGAAGAAGAAAAAGAAGAAAAAGAAGAAAAAGAAGCAGAAAGGAAGCGGAGTTCAGAAGGAAATGAAAAGAGGAGAATAGAAGCAGCAAAGCAAAATCATGTGACAAAACGAAAAAAGAAGAACTTTTGAACTTAAAAACAATTTACACTCTCTCAGCTACTTGCCATTTTGCACTATTCGACTTTCCAAATCACGAATCCACACACCTACACATACAAGCGGATCGTTAACTAACTTTAATGATTATATATATATACAAACAATAATATAATAATGCTAAGCGAATAAGAAAAATGGAATGAAGGATGAAATAGAGAGAAAGAAGGAAAAAGTAACGTTGATTGAAGCACATTCGTACACGATTGTAGAAAAAAAAAGATGGGAAAACTATATATTTGACAGAGAGAAGCGATTATAGCTATATATATATACATACATGCAAACATACAATTCATGCATATACATACATACCTACAATACATACGTGCATACTATTACCTACTTACCTTACAGTTTAAGCGCGAAGTTCAAGCGACAAAGTTAAAGACGAGTTCCAGTTACTGAAACAAAAACAAAACAAAACAAAAAAAACAACCTTTTTCTCCATCTGCAACAAACAAAAAAAAAACGACAACATAAAAGAGATAAAACACACAACACTAGAAAAATTGATAGATGACAAATGATAGGTAACGGTTTAAGCATTCTTTACATTCTTCTTGCGATAGGAAGTAGAATAGGAATAACAAAAAAACGGTTCGAAAAAAAGAGAAAGAAAAACAAAAAATGAAAAACCAAAAAAAAGCACATAAAAACAGGAAACAGACAAACTGCGTACTTAAACCTACTAACCAAAACATCAAATCTTCAAATCATTGCATCATTTAACGCAAATTATGAGAAGGAAGCAAAACATATGCGAAAGAAAAGAAAGAAAACAACACAAATAGGATAGCGCTAGTATAAGGATACATTTAAATAAAACAAGAACGAGCAAGAAGTTAGCAACAGAAGAGCCAACCAACACAATTGGAGGGGAATTGAGCAAAAGCAAAAGCAGTATGTCGGTCAAAAGATAGCTCCATTTCGAGCTTTTGTAAACGACAGGCGCAATATTGTGGAACTATTTTGTTGAGTGTTTTATGAAGTTAATACCGACAGCAGCACAAAGGAAGAAACAAACGGAATGCTAACACAGAAAAAAAGGTATAAAATCTCTCTCCAACGTTGTAACGATTGAAGAATGAAATGTAACGCGTTTTTATTACACCGTACGGTTGCGGTCCCGTTTGCTCGTTGACGTATTGTCTTTTCGCTTCCACGAAACACGAACAGTATTGCAGCTATGTGAGCAGTGAATGACACGGTTACTTCATCAGCAATAACTATCGTACGGTGCACAGCTTTAACAAAAAAAAAAAGAACTGGGATCGAACGATCCACGATCCTTTCGATCGCCACTCTTGTTCTGCTTGTGAAGCGTTTGCTCTTGAATTTTTGGTAGTTTTTCGCAAATTATGAATGCAGCAGCAATCTCGTTCACAAAACCTCTACTCTTGAAAGCAATAATAACTCCTTGTTTGAACAAAATAATAATAATAAATAATAAACCCAAAACTAATTCAATCGATCAAATCGATTGCACTCCCAGACCTGTACCGCTCTGTTTTTGCACCCTCCCTGCACGGCAAAGCACCTGTCAGAAACTTTGAGAAAGAAGGCTTCCGGCCACGAGCGGTCACAAACGCGCAGTAGCAGCAGCAGCAGCAGCCAGCGTGTCAATTGGCTACTAAAATCATATCAAAGCTCAAGCGGGGGGAGGATTGAGGTGCCGATTGGAGCAAAAGTTACGCATCAGTTCCTTCTTTAACGAAAAACGAAAATCACGCCCCCGGCACGTGTGAGCTCATTTTCACGGCAGTTTTGTTGTTGTTGTGTGCGTAGTCTTTACACGAAAAGAAATGGTTCAAAGTCAACTCGCAAGGCACAGTGGGCTGTGAGAAAACAGCAGCATTCCTAATTGGGGAAGTACAAACGCGCGCAAGCGACTCCAACGATGATGCAAGGAAGCGGTGATGCGTGACAGATGAGGCTAGCCTGGTGCATAATTTTTGCCCTCCCCCTGTCACTGTCAGTTAAGGCCAGGTCGGAGCATCTTTCTGATAGCTTTTGGCCCGACTTGGGATTACATCGTGGTACTGTAATAGGTAAAAAAAACCAGAAGATAAGCGACGTTTGATTGATCCTTTTTGGGTGTCATTGGGTGCAATATGAGCCCCAATTACAGCCTTGCAGACCTCCTTTGCTCTTTATTTCATTTTCATTTTCCCTAAGCAGCTCGCTGGTAGCTTTGATTTCGTAGAACAGTATGGAAAGAGTATCATATCAGGGAAAATGGCAAATGTTGTTGAGGTTAAAGCCATGTATAAAACAAGTAAGCAAAAACAAACAAATAACACATTAAAAAAACAACTTAATACGTCCATGGGAAAAAAAAGATACAATACAAAAATCCCACAATCATACACCACTAAACACACAGTGCACGGATGCAATTTCTCAATGCTACAATTAGGAGGTAAACAAACACACACGCAAAACTACTCACTAAAAAAAGGGAGAAGGAAATAAAACAACGGTTGTGTCAGAAATCAGATTTGAGGAGTTGCTTTAGCAAGAACGTTTCAAACCACACAGCATTCCTGTGTGTGTGTTTTTTCTCCAGTTTAATTTCTCTCTTTTTTAGAAACGAACATTTCTTCCTCCCCGGTTCAGGTTCAGTAGGAGCTTGAACCTACCAAGAGACAGCAGGCACGTTAAAAAAACACTCCAAAAGTATTAAAAACAAACACTTTCCCTTTAAATAAACTACACAAACGAACACAAACCACAAGCACATCTCATCTCCCAGTGTGCAGCATCTAGAGTGATCTATTGAAGAATTTATCTAGCTAGGGCCACCTTGTAGCGCACAAAAGTGCAACCAAATTTACCCACTTTTGCGTAGATGCAGAACCTTTGATATAGAGAAATGAACACTGCAAAGCGAATGGGAAGGGTGTTCATAGTGATGTAGAGTATGCAATTTGAACTAACTTCTTTCTACCTATCTACTCACTCTACTTTAAACATTACAAATAAATACATACACACACAAAAAACGGCGGTACACACCCGTCCAAGCCGCTTTAGTAAATCTCGCAGAGGACAGAGACACAACCACATCCACATTTGGATAGCTGGAACTGGGAAAACGGCAAACAGTTTAACTATATTTTTATACACCAAAAGGCAAAGCGACTTATAAGCAAAGCTATACAAACAAAAGTGTAAAGAGACGAGACGGGGTTCTTTTGCACGTACACACTTACAACAATTATACTTATTATTCTCTCGTTCCCTTCTCGCTCTTTGCCGCTTGCTTACTTTCTTCTTAGCACTTTAGGCGTTTAGAAGAAGGTGGAACAAAAACACGCGATAGAAGACGCTATAAGCAATCATGGGTCTTCTTCTACTACTGATAGTGATAACTAACTAGCAAGATTCTCGCGATCGATCGAGAAAAAAAAAACACATTGACAGCAAAACAAAAGGGGAAGAAAAACGGATGAGCCAGTGAGCAAACAGCAGCAGAAGAAGAAGAAGAAAAAACAGGTGGATAGAGCAACTAACCAAAATGAACCTTTTCCCCTCTCTAAACAATCTACCCAAGAACGTGTTCTTTCATTCCAAACCATTTCCAAACCAGTAGCGGCGATCGGGGCGGCGTGGAGAGCGATTGTCGAGTAGCTTTTCTGCATGTAGTGTAGGTTTTTAGGAAGACGAAAATACAACAAATATCACAACCCAATGAAGAGCATTTTCTCTCTCCATTTTGGCTAACATTGGAAGATCGCTTTAACCTTTAACACGAAAAACTACACAAACATACACACATACGAGCAATGGAACACAGATAGAGCAATGGAAAGAGCAACTACCTTTATTATCCCGCTCGTTGTTCTCTTCTCTTACCTTAATCTGTTGTCATGTTGTAAGCAGAGATAAGGAGGTGATAACGTTTCCCAATCACGCTAGAGGACAGGGTTGTTTTGAGATGCACGTATACACAATTCTCACTCACACACAGTTGTTTCGATTCTCGAGGATCACTGTCCTGTACTTCTTTCCAAAACAAAACCGAAATTAAAATGAAATTTCTTCAACATAGAGTACTTAATAAAACACTTTAAACACACCTGCACACCTGGAAAGGACGACAACGAGTGATTTTAGAAACTAATCAGCACGAATCAGTGAAGCTAATAGTTTGAACAGAGTCCACGCCTTTCCACGAGCCCTAGTCTTGTAGGATGCGCACATACTTATCAAACGATTAAATAAAACCGGTGACATCTACCTAACCCCTAAACATCAACTCAACTACCAATTACTCGTGCAAGCAAAGCAAGAAAAATGGTACTAAAGAATGAATCCAGTTAGAGAAGAAGTTAAAAAAAGAAGCGGTAAATAGTGAGGTGAAATGAGCATGAAGCAAACAAGCACTTAAATATACTAAAAGAAACAAATACACACACATACACCCGGCACGGATAGAACGGAAAGGGAAAACAGAGAACGTGAAAAGATTGCAAAAAAAAGAGAAAAAGAAAAGAGAACAAATAAAAATAAACAAGCAAGCTTTAACATATTTTTAAACGAATGCATACGCTCAGAAGCACGATGACATAAAAGATAAGCAAAAAAAACGAAAAGCAAAGGAGGAGAGGAATACAAAGGTATAAATAAATATTATAAATAAATTCTCCACACATCCCATGCGAAATGGATACACAATTAACTAAAAGTTCGATGAATGAAAACAAGAAAAAAGCAGTAACGTGTGCAATTGCAGTGGCAAGACACGAGAAATGAAAGTGAAAATATGCAACAGCAAAAACAAAAACATTAAGTAAGGAACACCAACAAAAAAACAACAAGCAAACAGTTACAAAACAAGAACATTTAAATAAAAATGGCATTTCCTGTGACAAATCAAGTTTAGTGGCGTGTCTCTGTACACTGCGCGGAGACGAAGTCAAGCAGCTGAACAAGCGGCAAGCAGAGAAACAACTAAACAAAGACAAAATAAAGCAAAAATCTTTCAAACCATACTGAATTGTTTTGTGTGTGTGTGGGTGAGTGTGTGCAAACCAAACTCGATCGTGCTTGCCTGCGGTATGTTGACTGGCAACAGATGGAAGATGCACCTTTGATAATTGAATAGAGACAAATCTCCATACCACACACTCACTTGAGTACTGTTTGTCTTACTACTAGCACTCGTTTTTGACGCCTGGCTGCGGAAAGCTTTTCGCAGCGGTGCGCTTCGTTCATCTCTCTAGCTCTAGCTCGGCCACCCTCTCACATACCTACATCGTCGAAGTCGATAAATCAGCAATCATCGGAGAGAATTTTGAGAAAAGTCTGATAGTTTGTTTGTTTATCACCTGGTCGGTTGATGTGTACGTCTAAAAGTAATGCACAGGTGCAAAGTCTATAGAACACAACACAACCCTTCCCCATGAAACACTGAAGGTAAGGAAGACACAGGAAAGCTTTCCCAAAATCACACACAGCACAGAAACAAATAAAGAATAAAGAGATGAAAAGCATTTCGGTTGTGAGCAGTTTAGCTTCCGTGCTGCATCCATCCCGTTTTTGCAAACGTTTCGTTTCCCTTCCCAGAAAAGTGAGAGGCTAAGGCACCGAATACAACTAGCGTACTTTAACGTGTCTATAAGCACTATCGGAAAGCGTGTTCTCCTGTTTCTTGTTCAAACGATTAAGCTAGACAAGTTTTGTCACCTTTCCTACTGAATAAAAAAGCTCCCTAAATGCCGGTCGTCAACCGGCAAGAAGTGAGAACACTTACGTAGCATTAACACTCGTGTAAGATTGTGCAGGCAGGCAAGAAACTATAGCTTTAAAACAGTTTGCATCTTTAAGCGTTCTCTTAAATGGTGAAGCCAAATGGTCTATTTGCTCCAGTGTGAAACGAATTAAAAAGTAAAACAAAACGAGCACGTGCTTCACTTACTGCGTTACTTTAGTTTTGTACCATTTGCTGTTCATTCATTGTGCACGTTGGAGGGTCAGAAAAAAACAGAAAAGAAGTCACCTTGCTAGTGGTATTAGAAAGAGGTGTGTGCGTTAAAACATCTTCCTATTCTACCTATTGCTAATGCATAGTGCGTGTTAATATTGGTAAAGTTTAATGAAAGAAATGGAAGGAACAGTGGGTAACAGGAATACCAAAAGCAGCAAACAAACACATTGAAAATAATGCATGACAATGCAAATGCACGGTTCACAATCTTGACATACATTTACACGCGTTTTGGGGACGAGAACGAGTGTAGTGATAAGAAAGATGCAGAAGGAGTAACGAAGACGGATACTATTTAAGTAAGCGATTTGCACAGCAGCACCGTTGGAAGTCAAACTGCACCATTCAAACAGAATCTAGCAATAGAAACAACGTACACAAGTCTAAGGAGAAAGAGAAAAGAAGGTAAAAAAACGAAACAAAAAGAGAGAATATAAGTAAAAGAGGTGATGATGAGAAAAAGGTATAACATAACATAAACATAGAACACCAAAAACGAAGAAAACAAAACAACAGACAAATGGCTAGTAAGCGATTATCAAAGAGTAAAGTTGGAAGGAAATGGTTTAACAAAAACGAGATAAGCACTGTGCTTTTTGTTATGGCTCCCCTGAGAAAGATGAAAACCAAAGTAAATAAGTTGCATATAACAAGCTGAAAATGAAAAAAAAAAAAATACGCTAGAATGAGCATTAAACAACAAGACACACCATTGCGTTCATAAATGGAAATGCTTGTTTGCACTTTGGCCATCTTACTGTGTTTTGTGCTGTATTTAATTTAAGAAAGTAATTGTAAATATGAGATACAAAACAAACAAGCAAAACCACACTTACACATTCAAGCCAACCGTTGAGTGAAATAAAGCCCAATTTGTGAGAAAATCGAATCAAATTACCATGATGATCATTTAGCTCTGGGAGGGATAGAAACACAGATAAAAAACAAATGCATCTCAATTTGGCAAACAGAACCGAACAGCAAACTTTACGACTGAAAAGCATATCCTACAATTTCCGGTCATCGTGTGGTCGTATATAAATGATCTAAGGAGTGCAAAAGCCGGGAACTACTTGTGCAATTACAAACACACACCCTGAAGGCTCTCCAAATTGTATAAACCACTTGCACTTTACTTACAAACCGAATCTCTCCCCAAAGAAAGCATAAAAGAGAAGAAATAAAAAAAATACCCTCATAAAAATACCCTCTTTTCAACTGTTTTCTACTTGCAAAGCAAATTCATTCAAAGAATGACAAACTATTAGAACAAATTGAGCACTGAAAGCGTTACTTGTTTAACTTCCAGCTCACCACTGGTGCGGTCAGTATCCATCTATTTGTAACATATATAAATATACTTAAAGTAACCTCTTCCCTTTTCCAACTTACACACTCTGTACCTTTTTGGGATTATGTAGAAACGTGTTTGGAAAGGAATTAGATCATCCGCCGCCAGATAAAAACAAAACAGAATGCATTCTTTCGGCAAAGGTTCACGTACTAGTTATGACAGTAAACAGTAAAGCAAAGAACAAAACAAAACAAAAACTAACCTTAAACACTATTATCAAGTTTCCCTTGCAAACTCTAATCTAAACGGTTTATAGATTGGTTTTGTTTCATGATCGCTAGCGGGACGTTATGGGTGGGATGAAAAAAAAAAACACACACAAAGAAAGAGATAAAACTCACACAATCACAGGTTACAGAAGAACACAACGTAACAGTGACAAAAGAAAAAGAGAAATAACGCAACAAGAGAGAAAAAGAGAGAAAGAGAGAAAAAAGAACATTACAACAATTTTAACAATTTCAAAAATAAAAACACTTTAAAAATGAGACTAAGCGAGTGAGTGTCTTTCTTATTCTTTGCATGCGTTTAAATGGTTTAGTTGCAATAACTAAGCTCAAAATATCACAAAATCTTCTTCCGCTGTCGAACTAATGACCGAAAAGTTGAAACTCATCGCAGCAGGCACTTGCCCTTCAAACCGGACGACGCAGTTACGCGTGGTCTGCTTGATCGTTGATCGAACGATCAGGAGATAGGCGTAGCATCTTCGGCCACTACAAATCGTTTCACATGACTGACACAAGTCTGACTAGATGGAGTCGTGTTTCTTCCACCCAAAAACAGTCCCTCTTTTGCGGAACAAACTGAAGCGATGGTGTTGTTTGGTGAAGCTTTTCCGAACTCTTTCGTCCTGCTTGATAATACCTTTTGATTACATGCAGGATTGTCTGGAAAGGAGTTTCCCGTTACCACCAACAAATAGTGCTTGTTATCAGCTCACTTTGATACACTACTAGCTACCACTAATGATAATCCTTACTCTACGTATAATTTATTCCCTCTTCCTAAAACCACCATTTTTGGCATTGATTGGGTATAATAACCCGCTATTTGCAATCGTAACCATAACTCGTTCGCCGTACCAGCCACACCAACTTTCCGTACACTTCCTTTTCTTCTCCTTTTTTTTGGGTGTGCTATGATAACGGCTAGACTAGCGTGTTGCGGATTCGCTTGGCGTGAAGGTCGCTCAAAAAAGCGAAGAAATGTCTTTCCGCTCGTTGTGCTTAGACCAGAACCAGAACTGGTTATTCCCGTTTCATCTGCTAATCTTCTGGTGATCGCCATGAGGATGGAACTGTTTTCTATTCGGTGACTTTGTTACCGATTTCCGGTTTGTCAAGCGATTGTGGTTTGTGTGTATCGTGAAAGGTTCAAAGTTTGCTCGAAGGACGCCCAGGCGATACCGTTTTCGGCGGGGAAGAGTTTTGCTTCCGATATGACGCTCCTTCGAAGTGAGAACTATAGAATGTGTGAAGCTTAATAGCGAAGATAAGATTTAAAATGAGCTTTAGAAAGAAATATTTTACTCAGTTTTCAGCACATGGCAGCTGATTGAACCATTTATTTATCCACCAAGAGAGGTAATTGAGCGATGAAACGCTTTTATCGTTTGATGCCGTAGTCTTGCAGCGCGATTTATTGCTTACAATTATTATATCTGGTTGGATGGTTTTATCGATCATTTTCGCTGGCGCCACTGTAAATGTTTTAGAGTCTTTTTCTAGTGCACACAATCCATAAATCCTCAAATAGAGTAAAATTCGCCAGAGGACCACAAACGCAAATTAAATAAGTTCATAATCATGTTTTACTTTCATCTCACCCAATTCGTCACAAAAGTGCACACCTTTTTGTCACATTGCTTCAGAAATGCCAGAAAGCTCTTTCCTTTCTGCGATGGAAATGGTTCCACACTTCCTTGGCCGGCATGGACCTTGGACTGGGTCCGGTACCTTGTACCGCTCGCGCCACTCGACACAGCACGCGCACGCCTGCCCGTCCGCCCACCGCACTCATCGCTGGTGATCTCTGTAGCGCAATCCGGTGCGGGTTGCACTTTGCCCCCGTGTCGGCTGAGGAAAGAAAACCTTGCGGTGTCTGCTTCACTGGTACCGAAACCAAAAAAAAAAACCGAACGCTATAAATATTAATTAACCAATCTATATATCTATATATACACAAGCCGTTCGGGCCACCCTTGTACGCCACGGTTGACGCCCTTGCAGTTCAGCGGGGCTCAGATGCAGAACCTCGAAACGGAAAAAGTGTCTTGGAAGCATTTTTTTTGAGTCCACGCGTCCTCCGAACGAACGAAAACGCATCGAAGCACTCCGCTTTTGTTGGGGACCTTCGTGAAGGTCCCCGCTAGATCAATCGTAATCTTTTTCGGACAGGGGGTTAAATGGATCAAGCGACTAGCTCAGTAACATTACAAACAGGGCATATGAGATTGTCCACGCGGGCAAGGCGGTGAGAGATTGTGTAATCGATTGTTTTATAAAGTAAGAGAGCCGGTCTAGCATTCGATCGTATCAAAAGAAGGGTAAGCGGTACCAGGGGCTATAACATATTTGCTACATATTTTGACGCAGTTGTCACCTTCACGGGAAGGCCGTTGGAGCGTCGGAAAACGGAATGCGTCGAAATGAAAAGTCTTGCCACTGACCTTGGCTTGGTGGAATGGAAATCTTGCAGAGAGCAGTTTGCCCCAGTCATTGGAAGGGGAGAGATGTGTCTGCCACATACATACTATTGATCTCGTTAGCGTATGTGAAGGTAGATAAGGCAACGTGTATGCCTTTTATGAGCGGCTTTATAGTTTGAGATATTGCTGGTAATAAAAGTAGATTGCAATCCCATAAAGGCCTGTGTGTTGGTAGTGTCGAGAGAGGCGCAATGGTGTGTTTTCACGGTAGACTAAGACCAGTAAGCTTTATTTCATTTTTAGTGTTTGGTCGATTGGCGGCGTCTCTACACGATACCATGAAATGATTGTTCCTGCTTTACAATATAAAACTTGGTCTATTTTATTAAACAAATTGATTAATTTCATGACTAGCAAAGCATAATTGCGCAATGTTAGTGTTCATTATCTACATGTTTACCAAGAAATGCATCATAATTGTGCATTTTTATACGCGCATTGCTGTAGAAAAGCTTTTAGTGAAAGCTTAAACCGTAATTGTCTGCTCATGGTTTACTTTGATTTAGTTGAGCTGCTTGTACGAAGAATTTTCTTGCGATACGGCTCCATTAACTGCAATTAGTTGCACAAGATTTCTTTACAAGACAATCCACTCATGTACAAAGATACAAGACTCCCTTCCAATCGCCGACATTTTGGCAACAATTAATTAAAAATACAAAAAGGCGTTTCTATTTAATTGCATGATTGAGTTGTGGATTGTTGTGCTTTGTTTGGTTTGTAAAACACATTCTTTCTAGGAAACAATTCAACCCATGAAATAGCTCATCGACCGTTGAATTGGCAAACGATTTTGGGGCCACATTCACTGCTAGAGTTTGATTTAATTTACTACATCGCTAACGGCGAATATTCAAAAGACTGTTTCACCATTCGCTTCCGTGGCTGAATGCGCTCATCTGACGGTCGGACTAAAGGCGTTCGGTCACCGGCATCCTTGAGATCGATTTTCGTTTAGTCTGTATCCGTAGCTAAGGGAAAACCCCAACACATCCATGTCCAAAAGGGTTGCGATCGACCAGACCGACGCCGGGTGACGTCAAGCGGCTGCGATCATCATGAGCTTGTTGGCAAAATTAAAACCGATGTTTAACCGTGCATCGAATCGAGCCGGTGCGAAACGAATCTACCCGCGATGAGCTTAATTAATTCCGCGCCGCGAACATTACCGGGATTCTCGGCCACACGGAACGGAGCGCAGAATGATTCTGCCCGACTAGGGGGTGCGGGAAGAAAACAACTCTAACGAGCAGCTAATTTCTTCTCACAAATCGACCATGATGATGAGACGTTCCGATCGGCACCGAAAAGCCCTTTCCTGGCCAGTGATGTTCTGCTGGCGTCGTGTATGGTGCCAGGCACAAACACACACACACACACGCGCGCGGTACTGGAAACAAAAACGCTGACCTAGTCCACACAACAATCACCGACGACCCGGTGTGTGTCATACGATCCGCGGCCAAGCCGTACCAATTTGTGTGTGTTTAAGAGTTTGTGATCGTTTTCTTCTTCTTCTTTTTCTTAATCTTCCTCTCTCGCTCCTCTTTCCCATTAAAACCCTCGCTGAAGCCTGCCTGCGTTGGCCCGGTTGGAATGTAGCGATCGCACACCCGTCCGCCCGCCAACGATGGCCTAGTTTGGGGCTTGGCCAGGGTGTTGTTTGTTGATACGAAGTTCGTTTCGCACATGCACATGCGGCTCCACAGGTGGCGGTGGGCACACTGTTCGTGTTGAGTTTTGTTTTGAGTGTGCAAGTGTGCAAAAATGGAAATTGCAGCAAGGAAAAGTAATGCTGACGGGACAGGAAATCGGTTGACCGGGTTCGATCGCGTTCGATTGGACGGGCTTTCAACCTGGTTGCGGGTGTGTTTGCCTAGCGGAGCTTCCGTGTGAGCGAGAACGAGAATGATCGACAGGCGGGGCAGGGTGGTGTGATCGGTGCGTTACCGATCTACTGGCTAGTGATATGGTTAGCTGATAAGTTGCTGTGATAACAAGATTATTTGGTGTTTTTTTTAAATAAATTTTAATAAAAAGATTGACAATATTCGAAACATTTTAATAGTTAAAAAAAATAGAATAACTCATTTTAATTAAAAATTTCAACCACACTGCAACTTAAAGAATACATCATGATGACATAAACAGTAAAAGTTCCAAAAGAATTCAAATTTAATTAATATTTTATAAATTATTATCAATAACATAACAATGCAATGAATTTGAATAATATCACAAATCAATCCCTTTAACGCAATCGTATGCGTATGTGTTGCGTTCTGGTTGATAGAGACTGATCAATCAGACCGGCCAGGGATGAAGTCACGATAGGCACGATCAGCATACCGCTTTGACCGTGTGCTTGCGGGCGGTTGCCTAATGATTGCCCACAACCTGCAACCTACCAACACTACCAACATCACTGCCGTCCCCTGTCCACTACGGTTACACTACTGTCACCGAAGGACACTGCTGAACTTGAGCGCACTGGCGCTTTATCTCACGAAGCTCTAATGCCTTCAGTCTCTCTCCTTCTAACTCACGATCATCTAACGATCTATTCCATCTCTCGCCGCAAGCTTTCGCTTCGGCATCTCGGGCGAAGATCATCAAATCGCGCATATTTGTCTATTGGGTCCGCTTTGATCGGGCAGTGTGTGCGTGTGCGTTTGTGTGTAACAATCCCCCTCTTTCGCTCGCGAAGAAATCAAACGGGAGGGAGTTGAAAGACTTCGCGAAAGCTTTTTGTGGTTTGTCACATTGTTCCAACAGCTCCCCACCCCCTCCCCAGTTGTTTGCCACCGAACTTCGGGCGGCGGTTGTGTGTGCGTTCGAAGGAATCTTTTGCACCAGCAAATAGTCATCGATCGTGTACATCTGTCGCAAGATCAGCCCGAGCGCACTGTTACCGCATCCGTTTCGTGGGGCTGTGTGTGTGTGAGTGTGTTGGGCCAGCAAGAGTGAGCAAGAGGGGAACTGCCAAATTTTCCGTATGACAAGTGGGTAGGCTCACACAGTCATTTTTTTTCGGACAAGCTAGCCCACCCGAAGGAGTCGCGGACAGTACGAAGTCGGTCAGTTGCTGGTGCTTTGTCGTGTGGGACGGTCGCGAGTCGTTGGTTTGTCTGGAGAGAGAAGCAGTTCCGTCGTAGCAGTTCTAGCATGCGCTTATCGGTCGTATAGGGAGGTGGTTTCTATGTGTTGCGGAATAAGGAAAACCAATCCAGTGCATGATCAGTGATCGTAAGCTCCAACAATCCAGCTCCCCGGACGGACCAAGCGAAAAATGTCCAGCTCGGCACGAATGCGGATGGAATGGATTTGATGTAGCAAGATCAGTACCTCATTTCTAGTGTTATCAGCCACGATATAGGCCACCGTAAGTCTATATGCTGCCCAGAATTATAAGTGCAAGTGTATTCCTTCCCTTCGATCGAGTGATCGAAGGACGGTTGTGATAACGAACGCCTCCGACGGAATCTTCCTAAATTGGTGAACACTGTTTTGGAGGAATAAAAGTGAGATTCCGCGAAGTGGAGGTTTCACGCTCCGGAAGAAGCCCTTCGCTAGCTGGAGCGCCACGTCACACGTCACTGCTGATCTGTGCTGATTTCGAAGTTACTGCTGATACAAACACCCAATACCGAAAATGAGTGTCGCGGACAACTTTACCGACTTCTACTCCGGCACGTCGTTCGTCTTCCGCATGGCAGTGGACGAGTACAATGCGGAGCGTAACTGGACCGGCCTGATCGACCGCTACTGGCTGATCGTGGAGGAGCTGATCGCCGGTAAGTCACGTCGTCAACGATCTAGGATGGATTGTACTCAAAGCTGTAATTATCAACCCGACCTTCCTGTACCCGACTGGTCCTGCAGTGGTGTGTGCGCTCTGCGGTGTTAGGAACAGTGTGGCTAAGTAAATTATATTGTTTGAAGTCCGAAGTAGAAGCGTGAGGGACTGATGAAGGCTACCACCTTACAAGCGCAAGCTTCTTTCTACCTCAAACCCGGGCGGCAATGCACTTTGAACTTTACTGAACGGTGCTCGAGCGCATGGACGTTGCTGTGAGCGATTCGTTTATGGAAGTTGATCTCAAGATTTCGAGAAAGAATGAGAAAGAATAGCGATCGTGGAGATTCCGCTCGAAATAGAAATGCCCTTTTTGTATCGTAGCAAGAACCCGTTTTGGGCTGGGCCATCTGGGCTGTAAGCGCTGGGATGTTGAATATTTTATCACACCGAGCTGTGGCCGACAAGAAATTGCGAAGAGGGTTAATTTTATTCGGACTTGGATGGTCAGATGTAAAATAAAATATGCCATCTTTTCACTTCCCTCGGAAAGTGGTCGAAGTTTGAGAAACGCCATTGACGCATCCTCATTTCCATTGATTTGACGAAATGGTGTAGATTACTAAGAGCATCCTAAGATTTCTCTCTCCTTCAAAAAACAAATCTCATTTCAAGTACATTTTCACACCCTAAACAGCTAAACTTGACCTAAATCGCGAACACCATCGCCTCAAAACCTTACTGATCTACAACACTTTTCCGAGGTTTAGAAAAAGGTTTAGAAAATTGCCTTCATCGTGTCCCTGTGCCAATAAATACGTACACGGAACCAAACCTCTGCATCAAGACGCTGAAGGTGGTAAAGGGTGGGCCTAGTGATTAGAAATCGTAAAAACCCCCGTGCAGTCGATCTTGTGCTGCGCCGACCAAAGCAATCCGAAGCGATTTATGTCTTGGGCGAAGCCTTCAGCAGCACCGATGCGTTAAAGTGCCTTTATAGTCGTGCAGTAACACAGCAGTAGACTGTTGTAGCGTAGAGGGAGGTTCACATTAAAGATCTTACTTGCTGAAGATCATGCAAAACACTTCCTGAGCTTTTTGTACCGATTGTGTACTGAGAAGATGAGCAATCACGCCACTAGTGCGTACGTTACTGTAATTACGCACAACAAAGCATCATTTAGAGTGACTAATTTTCGTCAATTAATGTACAATTGCTTGGTTAGGAAGTAATAAGCTAAAGATGGTGTATTTTCGACTGGTGGATTAAGCGGCATAATTAAGGTTTTAGATAGTTTTAGAGGATTTTAACCCTCTTTTGCTTCCTTGTTGTTTGTAAATCATGGCGTGTAAAAGAATGTATTCGCCGTCAACTCATCTGCGATGAAGAAGATTGTTTGATTTTGCATTCAGTGAAGTATTGTTTTTTTACAATTATAATCCAATGTAATTTGAGTAAGAGTTGCTATAATTAAACCTTCAAAACGTACCCTGAACACCCGATAAAAGTCCATGCTAATCACCAACGTTACCAAAGCAGGACTAAATTTGTAAATCTAATTCCAAACCCGCTCCGAATCAAACGATGAACAAGTTGATGCAACTGTTGACGCCCCACAGCAAAACAAGTCACCCTCCATCTGTCCCCCTTCAAAATGGTCTTTGCATACCTCAACATCAAAAGCGTTGCATCGTAAGGGACTCCTCCCTCGCAGGCGGGTTCACACATCACAGCTCCGACCGTAAAGCAATCGACTAAATGGTCAATTTATTACCAACAAAGCGCGATCGTAGTAGCACCCAGGAAGCGATCAAGCCCCGTGCGAGCGGACCACGACGCCACCAGCTTCCAACGCACCAGCTTTGGCCGTTATCTCACCGGGGGCGACCTTCACCCAGAAAAGAAAATCAAACTTCCCTACCTGTCTCTCTTTCTCAATCTCCCTCTGTCTCTATCTCTCGCTCTCTCTCTGGTATCTCTTTGAGGTCCGTTGCATCGTCATAGAGGTGAGCATCGCGAGACCCGCGTTGCGTGCGGGCATGTTGCGAGTGCCATGCGTTACAGCACACGCGTTTTTTTCGAAGATATGCGTTCAGCTTGGGTCGTCTACGGCTGTTGAAAGGAAAGACGAACAACTAAAAAACCCCTACTCTAAGATGTGTTTTTATAATTTGTTTTTCCTCCCTTTTTCATTCCTTTCTTTGAAATGAAAACCTTCGAAATCGTTGGCCCACTGTGGCGACTGTGTGTCCAACAGTCCATTGGTGGGTGGGGCGCATGGTAGAGGAAATATGTTGCTGTGTGGGCAGGTTTTTCTTCCCTTTTCTTTCTTCTAGACCTTAGCCAAGTCAGCCACTTACTCCTCCAACAGCAATCAAGCAGAAGTGTAGCAAAATCGATACCAAATCGAAGAGGAAAAAAGGGCACAGTATGTTTGAGTTTTGGCCTGATTAAAAAATAGGAGGCATGTTTGTTCGATACAGATTGCATACGGGGCAGAAAGAAAAAAAAAGAAAATAAACGAAATGATGTAAGCAACGACCATCAAACTGCAACTGCGGCAAAATATGCATACACACCAATATGGAACGGGTCGTTTCAACAGAACCCGTTCGCAGCGAGGCGACGCGAAGGGCCCCCGAAGGGCGCCTACAAAGTAATGTTCCTCTATCGAAGAACTGGAATTCAAATTTTGGACGTGGACGAGGATGATGCTTCAGGTCGTTAGGTATCAGCAGGTTGTCCGCACCGCAGCGCATGCTGCCGCGTAGATAAGGGTGTGCTCGTTTCGAAATGCTTGTGTGTTGTGTTGTAACTGACACCGACAACAACAAATGTGTTGTTATGCCTTGGGCTAGATATGTATTTTTCGGTCCTCTTTTACATTTTCAAAATGAATTCAAATTTGATTTTTAGTTATCATTTCACCTGCAACGACATTGTTCGCACTGTTCTCTTCAATTAGTAAAGTGCACCGTTACTGTTCAATAATGAAATGCTTTTACGTTTAAACATCATTTCCGTTTTACAGTGCAATAAAACAACACGCTGTCGTCATCTTATTAATGCAATATGAAGAAAGAGATGATGATCGTGGTGATGATGATGATGATGGTGATGATGATGGTAATGAGCTAAGCTTAACGGCACCAGCCATCTGTTTCTTCAGAAACGCTGCCATTGAACTTATGATAATGGTTACCCTGCCTTAGGTTACATTTCATCACCATACAATAAGTTTATGTGTTGAAATCGACGTTCTTACATGCCTAGCTACCCCTATCATGTTGGCTTTCTAGTGTTAAATGTTCATATTAATTTTAAAAGCAAATACACCATGCTTTTAAATTTATGTTAGATAATGATCGATTTTTTTTATCGGCAAACACTGCCCATTGTGTAACCACTGGTACTGCAAACCTATATTTTTTGGCCAACTGACGTACGACTAATAAACCTAATCGACTTTTCCCTTCTTTTAAGTGGGCCAGCGCTTAAAAACTCGTTCACTTTCTCTGCCACAAGCCGGGATCGGCTGGATGGTTGACGGCAGGAGGGCAGGAACCGTTCGATACAAGGGGATATCATATTTAACACCAAAACTAGAAACGCGTGCACTAAAACCTGTACTGCTCATGCCTTTTGACTGTCGCTAAAACAAAAGCTAAACAGCCTGCAGAAATGGCAGGCAGAGAGAAATAAGGGTTTTATATGAACTAGCCGGTCGAGTTGAGCATTGATCATTGGGACTAGACATAGCATGATCTCGATCTGAACAATCGCAAACCACGACCACGGCAAAACGTAATCGCAGCCGTGTTTCTCACCAGCTTACAGTGAAAGAGAAGAAGAAGAAACCACCTTTACTCGCACCATCTGAGCCAATTGTGTAATGAGATGGGCCAAACGGTGTCTGGACACCGCACGTGTGCGCATTTTAAATGTCTTTGCGCCAAACTGTCTTGCGTATATGAAGATATGTATGTTCGTGTGTATCTGTTTTGTGTGCGTTCAATAACAAGCTGCCTTGAACCCATCGAGGACCGTTTTCGTCTGCGCGTACTGACCTTCACAATTGTCCAGACGGCCGTACTGCACATCGAGGTGCACTTGAAGCGGTGACCATCGAGCAGCACTTATTGTCCGTAATAGTGCAAACTTACGGTTGAAGCATAATTTGTTCATGACCGTTAGACTGGCAAGATGCGCTGGTTGCGCAGTATGACCCCGCACGCTCGGGTGTCCAAAAAGCACGGCGTTCGTTGCTGCTACGCACGTTGGAGTCTTTCGTTCGAGCGCGCGCGCTCGCGCACTGTCTAAGCGGAGGCTGTCCGTCTCTCTCGCGCGTCGATCAAATTGCGCAACGACAGTTCGAACGCATGGCCGCGGGCGCTGGATGACGCGGTACGCTGGTTTCGCTGTTTACTATAGCCCCGTTTCGCTCTCGCTCCCTCTGCTTTATGCTGTGCATTCAGCATAACACCGCAACAGACGTCTAGCTGGCCAGGGTGGCCGGTGAATGAATGAAAGTAAAATCGATCTTCCACCGCGATTACGAGCGTCTCGGAGATGGAATGTACCGTTTCGTCGTGTGTTTGCTGTCGGCGCTTGGCCGTTCGAAACACTCCGAAAACCCATTCAACCGTGTGTTGCAAAAGCCCTAAAAGTGCAGACCTATCGGGTGCGCTTGTACCCCGAAACCGAAAGGGGCGGTACATGATGATATTGCACTTGAATTTGAAATACCGGCAGCTTTGGTTGGGAAGGGAGTGCATGGAGGGGAGCAGATCAAATCTGCGTAATAGCAAACACACTTACCGACAATCCGGTTTTCGCGCTGTGCGGTTAAAGTACGTGCTGCACACTCTCGGTTTCATGATCATTACCACCGTACACCGATGGGGCTGGGTCAATTACGGTACGGTTCCTTCATTGCTCCTCCATGTGGTTGGCAGGTTGATGTGACTGTCTATGTGTGTGTGTGTGTGCGCACATGACTGACGTTGATCAGACCGGCGGTACTTGATCCGGTAAATGCGTATGAGCACGTGGTTGTTTGCGGTTTTGATGTTAGTACTCGATCGCTTCCTGCTCTGCGTGTGTTGATCCATGTGGAAGCTGCTAGGTGTCTGAGAATATTGTAATTGCGCTTAGTAGGCGTTGATGGAAGGAAAATTTAACATGATTAAATGGGATATAAATAAAGATATTCAATTAACATTTTATATTTTATTTATATTTCTTAGTTAATTCAAAAATGAGTAAAACTTTTAGCGGATTATTACACTTCATTTCTGATTTCCTAGTAGCAAAACAATCAATTTTTTTATATTTTACGTATGCACTCAAAATGATTGTTTGGTTGTATGCTAAGCGCAACAAAGATTCATCAATGATAATATTTAACCATCCAATTTAACCGTTTGTCTTTCTACTTCTCGGATGTTTATGGGTATGGCTTGATGCTTCTCAAAGAACATGTACATTGTAACGAAGGTGATGGTTCAGTTATTTGAGATTACAATATTACAGTACAGCCCTTGAAACGAATCATACAAAGTTCATGCCTTCGCAATATGTTTCCTACCATGAGTTTGATCCAAACACAAATGGCCCTTCAATACTATTAAAATTTCATTTTTCTTGCAAACAAAAGCAGTCAATCGGATTTGTTGCATCGGTATTTATTAATCCCTGACATTTGCCTCAAACCAATCTGTGATTGTTTCTGAGAACATCAACACCAACATTAGGACGGCTGCAACTGGGTAATTTTCCTCACAGATGAAGTATAAAGCCGATTAAGTCCCTCAGCAACTCAGAGAGAGAGAGAGTTGCACCGGGTGATAAAGGTGTTGCACGAGCTAACGTCATCACTGACGCTCACCGGCACCAGGGGCAGAGAAACAGAGCCATTGCAATCAATCATGAGCTTTGATTTGATTTCATAGCAGCTGTGAGCACGTCGGCCTGCACTGAAAGGCATTCTTTAAACCCATCAAAGGTATATGAAGTTGAATGGAACATTCAATAAATCCTGCATTGAATTTGATCTTCTCTATACGAACACTCACCACAAGATCAGATAGTCGATCTTAATCAGTTTATGATGCATTAATTTGCTACAGCTCAATTGCACACCGTAAAACGTCCAAACACTTCCATCCACCGTAAAACACTACGACCTAACAAATTGAAACCGTTTTTCTGCAGCAGCAGCAGCAGCAGCAGCAGTGAGTAAGCTTTACGACCGAACGCTTCACCGTCCACTAAACGTGGCTCGTTGCGAAATAGTTTGCCGAACGCATTGGTTTCACATTTAACCGGCGGTGGCAGCTCAAGAGCCGCCGCACCGTAGAGCTCAACGGTGTGACGTTCGTCAGTGCATTTGGATTAGCATAAGGGGTTTCATTCTGACCGTCTGCGTAGCCCCCACCATCGTACCGATGCGTTCAACCGGAATCACCCCCAAAAAGAAGCGTTGGTGGGGTATAGTATGGTGGTTATGTTTTCTATTTTCCACTCGATCGATCGTGGCCTATACAGGTATAGCTAAACACGTGATAATGAAGTTAGTGGTGATCGTTGGAACGCACTTGAGAATGCGAGTACACGCCGCACATTCAAGCCCAAGTTCAAGCCCAAACCGATCCAAACCAAGCGCAAGGGTAGAAAGCTTGCGAAAGCTTCAACACCAGCCAAGGGTTCAGCTTGGGGTTTGTTTTGGTTGTTGGGCGGTATCTGGAGCAAGGAAAGCCAACGACGATTTTCCTTTGCGTGTCCAGTTTGCCGGTGTGTTTGGAGTGGTGGTGAACGTGAGCGTTACGCAATGCCGTTTCCGGGCCGGCTGATGATGAGTCAAATGTTTGTGGTAGTTGTAGTAGTAGTAGTAGGGGGTTTCGGTTTGTTCTAACCAGGCGGTGGTGTACGAAAAGTTTGGCACTCACTATAATAAGTTCTTACGCACGGTGAGCAAAGGATCCAGTGCACCGTGCTTGGTAGAAGCGTAAGGATCGTGTTTTCGTGCAGCGTGAACAGCAGTGATTGGTATTAAACTGTGTCTTAGTTCAAACGAAATGGCTTCCACGACGCATCTTATTGCGTCTTCGGCTGAAATGTACGCGCCAGTTGATATGATCAAGTCGGAGGTACTGCTCACGATGGATGACTACTTTCGGGGAAGCTCCATCTCGTCGCTGATCGCTCACTGGTGGCGCGCGCTGGTCGAACTGATTGCCGGTGGGTATCTACATGGTGATGAAGAAGGGTGAATGTCTACGATAGGGAGACTGCTTAAGGGTCACCAAGTTGACGGTCTCGTCACCGTCCTCGACGCGCTACCCCGCGAAATGATTAATGATCGGGTGGAGTTGGGTGAAGGACATTCGGACGGTGTTAGATCGAGCAACCAAGTGAAGAGCAACGTGTATCGTGAATGGGAGGGTTTAGATAGAAGTGTTACTAGTGTCGATTTGTTAAACGAACACCACAAAAGAATGTGCAGCATGGTGAGAAAGGTTCATTTTTTTATCGAAAAACATTGTCAGCTTGTTTGAATCCGCTAGTCCTCGTGAGATAGAATAGATGTTAGATTTCAAGGCATGACATGTTTTGAGGCGTGTTCGGGAACGAATGTTGCTGTTTGACATTTAAAAGTGAATAGTTTTTCTTTTGTTTTGCTAGCATAATATGTTGAAGGATGAACGATCAGACAGCAAGATGATGGAAAAACTCACCTTGATATAACTCATTTCAGCTGATTGTGAGCTGAATCTCCAGCTTTAGGTCGTCATAATAAGAAAGATAGAATGCATTGAATGATTCCCTGGTGGTTAGTTCGATTAACTTATACCTTCTTGCCTTTCTCTTTCAGATCCCCGAGCGAAACAGCTTCCCTTCATGGACAATCCACTGCCGACGCTCGGTATGATCATCTGCTACCTGCTGTGGGTTCTCCTGATCGGTCCGATGTACATGCGCGACCGGAAGCCGATGGACTTGCGCCGAGTAATCATCTTCTACAACCTGTTTCAGGTGCTCCTCAGTGGCTACATGTTCTACGAGGTAAGATCGAGCGAGTTTACAGTTGCTGAGCCGTTGATGAAGCTAACTTTCCTATCCCATTGCTTTCCCATCTCTAGCACCTGATGGCCGGTTGGGTGAGGGGATACAGTCTGACGTGCCAAACGGTGGATTACAGCGACAGTCCGCTTTCGAGAAGGGTAAGTCAGTGCGCTCTGTAAACGCGAAAATACGCAAAACAAGACTCAGTGTTGCTACTATCGATTTAATCCCATCCCTCCAGATGTTCAACCTCTGCTACGTGTACTATCTCTCGAAGCTGTCCGAGTTTGCCGATACGGTGTTCTTCGTGCTCCGCAAGAAGCAGTCACAAATTACCGACCTGCACGTCTACCATCACTCGCTCACACCGATCGAGGCGTGGATACTGACAAAATTCATTGCCGGTAGGTTGAATCGTGTGGCATGCCGCATCCTGGTAGGTGGTCGCCACCCAATAAGCCAATGAAAATGTAAAAGACAGTTAAAAAAAAGAATACTCCCCCCCCCCCCACACACACACACACACACACATAATTTCCGGTCCATAATCGTAACAAAAGCGCGCGGACACAAACCACCGGGAACATTATTTATTATTCCCGCCAATTGAATAATTGAAAATGTTCCATCACGCACGATTTAACCTGTAAGGTTTTATTGGTTTCGGTGCGAGGATATAGGCGGGCAATGAGATGGAAAATTGATTATGAAACAAGGCAAAAGGCGTCCCATTCCCCCCCTACCCCCACCGCTGTTTAGTTTCCGGCTGTCAAAAGCAATCAACGTCAACACTCCAGGGGCACGTTGGAGGTGCTGCTCATCTGTGCTGCGGAGTTGGAGCTTTTTTTCCCCAATCTGCTTTCTGCTTCTATGGCTCGAGCGCATTCGAGCGAAAGTCTTTTGTGTTTCAGTGCGGTTCACCGAAAGAACGATTTACCGATTTGTATTGCGCGCACACCTAGCCCGAGCTTTCGCATTAATCTCTCGCATTCTATTTTCCTTCTCTCTTTCAGGTGGTAATGCGACGCTGCCGAACGTGATTAACAACTTCGTCCACGTGCTGATGTACTTCTACTACATGCTGTCGGCGATGGGATATCGCGATATCTGGTGGAAAAAATACATGACGGAAGTTCAAATTGTAAGTCAAAGCCAAGGATGGGGGATGCACGGGGAAAAGGGGGAACATTCAAAACGGAGCAAATTTATTGCCTCACTGGTAAGGCAACATTAGGACAAAACCACCCGTTCCTGGGGGTTCTTTTCTTTCTTTTTTTGTTTGTTCGAAAGGAATTAGCTGTTGATTGCATGATTGGCGGGATAAAAAGATTTAATGTGCTGCTCGTTTGATTCTGTGGTGCTGGTGCTGGGGTTTTAACAACCGTGCAAGCCGCCCGCGTTCACCGGGGCGTGTTTATTAGCACATTATAAAACTCCCTCAAGTGATATTAGGGGAAGCCTTCTTGCTGCGTCTGCTAATCGATGGTTTGTGCCTTTCGGGCCACACGGGCTGTTTAATGGCCAATAGAATGGTTTTGTTTTATTAGCTGTGTACTTGCGCGTTTTATTGGGTAATGAATTTTGAGCTACTGTCACTTAATGAATTAGGTTAACAAAAAAGGTACCAAAAGTCAGAAGTTTTGAGTGAAAACGATGTTTGAAATGTTTATTATCCTGGTTTGGTATCAATAGCTTTCTGACTCAATCCTTTTTTTGATGGAAATTAACATCATTATTTGCTTGGAATGTACGATGTGTTGACAGTGTTTGATGACACATTCAAAGTGATGGCATTCAAACTTCAATTTTAACGTTAAATCTTGTTAGACAATCAAATATTCTTTCATGTTTAGATACAAAATCAAAAATACCTTTTCTGCGCTAGCTTTTTGAGCTAAAAAAGACCAGATTTATGGCATAATATCCAAATCTTCTGGGAAATATTTGAATAAAAACATAATAAAGTACCTTAGTTTGGTATGCTTAAATTTAAAGCAATAGTCATATGAAAGCTCCCTCACACTCTTAAATCTAACGCTTCTCTCTTTGAATGTTTCTTTGCAAAAACCTCAGATTCAATTTATCATCTGCATTGCGCACTGCATCAACGCACTCGCCACGGGCTGTCCGTTCCCGCGCTTCATCACCACGCTGCTGCTGATCAATGCGTCCATCTTTCTGGCCCTGTTCATGAACTTCTACATCGAGAGCTACAAGCGCAAATCGAAATCGGCCGCCGCGAAGGCCGCCAGCACGGCCGCCACACCATCGATCGAACCAGCGGCGCAGGAAGCGTCCGGTGTGCAGGACCTGCCAGCCGGCGAAGTGCCAACCCTGCCAACCCTGCCAACCAAAGCTGACCAAAGTGGGATCCCGGCCGAGTCGCTGGAAGCCGCCGTACCCGACGCTGCACCTTTGGAAGACATTAACAACAACAGTAGCCGAACGGAGCTACTCGAATCGGTGAAGAAGCTGGCTGAGGAGCCACTGTGTGAAGCGGATGAGTCGAAGGTGGAGGGAAGTACCGCCGAGGATGTGTTCACTGAAGCGCAAACCAAACAGCAACAGGAGCCGACCGGGCTACGGCAACGGCTAGTGGTGGAGCATGGCGAGGAAACGCGAACGGGGTCAACGCAGCTGGCCGAGCTTGCCAGTGGATGAGTCAAGCGAGCTCGTTTCGAAGTCGGGCGAAAACAAAATGAAGGAAATTCCATGTCTGCGTGTGTGTGACTGTATGTGTGTATGTATGAATGTATGTGTGTGTGTGTGTGAGTCGCATTTTCTTTTATAAAAACAAAAAACAGCATACAAAAACGACAAAACCAACACAATCTAGCCCAAGTCGCCCCAAACCTAGGAGATAGTGGTCACCGCAAGTTAGTCAGTACGCGTGAAGTAAAGCAGTTTCTACGGGGGTCCCGCGCAGGTTTCTCTAAACAGCCCAATCAATGTATAAATAATGCGCACCACCCCCTGTGCAGCAAAACGTGGAGCCATCGCCACGGACTGAAGTGGATGCGTTGCAAGGATGAAGGAGATTTAGCATAAGCGAACCGTGTTTTGTGTGAGTGTGAGAGAATACAGAGACACAAAAAATGCAGTAACACATTCATAATTGCGTCACGTTCTTGTACTGGTGTGTGTGTGTGTGTGTGAGAGTTTGTGGGTGAAAAGAGTCTGAAAAAGACGCTTTTTAGGGCTTGTTATCTTCGATTCACCGAAAGGTTCTGCCGACGCGGAGAGGTAACGACGCTTGTGCCTCGTCCGACCAGACAAGGCTTTACATGTTTTCCGTTTTTTTTTTTGCATTATTTTGTCGTCGTTGCTGCACTTCAGCCTCTTAATCGTGCCTACGGCCGGAATCGGCGTGCAAAGGACGTGCAGAACTCTGGTCTAGAGTCTGAAGTGTTTTTCACTTACCGACCATTACACAGCCTCCTTCCTGCTTACACTCGTTCATCTTTTCTGCATTTCGCCTACCAACCAGCCTGCTGCTGGGGCGAGATGCAATTTATCGCTCGCCAGCACCAGCACTGCATAAGCGCTTTGTATTTGGAATATTGCGTCGTGCTTTGCGATGCTTGTATGGGTGGGTCTTCACTGTACAAGGAGAGTTTTGTAGTACAATTTTTTCATCGAAAAAAGGCTTCTCGTTGCAATATCAGAATTTGTACCATCTTTTCATCCTTTGGTTGTACTTGCAGATAGAATGGAACACTTGTACATATCGTCAAGCTTGATAAAGGGAAATATTTAAGATTTTTATATGAATCTTTACACATGATTACTAATAGTTCTTTCAGTATAACGCATCCGCAATTGTGGTTGTTATGTTCAATTGTCAGGATGTTGATTTAGCTATCCTCCTTCTTTGGGCACTTTTTGACATCAGTCTGTAAGGAAATATCAATTATTGTAGTTTGTAACTTTTCGCCTTTCGTCCGTCGCGAATATGCAAGAAAGAACTCACCACACTGAAAACACGATAACTATCAAACAGGACAAACCTCTTATATTCTGTTCACCTTTGCAGCATACAATATCCTCCTTCAGGGAGGAAGCAATCATGCAACGGAATCATGAAAAGCGGCACGATTACTGGCACTGGAATTACGGCTCGATTGAACCATCCGAAAGGAAACGTCGTCTTTCCGCGCCAAAGTGCCGCCTACCGCTAGCCTCTGTCAAGTTCTCGTGCTTGAGACGCCACAGAATGCACAAGAATACGCCTTCATTAGGCTCGTTAACCACTGCTCAATGAATGGTGCTCTGTAATCGTGTGCTTCCGCATTTTGTCTTACTCTTACTCTTTCTCTCTCTCTCTCTCTCTCTCTCTCTCTCTCTCTCTCTCTCACTCTCTACTTATCGCTCTTCCGTTCTCGCGTTCCTTTGCAGCAGCGTGTGCAATCATAATTTAGTGCAATTTATTTGTAAAATGGTCAATTTATGCTTCTGATTCAAGCGCGATTGATTGATAGTTTGTGCGCTTTGTGCGCTTTCCGCGATTCGCAATCGAAATTGTAAGTGTGCTGTACGTAGGTTGTGCGCTTGTAGGTAAGATTCAACGATGGCAGATGAGTGTCTTACCGGGCACGGCAAGCAATAATGGTTGAATGTTGAGGGAAAATTGGAGAAACTATTGATTGGAGCTAGGATTGTAAGGAGGATTGCATGTTGCGGGAAGGATGTTCTGGTTTTGAAATAAAGAATGTGCCTGATAATTAATTACATACCCACCGAGCACTTTATCATTCTTTGCGACGGTGTTATGCCGCATTGTAGCATTACAAAATGCCTTTCCATTAATTATTACGATTATTCAACTTATTGCCATTAGTATGATTGTGAAGCATACACATTGAAAGAAAGTTAAGGGCTGCAATATATATCATTGACTCTTCAAACACTGACTTTTGGAGATGAGAGAGGCTTGTTGAAAAAGGTAAATTTACAAGAAGCCCGTTCCATGGAGCTCGATGCGTGTTTTGCGCCTGAAGGTATGCAATACGCACCACACAACCTTACTGCAATAGAAACTGCAATACAACAGCTAACATATATACAGTGAAGCGCCGTTTATCCTGGCTCCTCGGGACTTGACTTCGCCCGGATAAGCAAATAACACGGATAATGAGTCAAATGATATATTTTATCACCAATTCATGGTGATTTTTTGGAAATTTTTCTTATTTTTAATAAAAATAACCCAGTTTTTACTAACTTCATGTTTTTCAAAAGAGAATTTTTAAAATTTGCCATGAATTACAGTGTTTTTTGTTATGACAATGTGCTCTTATAACCGCTTTTTCAAATATCCTCCTCATAACCCAATGTCACTTTTGTATTGAACTGTCATTTCTCAACAGCACGGATAAACGGAAAGCCGGATAAAAGGTACCCGGATAACCGGCGCTCCACTGTATATATTTTAGACCGAGATTATTCTCCTGAAGAGAGTACGGAAGCAAATGATTTTGAGTACACAAGCCTTCAACCCGTATTTGATATGGTTCAGTGAAGCTTGTCAAGCACCGAGAGCGAACTTTAAATTAAAATATGTTGCTCAGTATAATGCACGCCGTATTGCGTTTGCAGTTGTATATTTACCTGTACACCAGTCCATCTATCGCTAGAGATAAAAAAAAAAAAACAAGGAATAGTGGAAGTTTCTTACGTGCTCATTCGAGAATCCGTTTCTGCATCACATCGCACAGCGCCAGCGGACTCATCGGATGTTTCTAAGCAAAAGGCATTCGGGTATGAATTTCGGTGTTAGTGTATGTGTGTTCTTGTGCGTGTATGCGCAATGGGTTTAGTTGCAACAATTTCCTTGGCAGCATCGCCTTACTTTCACCGTATAATAAGACCCCCGGCCAGGCGACTGTTGTGCACAAACCATAGCTATGCCGGTTTGCATCAACAAAAATATTGTACCGTGCGCTGCGTCATCGCAAAGCTTTCCCATGCTTTCCGTACGCTGGAAGCTCATATTGTAGGAATCGAATAGAGTTCTGGGAACTGCTGCACTTTTCCAAATTAAACATGCTTTCTGAATGGGTGTACCTTGCATTTCTTTTTGCATTACCTTATTGTACAACGCATTACTCGCCTCTACTTTGCTAAAGCTCTGTGCGGAGCGATACAAGCAGATGCCCGACAGAAGAGCCGTTTTGGTTCCCGCTTTTGCCGTTTCCCCCCCTTTATTTCCAACAGCCATCCATCACAAAAGTCTCAACCAGTCTCAACAACTCACATCAGTGTGCGGCAATCATTCAGTTGCAAAAGTTTAGTTGATTAATATGTGGTTCCTTCTCGTTTTTTTTTCGGTCGGTTCTTGTTGCCGTGGTGAATGCTTTTGTACAGCGGGCTGCTTCACCTCAACAAAAGGTAAATGCGCTCTATTGAGGGTATAAAATTTTGCCAAAAGTATGTGCATGAAAGCATGGCAAAGCTTGGTGATGTATCAAAAGTTTTCATCCAGCGTGACGTGTGATGGTATTACTTCAGGAGGAGCATTTTAGAACAGGTTTAATTGACGGATGATTAAAATTTCCAAATGTATAAGAGATACTGCCAAACAAAACGAGAACACGCCTAGATTGCTACAAAATTTGTGTACAAAACGTAGTTCGGATGTTTAGAGTTGCATTTTGAAATGATTGATCGAGCTGAATTGGTTCGGACACTACTGCAATCTGATTCTGGTTTGTCAATTAACATGTATGTACCATAACTGACAAAAGACAATCTATCTGTGACCACTTATTAAGCAATCTATCAAACAGATATCAAATGTTGGTTTGCGTATTGCGAATAGATATTGCTGTACAATCCTTTGGTTGCGCATGTATTTACCAATTATCCGCAACCAAAACTCATGCACGCTATATGGTCAACTTTGGCCAGCCACTCAATAACCCGCCAGTTCTGCGGCATTGCAGAGCTCGTTTATCAAGCGTATATCCGTACCCTAAAAAGTCCCAACCTGCGGCACACATCCTTGCGTTTGCGGTAAGTGGCCGTGCCGGCGATCAGCGATAAAAGTAATCGAGCGCAAACGCATCGCTCGAAGCGACCGGTTGCGATAGCAACCAATCGAACGCCGCTTCACGCTGCCGCTGATATTGAATTTCGTCGATGCAAATTTTTGGCTCGTGGTCGGGCGAGCTGATTGAATTTTCCCTACCACTTTCCCACGTTTCTTTCGCGCAAGGGACTGCAAGGCACAGGACAGCAAACACGACAGCCGGCGATGAAAACTTCAGACAAAGAAGAGAAAAAACCTTTATTTCCATCTAACTAACTAGCAAAAAGCCACCACTAGCGGTAATGTAACGTTCAACCATTACCGTCATATTAAACCATCGTTCGCTTATTAGCTTACGAGCGAACGATTGGGCGCATTACATATTCCACTGTGCTTATGTTGATGGGTGTACGTTGAATTTGTCGGTAAACTGCTTCAAACATCCATTCCTATTAGTGATACGAATGAAAGGTGTTTTGCATCGATGAAACATTAAGAGAACAATTTGAAATGAATTAGGCTAAGGAAGGGTTGGTGACACAAAATACGGCTTAAGTGTAACGCTCTGCGGGTGCAGCAATTCGTTTTGGTACTTGATGACAACTTCATTGATGTATGCTCAAATGTACGCCGTAACTGCATTCACAGGAACCTCGAACAACTAAAAAGTAAGAATAATAAATGCATTTAAGGGTAGTCTTCTTGTAAGGAAGCATTTCCTGGTCACCGGCCCCTTACCCGTCACACTAAAACACCTGCACACGATGGTTTTCCCGATCGCACACCAGGATGTTGCCGTTCGACATGATCGCAACGCCCTCGAGTCCCTTGAACTCGGCGTCGCCCGAACCCCACGAGCCGAACGCGCGCAGGAAGCTTCCGTCCGGGTGGAAGATCTGGATGCGGTTGTTACCCGAGTCGGCGACACAGATGTAGCCCTGATCGTCCACCGCAACGCCCCTAGGGAGAAGAAAGCACACAAAAAATAGAGCGAGAGATTATTAATAGGTTGTTTGCGGCATAGCTAGATCGGTGTTGAAATTTAACATTTAATGTAATATAATTTTTTTTTACTATTCAAAGTAAAGTTAAGAGAAAACGGTCACAATTAAACAAATCCATAACAGAAAGGTAACAATTAAAATCATTGATATGAAATTTAAGCTTTCATATCCACCAGAAACAGTGGCCCTAACGAAGACAGTGCAGCGCCATCTATCCGTCAAATTATGTACTAATAGCGGATTTGAAACTGTGTTTGCAACCGAGCAGTAGTTCGAGCCCGTTTTGAATGCTGTGTTTAATATGCTTCAAAGTCATTCAAAGACAAAGTATCAGCAAAAACACTCGAATCTTCTAGATGCCTCTGGTGAAAGCTATACAAACTGATAACGACAAACTCAATCAAACGAATCGTCTTATCGTACCCGTACCTGACCAGGCGTCCCTTAATCTTTCCCTCGTTGGATTAATGTCTATCAAACTGCCATGCTTCAAATTCAACAAAGAAAACGAATCAATGCTTAGAGCAACCCGCTGTCTGTATTATCCTTCAAGAAACGTTTACAACGCTTACAGAACGAGTAAAATGTCATCGGAAAAGCGACAATTGTTTTGTGTTCGCATTGTAACACCCTCGTTCAGCCAACAGTTTGGGACAGAGTGTGTGTGTGTGTCTGTGTGGGATCGATGACATGGTACACCATGGCAAAAAGTGGGTGGAAATAATTTCCAAAAGCCAGATTCAATTATCCCGCAAATTAGATCAGACCGTGGTCGGGAGCTGCTTCGGTGCCTGGTCGAACGCAGCTCTGCTTCCGTTTTGCAATGTAAATAGCTTCATGTTATCCATGGATTTTGGGAAAGCACATAAAAAAGACGCGTGGCCAAAACAACGTTACCAAAATGGTGACAAGGGGACAGATACCAAATGAGCAAAGTGCGTTCTTTCTGCCCTATTCGTAGAAAGCGTACACAGAAAACGGATAAACAGAGGGTGCATTCTAGAGCGGTGAGCGGAGATGGAAGGGTCCCTCAGCTTCTCATTCTTCTCATTGACGCCCAACACGTGGCATTATTTTGTGAACAATTTCGCAGCAACAACGCAACTTGGGAGACACAAACAAATAAAAAAAAAAAACTCCATTGCGTATTGTTATACGAGTGCCCTTGTTTGCCACATTCTTGAGCACACCTCATCCCATGCCGCATGGTCGCGATTGTGCTTTGAAAAAGATTTTGGCCAGCCTTTGCGCAAATTTTTGCGTTCATTCGTGATTGAATTTCCAATACAATTTGCGTGTGGGATGGACACAACTACCGGCCACTGGTGGCCGTGCGTGTGCGGAAACACGTTTAACGAAATTAAACGCCAATGACAATCATCAATCATTCGAGCAATGTTTCTTGTTTCTTTTTTTGTCTTATTTTTGTTGCTCGGAAATGGGTTTTTTTTGGTGGCGATGGGAGCCAAAATTCTCACCTCCAGAGAATCGTGTTCGTGATGGAGAGGCAGGAGAAAGTGCGGGAGGGAAAACTACAAGAATCCACATCCCTGATGCTGTGCGGTGGCAACATTCAGCATGCAATCCGTCATCCAGCAATGTTGCCGTGGGTAGGCGAAGTAATTTTTCTGAAGCGTTTTTCCACGAAAAAAGGCATCTACAGTACAAAACGGGAGCAACGCTGTGCAAATGTAGCTTTTCTTTTGTTAGTGGAAATTGTGTTTGGTTTGATACTTTTTGGTGGGGAGATGGGGCGTATTTTTGCTCGGTAAGGGGACTTTTTTCATTAAAAGATTTAAACAAGTGCAATTGTGGCTCATTTGACAATAGCTCCATCAAAAAAGAATAATGCTCAACAAACAATGTAAATCTTAATATCTTTAGCAAAAAACAACCTTTTCTTTGTTAACTTTCAAACAGAGTTTGAGCCGATTGGCCTCATTCGCCTCTTCATAAACAATGACCTATGACCTCATATTTAACACCACATGTGTACACATGAAACAAACATTAATTAAATTCTTCGATGCATAAACCCCAGCTTCAGTCGTATTAAGCTCATTATTCTCCATTCTTTTATCGTTATTTTTCAAAATTTCCTCGATAGCTTGGGTAAAAATAGGTTGAAAGTCTATCATAGTCAAAATAAGGTTCAATTAGATAGAGATTCTTTGGAAATGTAAATTGGAACTTGTCATCAAGTACCAAAACGAATTGCTGCACCCGCAGAGCGTTACACTTAAGCCGTATTTTGTGTCACCAACCCTTCCTTAGCCTAATTCATTTCAAATTGTTCTCTTAATGTTTCATCGATGCAAAACACCTTTCATTCGTATCACTAATAGGATTGGATGTTTGAAGCAGTTTACCGACAAAGTTTGGAACTCTTCCGTATTTATTGGATTGCTCAAAAATAAATCATTCAGTAAAACGGGTACAGTAAATGTTATTAAGCATTCCTACGCTTTCTTAATCCCGCTCCGTAATTCGACCAACCACAAAAAATCCCCTTATCATGCTTATGTTACACTCACAGTATTACAAACGAACTGCTAAGAGAGTCAACGCTTTAAGGAAAAGTTTAAGCCCAATGTAACATCGAACCTGTGCCATTGTGTGAGTGAATGTGAGTGTTGTAAAGCTGCAAGTCTCATTTTCAGTCGACAGTTTCCCTGGCAACCGAGTTGGAGAAGTTTTGCCGCCTTCCTCAACAGCGACGATAATGGTAGCCCTCAGCGTGTCATATCTTTGCGTCACTTTGCCAAAACGTGCCACCCCTGAAGCTTCTGCCCATCTTCATCCATCTTCCGATACATTCTATAAAAGCGTTGCCGTCGGAACCGAATTTGTACGTTTAAGGCAGCGTACAGCCACGCGTCTGTCTCTTATTTTCCACGAAATGCGCGTCAAAACCTATCCCTCTGAAAGAATAAAAAAGAAGTGCGCCCGCGATAGATGCCAATCAGAGTGTTTCCCCGATGTGGGCTCATTGGAATTGGAAGCTGCACACCGACGCTGCCTGAATGCTGCCTGTTGTGTATCCAATATTGATCTATATCTAGGAGAAGGAGGAGAGGGGTCGGTGTCACACTTCCCACACCCAAAAAACCGTTCCCAACTGCAACTCCAAAGTGGAACCAGGAACCGGCATCGCCAAGCGTTTGATCTTTGCCGAAATCCGAAATGGAATAAGCGAGCGATGGATCAAATTATTTTCCAAATTTAATAAATCATTCATTTTTGAACCGATGCTGGTCGGCCACCATGTCGGCCCGCTAGTAGAGGGGGTTCTCAAGTGAAGCTTGTAAGGGCCAGAGAGTCACAGGCCGTGTGGTCGCAGCAAGTCAGCAGTTTTGTGCGAATATTGCTTCATTCGTCGAGCGAGGCGCGCTTGTGAGTACCAGGCTGAAAGGAGCAGCAGAGTCATTGCGTCATTCGGGATGGTGTGGCGGATGGCCATGGTACACACACACACACACACACACACACACACACACACACACACACACACACACACACACACACACAGACCAAACGGGACAAAGCTGGGATGCGGGCGTAATTGTAAAACTTTCCCAGAAACTATAATTTGCTCAGGCTGGAGCAGCAGGCATGATGATGGACGAACCGAGCTGTCGCCAACCGATGATGCGGACTTTCAAGAAGAGAAGAGTGCACGAAAAAGCAAAACAGAGAGAGAGAGAGAGAGAGAGAGAGAGAGAGAGACAGATAGTGAAGGATGGGCAGTATGATTGGGAGGACTTTTGTCGACGAGTCAGCAATTAGATTTCGTATGCAATTGCGCTGCGGCCTGTCATCGTGTCCCGGGTTTGAATTGTAATTAAAGTTTGCTGGAGTGTTTGGTAAGTGAGTCCCCGGCGCACACGGCACAGGCGCGTTTGCAGATTGTCGGTGGCCGTGCTTGTGTTTATCGGCCATGAGAGGGGTGGAGCGTTTGATCCGGGAGGCTAGAATGAGGCTTAAGCCGGTTCGGGTTTGATTGCGAAGCATCGATACCAAGATTATGTAAAGGCTGATGAGGCAAGAGAATAATTATGAGCTGCAAAGTCTCGCTGGAATGGAATTAAGATCGGATCGTAAAGTTTGATTACTTCGTTGCGATGTGATGAGGCGGCCATCATGCCGGAGTGGAATTAAGTACGATAAAATTGTTGAGCTGGAAAACATTCTTACTGTGTTGTGTGAAACTATGTTGGACATATTTCAAGCAGGCTTTAACCGAAAGTCACAAAACCATAAAACCAAACCAACCAGCGAATGGTCCGAACGCAACGAAAACGAGCCTTAATGATTCCGATTTCAACTTTCCCGTTCAACACTTGCCGTAATCCGTGCCGGCTGTGTGCCAATAACAATATTCCCGGAAAAAGGTTTTCAAAAGCAATCCATCAAACATCGACATTAAGCTACTTCGGTACCAAGAACCCATCAAATGACAAACCATTCTGCCACAGAAAGCAGAATAATAACACCACGGTGCTACAGCTCATACACACAAAAAAAAAAACCGTCAAGCCAGAACACAAATACACAGTGTGGCACGGACCGAGCAAAAACTCGCACTCCGCCGAGCATGGAGCGGGAAGAAGTTTGCCGCCCAAAAAATGGCCCCACCGATAGTCAACTTATGTTGAACTTATGTTTTGACCTGCTATTGCTTGAACGCGCCCCGCGCACCGTTTCGGTAGAGGCGAAATCGTAAATAATTGGAATGCTGAAATGATCGATCGATCGATCGAACACGCACGCATTGGGTCGAAGGAAATGGTGCGAGCTGTCCGAGCTTGGGTCTCTTTCCCTCTCTTTCTCTCTCTGTTTGCCTTCTTGTAGGGCAAAGTTTCTTTTCTCCGCTCGAGCCCTAATGAGATTCCATTGCCCATTGCCCGCGTGGGGTGGAAAAGCCGGATCGTTCGTTCGTTCGTTCGCTATCGTTTATCGTTTTGCTACGGCAATGATTCGCGGCGCTGGCGAAAAAGAAAGAAAAAAAGAAGATGAGCACGTCCACACAGCGGAAGGGATTATGTTGCCGAACCTAAGGACACTCGAAGGACAGCAGACAGCTTCTTGGGTTGCGGTGACAAAACTGTTCGCACCCGTCGCTCCTAGATGCTATAGCACCCTGATCGGAGGCACAGTCGAGAAAGGGGTCACGATTTATGCTAAAGCAGCCGAAAGAATGCGTAAGACACCCACCCAGGAAGGACATGTGTTGTAATTTGGCGGAAAATTAATAAACAAACGGCAGGCATCAGCCAACCAACAGCTGACACCGAGCTGGTGGGAGGGGTTTTAGGTTCTTATAGAACGGGAGAACACCAAGGCTAGCAGGAGGTGAAAGGGCGGATGTTTCGATAAAAATATCTTCTCGATGCTTTGTAGGTTCGCTTTCCCCCCACCTCCAGCATCAAGGCACTTCACTCACCGGGTTGGCTAAGATTGATGGCGGAGTGAGAAATATGCGGAAAATGTTGTAATTGAAAGTCTTGCTCAAAAAGTTTCCGACGGGCTGGGAGACATATTTTTAAAAGCATTAAAGAGAATGTATATGTGTGTGTTTGAGTTGTTTGCTGCTTAATTGATGGTGATACTTGGCCAGCATTTGCCTTCTTCACAATTTCGCTTCTTTAGTGATTTTTGAATTATTTTTCACCACACTCTAACTTCTATAAAACCGGTTCTTAAGCGTTAGAAAAGATTGCTTACAAAACCAATCAAAAGAGGGAACACCCTCCCGGAACACTAGCTTCCGAGAAGAGCCTCATACATTGACCTCTGGGATCGGTTCAATCTATCGCATGGATACCGACATTAACCTCTACATAAATTTCTTCCCTGTATTGCCTTTGAGAGCAGGGCGGGCGGTTGATCCCCTTTTCGGACAATCAGCACCAACACGTGTGGTGGTCTGATCGACTCATGTCTCGACCACCTTTTGCTGTAACTTTCCGGCAGAAAAAGAAACAAGCTTTTTGCGGGGAAAAAGGCGTTTTCCAGTTCCGGTAAACATCACTTCCGTGGCTTACCAATCTTGTGGCTAAACACTAGCATTACATACGTAGTTTGCTAGCACACAACATGAGCACAGGGCCTGGTTACCGACCCCCATCATTCATACTTCCAATTGACTTGTTCCGCTGTGAGGTGAAACTTTCTCGTGAGGGGAAAGTTTCGTTTCCAAAATAGACCAAAAACACTATAATTAGGCACACTTGATAGCATACGGATGGATGTGTTGTTGATCCTCTTTGATGGCGCTGATCGTAGTAGAGTTTCGACTGAAGAAACAAACCAATATCGAGGGGTTTGTTACCTCTTGTTCAAGAAACTTTACAAAGTTTTGTATAAAAAGTTTTGTTCAAAGTGTGCTTTTCATTTGATTTTATCACTTTTACTGTTTTCTAACTTTTGACGCTCCTCCAGATTGATTTTCGACCTAATTGAAAACAACTTTACCTGAAAGACGTGTTCTGATCAACATGAAATATCCAGAAATTACTCATTGCAACAACACAGCAGCTAAAAACTCATCTAAACATCGTTTCTTGGCAAAATTGTGCTACAAACAGTTCTTGTTATGGTTTATTCAAGTAAATATTTTGCAATGTTTGAAGGAACGAGTTGACGAAACAACGGTCAAAGTCAAAGAATTTCAACCCCAACCATGGGTCACGTCGAAATTCATTGTAACGAACCATCGCACCCCATGCACCCGCGTCAATCGACATCAATCAGTCGTAGCATCTGGACGAATTGATTGCTTTTAATTACACGGGGATGAAAAATCTGTTACACTTTTCCCTGTTGAGAGGCCCCGGAGTCGCTGAGACGCTGAACTCTGCGGCCCTGCGGCAGTATCGCAGTATCGCATAAATTCCAGCGAATCGAACGAACAAAATAAAGGCAATTAAAATAGCTTCCACCGGTTGTGAACGGGCGAGACGGGGGTTTCCGTGTTTTGATACAATCCCTCTCCTGAGGGAAATGAGTACTCTTTAATTGAGAAGAAAAGTGTCAAAATCCAATCCCACGAAACAAGCGACTCGATGTTACCATGACAACATCAGAGTACAGTACACCTCTTCGGCACCGGGGTGAATGATTTGTTGTTTGGTGCGATCAGGAGCTGCTGCACAGCGATGCGACGGGTTTCTAACGTCCACTTCTTGGAACCAATTTACCCGTGCTGCCGGCGGCGGGTTTTCTCTACCCAGCAGTAGGGAAAGAGTTTCGTCGAAGCTGAACATTCGGCGTTCGGAGGAGGTCACCTGAAACTTGCCGTTTTCGGAGCGCGCTAACACTGCTGCCGGTGAGCGATGGACGCCAAGGTGGCCGCACGCTAACACAGCTACGGGACGATAAATCTCCGCCAAAAGGTGGCGCGTCAAGTGTTGCAAAAAAAAGCAAAGCAAAAGGGGGTTAGTTAGTTTGGTTTAATTTATGAACAATGGCCGTCACCATCACGCGCGCATTGTACATCGGCATATCATGTGCTTCTGGCGCTTCTGTGGGTTGGTGTCAATGGTAGACACTTTTTTCCACCTCTTTGTCGGGCGAAAAAGAAGGAAGGTTTTGATAAAAAAAACATTCTGTCAGCAGCAAACACACACACACACACACACACCCAGCGTGCATTAGGGCACACTTCCGGTGGTGCACAAACATGACAAGTGAGGTGAAGCGAAAAGACAAAGGCAAAAAGCAGGGCAGAAGGGAATACAGTACGTTCGTGGAAGGCTGATGCGCGGACCTGCTGCTTGACAATTTTCCACGAACGAAACGCGTTTAGCTCGAGCCTGGTTTGCGAAGATGGTAGCATCCTTTTTTGGGGGTGTTTTTTGTTGCGCTGTTTGCATTACACTGTACATTCACTTACACCAGATGCGTGAGCTGGCTGATTGACACGTAGCTGACAGATATGCACGTTCCGGAATGGGAATGGGAAGGAGCGAACAGATAGCCCCGTAATGCTGATGATGATCCGAACTGAACGGTGCAAAATAAAGTGTGTGTGTGTGTGTGTGAGTGATGGTGTGTTTCAGATCATAAAGAGTTGCGTGTCTGGTTTAATTTGGAGCAAACTTTAAACGGAACGTTTTGCACTCAATATCGCAATATTCGCAGAGTGACATTGATGTGCGTGGTTTGGAAAGAAATGTGTAGCGATTATGTGAGCAAACAGGCGCTGTTTTTGTATTCTTTGCGAGTCTAAGTTCGTCTGAATCCTTTTGCAATTAGGTTTGGCAGCTCCAAGTACTAGCTACACATTACGGGGAATGCGATGTTCAGGTTAACTTGTACAGAAAGCCGTCCAACAATCCAATGAACAAAGCTGCAAAAAGGATTCACTTTGAAACGTAACTCACACTAAAGTATATAGAACAAAAACACCAATAACCAGTTGTACATACAGTTTACACTCTGTATAGCAGAACTGTGTGAAATTACGAATATAAACTCTTAATAAGATTAAGTATTTAGCAAAAAGGAACGTAAGTAATGGCTGCGCTGGAACAAAATCGGTAAGAAGACGCTCGATCTTCCGACTTGCAGTCATGTACCAATCCCAATGTATCATGAACCATTAATCGAATTATTCCCAACAAACACTCAATTAACTACTCCACCATAAACACTTCCAACCTTCGTGCCAATTTGTGAAATGCATCGTGTAATGTGTACATCGTCAATGAGCCGGTCTAATCTAAACCATCCACCAGATAATCATCATTGTCCACAGCGTTCACCGCGCTCTACCTGTCAGGTTTGGTAGCAAACTATAGCAGCACAAAATCTTGTTAAACTAACTAATCCTTCCTTCACCACCCAGTGACACGGCTTCCCAACGGCCAGCGACTGTGTAACGACACGGAGGGTCCACTCCACCTGCACGCTCCTTTGCTCCGTTAGCAGCAAAACCATTATTTTGCAAAACGACATTAACCAAGGTTTCATTTTCACAAGCACATGTTTATAAAGGCCACTAATTGAAGCTCAAAATTGATGAGATAAAACATGAGACACGGCCCTGGTTGGTCGGGGTAAATTAAGTGCAGGCCCCCCTCCCGACCCATACGTACGGGGCGCGCTCAGCGTCGCGTGTAATCGAACAAGCCACACGTACACATACACACAAGTGTCACCTTGCGTCCCGGGAAAGCAGGTTCTGTGCTGGTGGGTTTGAGTTTCCCCCCCCCCCCCCCAGTGCTTTGTAGCTTGCCCATGAAGGTACGTAAGGGATGGTGGTGATGCTAGTACATCACCCCAGACATAAAGCTTAGCTGTGGAATAACATTGACACAAGTGTGCATGGTTGCTGCCCTCGGGTGCATAATTTACTTGCACATGCAAACACATTTTCCAAGTGAGAAAACTGCACCATCACCACTACCACCACCACGTTCAAACCAGCGTTTGAATGGTTCCGGTTCCGGTGTGTATGTGTCAGAAAGACGAACGGAACGGCTGGTCGACCAGCCCGCAGCCAAGCTCCAGCAAATACTGCAGGAGACACCATCGTCCCGAAGAATACTTCTGCACCAGCATTCCGGCACGTCTTTGATGTACGGATGTACAATTTTCTCACCACCAAACCCCTCTCTCAGGGGAAGGGGTGCTAGGTGACAATGAGACAAGGTGATGAGCACGATGACGACAGACTGGCTGACTTTTTGACACCGCTTCGGTGCTTTGCGAGTTGTACTCGCTTTAGAATCGAGAATCCTGTTCCAATCTGAATGTCAGAAGTCGGAATCACAAGCGAGCCCCCTCCGACCAACAGCACGTAGGAACAATTTGCCGGCGACGTTGGCGTGATTTTATCACGTCCAGGAGTGCTTCAAATTCTCTTTTTACCTTTTTTGGGGGGAGTGGTTGCGACCTTGCTTTGATCCTTCAATGTGGCCCTGTTCAGTGCTTTTTATTCGCACGAAGGTCCTTTTAAAATTCCACCAAAGATGGCTTCAGGACACACCGCTGTGCATGTGTGTGTGTGTTGCACCTTCTGAGCGACCTTTGGACCTTCACCTTACCTGGGACGAGTGTGCAATGCAATCATCTCCCAATACTAAAGCCCTAAAAGAACCCGTTTCCATTTTCATTCGGCTGGACAGGAATGCTAACATTCAACATGCGACATGCTCGGGTTCGGTATGCAACGGCATGGCATTGGATTGTACTCCTTCGCGTTCCTCCCTCCTTCCCGTCGCGTCCGGGAAATGCATTCCTGTGTGACTTCCCGAGCAATGGTCAACCCCAAACAAGCCGTGGCCAGCCACCTTTCCTTCCCCACCGCCCGGAAGCAAAACATTTATCGTGCGGTGGTACAACATTTTCATTTTAATCCTACCCCGCCACCCGCCCGGACGCCCTACCCCAAAAACCTTCCCTTTCCCCGCTCCAACACCAGTGGGACGAATGGCTCTCCTCGGGTCTCGATGTGGGTACGCAAAAGGCAGACAGGCAGCAGTAGCAGCCGAAGAGAATCTCATTTTTGGCACCGTTCGTGATAAAATGTCACCGTCCAGGGAGCGCCCAGGATCCCTGAGGGGAGTTTCTAAAGTACGGATTCGTTTTCTAGAGTGGAATTGTATGTATCTGGGTGTGTGTGTGCGCAAATGAAATTAATGTTATTTTATGTGATTGTAATCGGAATGATCCTGGGAATGGTTTGCTGAATTGGTATATCTCGTTTGGCAAATAAGGGCTCGGACACTTGGGATGGTCCCCACTCCTCCCCCCCCCCCCACCCCTAAAAGGGAAAAACGGCTGAGGTTGAATGTAAGGTTATCCGGTGAGCATCGTTGGTGATGATGGATGTAATTGAATCCAGCCTCAGTGTGAATCGAGCATTCAATGATGAAGGAAATGAAGCTTTATGCCTTTTTATTACTTTGGTCTTAGCAGCATATTAACATATAAGGGTCATTTGCATATGCTAAACAAGGTAGTTGCATCTGTATGATTATTACGAGCATTTCTTCAACTTGCTTTCATCGACTCGACAGAACGTTCGTCCCGTTTACGAACTTCAGTGTAGTTATTCAAAGAAACTTTTCTATTTTTTGAATTGTACGGCTATTAATTTGAAGAATGAGTATGGTAGTTTCTTCATTAAAATAACATTGAAAGCATTTTATGATGATTTTGGAGATGTGTTTGATATTATTTCTATTTTTTAATCTACTTATGATATGAGTAAGCAAGATAAATAAATAACAAAGGATAAGGGCAGCAACTGAAACTACTCATTTAATTTCATTTATATTTTGCTCTATTTTAATATTTTCTGAGCCATTTTTTGCAGCAAATAACTTCCAAACTATTTCTCATTTATGATAAACATTGTAAATAAAATATGATTGTGGCTGCACAAGGCTTCATTCAAGTTGTTAATAAGTTAATATAGAGAGTTTTGCTAGGAAAATGCAAGACATTTTAAATACCATTCGAAAACTATCTTTTCTCACCAACTTTTGCAAACACCTAATAGTTTTCACTGCTCTGCCAAATCGCCCAGAACCATTCACCGATTCAGATGCTCGTCAACATTTACTCATACTACTTTCAATCACCAACGACAAATCCGGGTCTGATGAAACGTTATCTCCTTCCCTTCCCGTCCGCACCGCTTAGAATCATTCTCGTAGAGAGGCTGTAGAGGTTTTCTTATTTGATTACACTTCAATTTTCCTATCTCTCATCGCTCAACTCGCCCGTCAAGCGCAAACAAGGTTATGGAATAATTTTGCTCCAGCCCAACCATCACACTGTGCACTTTATTTACCTTTTTTTTCTCTCTCTCTCTCTTTCTCGCGCTCTGTTGCTCACTTTGGATGAAAGTTTTCTTCCCTTTCCATCAGCCCCCCGGACCAGAGTGTAATGAATTGATGGCGAGGAATAAATAATTTTAACCGTGCTTTTCAAAAACTTTATCCGCAACTGCTAAATTAATCATCAAAACAGAGCCCTCCTCAGCCCACCGGGGCGGGTGGGGAGGGGGGGGAGGGGGTGTGAGTTTTATTCGACCAGTGCAATCCACCCCGCTGTAACGTGGGAGCCGTTAGTAGCTTCTTCCGCTAATGAGCGTATACTTGGCAGAGTTAATATGTCAGAGGAAAAGTTTCGACCACCGCACGAGACACGGCCGACTCGCTCGCTAAATAATACATCGCACAGTGCTGCCGGCACAAACTTTCACACACGATTTAGCCCGCTAAACGGAGCGTTGTGGAAGGAAGAATGATAAACACAGGGCACGTCGTCGTGAACGCTGGCGCCGGTTACGCCTGATACCGTTCTGAACTGAACCGTGGGGTTCTAAACTTTGTGCCTGCTCCGCTCAGATGCTGTTTGGCCCATCAGCCCTGTTCGGTTCCGGCGCATCAGTCGGTCCTGGGCGTGTCTTCATAAACCAGCGGCTGCCAGTCGCTCTCGAGGGACGCACAAACGCAGACAACCGCCAACCGCTGTGGGTGTTGCGGTGGTCGGGCGATGAGCACGGCAATTTTATTTGTGCGGGCAAAGAAAAGGCTCCCAGTGGTGGGCCCAGCTTCCACGCGAGATTCACACGTTTCATAAATCAAACCCAACGGGCTGGTACGTGATACTATTTAACCAGCATTACCAACATATACACACACACAGAATGGAAATAAAAAAGGACGTAAAAAGTCCTACGAGAAAAATAATGTTGAAAAAATCACAATTTACCACCTAATGAAACGTAAAAAGTCAAGGTTGAATGTGTTGTACAGTGGGTAAAGTAGCATTTTGATAGTGAGTGGCTTTAAAGTTCATTTTTTACACGACAAGCAGCAAAGGTGGCACGTGTTTTTCGGCAAAAATGTCATTTTTTGTGTCGCTTTAAGTGGTAAACATTGGACAAATCGACCGATACAAACACAGGGACAGCCCGGATGGAACATAGGAAAACAACACACACGGACACAGGATGGGATCATCAAAAGGAATGGGATTCCTTCGAAAGGATTCCACCAGTTCCCTGCGGGCGTGAAACGATAACAAACATGAAGCAACTCTTCGTGCGTTTGAGGACAGAAAAAAGGTTTATACGATGAAAGGTTTTATTGCCTCCAAAACTTCCCGTTCTTTGGTTTATTGTGCGATTAAATTATCTCACCACTATAGCTGCACCATTGCTTACACTTGCGAAGAAAGAGCTTTAATGTTGAATAAGAGCTCCAGTGCATTTTAAATAGGGCAATAACAATCAGCAATAATAGGGCAATAACAAACTGATTCTGTTCAACAAGGAGGCGCACATTTTTCTTTTTGCTCTCGATTGGAACTGATACGCCACTCCTCCGCGTCCGGACCGGGAAAGAGCCGCTAGTAAAGGGAGCTGCAAATGAAGATGGACAAGTACAGCGATCGTTAAGCGATGGGCAGTGAAGGAGTGAAGCAAGGCAAAAATGCTCGCCCACAACTAACAAACAAAGCCCGCTTCAGGTGATGGATTTAGTTTTGCCATCGTAGCTTCGCACAACTTTTGTTCTACTCTCGATGGAAACATAAAGCCCTCACAAGCCGCTGGAGAGGTGGACAGAGGAAAGCGGAACCACTCGGACCGGTTACTTCTTCAACTTACAAAACAAACCACTCAAACTAGCGATTCAACCAACAGAACGCACATACACACTTTGTTATGGATTGGTGTTGCTACGTGTGTAGCAATCTATATTTGAGTTTAAAAAAGAGAGGATGACAAAATTCACAAACTAGCTTTTGGTGATGTTCGCAGCGTAGTTTTAAAATTGGTGTTGCCTATCCGTTTTCTAATTTGTGACTAATTTTGCGTTTAGCGATGGCGCCCTGTTCTCGATCAGCTGTGCGAACTTGACCCTAATTGAACCGCTTCCTGATTGGTCCTATTCTGGGAGAACTAGTTGTCGCACAAGCTAACCCTGTCGTCCCTTTCTATGTATTTAGTACGCCATCTGACGGGTAAAGTGGGAGTTAGGTCGATCTGCTGTTGACAGATCGATGTTTACAAACATTATTTCTGTCTAGAACGCATGTGGTCTATATCGTGCCAACACCCCACCCCGTGAATCCTTAGCGTAGCAGGATTAACTAAATTAATACTGCACGATATGCAAACCCTAATTGCTCTCTAGTTATGTGTGTTCGTTTATGTACGAGATTCGACGGATTTCACCTCGATCGCGGCTGTTGTAATGCGTACTATTGTGTGTGTGTGTACTTGTACTCTCCTTGCTCTCTATACCTGCTGTCCGGCACCTACGATGCCTATGCGTTTGCACTTTCCTACTATCAACAACTTCATTCAACTTTCGTCTATCATAAAATGCATTTGAAGTTTGTCGACATTCTATAGTATCACATGCCTGTGATGTGGCTATCAGTGAATTAGGCTGAACAAAACTTCTCTGTCTTCGTGACGCGGTCGGTGTAAACCTAACCCTACTTTTCGCTGTGTCATTTCGTATGGACCGCTCACTAATACTCATATTTTTCAATTTTAGCGCAATCGTCCCAACAAAGTGAGCACCAACGGCAACGTGTTCCGTTGGGCTGTAGCTAACACCGGCCTCGATGTGTTGGCAGGGGCCATATACCGCCCATCCTAATCTGCTTCTCACAGCTGAAGGCTCGCCGGGTTTGCCGATCCGCGCCTCGAGCGGTGCGACTAGCTCCAAATGCTGCAGTCCGATCAACAACTTTGGCTGCGCTTTCAGGTACGATTGGATCGAGAGTCCCTGAAAGTGAGCAAAGTTATTGGTTAGAAAATTGGCGTTAAGGTTTTGTTGCGGTAAACTTAGCTTGTCCACAGTACGAGCGTTGGTAAGCTCGTAGCGCGTGCTATCGCCTCTTGGAGAAATCGCCAAATTTATCCGCTCCGATCTCGAATCTCGTCTCGTGAGGTTGCCGGTCCAGCTCATCTCCAGGGGTTCTGGCTGCCCTGTCACGCCGAGAGTGCGTGCCAGTTCAGCTTCCACTAGTGTGACTGCCGATCCTTCGTCCAGGAACGCCAACGTCTCGACGCATTGCTGCCCGTGATGAATTGTGACAGGCACAATGCGGAATAGAATTCCCGACGATTTAGGCACAGTATTGTGCGTCATGCATGCCGCTCCTCCAGATTGGGCCGTCTCGTGGAGAAGCGTGTTATGTCGCATTTCACAACCGGTGAAGTCGCAACGGAATCTCGACAAGCACCGCTTGGTTCCGTGTGCGTTGAGACAAAGCTTGCACAAAGCTTTCTCATCCACCGCATGCAGGCGACTTTGCACATTCATGGCCCTGAATGTTTCGCAGAATTTTATGTGGTGTCCCGTTTTGCTGCATATTGGACACCTCTTCTCTGCTACCGCCACTCTCGGTTGGGAGTGGACGTTAACGTGGTAACGGTTGGGAGGGTGAGAAGGTCGCACGGAGATGTGCCTCTCCTGAGCCTTATCGCGAGTAACATATTTGCAGGCCTCACAAGCCTGATCTAAAAGCTTATCTATGAACTCACCAAAGTCCTTCAGATTTGGTCGTGTGATCTGACTCTTGTAGCGTACCCATTCTAGTCTCCTTGTCGCCGGCAGCTTTTCTGCTAACTCTTCCAGCAGCATGGGGTTGTTCAGGTGATCCTCCAGATCCGCCGTCACCAGTTGGTCACACAACTGCTGCACTGCCATCCCATAAGTTATGAGCGACTCCAGGTGCTCTGGTTTGGGAGCTTCTGTCCGTCGCGCTTGGTCCAGCAGCTCCTTCACAACCAGCGCCGGTCGACCGTACAAGCGCTCGAGGGTTTTGATGACTAGAGGCGCTGCTTTGGGAGTGTTCAGCTTAGACAAAACTGCGTCACGTGCGGGACCTTGCAGACACTCTTCGAGACGGATTATATTCTCTCGATCCGTGAATCCGCAGGCTTCCGTCGAGTCGTTGTAGCAGCTTATGAATACGAGCCACTCCTTCGTCGATCCTCTAAAGGTGGGCAGTTTTTTGGGGTAGATTTGCCTCGCCACCACCTGGTCCTCTGTAAGGCCTCGCCTTCTTGTTTCCGCAACGGCTGCCACTGTCGTAGGGTTGACGGTCACTGTTTCCACTAACGCGGATACAGCCACATCACTGGTACATGCAGCGGGGTTATACAGCTGTTGCTGCTGTTGCAGCTGATGCAGTTGCTGCTGATGCAGCGGCTCATGCTGCTGTTGCTGATGCTGCTGTTCATGCTGCTGCTGATGCAGCTGCTGTTGGTCGCGTACCCACTCCTCCGTTTTCAACGAATTACTCGCGAATGATCGGTGGGATCCGCGTTCTGCTTCTCCCTCGAACTGGAGACGAAGTTTCTCCTGCTCGAGTTTCAGGCTCGCCATTTTGAGTTCAAACTCCTTGACGGCCATCTCTCTTTCTAACTCTTGCACTTTTGCAAGACGTTCTAACGCCGCGCTTGAATTGCGCGAATGCGCTTTTGACGATTTCGCGCTGGGTGGTCTAGCAGCTTGGGACGTCGTAGGCTGCAGCGTTTCCGCGGATGCTGTACGCCCCGAGGTCTCGCCCTCGCTTGGTGCTGCGTTCTTGGTCTCGTTGCCTTTGCAGCTTCCAGCAGGCTTCCCCGGTTTCGCGATGGCTTCCTTCGCAGGCTTAGGCTGGCCCGTTCCCCTCGCTTCGCTCTTTGCCACTTTCACGCACGATTCACATCGCCACTCCTGGAATTTGATTTCCGCGGTGACGCCAGCACATCCGTAGTGGTACCACTTTTCACAACTATCACACAGCACCATGTCGTCTACGGTATTATGCCGCTCGCAGCCACCACAATCAAACCCGCGTTTACTCATCGTATCTCAAATATTCACACGGAATAGAGCTGAGCAATTTTAAAATGTTGCTACGTGTGTAGCAATCTATATTTGAGTTTAAAAAAGAGAGGATGACAAAATTCACAAACTAGCTTTTGGTGATGTTCGCAGCGTAGTTTTAAAATTGGTGTTGCCTATCCGTTTTCTAATTTGTGACTAATTTTGCGTTTAGCGATGGCGCCCTGTTCTCGATCAGCTGTGCGAACTTGACCCTAATTGAACCGCTTCCTGATTGGTCCTATTCTGGGAGAACTAGTTGTCGCACAAGCTAACCCTGTCGTCCCTTTCTATGTATTTAGTACGCCATCTGACGGGTAAAGTGGGAGTTAGGTCGATCTGCTGTTGACAGATCGATGTTTACAAACATTATTTCTGTCTAGAACGCATGTGGTCTATATCGTGCCAACAATTGGTGTAAATCGAAGTACAGTTTGAAACAAATACAACAACAACAACAACAACAACAACAACAACAACAGCAAAAAAGAAACTGTGATGAAAAGGGGAAAAACTGAAGGGAGAAAAGTTTTGCCGTAGCCTCGAGCGTATCGGTAAGGAATAATGCTGCCCAACGCCAATAAACGTCAGCGGTGAGCTTTTGTGTGCGCGTTGCTAAACGTCGTCATAGCGATTCAACTCGATTCCTACGCAAGTAGGGATGTTTAAAGTGAGGATACTGGGTTTAAGATAAATGTAACTGTTTTATACACAACATTTATGGTGCGACTACTCTACTAAATGAAGGAATGTGATAAGGAAATGCAGATTTGTTTTATCGTGAAAGCTGCAAAATATAACGAAAATAAACAAACCATTCGTTTTGTTTGTAGTGCAAGCGGTGCGCTTTTCTTGGACGCGACTGTACTTCGCTCACCAGGAAGCAGCAGCAGCAGCATCCACCCTGTTCACTCGGTCTGGCTTGCTACGTTCGTTTAGCGAAATGCGGAGAGCGAATGCAATAATAACAAAGCACAACCTATCCCGGGGCGGAACAATTTATTGCAAATCTAGTGATTGCTGCACGCTTGTCTGCCGTTCGCCTTTTTCCCCATTTCCCTGCCAGCATGGAGCGGGATCAGGTTGAACCACGCAGCACCCGGGAATGGTGGGCTGTGTGTCGAGCATCCAGGAACCATCACGTGTGCTAACAGCCCGCAGGGCGGAGAAGAAGCGGAAAAGCGATGGCAACCGTTCGCCGCGCACTGTTCGGGCGCGCGCTTTCCACCATCATATTGACATTATTTCTTCATAACAGGACAGCTTGTGATGATAATCGGAAAATTATCAACAAACACAACTGGCATGTGTACTGGGGCATTGTTATGCTAATGTGCGCTGACGTCGCGATTGGCTTGCCATTTTGCTTTATTTTGTACCACACGCTCTGCCCTTTGTGCGCGCGTGTGAATGGGTGGAGAGAGATAGGTGCTGGTTTACACTTGCTGACTGAAAAGGACGTACGGATGTGTGAGCTGGTATGTGGACCAGGTTATCCGTAGAAGTGGTACACAGTAAAAGTATTCGATGTATTGAAAAGGGAAATTTGCAACATTTTTCAGGGAAAGTTTCGAATGGAAATAATGTCACAACGGGTAGGAAGGGGAAAAAGATATAATAAAGTCTTGGAAAACCCTTCTCAAACGTAGATGTGATCGTTACAATTTCTATGTTTCATTCCCGCTAACAAGGTATTTTTCTAAAGACAACTTTTCGTTACTCAAATAGCATACCTTTAGGCGTTTGCGAGGAATCGATGAGGATTATTTACTCCGAAAAAATCTATATCAACAAATTTAGTACTAAAATGCGTCGTACTACGCTTGCCACATTAAAGCCTGCCTGTTTTTCGCAGCGGAAAATCTATAAATGTCTACGAAGCGGGAAAAGGAAATGCTCGAAATGGGCCTTTGGCCCATCAACAACATCGCTCTGTGTACTTTGTCCCAACCTTCCGATGTAGTTGGTCCTGTGGCTCCTTCGCCGAGCAGATGAAAACCACTCACCAGTCACAGGCCATGTGGCCACCATTGCTTTGTCACCATCGATCATGAACGGTAGAAGGAGCACCTACACGGACATATGAATGATGCGATTGCTGGATGGGCTGTGACTGGCCCATGTGCTGTGCTGCTGCCCGTTTCCATTGCCCACTACCATCGCTACTTCCAATGATGTTGCATCACGTTCGTTCGCCCGGTTCGCTCCAGTGAAAATTGCTACAACAGTACTCTCATTCATTGACTCACCTTCTTCCCTTCTCTGCTGGATGTGTGTCTTCACGCACGGTTCGATTTCGATTACAATTCCGGAACGGTACGGCACTAGCCGGCCTAGAAATCGGCCCCCCTTACAACCGGATTGACAGTTGAACTTTTCTTGAGAGTTTGGCAGGTTGTTTTTTTCATGTAGTGTTTTAGAGGGGTTTTTTACATCTTTCATCTCTTTCGCACTGTTTATCGTACGTATGCAATACACTTTTGCCTGTCAGATCTGGTGTAGGTTGTTCTTCTTTTCCGCTTGAGTTACGGCATAGCATTGTCATTGAAAGGTAAGCTTATCACGAGACAAAGCAAAAAAGAGGCGAACAAACGCAATAAAACGCTTGAAAAGAGTGTGCATTTCTACGTCCTTGGGTAATAGCGTGGTTCAGAAAAATATGTTACATTACTAAGTTTAACATATCTCCCTGGATGTAGTTCAGAATAGCAAAATCTAAATAAATTTGCCAAACGTTTTTAGGTATGCAAAAAGCATCTTAATGAAAATAGCATTAACCAGATAACTTCACTGTAATTACAAGCAATCAAATTCATACTCAGCATTAATTGCAGTTATGTTCCAGGAACATTTTATTGAGACACTGATGCTGCCTCTAAAAAACCAGCAATTAAGCGTTTTAATATGGAAACATGGGTGTTGATAGAAAAAAAGCGGTGCAATTAATGGTTCACTGCATGGGGTTGCAATGCAGCATTGGTAAATTATGCTACGTTTGCATACCGGCACACCTGCACTGTAAACACTGTGCCCGAGCCCGTGCTTAATGAGATCATGCTCAATGTCAAAATAAATAGCACCAGAAATAGAATATGTTCCACCCGACCGGTTATATGCTGCCCAGCGAACCATGGAATTCGTTACTAAGCTTCACCGACACACCCTCCCTCGTTGAGCCAAAAGCCGTATTATCTCGAGCACTCGGCAGAAGCTTATCCTGCTGAAGACAAGGGCGCACACAGGCCAGTTTCACAGATAGTTTCCGTTATCGCTTTTGACGTGCCGCGTGAGCTTTTTTCCCGGCCCTCGAATGGAGCTATTTCGGGTACGCTTTCGACATTGCTTCACAGTCCCATGGAAAAATGGGAGAAGAAAACTCAAACCGACATGAAATGGTGGAACAACTGGTTTAGTAGGCATCATCGAGGCATCAGAAAAAAATGGTAATAAAAAAAGAAAAAACCTGCTGCAATTTGCCTTCGCTCGCCTTCCGAACACTAAACCATAACCATCGGAAGCGAGAGACCGTATGCAAACTATCATATAAGAACGTGCTTCACCGGAATGGCACTTTTACATGAAGCTGGAGGGAAAGCGAGCAAAAAACTCCGTTGGAACTTACCTTGGGAATTTAAATTGACCTTCCTCGGAGCCTTCGCCGCCGAACGTTGTCAGGACGCGACCGTTGACGTCAAAAATCTGTACAAAATAGAAAGGAAAGAAAGGAAGGTAGAGAGAGAGATAGAGTGTGTTGGAAAATTGCAATCGTCGCCCTCCAAAAAAAAACACAAAATTTTCCATCCCGATACCATCTCCAGCTTGCAGGAAGGTGCCAAAAGCTTGCTGTTGTCTTTTTCTGACACCTTTTGGGCCATATGCTCGGACGGAGAGCGGAAGAAGCATCAGCACCGGTCGGCTGACGGGCTGACTGTCAGAGCTGGCCGGAAATTCAAATGAGCAGATACAAGCCGTTCACACTGTGCCATCACAGTCCACCGAACGGTAGGAAATTGGGGAACTGAACGGCCGGAAAACTGTGTCCAACCGTGGTGCTAGAAAGCGCAGGTGTATCGGAGAAAGTAAAAAAAAACAAGCTGCTCATACACCCTCATTCCCCTCCACACAACCCAATGAAACCGACCGAAAGAAACTTCCGCAGAACCGACACCGGAAATTACATATTACATGACCGCTCGCTTCCGGTGCTGTTGCGGATTACGAGGCCCTGACGAGGGTTTTCCGGCCCGGTGGACAATTTCGTGCTGTGCTTTCCGTTGCTCTCTGTGCCCCTCCCCCTGCTTCATTGGAATGCTAATCAGTGTGGGAAAAAAAGCTTGGACGCGGTGGGGTTAAGTCCTGCGCTGCCACCCGTCAAACCCTTCACGGGTTTCTTCACACCTACCTGCACCCGATGGTTGTTGGAATCGGACACGATGACGCGGTTCGTGTTCGAGACGGCGATGTAGTGCGGATGTTCGAGCTGGCCCTTTTCCTTGCCGCAGGTGCCAAACTTGCCAATAAATGATCCATCGGATTGGAATACCTTTCGGGGTTTTTGGGGGCAAAGAGCGCATGAAAAAAAGGAGACAAAAATGAAAGTTCCATCGTTAGGTTTGTTTCGAGTTTGTTGAGACCGGGTTTTGGGCCCCATTTCCTTCAGGTTGGGCCGTGCTAGCAGGGAGGGGTTTTACATGGAAATTGGGTCACTGTGTACAGTGTAGAGCAAGGCAGAGGAATAGGAGGTTGATTACTCGGTGTTAGATATTGTACTGCAAACTGAAATAGATACGTCCGCTGGCAGATGCTTGACGGTGGGTGGGTATTGCAATTTTAGTACGTAGGAATTTGAGACGATAATAAGATTGTCCAATTGATTAGACTTTTCATTTTGTTCGTTCTGTGAATGAAATTTCCATCATTTGTTTTTATGAAGCCTGAAGTACGAAATTGAGTTAGGAAATGCCGAAAGAGCTTTAATCTGGCCTATAAGGGTACTTGAAAATGCTATTGGAATTTGGCTATTGGAATATTTAAAAGATAGCTTTATTAGGGTCTTTGTCGCTTAATTTTGCTGAAATGGTATTATTTGTGATCGAGAGAAAGTGGATGGAATTTCATTGGTTTTTATAATTAATTCTAATATTGTCGAAATAAGGTGATTTATATGTACATGATTTGAGATAAGAAGGAAGTCGTGAAAATCATTTGTATCATTTGTAAATAGCTTATAATAGCATGTTATATACATGAAACGGCGTGCTCTATCGTGAGCAAAGCAAGTGAAAGTATTAGTTTGTGACCTTTTTCTGTGAGCTCTTGTATTCGGATTATATTAATAACATACATTCAACTGATGCACGACGGCAAACCTCATAGCCTCATTGTTTGTTTGGGAAAGTCGCACTCCATGCCAAACGTCTCACTTACCTGAATTCTATGATTTTCCTTATCGCAAACGTAGATGAACCCGAGCGCATCGGTGGTGATGCCCCAGGGGTAGTTGAATTTCCCATCGGTGGTGCCCTGCGAGCCGAACGATCGCAGAAAACGACCGGCCGGATCGAGCACCTGTATGCGATGGTTGTATCTGTGTGCGACAAGGATACGGAAAAAAGCGGAACAATCTCATCATTCAAACATTCCGGTTCACGCGTGTGGCAAACCTCCCCCCGACAGGCACCTACCTATCGGCTATGATGAACTGACCGATACGGTTGACCGCGACACCGGCCAAACAGTCAAACTCGCCGTCCCCGTTGCCGTACTGGCCGAACTCCTTGACGAAGATGCCGTTCGAGTCGAACACCTGCACGCGATGGTTGGACGAGTCCGCCACGACGATACTGTTGTCCGGACCGACGGCGATGCCGCGCGGCCACGTGAAGGAACCTGGTTCGCTCCCCCGACCTCCTATCTGGAACAGCTGCCGGCGCTTCTGCAGGTACTGCGTCCTAGGGGACATACCTGCTGCCCCGGGTATACCGGCTACTGCCGCTGCTGCTGCCGTAGGAGAGGTAGGGGAGCCTACCCCGTTTTTTGAATCGTCGTCCGAGCTGAGTAGGTCGGTCTGGCGCAACGGCAGACCGAGGCTGAGTCGCCGGGCGGCAGCCGAAGCCGACGCACTGGACCCGGACGTTGCGGAGGAGGAGGAGGCGGAGGATGGGGAGGACAGGGAGGACGATCCGAGCCCGGAGGTGGAGGAGGACGAGCTGGGCGAGTCCTTGCCGTCCTTGGTCGTGCGGTTGCCGTACTTGTTCTTCAGGTAGCGGGCCCACGAGCTCAGGGCGGCTCCGTCCTTGTCGCCACCGGCGCCCGTACTGTTGCGTTCGGGCGATGGTTCGCGCGACTTGAGGGCGTGCGTCGAGCGGCTGCGGGACAGGTCCGACGGCTGGGAGGCGAGTGAAGAGGACGCACCGTACCTGGGAACCGGAAACAGAAGACGGAAGGGGAAAGGGTGGAGAGGGCAGAACGGAAACAAGCAATCAGTACAAGTGGCCTGGCCGGGATGCCGCGGCTGGAGCGTGGAATGTCAAAAATAGCACGAGTTTGTGTTTGCTTTCCGAAAATTGGTTGATTGGATGTTGTCAATGTGTGTGTGTATCGGTTTGTATCGGTATTGTGTTTGAGATTGTGTGTGCTCTTGGTAACGAACGACACAAGGGTTTTTTCAATCGAGGAAGGCTAATAAAATGGCAAACTAATTCAAACGTTGCTGCGAACATTACTGGTGCCGTGACCAGGATTGCAAAGGGAATTTTACGGGGAAAGCTTTTTCTTCCCAGGGGGGAGAGTGGGGTTTAAGGCGCTTAATGTACACGCACGCAACTAGCACGCTCGATTCTACCCACCCCACTGCTGGTGCTGCTGCACAACCTACCTGGAGGCAAGGTAAGCCGACGGTGACGTGGTGGTCGGCGACACCGGTTCATCCTCCTCGTCGTCGTTACCGAAGTTGTGCGACGAGCGGCTGCGGGCCAGCCGGGTCCGGCGGTCCTGCAGCGCGGTGAACCGGCTGCGGCCACCCGCCCCGTACCGGCTGTCCGAATCGTCCGTGGCATCGTCCTCGGGGGCGACGACCGCCGTGCTCTTGCTCTTGTTCAGGAAGCGGCTCGTGTACCTGAAAGAATCGAACGTGTCCTACAAAAAAGAACGATGGAGAGGGGGAGGAGGTGGGGAAGAGAAAGAAGCAAAGAAGCTCATTTGCACACGCAGAGGACAGTCTGAAGCACACACACACAGAAAGAAAACACACAGTGATGGGCGGGGGGAGGGTTTAGTGGCAAACAAGTTTTACCCGGAACCGCTGCCATATTTGTTGTCCTCCGGTTCGGCCGCGTGGCTGGTGGTGCGCGAGCGCAGCGCGGACGAGCCGCTCGAGGACGAACCGTACTTGGGGCTTTCGTCGCGCTCGTAGTGGTTCTGGCTGCGGTAGCTCGTGGGGCTGGAGTAGCCGCTGGACGTACGCAGCTCATCGCGCGACGACTTGCGCGTACTGTCGGACGAATCCTGGCGCGACACGCGCCCAAACAGCGGACTGCTCGGTGTGTCGTGTGTCGTGCGCGACGAGGAAGTCGTGGTAGTGATCGGGGAAGAGCGGGCAGTGCTGTTGGCCGCTGCTGCTGGTGCGGGCGCGGCCGCCGGCTTCTCCTCCTCTTCCTCTTCCTCCTCTTCGGACTCTTCCTCCGAGGACGATTCCTCCTCGGAGCTGCTCTCCGACTCTTCCTTCTTTTCCGGCGCCGTCTGCGCCGGTGGCTGCGTTTGCGGCAGGAACCGGCTCTGGAACGGCTTTTTGGCCGTTTCGGTCGGGCTGGCAGTGCCGTTGCGCTGGCTGGCGTTCTCGTTCGCGTTCTTGAGGATCGTTTTCGGCTTTACCTCTGGGTCGGTGCGCGTCGAAGCGGGCACGGGCGACGGGCTGGAGCTTTCGCTCGACGAGTTCGATTCGCTGCTGGCAGAGCGGGTGACGGACGACTTTTTGGTTGCTGCCGCCGCTCCGGCCGCCGGCTTGCTGCCGACGGAGGTTTGACGCGCGGTACGGCGGTTCGATTCCGAATCGTCCTGATCGCTGTCGGCCTGGGAGGTCGTTGCATCGGAATCATGTGGATGAGGTGGCGTGAAAAGAGAAGGAAAACACACAAGAAATGGTGGATTATGAGCGGAATGGCAATGGCAATGGTTCTACTGGGGTCGTTTTTGGGGGACAAACTCGACAAGTAGCGTACGATAAAGGTGATAGATGACCTTTCAAAACAGGACACGGGTAGTTGGCTGACAAAAAAGGGATCCTTTATGAGCTGAGGGTCTGGTTCAATGGTCGAATTGACCAGCACGAAGCGATGTTATTTGGAGTGGAATGAATGTTTGTTCGGGAGTGTGTGATGGTGACTAGCAGCGAGAAGGTTAAACCATTGGCTCCACAAACGATCTTTCTTTTCATACAAAAAGCACACAGAGATTCCAATATTCTATCTAATATCCAGGCAAAAAGGGTGTTCTTGAATGGGTGAATGAGTGCAACACAATGTTAAAAATGAAACTGATCTGCTGGAAGCTACGCAATATGACAATTCTCTGCCTCAAAACAAACATAAAAATTCGTCAAAGATATCACTTGGATGTTACAGTGTGTTTGTGTTTTGCGAGAGAGAGAGAGCGAGACAGAGAAAGAGAGAGAGTGAGAGAGAGAGAATGTATGTTTAAGGACCAATAGGAAACACCAACCGTCACTGTGCGGCTGCCAGCAACTAGAGCCTCCAGAGCGTTTCCGGCTGTGCCACCGCGGCCTGTTGACAGCGAACCCCGTTCTAGCGGTTTGACAACACTGCTGCCTCGACTGCTTACCATGCGTGTGCGTACATGTAAGTGTGTGTATGTGTGTGTGTCTTCTTGGAGCTGCAGCCACTGTCCCTGCTTTACGGCGTGCGTCGATAGTGCGCTTGGTTTCGGTTTTAATTGCCCCTTTTTCTGCAGCCGGAAGTTCAGTTTGCAGTCACTCGCGTTCGTTTGCTGTGTTGCGGTTTGTCCGCTTGGCGGGCAGGCATTACAGTTCCCTTCGATGTGCGAAACCACACACGGTCTAATGAATTCCTGTGCACACGATGACGTCGTGGTGGTGGTGGTGGTGGTGGTGGGGACACCGTTGTTTGTTGTTTGACCCCAGCAACAGTACGCACGCGAAATGACCGTTTGGCATTATTGCAGTGCAGTGGTGGCTTGGATGCTCGGGTTGGACGTTTTAAGGTACATTTGGTGGGTAAAGGTATGGTAATAGGTACTGTGTAGACTTCCGCTAGTGTCTAGTAATACATGTTTGATTTGTTTCTATATTCTTATAATTCTATGCTCAAATGTCTTCGAGTATCTCTGGTGCCTTACTGGCGTGTATCTCTGGCACTTTGTACAGGTAAAGTACGTTCTTTGGAGCTTTGGGGAAGTGTTGGCAAAGAGTGTGCTGTGTATTGCAATTGGTGGAAGAGAAGAAGAAGAAGAAGGGAAGAAGCCAAAGAGAGACAGCGAGAAAGAGACAGAGAGCCTACGCCGGAGGGATGGGGAGCGCCTGGAGAGTTCCCTTGCTACTATCATCGAATCACTATAAAGGAAGAACTGACACACACGAATTGTTACTACTCTTCATCGGATCTCACCTCGACGTGGGGCGACGAGCGACGGGCCGGTGACGTGGCACTGTCGCTATCGTCGCTGCCGGTCGGCGTCGCGGTACGGCCCGCCTTCAGTGCGGACACACGGTCCGCCGTGGGGCGTTCCGGTTCGGCGACCGCAGTGGCCGCCGTCACCTGCGCCGCCGTGCTCGACCCGGACGCGCCCTTGTTCTGGCGCTTGATCTTCGCAATCTCATCGTCCTCGGACAGCTGGCGGGCGGCTGCGGTCGGCGTTGACTTCGGCTTCACACCCAGTGGCGAGGGTTTAGCGAGCGTTGGGGTCGTCGCCGGCGATGCCTTCTTTTCCTTCTTGCCCTTCTCCTGGTCCTGCAGGCGCTTCATGACGCGCGGCGAGTCCATCAGGCGGAAGATACCGCTGAGCGGGCCCTTGGCACAGTCCTCCGTGCTGGACACCTTGTTGCGCTCCTTCTCCAGCTCGGCCGCCGATTTGGCGTTCGATTTCGATTCGTTGTCCGAATCGTTATCGAGCTGGTGGGAGCGGGCGAAGCGCGACCGGAACCGGCCCTTCCCGGTGCGGCTAGCGGACGTCGTGTCGTCGTCGTAGTCGTAGTCGGTCGTGCCGCGGCCGTACCGCGACTCACCACCGTACCGGTCGCGCTCCTGGGCGGCCGGTTTCGGGGGCCGCTCGCCGAACTTGCGCCCGCCGAGCAGCGGCTCCTCGTCCGCGTTCCAGGGCTGCGCTTCCTGCTGCTGGCGGAACTGGGCCGCCAGCCGGTGATCGCTCTTGGAGCGCATCAGCCCCGGACCGGGCGGCGGTTGCAGCAGCCCCTGGCTTTGGCTCGTCGCCGCCCCGCCGTGGTTCGGCAGGTTGAGGTCACCGTACGCGGACACCTCGTTGATCAGCTTGTTCGGGTCGATGTTCATGATGAAGCGCACCTTCCGGCTGTAGTCCATCGTTTCGCAGTCGAAGTTGCGTATGAAGTCGACCGTCCGCAGGAAGATCTCCTTCGTGTCCATCAGCTCGCAGTCGTCCCACTCGACCGAATCGTTCATGTACTTCTCGGCCAGGTCCGCGTTGCTCTGGATGTTGGCAATCTCCAGCTCGAGGTTTTCCTTGAGCGCCACCACGTTCTTCAGCTCGGTCGACATGTACTTGTCCATCTCGTGCCGCAGATGGTCGGTCCGGTCCTTCAGCGCCTTCTGCAGCCGCCGGTAGATCTCGTCGATCTCCTCCGACACGCTCGTGCAGTTGTTCTGCAGGTTGGAGGCATTCTTCTCGACCACGGCCAGCACCTCCTTCAGCCGGTGCAGTCCCCGCCGGATCTGGTTATTGATGCGGCTGATCTCACGCCGCAGAATGTCCATGTGGGCGCCCTTGCAGTCCGCGCAGATCTTCTTGTCGCAGTGAACGCACAGCGCACAGTACGCCTTCTCCGAGCAGACGTTGCACCGTTCCATCACCTGACCTGTGTGGTTTGCCGGGAAGGGGAGAAAACGAGAAATGGAATCGATTACAACAACAACAAAAACAGTGACAGTTGTGCGCTTCACTTACCGGACGTTGGGTCTGGCAGCTCGCCCGTAATTTCGATGTGCAGCTCGAGAAACCGCTGCAGGGTGACGTTGGTTGGGAAGCCCTGCACGCCCTGGTACGGTATCCGGTGCTCCGCCCGACATTCTGGACACTTGACCTGCACAGGGAAAGGGAGGCGAGATTTTCATTAGACTTTGCAAAACCAAACAATCTGTAAAACATTGCCCCCAATTGGATTGCAAAGCTCGGGGAGGTGAGCAAATTCCGATCCGAAAACGAACAACCGTCCAACGACCACTCAATATCGTTTTATCACGCGCTTTATCACCTCGATTCTGCAAACTCCACAACCACACACACACACACAATGCCATGATTTGTGACGGTTCATGGTCGTAATGTATCAACTGAATAGAGCCATGGTTAGGTTAGGTGGAGCGTAGCAGTTGGCGAAAGTGTTTCCACAACAGTAACACCAAGAAAACGGACCGAAAGAATCATGTTCTTCCATCCTCAGCTACGCGTGTGAATGTGTGACTGTGTGTGTGTGTTTGTGTGAAGTTCATACATGTCACAATGTCACAACCATAACGCAAAACATCTTCGGGAATTGATTTGTTCCGACGAACCCCTCTCGTATCCCCAGAGCCCAAAGCATATCGTCCACAAAACGGGTGAATTTCGCCTTCATCGTGTGTATGTGTGTGTCCTTGGTGGTGTGAAAGCGTGCGCTTGGACGTACAAGTGTTCGCCGACCGGGAATGGCCCCTCGGAACAGTCCGCAAAGTGGTGTGTGCCGTGTGCTCGATATTGGGTTTCATATTTTATTTCGTTTGGCCGTAGAGGCAAGAAAGGACGTTTAGTGCGGGAGTTGGGTACGGTCAACCGCACCCGCCCCCGATGGCTCTTGTGCAACGGGTGTGGTTTTGTAAAGCAACAAAAAAATCACACACACACACACACACACTAACGTTGTGTGTATCGTGACAGGAAGGAAGCATGGTGCCTGGTGCCGACAGATGCATTGAGACTGAGAAATTGGATTCCAACACTCTTATGCTTCACGTTCGTTCACCGGCATAGCGCGATGGTTCGAGAAATAATGCATCGGTTTGGCATTGAAGATGGCTAGCCTTGGCTTCTCGGGCTCGGTTTCCTGCTCTGTCAAGTGTTCCGAACGAATTTCCGCACGTCAAGAAAGTGCATCACCATATTGGCTGGTGATTGCGGTTAAGGTTTCTCGGTGCCCCATACGTCCTGGCCCTGGTGAAAACGGGTGGTCGGTGTGGTAATAAATGTTTGTACAAATCACGACTAACTGCTTTCCTTGCACTCCCTGTCCCGCTTTTTTCGGAATGCATTTTTTTCTTCTCCATAATGTAAGGCCAGTAAAGCACCCAATAGCCAGTGTTTAAAGTAAAGTGCAATCGAACGTATAGGTGCCACTCGTTAGCACCGTGAAGCGGCGGAAATTCACTGTACATCGGCCGGTTTCGCCCACAGTCTTCGGCCCCTTTCAATCGTACGCTGTGAACAGAATAAATAGTAAGTACGCTTACCTGTCGCTTGACGTAGTCGATCAGACCGTCCATGCACGGTTCCATGCAGAACGAATGCTGGCATGGTAGCAGCTTCGGGTTGCGGTATCGATCGAGACACACGCAACACGTGAGTAGTTGCTCAAACTGCTCCATTTTTCACTGCGGGTAAGAAAAACGTTGAAACGGGAGGGGAAAACGCTTCGTTAGTAAAAAGGTATCGGCATCGGCTGTGAGCGTGCTGCAGCGTAGGAAAGATTGGTTTATAAATAGGTATACGTAGTCGGTAGGAACAAAACCACTCACACTGGGTGCTCGCGCACGCTTTACATTATAAAACACTCACGGCATGCTTATATTCAATTTAGGGGACGCTTGGCTGGGCTGATAGATGCTAGCAGGTAAGTGCTCGGAACTCTATTTTAAGGGCGGAACACATCCCATTCATTGATGAGAGATGAAAAGGTGATGCTTATGCTGATGCTCAGATGGCCGATCACTTGAAGCGATAAGTGGGTGAAGCAGATTTGCATATTCATTGATTCAAGGGTATTGCAGGAAATTGCAGGAAACAGTGCTGGTTTTCATCCCTGCTTATGGATTAGGATGTATGGAGCGTCAGTTTAACATTTACAATCTGCTCTTACCATTCCATGGTGAGAGCGGGATGAAAGTTGTTACTGTGTTATTGTTATGTTTGTAACAAAACAAGCTGAAAGTATGACGTTTATGTTAACACTTTAACACTTTAACATTATTACTGAATTGCTCTACGGTGATTTGCATGAAATTTATTGCATAAAATATAACATATTGGAGTATTTGTGAACAAATATAACAACAAGGAAGCATTTGAAGGCTTTTTTATGAATGGTAAATCTAGGATGGAGGAAAATAAAACCTAACAATAAAAATGGCTCTTTGTTTCCCGTTTAATCCACCAAAGCTCAAATGAGAGTTATTAATTTGACCGTCCCTTCCTTCTTCTCGATCATTGAAAGTTCTCATTCCCTTAATCCATTCTCCATAATAACTCTCGTTAGACACAAAACATTAAATAAAAAACGTACAAAAAGTCAACACACACAGTGTAGAATTATTAAAACAATATTTTAACGCGTTTTTTTTTAACTCCAAACCAACAGTAGCTTCTCCATTCACTTCCCTTTTCCGGTCGTACGAGGAACATCCACTTGTGCAAAGAGAAGGGCAAATTCGAGCGATTGCGTAAATCGCGCGCCGGTCAGTGGAAACCGAATCCAAAACCAACCGAACGCGTGTAGCCTGTCCTAGCTAATCCGTATTTTTTTGTTTTGGTTTAACTGTGTAGGTTTCATTTTGCCTTCCGGCTCAATCCAATCACTCTACCCATCTACCCACACGGCCGCAGCCGAGTTTCACATTCATTCATCCGACAATTTTCCGACGCATACACACCGATGATCGCAAACAAACGCAAATAGATGGCAATTTGGAAGCGATGACGCTAAACAAATCAGGAAATGTTGCTTGTTTGTGTTTTGGGACGCTTTTTTTTTATATATATATTTCTGACGTCGTCGTCCTTGTCATTGTTGTTGTTGTTGTTGTTGTTGTGATGGTGGTAATAGTATATTTGCATCACAGGACGTAATTAATCAGGAGATAAATTTAGCTCCAGCTGCCTTACGGCAACGGCACAAAATCCGTGGAATTGTTTTAGCTCATGGAATGGAAATGGACTTCTGTTTGTATTTCGGCTTATTCGATTGAAGCATTTTTGTGCTGCGCCAACAACCTACGGCAAGAAATCTAGAATCGAATCGAAGCTATTCGTTCCCAAAAAAATCATACACTGGCACTATCAAACATGACTCTTACAATTCAATTTCGATAAAAAAAAACACCGAGTGCCATAAAACTTGTACCACCAAAACCTGCCTCGTACGGGCTTGCAGGTTTGTAACAGTGCAACCACTAGCACACGATACGGCGAAAAGCTAGTGAGGAGAACAAGCGGCTTTTGTAAAACTTTCCCGCTTCTATCAAACATGATTATTAGCTTTGTCAAGTGCAGCTGCAGCCCGGGATCGTGCACGACTGCTGCCACGAGCTGCACACAGTCGAACAGGCCCCTCCAACCGAGCGGTAGAAGGTAGAATGTCAGATTTATTTTTTTATTACTTTCCTTCCCATCTTCGAATGGAATTCAAATGTACTGTAGAGAGAGAGTGTATGTGTGTCAGTGTGCTGCCTTTCCGACGCTATCTTTTGTGCGCTGTATGCAAAATATGCAATCGGAACCAGAAGCAGCTGCACCATGTTCCGTATCTGCATTTTAAATGGAATGCGTGCCCGGAATTGGGTTACCGCTTCGGTGTGTGTGTGTGTGTGTCTGTGCCATCGTAGCACCAAGAGCAGCGGCTAGATCCATCACGTACCGCGCGATGAATGATGATCGTTACAGTGGTGGTGCGGGAAGTCGGGCGCTTGCTGCAGCGAATCCATTTCCAGCTCAATGCACTTCCGTTGCTGCTGCTTCCAAAAACCGATTTGCCTGCTGGCTCGATTTTAAACTCACTCGAAAAACACACGCAGCCGCGACGCATCTGTTTGCTGCCCTGTTCTATAAATAATTTCCCTCCCCATTGAGCCCGGATGAGATCAAACCCCGTTCACGGTCAAACCCGAGTAAGTCGTCTTTTCCTCCCAAAAACGCTCGCCGCAGAGCGCATGGAACATGGTTCTTTTAACGATTGTTTTTTGCTTGCTTGCGCACACGGTTAAACCTCGCGCTTGTGCAGCGGTATAAAACTGTCTTTAAACCGTGGCTGTCATTTTCCAACGCTTTTCGTGCGTCACAGAGCAAGAAGAGGCAAGCAGGCAGGGAAGCAGATTGGAAAAATGGGTTCAAGATCGAGTAGTGCAGAAAAGTGGAGCAAACGTGAGAAGTTTCCAATGTTCGTTCGATTCTTATTTTGGGATCCCCCCCCCTTCTCGAACGTTGGTCCTTCGAACCGGATGCCCGCATACACACGCGTATTGGGGTCTTTGAACTGGATGTGTTTTGTTGAAAGAAATAGACAAAAAAAACAAACTCATGGACATGTTGGTGATTTTTTGTACCGAAACGAGATTAGGTTCAAGGTGATGATAAACGGTGGGCGACAGACACAAGCGCGTCAAGGATGTTTGCTGTCACAAAATGAAGTCTGGTTTTGTCTAGCACACGAGATAACAAACTGTTAGAACACACTTGCCGCAGCGGAAAAGCAGGAGCACTCGCAGGTGAGACAACAACAAATCATCTTTCGCCCGAATCCTCAGCACACAGGATGTTGATTTGAATGTGGCCTACGGCTACGGGGTACATATGGTTCTGTTTGTTCGTGTCAAAAATACACCAACCAGACTACACACCAACACTGCCGCACTCCGAACACGCTTGTTTACCTCAGTGCGGCATCGCACCGACCGAATGACTACCGGAAGCTATTAATAGCGCGCGGGTAGAATCATTAGTCACGCTCTCAAATAAATCATCAATACCCTCCTCTGTCGCCCGCGAGTACACGCGACACGAACTCAACAAGGGAAAACCCAAGCGACGAGAAAAGTGAAATCCCTCAAAACCCGATAACCCGATGTGGCCCCAGCGTCGACAACGGTGTGCTGTTCGCCGTCCGTTCTGTGGCTGCGCCGGCACTTAGCCGACGGTTCACACCTTCACACACGCGTGTGGAAATAGTTGCTCAAACTTCAACCGGGTTGAAAGTCGAGCAGCTTCTCGTCGGCAAAGTTCTGGCACCCCGAGGCAGCAAGGGGGAAGACGGTGGGAGAATCCGAATAAACAACACTACTATCCGCCCAGAGCAGGTGCCTGTAAGAAGCGCAAGCAAGCAGTGATGAGCGAAAGTTCTGGCACACAAGAGTTCACCGAGGAAAACCCCTCTGTGTCTGTGAATTGTGCGCTAAGTGAATCGGCTGCAGTGTGTCAACGGTGCTGCACCGTGCAATGCTGGGAAAACTATGGGAAATAAGACACACACACACATACGTAAACAGAGGCACCATTGGAGTGTTTTAATTTCTTACCGTACCATACAAACACACGGAAACACTTGAGCAGTTCACACTACCGTGGCAGGTATGGTTACGGTTTCTGCGGTACATGAAGGGATGGAAGTCATTTTAAAGGAGAAAAAACAGACCCACCGGAGCATTACCACAATGAAGCTTCACACACACGCACACATGCAAGCGGGAAATAGCGTGGGAAAAGACAGAAAAATGCATTAGCCAGCGCTAGGGTAGAGGAAATTGCAGCAACAGCTCCCCATTAGGGTTGAAGCACCAGCGGCACCAGGACACAAGAAACACACACATACACACACACACACCTGGACGTTGCTTTTGCCCTTTTTGCACTGGATTTTGGTTGCACTCTGTGAAAAAAGCGGGCTAAAGTACAGCTTGCAATGGTTTGGCCAAAAGAAAACAGAAAAACCTCTCTCACACAGCGGCACACAGCGGCACACAGCGGATCACTACTACGATGGGTACATTCCACCACTGCTGTAAAGGCAGTTGGGGTCTGCACGTAACGTACTTGTATGTTAGGTTAGGTTGTCGGTTGACTTTCTCCCCCCTGTAAGCTGTTTCCTTCACGTTTCACTGTATGCTTCCTTCTGGTTTCTTTTACCAAATTGACACGGTTTTCGTTGCTTTTCGTTTGCTTTCGTTTTTCAATCACTAAATCACTACACCAATCACCAACACCAACAATGAAAAAGTCCTTTCGTTTCGATCGTTTCGTCACGGAAGAATCAGCAGTGTTACGTTTGCACGAGCGTACGGCGAACGGTCGACTGTGGCAGGCAGGCGAAAACGACTTGCTCCAAAGATGGCACTCGATCGCGCACTAAAATGGCCGCCCGGTGGTGGATGGATGGATTCGCGAGATCACTTAACTCCCACATCGCACACCGTGTACCGTGTGTGTGTGCGTGTTGGTAAGTGTGTTCCGGTTGTGTTCAGCGAGAGGCAACCTGTGCGCAACCGGTTGAGCGCGAGCGCAATAGAGAGAGAGAGAGCAGCGTTCCACTCCAAATGCACTCGGAAACGGTGAGAGCGCGGGCGCGCGCTCGAGCGTTGGTGTGCGTGTGGCAACACCCCGAAGGCCTCTACACCTAGGACAACACGGAGCCACTAGAGACTGCTAGCGATCGTTCGGCGTCAGGTGCGTCGTTTGGGAGGCTGATTTTCAATGAGTTCGGGTAGTTGCTCTGCCCGAGAGAGTGGCGTTTGCGGAACGGAATGGCGTTTGCGGAATTGCAGTTTTTCGTGCATATGCTGCACCGTCACCACGGTGGAAAAGTTTGGAAAACACGCGCACACTTACAAGAGCGAACTCGCCGAGTTCCCCGAACTTTCCGCGCGCTCTCTTTGTTTCGGCAGCGGCAGTTTTATTAATAGAAGGCGGTTTTAGGTTGAAAATGTGTGTGTTTTTTTGGACAGACCACTACCAACCACGGCAGACGGCGAGTCCCGTGGCGGTGGGACGTGTTGGTAAAATTCCACTGTCCGCTGTGACGTGGCCGTTGCGTTGCGGCAGATCGGCGTTACTTTGGGGAAGGTAACGCATCAGTAACGCTCCGTCAAACCACGGGATCACGCATGCAGGGAAGAGTGTCACACGATTCTTGTCGAAGCAGCAGTGTTATTGATCTTTTTCGCCCCACTGCTTCATTTCCTTTCCTCTTCTTCCCATTCCCATTTGCTCAGGCTAGGTGGAACTAGGTCACTTCATGGGGGAGGCAGGTTTTGTTTTTTGGTGACGGATCACCGCTGGTCCGTGTTCGTTGCCATTTGATATTTATTCAGATGCAACACATTCGTTTCCCTGGGCGGTGCTGGTGGTTTCTAGCCGCTGATGAGGAATTTCTAATGAGAACTTCTTCATCTTGCACCAATGTGAGCGTGTGTTCGTGTGGGAGTGTTCGGGATCGTGTGGGAAGGAAAGAAAATAAAGGTAACGACAGGCGGAACTGCCCATCATTACCATGAGCGTTCTGGTGAAATGGTTTGAGCAGTTGGAAGATTCTGTGTGCCATGACAGATCAAAGGAAATCCTGTTTGGGTTTCGGGAAAGAAAAAATACCCTTCTTCTAGATTAAGCAATATCTTACGTTTGTTGAGGTTCGAATATATGAGATATATCCAACTATAATGTTTTTATTGTACACTTAAATTATCTCCATTTCCAATCAACGCAACACTTATTATTAGAGATCATCTTTCGTATTACTAACGCCATTGTAGCTTTCTTTATAGCCACCAAAACGCATTATTCCGATCATAATCGAACGCTACTGTAATGCTATCGACGCGGCCATCATCTGGCCCGGAAGCAGTTGCTCACAATAATCACAATATTAATCAATGTTTTCGCCCACCTTGTTATCGTGCTAGCAGCCTTCAATGGCACTTATAAACAGCATTACAACCTGCTCCCTGTCCCTGTCCAACTGTTCCAAAATTGGCTATCAATGAAACATCCCCCTGGGCCAGCTATTTACCGCAGCGTGTGCGCTTTTGTGTGTTCTTCCATTGAATTGTACATCCCGTTTGCCTCTGTCAAATTCGGTCCCGTTGGTAGAAGCGCTGATCAAGCTAATTCAACCCCTATCGCAAAAGCGCTCCTCTCCACTGCCTTCCCTGATTAGTTAGGGTAGCAATGAGTAGGTGTTTTGTTTTATAATTGACCGAATGAATTAACTTCCCCAAGCAGTAGCAGCAGCAGCAGCAGCAGCAGCAGTAGCAAAACTTTGCTCGGACGGAAACAATGGGTGCTGCAAAGTTATCGTGCTCTGTCTGGTACGAGGTGGTTTTCTTTAATCTAGAACTTTCACCAATTGATGAATCATGTTGCGTCATTAGTCTTGTCGGGTCGGGTAAGTGATGGTGATGGGGGTGGGTCATGGGCCAGGGGACTTTGGAAGCTTGTTGCACGTTATTCTTGTTTGTCATTTCTGGGTATTATTTTATTACAGTCCCATCGGGCTCGGGCTTGATCGAGCACGAAGGCTATCGGGTTGATAAAATTATGATGAGTAGAGAGTTTATTCCTGGAGTGTCATAGTTCGGAGGAACATTGTTTTGTTCTCTAGCCAAACGGATAATCGTGAAAGAATTGGTTATTTTGTACATACACTGTTAATCTATAGTGTAAAATGTACCTTGAATGGTAACCATTTACGGTGCAAATGATGTTCAGGCTTTTTTGTTGAAATTGAATCTAATTTTTCTTGGTGTTTGATTATTTCTTTGAAGAGCTACTACATGATGCGTTTAGTCCCAGCACTTACAACAGTATAATTGTGCAATTAGTAGTGTTATAAATCGTTCTCCGTATTGGAACCTTCCTGCATAACAATTTCCCTTGTCTGTACTTTCAGTCCAGTGCACCACCAAACAACCGTTAAACAAATCAGATGCGACGCAGCGAAAGATACGTCCACAAAACCATCTGCGGAAAATTAGCACCAGTCCCACACCATTGCTGAAACCTAGCACATCGTGACGCTTGTACTGCACCCGGTTCTCGGAACAGCGTTCAATCTTACTTTCACTTTGCTGATGAAGCTTCAATGCGATTTGACACGTGCGTTGGGACACGGCGTTGCGCAAAGTGGCAATTTTGCGCCACCGATCCTGCGCCCCAAGCGCGTCGATTTTTTGGCTTTTCACGAACGAAACTTACCCCTCCCTTATCACATCCCGTACCATCAGATCTAATAACATCTTGCATGGGATGGGTTTTTCGTTTTGCTTTACTTACTTTTTCCTACACTTTTACGCACCCCAGTGCCGTGCGCTTGTCGTTCATTTGGACTGTTGAATTTTCTCTTTTTGCTCCTCCCAATCGCTCCCGCCCACAGCTCGCACTGTCTGCGAAATGTGATACATTATTATTTATGACGATAAAAATTTATGACTTTGTTTTTCTGCTGCTCGGTGACCCAGGACCCTGGACCGACGGGAGGGGGACGATCAACCAAGTGCGCCGGGATTTTTCTTCCCACTCTCGGTGTTATTTTCGTGCAGTCCGTGCTTTGCGTGCGTGTGTGCATACCTCTGGGGATGGACAAGCGTGGATCTGTGGGTTGGCAAGACGTGATGGGTTTTTTTCCTTCCCGTTCTCCTTTCTACGTCCTTCGCTGCTTGAAATGGATTGAGTTCGATTTGTCGATGGGTAAAGGCAGTCCCTTTCGTCTGCCTTCGACTGAAGTTGATTGATAAAGCGTCAGGTTGTGCGTACGCGTTACGCGTGACGGAGGGGGAAGGCCAGTAACCGCGGCACAAGGATGCTCTATTTTTGTGCAGCTCACGTATGCGCTCTTGTTTGAAAACAAACCCGGAGTGCGGTTTGCGGATCGATAGCACTGCTGTAGTTCGGTGGGTAGAAAACGGCAACCAAACAGCGTGAAAGCAATTTGAGAACGACATTTTGCTGTGAAAGCGAATTCGATTTGAAGTCCCTGTGCTGACTGTGGACCTCTGTCTTTTCATAGTTTGCTGGATGTGGTAAGCAAAGCGACAGTTTACATTAAGTAACAGAGACAGAGATTCATTCACTCAAAACATTGTTGAAAACACATTTAAAGTGAAGAAGCGTTCGAAGTAAAAGCACAACACCAAAGTGTTTGTTTCCGGGTGCTTCATCAGCATCAAACAGAGTGTCGTTTCGTTTATGGTTTCCACTGTTTCCACTTTTCGCGACCACAAGTTGTTCCACTTCGTACCCTTCGCCTTCAACGGTGCTTCACAAACGATGTGGCATAAAACGCAAAATACTTCAATTGATGTGCACACGCTTTCTCCGTTCACTGCTAGTTCGCATTGCAACTGAAATGGCAAATGTTTTCCACTGCCATCGGTCATATTTCCGTGTTTTGCTTTTATCTTAAACTAAATTTTACCCCCCAACGCTCTCCTGCAGTGTGCATCCATTGTTTGGTTTGAGCGCAGTATTGTTACTGTTGTGCTGTATAAGCTTCACGTGAATTTATTACATTTCTTACTCTCCTCGGCAAAACCCCAAAGTGCACTAATACAGTCTGGTACATTCTCCCCCCCCCCCCTGTGTCTGGCGGTGCTTTGTTACAGGAAAAAAGGCAGCTACAAAGCATGGCACACAATTAATGGAGATATCTGAGACTTGCGCCGAGTATAATTGCGCGTATAAAACGGCAAACTTTACACATTTCGTTCCGGTGCGTTTGCTGGTGCGCATTGTATCAGCATCAGCAACGGTGATGGTGTGTTCTGCCATTTGTCGGTACAAGCTGCGTTTAGCCCTCGGAGAAAACACAATGAAAACGATTACTTTTGTACGTCCCGATGTGTAAGAGTGTGTGTGTGTGTGTGGAGTAAATTTTTGGCAAATGCTGCTAAAGCCTGCAATTGCGCGTATTTAATGTGTCCCGGACTCAATGCCGGCAATGTGGCAAGGGCACGCCAGTCGCGGTTTGACAATGGCGCACAGTTGCGTAATTATGAAACCGATCGTAAACTCGTCTTATAGATGTTTTGTTTTGGGGGGGAGAAGGCCCGAGCGCACAAAAAGGGAAGCCAAAGTTTTGTAATATTGGTGTACCGGGACGGGCCCCGTTGTGGTACGATAATTGACGGGCAAGCAATAAATGGTGTTTGGCACAATGGTTTTTTAGTTCATCTGTGTCCGTGCTGTTTGATTTATTTGTTTTGCTAGAAATGATTTTGTGTTTGGACATTCAGTACAAAGCCACAATGGAATAGGGTCGCTTTAGAGTTGAGTGGTGCCATGACCAGGATACGAGCTTGTCTACGTCATTGACGGTTGAATTTGATTTGTTCAGGTTCTCACAGATGGTTCATTTTCTGTTACAGTTCTCTCAGAAAATGTCTCTTCAGAAATCCTTGTAACAATTCGAGTAATAAATAAAGTCTCTTTTAACTGCTGAAAACGTTCTCTCTTAAGCACATTCGACTCTTGCTTTAAACTGCAAAATTATGGGCTTGTTGAATTATACGGTTCCCTTTAGCAAGGTTTAAAAGATCTTTCGAGCATGAAAGCAATTGAAGAGTGAAGACTCAAACATAGCTTATAAACACACAAACTCAGTTCTACGCGCGAATGATACCTGACCATAACAAACGGTACATAATTATACAATTTTACTCTCCTTATTACATCTCTAAGGATGGTCCTCTATACTTGGAAAACAATTTGGAAACATCTCTTACCAATGTCACAGATCACTCACATACACATCAAGTGTCGATTGAATGATTACTATAATTACCACAGCAAATGCTACCCCAATCCTAACGACATCACCGATCCGAAACAATCCTCCCGGGATGAAGCTGATGCATTAAAATATCAATTCCCGCTTGATGCAACGGCATACAAACCCGTTTAGTGGTCACCGGTACAACCCGAGTCCGTTGCGATAATTGTCCTCAACGGATGTGTAAAGAAAAAAAAAACAAAATACCTATATGCTCCTCCATGACATGCACACACACACACACACACACACACACACACACACACACACACACACAGGACCTGAGCGCTGAGGTTATATGACACGACCGCATCAACAACATCATCACTAGCGATAGTTACGATAAAGCATGAAGGTCACCCGTCCATCATTCAACACCCTTCAACGTGCTGCGTGTGCGTACGTGCTTTATCCTTGCAGCAGCTGCGCTGAAACGCGTTGACAGGACACGCAGCAAATTGTGTCACCGGTGGACCGTTTATGTCCCCGTTACTGTCCACGCCCCCCGCCTCCACCCTTTTATGTGTTTATTTGTTTAACTTTTTCACACTCACACCGTCCCATCACGCTAACCGTCCGTCAGTTCAAATGACAGTGGCATCGCGCGCGCGCGTGTGTGTGTAGTAACAATGTTTCCCGCCAGTATTATGTTACCCGTGGCTTTGCTTCATCGGCATTTTCCGCACCAAAACACACTCACACGCGCACGTACGCAAAAGCTCGGTGTTGCGAAAGCGTATGTACACATTTGCGCACCAGCGCGCTTCTGGTTGGGAGTGTTTTTTGTTTACTCTTCTTCTTCTTTTTCTTCTTCTTCTTCTTCTACCCTACCTTCTGTTGAAGTTTGCACGATGGACTAGGGCGGACGGCACTGGAATTCGATTATGGCCGCTTTACTCAGCGGGCGTTGATGCAATTGCCCTTGTCTGTGTTTGGCTGTGCGTGCGTATGTGTACTATTCCCCATAGCTACACACACACACACACACGCAAGCCCCAAGGGAAAACACGGGTTCGGTTGTGGTTGGGACTCTTCAACCATTCAAGGACGCGCACAGGACGATCATCGTCCAGTGTCACGAGCACCGCCCGTTCCATTGTGGCTGTCTGTTCTTTATCGCCCTGTTTTTTTTTTGCCTTTCCTGCACATATCACCGACTTTTTTTTTATTCACGGCCCGGAAGCCATCGATAAAATAAATTGATGTCACATTCAAAGGCTGCCTTTTAGTCCCATACATATGTAAATGGTGCCAAGGAGAGAGAAAGAGAGAGAGAGAGAGAGAGAGAGAGAGGGGAACACGCGACGATTCGGTGCTCGGTGCGAATGGTCAGGTGTCGTTAGTGTCTGTTTGTCTATCGTCGCACTAAATCCAACTGCACACCTATTCAATCTTGTGTCCCTCGTTCCATTCTTCCCTGCTTTTCGCTCACCTTTACCCATCGACTCGGTTGCACCTTTTTTGGTTGTTGCTCTACCAAACGTATTGATTATGTCGCTTGCGTTACAATGCCAGCTTTGTCAAATGCTGTTTTTGTCGATTTACTTTGGCGTTGTTCTTTATCCAGATGAACCCCAAAGGCAGATCGGCCCATGCCAACCATAGCCGTAAAAATGATAACAACAACAATTAAGAAGATGAATTGAATCGATTAACTGTCACTGGCAGGGTTTGTGGGGTTGGGGTAGAGGGGTTGTTTTTGCACCCGGCACCTTACGCTGCAAAACAACCGAAACGAGCCCTGCCATTAGTACGAATCGAACTTCTCCGTTTGACAATTTGACACGGGCCCGAGCGGGACAGGAGCGTCTGTGACCTTTCGGTTAAGGACCTTTGTATGTGTGTGTATTTTTGTGGTTTGCTACGCATGGCCCACCATTAACCACCCGCATTCGAAGTAAATTTCGATTTTACCCTCGCACGCAAAATTCGATCCCTTCCCGTTTCGCACCATTTCGTTACCATATTGCGGACGCGAATTTATGGGTGCGGCAATCGATACACAGGAGTCCATCGCCATCCTTTGCTTCCTTTCCCCCCCCCCCCCCCCCCACCCTACTCTGTCCCTTTCAGGCGCAACGAAAATGCGATCAATTTCAATTGAACGATGCGCGAAAACCGACCGAACACGTACCGCAATCGAAAAAAAGGCGCTTGGCCACGCACAAAATCGTTGTGGGATGGGGGATGCGGAGAGTCGCCCGCCGCAGTTCGTGATAAATGGTGACAGTGTAGTGTGCTGGATGGGCTGCAGGTGTAATCGGGTTTTATCGCCGTGAAAAACCACACCCGCCCGAAGGACTTATTTTTCCCGTTCGATGCGCATCGTCGAATCGCTATCAATCACCGGGCGTCTCCATCGTGCCGAAGTACCGGGAGCACCCTGTTCTTCTGTCGCTCGATCTGTCTCTTTTCGTGCGATCAAAAAAGCAAACAAAAGCACGATATCAGTAGAACGGCGAATTGACTTGCGTTGGTTTGTTTTGGGCGTCTGCATTTCAAACCACCCTTCTGCTTCTTCTGCGGTGACACTTGCTTATATTCAGCATAACCTTGCCACCATTACCGGCCGGCGCTTGCTGCCTTGCGTGCGATGTGTATCGTGCATTGCCTACTGTTCGGGCGCAACAGGTTTTTGGCAGCAGCAGCAGTAGCAGGGTGTGCAAATAGTCTACACAGTAGGCGCGAGCGCCCGCGCGCACTCACCACGCCACACCATTGCCGGTGGTTGACACGAGACGGTTTGCCCGCACGGGCGCTGACAGCCATGCTTGTGTTTGCTCTTATCGAGCGAGCGACATTTACAATTTTTGCACTTCGATGCGTATCGGGAGTGGCTTTTGTATTGGGCAGCCCGGTTTTTGGTGCTGATATAAATGCGCGAATCGATAGGGGGTTTGAGCTTCCTGTCGTTTGAATATTGAAATTGCCAAGTCGTCGGCAATGCGGTGATGCAATGATCGAGCCTGATGGATGGTTTGTTGTAGCAGCAGGTGATGCGAGGCTGAACAAATGCTAGAGAAAATATTTAACAAGATGATAAAGCTTGTTGAAGCGGGTGTGTCAACAAAATGAGGGAAATAAATTCATACGAAAGTGTGCTTATGGAAATCACACTTTATCGCTTAAAGGAATTTTCATATTATTTCCCTAAAATGGTTGAAAAATAATAAATAGTTCGATATCACTAATACAACAACCGTCAAATCTTTAACTATTGCTCGAATTTGCTGTCGAAGAGGATAAAAAAATCCACCACCACAAAAAGGCAAAACATAAATGAAACAACTACAACATAATCTTTTAATCAAAACACTAATATCCATTTCCAGCCCCATCAAAAACCTCCCATGCGACGTATGACACTGCTTCACCCTACCCCTGGGACGCCCAATACCCTTCGCAAAGTGTACAACGCGACAGTAAAGCGTTAGGCGTGGTTCGTGGCGCTTAATCCCGTTTGCCGTGAATACCGATTTGCAGCGATAAAAGTAAGACGAGGGCGGGTAGTGATTTTATTGTTCCTTCTGCGTGCCCAAGCATGCCCAACTTTTGGCCACTCGTAAACAATTCCCCCCTTCACCATCGCTCATTCACCACCAACCAATTTGATGGTCACACAAATAATAAATCGTTCCGCATTCGCTTGTCACCACATTCATCCGCTGACAGCCATAATGACAGGCCATTCGGACGGGAATGGTGCGCTCGATTGAAAAGACTACCGCACACGCAAGCACACAAACACCAACACACACACATACACAGGGAGACACAAATTGAATCTAGCAAATCGATTTCATTGCCATTTCGGAGTTTTGATCGACCAACGGGGGCGTGTTTTGATGGTGAAAGTTTGATCGTTCTATCATGGCTGCGATTTGGAACGGTTAATCGACCGGTTTTCTCGGTTCGGAGCGAGCGTGTTTGCGTGTTGGCGCTCTTACATCCATCGACAAAGAGGTCCTGTTGCATTCGCCCTTTCCTTTTGGCCGTTGTGTCGCTTTTTCACACGCGAAAGTGGCGGCAAATTGGCTGAAAGTTTTTGTGGAGTCTTAAAGACGATACCATAAGATCGTTGGGTTTGCGCTATTGAAGAGCGAAAAAATCTATCTTAAAGCTAGTGTATGAGCAATAGAGCATTGGGCACCGTCGCATAAAGCGAACACTATCCACCCACCGCATCAACAGTAAAAGCGCTCGGCAACTTTATGCCGCCAATAAAAGTGTGCGGTTCGTGTGCTGCAACTTTTCTCGCCGCGTGATCCAAAACTCAAACGGCACAATAGTAACAAAGCAAAGCAACGGACACAAAGCACACACACACACACTCACAGGAAAAACGAAAGAAGAGGGCAAAACAAATTACCCAATAAAGACAGCCAATAATCATGGAAATAGGGCGAACCGGAATACGTTTCGGGGATGATATAAAAAGGAAACCCATCTCGGGGCCCGGCTGGGCTTACACAACCCACAGCTTTCTTTACTTTTCTTCACTTTGTGTCAGCGGTTGAAGCGGAGTGAAATCAAATGCACACCCAGCCGGGATGGAGAGCGATAGTGAGGAAGTTATATGGAAAAACATACACACACACTACCCACAACGTCCCAGCTGCTGTTGCTTGGCCAGTTTATTTGCTTCTTCGTCAATCAATTCTCAATGAGCGGAAGATGATTACAGGAGACGTTGCGCTGTGGCAGTGGGAAGGTAAACAAGTAGTGGAAGCGGTGCGATGCGGTACAGTGCGGTAGAGTGCGGCATCAAAGGCGAAGGGACAGAATTCAAACACGATGAGACATCCACTCAATGGTTTGCATTTCATGGCCAATTAGGTGCGAGAGCACGCGTTACAAGTGAGTGTAGCGCGCCGTTATTTGCAAAGCATTACGCAAGCAAAGCGAAGGAAGTGGTGCACTAACTCGGGTGGTTTGTGTAGAAGCGCCTGTAGCAGCGTACTTGGCCAGAAAGGGCCAATTTTGTGCACAGTTTTGAAGCTGCTTTAACTGCAGCCCCGTTCATTCACAATCGAACAAGTGCGGCTCATCGTAATGAGAGAGAGAGAGAGATAGTGGAAAAAGCCGCTTCGCTCGTTTGATTTATGTCTGCTGTGAAAAAGGGGTTTAACCATAATTTGCCTTCTCTACAATTCGTAGCTACAACATACAACCCAAGCGCAAAGCACTGTGCAGCTATTCAAAGATGAAGGAACGGAGTAGTATCCTTGTCGTACCCAAGCGAGAGTGCAACATTACTGCTTCACTTGAAGCGTACGAGTGGCTTGCAAAAGGGAATGGCCAATTACTAACCCTCTCTCTCTCTCTCTCTCTTAACTGTTGCCTTTCTTTTTTCCTTTCTACACCCTTCCATCTGGTGAAGCGAAATCATACGAATGGAATTCGCTGTTGCGCATCACTCGATTTATCTTTCTGCGCTAGAAAGTCCGCCAGTAGCGGATGACCGGTGCGCGATCCTCACACATACGTCGACATGCACGCCGCTCATTGAGGTAGTAGTGGTGGTGCTGGGGGACACTGCCTGCATGGGGGGCGTTGGTACAGGTACACAGTGTGAGATAAAAATAAATCTCCTTTGCTCGTCGCGAGCTCTTCCGTAATCGCCGAGTGGCCGCAGCAGCAGCAGCAGGCGCGGTTAATCATTGCAAACACGGTTTGGTGAGGTGTGGAAGATATCTTTTCTATAGAGTCGCTTCACACGCTATTGCAAGACAAGGAAAGGGACACCGACGCACACTAAAAGCTAATAATGTAACGATTGAAGTGATGCTACGGTGGGTTAGAAAGAAAATAATACGACAGAAATGAATTCAAAATGTCTGCCTTTTTCAGCTTTCATTTGGGCGGCTATTAGTTGTACAATATTCCGGTGTTTGTGAGCTTTAAATTGAATTAAATAAGAATGATTAAATTAAGCCTCAAACTCAAATGTTAGAAAGCCCTGGTAAAGCCGTGTTAATTCCGTTCGCTTGCCGGCCTCTACGCTTGTCGTTCCCAACGTGTTTCCCACGCACTATGACATCAATAGTAGCGGCTGCGAGCAATGGCGTTGAAAAATGAATCAGACAGTTCTGCTAAAAATAAAGCATTCAAGTGAAACGAAATGTAATCACAACACGAGTGAACTAAAAAAAAAGACAAACAACCAACAGCAACACGATTCACACGGGTCGGATGATACAAATATTCAAAGATTATGCTGTACACAGCAAAAAAAACGGGGCAAACTTTAAACACGCTTATCAACCTAGAAAATGATTTATGGATTCTGTAATAATGTTTCGAGAAGGTTACATCATGTGTGAAGGGTAAGCCCCATGGTCGTAACCGACATGCCATGGTCATGTTTAATAACTGGTGTTTATCTCTTTCGTAGCAACGTTTCGCTCGATTTGCTTGAAACATTTAAGTGCCAAAAAATAGTCCACGAACAAGCGTTGCCAATTAATGGCTAAGCAGCATCTAAATCTTCCTTTATGTTTCACACACAAAACAATCGATTTAATTGTGGAACACAAAAGCATCGACGCAGCAATCGGTAACGGATGACCATCAGATAAATACTTTCGACAAACCGCCTCCATACCTCTTTTTAGGTAATTTTATCTAGTCAAACATCCTTCTTCCTACACTGCGCCCGAGGACATGAAATTAGATTCAACCATTGCGACCCACTTAACCGCATCCACCTACCACCGGCAAAATGGACCCGGGGGGGGTTGGACGGCGAAATGGACCGAAAAGGCAAAAACGCGGGAAGACAAAACCGGATTTTTTTACAATTTTCATCCATCGCCCACAAAACTTGTGTCAAACCCGTCCGATGGTCCCCCCCCCCCCCAGCGAGGTTTAACAACGCACGGAACAAATCGGCTAGCGACAGTTAGCGATTAGTCGAGTGTCAACTCGCGGTTCGCGGGAAGGAGGCGCCCAGTACGCCACGGTTAAAACATTCCTCCGACGTTTTATGGCTGCCGTTGTTTATCGTACCGCCAGGGGAGTTGGTTCTCGTTTGTTCGATGATGAAATAGTAGAACAATTCGGTTATAATTCACGATTAAGATTTAGTTAGTTATCTTGTTTTATTTATTTTAATTTGGTTAGTAATGGAAAGGCTTCACACATTAAGAATGCTAAGAAAGGCAAAGAATGATAAATACTGTACCAACTTACTCACTTCTGAAAATTCTACGACAAAAATCAACAGGAAAGCTGTACAAAACCGGCGGATAAAGCAGCTCCGTGAGTGTCGCTCTTGGTAAGCGCGCACACCCACGGGCAAGACGAAGTGTACGAAACGACCTTCCCCTCCTTGCCTGGGGGGTCGGTTGCGCGTATCACTGGTGTTATTATTCACACACTTTTCCTTGTATCTTTCCACTTACACTGGACACGATTTTTCTCCTTTTCAAAACGCCCGTTTTTTGCCGTTACACTTTACCCAATCACCTTCACGCCGTTGCACTCATCCACAAGCGCACCTTTCGGGAACGGGAACGAGACAGAAAGAAATAATAAAAAAAGAAGCAAATAAAGATGCATTTTGCACCGCATTCACCGCATTACAGCATCCTTTTCCGCGTAGCTGTACGTGTGTGTGTGTGCGTGTTAGTGTGTGTGTATGTGAGTCTGTTGCTGTCACTGGCACGCAGCAATGAAGCACCAACTTATCATTCGTTTGGCTCGCGTAGGATCTTTTCACACTTTGCCTTTTCAATTTAGGTGTGCAGCTTGGCTGCGGTCACTTGAAAAACAATTTACAGATCCTTTTCAACTGTGGCGTTGAAACCATTTAAATTAAATGGTTTTAAATTTAAACACTATGGCTTTGGTGCATGCGTTTTGGTGCAGTTTGCACCATGTATGAGGCTGTGAGCGATGCTAATGTTGCACGGACACAAACGAACTTATAAACACCATTCGGCACACTTATCCAGAAGTTATGGGGATTATTAGTGAGAAAATTAGAAAGCTAATCGTTTTTTTTTTCAAATTAAAAGATTACAAAAGGAAAAGGAAAACGAAGCAAAGCAACAGAACCACACGTACAGATCGCGAAGGAACGGGCCCGAAGGCCTGCCGTCGTTCGACTGACGGGCCCCACACTTAGCTGTCCGGGCGCGGGCAAAACGTACGGGCGTTTTTGCGCAAGTGGCATGCGCAACCAGCACAACCAACCATGCGTGTTTGTGTGTGTGTGTGTCTGGGGTTTGTTGACCATGGCAGCGGTAACTGGCCCTTTTGGTAGCCGAAAACACACATCGCTGCTTAAGAATCCAATCGCAAATAAATATCTTTCTATCTGTCCGTTTGTCGACCACACGGACTCACTGTCTACGCTAAAGAGACAGAAAAAGACAGCGTGCGAGAAAGAGAGAGAGAGAGCGAAAATACTCGGTACACTTAAAGGGAGACACGAAATGGGTAGAATCAAAAGAAAAATACCTCCCAGAGCGAGGGTAAGAGCAACAGCAAAGCGCAAACGAGGCAAAACTAAAGCAATATCCATCGCACGACACGGCAGCACGATCGTGGTCGCCTAATTTCGGCGTGGCGAACTCGCAACGTGGCCGTACGCACATTTTTTCGCCGTTCTATTGAACATTGAACCGAGCGCGCGAACAGAGCTGAGGCAGACCTGAGCCGCACATGCTTAGAATGAAATTTGCTTTCAGTGAACCTGCCGCACTGTGTGTGTGTGCGTTGGCGAGTGGTCGCACCCGATGGGAGATGGGTTTTATTTTTGGGCATCATTGACAACGGTTTAGTGTGATTAACTTTTTTTCTGCAATTTCTTACAGGCATTAGAATTTAAAGAATAAATGAATTCCACAGTAAAGCCAGTCAAAAGTACTTGCTTTTTAGTCAATGAGACTAAAAAAAACCCAATGATCTACCTGAAAGGCACACGTCAATCATTTTAATACGCATTTTGTTAGCTTCGGGTACCACTTTTCGGGGGGAAAAACAGATCAACGAGCAGAAAAGGACACACCGGCAGAACGAAAGGCAAACGAGAAAAACGTGCTCATTTTGGCGTTCGAGGCTAGATTCATTGTCATCAGCATCAGCAGCAGCATCCTATCTCATCATCGGCGCAATGGCATTGAATATATATATACGTAAAGTCACAGCGGGTATTACTCACACGAATGTCACAAAATCTCAACCCGTCCCGTCGTCCCTTTCAAACCTCAAGCCTGCTTTCTGTCGCAAAAAAGGCGCGCGTTCGAAGGCCCCTCAACAACAAAAAAACGCCTCAATTTGTGGGGAGCACTACCGAGGGAACCACCTTTCCTTTTCTGCTCCCTATCCACCCTGTCTTTTTTTCGGCATGAAACCCATTGACACGGTTCAGGTCCCGTCAGACGGGCGACACGACAGTATGTGTGTAACATCATCTCGCTCTTCTCGGTTTCGCGCTTAAGCACCTTCTTTTGCCGGTCGGTCGGTCGGTCGGTCGGTGCGACGAGCCGGCGTTCGGGGCTGGCACAGAGTGATGTAATGTTGCCACGGTTGTTTGACGACTGCCCGGCGACGAGATGGATGGGCGGGATGACAAACGAGGTTCCGAGGTGAAAGAACCGCCACCACCGTCTTAGTTTGGGAGTTTTGGGGATGCGTATGGGATGCGCAAAGCAAGAATGTTTAATTTTATTATGAATCTTTTAATCGCACCAAAGAAGCTGCCGTTTTTTGTTTGGTGGAATTAGGTTACAAAAGAAATGAATTACATTTTGTGTAAAGACGTTTAATTGTAATGGAGAAGCAAGCAAAATTGACAGTAAGAGTTTGTTGCTTGAATTGTTATTGGTTTTGATGTCATGCTTTTAATTAATAATTATAATTGCTCTCAGTTTAGTTGATAACTTTCTAGAATTAATTATGCGAAGAGGTTTATGAAAATGGTTGATTTTCACACTTTCACAAACATAAGGAATTTGTTCATAGGATTTATTAATACTTGAAATAATGTTTGGCTTAATCGTTTTGCTGTACGTGATATTACCATTAATTTTGTTTTTAATAAAATGGAAACGTTTGCACAATTGTTTGTTAATTGTTTTTACAATTTTTTTATAATTCGTTCAAAATTTCCGATCTCATTTAAGACAATTTCACAAAAGGCCAAATCGAACAAACCAAAAAATAATCCAGACTGATTGTTTACACTTTCAATCTCATTTTTCCTTCTTTCACTCACCATTACTTAGCTGGAGTTGATGTTTAATCGAAAATAGCTATTACGCGATCATATTCCACGATTAGTTCAGCAACCGCTAGACCAACAAAAGCAGACGCAACAAAAAAAAAAAAACCTTTCATTAACTAAATTCTTCACACCTTCCTATCTACTCGCAAGCCTGATTGAACGTGACACTAGAAAAGATTGCATCCAGAAGCAGCTGAGCCGCTGGCTAAAAATAACATTTCAATCAGATACATTCCGCTGCTTTTTACCTCGACACCGCTAAACCAAACATTGAACTTGGCGGCGCACACACACACACACACACCGGATATAGCGTGAGCGCCGATACACCTTTGCTAAGCTGAGCTCTTTCCAACCATTTCCTACACGCGGTTTCTATTCACTTGCATACCTTGCCTCCCAATGGCTCCTTATCGGCGAGAGGAGGGGGGGAAGGGGGGGGGGGAGGTAAGGGATTTGGCCACCAGCCACCTAGCCCGTTGTTTATTAGCGAAATTTTTAAACGAAACCCAAGCGAACACGTTGATTGCGAATGACGCCCGTAACGCCCGCGTTTAATTTTGATAAATTGATTTCAAACCTCACATCGACCGGCCTCTGGGTGGATGGGTGGGTGTTGTTATTTTCTTAGTACTACCGCTCCTTCCCGCTCGCTGCCAGCCCTCGGTACCTGGCCCGACGCACTAGCGGGAAGTGCAAGAAGCGAAGGTACGATGTATAAAGTGCGACAAAGAAGCTACCGTTTTTTTTTTTATTCGCCGGAAAATATTTTTACTGACCCCAACGGGATGTTTTTCCGAATGTGTGTGTGTGTGTGTGTATGTTAGTGTGGGTGTCGAATCTGTTGCTTTTTGGGAAATGTGATTCGAACGAAATCCGACAACCTTGAAACGGAACGGCTTACGATGGTGTGCTGCTCCTTCTGCTCGTCTGCTTACCATCGGATCGTGCTCACTCCCTCTCTCTCTCTCTCTCTCTCTCTCTCTCTTGCCGGTATGCAATGAAGCGAAGATATGTGTGTGTGTGTGCTTTTTTCTGTTGTTGCTTCTCTTCCTATCATCTTAATCGTTCCGCCATTGAAATTGTATGCCACCGAAGCGAGCGTAAACCGAGTGGAAAGTGGAGGAAACATAACAGCAGGGATCATGTCACCTTTCCGCAACAAACACACACACACACACACACACACACACATACACGAAGCCTTTCCCTTCCTTTCCGGCCGAATATCCATCGATCGGTGTATGCTGGTCATCCGTAACGAAGCATTCTGTTTCGGATGATTTGTGTGCGCATCGGGCAGCTGGGTGGAAGGTGGAAGGATACAAAGCAAGCACACAAACATACACACACACACAGTGGCAAGCAAATGTTGACACACCATTAGTAGGATTGACCTAGCCAGCCTAGCGCAGGCGGGCAGAACGGTTTTCCGATCCTTTTTCCTTTTTTTCTGTGTTTTTTTTTTATGGTTCCTCAACAGCAAACGCGACGATTTGCTGCTACCCACGAAATTAAACGTTACTACAGATTGGCTTACGGATGGAAGCGAATTACATGGATATAAATTGTTGCAAGCAAACGAAACGATTGGCGGGAGGTGAAAGATGTGGAGAGAGAGAGAGAGAGAGAGAGAGAGGGAGAGGGAGAGCAACGTTTGCTTAAAAATATTCAATCTTGTCACCGTCGCTTGGGCATGTGGTTTTTCTTTTTTTTGTGCTCGGAATGATGAAAATGCGAAGGAAAATAGTATTTTGCTTGTTGTTGCTGTTGGTGCCAGCCGAAACGTTTTTCTACAAACAAACGAGAATTTGCAGTAGAAATTGAAATTGAATGTAGGGCAGGGGCCGATGTATGGAGCTGGTGGGATTTGGAGTTGGATTAATGTTAGTGTATTTCATGCAAAAAAAGTATGCTTTAATAATTCAAATTTATGATTTCTGATATCAAAGTAATTATTGTAAATATTACACAAACTCTAAATAAACTGTAAATGACTTAAATACAATTTCAGAGTAAATATTACTTTAAAATAACTGTCACAAGCAACTGTTCTGGTGAAAACTGATTAAAATTAGGATTGAAATACACTCAAAATAGTGAGTATGATCTGTCACAGAGCTCTGACACTGATATCGTTCCAAAATATGTTTTATTTCATTATTCATTCATGTGATTTAATTAAAAATGTGGCACTCAAGACCTCATTATGTCTCAAGTACAAAGCTAAGAGATCTGATTAAATATCATAGCATATAAATCTTGATACCCTTATTTGACAATCCAATTAACAAATCATCATGTGAAGAGGCAAATGTTTCGAATAAAATTGTCGCTACATTCCAAAAGCGAAACGCCAATTGTTTGTCTAGGCGGGCGACACATCATCTGCCCAAACCAAACAAACTGCTCAATCTTTCTCACGCATCTTCTCACCATTCATCTCACAGCCCAGCATCATCGCGAGCAAGCGCTCTCACCAATCATCGCCAATACCCCCCCATTCCTTCCCGAGAGCTGCTAATCATTGTGACGCGTGAGTCACTCATCGCACTCAGCACGGCACCCCTCGGCGAGAACGCATGCGTTCCGATCGATTCCACTCCCTCCCCTTTGCCACCCAGCGCGACGGAATGACACAAAAAAAAACAGTGGAGACGGATGGGCGCGTACTGTTTCGTTTCGCGGTCGGTGCAACACTTGGTTATAGCCACCTGATGTACCCACGGACAGTGCCTGACCGCTCTCGGGACCACCAAACGGTCGAGTAAGAGGAGCAGAGCAGAGAGTAAAAGAGAACGAGGGGGGGGGGGCAAAAACGGTAACTCTTTACAAGACCTTGAATGAGCAATCTGTTGAGGCTACCCTTGCCACCGATGATACTGCTGCTGATAATGATGATGCTAACGATGATGATGATGATGAGTACAGTTTGTGTGCGTTGTTCGAGCGTATCCGTTATGGCCCACCGAGATACACGCATAGGGGTTTTGGGTTATTTGAACACCCCTCCCATCATTCCCCATCATCATCGTCATCATCGGCACAGGGTCACACGATCGGGGCCACAGCTGGCATCGAGAGGGTTAATTAGTTGGATGCTTCTCCGTTGCTGTGCCGATATGGAATCACCGTACCGTCGTCAGAAAAACGGCCAAGAAAACGGCTGTTCGTTGGGCGTAAACCGTAGTACCGGTTGGTCGGTTAGTTGACAAACAACCAGGAACAGTCGCACGTCCTTCACATTGTGCAGAATGTGGATGTGTTTGGCTGCAAAATCAATATAGCAGGACGTGCTCAGCTAAGTGGGTCTGGAAGTCTGTCTTATGCACTCATTACTGGCCCACTGGCGGGGGATGAAGGCACTGGTTTCTCTGGCATTGGCAGGGCAGAAAGCTAGCTCCAATCATTGCACAACGCACACTGCCGATGCACTGTGTGCTGATTCCCGTGATTGTGTGTGTATGTGTGTTTATTCGACTTTGCACAACAATCTGGAACGTCTAATGGTGAGCTATTTGCTCGAAAATGGTCCATTACCGGGGCCAAAACGAGGAATGATTAGTGGCCGTAATTAGTGTTTGATGGCAGCTTGTTGCTCAGGTTGATGGAATGCGTCTTCAAGTGCGGTTGGCATGCTGTGCTGTAAAGGGTGGCATGTATCAAGAGGTAACCATTTGCGACCGGGTATGCTTCAATCAAATAAATAGTGGCAACTAGCAACAACTGCTTGATAAGGTTTATTTGGAGAAATTGTTCAATGGAAGAACAAAATTTCGTCTGAAGTTTCGATGCATTCTACAATGTAAGCATCAACATCATCATCAGCAGCATTATCAGTAAATAAGAAACATATATCTTATCCATACTATGTATAATGAAGTTCAATATTACATGGTGTAGTAAAAAGCTTAGTTCATTAGCGGAATGTGTACTTCAAAACTTAAATTAAAAGATTGAAGGATACGTCAAAGGAAATCTCATTGCTGTAACATAACAATTATTCAAATGATACATGCTCGTACAAAACTATTGTCTAGTGTTTTCTTGTAAATTTAAAACTCATGATGATTAAATGATTCATCAAATCATGACGGTATTGTTTAAACCTTAAAAATAAAAACAATTAATGCATCTTTAACAAGACAATATACAATTTGTTGCACTTCAATTAAACATCCACAGGTTTTTGGTGTTCTGCTTTTTTTTTGTAGTGCCATCAAATCCTCTCCCAAGACGAACTGCACCCTAGAGGACCAAAAACATAAACGCCACCTCTCCTTGGCTCGCTGCCAAACGAGTTCATTTTCACTCTCACTTTTTCTCACGCGACTCACGTGTGGCGCTTGCAGCAGTTTGGAGGCCCGGCAGGATGCTGGACGTTTGTGAGTGCCATGTGCCAGCCTGAGATGATGAGTACCGCCACAGCTCACCCCAACTCACCATCCCAATCATCGCTCATCATTACCATCATCATCGTCATCACCGTCATCACCGTCAACGGTTATCAGGCGTTGCTTGCCTGCCTGCTTGCTCTCCCACTGTGTGAAATCTCTTGCTGAGAGCGCTTTGGGCAGCGCTTTGGAGAGCGACTGAGCTGTGGCCGAGGTTCGAACGCTTCCGGCGGGTTCGATACGCTGCTCGTGCGTCAGTTTGTCAGCTCAGCTCGGTGCGTTCGGTCGGGGTTTTTTTTCGGTCATCGGAGCGTCGCATCGAATAACGAGTGAAGTGGTAAGCTTTTTTTTCCTTCCTCTACGCAGTGAACGTTTTTGCAACGATTTGCAATTTTGTCATGGACGGAAGGGCATAGTGCTGCTGACTGTGGTGTAGTTTTGTTAAATAATATGTAACGAATGTTGTAGCTATGTGACTGTCAACGAAAGATGTGAAACATGAATGTGTCGATAGTGGTTGATAGAGCCGGTAAACAACAAGCAAAATGGCACTCTGCTGTAGAAGTGTTCGTGAAGCAAGGTTTTTGTACAATCACACATTGGAAAACACCATCCCTAAAACCAGAGCCTGAGCGTGAGCGTCACCATAATTGTTTACGTTGCAACAGCAAGCAAATCCATCTAGCACACGTGTGGCGCCTTGAGAGGAGCAACCGGTTACAGTGCTTTCTCCTTCCTGTGAAGCGGGGATGTATCCTTTTCACGGCACTGCTTCAAATTTCAAGGAGGTATAAACACACACCGACACACACACACACGCACACACTCATCTGTCATCTGACGTTTTGCGCGATTGTGCTTAGTGAGCAATTGGCAAACCATCGCTTATCAACACCGTACCATTGCGCTAGTGAAAATCCGTCACCCAAAAACCAACGAAAAGTGATTAAGCTAATGCGGAGCGTAGGCTTCCGAGCCCAATAAACGGATGGAACAAGTGTGTGGTGTGTGAGGGATTGCCAAGCGTGGGTCCAAAAAACAAATAAAAAAAGGTTCGCGTTGATTCGTTTTTTTTTGTTTTTTCGTTTGTGTGTTGCTCTCCCACCTGCTCACGTCGTTTGAAAAAGCGCAACCTCAAAAGAAGCAGCACCAAACATCAAAGCACAGTAAAACGCGTAAAGCAGACATGGGGCACTGGCACGAGACCTTTTCTTCTCGCGCACCGGTTGGCGGACGACCTCGGCGGGCCACTTTAAACTGGGCTCGCTTTTGATCATCTGTCTGGGACTGGGGGGGGGGAGTAAACACACGACACACGGGCAGTACTCGAATAAATAGCCGCCGGCGCGAAAAGCGTGAAAAAAGCTCTCGTGCATGGTGGTGGTAGTGTTGTTGTTTTTAACCCAAGCTGCCGTCGCCTGTCCAGCGTTTCTGCAAATTGCTGTCTAGAGAGTTCCCTTTCCCGCCACGAGGAGTAAGGGAAAGGGCTTCAAAAGCAAACATGGTCCAAACAAAACTAAAAAAAAAATAATCGAAAAGCACCGGAACTAGTGATGCGGGATCGGCAAAACAAAAAAACGGTCACCCTTGAAGAAGTGAACAAGTAAAAGTAAAAGTAAAAAAAACAGGAATAGAAAAATAAATAACACTCGACACGGTGACCAAATGTATGTGTGTGTGTGTGTGTGTGTGTTTACACACGGACAGGAAAACGTGTCACCAGTCCGTGCGCCGGCCGCTTCCTTCGAGTGATCCTTCCTTTCGGGTGACATTTGCCGGTGGTTGTTTTTGTTTCAGGCTGCTGCCTTTCCTTCCCCATTTCCGGTTTGTGAATCTCGTGCGCGTTTGTGTGCGTGTGTGTCGCTATCTTAGTGTCTCCAGCTTGGCCGGATCAGTTACCAACGTCTTCCCTTTAGCCAAAGATTCGCACAAAGATCCCCCTATCGTTTTCCGGACACGGAGTTTCGCGTGACGTTTGTGCTGTCTTGCTTTGGTCGGCCATAAAGGGGACGGTGGCAAGTTCTATGGCACTTCCGGGGTCCTGGTTAAGAAAACTGCGTGAACGTGTGTGTGTGTTTTTATATTACTTCCTTTCCCTTTTCTTCAGTGTGTAGATTCTTATCGTTATTTTCTTCAATTTCGCTTTATTCTCACACCAAGCTGAGTTAGTTTTTCTGCCACACCAGCCACCAGTGGCAGCATAAAACACTGAAGTCAAAGTGTCGCGAGTGTTGTTGCTGTTTGTGTGATTGTGTGTGTGTGTGTGTGTGCGTGAGAGAAAGTTTGTGACGTGATACAGTGGTGTCCGGAGGGGTGTTGGTTCGGTGGGCGATAGTAGTCGGCGGTACGACACTTCGTGCTCGACGTGCTAACGACGATAATATACGATTGTAAGCTCCCGGTGACAGGACCGTACCACACGGTCAGCAGTTTTCTTGGCCGGGTGTTTTCCGCACGCCGGGCAACAGGCACGTACACCATCCCGACTGCCGGCAACGACCAGCAAACGGAAACGGAAAGCGAAGAAAAACTTTCCAGGCAGCAAGCGGAACCCAGCGTACAAGGCACGGCTTGTTCCGCGCTTGTCTTTGGCTGGTTTTGTCGAACACGCCGGGATAGACGCCGCCGATTCCTTCAAGGTAAGCCAGTTTCATTAAGCGCCACAATTTCTGCTTCACATTCCAAGGCTGACTCAGTGAGAAAAAAAACAGCAAATAAAAAAATAAAAAACTCCCCCGAGACACAGGCCCTGTCAGACCCTTCTCGTATTGCTGCTCGGGGGTTCTGGTGCAGTTTCAAACCACACGCTGTCATTGCAGCCCAACCCCATCCCATCGACGTACGCGCAAAGCTTCCGAAGGCGAGCAATTAAACCGCAGCGGGATGCATTTCCCCTGGCGTACGGCGTGTGGCGCACGAGTGCAACTGTACGCGATTGGTGTGGCGAACGTGACCCTTTCGATCGATCGATCCAATTCGCCGGAGACTGCCGATTGATATATGATCTGTGTCGTCTGTGTCGCTGGGAGCGGGCTTGGTTGGGGACGAAACGGTCGCCGATGCCGGGATTGCCGTGTAGTTTATTCACGTCACATCCGTTCACATCTGTTGATTGATGAGCGCTTTGCCATTTCCGTTGCGTTCCTCTGGGTGGGCGCGTGTCGGTTCTTGTTATTGGGAAAGAGGTGTAATTAAGCATGCGGCCGATTCCGATCTGCCTGACCTTTTGTTGCGCTATGTGCTGTGGTTGGCGCATAATGTCAAGGCTTCATTATCAGGGCGAGCGGGTCGAACAAAACGAGCCCCCGTGAATGGTTCTTTGTGCCATGATGGGATTTAATGGTTTGTGTTTGATGTGGAAAGGTTCAATTGGTTGTTTTGATTCGTCCATAGTGCACAGATGCCGTCAAATAACACGACCTTTCGATGGTGCACATCACCGATGTCATTCACGAGTTTTTTTTGTCATAATAAGATGAAAATTGCTTGATTTATTCCGCTTTTTCTTTCTTTATATACTAGCCTAATCAATTATTCTTTTTATTAGTTTTTTATGATGCAGTAACTGTTTTATTCTTCAAACAAGAAGTTACGTTCAATAAATGTTACGTTTACTTACAATAAGATATACTTTGTCCAGTAAGGATATGTATTACCGAATTTAATCCAAAATGGTCATATTATTAAGAACTTAGTTTGTTAGAAAGCGTGTTTTACCAACAACATATTTAAAGATATCTATCTATATTATTCGAATAATCTACAGACACAATGGAATTTTTCAATATTTTTGAAATATTCACAGTTTCTTCGGAATAACATAGAATTGGAACGTTAACAAAAGAAATGTTTCGATTCTTTATAGATTGCCAAGAATTGGTTTTCAGGTATAACTGTATAAAAACTAAGGGTTATGTGTATGAACTTATAGCTTAATTTTTAATTTGAATATTTCAGCCAGGGAAATAATTTATGGTAAATTTTACTGTCCTCTGAGAGTCGGAATTATCTACGCATTACTAATCAGTACTCATCCTTCGGTTTGTTATCACCATAGTAAAATTGTCTTTCCACCGCAACTGTATTAATGAGCAGAATTTGCATTAGGGAGTGTTAGAAAAAGGTAATATAGATGGAAGCTTTAAGATCTTATTCAGCCTGTTGAGCGGACAATTGAATGTTTCTTCTTCTTTGGCTCAACAACCTTTGCCGGTCAAGGCCTGCCTGTCCCACTACTGGTGGGCTTGGCTTTCAGTGACTTATTGATCCCCCCGTAGCAGGATAGTCAGTCCTACGTATGGCGGCACGGTCCATTTGGGGCTTGAACCCATGGCGGGTATGTTGTTAAGTCGTACGAGTTGACGACTGTACTATGAGGCCGGCTACTAAATTGAATGCTAATAAACATAAATATAAACAATTTATTTTAAAAATAAAATGCTCTCGTTGGATACATATGGCCATTTGATGTTGTAAATATCACAAGGCGTGCAAACTTCATTAATAAGGTGTGTAAAGCTCATGAATACCTTTCTATATCACACCATATTATGTACCTTAAGTATCTTCCTTTAGTATCTTTGAAATTCAACATTCTTCGCTTGGCAATTTAACATTCTAGCAAATCTTGTACAATTCCTATTTTCAGCTTTTTTTTCGTACATCTCGTAATGTTTAAATTGAAACAAAGACTTTCCCTGACGATTCGAAGCTTCTGTTTGGAATTTAGTAGCCCGGACTGCTCAAGAAACCTGTCAGCTGCTTCCGAAAGAGGCCTGACATGTGTCGACATTCTAGCCACCCATTCTAGCGAACGTTGCTACAATCGCTCACCCTCAATCGTGGCGCTGTCGGTTGCAAGTGACACACACATACACACACATACGTATGTCCGCTACCGGGCATGCTGGGCACTAGCCGGAACTTGTTGACATTCCGAAATTTACGGAATTCCTTCCCCAGTGCAAATACACATTCCTAATCAACTCGTTCTAGCTACTACTTCAATTCCACAGAGAAAGTACTTCTTCTTCTTCTTGTTATTCTTCAGAAGTGGCACAGCAACTGACTCAAAAAAAAAGGACGTTACATTCCGCAGGCAGCTTTTCACTCGAAGCTTTAATTGTAGCATTCATTTCACTGTGGCAGACCGACAGGCAGGCTCGTTGTCGGACTTATCTGCTCACCAGCACGGCCCCGATCGTACCAACAGAGCCGGGACCTGTTTTATATTCCCTTCTGCCCCTTCGCCGGTCATACCAACCGTCACCGTCCCCCCCTCCGTCATCTTACAATAAAACACAATGGGCAATCGTAAATCGTCAAACAAAACGCCGACCCGTAGGGAAAAACGTGGTCGGCCGAGCGGAAAATGAGAATATTTCAGCCGTTTGCCGTTGAGCCGATCTCTTATCGCACGGAAAGCTGGGGCTTATCGTACATGCCGGCCCGAGGCAGCCCTGGCGCCTGGCGCCCGTGGCGGTACCATGGCGGTCGGGGAGGGGGGTCTGTACACGATTGACCGCACATCGATTAATCCGGCCCCGTGTGCACTGTGGCCAGAAATGGGTCGTTGGGTAGTGTTGGTTTTTTGTTGCTTTTCCCGGCCTCATTTTACGATCTATGGTTGGCGATCTGCATATCATTACAGCTGAGTGTGGGCTACGATGAGGCAATTGTAAGTGAGCCAAACTTCAAAGTTGACGTTGCGAACGTTTCAGCTGATGTTTTTCTCTCTCTCTCTCTCTCTCTCTCTCTCTCTCTCTCTCAGACAAGATCAACCCCCCGAGAGAAAGAGAGACGGAGAGCGACACAAAATAGCGACTGAAGAGGAAACAATTTTTCAACCAAGCGCTCACACGAGCTTATTGTGAGGGCTTCCTGACAAGTGTCAAGTGCACTCAGCCTCGGCGAAAGCAGGTCGAAATGTTTTGCAAAACAGTTGAGCGGCATGTGTGTGTGTGTGTATATGTGTGTGTGTGTGTGTGTGTGTCTGTGAAGCTTAGACTGCCTTAGACATCAAACCTACCGCTCTGGAGTGCTCTGGACTGCTTGAATTGTTCACCGTTCACTTCATTCCATCATTACCGAGCAAGGGATAAGTCAGAGCGAGGGCATGCCGCAACCGGCAAGCAAAACAAAACCAAAGAAAAAACCCCAAAAAGAGAACATCCTTCCACTTTGGTGAGTCTCCAAACGGGTCGGTCTGTGTGCCCGGTGGCCTGCTTCAACACCGACATTTCAACAATTGTTGAAGATAAAATCCTTCCAGTTTGTGTCACCGATCCTGGCAGCGCTGGCCGTATGCTCCGCCATCGTTTCAAAATGGTAACAGACCACCTTCCGGCACGGGATGGCACCTTCTCTTCTAGTTTATTTTTTCTCCTTTGCTCGTCACATCACTGACGACGCTTGGCTTGTAAGTTCTTTTAACCTTCGCGCCGACAGCCAATTTCCTTCCGGCTCCCCCGCGGAGGTACCGCGCACGTGCTGCCCATGTCTGGCCGTGGAATATTTTATCCCACCAGCTGGCAGCTCAACACTTCCCCACTTGCCTGGCAGGGTCAGCTAACGAGGGCAGCGGGACGGCGGCGTTCTGCATGGTTTGGACTTTCTTTTCGACGCTCGCTTTTGACTTGATTTCCCGATGACTTCCGGACTTAGCACGGCTCAACGCGAATCCAGCGATGCTCGAAAAGATCAGAAGATGCTGTGGCTGAGCAGCGATGGTACAGCTGCCACTTGGAGGGTTGCGCACGTCGGTTGATGTTGGAATATTTCGGATCCTTTCCACTTCCGCCCCGAGGGGGCGAGAACGCAGTACCGTTTGTGGGAGTATTGTTTCGCGTAAGGCTAGCGCCACAATCGTGTGCCATTGTTTAAGCCCCGTTTGCTGAGACAATGCCGAGTGGTTAAGCTGCAGCGCGTGTAACCTGGTCGTGGAAAGGCGTGTTGTTTTGCACTGTTTTAGCGTTTGATGTTCTCGTGGCTTTGATTTTTTTTTGGTATTGAAAGTTCTCGTTTCCTGTGACGACTTTTACCTGCACACCGGCGGAAGTAATTGTCAGAGCGCAAACATTCTCAAGCTTACCACAACGTTTAGCAGCGATGAATAGAAATTTCTCAATGGTAGATACTTACTTTTTTTGCTTTTAAATATCATTACAATATATGATTTTTCGAAGGTTTCAAACTCAATTTAAATTTTACTAAAGTGGGCTTGTGCTACATATTTATTGCGTCATCATGAACCAAAACAGTTTTTGGCAATTTTTTGGTGTTTTTTTTATTTAATCAAATTTAAAAATCAAAAACTGTTCGGAGCATTTCATGCTAAAAGGCAAAATGAAGCAGTGGGAGATTTTGGGGTTATTTACGTTTTCAAAATTATGGAGACGCATGATGTTTTTCGTAAAAAAAAATTGTTACATGGAGGCGCCAGGTCATTCACAGTGAAACAGGATAAAACGATTTATTTATATCACCGATTTGTTTTGTCAGCACTGTCAAACAGATAAATAAGGGTAATGCTTTGCAAACGTATAAAAAATATTAAATTTACTTTTCCATGGCTTGTAGTGCAAATGAGGTCTCAGTTTTTGATGAGTTTAATGAGTATCAATAAACGTTTGTGATAGTCAGCCGTACCGGTGAACTCGTTCGTCGAAAAACATTCGTCGCTCATGAGTGGACAGAGTTATACCAATAGGTTGGGCTGCAAAAAACACTTGACAGTTTTCTATTTTTTTTATCTATATAGGCACGAAATGAGCGCTACGGCGACCATTCCGAGGAACGAATGAGTTCACCGATACCGTTAAGTATTATTTTGACAGATGATTTATTTACATAATAAAGATATGAATGTAGTAAATTAACGATGTTGAAAACTGCAACATTTTGAATTGATATTCTGTTTTTTACATATTGTAAGCGATCAAATTCGTTTTCAAAATTGCTTACAAACAACATTGCAACCGCAATCTAGAAATGTATGGCTGTCTGTCGTTAACACGGACCGATATTGGAAAGGTAATAAAATATAGCATTTTATGCTTGCAACGTTTATCCACAAAAGGTGTTTCAATTAAGCCGTCCGCTAATGCTCCCCTTTAAAATGGGACGCTTGGTTCGTCTCCTTTCAGGAATGCCTTTCAACTTTCGCCGCAGTTTCCATTTACGCGCGCCGGGCACTCACCGGGCGGCACGACACGGGCAACCATTAGTGGATGCACATTTGCTTACCACTTCCCAATACCATCAGTACGTGTGTGTATATGTGTGTGTGCGCGCGCGTGTTGTGTCGCTCTGCCCTGCACGTCTTTTGTGTTCGCGGCAGCGCAGCATTTCTTCGGGCACAGCGATGAATATTTAACATGCTGAAGCTCTGGTCTGGTGCAAGCATGTGCACGGAAGTCTCCTCCCAAAAACCCATGAGGAACGGCCCGCACGCCAGCGAAAATGCTTTGCACTTGAGCATCCAATCAGTCGTGCGTCGGCGTCTCTTGGCGGAACTGGTGGATGCGTGGGTTATGGTAAATAATTAAATCGAGGCACTATCGGGCTAACATCTGGCGTGTGTGTGTTGCACCGGTAATTGTGTTTTGTCGTCTTAAAGGGCACAGTTGGCGCGAGCATTGCGCGACAATATGGCATGTTTCTAAGCGACACGCCTAACCAAACTGTCCAATGTCATTGGAGAGGCACTTTTTACGCTCTCAAATGGATTATTTTTGTAGTAAATTTAATTGTCATAAAATGTGGTTTGATCATACCAATCCGTACCAGTCACGTTTCACTAACGATCACAAATCAAACGGCTTATGGATAATCCTAAATCATGCAACCGCTGTTTGAACTCTGTTGCACATTATCGAACTAGTGCCAATCTGATTTAATTAGGGACAACATCTAGCATAATGAAAATTTACAATCCCAAACCCAATCTCCATTGCACAGGTGGGCAATAATTTTCCCACAGCGCTAATGCAACGGCATACCGCAGCACATTCGTTAGGACGCTTTGCCCACTCGCACCCCACGTGCAATAAAAATAAAATAAAACCCACCATCAACCATTGGACGCGTAAAGCGTACCCTGCCCCAGCCTCATCAAACACATTATTCACTAAACAACGGTAAGCTCATTAACGTGCATTCCAGGGCCGTGTTTGAGTGGTCCGTTAGCGTTGCGATTAAATTGAATTATGTAATGGCACTGTACGGCCACCGTACACGGCTGGCAGACTGCACTGCAACCCACAACCTAATCGCACACACACACCGGTGGAGCACACCGAGGATTTGCGAATACGCAATGGCATAACGCCAGCCCAAAACACAATGCACTACGTACCATAATTACGCCATTATGCAGTCAGTCGTGCGCGTACCGTCCGCGTTCCCCTGCCCCCTTTCGATCGCACTGAATGACTGATTTTCGGATCTTCAAACCATGATTTGGCAGCTGTGATTGAATCAGAATCGCAGACCCTCCCCCGCCGAAAACAATTGCGCCTTTCACATTGATTAGGAGCTCTACTGGTGCCCGGTGCTGGTTCCGGGGCCCGACCCGACTATCCCCGAGATGCTATCGGCTTTGATGGTCTGCGAATTGTACATTTATTTTGCTCCCTCACCCCAACCGCTTCCCCTAGCCAGCGAGGCTGGCCAACAAGATTCATGGAATTTGGTTCAGTTGGCATTTCGAATTCGGTCCGCTTTCTTTTTCCCACCGCTTCACAACAACTATGCCACCAGTTGAATAATCGATCGGTGGCGTGGACGCTGCGGACGGCACAGAGACTGATGGATTGGGCAGCAATTTGTTTGCGATGCTACCTTGCCAATCCAAGCGCGCTTACTGCGACGAGGTTCTAGTTTCCGTGTTCGATTCACCATTGTCTTGACGGTACAGCTTTCGTTTGCCGCCTCGTTTATGCGGTGTCCAGCGAGCTGGAAAGAATCTCTTTTCTAGCTCCCTACACACACGCACACACACATACAGACACCCACACCCTTGTCCCGCGCGACGTCCTCTAATCTGGCATACGGTCAATTTATTCTAAGCCGATCAACATATTGAGATTGATAGGATCGTTCCGGTTCCGTTCGCTTCGGCCAGGACGCTCAGGGAGACAACTCTCCGTAAAGCGCCCGAGTGTATATTTCCATGTGCTTCTGTATATATATGTGTGTGTGTGTGTGTGTGTACCTTCCCAGAATGTATGTGTGACGGGCAGTAAATGGAAGGTTCTGTTCGGTTTCTGCTCGATTTACCTTTGCTGCCGCTGCTGTTGCTGCACCGTTTGTGGCTGATGGCTGATCTTCTCCGTTGGATTTGGAGAATGGCCGGTGCCACTGTTGGCGTTCTCTTTCTGTTTGCCGGGCCCGATTTTATTCGATTGTGTTTGTGTGTGCTTTTTATTGATCGAAAGCCATTTCGTGCGAACTGATACGCAACACGCGGCAAATGGTTTCCTTTTTTTTTTTTTTGGCGGTTACAGCACTCACTGAAGATGCTCTTAAAATGTTTGGTCTTTCTTATGCTTTTAAACATTTTTATTCACTTGTTTTCACTTCTAATCAGTTGAAGGTAAACTTTAATAAGAATGAAAAATATGGAAAAAATAGAATACAGGATTCATACAGGAATGTTTGTTTAATCTATTATTTTGGTTTATTTTATGTGTATTTTTGGAAGCACATGATAAATACTGATTACAATTTGTTTAAGTAAATAATTTAGAAATACTTACACTTTATACTATATGCGTCGTTGAATTTCAAACCTATAATAAATTATGAAGAATTAATTAATTGTAGCTCAAAAGAGAAGCTAATAATAAATGTGCAAACAAATACGGCAAGCAAAAACGATTCAAAAAGGAACAAAGCTACCACACCATGTCAATCTATTTTCCGTCAACATTCAGATTAGTTGAAAAGGCAACCAACCGCATCGAGCACCAGTTTTCAGTCCGTGCCCGCCCATCATCGTTGGCTATTTTTCTTTTACAAAGTTTATCCCAATACACACTCCACCGAACCCCGTTCCGAAATCGATCATCCATAATCGACAAAGCACCAACCAACCGCCTGGCCCCGCGCGCGGCTGTGGTGAAAGAATAACGACACACACTTACTGTTGTTGATGGGTGGCAATCCAACTCGCAAGCTCCCGCTGTCTGCTATTGCTGTGATCAGTTTGGAATGTAAAGCCCGCTGGTTTTCGATGGTACGTGTGGGTGTGCCTTCCTGCCGGCCTGCCGAGCAACGGCACGCAGGAGCGAGCATTTGTGCCCGGCGACTCAAACAAGCCCCGGAAACCCCGTGGATTTGTCAACTATCAAGCATCTCCCTGTCGCCTTCCCCGAACCGAGGAGTGGCTTTCGGTGCGGCTGCGTCGGTAGCCCCCAGGCCATATCGTGTATTTTGCTCACGTGAATGATACATGACGTGAATCAGCAAACGGAAATGAGCGGCGTTTTTCGGGCGTCGCTTACTTTTCCTCTACTATTTTTGGGTTTCGTGGTGGGCGGGAATTGGAGTGAACCAGCTTGAATGGAGTGGATTTTATTGCCGCTGCGGAGAGATATAAATGTTTGTGAGTGAGAAGCGTACACTTGACGTATGGAAGGAGCGTTAGTGAATGTGTTGGGCTCGAAACTGGCCAAATCAAAGTGGCTGTAAAACGTTCTTGCATCGTTTTAATAGCTTCCACAGCTCTACGACTTCGAAGCCGATGGGGCAACTTTGTGTTTCCTTCACCCTTTAACCTAATTTGAATGTATTAATTTGCTTCACGATCTAAATACACATCGACACACTTCACACAGCACACTCGCGGCAGCTGATGTCAATCAAGTGTCGGGACAGCAAACACAGATCGCAGTAAACAGCTGCTCAGCCTGATCTGGCACATCGATGCGGCTGCCGTTTGGAACCTTGGAGGCCTTTGATCACACACCCTGCACATGAAAGGGAACGTGCAAAATAATCGCTACATAGTGGATTAATTTTACCATCCTAGTCTAGTCTTCACACACACACACACACATAAACAAACTCATAGAGACACTTTCGAATTTGGTAACGGCTGTGTTTTCGGATGTTTGCGAACTGTTTGCTGCTCTTCACTTACCGCTGCCGCTGCTTCAATCTGTTTGAAACTTTCAAAGTGACCACAAACCGGGTGCGCATTGTTTAGCTTGATTGTTAAGTGTGTGTGTGTGTGTGGATGTATCAACAAAAGCAGATGATGTGGTTTGAGTGCAATTTGCAAGCGAGCATTAATTATGCAGTCAAGCCCGGATGGCCCTAATGGCTCTTCGTTGCGTTGTTGCCGAGATGGGTTGGTGAGCACGAGCCCGAGAGCCGTGTTTATGCAACACGAAGGTTTTGCCGTGTTTGCAATCAATTGTGGATGTTATTAAGAGTACTTAACAGTAGGCGTTTTTATTGTTCAGCATCAGCTAATGAATTTTCCGTTATTTCGGGCAGGATTTTCGGAAGGATGAGAGTTTTGAAACAGAAGCACTTTCAAATGGATTGTTTTATGGGTTTAGCGCCGCCGGTAGAGTACTTTTATTGTTGGCACAACTATTAGGAGTTTAAAGCAACAGACATATGTAGCAATTTGAAACGCATACAGAGAGTCGAGTGGGATGAAGTTGGAGAGTTTTAATTAACATCACTTACATTCATGTTTTCACTATCCTGAGTATGCCGTCTGACCACTTGAGGTGAAAACAACAGCATAGTAAAGCATGTCGGTTTGATTCATACCAGCACTGAGTGATTCACATACACGTAAAACATACAAAAAACTATCTGCATATGACTTTGGAGCGGGTATTGAATTGAACATGAGGCGTAGTTTGGAACGGCTAGCTAATTGGATTCATTTCGACGATTCAAATCAGTCGCATTTCGATGGACTTTTCAAACTGTAAGTCGTAGGCTGAAATTTCAGCCTGTCAGCTGTTTGCATTGTATAGCAGTTTTCGTGTAGCTATCTAAGTGAGTATAATTTACAGGTGGACTTATCCCAAGATGTATGAATTGTATGAATGATGTATAAGGCTATTTTTTATCGCTTCTGCTTCTGAATGAGGATTTTAAGAGTGTTTTGAGTATTCGTCAAGCCTCAAGAAAACTTGTTTGAACAAAAGTTTTCACCCACCCTGCCAAAAAATGATATTCAAATTTGGTTTTAAAAAACATAGTACGAGACCACCTGGACTAAATACACTTTGATTCTAGATTCCACCACGTGATCTCTTTGATGTACCTTGGGGTAAATGTAAACAACACCGTGTTTTCGAGCAGGTACTCGAATCTAATGCTAGCTTAGAGGCTAGAATAATCTAGACTGAAAATTGCAGGCTAGTTTTTTGTGTGGTTATGTATGGAGTGTTTACATGATTTTAGCCTCCAACTGTCAAACTCCATACAAAAAACTGACTAGAATCGTGAAGGGCCCTAATGTCATTAAAAAAATCCATGACAGCGCCACGAGTTCTACTGTGATGATCAACGGTGAGACTCAATCAGTTGTTACGACCATCACATGCTTGGTGACATTTTAGCAAATAAATGCTTGATCAGGCACTTGGTCGCGACATTTTCTATCGCTGATCGTCGCGATAGTCATGGCAGATATGCAGTTTTTACTTGGGACCGCTCGTCAAGTATGTCCCGAGAAGGTCGTGATTATCATAGGGAGAAAATGTCACCTCCAAGTGAGTGACCAAGAGTTGGGTGCTGCCAAACATGTCACCAAGCATGTGATTGGTCCACCAACTGTTTGAGTCTCACCCTGGATCATCACAGTTGTGTACGTGAGCTGATTGCAACTGACTGGTTTCAGTCGTGACCGTGTTGGTGACTGAAACAGTGGCATTTGGCAGCACTGTTAACATCCAGAAAAAGTCATAGAGTCAATTAGAGCATCGCGTTGGATTCAAGGGCGCGCATGTCGTGTGTTCGGCATGTCATGACACACTTGCTTTGAGCATCAGCCATGAACATCAAGCTACCACGGATATGTTCATTGCTGTCAGTGGTGATCGTCACGTGTTGCTCATGACATTTTGCACCACTGGAGATGACTAGGTCGTGTTGAACATAATTGGAAAGACTTCATAGTGATAAATAGCATAGAAAAAGTGAAAATAGCATGGCAAGAGTGAAAACTAATCAAACAGCTTTTTTTCTGTTCAAGCCGGATCTGACTGCATTAGCACAGAATTGACCTTAGACAATTTAAATAGCCTTAAGCAGATTATTTTCTGAACATACTTTTTTTTAAATTCGATCAATCAGTGTAGTCAAATCAGTGTGTCAAAGTCATCAATGTGTATTAAAAATAACAATATAAAAGACAAGAAACATCTTTGTAAGTATATCTTACAGATGCAATTTTGCTTCCACCGTTTAAGACAGTTTCGAGAACACCTCTTCCTTCTGAGAACCATGCCCCGAGCTTAACAAGCGAACAAATCATTAACCCTTCCCTTAATGTGTATGTGTGTGCGTGGCTGTTACGGAACAAGAAACTTACTATGCAAGCTTTTCTTATTAGCACCTAACTTTGCGCCGGTTTGCAAAACGCACCATGGCGCAAATGCACTTACACAAATTTAATAAACCACGCAGTCGCCCGCCCGCGGGCTGTGGCAGCTCGGTTGACATGTTTCCATTAAAAGTTGCCCGTGTACGGACTTGCACTATACTCTGCCCCTAGAGATCCCCTCCTGGAGCTCACGGTGCTCGGTCCCTCGGCAAGACAAATCGGGGCAAGGTGCCTATTACACTTAAGCCGTTCGGCAATCCCTTCACAGCCGACACCGACGTTCGACGCCGTAAGCCTGTCCCCTCCGGCATGCTCACCACTCCCGGCACGCTAATGAGACCCGTTGATTTCGTTAAGCTGATTCCAGGCATTATCCCAAACGCTCCCCGCTCTACACCGACCCGGTAAAAGGATGGAACTTTTCGCTCCGTTCGCTTCCCATCACTGCCAGCAGTTCCTTTCCCGTTCCAGTGCCAATCTCGCCAGTGCTTTCGCGCTGCGAGCAGGCAGACAGCGGCGTGTGTCTTCCAAACGGGCTCTAGGGCAATGTCTTCCAAACGGGCGCGTCCCACCCGGCAGCAAAGTTAAGCCATGGGGCAAATCTTTTGTCCGTGTTGCGCGTGTTGTGCGGAAAGGAGTCGTCCGCGGCGGGCAAAACAGACCCGGCTCAACGAGGGATTCGTCATTTTTCATCCTTCGTGTTAGACCGGGAAGCCAGCGCCCAAGCCGACGCCAAGGGAGTGGTTTGGTGGGGCTGGGTGTCGGCTGCTTGAGCAGGATTTCGGTCGGTGTCGGTAATTTTTAAACCGAATTCCATAATCCAACGCAAAGCAACTTGGAGCACACGCTTCCTTTTGCCCTTTGCCCCTCTCAATTCAATGATCATGATGATGATGATGATGATGATGTGAGGTTTCTCTGTGTCTGTGTGTGTGTGTGTGTGTTTGCGTTAGGGGACTTCGGAGTGTAAAGGTTGGCTGTAGCCGATTTGCCTTTGTTTGTTTGTGTTGTTTGCACATTTCACCGAGCTGGAGAAGAGCTTGAACAGTGGCGGGTGGCAAATGCCATCCCGAGCAGCAAAGCAGCGTTCCTAATCTTTTCGGTAATGATATTCGGCGCTGGGTGAATGAAGCGCTGGCCCGCGCATTACACGACCCCGGACCCCGACCCGGACGTGGAAAAGCGCGTCGAACAATCGGCACACTAATGTCGGAGCGGCCGGGGAATTATCACCCGCCGGGTGATGTGTTTTTATGCTTAGCGCGATCCTCGCGCGAGTCGGTGTCGTCTATCACCTCCTCCCATTTGACCAGAGCCTCACTGGCTGTGACTGTGTGAACAATAGCGCGCAGTAGACGGCGGCAGCAGGAAAGGGAAAGAAATTATCATAGCAAATCGACAGTTCGTCGCTTGTCACGCATAAAAGGACACACACACACACACACACCATTCTGGCCGGTACACGGGCGGTAACATTGTCCTGCCTTGTTTCATCTTTGTCCATTTTTTGGGAGGAATAAAAGAAGAGCATAGAGGCGGAGAGAGGCAGAAGGGGGATGGTTTTTTTGTTATTCTCCGCCACCATTAACGATGGGCGGGGGACTTTCCCGATGGTTTGACTTTGCTCGCTGAAAGTTGGCATTTTGGCCCAAGCTTTTGTGCTTCTATTTTTGCTGTCTCTCTCCCTCTCTCATCCTCTCGATGTGTGTGTGTGTGTGTGTGTGTGTGCTTATTTATTTGACTACAATTCACTCCGTAGGCTACTTTCGTGTGACTGAATGGAGGAATGATTTTTTGTTCCCATCATTTTCTTTTTTTGTTTGGTCGGTCAATGTGTGTGTGTATTTGTATGTGTGTGCGCGTGTGAATGTTGGTTTATCATACTCTTCTCATGAATGGAAATGAATTATTCATTTGACGCTTTCACTCGGCGGGAGCACTGATCCTGACTGGTTTCATTTTTATCATCACCATCATCATCACCATCATCATCCACCCACGTACGAAAACCCCCCTTTTCTCGTGTTCGTGTGTGCGTACACGGACACACACATACAGCAGGGCAGGGCAGGGAGGACACATACGCTTTCACTTAGAATAAAATAGCTTCAAACGTGGCTCGTGGCTTTATCGGGGGGGCGGGATGAAGTATTTTTTGCAATTTTTTTTTTCTTTCGGTCTCACATGTTCCTTTCATTTTCCACACCCGCATCAAAAGGTAGATACGGATCGGTAGCGACGGGCAACCACCACATTGCTGGGAAGCTTGAGCCGGGGTTGAAGCGCGCGCGCGCGCGCGTGTGTGCGATACATTTCGCGTGTGCTCCATTTATGCGTGTCGGTAAGCTTTCCCAGGTAGGGAAAACTGTGCCACTCCAGCACGGGTTGCACAAGTGATGGTTTGGAGATGCCTTTTTTTGTAGTAGTAACGGATTTTATTTTTATATTTCGTCATGACGTTGAGCGACAGCAAGAAAGGGCAAAAAAAGAGAGACACTTCAATCACACGACAGGCGGCATGGACCAGCACTGGAGCGATTTTATTCCTCCTGTTTTCTTTTTTCTGTTTTCAAGGGCCGGTTAAAAGTGTGGTATCAGCCCGAAAAAACCCCTTTTTTCCAAAAGCCTGTCACTCTCTCCCCGGTGCTCAGGATCGTTTCCAATTTTTGGGCACCGACGTGGATTAAATTTAATCAATTATGTTAATAACATTCACATTTTGGTTCGGCTCTTGGGCTGCTTTTGCCAAAACGCGGCCCAGCTGCGGCCGATGTCCAACGGTCGGGGGAGATTGATTTTCCCCACCCCTCTGACCCTGGCACAAGCCCGGGCAATCCTTCACCCGTGACCACCATCAAGGTGCGAGCAGTGCAGCAGTTGTTTGTGCTGGGAGTAGATGTTGCGCGTGCTGGTCCAAAGCTCGTCCATCTTCCTGCGCTGTGCACGGTCGACTGGCCTTGGATGGCCCACCACCAGACCAGAGCAGAGAGGGCTCAAACGGCACCGCAAGGCTCCACTGTGGCTACACTTTAATCAAACAATTCATTGATGGGTATTTTATCGAACGCCGCCGCCGCACATATTCGCTCTCCGCCTGGGGCTTTGGGGGCGAAACTTTCAGCGGGAATGCGAGCGTTTGGCCCAGTACCAAACAACCCAAAGTAATGGATGGTGTAAAGCACACACACACACACATAGAGGAGTTTTCGTTCCATCGATCAGATTAGTTGTCGATTTCCCGCAACGGCGCTACGCTTTGCACAATGGCGGGACGTTGCAATAGCGCTGCAACTGCTGCAGCAAAACCGATGATGATGATGGTTGCATGAGTATGCCTGATTACTTTGTGCGCGTGACTAAGAGAATTGCGAACGCCTGCAGCGTTTTGATGCATTCGATTTTAATTAGTTTCCCCAGCTTCAAATACTTTGAATGTGGTGCGAATTTGCAGCTAGGAAATTGTTCTCTAAATAATTTCCGCATTAGAAAATCATTGCGTTTTGTTTGTTTCCCCGATGTGAACTCCAGGGCCATGATGTTGTAGCTCAAATATTTCCAACATACTACTGTGTTGATCTTTGCACCACAAACACACCTTCAACCTGCTGTTACATTCACCCCAAAAAAAGGTCATTCAAAAGTCGTCCGACTTTTGAAGGTCGTCAGGGCCGCCATCGTCCCAAACAAGGGGTGGCTTCTCGGGGAGGCAAATCTGTGCCTGACAGCGTGCCCTAAACCGCACCCGGAAAAGCGTTATCCCACTCATCGTTCACTTAAAGCCACTTGTCTGCTATCGACCTCTCAGAAGCCATCCCCATGTCGGCGGTTGAGGGAGTGAGAAAACCCGCCGCCCCGGGGGGGGGGGGGGGGAACCACGTCGCCATTTCGCATCGGTTCGGGAGGGCGGACACGCATTTAGGGCACACGGTTGTACAAAAGCACTATCCACCATCACATCCCCAAAAAGGGACTCGCCATTACTCCCAAAACGCATTAGACGCAAAGACGTCAACGTTGAGCCGACTAACGCGTCATCGGCGGCGGGACTTAAAAGCGCATATCCTTGACGAGGGGAAGGTTCTGATTTTTATAGCCTTCTTGCGGCATATACTTTTACCCCCAACAGCCTCCCACAATGGGGTTTGATTGTGAGAGAAAACGAGAGAGAGAGAGAGAAAGAGAGAGAGAGCGAGAGAGAGAAAGCGAAAGGGAAGTATTTTGTCGTCGGTAAAGAGTCACCCCACGCCATCCGATGATGAATGATTGTGCCAAAAAGCCGACTGGTTTGTTGGCGAAGAACGCACATCGCAGCAGCAGCAGCAGCAGCAACCAAACAGAACGTCAACAGAGATGACCCTGCTTTATTTCTGCTTTGCGCGGACTTCTGGCTTCTGGCAAGGGAACGCGTGTGTGACATTTAATGCTGCAGGGCCTGTTTCGTGCCAGTGTGGGATGCAAAGCGTGGCCTCTGCCGGACGAACGAACTAATCGCTTGCGCCGTGGCACATGCTAAGCGGGAGGACGTGCGTGATTCAACCCAACCTCGTGTGTTTGTGATCGTTTTAAACGGTTGCAATACTTGTTCGTTGCGTTGCTTTCTTTTTTTTTGCCTGCCTTTACCAACGGGAGCTGTTCAATCTGGCACATCGCAACGGCTGCTGCTGCTGCCGTAGAAGAGACGCAAGCCCGGTCAGCCTGTGGCCCCGGAGCTCGGTGCCAGTTTTATTTTGTCGTAAAATTTATTTATTACTTTCATTTTTATGCGCCCATCCGCGTGGACTGGCCGACCGACCGACCGACTGGACGGTGCTTCGCAGTTTTGGGGAAAGTTCTAGGCACTCCCCACCCATCCCGACCCGTATTCCACAGTGTGGTGCGCGATTATTTACATTACGCTTGGCTCGTGCGGGCGGACTGGACCCTCTGGACAGGCGCTCGCGGGGAAAAACAGATGCGTCGGCGACCAGCAGGTCTCCTACTCCTCCTCCTCCTCCTCCTCCTTCTCCTCCTCTTCCTCATCCTCCTCCTCCTCCTGTCGAAAGGTTTTGACCGACTGGTGTGCCCAGCTGGGTGCGCTTTGTGTGACGGTGATAAAGCCGTGATTGCTGTTGTACGTTTGCTGCTCGTTTTTTTTTCTTTCTTTCGCCTGTAGGGACCGAAGCTAAGGGGCACAGTTAGTACGTTCGATGATTGAATGTAAGGGATTTTGGGGCAGAACTTTTCATTTGGCACGCAGCTCGGACGCAGAGTCCAGTTCCGCTGGGAACCGTTGTTTTGACGGATGCGAGTGGGTTTATCGCTTTGATTGTTTTGTTTTGAGAGTTAATTGCTTTTCGCGTATTAAGGCTATGCGTTTCCATGTTTTGTTGTTTGTTGTAACTGCTAAGTTAGATAGCGAACAAAGACTTTATGATGGATTTAATTACTTCATTTACGTATCTAGCTCAAACGATATCACAGCTTACCTCAAATAGAAATACCGGTAATCTCTGATATACGCTTTTAATGAATGCTGAGAAGAAACCACGTACCTGAAATTGCCACGTAAGATAAATTTCACAATTTTCAGCCAACATATTGGTCATTTTTGTGGTAATTTTGTTTCAGTTGATGGGTCTAAGCTACTGACTCATTAAATAATTGCTAGAACTGTATAAAAAGGGGATTTATTTTATGGTGGAAAATTGATAAGTCAAACCATTACAATTTGCTGAAGAAGCTGTAATATTGAGAACATCCGCTTATCTCCAAATCCCCGTGTAAGAGGCTACGTGTTGCTTGGGGACTAGCTGTACAAATCAAAAAATATCAAACATCTACATAGCACAGTAGTACTACTGATATAATATTAACTTATATTGACTCAAGAACTGGCTGGCAAAACATTAGACCTTCAAGAGATGTGTTCAGATAAATAAATTAAGTAAACACTTAAGCTAAATGCATCAAATCTAGTTTTGATTATTTTTGATCTTTTCAATCACTAAAGGCAATGATACATGCAATTCACTGAACTCATATCAACCTTCAAGAGTCATTTTGCTTTCATAAAATGTATTTCATAAGAACGCATGAACGCAACGTTTCCTTGCTGGTGGTGGTGGAGGTGGGTATTAAAATATTCCTATTTGGTTTCTAAACTTCTATAGTCCCACTCCATACCGGTAACGCTTAAAAACAGGCAACATCGTAGAATCCACTGCAGAAGGACCATAAACTTTACTTCACTACCGTTACTGTATAGTTTACGGTCGTTATTTTTCTCCCCGGTCGACTTTTCCTCCCTGAACTACTCAGTGCAATCCTGCCGATAATTACTTTGAAGTTACACCAGCGATAGACAAGCGAGCTGGGACCGAGGATATTTTATTTCTCCCTTTGAGGCATGCCCCTTCGTCCCGCACTGTTAGTGAAGGTTGTGCCCATCAGAACGCAAGCAAAGGATTGAATTTCCGCCCGTCGATCCGTCTGCTTCGGTATTGCGTCTCCTTCGACCGTACGAAGTACCAGGGCTCCCGTCGCTCCCATGCCCATTGGCAGCTCCTCGCTGCCCATAAGCACCGACTCCGTGTTTGTTTTTGAAGAGCTCTTTTGCCTCGGCTTCAGCTTTGCCATTCAGCGGCGAAAAGATAAAAGACGCTCGGGTGTCTTTTCCTCTCGAGCACTTGCACGATCAAGCTTGAGCTAGCGAGATACCGGGATGCCCGCAACGGCTCGCTGCTGGCTGCGGGAGGTATCCATCACCAGCAGGTTTGTGCCTCGGGCAAATGGTAGAAATGGCCACCGCCGATTCGAGTGGATGGACTGGAGTGGAGGACATTTCCAGTTGCAGAAGCACCGGCGACCGGTAAAGTGTGTTGTAAATATTGCCGGGGCTGATTAGAATATGGTTCCGGACGAGGGAACCTTTCTCTATTTGTATGTGGGAGCGAGTGTGTGTGTGTGTCTCCGATCAATTTTCCAACGATACAGGAGTCCGTCTTCAAAGCGGAAGTAATGGGGATGAAAATGCTTTCCGGCAGCTCGTAGTGAGTTTCTTGTTTTTCTGAATGAGCTGGTAAGCTAATACTTTACCATTGTTTGATAGAAGTGGTAAATCCTCCCGTTTGATGTTGCAAAGTTCCCGTAATGCATTATGAAAATATGTGTTTTATAATGTGAGGATAGGTATGTATCTAAATGTATAACTATCAAAAGTAACAGTACCAGGGAAAAGCACTCTTGTAAATTAAAGAAACTCGGCACAGGTAACGCATGCAGCTCGTTAAGCTGCAATTCCAAGAGCTGTGCAATCTGACAGTCAGCTAATGCATTTTACGCTTACGCCTCAATAAAACTCTTCAAGCATCGCTCTGTGGAACGGGGGCAGACACATTCTATTAATGCATTTTCTTCCCCACCCAGTATGATAGCAAAGTATTTACGGAAAATCGACTTACCCTACACCCGAAACACACGCTCTTACTTGTTTCCGTGCATGTGTCCGTGTGTAGCTCAATTATTTTGCAATTTTTCACAACCATTTCGCGAGCCACGATTTCTGTGTAATGCTTCTGCCAGCCAGTTTGATGTCAATAACGTCCCCGAACGAGCTAGCCCATGAACACCTCCACTCTCCAGTATCGACCGTATCGGGTGAGGAGTGCCGTGCGGCGTCTGTGCGCATCATTAATTTCCATTATGCTTAACGTCATCCATCAAGCCAGCTGTCGAACGGAGACACTGTCGGAGGGACGAACGTGTGTGTGAGACATGGTGGACGCGCCAGAGAGGGGAAGAATCGAAAGCAGAACAGGATTGACAGTCGCCAGGCCGTGGCACCGACGATTGATGGTGTCACATTTTTTCTTCCATTCTGCCCGTTTGCGGGCACAGCAGCACAACATATCGTTCAATGTACAAGCAGCTCACACCCATTCGCACTAAATATGTCGCGAGGTTGATGCGCGAGAGCTTTTGTCATTTTTTGTTCACTTCCGCGTCTCTTTCTTCACTGTTTTTTTGGAAAATGGAATTACAATTTTTGGGATTTCCGATTTTTTGCACGGTTGCAGATTTAAAGCATTTATTTCGATTTGCTGTGATTTTGATTTTGACGATACAAGGAAGCGAGATTATCAGTGCTATTTATTGGTTTTGGTTTAGTAAAACTGTCGTTTAGTTTCATTGCTTTCACTTATCTCTTTATATTGACGACAAATGAGAAAGATATGATAGCAGGATCTTTAATACACTTGTGCTTTTGTCTAGTTTCAAGATGATTAATATGTTTTGCTTAATCGAAGCAAGTAATCTAACTGCGTTGATGTAACGAAGAAATTGACGACAAAATTCAAAAGATCCCTATGATTATTGTACAGAAATCTGTTTTTTATGCATACAATTGTATGAAACTGTAAAAAAAGTAAAGATATATTACAAATGATGGAACGAAACAATTGATTTTAATAAAATTGCACAGAAAACTGTTAAATGATATAAAATGTAGGATTGTATACCGATTGTCTTTGTGAAAGTGAAATTTTATGAACTTTTCGTTATTACTAAGAGCGGTTAAAAACAAGGTTTAGCATGAAGAGTTGACAAAAGATGCACCAAATCCCAGGATCATTTCTTCGCACGGTATAATATCATTTCTTACGCTCCAAAAAAACCGAACACACACCCATAAAACATCTCTTTCGTTCGGAGAATTCCACATCACGGCATAACCATGGGTCACTCCTGCTCCCCCGATCGGACGCATGCATGTGAGCGTAAGAAGCTAAATAAATCCCAGCACGCCCCTTTTAGCACGCCATCCGTGCTGCACAAAACCCCTAACGCTCACGTGCACAATCTCGCCCGAAAGCATCACCCCGTCGACTCGCACGTCCCACCGTGCTCGATCGGTTGGCTGCAACATTGTAGCGCTTGCGAAATTGACCGAAGGCAAATAAATCTTCCTTCCATCACAGCATCCACCCATCACCACGACGGTGCCCCTGGCCAAGGCATGGTTTATCTCACCCAACCGAACCAGCGTCACCAGTCGTCTGCCCGTTCTGCCTCAACGCTGGCAGCCAGCCGATTGCATCAAGCTGCTGTAAACTTTTAACCATCTTCGCCACCATCAACGTAAACAACGGTTAACGAGCTGCCCGCCAGCCGGACGACTGCTGCTGGTGGCCACGGCCCGGAAGCATGCACACGTGCAGCGTACGGCGCGACCGAACCGGCCCAGTAGCTTCCGGTCCGGCCGGTTCGCTGGTACCGCCTGCCCACCGAAGTAGTCATACTTTTGCAAAAATAAACACCGAATTTATTGCCCCTGAGCACACACACACGGTCGCGCTTGTGTGAGAGGGGGGCCTAGGAGAAGGTTTTGATGTATGCGCAACGGGTAAGCGACACATTCAGCGCGGCTCAACGGTTCGGTACCGATCTTTTTCAGCAGGCAGCAGGAGAAAATAATAAGAAAAAAGATCACACACACAAAGGCACAAAGTAAAAGAAAATATGTCATGTTTATGCGAGGGGCCATTTGGGTGAGTGCCCGCGTCACACGGATAAAAGATGAATCGTCTTTTATACGTTTCGGAAGGGCGGAAAGCGTTGTTAAGCGTGGACGAGTAGATCCAAGATCGCGCATCGCACCACGCAGCGGGCGGAAAGCTCCAGCCATGAAAAGCGACCGCCGGGCCAATTTATGATTTATTTATTTATAATTCAATTTACCTCCTTTTCCTTCAGCGAATCAACAAAAGAAGCCATTTTTCGCTGGTCGGATCCCACCCCTCATTTTTTGTGTGATGGAAAAGCGCACACGTGTGTGTCGGAGGGAGAAAGAGAGAGAAAACGATTGGTTTTAAGAAAAGGTGTAGAAAGTACAAAAATATACGCATCGCTATCGGTTGCGTAAAAAAAAACCTAACAAAACATCGTAAATCGGTTTTCTGGGCGGGGAAACGTAAACCTTTCGGTTTTGTAGCGATCAGCCATTCCCCATCATATACTTGCCCTTCTTCCCCTTCTGTCGGTAGATTGGAGGAAAATTATTTCGTCACCCGGGCTAAGTTTATTTAGATAGTAATTTAGTGCATATTGGAAACGAAACGGCAAGCAAGATTTATTGTTTTCTGGTGGTGTCGATCTTGTTTTTGTTTTTTTTTTCTTTGCTCGCATTACCCCTACCGCAGCATTGTAATATGATGCCGATAATGGGAGGAACTCAACTTTTCGTCGTTTTGTTTTTTTTTTCTTTTCTTCGATTGACTCGTTGCGACCGAGGCGTGCTTGGCGGCGTAATCGAATTGAAGAATGGATTGATTTATTTACACGATTACAATGGGGGGGGGGGGGGGGTAAATAAGCAAATGACATATTGTTGCGACATATTAAGTGACTGTGCTGATAGTCATGGGAGTGCGGGGGGTGAGGGGGGGGGGAAGGCAATTCGGTTGGATTATGGGCCTTTTTTGCCCCCGAGCGGGGGATATTTGCCCATTCAGCGATGATTTGTTGATGCTTCAATAGCGGCAACTGAAGCGGAACTTTGTCGATAGCAAACATTGCGCGTGTAATCAAAGGGGGAGGGGTTGGAGCATGATATCTCTTTCGCTGACTGTTTTGGGAAATATATCTTTTCAAAGCAAATTGGTTTCAAACAGAAAGAATTTGTTATTTATTCCAGGAAATACAATGTGAAGTACGGTTTGATTTCGATTGTGATGCATCACGTTTGGTTAGCGTTTTGGTTAAAAAGAAAACAGTGTTTCTTCAATACACAACTCCATAGTCTTTTCTCATGCTACCACCACTAAAACTAGACTATACTCTTTACTTGACTATACTAATGCTGATGAAGGTGTTATTTTGTAACAAATTTGATAACTCACTAGGAATCTTGGACTGAGCTGGCCAAGCCTTCAAGATGTACTGATCTTGGAAGTTATGCTGCACCCATACTAATCTTGAAGCTAGTCCCGAACCCGTATTCAGATGAGTACTGAACCAATACCATTGCTGGAGCTAATTCTGACCCCATGCTGGTCCTAGAATTGTTTCCTAGCTCATGTAAGGATAGCCCGAAACTAATATAATAAGCCATTATATTAGAGTGCTGTTTAGTACTTTAAAAAAATAGCTGGCAGTAAAATATCTACCCCTCGAAAATGAAGCTTTCTAGAATATTTCGTTAATGCAACGAACCCACCACATAAACACCGAGCCATGAACCGATCCCCAACCTCTTATGTGTTTCATCCCTCTGAATTATAATTTAAATGCGTTTAAAGCCCTCGCTACCGTGCCCATAATTGGGATTTAGTGCTTCAGCCTTGAGCCCCAAACCAGAACACTTACTGCGTGCCTTTTTTTTTGTTTTTGAAGTCCTTCTCCGTTTTGTTCTTAGCGTTCCGTCCCAATATTCCACTTAATAGCGGCCGGGTCCAACATTATGGGATGGTATCTTCTTACGCAAAAATGACTGACAACCTGCACAAAATTATCCGCTCATAAATTCATTAGGGTTCGTACGCTAGAGCACCGAGCAGCACCCTCCCCATGGAAAACGACCTCAATTTCTCCTCCACCCTAAATGAAAGCAAACGGGAGAGGGGAGCGCTGGAAATCATTTCCACATCACGTACAATGCACAAACAAAGTATCTCGCAGCGAGCGGTGATGAGCATAAAGATTGACCTGCGGCATTTTCGTACCGTTCAAGATTTGACCGAACAGAAGGAAAAAATAATAAACCGAACGTCGACGAGCACCCCAAATTACTGGCCGTGTGGTAGAATGGTTGGTGGAATGGATTGGAGATGGTACAATTTGGCAAACTTTAGAGGCACAACCTGACCATGCACACACACATACACTCCAACACACTGCTTAAGGGTTTGCTGAAAGCAATTAAAACCAGGATGCAACCGAATAAAAAGGGAGAAAGTGAGCGTAAAAACTGGGGCAACGTAGGAACGAAAACAGACATACCCATTCACAAAAAAATCCAACACAAAATGAAAGCACGCAAAGGCTAACGGTGCGAATAAGGTAACACTTTGTAAAAGGATTCACCGGTCCTTTTCTCCGGCCGCCTGTCCTTCTCATCCAAGCGTGGTGAATTGAATTTTCCAGGTGTCGAGTGCTGCACGGGCTCAACCTATGGATGGATGAGCACGCTTTGGATGAGCACGAACCCCGAGAGCCCGAGAGAGAGAGAGAGAGAGAGAGAGAGAGAGAGAGAGAGAGAGCCCAGAGTGGATAGCGGGACCATTGTTTTGTGTTGATGATTAGTTCGGTTGGAATGTTTTATGCTTTATGCAAATTAAAAGTGGAGCACCATCGAATGCACCAAGCTTTACAGCGAAAGTTTCGCACCGGACTGTCTGTGTGTGTGTGTGTTGTGTCTAGGTGGGAGCCGAATGCGTTTACAGTTATTTGGCAAGCAGCGGGCGATTAGTGGATTGGATTAAATGAAAGTTCCACCCGCTACCATCGTGTTGGGGAGCACGAGTTTGTTTTGAAAAGGCTTACACGGAGCTGTGATGCATAAATTCTGCCTCGAGTAGTTCGGCTCTTACCGTGCGTAAGAGTTCGAGCACAGGGATGATTGCAAGTTTCATTCACTGCCAGAAAACAAGTTCGTGTAACTGCTGTATGTTTAACAAACTTTATGAAAGGTTTACAAACTTTTGTACAGCTTTGAAGTAGCACAAATGCTGAAAATACAGGAAAAAACAGCAGTTTATTTGAGCTGTTCGTCTTGATGACCTATTATGTGTAAGAACTAGAGGGCAAATTAGTGCTATGTCTGCGTTCTGAATGCAACCAGGCCCACTTGTTTCTGGCTCAGTTGGCAACAAAAGTATATACAGTTGAGCTGTTGCATCGGCTCAAATCACTTTCAAAACCTGTCTCGTTACTTACGAGAGTTGAACAGGAGGCGTGCATGCTATTTGCTCATATGACATGATAACTCTACCACAACACACAAATCTCTCATAACGAGCAATTTCATTTTTGGTCCCGATGAGAAGTCATGATCATTTTGAGGGTTCCAATACTAAGAATCGTTCAAAATCAAGCTATTTCCAAAAGAGGCAGGTATAAGTGTGGAGAAAAAGTGTACCTGCTGGCAGTCCCTGTGTAGGGGCTGGCGGTGGGCGCGTCCGCTTCACGTCCAGATAACTCTTTTCAGATCAGATAGCGAGCCTGAGAGTTTTGCTGCACTTATCAACAGGTGGAGTAACTGAGGTAGTGTCTTCAATTTAATTGCTCCATTTCTTTCCTTTTTATTTGACAATGTTGGAGGCTCTCTTCGGCGTCAGCTGTGGAAGTGGACAGAACGTGGATTTCAGTGTATAGTGTACCTCCCCAAGAAGCGTATGTTTCACAAGGGAGAGGTGTATTGATAGGTGTGTTCTTGCATGCATTCTTGATCTATTTGCTCATGAATGCGAGCATTTCGATACTAAGAATTGATCAGTGTTGTCACTTGGAGGTGTTCCGTATGGTTGTGATGCGTATAATCCTTTTAAACCTGCACTTTTGTTGACCTGGAACCATTTCTTTCACTTTTCATACAAATTGTATGGAAAAGAGCCTCCCGCATAACGAGTGAGTCATTGGAACGGATTAAATTCGTTATGTGGGGTTCCACTGTATTTATATGCGTAACCTGGGTAAAAAAGCGCATCAAATTTCTTCACAAATGCGTAACATGCTGTACATTTCATGCGACAGGATCGTACAGTTTCACTTTCTGGTAAATATTTTAGAACATTCCAAACAAGTAAACACCCCGATAAGGAAATGTAACACACACCTTTAACCTGCTAAGCTGATCACACTAACGACCCAGGATAACGAAGATAAATGATCGAAAATATCCAAAAACAACCAGCGTCAACACCAAACACCCAATCACATAATCCTTTTACTCCCCTTATCGCACACAAACTGCGCGCACACGAGAAACGTCTTGTTTCTGGCGAGGGGGGCATATTTTAAAGACATTTTAGAAAAACAAAACAAAAAAACAAGCACAAAAACTCGCCCCACTCAGCACCATCGACAAAACAACCCCATTTCAAACGGCGCCCTCCTGTCCTGACAATCGGGCTTTCAGGCTTTAAAGGCGATAAAGTGGAACCACTCGCTGCGAGAACACACACAAAAAACAGCTCATAATCGTTATCATTCCATTTCGATTCACGTGTGTGTGTGTGGCAGAGGGCAGAGCTGTAAAGATTGGTTAGTGCAGCCGGGAACAGGCACAGATAAGGCAGCAAAAGCACTCAGCCCTTTCACTCGAGAGATTGAAGGCGGATTGTGGAACGAGATGGAACGAGGAAACGACAGGTCTGGGCCAACCGTGAAAAGGAAAAACTAGAAAAACAACCATCGAAGGGAGCCACTGTTTGGTCATTACATAAAGCCTCACGCTTCAGGCCGCTCGTTCGCGCTTGATCGACGCAAACTTCCCTAACATCGCATGTGGGGAAGAGGCCGTATTTTTCACGATCATTTCTTACCACCATCACACCAGCGTTTTCCCTTTTTCTTGGTGAATTTTAACGACCACAGTCAACCATTCGCCGGTGCCGAAACCACATTACCGAAAAGGGGTTCGTACCCTCCTCGGTCTGACTCTCTTAAAATATAAATATAATCCAAAATGGGATCGTAAAAGATCCGGCGCCGGTATTTCGATTCCCGGTTGCCGATCGTTCCCGATTATGGCGATACTTACCCGCCCTCGCAACGCATTGTCAAACCTGAAAGCTCTCATAAACATCGATTAAAGCCATCGACAAGCAGTGTGTAATCTGCACAGGGGGAGAGAGTGGTTATTTTATGCCAAACAACATCCTCTTCTCTATCAGAACACCCAAAAAACTACACTTTTCGGATTTTGTCCCGGATTTGCAAAACAACCGAAAGATGAAAGTGCGTTTCTCCTCCGCGTTGCCACGGGGTGCACCCGTGCTTTATAGCGGTGCGACAGACACACCAAAACAACAAAGCGGTTCCGCTTCGGTGTGTCCAATCGCGGCAACTTTACGCATAAAAATATATGCACGAAACTCTACACCCATTCATAAATAAGAGTTAGACAAAATTAAATTATTACAACCGCAAACAATTACCGACCCTCGTTGGCAGGTTGGCGTCATCCCCTTCGCATGGTGGCCCTGCTGGCCTGGATTGATGGTAAAAGGTTGCTCTTTTCCCCAGCACACACACACACACACACACGCACACCCACACAGTCGGGAGAGGTTAAAATAAAACAAACCTCACCCGGGCGTGTCCCGCCCCGCTTCCAAAACCTCCCACCTCCCGAGGTCGAGGCCAGAAAGTTGGCTACTTTTTGCTTAAATGTTGTTTGCCAAACTGTTTCTGTTCAGTTTTCTCCCGGTGCGGATGGGTTTATTTTATTTCGTTTTCGTTTCCCCCGCCTACAACCGAACCGCTCACCACTGAGTGTCTTATTTTGCAAAACTTTTCTTCCCCGTGCGCTTCATGCACTCGTGCTGTGGGCCGTTTTTTGCTCCACTTTGGATGCGTTCGCTGACAGTTTTTCCCATTGAACTCCCATTGAAAAAAACACCCTCCCACACACACACACACACACACACACACACACACACACTCACACACACACACCTCGCCGTTGACCTCTCGATTCGTACTGCAGGGCACGGTTTTTATTTCTCGCGAGCACCGTTACGCCTCACCATAACGCTTGAGGTTGTGATTCAAGCGAGTGAAATAATGTGCTGCAAGTTTTGCGTTTGTTATTCACATCCTTCTTTTTAAGTATTATCTTTGTGTTGTTGCCTTCCTTTGTGTATGTGTGTGTGTGTGTGTGTATACTGTGGGTGATTTTGAACCCGGGCCCGGGGGCGTATCTAAAACCGGCGTTGTTAGGGCATGGGCGAAAATGTTTTACCATTTAACAGCGTGCGTCATTATGGGCCCGGCCGCCCCATAATGGTGGATGCTGTTGACCGGGATTATCCTTACCATTTTCCGAGCCCTTTTGTAATTTTATGCGCTTTGTGTGTGTGTGTGTGTTTGTGTGCTTGTTGGACTGGTGGTATTGTGCACGGTTTGAATAGCAAAATGTTTTGGTGGAAAATGCCTACAAAATGACTTATTTGCAGAATTTGTTTTCATTTACTGTTGGTTTCATTTTCATGAAAGAAACGCAGCTAACATAGTACAGATTTGCGACAAAATGTATCAATTGTGAATAGGGCGAAGGAGGCCCTACTCAGCATGAATGAATACAACGATCGAGCAACCTTCCTTCTTTATTATCATTTCAAACTAACTTCGCCTACGAGGAGAGCTCTTATTCGGCTCGTTTTGCTCGCTTATTGAATCTTGCTCCTTAATGAAAGTGAGTCAATTGATAAAACATCAAAAGTGGAGTAGAACGTTATCAATGAAGCTTGAATAATGAAGCTTTAATTAATTCTACTGCCATGATGATGTCTTGTGAAAGAGATTAAAACTTTATTGTACGCAACAATTTGAATTTTTCACATGCTGAACATGCTTGAATATATGAAAATCCAAACATAAGCTTGCAGTTTTCATTACCCTAGAGATGCAACAGATAACCCCGCATGAGTTATGGTTAAATGATTATCTCCAAATACAGCAAAATATTTTTTTCATACCTTACGATCAAACATGTGTCATCAACATACACCGTTCAATGGATAGCGCCCCTTTTTTGCATTGCATATTCCGTACCTGTTGCAACAGAGTATCATTTTTGTGTCGTTTGTCGGAAGGCTTTGTCGTGCATGAGATACCCTAATGCCAGTTTTAGCCGGTGAATATGAAACTTAAAACGGGCCGATTTGATTTTGATAATCTGATTCATACTTCAAACAGGAGCAGCGATACAATTTGCTTCCACTTCTGAAGTACTTCTTACGGCTGCCAGCGCGTCAGGTCCCACCGCCCGACGGAACTAATCTTGATATCTGTCTTCCAGGCATATGCCGTCAGCGGTCTGTATTAATATCAATTATCCTGCCAGCTCCACAACAAAGATAACGGCTTCCGACCAATGGCAAAATTGGTACCATTTCGGGCCGTGTCTCTAAATTGCAAACCAAGTTGTTGCTAGATGCATGTCTCCGGCAGCAACCATCGTTTCGAACAGCGGGCAAAGCCGTTGGCGGCCGTGCCCGGAATCATAATCGACTGTAATCGGGTTTAAATTGTTTCACTGTCAATATTGCACACAGTGTATGTGTGTTTGTGTGCAATTGTGATTGTTCATTAAATTTCAAACCCCCTTCCCCTCTTTACGATCTAACGCAAAAGCTGTGCAAAGCGAGAAATTATTGTGCCGATACCGGAGCAAAGGACTGCAAAGGGAGTGGCTGTTGCGTGTTGGAAAGGCAAATAAGCGCATCGAAAGTGGAAAAGCTTCTCATCGTTCCAGCCCAAAATGGGAGGATTCGATGCGCCAGCACAGTGCACACAGTGCCACGGTGAACGTTCTGGCATTGCTGTCTACCAACAGCCAACGTTTACTGGGCGGAAGACGTTCACGCCACAGCATCAAGAAAATCCCACAGCAAAGGGCAGAAAAGTAAAAAAAAACGGGAGAAAAGTGCATCAATCGCTGCATCCTGATGCAAATAATGCGCAACGTGCTGGTTGCGAGTGTGTGTGTATGTGAGAGCTTGTGGCACGGTAATAGGATTTTCTGGCTGCCCATTTTTCACAGCAGCAGCAGCAGCAGCAGCTTTGAAAGACGATTTCGTACGATGCACTTTTCCTACTTTTCGCCCGCCGCTGTTGTGTGTGTTTTTTTGTGCGTCTTTGGCGTTCTATCGGCATCGCCATCATCATCATCGTTATCCGCTTGTTGTTCGTCGGGAGGCACGCGGCAAACGGTGAAGCGTAGGGAGCAGTGCAGACCTGCATTAAATTGTGGGTACGTGCCTTTTGGGACACATTCCACCAACGGCACAACGGCGTGCTGCAGAAATTGCAATTTCCTTTTCGGTAAACCCGGCTGCTGACGAGTGCTCTCCTGTTGCCCGGAACTGTCACACACACACACACATGCGGTGCGATAAGTAAAATGATCTTGTTTACAATATAACAACAGCCGACGGGGACGATTCGTACGTGAAGCGAATGCCGCATACGGTCATACGTTCCTACGTATAGCATCAAAATTGAGTATTATTATCATGCTGCTGCTTGATTGGAAGCGTCTGTGTCTGTGGTAGCAGCAATGGCTCTGTTTGCTCGCAAGAAAGGTGAGACCGTTTTGCTTGAGAAAGATCGCTTGTTTATAAAATAATAAATAAAACACTCAAAAGACACTCCTATTATTGGATCAATTCAAGTAGGAAATATGAAGCCTGTTGAGATGATTGTTGCTCTATGGAGGGTTGTAGGAATTCTTTGAAATGTGGTTGTGTTACCACTTTTTATTCTATCTGAACATTTGCTTTGTAAAACGTAACGATAAAAAAACGATACTTTCGGGGAAAACATTCAAAGGAAATACAATGCTTGCCTTCCTCTTTGATGTTTTGGAGAATTAAATAGCTTAAGTTTTGAATTATTGTTGATATGCTCGTCCAAAGTATTTCTACTGATAATATCCAATAAATACATGACATTATAAAGCGTTGAAAAAGAGCAAAAAATAGAAAAAGTAATGGGCTTTAATTACTAGCTTTTCTGGCCGTAATACTCGGAAGAATGTAAGTAGAGTACTCGTGACAAGAGAGAACAGCGTAAACAGCAACCATGTGGAAAACAGAATCAACTAACTCTTTGATTTGCGACAAGTAAATGAGGCCAATCGGGTTCAACTATCTCTTGAAAATATGCAACCAGCAGCCACTCGACGACTCATTGGCTCTTTGGTGCGGAGGCATTTTTATTTTCCAGGCTTGGGCTGGTTTTGTAGCATCATTCAAGGTCTTTTGCTAGCTCTAAATTCAAAACAACTCACAGCGCTGGGTTTCAACAGTGAAAGAGAAAGTTGTTTTTTAATCCTTCAATCTTGATCCAATTGCAACGAGGCTGCTCTACAGCGGAATCCACCTAACTTCTCTCCGGGGCTGGATTGGGATGGAAAATCACATCAAAAGCATTTCAGCAAACGATTCACACAAACACACGCGCGCTCTCTTAAACCGACAAGCAGATATCTGTTCGCGAGATTTATGAATGATCGCAATACTGGAAATGAAACGAAAGCACACCGTTCCGTTTCACTCCGTTCCGTTGCGCGATGTAAAACAACCAACAGGGCACACATACATACATGACACATATTTCATCTCCATGATGAGCTATTTCAAGCTCACTTCAGTGTTTTCTTTCCCCTTTGTGTGTGCTTCCATACCAAACATTAATCGGCTTCGTGTGATGCTTTGCCTTCGCCTAACAGGATCAAACAAATGTATCGAGCCAGTTTGCTCCGCGGCGCTCGTGTGCACGTTCCCAGCGTCCTTGATTTACGAGGTTCGCATTCCATCCCCGGGAAACCCAAAACGGCCCGGGTCCCGGGTGGCGCACCCGAGCTTATTTTCCTTTCATGTAGCAGCAGCAGCAGCAGCATTATTGCAATCCACCGATTTCATTTTACCAACAGCGCCCCCGGAAAGCTCCCACCCGTTTCCCGGATTTCCTTTGGTCAACGGTTTGGCGCAAAGGAAGGCCTCCCTCCCCCTCCCCCCCCGTACTGCGAGTGGGTTTGTAGGGTTTGGTTTTTGTTATGCTTGAGCTTATAACAGTCTGCTGCCACTGCTCACACATAGGGGATAACCAACGTGGAAAACTTTTCAAACCACGCTTTCCGTTTGCGCCGGTTCGCGTTTGGCTGCTACCAAAAAGGGAGACAGCGAACGTAGGAAGATGAAGCGCATTGTTGCTCGGTCAGAATGGCACTTCACTAACGAAATTCCTCGCTTCTAGCTTGGGCAAGCCGAATCCAATCGGCGGAAAGCGAGTGACCATCCGATGCGAGGTGGCCCGAGGTGGTCGAGTTTAGTTTTGCACGCCCGTTATCATCGACTTGCGGTGCCCCGGAGCCACGTCCGCGTTATTCGGGGTTTGTCTTTGCTCCTTCCTTTCGTACACGTCAGACAGTTTGCCTGCCACACGGTACCCAATTCTCCCTATTCTCCCAATTGCCGTTCTCTTTGGCTGGTGTAATATTTTCCCTCCCGGACAGGGCGTATGCTTTCGCCGCAAAGCTTTTCCCATTCTCGCTACGCCATTACGTGTGGGTTGGTTGGTGTCTGTGTGTGTGTTTGTGTTTTGGCACACACATACTTTTGCCGCTTCATCAAACAGAATGATTCATTGCGGCCCTCAGTCCCGGGCGTCGGTTGTTGTTGATTTTCTTTGCATACACTTTTCCACATCCCCTTCATTTGGTTCCCGCTGCTGTGGTCCGTTTTCCAGCCACTTTCGGACGTCTCCCAACCAGTATGCCCCCTTCCCCTGTCCCTCCCCACTGCGTTCTGATTGGTATAATGGGAAACTAATCAGCACACGTCACTGTGATGCGCCGAAAGGACGGAGCGAAGCTTTCATTCCTTCGCGCTGGGTTTGCCATCCATGTGGGAATGTGGTAGCACAATGAAAAGAGCTCGGTGAGTTTGTTCTAGCGCGAGCCTTGTTTTCGCGTACACCATTGAAACGCGTTGAAGTAGCCGAACGGTTCCCGGTTCTATGTATACTCTTTTTTACTCTATGAAGGAAACAAGCAAGTGAAAGTGACGGGCGAGTTCGATGGGCAAAGAAGGAAAATACCACTATCCGCTCATTGAGTGGTGTTTTGTAGACGAGCACAAAGTGGCTGACGGTAATGTTCAATGCACTGTTGGACTAGTTTAATTTCAATTAGAATCACTCTAATTAGATGTTTATTGCACTATTGCGTTCAAGCTAGAATAAAATGCGTTTTAACACCCAACACATTTTAGCAAATAAGCTATTTTGTACATACGATTGCATAACTTGCGGCGCAACGTTACCCCTAATTGCATAACTTTAGGAGCAATGTCCATACAAAAACTACATGAGAAATAGAACAAGCTCAACAGAGACTAGTTGAATTATACCATAATATATTTCCAGATATTTTAAAACAATCCAAGACTGTAGTAAACGTTTGTAACAAAATGTATTTACTTCTGAAACTAATTTCTAATACTAAAGAAAATAATAGTTCGAAATCGATTTCAACGGTGCTAAAACATGAAGCAAATAAACCTCTTGCCGTTTACAATCGTTCTCAATGTCCCTAAAAATGACAGATTTGACGCGTGCAATGCATGTCTAGAAACAGCAAAACGAATTTAATACCAGCAGCTTGTCACGGGGCAAACGATGCTTCAAAATATTATGCCCCTAATTACAGTCTGCATAAGCTCGACTTAAAATCGATCACATCTTAAAGGCTCATAAATTCCCCCGACTCCTACGAATGGCTGATGCTCTTGGCTGGAATTTGCAACTATCTGGAACCGGCCCTTCTACTCCCACACACAGCCACCGACCGGTGCACACTCGGTGAACGCAATTCGTCCCTGCCCCGATCCTTCATTGGCGCCATATTTCATTCCCATGGATCTTACCGGTTCACACGTTCGGGCCCCGGCTTTTACCACACGACCCGGCATCGGGCACAGCTCGTCCGTAGCACTAAGCCTCTTATCTGTGCCGCACCAGCACAACCCTATCGAGCGCATCCGCCCTTGCCGCGAAAACGGCCGGCGCTGGCCCCAGCCTTGGACTACGTACAGTAGCCGCTGGGCTGGTCGTGCCGATAAATATTGACACAAAATATTATCGCACCCAAAACAAAAAGAAAAACCCTTGCTTCAGCGGCTGAGAGTGCAAACCTGATTGCCTGCTTGCCTTACGAAAGTGTTGCACGATGTTGCAACATTTTACACAACCAGCGCTCTATTTGGCGCAGCAAGATAACAGGAATGGTATCCTTTCGGGGGCTTATTTTATTCATTTGTCGCACAAAAAGTTATGCACGTACCCTGAGGTACGGGGTAGGTGCTTTTGTAATTAAAAATCTGTAGCATTTCCGGTGGTGTTTTCCGCCAAACAGCTGATCAGCAGTTTTGCAATGAACGTAGAGAGCACGGTGCTGGGGTGAGGTGTTCGCCACCCCACTGGCGACGTTGGAAAATTGCTTCCTATTGTCCATTTAGTCTGTAGTTGAGGCAGAATGCTTCGGTAAGAATAGCTTCGTTCTGTCGGGGCAGAATTTATTCCTTTTCTCAGCAAACTCCACACACGAGAACGTGACTTTTAGTGCTAGCAATAAGGATGAAACTAAAGCTCGCAAAGTTAAAACAAGCACACTCTTGCACGATTGGACAACAAAAGTAGAGGATTGGATAAACAAGATTGCACCTTTTAAGTACGTTGTTTGATTCCAAATAATTTTATGGAGTTGACGATATTCTATAGTTGGAACATTAGAAGAAGTTGTAAATGTAGCACAGGAAGGGTTTTTAGGCATTTTTTACGATACAGACAAACGGTCACGGTTGCTTCAAATGTCATAAATTTTTTTCAAAGATTGAATTTGTATTATTATTATTATTAATAATATTATAAATATAATTATTATTATCAATATTATTATTATTATTATTATTATTATTATTATTATTATTATTATTATTAATATTATTATTATTATTATTATTATTATTATTATTATTATTATTATTATTATTATTATTATTATTATTATTATTATTATTATTATTATTATTATTATTATCATTTTTATTATTATTATTATTATTATTATTATTATTATTATAATTTTTTATCATTTTTATTATTATTATTATTATTGTTATTGTTTTTATTATTATTATTATTATTGTTTTTGTTATTATTGTTGTTGTTACTTTTATTATTTGCGACAGTTTTTGCAACCTGAAGCAGCGAAATTTCAATAACTTACAAAGTAGACTTGTTTTAGCGTCCCGCTTGTTTTCAAACATGTTAACAACATTGCTTAGTGATATGGAGATGGGTTATTGTAGAGCTTTTTATAATATTTTAATGAAACAAAATATTTCGTATTCAATTGTTATTTGCTTTTCACGTGGTTGTCAACTTTGACCTAAAGGAAATAGCAGCCACAGGAACAATTTTTTTTTTACACTGGACCAACTTTTGGCTAGAACAAAACAATTACATTTCGCCAGTCTAATTGAAGAAATAGAGAACTTTTCTCTTGACTTTTCACTTGACTTGCTCTGCATTATTTTTCACAAACATCAATCGTTCGGTGGAATTATCAAAACACGCATCAAACGCTCTCCTACTGATTGACTATCGATGAGAGTAGATAGGATTATTTTCCTATCGATTTCCACCCCGTAATATTGCTAATAAAAACAAATGCATCTACCCAATTCACGAAAGCTCCTTGACGTAAGATGGTACTTTCATGGTAAAACAACACACCGCATCAGTGCCGGCACTATGCTACGGTTGTCTTTGTCCGGCTGAAAAATAAAAACCCGCCACCGTGCAAATCATCCAAAACCAAAATCGCTCTAAAAGTAAACAATAATTAATAATTGCGTTCAGCTTAATTAACCGCCAAGCACCGGGCGTTCATCCACGAGGCAGCAGCGGAGGCGTATTGCAGTCGTTTGTTTGTGTGCGAGCACGCGTAATTAATAACCCAGCCACTGGACGAAAATAATGAACTCCCGTAAACGATTGTGCACCATACATTATTCAACGGGGTCCCGGCTCGTAAACGCGCTGCCATTCGCTGGGGTTGGTTGGCCCTGCCGAAAGAGAGAGAGAGAGAGAGCGTTCCGTGCTCCAAACAGGAGGCTCCGTTCGGGCTTCCGCCACATTAATGGCAGCGTGTCGATTATTTAAGCAGGATTAAAATAATTTATTTCTATCAAAACACAACTCACCATTGTTTATCGCTCAGACAGTGTGTGTGTGTGTTTTTTTTTCTTGCTTTTTTGCTGTTGGTTGGTTTCGGATAAGCGAAAGACACATAAAACCACAGACCTGGCAAAACGACTAAAGAGGCAGCACACAACAATAACGAAAGAAGGGGAAGAAAAAACTCCCACCCCGAGTAGATAAAATGCGAAACAAGCGCAACCCGCTCCGGTTCACCAGCCTCTGTTTATCCAACCGAAAGGCGCTCAGCGTACGCTCAGCAAGTGGGAGCTAATTTTTCTTGCCTTTTCTTTACGACCACTAGCAAGCACACAGATACATACACACAAACACACACAAAGGCAAACAAACACACATGAAGGTATGTGCTCTGCCGGATTGTTTGGTTTTCGGAAGCCTCAAATCGACTCCGTCTTCCTGTGGCCCACTCTGCCCATGCCGTCCTGCCGTCCGAAAGCTAAGCTAAGAAGAAGAACGGAGCCGGCAAAGGAACAGCAAAACAACAACCACTCAAGGAAAACACCACAACACCACCAGCAAGCGCACCGTGGCTGCTTGCAACCAGAAGCAGTGGCTGTGGATAATTGAAACAAAGAAAAACATCTTGGCATTTGGCAGTACATTCGGGGAGAAGCAACAAGAAGAGGAAAAACGGCCAGACGGCCAAACAGACCACTCTTGTACGACCACTTCACAAGTGCCAGTTCCCGGCCGGATGGGAAGGTTAGTAGTAGTTGGCGGCCACTCGCTGCTTAATGTTCCACTCGGTCTCCGGTCCCCGGGCTACTGCTGTGGTAAGGTTGGTGTATTTCTCTTCTGTTGTAAGCTTTTTTTCTCGCCTCTCCTGGACACTTGCAGTTGTGTACCACACTGGTCGGTTACTTCTCGAGCAGAAGGCGACACTCTTAGGCAGCTTCTTGCTTCTTGCAACGGTAATTGCTTTCTCCGGTCGAATTACCATGAATAGTGGTGCACCGCGCACCAGCTTTTCGGAGCGCACTTTTCGCATGAAAAATGACGGAAACGACGATGAGCTTCATGAGGCGTACCTGAAGTGGAAAGATTTCCTGTACCGTATTCGACAGGGTTTTAATCTGCAGATGGACCAATTCAAAGGATACCTTTTCAATCATCGGAAGGAGTCCGACGATGTCCTTCAAGAGCATCACGGAAAAAAAAATTGTCCCATTAAAAAAAAAATCGATATTGTACTAGAGTCGCATGTACAGTGTGCTGAGTGCCGAACGAGTTTCCAGCGAACTGTACCTGTAACATTCCACCCCGATGAGTGAGAGCACAAGTTTACTCAACAGGTGGAAGCGACTTTAAAGACCGGATTTTCCTAGAGATAAACGCATTCTGGTGTAAAATTCCAGCGAGTCAGCTGTACCTCGTACATCATACGCACGCCTTCGCTTGTCCGTATGGCGTAAAGTCCTAAGTGCATAGGAAACCAATATTTCCAATCGAATCGGAGCAGTGAGGACAAAGAAAGCGGCACAAAAAAGATCTCTTCAGTTCGGGGCAGAGCGTATCTTAGTGTCGCAGGACGGAGTACCTTCACCCGTCCCGCATATACACGCGCACAGTGAAACGAGGCGTGCTCTCAAGGTGGAGCATTTTGTAAATTGGGGTAATGATTTCGTTTTTATTAACGTTATTTTCGAGTGGTGCAGACCAAGCACAATTAAAAATTTTATCCACAGCCCCATGCACGCACCGGGCCTTTTTGGGGTGGAACTGCCTATGATGGAATGCTTCAAAGGCAGGTATGACGATTCCTGTGAGAAATTCCGTTTACAGCTTTCTCTATCAAGTTTGCCCTTTTTTTTCGTTGTGTCGCGGAATGGACACGTTTGCTTTGCTTGTGACGATATTCAAGAGACTTGTTTCGTCTACTTCCTGCCAGACACACAACTTAGGCCGCCCTCTGTAAGTCATAGGACAAGACAAACCAAACGAGTCTTTGTTTGCACTGTCCATTGGAGAGTGGCTGACCAGGCGCCTCCATGTTAAATACTTCTTTCTTTTTCATCAGTTTTACATCTTGTTCTTTTGGTGCATTGAAAAACGGAACGCATGTAAAGATTTAAAATGACGCAGTTTATCTGGCTACCTGTAAATAAGTAGCATGAATCTCAAGCAAACATCAATTTCGTGTCTGTTTCCACTCCACCGAAGCGATGTGTGCACTATTGTTCAACTAAAAGTAGTTAATTCATGCTGTTACAATCAGTGCAACGGGCAAATTAAATTAACAGCATGGAAACACCATATCCATTGGCTTCAGTTTGCGTTGGAAATTATCACTTTTCCGGTAATTGAATTATGTATTGATTGAAATACCTCCCCCGAACCACACAGACGGTGTATGTGTGTGTGTGCGGTAAGCCGTCACAGCGGTTTTCGATTGCTGAAAATGCTGGCAAACCAAACGGTTGGCGGGAGAGGGAAAACAATTGAATGATTGAGTGCAACCAGCTGCTGCGTGCGCGCAAGCAAATCGTTACCGAGCGCAACGGGCTTCTTTCAAAGCGAGAAATATTTCAACCGAGTTTGAGCACCTGCCCCGCCCTTTTCACTGCTCCTCACATGCTCCGTTAAACTGTTTGCACCAAGTACCATGCGCGCAAGGGTGGAAATAAGTACAATTAAAATTTAACATTGGAATTGAAAAGGAAAATTCTCGGAAAATGGTATGGTACAGAGGGCACACGAACACAGACACATTGCGTGCTGTATAATCTGCTCGCTGGAAAGGGGGCAAATCACCCGTTGGATGGCGATAAATTCCGGCTGGCATTATGTTCGTCCTTTTCATGATTTTTAAATTTCTACCAAGACACGACATTCACGTTTGATGCAAATTTGGAGGAGCGAATTGAACAAAGCGAAACAAGCACAATTTGGGGCCAAACCCATTCTTCTTACTGCACGAGTGCCGTCGGTATGAGCTTGCTGCCCTGCACACGGTCCGTTGTCTCGTGCCTCATTCACGTCATCAATTCTAACGGCTTTAATACACTACGGTGCTCCTTGGTGCCACCCCTGACCTGGGTACGGGACGCCGCCGGGCAACCCTTGCGCATGATTTCATGCATATATTAAATTGTATTAAAGATCCTTTGCCCTTGCACCCTTGCGCAAGTACACGCAAGCGGGCTCCGCTGAACGCGTGACTATGCGAACCCAACTGGCACGGGCCGTGCGGGGGTTTATGCTGGCGAAAGGATTATTAAAAATGAGATGTAGCCAAGCCACTGGAAAATGGAACTCGTGTCCCTTTTTCTAGTGCCGGCCCGAGCACAAAAGACACGACCGAACCCGTGCGAAGGGGAGGAATGAGCGGCGAAGTACGTAAAAGAAAGATAAAATCATCAATCCTCTTCTCATTGCAGCTTCCCTTCTTTTTTTTCTCCACCCCTCCCTCTCCTGGTCCACCGTGTTCGGTTCGGTAGCTCATCCGAAACAAATGACAAGTCATTGTGGACCAGCACACGAAGCAGTGCCGCACTCATTCGTAGGACTCGTACGAATACGCATGACGGCAACGGCAAAACGGCGAATATTGAAGAAGAAGCAAGGGACAGGGCGGTCGCATTTTTGCTCCATTTACCAACTTGCCTTCATTTTGTCTCCCCCTCCCACCCTCTTTTTTGTGTCACAACTTTTTCGTATATCACGTTGAATTTTCACCACGCTGCCATCTCTGTCGGCGACGAACCTCCTAGCCCCTTTGGCCCGCACGAACCGAACGTAGGAAAGTTTTGACAGTTGGGGCGTCTCGAACCTACACAGCCGGAAACGGTAGCACGGTTTTTTTCGTTTTTTTTTGTAACCACCCATCCTCTGTCGTTTGAGAAGTTGATTGTTCTGTGCTTTATGGCTGTGCGAGGTACGCTTCGGTTGAACCGAGCAGCTACTAAATGGCGCAATGTGTGCTTGAGGAAGTGACACAGATAATAAGGACGATTGCTTGCCCTTGCGTTTGAAGATTTGCAAACCTTTCCGAAACGGGGCAGTGGAACTCAAAAGCTTCGAAAGCTTTCCACTATGCACCATTGTATCGGTGGGATAGAAAAGAGGACTTTGGCTCATATTAAAGAACTTTTACGATATCTTTTGTGAACGCTGGTGCGATACGGCACTCCAACTGCATCTAATGCACGACGTATCCCCATTTTCCATCTGTGTATTCAAGTGTGCCTGCATCTGCTTGGTTGGTTGGGAGGTTTTCTAGGCTTTACATTTGAACCAGCGGCAAGTTTAATTACCGGCAGCCCATCTGTGACGACTAGCTTCCCGTGTGGAAACGGGCGATACGAGATGGATTGTAGAGTGCTACTAGAGAACCTTTTTTTTTTTGTTTTTTTTTTTGCCGTCGTAAAATAAAGCATCTTTCTGCGTGTGGCTTTTGCCGGGGTCGAGGATGTGCTGTGCAGGGAGATTTACTCGAGATAAGATGCTAATCTGCCTGCCCTTTCGCTCGATGATAAAAGCTCGTTTGTCGCAGTTGAGTTGGTGATTCATGCTCACGGTTGTTTAATGCGTCGCTTCAACGGAACCACTCCATTAGACTGTTGAGAAAGCGTGTGTGAGTGTGTGTATGTGTTTGTGTGTGTGTGAGAGAGAGAGAGAGATAGAAAGAGAGAGAGAGAGAGAGAACGCGTGAGAGCAAGAAGTCGATTTGCATTTGCCGAGGTCACGTTTTACGCGGAACGGGTTAGGTCGTTTTAGTGTGTAAGTACCGTGTGTTCGCTGCTAAATGGCTGCTAAACATCATCTTGCGTTTAATGGGGCTACACAGCCGAGCATCATTTTAATGTTGCTTATTATGACTTCATTCCGAGGATGATACGTTGCGGGTTAATGTTGTGTATTTGTTTGTTGTAGCGGATATGAAAGGGTAGGGGAAAGCGGGGCAAAATGGGCATGTTAAGCAGTTTACTGAATATTCCTTTGAATATGCCATAAAACACAATTTTTCTTTCATTATTGCATGCCTCCACCATTTATCTATGGATTTAAATTGCCACATAGAATGAAAACAACTTAAAAACATGTAAATAATATAAAATAAAAGTTGATGTTTTACGAGAAGCATTTTTGACACGCGGGGTAAAATGGGCATATCCCTGGGGCAAAATGGGCATATGTAAACAAACTGTGAAACGTCAAAACACTGGGGCAAAATGGGCCACAACAACTGCACTTAGGTAATGGTCTATGCTTTTGCGCACGTTTCGTGAAATGTATTTTCGTTCTATCTTTTGTTTTGCTGGTCAGAAAAGCCCTTAAAATTCTTCCAAAAATATGTTATCAAAATTAAAACAGTTTTTATACGTTTAAATCTACAAAATCGATTCTTTTGAAGCTGTGTCTGTTATCATTATTGAGACGACAAATACAACACCATAGCCTCACCAAACGCCATTTGTCAAAAGTATCTGCCCATTTTGCCCCAAGCGTAACTTCCCATTTTGCCCCACGTGAAGCATTTTTGTATTTTATGTTATATTAGTAAAAATACGCATTCAATCGCCTTGCTTTCTTCAGACAAATTGTATAGAAATATCATATCTTTAATAATATATAATGTAAAACTTCAACGCATCCCTGTGACACTGGGTTAAGCTTATTTTCGAAGTGACAAAAATTACATCAATATGCTACTAAACCTTATTTTGCACTTTTCTTGGTTATTTGTTGTGTTAGGGTTATGAAACTTACATGGTGTTCATAGAACACTCCAATGAATACATTTTGAGCATTGGAAAGTATCTTTGTAGTCAAATAATGCTTAAATAGAGGGTGCCCATTTTGCCCCACATGCCCATTTTGCCCCGCTTTCCCCTAGTAAAAAAAGGGGAATAATTATCAAAATCTTCTTTGAATAATTTGCCTTCCTACTGCAAATGGCTTGATAATTGATCTATAACTAAGCAAAAACAAATTAAAGCTAAAATGTGTAACACTATGTGTATTGTTCACGACACAACACCCCAAAATGTACACCTCATTCAATCTATTGTATTCCTTCGGTAGAAAGCTTATACCTTTCCGTGAAAAGCAGCCAAACTTTCGACTCTACCACCATCGCCAATCAATGGAGCTCCAATCGCACCCCTTTTCGCCCTCTACTTGCCATTACTAATTATGCAAACAAGAGATGCTGAATTTGCTTTACAATTTCCCCAGTTCCGAACCAGTGCGCTATTTCCAACTCACTGTATCACCCACCCACTCCCGCCCAATGCTAACTGTTCCAATAGCCCAACAGCCTTCCGTTTCGGGGAAGAAAACTTTCCCCGAAACAAAGTTCATTGCGAGTCCGTTGCGCGGTATCGAATCCTGCTCCTATAGCTCGCCCTCATCGCATGCCTGGAGGTTAGGGGTTTGCTCGTACGATACCCATGGCCGCTCATCAGCTCATTAGCGAACATTCACTGTTGCTCAGCCCCCTTTTGATCCATGTTCGACCGGGGGTTCATTCCTTTGCTCTTAATTTTAACACCGCAGCAAGACCGCGCACCGTCAGCGACCGCGACGGGCATCCATTAGCACTGCACAACCCATGCCGGGTAGGGGCCGAACATTTGCTCGGACCCATCATGGGCATGGTTGTGCTGGTTTACTGCTGGTACGCGTTGCACGTTGAACGCCAGGCTCGACGAAACTGCGTAACATATCGACACAACAAGCATCTCAACCAGCACCAACGGTAGCGGGTTCTGTTTGCCCGTACGCGTAATGTGCAGCCATGTGTGGGAAAGTTGTTTAATTGTACACAGTAGCTGTAAGTTTGAAATACATAGCTAATCAACACAGTACAACAACAACAACGAACGAACGCATACCAACACAGCAAACGACAAACCCTGTTTTTTGAATAGTTTTGTTTTATAATTTGTATACCAACAAAACAGTATGACCAACAGCTTGATTCTCTGGTAGACATATTCATTATCGGAAAAGGTTAGAAAAAAAACAGCCCAAAAACAACTACTCAACAAACCAACCGTTCGTTATCCAACATTCAGTAGAAACACGGCCAACACGGCAGACACGACGAGAGACGAAATTCAATTAACATGCAATAGCGAACCGATTTTGCACCCGGGCTGATTAGTTTCGGTTTTGTCGCAAGACTTTTGCCTCCTCTTGGGGCAGATCGGTGACGATGGCGGTGGACATCCTTGCAACCCTCTCCCCCTTCCCCGAAACTGCCCCTCCCCCCGCACCGCGGAGCGTCGACGAGGCATTGTACAGTCGTCGTTGTCGTCGGTTCGTTTCGGTCCCTGGCTCTTGTGTGGCTGGCACGGTGGTGGCAACTAACTTTGTTTGTTGAAGCCAGTTCACCAGTTGGCTTCTCTTGCCTCGGTTTCAACCACAGAGACTACTACTACCCAACCGGGCCGGTGGCACGGTGGCATGGCTTGGGAGACGCGCGTTGAAAAGTATTTCGTTACAAGTGGAAGGTGCGGGATGTCGGGTTTAGTGCTAGATTTAACGAGCAGCCTGACCGCAAGCAAATTAATACCCCCCCTCCCTCTCTCACACACACATACATACACACACAATCTCACCTACACATACATACATACCCGATGGAGTTGCGATATTGATCGGGCAACCGTAACACAACCTCCTGTGAAGAGTTATGGTTATCGTGCTAGCCGTTTTGGGGCGAGTTTTATACCAACAGTTTTAGCAATCTCGATAGAAGGGTTTGGTAATAACCTTTTGTAGGTTGTTTTGCGACAAATGGAAAAAAAGGAGAAGAACAAAAAAAAAATAGAAAATTTGCTTTAATAGACAGTTGATGGTGAAAAAATACTACAAAAAAATCGGAACGAATCAGTATGCAATTATTCAATACGGTAATCGCCATCGTTTTCGACCGTTTTTTTTATGCAAAATATTCCATTACCTTCCATTAAATTGTACAAAATTGGAAATGAAATGAAATTGAAAGAACAATGTGTAAAGCTTCAACAAAGCTGAACGGGATCGATTATGCAGATGCCTCGACTGAACCGTGCACAGCAAACAAAGGCATTGCATAGTTTCAGGCGCCAAATGGCGAATAACGAAAAGCCCGATGATGCGTAACACCTTGCTAAAGCGTTACGGGCGTTAGCACACACAGATCGGGCGCGATCTGTTTGTTCAATTAACACCATCGAATTCATTTTACATTACACCTGCCGTGGTGGGAAACGAGCGCTTTAGTAAAACCGTTTTAAATAGCAACATCCGTAAGTGGTTTAATTCGCAAAGCACCATATAGTACGCTAACTTTCCACTAGCATTTACGTCTTGTTTGGTGTTTAGTTTCATTTTTTGCATTTCCCCCCTCTCCCCTTTCCTATGCTCAATTGTACTCCGTTTATCATGGCGTTTCATTCGTGTTGTTTAGCGTTTTTTTAAGCTGATCTTCCCTTTCCGCTCTCGCACTCACACCCGGGCACACTGGGTACGTGCTTTATTGTGAAACTAATGCAGTTAATCTCCCTGACACACTCGATATGTCAGCCCGGCAAGCGACCATTGCTCACCGGGCGCTCCACCCGGGCCGGGTACTAATGATGCCGGATTTATCACGACACTTGAGCAAAGGGCAGCACAACAGTCGGCTAGTCCCCGGATAACTATACCGGAACGGAACGACCCAGCAAACCGAGATGTTGCGGACGGGAAGGAGCGCAGAAGTTACACGTTTCGGTTAAGGAATGTACTTCCGAGTGCTGAGTTAATGAATTATTCAAGCAACAGTCAAGCGTTGTGAGCCTCGGGCTGGTAGAGCATTTTTTGTGCCTGGGTGGGAACAGCTATTGTTGCAATCATCGAATTACTTTTGGTGTGGGTATTTTTATTTTTTATTGTAACCTTCACATTTCCCGAGGAATGCGAAACATCTTTGATAGGAGTAAAACAAAGGTGCTATTTTTATTTTTCTTCGCTGTTGTAATACGAAGCGCTTAGAATGGAATGATTTCTATTTGATAGATACTTGCTAGGGGAGAAGTATAATAATTACAAAACATTAAAGGAGCCATTAAAATAGTACAAAACATGTAATTTAAAATTCCTTTGCCTTCATTGCCATCAAAGATAAGCGGAATAAGTAGATCATTTCTAAAGCAATCTTCAATTTTCATTCGAATTCATTCTTCATCGACAATTTCGTTAAGTAGGTCCAGCATTCCTGAAGAACAAATCTCCCTCACCACCTTCCACCTGCTGTTCTACAGTCTTACCAGTCAAGCCACTGTCGCCATCTTCAAATGCACACCATCGCCATCGAATGATTCATCAAACCCGTTTGTAACACGAACTCACACCATCACGACCGCACCGCCGCCTTTGTTTCGCTGCGCTTGCCACATCCTGCTGGGCATCAATATGGGTTACGGTGTGCGTGTGCTTTAAACCCCTTAGCCTCCGGGTGTGCTGGTGGAGGGTGAGCAGGCCCAAAACCCGAACCGCTTACCAGCACAAAACGTGACTATTTTCCATTTCCAGCCCCAGACCCCCCGGGAAGGCAAATGGTGTGTGCACACACGTACATCTTACACATACTCCCGTAGGCTTGTTGTTTTCCTGTGATCGACGGGAACTGTTTGCGCGCGGAAAACACACGCCCTCCCGTGCCGAACCGTGTAAGTCATCAGCAGCATCGATCGATGCCGAGCAATCTGGCACCGTCCGCAAATCCTTCATTATTTAGCCAAGCCTCTTTGAAGGGTTTTATTTTTTGAAAAAAAAAAAACCACGTGCTGTCTGGAAAACACTCGAGCCCACAGCTGAACGGTGCGTTATGAAGGGGCCCTCGCACCGGTTTACTTTTAGCACGTTTTTACTGCACTGTGTGGTTGTGTTTTCCTATTCGCCTTTGTGTTCATCCCGTTGCCACAGCTAGAAAGCACAACAACACCAGGCGCCATTCACTTTCATCTTTCACGCGAAAAAAAAAGTCAACTGTGCGCGGGTTGCCCCTGAGCGGCAGAGGATGAGGGAGGGATGGAACAGCCTCTTAAGGTGCCATTTCGCAACCCTGCCCGAAACGATTGCAACTGACGGCTGCCAAATTAGTTCTGGTTATGCTTTTGCTGTTGAATGTACACGACGCACAACGGGGCGGGGAACCACTCTCTCGCTCCAGCGCGAACAACGGGCAAAAGTTGCAAGAGTCAACGCGGAGGCGTGTTCGACTGTGAACGAAACGCGGCAACGGCCAACACAAATGGCACAAATTAATGTGCGAAAGGTGAGAAAATGGATCGGTGCCTAAGCGCACTTTGATGCGAGAGAGGACAGTGGCAGAGAGACAGCGGTGGCACTGTGTCGTTAAGAGCAGTGCTGGAGGGCGTTCCGAACACTTGCACACCGGTGTGGAGTGTGTCGCAAAGCGTTCAATCATGCTCAATCTCTGGCTCGGCGAAAGGTGATGGGACTGTTGTAGTGTGCGGCTACAATGGTTAATGGTGGACATGTAAGTGTAATAAGTGCTACATCTTCTTTAACTACTGTCACACAGTCACCCCGCCTTATTTGTCAAAACGTTCAATCACTCCTACACAGGGTTGTCCATGGCAGGAAAGTAATTACTGTAAGAGTTGAAGATGGATACACTTTTATTACTTTTATTTGCTTTGAGAAGACTTAAAGCTTCAACAAGCTAGTAGGAGTGTTTGACCAAACATTGTTTGTTTTGCAGGTAATTCCATCGTTTTTCAATCATTTTTCGGAAGGTGTTACACTTTTGGGCAGTTATCAAAGGTATTATCCGATGAAACGTTTTAAGGCCGGGGGACACTGTCCGTACACGCTAGAGTAATTTTGATTTTCACTAGCGCATCTGGCGGCGGTTGGTAGTAGCTTTTTTTGGTCATCGAGGGAATGGTCATGCCGGATCTCAAAATTAAGTAGTTTTTCCATCGTTTTTGCTTCGATCAGCCGCGGCCAGATGCGCTAGTGAAAATCAAAATTACACTAGCGAGTGCGGACAGGGTCCCCCGGCCTTTACGTATTAATAAGCATAAGCAAAATTGTCGCCCAGCAAGCCAGATCTTATGAACAAAATGCTTCAAACATCAATAATATTATCAATTTGCTAACTCTTGAAATGCAAAACCACCATCAAATCATCGTGATCAACACATCAAAACCAAGTTTTAATTATTTTCCAATCGCTAACTTCAAAAAGTATCTCATTCAATGCGATTTTTAAGTTAAGCTTTGCGCCGTGAACCAGAGCTCAATATTAAAACATACTTTAAAGATGCTACAGTAGAAATTGAATGCGTTAAAATCACGGAACACACGCTTACCAAACGTTTAAAAAGTAATTGAAAAAAAATCAAACAAGCATAAATTAAATATATCGAATAAAAACATCGAATTTCGTGTATCAGATGTTCATGTTCAACAACCGTACTTGCCGAAGCATCCATTAATTATGACTGGTAGAGGCAAATCGCTGTTTCCTGCTGTTAAACACTGCAATCATGTTTAGTGGGTTGAATTAATCCGCCCGCTTCCATCTCACCTGACGCCAATTTCCCCCGATACGTGTAATTCACACTCATCATCACGTGCTCCGCGAGTGACTCCATTGCACACTTGGCGCATTACGCAATTTGCACCTCATCCGGCGTGCACGATCCTGCCCTCAACACACCTCGGGCGTTCAATTATGCAAAAATGACATCGAACGATGGGTGAGTGTATGTGTGTGTGTGTGTGTGTGTGTGTGTGGAAATGGATGCAATCCTCCGTATCTCGGTGCTTACAGGACCGCGAAACCATGGCTGAATGGTTGCATAATATGTGTGAACCATCTTAGAAATGCGAATGCTTCAGTGCCGCAATTGAGACTGAACGGTTAAGCCCACCGGTCCCAAAACAAAACGCAGTGCAAAGTAGTAGTTTCCGACGGAAAGGGAAAACTTTAATTGTAATGGAAACCAACCTCCCGGGACCATCCGGCCTTCGTTTGAAGCGAACCTGCTGCTTGCATAATCGTTACCGCCTGTGTGTTAAGCTAGCCGAGCTGCTCGAGACCACTGTGACCGTCCCCTCGGGTAGCTTTGTCTTTGCTTGGGACATTGGGTGAAGTTTTAGCCCCCTTACAATATCCGCCAGCACATACGCCGGCACACAAGCGAATGGTAATGGTCTCGTCCCTTCATCCATAATGCATTAGGAGCGGCAAAACGTCCCACGAATGGTGGTTAGTTTTTGTTCACGCTTCACAGCACGCCCCGGCTTATGATGATCGTTTGTGTATCGATAAGCGGACGCTGACCGCCCATCGCAATCACAATTCGAAGAAAACCATCCCCGGTAAGCCACCGGTCGCTGTTCAACAGACGGCAAGGACCCACGCTGCCTCAAATCACCGCCCGTGCGCCATCGGCCAAGGATGAGGCAGCAATCTCACAGCCATACGGTCCACCGGTTGCCGCCGGTTTTGCGGTCGGTCCATAATTTATAACGCTTTATCTCTCTCGCTTCTTGGGGGAGGGGGCGGCACTACGCCGATACGACGTTGCGGCTCATTTGATATTTATTTATTTCCTCACATATATTAAAGTGCCTCGGATGATAATGAGCACCGGGACTGACCTTTGCGGTTTCCTGGTGAATCATTTCACACCGCAACCGCTTCGACAAACTGTTATTTCTTCCCCCCCCCCCCCCCCCCCCCCAGCAGTAGCACACCGGAACCAATCCGACCCTCTCTGGTGGCTGGTGGCTTCCACTCGAATGGGCTCCACAAGATCGGTGGTCGGTGGTGCAAATCAAGGTGAAGATTTTCGCTCGAAAGTAAACACTTCCGGCTTTTGGGCTTGGTGATGCGGTGCCGGACCTTATCCATCTCTTTGTGTGTGTTTGTGTTGAGGGGCGGGGTTTTGACCGCCCACTAATGTCCTGCTTAAATACGTTGCTTCAAATGTCCTGTATGCGGAGCGCCGGCGAGTGTGTGTGTGTGTGTGTGTGTGTGTGTGTGTGTGTGTGTGTGTGTGTTTAGCAATGATGAATGTTTGCAAATGGGTGAGGCATAATGGATGCCTTCGTTTATCCAACGTAAATAAGCCAACATTCGAGGAGGACGAGTTAAAATCACCTTTCGGGCTTCCTGAGAGAAAATGAAGCGGAGTTGAAGGCGCAAAGTTTCCGAGAATCTTAGGTGGCAATTAATCAGTCGCCTTTTTCTAGCAATGTGTCTCGAAAAAAAAGATGGCTTTCTGTAAAGCAAATCACACCGGATGGTGCGGATTACCTAGCATTGTGTTACATTTGTAATCCGAAGCTTATTGCTGTGTTTACCTAACCATACAATGTCCTTGGCGATTCATTCGCTTTTGCGCTATTAGGATGTTACGCGAGGACTGATGTTTGTCTATCGGTAGATTACACACGATTAGCAGTTTATACGGAGATAAGCTTTCCAACGTAGAGGTTTTGGCAAGGTCAATCAAATCAATTTATGCGCCTTAAAGTATGCAATAAGCATGTCAAAATATTAGCTTTTTTCCTCCAATGCACAATTAATGATATTTTAAGACGCAATGAGGAACAAACCTGTTTTTAAGTATACAAAACACGACGCGAGCATTACTAATCGATTAGTTGATTAAGACGAATTTTTAATTACGATGAAATATACCCAAAAAAAAGGCATTTCTTGTTGGGTTTAGAAAGTTTTGATTTAATCGTAACGCGTTGGCTGCTTACAGCAAGAAACATACATGTACGTTTATCTTTTCTTCAGTTACATTTGTGTGCTGTATTTGCCAGTTTTGCTACTCGTTGATTCATCGCAGACGATCCTATGAGACGGACGAAAACGAACCATTATCTTGACGTATGTAGGGCGTTGCGAAACCCTTGGACCTTGACTTTATCTGTTGTGCTGCCGTAAATAATGTTCGTGATAAAGGAAAGCACGCTCAGCATGACATGAATATATTCGTCGGATGACCACCATGTGCGCCTAAGTGTGTGTGTGTGTAAGTGTGTTTGCTTCATAAAAAAGAGGGAAATAGAGAGAGATTAACAGTAGAGCGATGGCAAACTGCAGGAGCAACACAACCAACACAACCTTTCGTGGAAGGTAAATTATACCGTACGTTACTGTCCGGTCGCTTTTTCACAGTTCGTTTCCGTATCCGTCATTTTTTCTTCTTTTTTTCTAAACGAGCACCGTCATCATGCGCGCCCGTTTCGTTGGCCATTCCTACGGCAAGCATTGAAGGTACCGGTTTCGAGTGAAGCTCAAGCAGTACATAATTTTTATGCAACCATTGGCGCAGTTTGATGGAACATTCATAAAAGGATCCATCGCGAGAGCGAAGCACCAACTGGATGTGGCGAAGGGCAGACAAACAACAGGGAGGTTGAGGCTAATTCGTAACGAAAGCTCGGGAGCATCGTATCGCTGTCCCGACAGCGGGGTGAAGTGTGCGGTGCAAAGGAAGCAGAACACGAGGCTAATGTATTTTCCAGCGAGTGCGGAAAGTTCATCCATCTGATTCAATTTGTACAAACTGTACAAATTTAATCATTCAGATTGCGACCGTGACCTCCATTCCATTTAGCGTACGCGTAGAAACGGCCGTACCGTGCGCCAAAACTTCAATGGGGCGGCACACCGTTTCAGCAGCTACAGCGTGTTGTAGTTTTAATACCGTTTTAAATCCCTTGCTTGTCGCTGTACAAATGGAACGCCCCTTCACTTGGGAGGTTCGTTTCATATTCAATTTTATTATTTACCATCTGCATCGCGCAGCACTGCACTGCATCGTCCGTGAGTATTGTTTCGTTATTTTCTCATTGTGAGCTGGAGTATACTTTCAAGTGAGCGACATTTCCACATCGACACGTAGAAAGGGTACTTGAGCAGCAATAAAAACAAAACAATAATCAACTTGTGAATCATAGTTTACAGTGTTTTTCTAGTTTCACTTGAACTTAAACTTGAAGCGTGCTTCGGTAGCTATTCTATAACGCGTTAAAACGTTCAAAATCGTTTAAAATTCTAGTGTTGCTGTGTGCAGAAAGATAATTGAAGTCCTTAATGGATAAATATATTTTTCCAACCAATCAAAATTTTATAAAAAATAAATCAAATTATAGTAATAGCTTTCATTGTCATTGCTTGATAATATCTCTCTAATAACCATGGAAATATTGATAATAATGGTCAATGATTAATGATGATTATCAAATATATTAAACGAGAAATGCCTGAAAATGCATCGTTTCCATTGGGGAACTCAATTATTCAATGATGGAAGCAAAAAACTTCCTACCTTAGCCTGTTTTGGAGAAGATGTAGCAAAATACCGAATCTTCCATCTACACCTTCTCGTAATCCTATTCACTGCTACTACTATCTACTCTTGGTGCGATCTAAACGACAACAAAAACACTCTCTTTACTTTATAGTTTGCTCTGAAATTGGGTTAATAAACTATACATTGACGCTAGCCATCGTTCAACTTTTCCTCTTTCCATCCTTCTTTCCAACGATTCCACCAGCTCTCGGGAGATTTTCGCACTTTGGCAAATACCAGCAAAAAAGCAGCAACCCACCTAACTGTATCGCGTATCGGTTTTATAGTACCCTCCAATTTTATGCATCAAACCTTGAGCACTCCGTTACGGGCGAAGGTTTTTTTCCTCATCCGCTCAGAAAATGCTTTGACGGAAAAGTAAAATCTTTGCTTGCCCAAGCGGTGTTGTTTGTTTCATTTGTGTCTGAGTGTGTGTGTGTTTGTGTGTGTACTTTTTTATGCTTTCTTTCGCTGCACTGTGAAGACCATAAAACGATGGGTAAAGTTAGCGACTTCGGGAGCGCCCAACCGCACCACCGCACGGGTGACTTCCATACCCTGGGAAATTAGAACTTTTCCAATAAATTATCGTACAGTGTGGCTGCCGAGCCGCGCACTCGGCATGATAGCTTCGCAAAAGGGGGGGGAAAGAAAAGGGTTGTACGGCGGGCATTGATGAACTTCAGCCGGGGTTTGGGCGAGTTGTCGAAAGGCAAGGAACAGGTGGTGATTATGTCGCACCGTAGGCAGCCGACCGGTGTTTGTTGTTTCCAAAGTGAAAATTTTATATTTTCTCCACCGTCCATAACCGATGGTCAATCGTTGCTTGCTGGGCGGTAACTTTTGATGTGAGTGTGTTTGTGTGTTGGTGCACAGTTTTTGTCCCTCTTGCGAACGAGCACTTTTGACAGCAAACGGAGCAAACGATCAAACCAAAACCAAACTTACCTGCCACCAGGGAAATCAGCGAGAAAGCCACACTGCTGAGCGTTTAAAGATGCACGAGCGCATAATTTCCTCGAGTGCCAGCTTCAAGCGGAAGGCACACTTACACACTCCCTCACACGCTTACACGAAGTGCGCTCGGGAGGGGCAAATTCCATTCCACCGCAGCAAAGGTACCGGGCGTCTCCATCGTGGCCTGTGATACTTCAACCGTAACGTACCGGACGCACGGAAGCATGTCCCTTATCGCGGTACGGTACGTTATGATTGAACGTGAAAGCAGCAGCTACCTGCTTCAATCTTACACTCCACACACACACACACACACACACACACACATAGCAGTGCGATACGGAAAGAGCATAGCGGCGTAAAGGTGTATGTGGCACGGCGTATTGCATTGCTGCAGCAGAACCCCTTTCCGTTTTTATCCGACAACTTGCGTCAGTCCTTTTTCCATGCCTCGATGTATGTACGTGTGTGTAAGGGTGTGTGCTTTTCACGTCGATTTCGGCGGTGGGTAAAGTTTCGCACACTTTATGCACTGCACCCGTGCGAAGTTCAAGCCGGAGCCAGGCGAAGGAACAGAATGGAACGGAAGCGAAGGATGTGGCGCGCGGTAAAGTTAGTTCCCGGCAGATGATGAAGATGAAAGGCACTTCATTCTTGCGGTACGGTTTGTGCTCGTTTTCCCTTGTTTTTTTTTTGTGATTGTGGTTGCGCAGGTGGAGATGATTTATTGGGTAACTTCATTCGACGGACTGGCGCATTCCACTGCCGGTACGAGTACGGGAGTACGCAGGCAGCGTAAAGGAACGTAAGCGCTACCTGTAATCATGATCTGATTAAAATTGTATAGTAATGCGGAGCAGAAACACTTACGTACAAAAGAAAAGATGTACGAGTAATGTTTGGTTTCGTTTATGCGCTGTCTAACGAGCTATCTGCTGTATACCTTCAGGCGTTTTTTGCATACATTTAGGCGCTTGGCCATAGGTATGCATGGAACAATAGGTAACGAAACCACCAATTAGGGTGTTTAAGATAGTTTTATATTGCCTAATCTCATTCGATGACCTCAACGATCGTTCACTTGATGGTTTTCAGCTTTAATCAACCCTCTCAATGGTATATATCGTACACAACTATCAAGATAACGCTTACGTTCCTCGGTGCATATCCTAGCATTTAATTATACATGTATCCAAGCCCCGCTGGACATTCAACTTCACCGGGCAAGGCTCCACAGCCCGGTTCTTATTTTATTCGACATCCTTGTAGCCCATCATAACCCATAACGACTGAACCATATCGCAAACACACACACACACACAAACACACACTCTCACTAACTATAACTGCTTTTTCCAATCGTCCACTTCCAGGTTCCACCGATGAGCCGGTTCGGTACCAGCGCCCGATAGCAAGTGCATCACGCACATCGATTCCGTTGTACGGAACGCCCCCGAATGGCAGACGCTAGCGGACCTTACACCTTACAGTCGTAGTCGTAGCCGGCCGGCCGTTCGCGCACTCCCAACCCACCTAGCGATGGATTTCCATAAAGCGCCACCGCCCCGGCCCCCGAGCCTGGCGACAGCCCTCTCCAAGGCGAACGGTATGTTAATGAATTTGTAATGGGCGCGCGCCACCAGGGGCGATCGTGACGATGGGCACCAAGTACGTGCCGGAATGAATGTTAAGGAAAAGGGCCTCCCAGAACAGCGGGTTGGGTGGTGAGAGGGGGGGGGGGGGGTAGAAGTGTTTGAATGTGTAATCAACTTCAAGCGCTGACGACATAATATGGTTATATCGTTTACCGAGGGATGCAAGGGGGCATGGGTAAAGGGTTGGGCGGGCGTCGGAAATGCCTTTCAGTGTTCAAGGCTGGCAGTGTGGCAATAGGTGTAATAGAGTAAACGATTCATCGGGACATTGGACGGTCTTTATTACCCGCTGCGCAAATTCGAGCAGTTTTCTGCGTAGTTTTTTGCGTCGTTTTGCGTCAAAAAATACGCAAAAAAATACGCTAGACTTCAGCCAAAACTACGATAGCCGGCGTATTTCTTGCAGTTTTTAGGTGCGGAACGAGCGCCATCTGCTGAAAGAATGGATGAACTATTTCAGACGGCGGAGCAAAAAAACGGCCGAAAAATTCAAAAAATATTGGGGCTCATTCCATTCCTTCCTCCTCTTCCTCTCACTCCCTTTCCCCTCCCTGCCTTGCCTTACTTGCGCTTCAGCCCGTGCCTTTCGCCGTCAGCTGATTGTGTGTATGCGTTGGTATATATGTACATTGCGGTTGTGTATTGTATTTGGTGGGTATAGCATTTATTTATTGTGTGTGACCTTGACGATGCGGGAGAAGCTGGTTCATTTTGGGATTTAAAGTGTTATCGGTGTATTGATGGTTTATTTTATTTCGTGCCGCTGCTGATGAGGCCATTTAATGCCCGTGCCAATCGAGGGTGAAGAAGCCAATTTCAAACAAGCGTACGAGAACGTCTAACACTGATCTAATATTTTTTTAAATCTGAACATGTTTGATGCTTCAACGACCTTCTAAAGATCATGTAGCACGGTGTATAGTGGCAATAAAAAAAATTTTTTTTTCAATGTGCCGGAATTTGTCTCGAGTTTTCTGGCCACGACACACACACACGGACACACACACAGCGCGGGGAAAGTGATCGTCCACTCTATCATGCCGCGATCCCCCTTCCCTCCCGGTGCTTTGGATGAGGATGCGCTACAAGTTAAGCCAGCAATTCTACCGATAAGGTAGCGGAAATCGATCGTGCGTGTACGCGCGTTCGGGGGTGCGTTCTCGCGTACGCGCGTGCATGCGTGCGTGCGAGTGTGTGTGTGTGTGCGTGCGGGAACCCCAAAACTGTTTGATTCTGATGCGTGCATTGTCACCGGCTGCGTCTACACACTCCATGCATTCTCAGAAAACGCACTGTACGCCGCCCGGTCGATTACCGCTACCTAGGAGACAATACAACCATTTAATTGGCACCACCATCTTTGCGACCAGTTCTGCTGTTGGGGGTATTAAAAAGACAAACGATCGAAGCAAACGTGCATGTGATATGTTACACATTTCTTTCCAATTCCGCTAGCGGACGCAAGTGGAAACAAAATTTGAATTGAATTCATACAAAAGAGAATTCTGGTTTGGTTTATTACGCGCGTATGATACTGCACCTGTCCGTCCAGAATCTGGTGGCTTGTTGGTTTTGAGTCGGTATCATGACGCCGTGCCTTGGAATGGGTTCGGATCGGTAGGTTCATGTTTTGGTCGAGTGCATTCCGTGCATTTGTCGCGTCACAGCGGTAACACGGCAGCAACAAAGATAAGCCAATCTCTTCTCCGGGTGTGGGCTGTTATGCTATGTTATTCCTCTTCTTCTTATTATTATTATTGGCGTAATGGCCTACGCGATCATGCCGGCCTTTTCAGGACTTGAGTACCACGTAGCCGGATAGTCACCTCTTGCTACGGCGGACGGTTCATACGCGGTTAGAACCCACGACGGGCATGCTGTTAAGATGTGCGGAATGATGGCGGTGCCGCGGGCCCGCTCCTATCCAGCGGGCAACTTGCATACTGCCACACTGTATCCTGCCCGATGCATACGCTGCAGGCAGGGGGAAGGATGCAGCTCCACAATAAAAAAAACACCGTCATGAACACCTTCCTTTCTTTGACCGATGGATCATAACATTCCGGAAGAAAACACATTCGGCGACAGTTGTGCACACACACGCACACTCACACCCATGCGCATACGACTCAGCATATCTGTGCAATCTACAACATATAAAAGGAAAATCATAGTGTCTCATAATCTTAAGCTTTATGTAATTTGGTTTAAGCTTTCCTATGCACGGCCATGGCCACCTGTGTTGCGTGCGCTACTTCGAAATAGGGTTCTGCGCGTTGCTCAGCCAACCCTCCAGCGTGAGATAGCGATTCCTTAGTCATTTTTACATTGCAGCGATTGAACTCATTGCGCTTTTTTGGTTTGATTTGTGAAAAATCAAATGCAGCGCCGCAATGTTTGTTAACGGTTTTTTTAAGCGCCACAACAGCTCGCGAGCATTGACCACACGCGTGAAAGAGATAGCGCTATGGAGGGAAAAAGCACGGACGACGGCTGACAGCGATTGGCCGTCTGACGCACCAACACATCCAAACATCCACATCCTTCAGCAGCGTGCTCAGGCGAGGGGTAGGAAGCGGAGCCAGGGACGGGTAGCTCGAAACGCTGCTCGACAAATTTGCCGTTGGAGGAAAAAAGAAGGCCTGAGAAAATGCGCGAAAGGGAATGATTTCTTCCGTCGCTTTGCACAGGGGGTAGATCGCATTTGCTCGAATGTAATTATAATTATGAAGTACAATATTTATGCTAAAACTAGAATGCTCTCCGGGAATTTTGAAATGGCAGTTAGTGTGATGAAACACACGACATCTCCTCACATAAAATGGAGCATGTAAAAGATGCAATATGACAAAGACTTTCCGAAAATGATCACAATCGTTGCAACTATTTTTTTTTGTTCTTTAATTTTGTATCATCAATCCAATTTTTCACGAATTACGCTGAATTATAATAATTTATGGATCATCTCAATGACTTGGCTCGATTTTTGTCCAATTTATCTCTTTTAATATTTTTAAACTTAATTTTGCTATTTTCTACAGACTTACGACTGATAATGATGATTTAGACTAAATTCTCTTGAAGCAGTTGAGATTAACGTTACATAGTATTTTTCTATAGTGAAATTTTTTAGAGATATGGCTTTTCTTCTGAGCAAATTCAATCGTGCTTTACAAAACATTGTTTTTGATTACAGTGACTGTCCACAATTTTAAAACACAGCAATTACAGTCAGCAATTGTTTCAATCATCATTTCAACCACTGCAGTGGTTCAATCACTGTAACTAGTTAAAGCTTTCCATGCGAAAGTCCAATCGTATCTCACTCCTTGTGTATGTGTGTCAGCTGGATGATAGCAAACATCCATCGTCAGAAACTATGAACACCGACCACACCCCTTCCCCAAGCCGGAACTCATTTCCATTGCCACCTCTTTTCATGCTCTCTTCCCTTTTTTTTCTCTCCACACCCTCGTACGCTTCATCATACCATGAAACCACCAACAACCGAACAAACGTTTTCTCGCCATCCATCCGGATGGTTTCCGGTTCCCGAATCGTCGCTGGCAAATCGTCCTGATCCTGCTCCTCATCATCATCATCTGCGTCATCATCGCCACCGGTCGTACTTCCGTCCGTCCATTGCCGTGTCTGGGTGTGCGCGTGTGAGCAGATGTGTACGATTATATATTCATCGACAGCGGCAGTCCCGATTCGTACCTGAGTGCGGACGTCGGCAGCATCGGTAATGAGACGTTCTTCAACGAGTCCGCAAACGCGTTCGCCAACACCACCGACCTCGGGCCAGTTCCGGCCAGCATCAACGGTACCGCCGACGAGCCGCTCGCCGACGTGATCGTGATGGCGATCACCTCGCTCGTCCTCGGGCTGATGATTTTAGTCACCGTGATAGGTAAGCCAAGGTCAGGGAGAGATAGAGAGAGAGAGAGAGAGCGAAAGGTTAAGGGACGGCAGTCAAGGGTGGTGATTAAAAATGAAACGGATCAACATTGCGTCCGGCCGCCGTTAAACTGCCGTGCCATGAGCCGGGAATGGCCCGCTCCACGTGTGTCCGTTTTATTCCATTCGTGTGTGCGGATTTGTGTGTTGTCAGTCAGGCTGAAATGATAGCGCGTATGTGTGTGTGTGTGTGCCTTTTTGTCCTCTCCGCTACTCTTCTGAGCGGCCGCTACGCAATGGATGATTTTATGCACGGTTAGATGAATATTTTAATGACTATTTGCAAGCGTATCATACGCCACTGCGCACCGGGTTCATGCATTATGCAGCTCGAACGTAAGCAAACGTTAATGCAACGAGTGGATTTCGCTACCCTTTTTTTGTGTGAATGTGTGTGTGTGTGTGCTTTTTTACGGTTCACAGTTTAAGCGAAAGTATATTCATCCTGCTTTAAGCTGCTTAGTTTGTTGTGCCACTTTACGTTATTCATTAATTGCACACATTGCTTGTTGGGATTTAGCTCTTCGACTGCAGCCACTGGCGACAGCAACAACAGTTCGCACACATTTCCCCATACTCAGAATATATAGTCCTTCCTCTTTTTCGTCACACGGGATGTGTTTTGCCCAGAAGCAATCGACTTCCGCGGTTCGTTCTTTGACAGCCTATTCCGTGCGAGTATCTCAGCCTAATTACTGCCCCTGCTGCTCAAAACGGAGGTGTAACACATCCGTGTAGGCTTCCTCTCAATTCTTCATCTTTTTCTCAAAACTAAACAGAAATCCAAACGTAGCGCGGTCGTACAGTCGTACTTCTTGTACAATCCAACCATACCGCGGGCGCAATCTCGTCGCATTTACTTTCCACTATTTCACTTTTCCCTTCTTTTTTATCTCCCCATCCCTCTTTATGCATTCCGCAGGAAACGTTTTCGTAATAGCCGCCATCATTTTAGAGCGTAATTTACAAAATGTAGCTAATTATCTGGTCGCATCGTTGGCCGTCGCCGATCTGTTCGTGGCGTGTCTGGTGATGCCGCTCGGTGCCGTGTACGAGGTAATTATTCGCAAGCACCACTAATTGTTGTTTTTTTGTGTGTTGTCTCTCAGCCACCGCTTCTCGTTCGCTTGCTTACTTTCTTCTACCGCGCTCGTTGCGCTTTTATACATTTTGCCTGTGGAGGAAGGAATCCTGCCTGCCCTAGCTGCAGACGTTTAACTTACAGAGGCAGCGCGTTTAGCAGGGAAGAACGGGTTGACGGGGCTATCGCCCGTTTGCTGTCCCTCAAAATTGTTGTGCATTTATTTTAATAAATAGAAGGCTAAGTGTTTTGAGGAATTAAGCGCACTTAAATTAAACGAGCGATTAAATGATGCCACAGTAAAGCAGGCTTGCACTGCAACTGGCATAACTGTAGGCGCTTTTGGTACAGATCATGTTTAGATGCGTAAATAAGTTTAATTTTTTGTGGCGAAGCTGTATGAAAGAATTGGTTTTTATTTATTATTATAAATAGAAGGTACAGTCTTAGTACCTAACATGTACACCATTTCAAACAAACAAACATAAACACACTTCACAAAAAAGAAGCGAATGCAAGCAAGTGGCATAACTTTAGGCGCTTAACATTGTTTAACATTAACATTAACATTGTTTGACAAATGCGTAACATTTATCGGTTTGACTCCTCACCAGATAAGCCGTGGTTGGATCCTTGGCCCGGAGCTGTGTGATATATGGACGTCGTGCGATGTGCTATGTTGCACGGCGTCCATACTACATCTAGTTGCCATCGCGACCGACAGGTAAGGTCATTCAGCGCTAATGTGTTGTTTAGATTCGTAACCTCAAACATGTGAACTACCTTTCGCTCACCCACGAAACCAGGTACTGGGCGGTGACTAACATCGACTACATACACTCGCGAACTAGCCGGCGTGTCTTTACGATGATCTTTCTCGTTTGGTTCGCGTCCGTGATCGTCTCGCTGGCGCCCCAGTTCGGCTGGAAGGATCCAGAGTACCTACAACGAATAGAGCAGCAAAAGTGCATGGTTTCGCAGAACATTGCGTACCAGGTAGGGCTCGCCCGACGACTTGCAGATGGACACTGAGAGAGAGAGAGCTTGCCAATCCTTTTCTTTTCCATTCACAGGTGTTCGCCACGTGCTGTACGTTTTACGTTCCTCTCTTTGTTATCCTAGTGCTGTATTGGAAAATCTATCAAACCGCCAGGCGGCGGATACACCGACGAGGGCCCAAAATACCGGCTACACCGAACAGTAGCAATCAGGTACGTCCTGGAAAAACAGGCTACAGTTTTCCTTCTTTTTTCATTCAACCTCTTTTTAAAATTTTCTCTTCAAACACACCAGGAGGAAACACCAAAACCAAAGTCGAAGATACGCTTTCACCTGAAGAAAAAGTTCACCAATCCCACCAAGTCGGCCGTTTCGTCGCTCGGCCTGGTAGAGGGCAACTCGACCAACACGGTCAACACGGTCGAGGACACGGAGGACAGTACCGCCAATGCCGCCGACCGGAAGGGCCTCGAGACGACGTTCAGCGGGGACGAGGTAAGCAGCACGCGTGCACCGTGTGTACCTCTCGCTCCCTCCCCCCAAAATCATTAAAATTCAACAAGCCACTTCATCTGAGGTGACAAAACTAACAGCACTTCACCGGGTCTGAAGTGCGCGAGAGCGGAAAAGATTGTCAAACCCTGCACCCAGCTTCGTTTTGCCAGCCCGTGCCGCGCAAATGAAGACATTGCCGGTGCCGGTGCTTGTTGCAGTTTGCGCTGCTTCCGTGGCAAAGTTTATGCAAAGTGCGGTGCCGAATAATTGGTCGGTATTATCAAGCGAGCGGCGCAAGTGGTTATTTGGCTACGTGCTTGTGAACACTTGAACATTTTAAAACGATGTAATGAGGACGCGATGGTTTCCCGTTTTCAAGAGTAGTTGACGCGATTATCGATTCGTTTGGAAAGTTGGGCTTTGGAGTGGGCCAGGTTTTAAGGGCTACCAAAGTGAGTGGGTGAAAATTGCCCCAAAGTAATGCTGTTGAGAGTTTTGCGCCTGAAGGTATGCAATCGTGTTCGCTAATGGGGCCTTTTAAGCCTTTGCCATTTTGATTAATTTTTATTACACTGTACCGTGTTCCGCACTGTGTAATGAAACGTTTCGAATCGCATAAAATGCTGTGTTGGAATCAAATGAAAATGATTTAATTATTGTTTCAAAGCGAAGAAATTGTGCTTGCTGCCCAACCCAAATGTTTTTTTCCTATTTTAATGAACGTAATGCTCGTTGCACAAACTAGCGCTTCCTCAAACGACCGATGGCAACCACTGCACAACACATAGCCAAACGTAACGTTTCCATTCACTCCTCAAGCTCAAACACTTGAAGCACAGCAAATTGAATTTATAGTGTTGTTTTATCAGTTCCACTTCATCGGCGCCCAGTGCAACGATGATGTCCCGAACCCGCACACATTCCAATCAGTTCGATCTTCAGCGAACTGCATCCAGTGCATCCTTCGCTTTATTCGATTTCGATTGAGCGAGCCCTCGCAGAGTGGGTGCCAGCGCCAGAGCGACCGGTGCGAAAGAATACACCCTTCGCTCCCGGTGTGTACACCATTAGTCGACGCAAGCCACCCGGAATGAAGCACCCTTGGGGAGCTCGGGCAAATTTCTACACTATTTATGCACCGTTCCCACTGCCACTGCACGGTGCTGAGAGTGATGCGAAAGTCCCAAACTACGGTCCGCCTTTACGTGTACCCTCTTTTCTTCCCCTTTCTCTCGCCACGCAGGGCAACGGGACGCCGCTGGGCAACAATCAAATACCGACGGTGTCGTACGAGGTCACGCACCAGCAGCTGGCGCAGGCTGCCGGCTGCTCGGAATCGAACAATAACAATAACCCGGGACGGACCGGGTCGGCCGGCAAAACCAGCCCGAGCGGTAACGGTGGCACCCTGCCCGGCTCCACCTACCCGGTGCAGGCCGTGCACGCCTCCTCGCCGCTGCTGCCACCCCAGCACCAGCACCACAATGCGGCGACGGCGGCAAAGCAACCGGCCGGCACACCCACTGCCCACCTCACGCCCGGCAGCGCGGGCAGTGGGCTGCAGGGGGCGGGCGGTGGCTCCACCCTCAACATCGCCAGCACGCCGAACCCGCAGGCCCAGGTCTCGAAGCGCAAGGAAACGCTCGAGGCCAAGCGGGAGCGGAAGGCGGCCAAAACGCTGGCCATCATCACCGGCGCGTTCGTCGTCTGCTGGTTGCCGTTCTTTCTGACCGCGCTGCTGCTGCCGCTGTGCGAGAGCTGCTCGATCAACGACACGGTCGCGTCGCTGTTCCTCTGGCTCGGCTACTTCAACTCCACGCTCAACCCGGTGATCTACACCATCTTCAGCCCCGAGTTCCGGCAGGCGTTCAAGCGCATCCTGTTCGGCACCCACCGGTCCGCCAACTACCGGCGGGGCAAGCTATAAAGCTGATGACGAGCTGGCGACGAGCGGGCGGAGCAGGAGCGAATGCAGCCACGGTAAGTACGCATCATTGGACAAACGAGCCGGACATTTTAACGAGCCTCGATTGATGGAATGGAAAGTGCAATGCATTGTGGATGATGGTGGAAGCATGCGTGCGAGCGCGCTTGTTACATTACAGTGTGATTCTTTGTTCAGAATTCAACCATAGCCCGCATTTCAATAGCTTTTCAATCAGTGTGTTATTCTCGATGGTTCTCAACACAGTCATATTTTAATCTGTTTTATACACGTCCAACGATGCATCACGAAATCAAATCAGTCAAACCAAACAGCAGATATCGTAATCGATCGTCAGGAACATCGAAAATGCTGAAAATTACGTGCTCTCAGGCTACTTGAAATCTCAAATTTCAAGTTGGTTAAGTTTTGGGTTATTCAACTCTTAACTGGGGCGTTCCTACAACAAGAAAAGTAAACTCTATTCACATCTATTTTATTATTTCTTTCAAATTAATTGCTCATGGCCAATGACATGAAAATATTGGGACTGCTAAACTTCAACATTTCAATCCACTCTCCAAGAATTCAAACTTTTCTTAATACCTTAAACTGCTCGCAATAAAAAAAACTACAGTTTGCTTCCCGGAATTTAATCACGCGAAAGCCAAACCCGCTGTTCGTCTTTCCCCTTTTCTTTTTCTCTGCTTTTTTGCTTGCACACTTGGGAATAAGCAATCCATGCTCCTTGAATACCAAAAACAACAACAAAAAACCATCCTAAGTGGACGAATTTGAAAATAATTGACCATTACGGGCCGGCAATCCCAAACGCTAATGAACCGTAACCAGGGCTTAAATCCAGAGCGTCCCAAAAAATTGATAGGATTCGAGGGCGATTGGTTTTACTCCGAAGATGAAAAAAAACCACGTCACAAACCATTAAATCGTGTTTTGTACAGCATCGGCCACGGTTCCCTTTCTTCACCTTTCTACTTTGTGGTTATTTTTTTGCTTTTGAAATCGAAAAAGGAAACCCGATTTTGGAGCGCGTTTCGTCGGTTGCAAACTTTCTTAGCTCAAAATACATTTGAATTTTCCCTGTCACGCACATTGCACTTCACAATCGATGAAAACCAGTCCATCGATTGTTGGGATTGTTTCGTATTGGTCTATTTGGGCACCTAACACCAAATAACACCAGAAAAAGGGTTACCATTCCAGCTGTACCATTTGACCTTTCCCAAACGCGCAAATGCGGATGGATCAATTAGGCTGTTTTTCTCTGAAGGGTCCCTTTACAAATCTCAACCCATGCTTGACCTCTCGGCGCTTTGCACGGATTGCAAAATTAATCTGTCTTCACAAATTTAACGCACACCAATCGTGCCGTAAAATCTGCTAAAACAAACACTCGCACACAAACAGGGAAAACAGGCACAGGCGAATGAGGAAGAAAGAAGGCTCATTCGCCTGCAGCAGAAGAGACCATTCCTCGTGCCGTTCCTTTCCCAACTGGGACAGGCTGGCCAGCTATCGCTCATTAACTCTCAGCGGGTCACCAGCGGGGCCATCCACCAACCGCGCGTGTCCGGGGGTTTGGGACGGGTCCCGTTGATTAGTAGCTCATAAAAGCCGGGTGCTCCCTTTAACCCGGATCTGGCCCCGCCCACGGTCACCGAAGGGGCACAGGTTTCCGGATTGCAGCACGCTTCGTCCGCTTGCCAGCGGGTCCCTTCGGGGCAAAAAAATTAATTACACCAGCACCGGAGAGAGATCGGCCAGCCTTCGTCGCTGCAGGAAAGCAAAAAGAAGAAACGCTGTGATCCCGAAGCCTTTTTTTTTTGTTCAAAGTGATCCGGTGCGGTCGATAGTGCGTCACCCTGGGATAAGAGGGCTCCGGGACCGGGAGGGGAAAGTGCAGTGCAAAAGAGAGGGACGAACGCAGTGCTGGAAGAAACGGTAGCAGCGCTGGTTTGTATCGCCGCTGGGCAAAGTGGCAGACAACAGAGCGGCAAGATAGCGAGCAAGCAGGCAGGAAATGAGGAAAAAAGGCAGCCAGCCAGTAAAAGGAAGATTGGAAAAGCGCCTTAGAGGACACACCCGACCTTCGCCGTTTAACTTCCAGCACACTTGGTATCTTGCGAAATCGAAGCAGCAGCAGCAGCAGCAGCGGACAGTCGAAAGGGATGTTTTTCATAACACAAAAGAATCGCCAAGGAGTAGGAAAGGCGGTACGAGGGAAGCTTGGATAAAGAGGCGAAATGTTTCAGACCCACCCCTGGAGCAAACTATTCAAACCTGATATTGCCTTCGAACGAGATCTTCTTCTGCACGGACCAACTGCAGTCTTCTTTTTAATGGCTTCTTTTTTGCTTCGCTCTTCTCACTGCCCATCCATTTCCATCCCACCAAAGGGACACCATCCCCCCTCCCGGAGGAAGCCGTTATAATTCATTATCATTCGATTTCATCTCGGGGGGAAATTAGTAAATTTCATGATTGAATTGAATTCCGTTGCTTTGTATGCCGGAACAGTGCCAGGTCGTCTTCATGCCGACGGTTTCTCGTGGGAGTGTTACGACCCGTCCAGCCCACGTAAGGAAAGATGAAACATCAGCCCATGCCCAGCCCCACCATGAGCCAGTACCGGTTTGTCGATGGGGCATGTCTGTGTGCACGTCTCACAACAGTTTGCTCAAAGCACATCAACGATGGCAAGCTGGCAAGGGAACGGGCCCGATGGATGAGACCATTGGTTCGAATTCGTTGCACATTTTCCTACCAAAACCCATCCCCATCTTTACTATCCTTAGGGAATGATGTCATCGTAAAACTGGCATTCCACCCATCGCTCCTACTTCCGTGTTTCTCTCTGTACTGCGATTTGATTGCCGTTTGCACATGATTGCGCATTAGTTCAGGAGCTTCAACCGAGCCGTTAAACAGAAAAAGAAGCAATAAATACTACAAGATGCAAATGATACCAATCTCTGCTTCAACCGGAAACAACACAACCGAGAAGCAAAAGATGATGATATATTTACCCTGCTGTAGTCATTTCAATGAGGGATGAATAATTCGATTTGATGTTTGCCAGTCGTTTACCAACACGCCAAACGATTATCTTGTAAATTGCTTCGGTAAAACGATGCAAGTCGGTGAAAACGTTCAATGGTAACCCAATCAAGGCCCTAAAGCCGCTTATTCGCCTAAAGGTATGCAAACTGCATTACAACTTTTGCTTATCGAATGCATGGAATGAACCATTACTTTTACACCAATCATTCGAACGAAGATTTTCGGCCAAACAAACACAACGGTAATGCAATGTGTATGCCTTCTTCCTCCCAGTGCTTTCCCGCTTTGCCGTATGTATCGGCGACGACCAAAGTCACTTTGGCTGTAAAATTTGTCCAATTCTTTTGATTCGATCACCTACTACGATGCTGCGAAAAGGTGTAGTTTTACTCGCTTGCACACTGCTGAGCTGATGTTTTCACTTATCAAACGGTGACGCCGCGATGCTCTGCTCAAATATTAGCAAACAATTTCGTTCCATTTGCCGTTCATCCCAATAACGCTCGTTCGATTTGCGCCGTGGAAGAATAAAAAAAAAACCGGGGCAAATGGTCTAGCAAACATTATCCGAACGATCACGTTTGGACGATTTGAAAAGTTGCTTCAATTGAACGGAAGAAAAAATGCTTCCACAGTCACAAAGTAAGCAAAGCAAATGAAAAAAGATCATACACACAAGTTTTACTGTTTTTTTTTTTTTCAATAGAAAAAGGTGCACAAAAGCTTAGTTTTCCCTCAAGTTTGACACATTGGCCGTTATGGAGCTTTTTTTGTTTTGTTTTGTTTTCTCTCGACTTGCTGTCAAGCGCAGCGCACTCGCTTGCCAAAGCGCAAACCCGCTGAAGTACACGTACACAGCCCCCTTGTTGGTGAGGTTCAGGAGAGAAGAGGGACAGCAACCAAAAAAAAAACGGCCCTGGTTCAATATTTACCAATTCTATTACCGATGAGAAGAGTTTCACAATGTTTGCTTTCCAAGGATGTGTGGATGGTGCAGTGGATCGGCAGAAAAAAGGGAAGAGGAACCGTTTCCGCAGCAGAAGACTTGCTGCATGCATACTAAAACCATCATGCACAGACACACACACACACACAGCCATGAGTACTTGCAAGGTCACTACACTAACGGGAAAAGATCGACGCATCGACGGTCAGTGTGTGCAGAAAGTGGCGAAAGCACGAATGGCGTTCTCCGAAACGAACGAATTGTTTGCCTTTTCATATCCGATTTACTGTCGGCGTGGCCACTCAACCTCACTCACTAATGGAACGTGTATGTGTGTGTGTGTGTGTGTGTGTGTGTGTGTGTGTGTGTGTGTGTGTGTGTTTGTGTATGTTTGTACTTATATTACATCAACCAAAGCAGACCAAATGGTCCGTATGTCCATTTGGGCAGGATAAAGTGCACACCGGAACTGAAGCAGTGTGATTAACTTTCGGAAAGTTTTTGACTCCAGAAAGCTGGTATAAACTTTACATGCCGGCTTCCAGCCACATGAGCATTCACTTTAGCAGGGGGAGCGAAGGAAGCAAGTGCATCCGAGAAGTGGATCCGGCTCGCATGTTTGATAATACTTCTATTGAGGGCAATGCAGCACATCATTTACAATGCATTTGGACGGGTGAGTTATTTGTATGCGGCGCATTCGAGGCTCGGGCAAATTAAAAATTGAGAGACTGTTGTGTGCGCGCTAATGGTGTTTGTAAAGTTCTACGAAAGTTGAGTTGTAAAGTTCGGCGAGGCTTTCCTTCGACAGACCGTTGTTAAAATCAAAATAAAAGCATAAATAAAACGTATACTAACTTGCTCTTAAGCGTCTACACATCTTACACTTAGCTAGTACTTTTCGCACTCAAATGCCCCGTACTGCAAGGCGTATTCCGATTCAAGACATGTTCAATTCAGCATTGAACGTTATTCTTCCTGGTAGCCAGAAAGTAACATAAGTAATTCGCGTTACCCTTCAATAGAATTTGTATGGCCGGGACTGCTTCGTTTTGTTTCAATTGCTGTCAATATTTAAAGCAATTACAATGAACTTTTACTTTACATTATCATTGTTGAAATATGGCAACAACATAACTGCCAGCAGGAATGAACTAAACAGAGATAAATTGTTACACAATTGCATACTTGTAGGCGAATTCTGAAGAATACATTGCTGCTTTGTTCTTTGGCTATTCAAAAAAATAACAATAACTTTACTGCCACTGCCACGCTGCAATGCTGCACTGCTTTGCAAATGCGAACAAAACTGTGTGCGTTCAAATTAAAATGAAAGGATGGAGTTAAAATTCAATTACACGAGCACACACAACACAGTGTGCATTCTTTACATTTTCATTATGCTATGATGCACATGATTGATTCCCCTACCTCCCCTGCACAGAGCTGTTCACCGTCCTCCGGCAAACATTTTCGGGGAAAAGGTTTGCAAAATTGTTGGTTAATTTCTTTCTGTGTAAGTGAGAGTGTTTTTTTTTTTGTTTTTCGTCCCAAATTCGCAATTGTAATTGAAACAAAATTTAAATTAATTTTAAATCAACATTCCATTCGCGTGTACAGTTTTTGACTTTTACCTGGCAACCCTCTGTGGATGGTGCATGTGAAGGCAAGCTTACCAACCAGGGCAGTGTGTGATGAACCTGAAGTTTACACTGAACCAGTAGGAGCTTTTTTTGGCGGGGTTTTAATTTTAAAATTCCACGATACGCTCGACGACCACAGAAGCTTTCGTTTGTGCGAATGGAAACCGCAACAACAGCAACAAAAACGAATTGCATTTCATTTAATTTTCAGCCAACTGTAAGCGTGTGTGCTTCCAAGAAGCAGCCCACAAAATGCACGAAACGTTTGCATTCAATCAAACCACTGCTCGCGCTTGCGGGACGCAGAATGTGCAAACGAAAGTGTCCAACAATTTTGCTACACCCAACCGAGCGGACCGACGGACGATACAGCCCCCACGGAGCACTTTCCGCTCAGGCATTCTTTTGTGAGAATAGTTCCCTTTACCTTTACCGGTGCTTTTTGGGTGCACAGCGGGTGCACAATAAAATGGAGGTGCACTTTCCTTTACCCGCTCGTAATTGCTTGCTTTCGAAAGATTTCGCAACGCGCGCGCTGAGCTGGCAACCATTGAGGGTGGGAAGCTGAGCGTGCTCGTTTACACCAGCAATGGGGCTTCTTCGGCAGCCAGCTACAGTGGTGGAACTTTCGACCAAAGCGCAAAGCGTGACCCAGAGGTCAAATGGTCTATTAATTAACGCTCCACGATCTGCCGGGCATCACGGGCAGGTAGTAGTCCGGCCGGCCAAAACCGTTGAGCAAAATGGCACAAAATGTCTTCACTTCACCCACTCGCCCGCGCTTCCACCAACTAAAACTTCCCATCTGATACGGGCCGGTACCATCACGATAATGTTCACCTCTTACCTCACCACCAACACCTCCTGCATATTATACCTTGCGGACTATTTATGGCCCCTCGGAACCCTGTCACCGTCGCCGGCGCGAAAGGTGACTTTTGGTGCGGCTTCTTTGGCTGGCGATAGTTGTCGATAACGCTCCGGAGCGCTCGCGCACACGGAAGAATAGCATTTTTGCTACCTTTTCGTCTGTTTCTTTTTTTTTTCTTTTCTCCCCCCGTTTGCACGATAAACATGTCGTAATGAACTTTGGAGAATTTTTTCAAAACCATCCCAAAACCCTGCGCTGCACTAAAGCAGCGCTCTAAAGGACGTGGAAAGTTGCGCCACCGAGCGTACTGCCTTCGCCGGTGCTTAACCGGTGTGTGCACGGGAAAGCTTTTATCCGGGAAAGCTACCGGTAACGAGAGGTGAAATTGCAAACGTAGCACAATACAAGGAAGCTTCAGATAATTTTGCTGAATGCCGATGACGGTGCCTTTTGTACGGTGGAGAGGAATCTCGAGCACTGCACAATTTGGTTGTAATCTTTGAGATTTTGTTTCTTTTTCTTTGTTGGTACTATAATTTCCGTAATGGTTTCTAATAGAGAGCAAAGTTTGTACCGAGCGAGCTGGTAGTTTGTGCTGAAAGATAGGTTGATAAAAGTTTGCTCTCAAAGTTTTTTTTTTTTTTGCTTACTGAATTTTGATGCGCCTCACTATTGTAACCTTTTTACCAGGGACGGTAAGGACAGTTGGGCGATGGCGATGGTTTTATACCATTTAATCTTACTGACGTTGGACTGTTTGACTTTTGCCGGAACGTTTTAATTTTATGGACCTTTTGGTTTTGTCTTAACTTATAGCCTAGATGCTCACTGATTTTAATTATGTATTCAAACGGTTTATTCAGAACGGTTTATACTTTGGCTTCTACTACAATCCCTTGCCAGTTAAGATCGTGGGAAACTGAAGGATTTATACAAGAAATCAAATAAAATAGCTACTAACAGAATGAACAGTAAGGCAATGATAAGAACAACCAAACTCGTAACTAAAAAATAGTATACAAAAATATACCGATTATTCATAAATTTATGGTACACACTGTAATAATGCTTATGCTGCTTCATTGTGTCTTATCCAACGCGAAAAGAAGCTCGAAATGCATTGTAGTTTTAATCATTAAAATGTATCGTGAGATTAATTACGCTCCAAACGTAAGGTTCCACCCTTTGTGTCACCTGTGTTGTCGTAATTTAAGAAGCAAAGACATTTCAACAGATTAGAAGCCCCTTTATTTCTATCAACCACCCGTGCCTCGCACCACCCGATTGCAGGCACCGTAATTAATTTCCTTCGCCAGACAAACACACACACACGTGTTGAGTCATTCCAAAAGCTCGCAAAACACAAACGCAATGCGCTCTTTCATCAATCGAATCGAAAGCATGTTACCACGGCAAACACATTCATCCCGAAGCAACCGGAGCTGGCTTTGAAGTGTCAATCACAAAGCGTCACACACTCTCACACGCGACCACCCGTTTACACGATCGAGGATACGAAGCTCGGCGCCTATCTTTGGCGTACTGACAAATCCGTATGCAAAACAAAAAAGTCGAACCGATCCGATATTAATTAACAACAACTTACTGAAACCCGCCGTTTTCTCCGATTTTGTTTCGCTTTGCTTTTTTCCGTTTCACTTTCACAGGCGCCCCCAACCGATGCGGAGGACGGAAGTGAAGCCCACCACCATCTCCCGATTGTTCATCGGTCGCTTAATCGTGCCGATCAAGGCGTGCCCTCGGCGAACAAAAGCGTTGCTTGTGTAATTTTCGCCCACGACAAATAATCAAACGGAAATCGTCGTCGTCGTCGTCCGTCGCCGTCTTGGGAGCGTTGGCTGCGTTGCCATGGAAAGAAACCGGAATCAGCCGAACGGAAGCACAGGCACTGCCACGGGATGGTCGTGAAAGAGAACAGGTAGTAATGATGATGTAAGGATGTCGTCGTCTTACACACACCAAAAAAATACGGATCTCCGCCTCCGAGAAGAGCGACAAATTGTGCCGGGACGCTCGCCAAGGTGTGCCAAAAAGGTAAAATTGTAGTGTGCAAAAAGGCATACAAAAAAAAACCCCCCACGAAAAGGAGGTCGTATTTTTGTAGATTATTTTTTCTTTTCTTTTCTTTTTGATTTCGGTCTCGGTCCTCCCTATCCCCGAGTTTATCTTTATTTGTTGCCTCCAGGGGGAGGGCGTCGGGATGAGATTTTCTTGTCCACGGCTACGCGGATTTATGTATCCGCGGTGTGTACGCACATAACTCAATTAATGTCCTGCATGTCCTGTACCAGCAAATGGTGTTTTATGTATATACATGTATATGGCTACGGATGTGTGTGTATGTGTGAGTTTAACAAAACCACCAAACACACACACACGTCTACACGAAGGGTAGTAAAAACTCACGCCTCGTCGCCACACGAGATGACACACACACACACTAGAAGCAAAAGAAACCCCTCACGAATGTACAATTTATGAAGATGTGCTTCCGGGAACAAAACACCGGGACGAGAAGCAGCATTGCACAGCGAGCGGCAAAGCGGTCGTTCCATTTTTGCCCGAAGTGCATTCCACTTCCTGGTGGATGATATTGTGTGCGCGCTTTTTGCCCCTCCAACAGGATACGCACCGTACTCATCACAGAGAGAGAGAGAGAAAAAAAAAGAGAGATGCAAACAAAAAAGAAAGAAACCTGCTCGTAATCCTCAGAAAACGGCCCTTCGCTGTCTCAAACCCAACCGTACTGAGCTCCACGGTAGAGACGGCGAAGGGCCACAGCGGACGGACGCACCAGGTAGAGAAGAATAAAATAAGTACGCGCCGTATCCTGTGAGCAATAGCGGCGCACTCGTCTCGTGGTCTCATCGCGCCATTATCCTATGCCCGCCCAGCGAGCAGCATCCCGGTGCTTCACCATCGCACGCTTACGCACCATCATCATCATCATTTTGAGCGGCCATTCCATCCGTTCCGAGCTTTTCTCCGAGCCTGTCCCCCATTCCGGAAGCTTTTTTCTCATTCATCCTCCTTTTCTATGCGCTACCCCATTATTGGCATTATTGTCACACTTTGCGCTTTAAAGCGTGCCTCTCCGCGGTGGTGGTGATAGTGTGTGTAAGTGACCTCCGAACGATGGACTTTATTTTTTTTTTGTGCGTTGTACAAACACTCGCTCAGGCGGCTCGAGCATGTCCCGCTTTGAGTAAAGATTCAATTTTAAAGTACCCCCGGTGCGCGGGGATGGCAACGCACCGCATGGCTAGGATAAAGGTGAACGTGTTTTTGATCCTTAGGGAGTTTCCCTCGTTGTCCAACCGCCAACCGAACCACCCTCACCGGATCGATGCGAACGATTATGACTTCCTTGTTGGCATTGTGTACGGGCTTTTCTGCCACGGGGAAAGCAATAAGCATTTTGTGGTTTAATATTTAGTTGTTAAGCTAGAAAAAAGCACATGAATCGGAGTTTCTGTTTTGTTGTGAGCTGAAGTTGATTTTTTTTTGTATTGTGTTTGGATTTGAAATTTGGATTCACATTCATGCAAGTATGTCTATTTTATGCATTTTAGACCTTTTTTAAGTGAACGATAACGATTTATTACACCTTATTGCATACCTTCAGGCGCTTATCATTATTTCAAAAGGAGATTTGCTCAATACGACCACATTTCTTTCCTAAGTAAGATTTATTATCAGTTTAAAACAACTTTTTTAAACATAACGCCATTGAAATACATTGCATAACGAAAGGCGCTTAATAATAGCCAAGGCACTAAGGGAATAGTTAGCAAAAGCACCAAGAGCCTATTTTATGATTGTCATTTTTTATCCTATTAATTTCTTTACAAATCCCATGTTAAATGCCTTGAAACGCATAAAAGCATCCAAATAAGAAAAAATCACATTTTAGATTAAATAAACAAATTACATAAACATACCTTTGCATACCTTTAGGCGCTTCATCACAGTACAGAAACAAGCATTTATCAACAGCAAAAATTTGCATGAAATGTAAAAAAAGGTGGTGAAATGATTTTATCGTTGTTCACAAACTGTTTTTTTTAATGATCATTTTACCTGCAATCGTACGTTTATAGCCTCAATCATGCATGCATGTTGGAAGCTTCCACACAGTTGTAATAGCATGTAAACCCTGCGTGAATGGATGGACAGGCGTTTTGTCTTTCCTCCCCCCTGCTTTTTCAAAGCTTTTCCGTTCCAGTTTCTTACCGTTTATCGGTACGATCGAAACACACCACCTGGAAAGGTAAATCGAGGCTTGAGGAGCCACGGCTTAGCTTGCGTTCGCGTGGCACCTCCGACAAGGTGCCGGTTTTTGCCTCTCTTGTGAAAGGTTTAAATTTGTGTCTCTTTTCAAAGTCCCATTTTACCCTTTGAGCATCTTGATGGATCCTGCGCTCGTTACCAGCGGCATTCACAAGCGCCAGCTTATCTGCCCCTGTCCCCTCCGTGAGGTACATCCTTGCCGAGTGTCGGAGGTGTCGAAAGTGTTCTTCCCATCTTTCGCCGTCGTACACCGGAGACGCATGTCATTTTTCCAACACCTTTTTTGTGTTGCTGCTGCTGCTGCTGCTACTTTCCATCAATCGATAAGAGCGGCCGACGAGCAGGAAGAGAAATATGGCCAAGATGCTGATGGTGAGCCGAATGATACTGACAGAGCGGCACTCCGCTTCGTAATAGAATTGCGCCCGTAATTCACGGCAACCCAGGGCGGTAATCCAGAGCCGGTCTCGGGGAAGCCAACTTTCCCGTAGCCATCCTGCCCCGGATCGCACCGTAGCTGATTCGCTATTCAACTTCATTTGCCAAGGGCCAGCCGAGACCGTAGGCAAAAGGTGAAAAGGGCGTTTTGGTAGCGAAGCAAGCAAGCAACAACAAAAAAATGGAGAAAGGGATCAAGTTTAGCAGGCAAAAGCTTGCCAGTGCACACACATGGTGCGGCGTCTGCTTTCAATCATCATTTAAAGCATAAGCTTCACGCTTGTATGATTATATATGTATGGACAATAATTCGCATTCATCCCTGCCGGGGAGTTGGGTCAGGTTAAGCTAATGTAATGTAGTGAGCGATTTTCTCTTCTCTCTTTTTTATGCTGTTGCTTTTTCGTGCGCTTTTTGTACGTGGAAGCGTGATTTGTTCCTCGAATTTGATGCGCTAAGCGAGCACCTTAAGCTTACGTTTTGGGGGATTTGGTGCTATAAAAAAATCACGAGGAAACCCGCAGCACCAAGCAGAGGACGCAGCCAGGGTTAAAACTGAATTTAAAAGCCGCTGCCAAATATCCCCACAGGGGTCGGGTCGGCTGACCCGGTAACTGCTGCGGTAACGATTTATTTTTATATTACATTCTCTTTGATATGTTGCGTCAGTTCTTTTTTTACATGTTTTCCTCCCTATACGCTTTGTTACATGTTTTATGATGACTGCGTGTGTGTGGCGTTCCTATTATGATGGCCAATGAATAAAACATAATTTTGCAAAACGGTCAACGAGCATCGGGGGACGCTTGCGGTATCCCATCAGCCAAATAAATGATGGTTTTATAAGCCGCTAGACTGCATTAGTGTGTCCATTTTCTGTCAATTGGATTTCTTTTTTTTTTGCAAAAGCTTATTTCCATGTGTGTGAGTAATATTGGCTTAAATATCGAAGGATTTGTGCTGTGTGCAAACTGATTCAGCAAAGGATGCTATTGCATGGCGTATTGCATACCTTTAGGCGTATTTAAAGAATTAACTACAAACGCAACTTTCATGCACAACTCACCTCGTTTCCGCCCGTGCGCTAATGAGCTGTTGCCCAGCAAAGCTCTAAAGCGTTTCATTACACCCAAAAGGTTTACGCTCTGCAATTAAATCCTCCAACCGATCTGTCGATCGGCGAACGCCATTTTAATACGCTCCCTTTCAAATACGGAATAGAAAATTCAATCCACGCCAGTGAACGTTGGGGCGCATTTAATGTTGCTCATTACCGCGCGAAACGATGTAAAAGCCAATTACAATCACATCATTCATCTCCCCCCAGTGTCCCCAGTGTCAACCGGTCGGTTTAAATCCCTTACCTTAGCAAGGCAAACAGGTACAAAAAAGAAGCGCGCTCTACCGGGTTTTGTCCGCCACCTTCCGGACCGCAACCGTCATTGCCCTTTCGGTTGGTTCAGTAATCGATTAAAAGTGACAGCATTCTCGATCGAAACCTCAACATCTTGCGCAGCGGTAGGTGAACGAAGGAAAAAAAATAGCCTCAACACACTGGCAAACCCGTGTTGCACCTTCCCCACTGCCAACAGGCAGCTCAAGGGGTTTTTATGGGAATTTCTGATTGAATTTTAACCGAAAGCTCCGGCTGGGCTGTCCCCATTAGCATTACTAATTTCGGCCCAATCGAATGACGCAGACCAAGCGGCCCCCGGTGTCCTAGCAGGGGGGCCGGCCGGGCTCATTTGGGCCGTGTTCGGCAGGAAGCGCCTTAAATTAGTTCTCCCTCCATACCACTCGAGTCGCTGGGCCTGGCGGGACTTTGGTCCTTCCGATGGGAGCTAATCAACTAAAATTAGCATCTTTTCCCCTCCTGTCTGCATGTTTTGCATTTGTTTTCGCCTGTTTAGTGGTTACCACAGCAGAAATGGGGGGGAACCGCGATCGGGAAGGCCACGCAGCTGCCCAGAAGCCCTGCAAAGATGTGAGCCGATGTGTGTGTGTGTGTGACACTATACAGCATCGGTTGTCTGTACGCACTGATTAGATTAGGTTTTCAGGAGTGGTTTCCCAGCTGCAAGCAAACGAACCGTTCACATTACACTGTCCTTTGTCCTTCTCTCTTTTTTTGCCCTGCAACTCCCAAACTTCTGGTTCGAGAGCTTTCCATTTTCTACTGTCTCATTTTCCGGCCTTCCTGCCTTCGTTCGAGCCAGCCAGGATCGGCGGGAATACCATTTCAAAAGCAATCAATCAACCATTTGTGTTTCCCGGGGTTGTTGGTTTTTTTTTGTTTCCGCTTTCTAGTGTATCCTTTTTTTTATTAAAAGAAAAAGAAAGGCATTTTTTATGCTGTGTTTTGTTTGGTGCGCGGTAAAACCCAACCCATAATGCCCTTCGCTCACCGCTGTGGTTGCAGTTTATACGGATCGGTATTTCAATGATGTCTCAAGCTTGTGACTTTATCTCGTCGTTATATTTGAGAGAAGAAGAAAAAAAAAACGCCCCGCATTTTCCGATCGGAACAACGCGGAACGCGAAAGGGTAAAACAAAATCTCTGAAACGCGACATCCAGACTCCGTGCACGGTGGGTTTGGTAGGGGACAAAATAGAATTGCATGATTTATTATTTTAATAGGTTTGATTTGAATTAAATTAAACTCAATGTTTGCAGTTTTATATGATTTGTTTGGCAATAAATATAAGATAAATTCGACGAAATACAAAATTACACACTTCAAGGGTTATCAATCCCACAGAACCATAAGATAGATAATGTTATGAATTACGGTCTACATGGCGAACGCTTCCATGCCATCTTATCTCCTCAACATGAGACTATGTGCCACGATCTCTCGGTCATTGTGGACGATCTTAATGGACTTTATTGGCTGGGTCGTTCGATTATATCGCAATTAACCCACCAGAGCTTGACGAGCTTCATACGCTGCACAAGATATGTACGTACTGGTACCTTCAAGGTACGATATCTCTGGCTGCCGAGACAAATTCTTGGAGATAAACTGCTTTCTATGGGTATGGAATGACTGGATGGTGCGACCAGTGCGCGACTCAGTTTTCGTGCAGTTGTCGGGATGACGTTTGACCCAAGATCATGGAAGACTTCAAAAGATTGTTCGCTTATCCTACGTCACTCCTAGGTAGGTCTAGATTTGGTAGTCTACAGCTACCTATAAGAGCTACAGACCAATGTCTATATATGAAGCGTATGACAGGATATAGAATAACTTTTTAAAGTCTCCACCATCTACAGACTTGACCACTTACTATTCCACCAGAAATGAGATGTATCTGAAGAATGGTTTTTATTAATTTTAACATCAATCCTCATTCAACTGTTTCAGCGTATTATCTTTTTACATCATCGTGCTAAAAGGTCCATTGCATGTCCACTACCTTGTACCACTGTGCCCTAACGATGCTTTTCCACTTGTGCTTGGGAGCTTTGCTACCCACCGTGCGTATCGATATCGCTCGGTGGATGTCTTAAGCGTTCATCCATCCTTTCTCCACTCCACGATTCCAGTTCTATTTTTTCCACCTTCACCCAAACCACTACAGTAAATCTCCTCTAACGATCGTGACACTGCTCGTGCCCGGACGGGCGTAACCGGAGAACGAATGACATTGATGGGGAGGCTGTATTTTTTTTGTTGTAGCAGTTTTCCTTCTGCAGCCTCTCATCCCGGGCCTCGCCGAATCGATTGTTGACGAAGCTGGAAGTCGCCGGCGAGCTGGTCGATATCGATAAGCGCATCTACGTGCGTATCAAAGTTGATGAGAGATTGATGGGCGTCTCGAAGCGGCAGCAAAAAATAACAGCGACGAGGCAGAGATGTGGACACGGTTTTGCTTTCTTTAACCCGCTAAAGCAAAAACTACCACTCCTCAGGCTTGTGCTGTACTTCCTGCCCGTGCATGATTGCTCTCTTTTTTTTTTCTTCGTTAGTTGGTGTCTGCGTTGCTCTTAACGATTCGATTCCCGATATCATAATATCGAGCCTATCGGTGTTTTTTTTGCTTTTCTTTTTCCCGTTCTCAAATTCACCGCTGTCCGGGGAACACTGTCCCAGCCACAAAAGCACTCACAAGCGACGTACGACGGTGACAAAACAATGAAAAACTCATCAACAATCTGGATCGCACGCGCGCTCGTAGGGGTGTGTGTGTGTGTGTGTGAACGCAGAAGCCGGGAAAAGGGCAAGTGCGTCAGTAACCTTTTTGGAAAATCCTGAGAAAGGGTTTATTATTTTCCTTCCTGCTCCCTTCCGAACGTTCCTCCACGTATTCTTTCGCTCGTTTCGGTTGTATTGTTGGCGATTTGGACAATTGATTTGAATGGAAGCGTGGATGCAAGAAGTCGCGTAGGCTTCGGGATGGGCGGCAAACCGCGAAAGGGATCGATTTTTATGCTTTCCTCCAGTTTGGTTACGGTTTCGGTAACGTTGGGCGGAAGGTTGGAGGTTGGGTTTAAAAATCTTCCAAGAAGCTCAACCAGCAAAATGATTTGCAAATGTACGCCTCCCTTCGTTGCCAGATGTTTGCCGTTCCTTTTCTCGGGCGTTTCTTTTTTTTTTCAGTTTTGTTTCCTCTTCAGCCTTTAGCAGTGAAGCAACATTATAAATGATCAGTGTAGAATTACCACCCCGAATGATGATTACGTTGTTATGGGCTAATTTTTGACGGACGAAACTTTGACCGGACTTTTGGGGTAGCTGTGTTTTTTTGTTGTCGTTGTTGTTGTTGTTGTTGTGGTTTTCATCCTACACCATTGTGTAATTTCTGCACGTAGCGCACTTCCTGTACGTCCAAAAATGGGGACGACTTATGGGAAGGGGCAAAAAAGAGAAGAAAAAAACCTACCACCACACCCACACCAAAAAGGGGTACAGTAATGAGCGAAGAAAAACCACAGCAAACGTACTCGCAAAAGTTTTGCGTTTGATGTCGAACGCATTTGACCCAACCGCTGCGTGAACGCTCCGGACCTTTGCGGCAGAAAGAAAAATTGACGGTTGGGCAAATTTGATTACAATCCTTTTAGCAACGTTGCTGTGCGTTGCGGGCGCGTATGCTTTATTGTTTGGAGTGGCATTTTTGCTTTGTTGTGTTGGACTGCTGCTTTTTTCCGTCGGACGCTTCCGCCTCGCGCTGCTGCGTGTTGTTTCAAGTAATGAAAATAAGCTCAACGCAATGTGTTTAATTAGCGCCGGTGCGCGTACTGTTGACACATCTAATGGTGTCGGTCGCCCGGTTTTGACAGTGAAATGTGAAGCAATGGCGGAATAATACTGTCGAGTTTCATCATCAACTGAATCAAAATGGCTTAAACAAAAAATAAACACACACACACACATACAGTACACGGTGGCATTCATGGTCGTGATGAGGAACAGGCGAACTGTTTCATTTTTTTATTCTGCGCAGCTTCTTTTTTTACCATTCAAAAGCATCTATTTTAAGAAACGGCAACACTGCTGTTTCTTCTTCAGCTTCTTTCCAAGGGTTGTAATTAAATTTTCCCACTACTGTAAATTAAGCGTTGTGGTTGGTTTCGCCTTTCGTTTTTGTGTGTCCTTTCGAGCGACTTAACTACAACGACACACACAGAGCGTGGGGTGAATTTGAAATGCTTCTATGTTTTTAATTATTTAATTTTCCTAAAACATTCAACCCCCAATTCGTGTCCCCCTTTATGGGAGGTCGGCTGTACCCGTTTGCTTTGGGTCTAAATGGTGAAATTAAGTTAACTTCTGTGTGGAAACACGTTTGTTATGATGTTGTAGACTTTGCTGGCTTCACACACACACACACACTGTACAGCCTTAAAGTTTGAAAAGATTTTTTCCCTGCTCGATGGTTCGGGAAAGGTTCGGTATAAGATGATTGCCTTATTAAACCCCTGCGTAAATGTCCAATAGCTATGCATATGATAAGACTCAAAACACACATATAGATAAGCCCCGTGCAAGACGCCTCAATGGGTGTTCGTTTGTATCGTTGTCCTCTCAATCGTTCCCAGCCGGGTTGGGTCTTGGTTGTCTTGGGCGAAACTTTTCAGATCTGCATAATCTTGCCTTTTTCCTTAAGGAGTAGGGGACTTTTAAACTTTAAACCCTTTTGTTTATCGAAATGGAGAGAAAAATTCGAACAGGGATTTTATTCAAGCTTTGCATTCACATTCCATAACCGGTGCAAAAGATTTCAATGGTTTTAAATATATGCATGCTTTCATAATGAATGGGCCCGAACAATATGTTTCTCTTGGCAGATTATGTCTTGTGCTAGTGGCGACGTGATACTGGATGACTTGAGTTTTAAACTCTCAGTAAAGTTAGAAAGGTTGGGAAGTTAATTAAAGAACACACTCACTGAATGCTTTGAATTATTAATATTTTATCTCTTTGAACCACCCGCACCAGTGCCGTTCGTCGCCGTAATGTCTCAAAATCAAACAGAATACAAAATTGTCCTTTGTAATCGGCGAAACAAGCTGCCTCAGTTTTATGAACAGCGCCAAGAAAAGTCACCCACTCAACACTCCACTCAATCCACCATCCATCGAACAACCGGCGATTGATCCTTTCGAAACGCTCGCCCTTTTTTATGCTTCTCCTTCGGCGAAACCAAACCCTTCACTCGAACAGTTATTACATTTTTAACGACATTTATTACGCTAACCCTGAGCTGAGCTCCCATTTCTATGAATGTCTGTCAAAGTTGGGATTAGGTGAAATGCTGAAATGCGGTACGAATGACGGAAATTTTGCACCTAATAAGGCATGTCCCCGGTAGCTTGCCCGCCGCCTGCCGTAGCCCGGCTTGGTGGTGCTACAGCATTCGCACGAACCGGACGACCGGAAATTATCCATCGACACAGCTAGCAGTTCTGGCCTGAAATGCTCTAACAAGTTACTCATTACGCCGTTCAATCGAGCTGTTGACAAGCGTTTCCGTTGTGCTGTCTAATGGCACTGTGGGATCTGTTCGTAGAACGGAAGGAAAATGGTTATTAGTTTTTCTTAGAGCGCTTTCGCTTTCGATGGTGATAACGTTTTGGTGTTTTATAAATTATTTTTATTTTCATTTAAAAACCCGTCGTCACAGTAATGAACGTTTTGGAGCAATCATTAGAAAAACAGAGAAGGTAAAACATTAAAGTAACAACTCTGTTCTATTTCCTTCATAAACATCTATAAAACCATCCAAAGCACAAACGACAAGGTCAGTGGTACACAGTGCAATTGTCTGCTTTGCTGGTTGAATAGCTGATATTACTGTAGCTGAATCTGCTGAAATCAGCGATCCGCTCGGCTAGTTCTCCATAACATCTACACCCTACAGTACACTTTTGCTGCTAATTGCACACGTACCATTATAGACACAAATGTCCCATTCACACAAAAGTCCTTTCACTGACACTGAGCAACAACAGCAGCAGCAGCAGTAGCAGCAGGAAGAGGAAGCTTCGGCATCGAATCCTTCTTTCCTTATTGCGGAAGCAGCGACAGCTAGAAACAATGGTCTCTCGGCCACCACACCCAAGTCCGGAACGGTATGACTAATCGTTAAAAATAATGATTATTAGCGTGCTGGAGCCGAACGAAACAAAGAAAAGCTGGCTGGGACGATCCCTCAGACCGACAGAGTGTACGTTTCTTGTGCTGGTTCTTAAACTGCGCTAAGAAGCAGCACAACACAAAACGTACAGCCGGTATGCGGTTCGGAATGCTTCCAATTGATTCGTCCTTTTTTCCTGTGCCAAACTGGCCCTTGGAAGGGTTTTGCTTTTGTTAGACAAAGAGTTTTTGAGTTACTGGGCTTTGTTTAAAGACGGTTTTAATGAGACGATCTCGTGTGACACTGTGTTCTTCCTTGTTACCCACCTCTTACGACGAAATGAGGTGATCGGGCCCATTATATGATCAGGTTCATACCTGACATTCAGTCGTTGATTAGTGTTAAACAAGAAGCCAGTTCTGTTCGACGAAATAAACGATCAAAACCACGTTCAATCCACCAGGACAGGAGAATATTGCGAGAAGGTTTACAGGGCAAAATCGAAGACTCGTTGCCAATGTACCCTTTGTTTTGTGCATGTAATCTACATCTTCTGCATCTTGTACATGTGAGCGTGCGGTAAGACGAGGCGTGAGGAGGAATGTGCTGTGGTTGTGTAGTTAAAGTTAAAATCCTTACACACACACTACCCTGTAAAATGATCCCCAGCACGATCACAATTGCTGACATAATGTTGCGTAATGTTGTACCAATGTAAGAGTTGCGTGTACGCGAAGCTAGTTAAACATGCCAGCCAGAAGTTCGAAGTAAGGAAATAGACGAAAAACAAACCCGTTTTTGTTATAAAAATGTGTAGGAACTCTTAATAGATCATATAGTTAAATTGTAAAGTAAATCGTACGCAAACATACGTAGCCATAAGGACAAAGCATCCTAGATGGAAAGGAGGAAAAACAAAACGAAACAGCGAAATCAACCCGTAACCACTCAGCAAATGCCACCGAGAGTTTTAGTGTATAGGAACCATGTAGCTAGACAGAATGCTATTTGATGAAATGGACTAAGCCAAGGGAGGGTGTAAGTGTGTGTGTATGTGTATGTAACACAGATATAGCCAATTTAGACTACTTTTAATGGTTGTTACAGCTCCGTACATAACGGCTGCCGTCAGTTGCGGATGGATTTGAATGTGTCTATAACAAAACAAAGCGTGCAAACACGCACATATACATACATATAGCATAGTATACATTAGATATATAAACGAAATGGGAGAACAACTTTAACTATACGTACTTATTATGCCAAAATGTCCAACAAAACAAACAAAAACGCAAAGGAGGGCGGCACAAGCAAGGCTAGCTTATACAACGTTACTGTACATTATCAAACCAAATACAAAACACAAACGAACGATGCGGGATGTTTTTAGCGGATAAGGATACGCACGTCTCGATGCTTCTTTCTGCCCGAAGAAGTTTAAACACGAGACGATGCATGTTTGGATGTTTTGCATTACTCCAGACAGCACTCAAAAAAAGCGGTTTGCCCCGGGAGTGTTTACAGCGTAATGCCAAATATGCGGACGAAACGTATAGATGAAAACAAAAGTTAATAGGTTTATGGGCTGGGGCAGATGTAGATTGTTAATATATTTAAGTATTACAAATAAAAGTATAAGAAATTGAGCGACGAGTGAGTATGGGAAATACGGTGAAGAGGGGAGAAGCAAACACTATTTTTGAAAAGGGAATTTGTAAAAAACAAAACAATATCATATGTGTCAAACCACGCACAAATAGATCGTGGCGATCGGTGAAGGAGCCCACTTCACCATCACGGCGGTATAATGTACATAGTAATGGAATATATTTGAGGGGAAGCACTTCCCCATTTGTCTAGAATAAAATACAAACTGTTAAGCTACGCTACGAAACATTAGATTGCGCTTGTGTACGTACGGTACGTATGGTGTACCATATATTTTAAAACCAGTGAGTAAGATGCAATTTCAGTGCATGCCGAAGAATTGACCGCTCACATGGGGAAACGAAGTGCGAAGACCTAGAAAGACCAACCAGCCAGAGGCTCACGCCGGCAGCTGAGCTAAAAGCTAATTGAATCTTATCCTTCACGCTTCACACCAAGTTACGGGACGGAGCAGATCTGCAGCTCCCAACATTGCCCCACACTCGTCTAGCTTCACGTCTGACTACAAAACAATGATCCATATATCTGTTGGATTCTCAAGTGTAAAATGGGAGCACGTGTGAAAGAGAAAAGATCAAAACAACTAGCCAAATAGTGAATCAAATCGATACTAAACAAAACAAGTAACAAGTTAATCAAAACATAACTAAAGCTGAGCGTCACACGTAAACTCGAGATGCTACCGAAACACACACACGCACACACACAAAAAAACGCACTACGCGTGCAAAACAGAAAGCAACAAACTAAGGATTGTGAATTTGTTAAAGGTTATTGATTATATTGTTAAGAGTACAGGATATGTGTTTAAAAATCTCAAATCAAACGTACGTACCATAGTGGGGCGGGGATCGCCGTTAAGCGAACAGTTCAATAGAAAGCAAAAACCAAACCACAGAAGAGGACAAAACAAAAAAAAAACAAACAAACAAAACAAACGAAAACGAAACAAAACAAGAAATAAACATAACATTGAATAAAGACAAAAGCAACGGCTTATTATTTATCGCGAGTGTCTTCTAAATCGTTGAAATCGTTGATCACAGCAAAGGAAGAAAAAGGTAAGATCAAATAATTGCACATCAACATTGCTACCTAGATAAATATCATCTGTTTTCTCTTCTCTCATTTGTGCATTATATAGATAATTTTACGTTTTCTAATTCCTTTTGTTATTTCTTTTAGTTTTCAATATTGTTTGATATCTTATATTATCAGTATTCGTTTTTTTAGTTATGATTTTATTATTTACTAGATTTTATGCTCATTCCACAGCTTACAAAGAAAACCTATTTCCTAGCGATTGTTTTCAAGCACAAAAACTTTAACTTGTTCGTACTAATGAAATAGCTGGTCGGGTTTTTCTCCATCTCTCTCCTGTTGAATAATTATTTCCCTAATCCAATAACGATGAAGCATCCCCCGCAGAACAGTGTGGCAAAACCGGGAAAACGCACTAATTGCTGCTTTGTGCCGCCCGTACAAAACTATCGCTTACCGTTATTCGTGCACCGGCAAAGAAAGAAAGAGAGAGATAGATAGAGAGAGAGAGAGAGAGAGCGCGAGAGAAAGAGAGAGTGGGAGATAGTGTCAATGTAATAAATTTCACGCAAAAGCAAACTGTTTACTTCTTCCGGCTGAAGTGTGCGACCGCGGATAGAATACGTAATGAAGTGGCAGTGAATATTCATCGGGTTGCCACACCAACGGCGCTGGTGGTACTGATTTTCCGCCGCTCGGAACCCCTAACCGGTGCTACGTGCTATCGACGGTACGCTTGGCGCACGAGCCAGTGCCAGTGCATCGTGATTAAACGCTTAATGGATTATAATCTCTCTTCCTGTCTCTGGGCGAGCCTATTACGGTCACCACCGTAACCTACCAACACAACAACAACAACAGTGAGCACGAAAAACGCAAAACCACCGTTCTAGAGTCTCACGTGCCTATCGCTTGTTCACATCGCTCGTACGCATATTGGCCAGCAGCTGGCGCTTTGGTGGGGTTTCTTAATAGGGCCAGAACACCAATCCCGACGTATGTAACGTATGCTGAACGTGTAGCAGTGATAGCGGTGATAGCGACCGTACTCGAATCTAATTGCTGCATCAGGATGGAATTCCGATTTACTCCGTGTTAGAGTGATTGCAGTTTCAGCGGTAAGTGCGTTTGAGGGTTCGCTGATGATGTTCTTTTAGTTAATGCTTTATGCGGTACTATAAATGGTTGGGAATGAATTCGCTTATGAGGGTACCCATTATAATTGATAGCAAAGGAAACATTTATTAAAACAAAACACATTCTACTTATTCCTGAATATTTTAGTAGAAGATTGCAGCTTCCAGTGCTTTTCAATGGGATACAGTGGAAAGAAACTCGAAAAACATTTGATTCGTCATTGTTTTTATTTCCAATATTTAGGTGTCCAATATTTCAAGTGTTTTTTCTCTATGAGATATTCAATTTGCTTCTTAATTTATTAAATTATTGGTAGCCTTCAGGGAAAATATTTGACCTCTCCGTAGGACCTCACACAAATGCTAAACGATCAACTCTTAACGTTTTGTTGCGTTAAGGTTCGTTTAAATTTCAAACCAGTCGCAACCCGCTAAAGCCTTTGTATGGGCCCATACGAATCCTAAACTTTGTGTTTTCGCTTGGTCGTAAATCGCTGCGAAAGTGAGCTTTTGCGGGCTGGGTAGCAAGCTTGTATGCAAGCTTGCTAGCGGCTCTGCGTGTGAAATATTTCAAGGGCTTTGCTTCCCCAACAGCAAAGTCTGTTTTCAGTCATACAGCTTGTCTTAATCGGACTCAGTACCTTATGTTCAGTTTATTTCATGACAGTTATCATCTTCTTTTTTGGCACAACCGCCGTTGTCGGTCGACGGCATCCTGTACCATTCTAGTTGGCTTGGCTTTCAATGAGGATAGTCAGTCCTTCGTATGGGGACACGGTACATTCCGGGCTTGAACCCATGACGGTCCAAGCCAGTTATCATAGTTCGTAAAAAAAGGAAGTTAGTTTTTTATATATTTGCTCATACATGTAATGGCATTTTTATATATTTGCTCATAGCATTATTTACTGCCAACAAACATCTTAAATGATTTAAAAATGAAGAGCTTGGAGACTAGAAACCTGTCACTCTTACATCATTCTCTAACCCCACGGCACCCTATTCCCCACATTGTATCTACTACCATCCCGAATCGATGCGATAAGCGATGTAAACAATCACACAACCGCAACAGCGTACCACACGTCAGGCACGATCCCGGGCCTCCCATCGGAAGTAAGTTCCGTTATCACTCGCCTCCCTTTGCGACCTCCTTTGCCGCGTGCACGCAAAAGAAACCTCCAGCGCACTGAGCACGGCGTCATGCACTGTGCTGCACTGCCTGATTCATCCCTCCCGCACCGACCGGGCAGAAATTGTGTCAAACCATCGTCCCCGACACCGAACACTGCCGACGGTGACGCGCACACACGAAGCAGCGGAAACATAAAACGGACGGAAATCAATACCGACACTGAATGTCGACGTCTGCGAGAAATGTTCGAGACCTGCCTTATCGTTGGCGTTGGCGGCGCATGCCCTTTTGCAAGCTTTGGCCAGAAGAAGGCGGAAAGGAGAACGAGGAGAACCGTTTGTGGTGGTTTTCTTGGAGGGGGTGGAGGGTTTGTCGTAGCTAAGGGCGAGCGTCTCTTCCATTGCAGTCGCAGGAACGTGGTTTGCATTTCATGTGACGCAATCGACCTTCCGACTTGGGTGCGTCTTACATGTTGCACACTGTTTGTGTGTCTGTGTGGGTGGGTGTAACGGCGAAGAATAAACGCTGGAATTGTGCCAGTTTTTTTCCGCGATTTCTAATAGTTGCTATGAAAGATAATAACACGATAAAACCATCATATATTTTAACGATTTATAAAGCAATGCTGGTAAACTATTTTACCAGAACACTAGCTCCTTTAAATCGAATAAGCCAAATATAATATTTAAGATAAAATTCTTCAGCAACCTTCCTAATTTGTGTATAAACTCTCTTGCTAGCTTTTTCCATTTTCTTCCTCAATTGTTTTTGCTTCACGTTGTGTTACAGCTACACAAATTGTTGCATATGGCTGTTTCCATGGCACTGTTTGGCAATGTTGGCGTCCTCGATGACTCATTGACTCCGACTCCTGGCTGCCAGCGAAGGCACAACAGTTCGGAACCGGGTCTGCAAGCGCGCACAGAGCATAAGCTGATAAGCCGCGTAGCAGTTGTCACGAGCCCTTTTTGACGTACAGCTTGTAGACAGCCCTGGAAGGGAGCATGCGGAAGAAGAACGCGAAGCTGTGCACGAGGGTGTGCAGGGCTAGGAGCGACGCATGCGCAGAGCGGTACGATAGTGCGTCGGTTCCATTAGTCGTATTTTTGGGGGTTGGAAGGCATCCCGCAAAATTCACCTGCCGTACGGGTGCGCTGATACCAAACAATGCCCGTCCGCAGCTGAGCATATTTGAAGAGAAAGAGAGAAAGTTTCAATGAGTGTGGTAGAGAACGGCAGAGATTATGGGATAACAAATATAGCAAAGTATTGAAAAGAAGAGAATGGAATAAGTGAGCTGGTCTGTTTGATTGATTTGAAGCGAACCGACAGCTAACATTCGAATCAAAGTGACAGTTACCGAATGTTAATAATCGAATTTTTAATGTCACAATTCATTTAAATATTACAAAAGTGAAAAAATCTACAAAATAGCACGACAAAAGCAAGCTAGAAGAGTGTATTCACTCCCAGCTGTGCAGTAAACGCTTCACCAATATTAGTCCTTCGTGCCGGATTGGTATCATTTTTCTGTTTTCATTCATGTTTATTAGTCACATTTATGTTTAAATTTTATTTTTTTATGTAATTGTTGTGTTTTATCGAAGTTTATTTTCGGTATAGAGCAAAGATTTTAACAATTAGATTCTTTAACATATGTTTTTATTCTTAAAAATAATTTTGATAACATTATTTTTATTAAAATCTTCAACAACATAATTTTAAGCTTGTGTCTAAACATTCATCCGTTTGCAAACCTTTTCACCCACTATCGTCTGACAGAGAACAAATAACTGAGCAATGTAAAGATAAAGTATTCCAAGAGAGCAGCAGAGAGTGAAAGAGAAAGAGTAAGAGCGTGCACTCTCGAGCAAAATACACCGTGTGGGAGCGCATTTTTGCGCAACATCTCACGTGCGTGCGTCCGTGCGTATTTGGAAATCCTTCATCTGCCATTTCGGAATGCCATTTCTCTCTCTATCACTCACTCGCTCTCTCTCTCGCGCGCCGTACCGTCACCATTTGGGGTTCCTCAGTTCCGTTCTTATCGTGCTCGAGCTCGGTTGGTACCGCTCCGTTGCCGGATCGCTCGTGGAATTCAGCACCAAATGTGTGTATGTGAGTTTTGCTAACTGTGTATGTGTGCGTGTGAGTGTATGTAGGCATGAAAATTACATTCCGTTAGCACTAGCTGCTGGGCAAGAAGAGTTTGCAATGCAAAGGAAAACACACATTCCCAATGGGGAAAAACACTGCGTTCCATCTGGTGTGAGCAGAAAAAACAGGAAAATCCTTTTCCGGGACTGTTTACCCCTAGCCTCATACCCTTCTCCTCATACCCAACAGACGGGTTGCGGCGGTATCCTTTGATTTTCCGCATCAAAAAACGTATGCGCTTGTGTTTGTGTGAGTGTTTGTGGCTAGCTTTTCCATTCATTCTTCGCGCAGCAGCTTGCGGTTTTGGCAGTAGAATGTGGTGGTATTAGTGCGCATAAAGAGAGTGAAAGTGTGCGTGGTGTGTATTGTGATGATTGTTTATGGGGGTGATGGAGGGAGTGTGCAAAACATCAATGCTCGTCGTTGCTGATGGGGTTGAAGGAAGCGTGGAAACAACGCATATTATTTTAGCTAAATTTATGGATTTTTTTATATTAGCATAAGTAATCTTTATTACTCTTTTTCACTTCATCATCATTTTTATGGAAATCTGGAAGATTAAATTAAGGATAAATGCCTTCATTTCTTCTTTTGTGAATAACGGCTATTCAATTATTTAAATTAGAAGATTTGAAAATTCATATTTTTACAATATTTTAAAATTTAAGGAATACTTTCCAATTGAATTATAACCAGGCATAGATTAAATGTAAATTACTCCTCATCGCTTCCATGAAAGTCATTTTTGCATGATTAGTACCACAACGAACCTTTAATCCGTATCTGCACTCCCGCAGCAGGCAAAGTGAACGAGTCGTTAGTGCAGTGTAATACGTATCGAACGCATCCGAAACCGTGTTGCTAGTGTGTGTCTTTCCCGTGCGTGCGCATCCCGTGCATGGTGCGTGTGTGTCTTCCCTTGTGTGTATGTGTTTCAATGTGTGTATTTTCCTGTGTGTGTACCCTGTGCGAGAGTGGTATTTAATGTATTTTTTTGTTTTGTTTTTGACTCTCCCTACTTCGTTACAAACGCCAACAATTATCAACGGTGCAAGGATTAGAGTTGCATGTGGAGGTTGGGAATGCGTGGGTAGTTGTGGGAAGAAATGAGTGTAAACCTATGTGTCTGTCAGTGTGAGTGTGTGTTGTGTGTTTGCATTTTCCTTTCATGTGTCCTTGATGTTGTGTATTTCCATTCTCCATACCGCAGCGGTGATTTGCTAGCAGCAGCGCACTGTGTAAGCGCACTGTGAAGAGCGTGCGAGTGGTGTAGTTCATTCCCCACCAGTATAAAGTGTACCGGCAGCAAAAAAAGGAACCAAACGACACCCGGTACTCGGTACGACTCGGAACGACTCCGGCAAGCAAACCGTGATCCAACTTAACAAAGAATAACAAACGGACAACGGTTTGCTGCTCCAAAACACAGCCCCAAACAGCCATTAGCTATCCCTTCAACCAGCCACGGAAAGCCTCTTTTCGGCGTGCAAACGGGAAAACGGAAAAATTGTTAACGAGGTAAGCTTGCCGAAACTTTCCCTAGACATGCAAACGGCTCGCAAGTAAAAGTAGGGACTTTCTACACCGAACAAAAAGAGCGCTAAAACAAAGCTACATAGCAAATATTGTTTATTTCCTCAATCAAACATGAAAAGCAAAAAGAATACGGCACAAGGAATCCCGAAATGGAATTCACTCGTAAAAATTAATGCTTTTATTGCAACTGAAATATTGAAGCACATTTTACCGCCATCCGGGTTCGGTTTGTTTGAACAGCGGTCGGGTGGGTTGTTTTTTTATTTCTTTCTTTCCTTCGTTTCACCGAGGGTTTCCCTGTAATCAAATTTCCACTTGAAGCGTAAGATCGATAGCAATCTTCTCAAACGTAAGCCCTGCAAGGGGTGACACTTTAATGGACAAAACACACAGCTTGAAGTGACAGCCCGATGGGAATAGGAAACTGTTCTGTTTTGCTTTCTTCCATTTTTCAACGGAACTTTTGGAACAAATGGAACGATATCTTAATCCTCTTGACCCCTTCGACTGTGAAAACGATAGGATAGATTGATTGATGAGGGGGTTTTACTATAAATTTTTAATGAAGAACGTATGAGCAACGAGCGTATGACAACGAATTGCACTTTTTTCCATTTTTCCACTATAATTTTTACAATAAATTTCATGTTTTCTTGAATATTTTAGTAAAAAATTGGAATGCTTTTCATCTGAACTATCGACAATTTTAACACATTTTTAAATAAAATAGTGTGACGCACTGATATCGTCTCCTTACAACCAAGTCAAACGCGACCATAGAAAATCATTCCATCTTCTACTCAGCCACCTACACCCTACACAGCTCTTCCTTTTCCTTTCAACTTCAACACCGACACCAAATTAATGCACCCTTGCGTAGCTGTGCGCGAAGAAGGCGGTACGCTGATTATCATTTTATTAGCTACCGAAACCAACCCTCCGCCAGAGACACGCACACACGCCCCGGGGTAACGTAGCGCGTACAACAACTCGCAATTTAAGGGTCGAAATGTCGAACCACTTTCACCCTCGGTGGGTTTGTTTTGTTCTTCCCCCTTGCTTTTGTGTCGCTGCTGTTATCGGGAGCGAAAAATGCGGTTCTATCCTAGCTGAATTGGTTGGACAGTTCAACTACCTTTTATTCGCTCGCGATGATGCAGCTCGGTCATGCAGCCAGGATAAAGGCAAAATAATCTTAAAAAACAAGCATTTAGCTCGTTGTGATTCGTTCACAGCTTGCAAGAGGTCAACAACACTGCTGGGAGTAAGTCAATTTCCCATGTGTTTTTCAAGCCATAATTTTCGAATCGAAACGATGATTCATAGGTCACTACCACACTCCCTCTGGCGTCATTCTCTATCCAATGCAACGCATATCATTGCGATACAATTCATATTGCCGAGAGCTGCATTCCAGTGGAAAACTTTCTCACCCCCAGCGGAGCCCCAAAAACCCCCGCACACGCCTCAACTATGATGCAAACAGCTGCGAACGAGATGGTTTTGGTGGTTTATGGAAGTGCACACACTTTATGCATTTCGATGATCCTGCACCATAAAGTGGGTCTTGCCTGAAGGATAGGACTCGCTGGAATGCAATTTCCTTCTGCTTGCCCTGTTGACCGGTGGAGTGGAAACGAACACCCATTCCTCGGGGGAGCAATAGATCGAAAGGGTTTATGCTGGAAGCGAATTGGGAGTGAATTGATAAACGAGTTTAAGAGGATGTTCGGAATGGAAACAAATGTCAGGCGAGAGACATTATTGCAGTACTGGTGCGATAGAGTGCATCGATACATAGAAGTTTGGTGATGAAGAGACCTACTTTCCAGGTTGAGAGATTAATGTCGTCGTTTCGCTTTATTTGAAACGAGTTGACACTGTCAAGCCATTGCAAAATGTCCAGCATAGTGTTTTGTACATTAATAGATTAATATTGGCGTCCTTCTAACACATTTCCATGATCTCTTCAACATCACTATTCTCAGAACAATTCTTCTTAAAGGCTCAACAAAAACCATATTCCACAACTCATACCTCCGAATCCACCAAAGAACACTAAAATCAAGTACATCTTTAAGCACAACATCTAACGGCATGCCTTAATCGCCTGAATTTGACCCAACGGAAGCTTCCCGTGGAGCATCTCCGTCTGCACTTAAACGAGCCCGCCCGCAGATAGAGTGGAGCATCCTTGAGGGAATGATTTCCATGGAACGGCTCAGTACAAAAGGGACACCGGGGGTTCGTCAGGTTGTTGCTTCCCTTCCACTCTGTTTCGACATCAAGGTACTAACAAAACCGATTACAAAACAGCACATGGAAGCCACCAATCCACCAAAAAGCTGTTGTTACTGCTCTTTCGGACTGTCCGGATGTCGCTCGAGATTCTATTTCAAGACGAATTTGCCACTCCAATTGTGGGTTAGGAGGTTTCTTTGATTTTTTTTTTTGCTCTCATTCTCTCTTCACTCCATCACACGGCCAGACGGGTGCAATCAACCGAACCAGACCGGGCACACCGAAAATAACTGTCACTTAGCCTCAATTGCTATATTTACCGGAGCGAGCGTAGATGTGTAACATGTGCTGACAGATCTCACGATCACGCATTACATTCGCGCACAGGGGTGGTTTCAAATGGTTCCGAATTAAATGCTGAAAAGGCTCTCAAATTGACGACGATGACAGCCAAGACTATGAATGCGTTTCGTTAAACCACTGATTATGCTCCATCTTGTCAGCACAGCAATCGATACGCTGTTAACGTTTTGCGATACTTGATTGTGTTGGCCATTGCTAAACGAAACCACATAAAAAGCCATTTAAAGGCACACAATTATGCATCCATTTCAGTGGGGCATATTGCTTTTTTCACTCTCTACAGCGCCTGGAAATGGCAGCGATAATTTGAAACGAGCTTCATTGGATTAACTTTACGACGCGCCTTCGGCTATGCTTCGCTCCATCGTTTGTGCACTCGCGGCACAAATAACACTGCGCACGTTGGTGAAGAAGGAATAAGTAATGGAATTATAAGCAAAAATGTTTTCATCATCCTTTAGGAGGGTGATAAGCTTCCAGGGGATAGGAGCCTATTTTTCAAGAAAAATGAAGCCGTTTGCAGCTGAAAATTGCTTCCCAGGTGCTTGCAGATGCTGAGCGGAAAATGGAAAGCGTGTCTGCTTGGAATGAATTCTTATTTGTGTAAAACGAAACGAAATTTGTGATTTTAATTGTAAAGTATTTGCGATTCCAATTAGGAACGGCAATGCTTCTTGTTAATGGGAAACAATCAACAATTTCTATGTACACTCTCTGTCATACAAAACCAAAGCCCTTTCCGGGTTATAATTGAACAATTCAATCACCTAATTTCATTTACTCTATATGAACTAGATAAGCTCAAATTGACGAAAAACTGAAGAAAATCCTCACAAGCATCTACCAATTACAGTGACTCCGATTTTGTACGTCATTTCGTCCATCTACGCCAATAGACGGTGTGTCACAAAAGCGACGATTAAATAACCGTTTATTAAGCGACAAGTGTCAAATATCACCCGCTTGTGATGGGTTTGTTTTGTTTAACACTTTCGCACTCGACACCCGACACTTTAGTGTATCCTATTTGCATCCACATCTAACACCCGATCGGGTGGTATACCACGCAAACGATGTGAATCTGGCTCATGTTTCACAATGGTGCATTTTTCTCGAGTTTTATCGCATTGCCCGCATATTCATAACTGCTCGGACGTGCTCGGAAAACGGCATACGTACTGATGGACTGGCAAATTTATCACCAACCGCGAATGCAGCTTGACCCACGCACGCGAGATTGATGCTGGATGAGCTTCCAATAACCAAACAAGATGTGTGCTTATAGTTGCCGCGGGGTGTGGCATAGTTTGAAATAGTTTTTTCACCCTCCTTGCGTCATCATCCGGCTACCCTCAATTTGTCGCGACAGCCTTCAACCGTGCCGAACCGTTAGGGTATCACAGCCGTAGCCGCGTGTCTTATCTCTCTCTCTCTCTACAGCTCCAACAATCCAAGCGCGCTGTGAAATGCAAGCGAACGAATGCACGCCTGTTGCGGTGTGGCGGATCGGCCCTGTTGTCAGCACAAGATGTACAAATGGAGCGTGAATGAATGTTGTTACCGCCGTGACAAGAAGCGCAAGAGTGTGCGCTGATTTTATTCCATCAGCACTCAACGACACCCCACCTCCGGTTCCGCTCACTCATAATCGTGTTCCGTAATTTAATTTGATTGTACAATAATGCTACGCCTGAGGCACCCGCCCAACGTCCCGTGTTTGCTGTCCATTTGTCGGGTCGACCACACTAAACTTGCACCCGCTCGCGGACGTTCTTTTCTTCCATATTCCACGGTTATAATGTACAATATTGCATCATAAGAGGTGATTGCACTCATGCAGGACTGTCTGAAACCTTACTGAGCCACCGATTTCACAGCAAACTCGTTGAGTTGAGACAATAATGATTTTCCTTGTTCATTTTGCTTCAAACATTGCATTTCTGTCGAATTATTTGTTGTTTTGTTCGAAACCATTTTTATAAAAAAAGTAGAATAAAAGCCTTTTTATCTAATTATCAACACAACACAATGGTAAATTAATTGTTACCAAACCAAAGTAATTAACCTTCTTCTGTTACCCTACAGCCATTTGTTGGCTTCATACACAAGCATCGTTCCATGTTGAGCCTCCTTCAATTCTCTTATAATGCTCTGCTAACACCCATCTCTCCATCTGCCCAAGAAAACCATCGGTATCGATTTTTTATCGGAGCCTTTCCCTCCACAACTCAAAATAGCTTGAGGCATCAAACGGGAGAAATTTGCGAACGTTCTTGTACGAACCACAACGCCCATCCGAATTCACGATCACTTGACTTGCACTGTCAGTGCTAATGAAGCGACAACAACGCCGGCGTTCCGAACCGTCGACCGAATTCGGTGATTTGAAGTGATTTTCTTCCAATTTCCTTCAAACTGTGTACCGTTTGGATTTCCGCTGGATCTAGATGCTGCTTTTGGCGTTCTTTTTTTTTTGGTTTAATCTTTCTGCTTATCTCACTTCCAAAGCTACATTTAGGCTCAGCTCAAAACATTCACTTTCTCTCTCTCAGTATGTGTTGCCAGGCAGATAATGGCAAAAAAGAAAAACAGCCACCACTGCCACACTGCGCAATCACATCGAGCAATGGAGAAAACTAGAATATTCAATTATCCTTCCGTCAGAAAACATCCATCATCCGGTCGGTCGACCGGAACCGGTCGCTTTTTTTCTGTTGGCGGCTAGGTCTCCAGTCTCCCCCAAGCACCTTCGGGACGGGTCAGAATCTTCATCACACTGACATCCGTTGTGCGTTTTGTGCACCTCTCCTCGTGCTCGTGCCCCCGCATGTTCAGTCGAGAGAGGGAAATGGACCGTCGACGAAAAGCCGAAAAGAGCCTTGTCGAAAAGCGGACCCAGCGTTTGTACACGACCTACCAAATGAAGCTTAACCTTGAGCCTTACATGGTGGTGTTGGGTTTTATCTTCCCATTTCGACGCAGTAGCAACTAATCCACGGCACAGGTGGTGTAAATGAATAGGGACAGGCAAAGAAAGCAAAGAAATAATGCTGCTACGAACCACCAATGCTTTTGTGGCCTGGGGAAAACTAAATTGAGTGCGTAGACTTAGGTCAGCGAAGGGTATCGTATTAAGGCGTTAGCTCGCTCTAATGCGTACAGGCGTGTCTTTTACAACTAATTACACACGTGTTTAGCTAAGTGGCAACTGTCCACTGTCATTACTGCTGAAATTAATCCGAAAACTGCAGTTTATTCTAGTTTCTAACTAGATTTTTAACACAAAATCTTCAATGCTCATAAATACAACAGCTTTCTGCATTAATTTATCACCTACTACATCCATAGTCACACATTAAAAACTGATTAAAATTTATTCTCAATCATCATTTGCACAAGCTTCGCATAAAAAATATCCATTCAGTCAAACCGACACTGTCATCGTGCCTCCTTCTACCATCGAAACATTTATATGAACAACAAATATTGTACGTTCAGCTTCATATTTCATAAGCTCATTTCAAACACTGTCGACCCGTGCGCCTATTATTTACCTTCGTCCATATTTCGATCGGTGACAGCATAAAGCTCCTGTCCACAAAGTGCACAAACTCCCGGGCACAGCGGAAACATGTTGCCTTCCTGCTGCGACTTTTGCTACTCGGTAGGTAACTACGACAACCTCGGTTTCATCGTCTCCTACTAAGCGCTGGAGTGTGCCAACAGTGGCAGGTATGTGAAGCCACCCGAAAGGTAAAACCTTCAATTGGAGCAAGCATTCAAACAGCAAGCTGGTCTAAAGTTTCACCACTATAAGACTACTTTGTACACCGGGCGGCGTTGCATTTCTACAGCATCATACAGTGGATGCTAAATTGGACCCCGGTACCTAAATTCCCCCAGCACCAAGGTGGGGGTGGGTGCTTTTGAACGCTCACTTGTCTCACCCTGTAGGAGAAGGAAGCATTATTTTACCTTACCCTACTTAATACTGCCACAATTGCTGCTCGCATGTGACGCGCGCTGATGCCACACGATGGCAGGAACATAAATGTATGCAACTCAAAAAGGGAGATCGCGTGTGCTTAGTGTTGCCTTGCCCGTTAACGAAAGTGAAGCCGAACAGAAGAGCGCACGTAGAGTGCAAGGGTGTGAGCTACACGTTACCTGGGCAGGATAACAAGCGCCTGTTCCAGCCTGTTCCGTACGTGTGCGCTATCAGTGAACGTATAAAGTACAATTACATTATGATTGTACCGTCAAGATAATTGCGTTGAGTTTAGCTTCCCCGCGAAAGGAATCGCTGTGCCTGCCTGCCTTTCTGTCGGTGGGTGTAGAAGTTCTACACCACTCGAGGCTGAAACGCATCGGCCCTAAATGGACCCACACACACATAGACCGGAAATGTGGTCAAAGTCAGGGCAACAGTTAGGGTGAAATATGGCTCCCGAAGCAAAACTATCGAAACTGATGACTCATCCTTTTGTTTAACCGTGGATTCGGTTTCCGGTTTGTTGCTATGGTAGGGAAGCGATACCAAATAGTTCAGCCCATGGATGAATTTGGCATGCAGTGCACAGTGACTCCTGGTCACACACACACACACACACACACACACACACACACACACACACACACACACACACACACACACACACACACACACACACACACACACACACACACACACACACACACACACACACACACACACACACACACACACACACACCCGTCTCGGTTTGCGGTGCGGTTTGCGGAGTGTCAAAATATTTGCGCTGCAGTGCGCATGAGCCTTGCGTGTGGGATAGCTTCATTCGACAACACACGGCTGACTCGCTGCCTATCATGCGGTTGTGCATATGCAACAAGAACTGAGCTACCTCTATTTACCTTAAAATAATGTAACAGGCAATTTACAAGCCAATTCTCGCTGAATAATAATATATTTAGGTCGGGGAAGAGATCGTTGAGTAACATTATTTGGGTATAGATCGAGAGAGCTGTATGGATTAGATAATGTGAGATATTCTAGTTCAATTTCAGCAAATTTTAACGTATCTACTTCCTCTATGCATTCGATTGAAAGCATATAAAAGTTTTGTTCCACAATCGAACTTGTGATACAAATCATAACCAACGCTTTGCACGATTGCAAAAAATTGAGAGTAAAACCCAGTTTTGACCCAGTTTTCATCAAACACAACACCAAAAAAGGCAAATCCTCAACACTTGGATCATCGGCGCATGGATGCTGAATGTACCATCGAAGCTGTTTTTGTTTCTTAACGCAATGGTCCATAATGTACATGGAAAGGTTTATGAATTGCCATAAATATGAATTAAATCCTATGGCCAGTTGATTCGGTTAATGCATAGAAAAAAGAATGCTTTTATTGTTTTTGCGGTTGTTCGGCGGTATTATTTTGCGTGTACTATTACAACATTTTATCTTCGAAACGAAACCAAGCCACAACAACTAATGAGCTTTTAAACTTCCCAACCACTACAGCACTGGCAGCATCGGCAGCTCCAGTCGACTGGAATCGTAATTAAAAATGTAACCCGTTGTTTATGTGCGCCATCCACCGTGAAAGTTTAATTTCATCGGCTAAATATTATCCTTTTGGATGGAAGTTATGGCCAGCGCGGATTAGCGCTGGCAGCTCTCTCTCTCGCCGTGTGTGCAACAGTGTTTTGTTTCAGCACATTCACACATACACACACACATACAGACAACACATTTACACAACTTTATACCCAGGCGAAGCGTACCGCACTGGGCTGGACCGCTTCACTGAGCGGATCGATCCGAGCGAAACGGAGAACCTGAGAACGAACGCTCAGGCAGAGGATGATACTAAAAGCCATAAAAACAAACTTGCTCATTCATGCCACGCTGGCAGTGGGAAAGGTGGAAGCGGCTGATGCCAGCATTCAGGGTGCTGGGATGCGGAAATGGATCGATTTTTTCCTCCACCCCCATAGAGGCATTGTGGAACGCGGAGGGCACAAACATCGGTGGAGACGCCTAATGCTTGGTTGTGTACGCTTCAACATTCTTTTGCGAACACCGAGATTAAGTCTTCAATAATTAAGAGTAATTATTATTAACTTATTAACAAACAGTGATGGCTTTATTTTACTCACTTTTTACAACAATGTTTACAAAAATATTTGTAAGAAAACGCTTGTTGTAGTAAAACCTATCAGTGGGTTTGTAAGGAACATTAAATAGGAACTTTAATCTACAATAGCAACAGGTTTATTGTGAAAAATGGTTCAATTTTTAACCTCTCCAAAACCTGCACTTGCTTCTATGATTTTCCACGTAACCTTAAGCATGACTGACGTATAGAAGCTTTCAATAGCAATCCCCATTGTGAGCGAATTGATCCTGACAGCGCTACGTTTCCTAAGCTTTCCACTGTTACTACCAACCGTGCGGGACCGATATCGAGAGCTGACCGATTTTTACAAAACCATCGTTCCACCGCGCAAAGGAAAACTTTCCTTCCTTTCAATAGAAATAGTCCCACCCGTACCCATCGCCATCCACCCCCCAAAAACGATGCATTTGGACGGAGGTTTAAACTTGTTTTCCTCCCCGAAAACTCCATTCCAGCGTGACACACTTTTCCGTTTCGATTTTTTTTTGTGGTCATTCGACGTACACTCCCGGGACGGATCCGTGCAGAAAGTGGCTGTTCAACGCAAAACTTCCTCCACTGCTTGCACGAACCGCGGCCGGCCCGAAAGCTTATAGCGGGGAAATGCCTAAACATTTTTCAAATGGAACCTTTTTTCCTCCTTCCGCGGAACCCAATGGACACGAACACAACTAGGGAGGGGTCCGATATTATTGCCGATATTGTGCTAGTGCCAGCTGGTGTTGTTCGGCAGGAGTGAAGCGAGCAAAGCGAGAGAAACGTGAGCAAATAGTGGAAAATAAACCACCGCCAGCGCCCCAGTGCGGAGGAAGATTACTTTTCCATTAATTGAACTCAGGTGGTTTTTATTACTTATGAGAGGTTTTTGCTCCATTCCCGGGCCCAGCATCCGAGAGCATTGGTAGCGAGGAGGGTTTTTTTTCGCTTGCCTCCACTATATTTATTCATTCTACACTACGGTTGTGCTGGAGCAAAGGAAGGGCGAAAAGGGCACGAGGGCTGCAAAAAGCGGGCAACAATATTTTTATTTTTTTTTGCCTCCCTTCATTCCTTTTACTCGGAAGTTTTTCTTGTTTTAGAGGTTTTTTTCTACCACACAGCAAAGCCATGATTTAATCCAAAGATATTTCTTTCCCTTTCGGTGTTTTACAACTTTATCCTCCTTTTTTGCAATGATGCTGTAGATGTTTTCCCCAGTATGATGATGATTTTTTTTAATCTTCATCTGGCACAGCCCAACATCAAACAAACATCATTATCTGCTCTGTTTGATTACCCCGATGGCTGGGTGCGCTAATAGTGCGGGTTTTTGCAATTAATCCTTTGATGCTTTTATTTCACCCGGGCATGCGATCAACAAAATGTGAAGCTTTTATTTTGTGAAAACTAAGGTGAAGTTGATTTTATTTTATTATAAATTAATTAAATGGAACATGAAACACTTTGTGGTAATTCATTTCAATACATTATTTTTTAAATCTATCAACAAACGTTCCAATGACAGTTCAAAACGCTCTTGCTAATCCCTGCTCGTAAGCTCTTGGAGTTACAGTTTTTACTAATCCCGATTAATCATTATGAATTTTGTTTTGCTTAACTTCTATTAATGCCATCCTCTGTATTGTGGAGATATTTTAACTAATAGCAATTATTCCATCCGAAAACGAACCTTAACCCCGAAAAAATGGAACCTTCGATTTATCTCTTCATCAGTAGCAACCTTATACAGAAATAAAAACCTGTTAACCACAATCTTGGCTTTTCCCACCGATTACGCAGCTACGCATTGTTGTCGTAAATTTTGGGATTATTCAAATGAGTTTTCCAATTCAAATTGTCCTCTGAGCGCTTTTTTCTTCCCGGTCCCTGACACTCACCCACTCAAAACACTCTCAAACAAAAGGTCTTGTCAAGAATCACCATCGCAGCACACCCTGCATCCCGGGAAGATTATGACAGGGAGACAATTTCAAGATTGTAAACCTCGGGTACGGTCACTTTGGTGGCGGCTGGAAACCCCCTCCCCATCCCCCAACTAACAATCAACGCTGTTTTGCAAAGGATGGGAAGAAAATAAAAACCTCCACCCGTAGTGTGCCAACCAAAACCCCTCGAGTGACCCGGAAACGAAGGACTTTGAAAGCATCGTCTATTGATGTGTAGCGCCAGCAAAGAAATGTACAGCTGGGTTAAGGTTGGTTGAATAAAATGATGCTTTACACAAAAAAGGATGAAACCACCATTTCGTCGGCCTGGTGGTGCTATAAAAATCCGAAATCCAAGCTGATTCTGCTAAAGGAAAAGTGGCACAAGTGCTCCCCAAGTATGCCTGATTTCTTCACGCGTAGCCTCAAACTGCCATAAAATATCTCACCCACACACACACGCATACAGCTGGAGAACGGCGTTCAGATTGTTGCCATCTGCATATTAACATCGTGCGATAAGTTTTCGTTTCGCAGCCTCTAACGAACCGAGCCTGGCGAGGAAACTGCTCGCGTTGGCGTACAGTTTTTCTTTCTCTGTGTTTCTCATTTTATGATGCGAACATTACCATGAAAGACTTTGTGGAATGTTTGGCGAATTGGTTGGTTTGGATTTCACCGGTTAGCGGAATTCACGAAACGGCGTAGCGCAAGCCATTGAACAGCGAGTCCCGTCATCGCTCGTGACGATTGTGTTGCCTTAAAAAAGCTCCATGAAAAGCTTCATCTTCTATGGATTTCCGAGCCCTATTTACAGCGCTTGAAATAGAACATCCACACAGGCGATGATCATGTCTACCCCGAAGGGTAGAAGATTCTATGCCAGCAGCAATTAAAATATGAAAGCCTTTCGAGCACGAAAAGCTGGTTCGCTGGTAAACCCAACCTTATACCTTCAAACGCAGAAGCGCCGGTAGACTGTGTTTGCAAAAGCTTCCCCCCACCCCCGCTCGCGTGCACGCTAACGCCTTCATTAGCATTCCAATCGGCTCGGGTATTACTTTCTTTTGCGCGTGAACCATGTTTGCGCCGTTCCCAACGCCACGCCACGCTGGAATAAAGGCTTTCAACGCGCCCACAAAAACAGATGTACCCACGGCAATGGAGCGGTTTGCGTTTACGCTCCCCATTCAGCCCCGCCTGTCAACGTGTTCGGTCGATGATGCGTACCCATTTTACAGAGCCACCAGATTTGGTGCAGTGGGCTGGAAAAAGTGAGAAAAGTATAAAGCATTTTGCTCGTTTTTTTCTTCTGTTCCTTCCCTCTCTCGATTCGCTTCATTTTGGAAACAGGAAACAGGCTTCAAAGCGAACCAAATTGGGTCCACGAGCGGCAGAATGAGCTTCCGCGATTTTACTAATGAAGCAGAATTGTTATTGGGCTCGGTTTCAAAGAGACGAAATGACAGAAGTCTCCCAGAAGGCTTTGTACCGTCATTGTGCCGATTAAAAAGGGAACGCCAAAAGAATGGTAGTGTTTGAAATGATTTTTTGCGTTTTGACATGTTGGATTGCTTTACAGTAGCAGAGACTAATAGCAACAATTAAAGCTTTTCCAAGCCGGAACAGGAGAAACGACATAATAATAATCATTGATTTGTGCTTCTGCATTATAAATGAAGGCTGTTAGCGATGAATCAAGTGGCTATGTATCAATGCTTTTTTCGTACTCAATGCTTATTACTTATATTTAAGTCATTTACTAAATAGAATGCATATTTTTTACTTTAACGAACGTGTCAGGAGCAAGCTAATACAGCATAAAAGTTCATAAAGATTATTTAAACCTTTCATATTCATTAAATCCTTAGACCCTTTCCCAGAATGTAAGAGCTATTTATTCGCATGGTATGATTTAATAGCAAGATAGGCAATCAAACTGCTTGCTCACCAAAGCATATGGTAACCTTATAAGACACGTACGACAACAACTCTTAAAAGGCCCTCTCCAAACGGTACCCAACTGTTTCATTACTTTCCAAAGAAGTTTTCATATCTTTTAACCATATGCAGTGTACACCCTTACCCGTATCGTAATTCAGGAGAATTTCGATTGCAATTACTTGTTCCCGATTCTGGCGACCCATGCACACTTCCGTACGGTACATTTGTATTCATGGCACTTTCCCGCTAGTGCCGCTCCGAACTACGGTACATTAAAATACGCCCTCTCTTTCTCGCTCTTTCGCTCACCAAAACAACACCAAAGAAAGGACCGCACCAAACATTAAACACCTTCACGTCCCGGTGTTAAGCCAAAATTAGTGACTCCAGCAAAAGCTTCGTTTTGTGCGGGAAATAAAGGTGGAGGGTTTTGAAGTGGAAGTGAAGCACCAGAACCGGTAAAACTATCCAAAACTAAGAACCACTTTAAAGCGACCCAAACGGCCATCCACCCATGTATGGGTGTGTGTTTGTGTGTGTGTGTGTGTGTGTGTGTGTTTGTGTGTGTGTCAGTGTACGACCATTTGGGGCGCCAAACCGTCCCATTAGCACGTAGCGACCAGCATTACCGCAACTTCCCCCGTACATTCTCGTACACTAGGTGTCGAGGGAACAGGCGGGGTAGAAAGATTGAGGTGAAGGGAGGGTGTTAGAGTTCCACACACTCACAAACACAACGCCATTTCCTTACCGATCGCGGAAGTGTTGTACTGCCGTACTTTGGTCGGTAAAGTTTCCCGTAAAAGCTTGCCTCAAAAAAGCCACACCAACATTAACGGGGGAAGCCGGAGCCGGGTGGTGCCAAATGGGAGCTATGAAAAGGGGGCTTGAATTTAAACGCTTCACCTTTTTACGTAATGGATGGTTCCTTTCTTTGCCTTTACCTTAATAGCCCGAAAGTGGTCGGTCCTTCGGTTGCCTCCAATTTAGTTTATTGGAGATCGCAAAACCGTCGAAGTGTTACTAATTTTATGTTTGCAAAAAGATATTAAAATAGTTACATTACTTTTTTATCAAAACGAATAAAAGATTTATAAATATTGCTTAAGTTAGGCGCTAAGTATTCGACCGTCAAGGAAACTATTGTATTTTCCAAACAAACATATTAAAGATCAAATACTCGCACCTTTCGTTTTACGTGCAATTTCCTTTGCAGACACAAAATTAACATTAACAGGCCTTCATACTAATCTGTAAATATTACTACCACTCATTCTTGGCCGACACGCACGCCTCACAGCACTTGAATCGCATTACCGCACGAGAATCTCCTCATTTCGAACGTAATAATAATCCAATGATCCGCCTCCACAGACACAGCCGCACTACACACACAAACACAACACGCTCACGAACAGTTTTCCGTTTATGGATACTCTGATTATGTCGTAATGTGTCTCCAGCAACGGTCCCAGCCAGCTGAAAGGGGCGGCCGTGTGTTGACTGGGGCCCTTCCTTAACGAGCATGTTTTTCCGACACCAAAACCGTACACGGGAATCTACTCTGCTGCGTCCGTTAAGCATGTAGAGCGGGAGCCTCTTTGCTAGTGAGTCTGAGAAGCGCACAGACACACACACAAGGCACACTTGAGCATCACATCTTGGGCACGGACGGGCGTATTCCGTAGATTAACATTCACATTAACATCCTTAATTATCCGTCCGCCGTGCGTTTTCCAGCTGGTGTGGTTTGGCAATCATTGCTAGTGGCCGCTGATGGGCCTGTATGGGGCTGTGTGGTGACGCAGTACGATAAGATGAGACCAACAGCAACTAAGGTCGTCGGTGAGTGTAGTTCTTTGCCGTACAATAAAGCTTCCAAAGTTTGTTGAGATGGAAAGAATGAATCCTTGATCCCTCAATCTTGGTACTATTAGTGAGTCTTCGCTACTGCATAAAAACAAAAAAGAGGTGTAGCTAACAAAGAGAAAACATCTTCACATCTCCAAGAAGTAGGTCAAATGATACTTCATCCATTCCGCTTTTCAAAACCCCACAATCCTGCACCACTCATGTTGCAGTTCGTGCATTTCGCTGTTCGTTCGCAACACTAATTGAACTAATTAAAAGCTTACACTTACTCTGGAGCGAATGTCACCGCAGCAGGGAAACTTGGTGCACAAAATAGCAAAGTGTACACGGTGTGTACACTGTACACTTTTCGCTACACCGGACTCAACAAACCCAACCCCTGTGTTGACCCCATTTATGAAAGGCTTCACGGTGGGAAAACAAATTCATGCCACAGGCAAACCATTTTTCACAATTAACGAGTTACTAAATACTGGGGGGAGGTACGACGCCCATTTACTCTGTTTGGCCCCCACGGGGCACCAGCACACTCAAACCCACTCCCAAGGAACATGTGTAGAGAACATTCCAGAGACCCCACGTAGGGTGTCTTCTGATGGTGGTACAGTTTTGAAACACCTTCTCTAGCGTGTTGTGCTAGTGAGAAAAACGGGAATGAAACCTTTTGGCGAACAAAACGTGGCAGGAGGGCATAAATATTAATGAAACGGCTTCATTTGGCATCACCATTTAATTAACCTCTGAGACGGTACGCCTCTTTCCCCCTGCTGTCAATAAGCTGACACGAACAGGCTTAAACTGCTGACGATTCCATAAATCTTGTGCAGCACATTCAAAAGCTCATTTTACACTTTTCCGCCTTCCTTCGGGCGCAAGCAACAGTGCGAGGTGCATTTTTCATACAGCTGCAGGAAGAAGTACAGCTGCTCTTTGGGGATTAGTTTTCAACTGCAATTTTTCTTCCTCAACTTTAACTTTTTTTATACTGCTCTCTCTCACATCCTGCGAGGGTAGAATCCTCAAAGTGGGAAGCCAAAGCAGAGAGACTGAAGCAAACCAACAAAAAAACTTGTTGAAGCAAATTGTGCTTGCTTCGACAGTCAATCTCACCCGCAGGGGTTGTAATTTTCCGTGAACCAAGTAGGAAGCGCGATAAAACCAACTAATCGATACCGAGTGGATTACTGACTGATCCAGCTTGGGTGCAAGAAAACAAAAGAGTTCCGGGTATCCAAGGATAAGACAACTCTATCTGTTGCATAATGAGTAAAAAGCTTACTGAGCAAAGCGTGATGACGGTACTATACTAGCTGCCCTTCTTGTGTTCCAGTTTGTCGCATCTGGTGCGGATGCTAATGGTAGGAATGGCAACAAGATCTTCCATTGGAATTGATGCCAAAGGATGCTCACTCGTATTGCAGCCTTCGCAATGCAAAGGTGGAAGCAACTGTGGTTTAATTATAGTTGAAAGCAAACTTCTTCCGATGCAAGGATTTTCTTTGCTTTTCGGTTAAGGATGCCAATGGCACTTATATAATTTAGTCGTCACTGTGACTGCAGCTGATAGTTGTGTGGTTGCAAGACTGCAGAACAGATTGAGCTATTTTAGAGGCTGCCATCTGCTTCAGTAACAGTAGCGGTATAATACAAATACTTTGAAACTATTACTCATTCAAGGGAAGCAAAATTTGAGTTAGTGTCTGAGAGGTGCAGTATTTACCGACATAGATCATAAAACAAATAATAGTAATTATCATACAATATTTTAAAACCTTTGCGGCATGGTACTTAGTAGTCAGAACGGTTACATTTTACTGTACATTTTTATGTCGCTTTTAAACAAAAAGGAATTTTTACAGCTGGTAAAACTTCTTTTTTTATTTCCTAAGCTACCTCTGAATAGCAATTATAAAACTATCCCGAACATAACATAACTAATCATTTCAAACTGAGACAAACTACGTCATCTTAAGTATCAATGACTTTCTCCCCCACGAACATTTCTCCATTGTTTCTTCCGATTATGAGTGTAATTGAGGAGGACATATCGTTGACGTAGTATTATAGCGTCACCATAAATTGCACCGAGCAGGACTATCCATTTTTATTACCCTTATCCCTCAGTGTACGGTGCAGTAGATCCATAAATTATACATCCCAGCAAAGTTCTGGAATAACGACTCCACACTCGAACCAGTACCAAAGGCCAAGCGAGCCAAACCCCAAAGACTGGACCGAGCCAACTGGAGGCTACTTTAACATTAGTTTGCTTTCCTCGTTTTGATTATTATGACCCAAACCGTCTGTGGATGGTTTTGGTTGAAGTTTTCCCTCCCAATAAAGCCAATCATGCCGTCTTCTGCTTCTGGAATGGCAGAAACAGAAGACGCATCACAACCAAAAACCCATTCTACGGTAATTAACTCAACGGCACTGGTTTCACAGCGGTCTTTTGAGTTTCTCCGATTTCATTGTGTGTTTGTGTGTGCTGCTTCACCAACAGCCAATTTGATTTTAATCCAAAATCCTTCCACCGCACGCTCCTGCTTAATCTGCTGTGCTTTGTTCACATTTCCTATTTCCAGCAATCGACAAGTGGAATCGATAGCTTGCAGACCTGATAGAAGGTGACCAGCAAGAGAAGCAGACCAAACTCTTCACTGTTCGATCGATACATACTGCTCCCGGGTGGAAAGGATTCCACATTTTCCTTCCACAACACAAACACACACACGAAGCTTCCAAACGTGCGCTGAGAGGTAAGTATTTTATTTCCAGTGATTTGCTCCTGATCTACGGCCACGATGTGTTATGGCTGTTGTTTCTTCTGCAAAGTCACTTCAATAAACTCTTCAACAACAGAATTATAAGCTGGTTCATGCAAAGAAACAATATTGTATACCCTTTTTTCCTTGATAATGCCCAACGTTCCTCCCAGCGAGGAATTTGTTGCAGATGTGGCTTTGTCTTACTTTCCTTTTGAAAAATATGAAACTCAACCTCGCCTCGTTTGAACCAAAACCAAAACACAGTGTCAAGTTGGAAGGGCACCAAACTTATCCCAACTGAACGTCCGGGTGTTTGGCAAAGTTTTGACACCCTTCCCTTTTCCCCCAAGCGTTCCCCCAAACACTGATCCCTTGAAACTTGGAAAACTTTTCCGATTTGCTCTCGAACGCATACACGCGCGCGCTAGCATAGATTATGTAGGCACCATCCCGTCCTGCAAATCGATCATCGAAACAACGTGATCTTACCGGGCTAACTTCTTAAAAGATTAATCATTTCACCCTAACCGGGCAAAACTGGGATCCGGAAAAAGTCACTCCAGCCACAAGGATTACGTTGGACGGACTTATTTACTACGTCTTTCGATTCGTGTGTTCGTTCCATTTTTCGCATTTTCAACCCATTCATCCATCCAAAGCTGGTGCTCAATTCATCATCGTGTGACCATCACCATTTTCGAGTCACTCCCCATCACGCCAGGAAGCTGAATGGGACGCCCAACAGCTAGTCGCGAGCGAACCTCCTGCACCGGGCAGGCGTACCAGCCCCAGAACGGTAATTGAGTTCGGACGGCGGTGAAGGCGGTGCACGAGCCAAGGGACACGGGACAGCCGTGCTGCTAGCAGCTTCCTATTTTGCGCGAAAATCAAAGCCCGACAATCAGCCACCCCACACGACTGTTCGATGCTGGGAGAGTTTCATCGGATATTTGAGAAGGTTGTTTTTTCTTCTTTAAACTCCAAACTTTGCGATCGTGTGTTCGTGCACGTGTTTTTTCTTCTTCTTCTTCTTCTGTGTTACTGTACACCGTCTTTGTAGTCGTGTGTTGTGCGTTCCTACTTGTGCGTTTTGTCTATTGTTCGCATTTCTGTTTCAGTTCGTTTCATTTCTCTACTGCTTTAGTCGTTTTTAAAGCCCAATTCTGCAAAGAAATTGAGGTTAGATTGCATATGCTTCAGTATATTACTTCCCTCTTGGTAAGGGTGCCAACTTCTGAAGGTTTCCCCACATCCCCTGTGTTACCTCATTTGATTTCAATCCTCTTTTTTCTAGCTCAATTCTGTTTAAAATCATGTTTAAGATGCTTCTTCTGCGATCGTTATATTCTTATTAAAAAAAAGGAAGCTATGTTTGGTGTTCTCACACATACAATCACTAATCTAACGGTGATTGTTTCACTAACCTATAATCTTCCAATTACTAAAAGCTCGTTTTGCAATTGCCGTCCCCCCCCCCCCCCACCCTTCTCTCCAACAAATAAGCGGACTAAGCTTTGATTGCTTTTAACGTCCCAAACGTTGTGTCTCCCACCGTACACGCTAGAGCCTCCGTTGCTATACAGCTCAGCCAAGGCTTCCTTCGATTCGAATCCACTTCATCCCATTCCCATTTTAATTGGCTTGCCTATCGTTTTGCCTACGCTTCTTGCTCCACTCAACGTGTCCCAGTTTTCAGTTTTGTCGTTGATTTTTATTTTTTCCACTCTCTATCCCTCTCTCTTTGTCTCTCCTTTGCTATGTTTTTCATGTGTTTTTTTGGCCCCTCCTGATTTGATCCACAACACGGGCAAAGCTCCCAATCAGTTCTCCTTCCCTCACCTCTTCTCTGACTCGTTCCCCCTTCTATCCTTCCCTCATCCTTCGTTCGTTTTGCTTTCGTATCATTTTGCACCAATTTAGTTTTGAGTTGCATTTTTTTGTTTTTGCTGGGCGAAGCTCAAATCTACTGAAAAGCATCGAAATCAACCAGAAAAAAAAACGAACACCCCAACGGAATCTCCAGGGAAGCGGCGCAAAATGGTTGTTATGACCTGAATTCTTGTTTTTTTATAAGTCAAATTTAATCCATTTTAATCTTTGCTAGCATTTCTTTTTAACTAATAGAGTTTAAGCATCATTACTTCCCAAATTTTGTCTCTAATGCGATATTCTCGGTAGATTTGTGCAACCATTTTATGGAATATTTTTTTCTCTTCTTTTTTTTCCTTAATTCGCTTTCCGTAGTTAAGTAACATGTCGTTCGGCCTAATTAGCTAGATGGTGCAATGTGCTTTAGATATTAAAAATTCATACTGCTCACGGCAGGGAGAGTCAACAGCTAACCGGCACGATCTGTTCGAGCCTGCTAACTGTTGCTCATCATCTGCCATGACTATGGTATTATGGCTCAATGTTTCGGCTTAGTTTTTGTTGGCAAAATTTAAACTAGAGTAGAACACAGAGAAACAAAATTCGTTATTTACTTTTGGGTTTTCATATTTCTTTTTTTTAATTTCCAAACACATTCAACAACTTATTTTACAAAAAAAACCTCAAAAACAAATCCATCCTCCTGTTAACACGCACCCACACACCAACATGTGCCTTAATCCCTACAGAAACGAAAAACACTTCCAACATTAACGAAAGCATTTCTGTCGAATCATTCCAATTGCGCGCCTTGAAGCGGCTTTCAATGCTTCCCTTTTGTGCTACACAATTTGCTCACAGTGCTTAACAACACACAAAAAACTCATTTTAACCATTAATCTGAACAAAGGACTTCTAATACGCGGGCACTCTTGCTCGCCGGCCAGCTTTTCTGTACAATGTGGCTCCCGCTACCATAAAAACAAACTGGCGCAAAATCCAGCTTTGCCAGCACCAAAAACATGTTTCCCATCATCGGGCAATGGATTGTTTTGATTTTGTGAAGGTGTGTGTGTGTGTGTTTTTCTAAAAACCCAGTCTACGTGAAAGTTAAAGGCCTAAAGCCAGTGAATATACACAATCCCACCCACACACACACACACACTGGGCAACGCAAAGCTACCAGCAATAGCTGTGCTCATCGTCCTCAAGGCATTTTCAGGCGCTGGCCGAGTTGTAAAAAGGAAAGGGATTTATCGCAAAACTTTTACGCCGGACGCCGTAGCAGCAAAAGCTGGACAGTTCTGCCGGTTCTGGGAAGCAGATGGTTGTGATGGGTGGCTTTAGAGGTTTTGTGAAAACTTTTTGGCCGCTTCCAGGCATCCGGTTCGATGGTTCGACGGTTCGTTTTATGCTCTCAATAACTTCAAACTATCTCACGAATAGTGAAATTGAATTTCACCTAAAAGCCCAGGAAAATCCACCTGTTGTCTCATGCAAACATGGGTACGCTTTCGCAGAATTTCACAATTCCATCTACGAAAACACTCACGGCACAACAGAGGGACAATGCACTGACACGAGACAATACCTCCCAGTCGAGTGACACCTGAGGGAAAACAAGAAGCGTACAGGACAAAAAAACACCCATACTGCCATGGATATTAAATAAAACCAAACATATGTCGAAAGGCCCCTATTCTCACACGCACGCACGGCGACGGCACACTTACCAGGTACAGGGAAAACGGATACCATTCACTTCCTTTTCCCGTCTGTGTGTCTGCGTGTGTGTGATAGTGTCTCTGTGCATGGTACTTCCGTCACCATGTTTACACCCTCGAGTAAGAGCAGGCCTCGGGTAAGATTTGTGCCTTCGCCGGACAAACAAGCCGGTCGGTCGTATTAACAACATCAGCAAAAACAACATCGCCCAGCGTGCGCAAACAACAACCCAATCCGCCCAGCATCCCCAACTGTGTGTTGGTGTAGGGAAAAATCAATGGTTATACAAAGCCGCTTTTTTCCCCTGCTCACTTAGATTGTTTTTCTTTTGCTGTGCTCCAGCAGCAAAACGCTCAGGCACGGAGCATCGTCGACAGCGGAGGACCGAGGCCGTACGCCAGCCAGTTCAATTTGATCAGATTTATATCGATCCCAGAGCATCGAGTGATGGCGTAATATGAGGCGAATCTGTCGAACACGTCAACCGGGACCGGGGGGTGGTGCTTGCTTGGGGGAAGCAGGGGAAAAGCAATTCCAGAACCCTGTGCCTTCGGGGCGTTGAGTTCCGCATTGTAATGGGACAACTGTCGGAGAGAATCTTTATCGGTAGGAAAATAAATCTTGACAAATCGAACGCACCACATCTGGGAAAGTTGACCCAGATGTGCGTGTGCGTGCGTGTGCGTGTGTGCTCTCCCCGTGCGCTGACTGCAGAACAGGAATGCAGGCGTATTCTTGGAAACGGGTGCTGCTGTCTGCGACCTCCCGCCGTTGTTTGATTGACGGTTCTATTTCCCTCGCTACGGCGGAGTGAAGCGTCATCATTTTTCATCGGAAAATTGATGTGTTATTTTTCGATTAATGTGTGAAATTATTCATTCCAGCGCTAATGACCGGAAACATAAGCTTTGAATATATTTGCAATTTTAAAAGGCTCTGAAATGTGATTCTTACATGTAAAACGTTCTAAACTGTGCTCACATCAATTCTGCACATTTGTCTGCCTGTGCATGCCGAAAAACAGGCCGTTGTTTTGCTGAGTGAACTTATGTTTACTCTATCCCTTTTGCCTTTGAGCGATGGAAACAAGGGAATATACCTCATGCCTAACAATCAATCAGCCGTTCATCCTTTTCAACCCTGGCCAATCCTGCCTCCCGGGCAGGCTGTTTCCATGATGTTGTCTAGGGACAAACAGAGAGCAAAATTTCATCTCACTTGCTTTCTTTTTCCTCTGCCATTCAGCGGACTTTTTAGTGCTATTTCTAGAATGAAAGTATTTGTTCAACCTTTCATTCTTGCCATTTCTTCAAATTGTCATTTGATGTGACATTTGTTTGTTGAAACTTTGCCCCCCTTCAAAACGGAAGAAACCAGACTAGACTTTTTGGTCGATCGAACAAGAGGCTTTTGGATGCGACTGTTGTTGTTCTGTGGATTCTGAGGATGCTATTATGTGGGAACCTTTCTTCGATTTCCTTAGGAGAAGTGACACATCGCTGCCCTTGACGCTTTCTTTTCTTATGTTGTTTGAAAAAAGGTTATTTTAAATTAAATGTTTGGAAAGAATTCTAAGCAAATGAAACAAAAGACAATGAAGACAAAAGAACTCTTTTAATGTAATAGTAGACACTGTGAACAAATACTTTAAAACAATACTTTTAAGGGATAAGAAAGCCAAATACTGGAGATCCTAAAAACTACATTTCAAAAGTCAAAGTTTGCTCAATAAATATAAACATTGAATATTAATTCCAATTTGAATAGAGTAAGATTATGTCTAAAAGATTCATTAGGTAAATGGATGAATATATCTTCTGTTTAATGTCACAAACATGATCATCTTACTTGAATTTTCTTAAACCATCTCTGCACAACAAAACGATGATGTAAAACAAACCGCAAAAATGTTCCATAAATATCCTTGAGCCAGGCAGTTTATCCATTCGTTCTTTTATCCACTCCCTTTTCTCCACCAACCAGTGCAATCAATTCTCATCAAACTTGGCCAACTTTTAGCGAGCAACAAAACAACGCTTTTTCGTTCGTGCTTACTCACGCACATCGAGCATCTTGGAGCGCCGAGCCCGTTTGGCGAACAGTTTTGTTACATTTTAATTATTTATTCAACCTGCTGAAGTTGCTTCTGTCACTCTCTCTCACACACACATACGCACAATGTCCAGGTAGACACTGAAGTTACGTGTCTTTGCACTATATTGATCATTTGACTTATCGGTTTGCTCGCCGAACGAACATACGAACGGTTTGCAGCCTCCCCCGGAAGGTCGAAAGCGCTTACGCATTCAACACACGCAAGACCAATAAATGTTCGACCAGCAGCAGCATCATTATCATCTTATGGATCATGTAACTTACTGCTGCATGATGTCAGGGGGGGAAGCAAAAAGAAGCAATAAAAAAAAGAAACAAACCCATTTCAATCTTCGGACCAAAGTCCCGCGAGAGTTTAGCGGGAATGCTTCGGCAAATAATCCCCCACCAGCCCAGTGTGTCAGGTTGGGCGGCTGCGGTATGAGTAAGAAAACAAGATAAGGATGCTTCCATTCCTACACACAGTACGCCTTGAGATAGAGTGAGAAAACCCGGGAAAATCCATTGCGATTTGAGCAACGCACCGGCACGATACGAAAGCCAGTGGGATTGTGTGATACGTGACTTTAACAAACCGAACGAGAGCAAACAGCAACAGTGGAAAATGACAGTTTTCCACGAGGCTTTTGCACCTTTGAACCCTCCCTCTGTGCTGCGGTTGTGTTAATATAATTATTTTACTATAAAATTTTCAACCCACCATTGCTTTCAACGTGCCCGAAAGCAGCGAAAAGCTGAGAGATGCTGATTTATGATGCTCACCTCCGCGCAGCTCTCCAACAACACCCACCCAGGCAAACGCCCAGGCATAAATCACCCACGCTCGGTAGAGAGAAAGGGGACGAAGGTGGAGAACACTTTCCACGCGGCTGTATCCCTCCACCACTCGGCGGAGAGCATTTTAATGTAACCGTAACCGGGGCCGGATTGCGGTTGTACAAGGGCCACTAGAGCCTACGCAAATGTCGAGCATTTACACGGGGCGTATAGAGCGACTTTCGCCATCAATCTTTACCTCTCCATGTTCGGTCCTCTGTGGCCAAACGGGGTCACATCGAGTGCTCCCGGTATCGTCTTTCAGCGGGCAAAAGGAGCAGCCACAGCAGCAGCAGGTCAAATGGTGATTTTTGATGGTGGGCCCAAGAAAAGAATGGAATGTTCGTGTAACAACCCCCGCCGATGGAAAGGCCAACGTCGGTTTGGTGGATTGAACATTTTGTTAAACTTTCCCTGTAATGCCGGTGCATTGTTGTGCATGGATTTTCTTTCAAGAGCGAGAGACTTTGGCAGAAAAACGTCCTTATTGGGGAACTCTTTTATTACGCCGTACCTACTTAGGGCTAGCCTTTCTTTGTAAGTGGTTTTAATGTATGTAGCGTTCTTTATGAGGGATGTATGTTCGGTTGAGAAAGTTTTCACTATACCACGTGGAACGGCACTTTTCCAATGGAAAGTGCGAGTCATTGAAAGGTTCTAGGTTCTTGTTGGAAATTGTGTTTTAGTTTCCAGGTTTAGTTTACTTCAGATTTCTTTTTTTTAAAGCTTACTTAAAGCTAAGGCATTTTGGAGTTTTTATGTCTCTTTTCTCTTCTCTTTTTTTCACATCGAATGCGTTCATTCAAGCGAGCTTTTAATTTTGCTTCCGAAAGAAAACATAGCATCACATTTCATTGGCTTTCTCGCTAAAAAGGAAGCGTTCTAGCAAAGCATCAGGTCCAAAATCAAAGGAAACAATATTTAGCACAAACTTGCAACGCACACACACACCAAGCAAGAAAGCATCTCACATTCCGTCCTAAATCAAACCTCGAGCGAAATATTAACGGTTGGTAGTACGGTAGTAGCTTCAAGCACGCCTCACTTGGTGGTCGCAATAAATTATTCGCACGAGGCAGCGTTTGGAATTTCCTTAAATTAAAACTCATCTCCCGGACACACACATACACACACCGCGATGCACTGGGCGAGCCGGAAGGCACACAAAACGGAAGGTAAATGAGTGGCTGTTCGTGCAAACTAATAAAAATTCCTTGCACGCCGCCCGTTTCTTATGCACTACTGCTCGTTTACGTCCGCTCGTCATTCGGCTTTCGGAATGCTTCTTCCCCAACATAGCTCATACATTTTACAGTTGCAGCTAGGTGAAGCACAAAAGTCGTACAGTGTATTCGAACAAGAGTGATGAACGGCCGGGAGGGGATGGCGAAGGAAATTCCGCTCCTCATGCTACATGCTGAGCACCGTGCTCAGCCTCTGCTGCCCTAATTAGAATCGATTCCCACTGGGGCGGACCGGTAGTCCCCAGACAGCATCCGGTGGGATTTTGCGATCCCACATTGTCTCCCTCCTTCTGTTTGTCAAAGGAAAACTTTCTGTGTCTAGCGATGGAAACTGTGTTGGCTCTGTGTGTGCGTGTGTGTCGCTGTCACACAAATCATCCCAATCGCAATACGTTAAGCAACAGTTGTAGTTCTGTTCAATGCATGACATGACAGAAACTTTTGTCCCCCTATCATCTTGGGGGAAGGAGAAAGGATTGCACAAACACGAACAAACAGTTGGAGAAAGTCTACCGAAGGGAAGCATAATGCATAACTTTTGCAAAAGTTTCATCATGAAAGTTCGGTCACCCGTGTCACATGTGTCTGCAGCTATGAATTGTGTGCGTGTGCAGTCCCTGACAGCAACGAAACGTTGACAGGTATTGCGACTAAAGCAGGGGATTATGCTGTGATATGAAAGTAACTTTAATTAGAACTACGAAGGAAATAATTGCGTTTCCTGGTTGAATATTTCGATGTGAAGGACACCATTGTAAGAGGTCGTACAGTGTGATGACAGTCCGAGTAAACGTGTAACCTTACTCGGCATCCTGCGCCCAAACGTTATGCAAAATATGTGCAGTACGCCTAAAGTTATGCAAACAATAAGCAAACTGCGATAACATGCAACCTTTCCTCACTTACAACAATAGTCAACACGATCTGTGGTCTTATTTCTTTGTTTCACTTTGTTTGAAAGACAATTTTCATATTTTTGTTATAAATCTAGTTATAAATCTTCCTCGTTTAAGAACAGCACACACACAGACATACAGACACACACACAGTTAAATGAATGAATCCCCTTTAGCTTGGGAATGTTCGCTTTTAAATTAGACCGTTCTCGTTCCTCAATGGCGTGGTGGTATCCGTGTGGCCATTTGTCTGTGCTCTTGTGTTCTGTGCTTCACGGTTGTAAAGCTTGGTCCAAAAACCCCTTTTTTCGCAATTTCTCACACTGCTCACTGGCTGAACTAACTAAACCCTTTCGTGATCTTCCAGACTGCCATCAACGATGACACAGTGAACTCTTTGCTGCGCCTGGTTGGAATGCAGTTGAACGGCACGGCCGGCACCGTCACAATGGCCGCCGCATCGGAACCGCCCGAGCCGCCGCCGCGAAACCCGGACAAGATCAACGCATCGCTCAAGCAGCTCGCCGAATCGGTAAGTAACAGTGATATAAATTTAAGTCCAATTTCTGAATGCATGTAATACTGACATTTTATCGAATCGGAAGTTTCATCAACATTAAATCAAGCTAACATCCTTACAATTAAAAGGATCAACTGCTAACCACTTGAGCGTTGTGAAACTTCCCAACGGCAACCCCGGTAATCAAATCAATGTCTGCACCGTTACAAATCGTTTTCCCATTTCTAAGAGCGAGGGAACTCCAACAGTACCAACCTCCCGTTCAGATTCTCCAATGAATGCTCGATTTCACCCGGTGTCTGATTATGCGACTGGCATCACAGCTAAAGGCATTACCATCTCCGTCAGTCAGACGCGCCCGCACAACAACTTCATTATTGTCCCTGTTGTTGGGTGCAATGTGCCCGCGGGTAATGCTGCCTTAAAGCTGTAACTCCGCGTATCTGTCTGCTGCAGATGACGCGATCCCACGGATCACCACCGAAACTTGCACGGGACTAAATCGTTCGTACGATGCTCTTTGTCCCTGCTTACCGCTGCCCTTGCGCCCTTGCTTGTCTGGTAATAGCTAAAGGGCCCTCTCAACTCATCACTGCAGCGTAATAGCGTTTGAAGGATGGTTCGTTCCAGGAGGTGGCATTTGGTATGAGTGCGGGTAGGATGATTTTAGTTGAGCTAAAATGCAATTACACTCATCACCGACCGACCAAAAAGTGGTTAAAGTTTGCTTGAAGGTTTAGGATAACCGTGTGCAGCTTCGGTTCGTTTTTTCGCTCAACGATGTCCCTCACAGTCATTTACTAATGATCACGTGAAGCGTAAAAAAGAGGAGTTAAGAGTTACATTTGTACATTAAATGGAAAAAAAATATATTGCTGTTTAGAGTCACCTTTTTTACAATTTTCTGCTTTTTTCATTGATATTTCCACACATTATTAAATGCTCAATAAAATGTACAAATCAACTAATTTCCAATTTAGCGTTGAAGTAAAGTTAATTAAAAGTTAGCGCTTTTCTACAATTTATACAGTAAAGTCATTCGATAATGTATACTAATGACCTTGAAAATAGACGCTTTAGTGCCATAACAGTTAAAGCAAACCCATCAGAGCGCATTTCCAATCGAACCATCGTCCCGCTCGCTAAAATATGGTCCAACATTCTCTTGCCCACAGTTAGCAAACACGTCCTTACACACACATATAACATCAAACGATTTAATTTACAGTCCATTGTTGTCGTACTGTTCTCGATCCGTACACCACGATCGAGCAAGCACCGAAATTCACAGCCAACGAGCAATTAATGCTAATTTGGAGCGTTTATTTGTTGCGCCGCTTATCGCTCGCATCAACGTCCCTCCCAAAAACCGTCACAGCCACATTTCTGGAATGTTTTTGGTAGAATGATTGGCTCGGGCGAACGTTGGGCAACCTTCCCAGCTCTCTGTTTAAACATGCACACACACACACATTTGAGCGGGACTGAGATTTATCCAAATCTGCCGACGAGCGCATTAACCTAGAAACGCAAGAACGCGCTTGCCAACGCTGGAAAATAACACTGGCCGCTTTCGTCCTTGGCGTGGATGTGGAAAATTGTCGTCAGTGGGAAAATGGACCCTCTCCGTGCGGGGTCTTTGTACGATGTGCGTCCCGCAATTGCACCCGCCCCCCCGTTCGCTTGCGCCGATCGAAATCGATGCTTCGCTCATTATCCGAGACTCGTCGAGATTTGGCGATCTGGTCGTACTATGGCGAGCTATGAGGAAGAACACTCGGAGCAATCAGACAACGGACGGCTGACATTCCGTGGAGAACAATTCCGTTACCATCAGCTGTGTGTGAGTGTCTGTGTGTGTTTGCAAATAGGGACGCCGGTCACAGCGCAGCCAACTAACTTCAATTGATAAAATTTACATATAAATTAAACTGCTGTCACAAGCACTGGTCCCTCAAACCGTCCATTATTTGCTTCGGTTGCTGTAGTCACGTTGCACTCCACGTTTCTTCCCCACTACCAGGTTGGTATAGTTTTTCCTACCCCGTTTGCTGAAGAGACCAAATACCCCGTAGTGAAAAGCTTTCTGGTGGCAGGAAATTGTTTTTTTTTCCTGTAGTGTTGGTGTTCCTTTTTCTTCTTGCCAGGCTTGCAGTGTGTTTCCGCTCCCGTTTCGTTCAGTTGGTGATTTGATTGACGATAACGGTGGTTCTTTTGCGGAGTGAATAGTAGCCCGTGCTGTGGTGGCGGTTTGCGTACGGCTTCGTCCGTGGAAAGCGTCCTCTAATTTGATCGCTTTGTTGTTGCGTATTTACTCATTTGCACCTCGGAAACGGATTTTCGGTGCATCACAGGTGGTGAACAACACGTGCGTGGTACAGTAAAGTAAAGGACTGGGCTTAAAGTATGCAAAAGAGTTGACTTAATGCAGCTGTTTATTTGAATAATTTCTTGAAAAATGATTAACCGTTAACTCTGAATGATCTTTTTAATACTTGGAGCAAGTTTAAAGCGTAAAACCTAACAACCTACAGCAAGCCCATGTGGAATACTATGAATAAGGTCACACAATAAATAATCCTCAAAAATAACATCAGTTCCATTCGCTCAAATCTAACCCCCGTACTTTCCCTCTCCCTTTTTGTCATCCCCATTTACCAGAAAACACGCTCCCTGGACGCCGCCGACAAAGCCGGAGCGCCGAGCACGACCACGAACGGTGGCCGCCCCTTTCGACCGATCCTATCGCTGGACAATGCAAAACCTTCCACCAAAACGTTCGACATACCGGAACGTGGCACGCCCACGTCCGCACCGGCCACCGCTTTCGGCACCGACCACCAGCCGGGCGCACCGGAACCCGGTGCCAGCACGAGTGGCAACAGCAGCAGCAGTGCGGCCGGCACCACCCAACGACAATCGAACCAACCGACTCTATCCGGCTCATCGTCATCCTCCTCCTCGGGCGAGGCAGCAACGGCCAATGGGACGGCAACGGCCAGCGAAACCGCCGTCCCGAATGCGTCATCAGCGAGCACCACCACCAGCCCGCAGGACAAAGCGTCCGGTCAGGCGAAGCAAATCAGCCCCACGCTTGCCGCTAGCGAGCCCGGTGGTGATAATCTGTTCAAGAATGGTGTCAGCGATCTAGGTACGTTGCCGGTGGTCAATTATACCACCCCTCAGCTAGCCAGTGTTGCCGTTTCTAATTATAGTTTCGTTTCTATTGCGCCCATCATCTCCATCTAGAATCGCCACAAACGACCAAAATTCGGCTGGAGAACGAGCGGCTGTCGGCCGAGATTACGCGGCTGAAACGACTGTTGGAAAACTCACCGGACGGTGCGGTCGGTGGAATTGATCTGCTTTCGCAGAGCAACAGCTTCGAGGTGCACGCGGCCGACGACAGTAGCAACCGGATGGAGAAGCTGGAGAACGAGCTGCGAATATCCAAGGAGCTGATTCAAAGTGCGTGACCTTTTCCAGTTCGATTTGTTGTGGGTTTCAGTGTTTTAAAGTTTTCTTGATTGATTCCGTCCTGTCCTGTCTGTTTGCCTTTCGCCAGGTTTAAAGCTCGAGCGCAAAAAGCTCCGCGCGGACAAGAACGATCTGCTGTCGCAGGTCAAGCAGCTCTGCTCCTCGCTGCAGGACAAGGAGCAGGAGCTGCGCAACTTCATCCGCAACTACGAGCAGCGGATACGCGAGTCCGAGTCCAACTCTGCCAAACAAAGCACGGAGCGGGAGCGGGAAAGATGGTCCCTGCTGAAGCACGCCCGCGACGAAGCGGAACGGTCGATCGCCCTCGCGGCACAGCTGAACGCACGCGACCTGCAGCTGCAGCGCACGCAGGAGCAGCTGCAGGAAGCGCGCCGCCAGCTGTCCGGCTGCATGTCCGACCAGGAAAGCTTGGTGTCGGCGGCCCCGCTAACACCGCCCTCCGGCCTGATGGCACACAATGCGGTGGCACCGGCTTCAACACCGGGCGTCGGGTACAGCAACATCAGCGGGACACCGGGGGACCGTGGCTCGTGCAGTGCCGATTCCGGCGTGAGAGGTAAGTGTCTGGTGTCCTTCCCGCACACCGTAGTGGACGAGTGTTGCCTTATCAAACACCAGACTTTGTTGCAGGGAGTAGCGACCGCGAGAGTGCCGCCGGAGATCTCAATCTGAGCGATGGGCCGTGCGAGAACGGACCGTGTATACAGGTGGATTCCGACAGTGTTTCGCTCGTGTCCAGCCATCACAACGTGTATCAGTGTAAGTGCATGGAGCTGCTCAAAGCTGCTCATGTCCCCCGCTGGGTAGCTGCCAAATAAGCCCTCCTTTCGCCTTCTCTTAGATGGAACGCCCAAAGAACGAAGCCCTACCCTGTCGCCCCTGAACGCCGGCGCCTACTCGAGGTCGGTTGACAGTGCAGCCCTTTCGAGGTAGCCTAGCTGGACTGCTGGTTACGCTTCGCTTTCACCGCATTTCTAACGATAAACTTCCACACACACAGCTCTTACAGATCGGTCGAACAGCTCGGCTCACCGGTAGACAATGAGAATCAAACGTTCGCCCGCCGGCTTCAGCAGCAGCAGTCAGCGTCCGGAGCGGTGCCCGCTGCCTCCGGCAAGGCGCAAAACACCGGACTGACGGGACGGACCGGTCGCGGTGGTACGTGGGGCAGCATATCGCGCGTCTTCGCCCGCAGCCGCAACCGCAACAAGAACGCACCGATCGACACCGAGGCCACCGACTTCCAGTGGAGCCCGCTGACGGAGGAAGGGTACGCGGAGAAGCTGCGCCTGCTGCGGGAAGCCTCCTCCATGCCGATGGAGCGTTGGCGAGCGTCGCAGGTGCTCGCCTGGCTGGAGGTGGCGCTCGGTATGCCCCAGTACAGTGGGCGCTGCGCGGAGAACGTGAAGAGTGGCAAGGTGTTGCTGGAGCTGAGCGATGCCGAGCTGGAGACGGGCCTGGGCACAACACACCCGATGCACAGGAAAAAGCTCCGCCTGGCGATTGAGGAGCAACGGCGACCGGAGCTGGTACGCTATCCTACGATCGGGCAGCTCGGGCACACGTAAGTAGAATGCGATGTATCAGAGAGAGTAGCTCGTGCTCACAGGAGCTTGTTTCTTCCCACCCGTAATTGCAGCTGGGTTGCCTCCGAATGGCTACCAGACATTGGACTGCCACAGTACGGGGAGTCGTTCATGCACTCCCTGGTGGATGCTCGCATGCTCGACACACTGTCCAAGAAGGAGCTGGAGAAGTATCTCGGCGTTACCAGGAAGTTCCACCAGGCGAGCATAGTGCACGGTGAGTCCCAACACTAGCTTTCCTCCAGTAGCACAGTAGAGGCCAGCGCTCTAATGCTGGAACTGCTACATTCCAGGTATTCATGTGCTGCGCATCATGAAGTACGACCGGCAGGCGATTGCGATGCGGCGCCTACAGTCGGAGAACGTCGACACCGACCCGATCGTGTGGACCAACCAGCGCTTTATCCGCTGGGCACGCTCGATTGATTTGGGCGAGTATGCGGACAATTTGAAAGGTAAGCTCCACGTGGCACGTGCTGTAAAAATCTCATTTCCGTTCCATCCGTAATCTCTTGCGTTGTTTCGCTTCAATCTCTCGCTCTTGAACAAACCAAAAAAACAGACAGCGGCGTTCACGGTGGGCTGGTCGTGCTGGAACCGTCCTTCTCCGGGGACACGATGGCGACGGCGCTTGGCATTCCACCCTCGAAGAACATCATCCGGCGCCATCTGGCAACCGAATTTGAGGCACTCATCCTACCGGCAAGGTAAGCGCTCACACACACACACACACACACGCGATCAAAAACCTGTCCATCATTTTGGGTTTTGTTTCTTTCTCGCTCTCTCTCGTTGTTTTGTTGTTTCGTGCGGAGACTGGAGAGCATTCCGGCTCTGCAGCCCGTCAAGCCCCGTTTTTTGGTGTTACGTTTCCTAGCCTTTTCCACTCCCCCACTCCAACCCCTTGTCTTCATGTCCATGTGCCCCATTTACTCGTTCATTTTCGCTCATCCCGTTTTTCGCCTCATCGCCAGTGTCATTTTCAACCAGAAAATCGCTCTCATATCGTCCATTTCTACTCCGATCGATATAATCCAGCCATTTGTTGATAAGCTTGTGATGTAATATCGTGCCAGCGTTTTGCTGGACGCTCGAAAGTTTCGCCTTAAATCTCAAATGTTTCTCTCTCTCTCTTCTTCTCTTTCCCATTTTCTTCCCAAAATTCCTTATTTTTTCTATTAATTCGTGCCAATGAAAACAAAACACCCCAACAAATGGTTACCACTGTACCACCGAATACCGCCACGTACACTTTTGCTTACATACATGCCCAACACACCCGCGTGCATACACAAACCCACTCACACGTGTATCGTTTATTAATGGAACTCTTGAAAACTCTTTGCCGGGGAATCGGATACGTTTTGAAAAATGAATTAAAAAAAAACACAAAATTTTTGCCCACTTTTTGGGACACAAACCCTGTGGTTGGGCCGGGTGTTGGAATTTTGGGGTAACGCACCGTACCGAACTTTCGCTTTCGCAAGGTACGTGATCTTCTGCCAAATGGAGGAATACCCGATGGACAGCGCGCGAGCAACTTCCACCCTGCACAAAGGCTCGATTAGATAAATTACCACACGCACACTGGCGAGCGTTTCGGCAGCGCGTTAGGCGAGCGGAGTTAGTAGCAAAAGCAGCAACGCCAACGCAACCCACACATCCTGTTGCGCGCTGTGTTGACGCACAGCACTATATAGTGAACGAATCGATTACCATGTTTATTTTTGTTTCGGGGTATAATCAACCCTTAATCAATGCTTTGCAGATGCAAAACCCCGCGCAGGCAAAACTTAGAAAAAGGAACCCGCTAGAACAATAATAATCGTTAGTGTCACCGAGCAGTTTGCTTCCCGTTTGCTGCTCTGGAGTTGCGCGGGCTAAGCGGAAAAAGGAGCGAGCGAACTTGCACGCAAACCCCCTGTGTCTATATCTGTCCTTTGTGTGCGTTTATCGGCAGCTAGTGCTGGAAAAAGGGCTTTAATGTGCTGCCAATAGCTCTCTCTGGTTGATTTTTTAGCAAACCCTCCTCCCCCCAAATATTCCCCTTCGTGCTTCTCGAATGGTAGTCGAGATCTCCAATGTGTTTAATGTGCCGCGTCAATCGGGTGGCATTCCCTCTTGTTGTGTTTTGTTAGCTAAACGCGAATGGAAAAGCGAATTTTTTAACGACATCCAAAAAAAACGAACAAAAAAACACTCGACAAGCTTTTAAAATTCCCAAATTAGGCTAGTGAATGTGCAGCGAAGAGACAAGGTTGAAAGAGAGAGATAGACAGGAGAGAAAGAGAAGAATGAAGTTACAGAACGAAATAATAGTCAAAAAGAAACAAACGCGATACGCGATATACAAAATATAACTAAAGAAACGCCAAACTATTCAAACGAATTATAGAAAACGATATACAAACACACACACACACACACACACACACACACACACACACACACACACACACACACACACACACACACACACACACACACACACACACACACACACACACACACATACACTAACAGACCCACACAAACATACAAAATCTTATGCCATTGTACGGAATTTTCTACGTAAGAAGATTAAAACGAAGAAGAAGAAGAAAAAGCAAACACATAATCAGATACACATATACAACACAACCGAAAACTCTAATAAAAGCTTACTTCGTGGAATAAGTCGATTAAGACAAAACAATAATACAACGTCAATGTTGAAGAGGGATAAAGGAAACTTAACAAACTCTTGCCGATTTAAGAAGCATGAAACGGGATTTAAAAATACAAGCACAACTAAAGCTAAGACTCTCAGTTTTTTATGAAAACTCAGTAATAGTAACTAAAAGCAAAGATAAGTAAATTAATCTCGACAAAATACACAATCAAACACGCACACACACACACACACAGACCCACCAAAGACACATACAAACAACGAGAAAATCAAAAAACCCAGTTGTAAGAAAGACGTTTTTGTAAATCAACAAATATCATGTGCACTTTATCCCCTTTTTTGTTTTGTTTTGATTTTGCTCTTTCCTTTTCTCTCTCCAAATCGAGCAGATAGCAACTAAACGACTCAAATCAAACCAAGTAAAGGGCTAACTTGTTAGAAGAAATGGAACTATTTATGAGGCAAACAAGCAAAAATCAACATCACAAAACAACAGCAAACGAATAGAAAATGCGCGCGTACACAAACACAGCCAGACAGACACACGAACACACACAAAGTGCAAACACAGATGACACAGATGAATAATAAAGTATTAGTTTCTGTACGGTGCGATAAGCTCGTCGTTCGACAGTTTATTTTCGTTCGACTGTTCGATGTTTCTCGAAGAGTTTCTGTTCTGTTTTCTTCTGTTTTGTGTTTCGGTTCGGAAGCAACTTTTATAGCTTTTCGTTAGGCGAAGGCGACGCTCCGGCAACGTGTCCTTGCAGGCGGCAGGTTCGTTCGATTGGTTTATCCCACTTTTTCCCTCATTTCGGTGTCTCTTGATGTCGTTCGTTTCGGTGTTTGTTTAGCTGCATACATTCCTTCCTTCATTCTATATTCACGTGCGTGTGTCTGTTTATGTGTTTGTGTAGCTTATGGTTATGTGCTTTTTTTATTGAAAGCTTTCAGTGGGTTCTTGTATTGCTTCATTCGGTCTCGTTGCTCGACCTGGCTGGCTTTGGTTTTGTTTTTCATGAATTGATGTTAATTGTTTTTGTTATTCAAAATTCATTTTCCCTAAAACTTCGCTACTGAGATTAAGGTTCTCTTATTAATACAAAATTGATTGCCGTGTTTGCATAACTTTAGGGGGTTCATTGCTCACATAGCTCACATATGAGAGCTTTTCGTTTTAAAGCGAACTTTTTACTTACTTAGGTGTCGAACGACTTAAAAAAGAGTTATTTCAATGTAAAAGGCGATCTTTTAAGGTAAAAAGCCCAGGGAAACGAGTGCACCCAAAAACATACTAACATTTTACATGCCAAATGGGTTACTCCGTTTGTATTCATCAGCTCTCGATGGTTTTCCTATCCATATTAGCCAACTCTTAAACGCCACACTGGGAAATGGGATACCAGTAGTAACATTAAATTGAGCAGTGAACTATAACCGGTACAGACAGTACCGGGAGCACTGTCGGTAAGGGTGGAACAGTGAGAATCGTAACATCTGCGGCCGGTAAGCTTACCGAACCTGGCAGGCTTTTAGTTTTGGTCCTGCCTCGGATGAATTGCTCACCCCGTAAAAGCCGGATAGCGAAGGATGCTGTGAGCACACACCCAACTCGTCGGGATGAGCACGTTTTGTGAAGCGTAAATGACAACGGACGACGACGACGACGGCCGGATGACGACGATGGCGCACTGTCACAGCTAACCATCATCGTCGTCTGTCAACCGGTAATTGCTTTAGCAGCACCGGCCCGGCACAGCACAGAACCAGTTGGCGTTGGCGCAGGTGTTGATGGACCGTTTGCACATTCGGGCAACAAGCACCGTCCCGTTTCTCGGCCGCTCTTTAGCAGCCACCGTAGCCTGCGCTCTGCAGGCAGGCAGGCATGGTCAGAGCATGGCCGGTGAGCTGTTAAGCCGCCGCTCCCGAAGGACCATTGTCACGTGAATGTTTGTAATGGCATGCTTGTTATAATTTTTACTACCGCAGCCCGTACCCGTACCCGTGCCGTTAATGAGCAACATTCAACGGTGCAAAGTAACAGGAACGCGTCCTCTTACGTACTGCTCTTGTCCGACCGACAAGGCAAGCAGCAAAATGGCTGTCGCGAAATAAGCAAAATGGGTAGGAAGTAGGGAATTGTTGAACATAGTTTGCAGGTTTAAGTCATTCCCCCTTTCGAGAATGATAATGAGAGGTGAAACGGGCGAAAAAAAACTAAATGCCTGAATGCACACCCACCTGTAACCGTGCGCCCGGAAAGCACCAAAGCACCGAGTGTTGACGATTTCTGTAGCTTATGTTTTTCGAGTGAGTTAACACCGGATCCCTTTTAGCCAAGGCTCACAGTAGGAAGGGCTGTTCTGCACAGCTTCAAATAAGAAAAAAAACACCAGACGTCCATGTTGTACATAAAAATGTTCCCTTTTTTTCATCCGCTTCATTCTCATACCAAACCAGCAACATTGTTCAGCCATCGTTTATGCTGCCACTGTACCTCAGTGCAAATTATAACAATGAAGGGACAAAAGCAGCAGCACACACCACGCACACGCACAAAAATTATGTTTATCGCTGGCCATGATAATTAATCGGCTTTGCTGCACTGTCGAAATTCAATAATGTACTGTGGCACGATCTCTTGCGGCCCACGGTGGTGAAGCACGTGATGCATTTTTGATGCATGATTGACACTTTGCCACCAATTGCGATCGATTGCTTGTTGTGTATCTGTGTAGGTATTTGTGTGAGTGTGTGTGTGTGCGAATGTGTGTGTGGAGAGAAAATTAATATCTCCACCTTCTGGCCGGTGTGAATGTGTGGTGCATTTTTCATTAATCTCGGCGTTTAACGTAATTGAACGATTGTCGGCTTGCGGGCGTGCCGCGTGTTTTTTTTTGTGGTTTATTATGTTGCGTTGTGCAGCAGTCGTATGGTTTGTGTGGTAGTGTCGATAACAAAGGGTAGTTTATTTTGCCTTTTTAAGTATGTTGAGTCAAATCAAACTCTTGCTTTTATCGACATTTTATTTAACTATAGAGATTCTACTGGAGCCCAGTGAGCGCCTAAAGCTATGCAAAGCAATGTTATAATCTTTAAATTGTACATATATTTAGGCGCTCTCACATCCTAAGTACAATCGGCCTAGAGCCAACAGTTAACACAAGTAAATGTTTTAAAGCACCTTTCATCGAACACATACTTTATGGCAGACAGCAAAAACAAAACGAAAGACATCGCTCGGGCATGAATTCTGAAAACCTGCTCCCAACAGCGAAAGCTCGTTCAAAAACGTGCCAGACGTAAAACAAACACCAAGGCGCCTTGTCAGCTGCACACATTCCACACACTGAAATATGCAACCACCAATGGCGGCTCCCGTCGATGTAATAAAACCGACAGCCAAATCAACGTACGACCCACGATGCCCTAATGGACGTCCCGAGTCAGCGGGCTTGACGTCGGGCATCTCCAGCACTGGCTGCATTATTCAGCCCGGTCTAGCCCGGGTGTGCTATGGAGTGAGTGCATCCTTTGCATTTGAAAAGCGAGTTTTCACATTCCACTCATCGATAGCGCCCAACCAACCCGACTTCAATTCGTTCGTTTCGAGATGCATAACCAAACGCTGGTGTACCGTTGCAGTATGGAGGGATTGGAAAAGTCGCCTTCAATAGTAATGGACATTACGTCTACCTAAATGCTGCTTCCTAGCTAGTGGCCTCGATGGTATGTGATTATTCATTTGCAAAAGCGATGCTTTTGAGAGTATGGTCCTGAATTATAAATTCCAAAAAACCGCTATCGTCTCTCCTGCGGTTACTTTTCGATCCCTCCCTTGCACCTCCAACAGTGAGTAAGGAATTTTGCATTTTCCTCCACCTAAACGGAAAGCGTACAATAACTGCCATCGCACACCTGGACCGGCGTCCGTTCGTACGGTGTACACACTCAGCCGCCACTGTGAGATGCATATTTTACATATTTCAACTATTGACTGATCTCTGAACACTGTGACGGTGATGGTCAGGCCTTGCTTGGGGCCGCCACACATACGCCAAGCCGGATATGGTTCGTCGAACTTGATTAGTTCGTATATTAGCTCATTAAATTCGTTCACTGCACATGAAAATTGCCATTTTCGATTGCTATTTCCGTCCATTCGCCGTTTGCCATTCCGTGATCGATCGGTCGGACACTACTGCTGGAAGCCAGCCGGTCCAGCGAGCAGCTAATGAAATTGTGCACACCGATGCCCCGAGCATCGAGATATGGTCCCCATCGCTTCTCCGGACCGACAACCGGGTGAATGGACACGAATTACATTAATTTGCTTCCTCTCCCCGGTGGCTCATGGCACTGTGTTTCGATGTTCCGTGTTTTCCACCCCTTGCAATCGAGTTAAATAATCATTTTAGCATAGCTTGTGATAAATTGAGTTTGCTTTGCTTTACAACAGAGCACACAGCTTGGCTGGTAAACATTGGTCGGGTTCGAAGTGAGTTCAAATTTTAACTAAAATTGATCTGCAATGTTTATTTTGCCGATTGAGTTGTTGTGTTGTTGTCCACAGTGTTGCGTTGAACATTATAAAAACACAATCAACCCAAACCCATTCCGTCCATTATCTTGAGGCTCTATAAACTTTAATTCCTTTTCCATTCCATTATCGTCCAGAAGGTCTGCACGCTGCCTCCACTTTATAATGTTTTAATGTTTTAAGAGCAATCTCGCCCGCAATTTCTCCATAAAACGGGCCCACCCTTCTTATGCTCGTTCTCCACAGAAATCTGTTCTCGACGCCGAAAATGTTCACAAACAAATTTAATAATAACCTCAGCTCCACTGTCACGTTCCCGTGCACGACAGGATGTTGCTGGCCGGCACAGCTTCACCGATCGTTTTCGTGCGAAGCGCCAAAAGAACAAACATGCCCTGCCCCGTGCACTACTTTCCTGTCAGGCAGAAGGAAAGAGAAAAAACAGCCCAACAAAAACGCTTCCCAGGAGAACGATCTCCCCGCGCACCGACCCACCGAAAACAAAAAACCACTCAAGTTCGCTCTCCCGAAGCGTGCTAATGACGTACGCAAAGGGCAATCAAAAGCGATGGTCGCGTGTGCCAAAAATAGAACGCATAAAACGGTACACGGAAACCCGAAACCCCGTGTGCTTAGACTGGGGACCCGGGAGGCGTAAACCGGAAACCGGTGTGGTGTTTGAAGGCTTGCGGTTCCCAAATTTCCAAGAATTCGCCTAAAGGGAGAAAACATTGTGTCGGGGGAGAATGCCAAAGCGATGGCTGTGATTTTAGTCACATTTCCGTGCAAGATGAGCGTTCGTAATCTTTGATGAAACAACAACACGGGGTAAGAGCTTTTTTGAGGAGTTTGTTCATGAAAAGGGGGTGTTGGGAGATCGGTGTCTGAGTGTACGTGCTGCTGTTGGGTCAGAGTGGTAACAGAATTTTATAGTTACGCGTTTAGGTACATGTTGCTCTCAGATCTTATATTGATGAAACAGGTGTTCGGAGCTCCATTTGACAGCAATCTATTAAAGGTTGGAGAGCTTTGTGAGTGGGTTGGATAACTCACTATGGAATAAACACTCACAGCAATAGCCGAGAGCTCACTATTAATTAAGCGCTTAGTTTTGCGTTTCTTGAGGAATTGAGGACCTCAGAGAACATACAAATGCAAACGATGACAGGAACTAGACAAAAGATTCACCATCAAGTCTGTCCCTCAATATGTCATATAACCCTTATTGGGAAGATCACATTTCACTATCACTCTAAATCCGATCCGATGCGTCACATTATCGCTGTTGGATCAACTAATAAAGCTTCGAAAATTGCTGCGTTCCAAAAGCTCCATTCCCTCTCTCGAAACTACAGCCTCATCTGCAGCAACCTTCATTTTGGGGATGATTTAAGCGTTTTAGCAAACTTTTGATTGGATAAATTAATGGCATTTACCCACACACACACACACACACACACTCACGAGTGTCCGGGGACAGAAGGCGACAACCGGTCCGTCCGCACGAGCCCTGTTGATATCGCACTGCCTCATCAGCCCATGTTCATCAGTTTCGGGTCAAAGTTCAGACAACATGTTCAACTATCACCACAAGTCATCCACAACAGCGCTCGCACACACACACACACCACGTCTCGTGGGTAGCGAAAAGCTGTTTGCTAAATGTTTAATGCTAAGTATGGCCACGGGCGTGATGTTTCTCGCACAACTTGACGGCAAAGACTTGTCCTCCTTACCTGAGGCCGGTGCGGGTGTTGTTGGCGAAATTGAGTTAAAGTTAGCAAGTCGTGTGGCGTCGCACTGAAGGGTACTGGAGCGATGGATGCAAAAGCGAGCGGGACCCCGATTTACTATTTGAATCATTCCGAGAGTTGTGTTGAATTTATAGCTCCGTAGCCACCATCAAGCTTACCAGGAAAAGGAATGTTTTGTAATGTACTTTTGGAGGCACAGCACAAAAAAAAATGTGTTGATGTTTTCCGTTGAGTGAGAAAACTCGTCCCAAAGTTTGTCGTTTTCCACTGCTTTCCTTAATCCAGTGACCCCTTGGATGAATTCAACTACCTTTGATTGTTGTTTTCCTTCCGCTTAGCATGAGATAACTCGACTGCATCTGAAAAGGAACATGAACAGAACAGAAAATAAAAGGAACTAGCACATAAATTCTTTCGAGTTCTTTCTTATCTTTCTACAGCCGGGTAAGATGTGCCCCCGAAGAGTTATGGACAGTTACCTTCACCGCGCGAGAGTGAACAAAAAACCCAGGCAAATTGGATAAAGTTTTATTTCCCATTCCTTTGCGCTGTTACGCGCACTTTCTTTGCAGTCTCTTTTTCTTTCAACAAATTACCACGGCTTGGGCTTGGATCGTTTTCTTGGACATTCTCGGCGCCTGCTCTCGTTAGTTCGCGAGTAAGCCCGTAAACTGTCCATTTGACGAAAGTGCTGCGAGCGGTGCAAAACTTGTGCAGCAAATGCAGCTCATCGTTTTGCCTTAATTCTGGACCATTCATTTTCACCGGTCTGCCAACGTTTCGGTGACGCTTTTGCAATTTAAATGCTTCTTTGCGAGCGCACACGGAACCATGGATACTTTGGAATGGCAGAGTTAAATTTCATCACCACCACCCAAACCTATTCAGCCGCTGTACGGGAATGGTTCCCACGAGAACGATGGCGAGGTGAAATGGAATGTCGAAACATTTTTGCTGTAACATTCCAACCAACTCCAAGTCTGCGCAAGCATCCCAGACTGACGAATGGTGACTGACTGGCCCTGGTTGAGTTATGAGCCCTCTGGCGGCATTGCGCTTTTCATGAACGCGCTCGCAACGACCCATAAATCGGTCAAACTGTTACACACCCGGGCGAGGGAACCGTACTTTCTTTCTCGTAAACTTTCTTCGTCGCTTAAAAACACAGCACTAAGACTGGCACGGCGACAGTGTCCGGAGGGCATCGTAGAAGGTCATAAATCGCGGAGCAGGTCGTGCTTCGTTTTTTTTTCGTTAGATCCTTTCTTCGCTCAGTGATGCAGAAATTGCGCGAACTCGCGTCCCTTTCCCGGTTGCATAAGTTACCGTATCTTGTTACGTACCGATACTACCCAGAAGGATCCCGAAAGGGTAAGAATTCTTCGTCCTTTCAGCCTTCATCGGTCGCTGGGCCACCCGTGACCTAGCATTGCTCGAGCCTGACGACTTCGGGGCGTTCAGTCTCAAAGAGTCGAAGAATATCGCCCGTAAATCATAATCCTAAATCGCTAACCTATGCTAACATTGAACTCGGGTGTGGCAGTGGAAAGTTTTATTCCACCGCGAAAGATAACTTTTCTTCTCTTAGCGCGTATAAGTGTGAACAGCGAACGAAAAGTTTTCTTCCCCCAGTACAAAGGGAACCGCGAAGCAAAGCGGTGAAGGGGAAGCGAAGCAAAATATTCGCACATGTGTTCAACTTCCCAGCTGGTGCGTGCTTCGGAAGCAATAAAACTAAGGGAAGGTGGGGGATGAATTTTCCAACCCACACAGCCGATCGAAGCCGCCGGCGAGTGTCACCTGTTTCGTGAGGCACCGAAATACTGGCCTGACCTTTCGCCTGGCGCACAGACAGTGTGGTGCGAGGTGTCTGGTTTGGTCGTTTTTTTTTTGTGTGCCCTGGGACATGCCTATGCCGTTCGTGCATAATTTATAGTGACAGATAATAAACGAGAGCGTGTGTATGTGTGCTTCTGTTGCGTTATCGCAACAAAGTTTAGCCCACCGTTAGACTAAACCCCTTCAGCGGAAAACGTTCGTGTGTGGTGCATGTTTGTTGTAAAACAAAAACGGAAATGCAATTTGAAAACAAAAGTTATATGAGATAACACTGCGGTATCAGGCGAAAAATAATAGGGCAGTAATAGTGTTTAATGAATTGGTTTGTGTACATCCTTGCTTGTGTCACGAAACATCATCAAACTGTTGAATTCATCGTTCGTTCAAGCTGATGTTTGTTATGTTAAGTTCAATTGAATGTTATTTTTTACTAACCTTCATCGAGTTTGCGTAAAAAAACAATACACTGCCTTGGAAAAATACAGATGCTCAACGAACTGTATGAAAAATGCATTCAATTCATTTTCATGTGCAAAAATGAACACTGAAAAAACACCCATTTGCTTCATATCAAACAACAACACAAACTGTCGCATGGCAACTTTTGTTGGTGCGTTTTTATTTTCAAACTAGATGCACTTTCGAGCATTTCACACTGGATCGACTAACAGCGCTAACGGACCGAAAAGAGCACACACACAAAAACAATATCGAGTCCACTCTAATCTAATAATGGACCGCACCGACTATGATGGACGCACCACGGGCGAATGTGCATGTGCAAGATAAAGAACAAAATACGACGTGAGTGTGTTGTTTGATCCTTGAAATATATTACCCGACAACACGCAAATGGTTGTTGTCGCCGTTTTTTTTTTTTAAACGGAGACGAACCAACCAACAAACAGGTGCACGAGTGCAAACCGTTTTAAGTGCACTTGAACCATTTCAATAAGCCTTATTGCTTGCCAAGCGTTTGGGCCGGGGTTTTCTACTAACTGTCCCCAAAACGCTAGCAAATGACCAGCGCCCACGTCTGTGATTTACAAGCATCGTACTCGCAATTATTGCGATCGGTTTTGTGCTGCAGTTTTGTGGCCGGATTGCTTTTCATCTCACCCGAAAGGGGTGCGCATATGCACGTGACCGAGCATGAGGACGACTATTGGCTGCATCCAGGTGGACACGGTTGCTGTACCAAAATGCAAATCGTTTACCGTCTGCGTGTGTCCATGTTTATAGTTGAACCTTCAATAAGGATACTGCATCGATGTGCGTTTGCGAGTGGATCAAAGGAAAGTGCAGGTGCCCATGATGTGCTCTATGTGTATGAGAGCTTATACAGCAAATATAATAACGTGCGCGGATCATTTCGCAAACGAAGCTGCTCGATTTTGCCTCCCAAAGGGACAGCAGCCGCAGTAGTAGCAGCAGCAGAAGCAACAGCACCGTAACGTACCTCTCTAGCAGCCTCGGTACTACAAGGGCACATGTTTATTGAGCATAACGAAGCATGTTTTTGAGCTCCTTTCGTTCGGTCGGTTTGTGAGGTGAGCATTGCGATTTGTTAATCGAGTTTATGAAAGCAAACGAACGGTCCTTATAAATATCACTCGGAAGTCGTGTGCGATATTTTTGCAATTTATTATTTATGATGTATAAAGATAAGGTTTTCAGGCTGTTTAGAGGAATGTTTATTGAGGTGCAAAAGATGCTTTTGAATACTATCCAGCTCCAGTGGGAATGGTGGAGGACGTTATAAAGAGCTTTCGGGCTTCTTCAACGATTCATTGCGTATGGCATTATCCTTGGCGTTTGGAGCGCTCTCCATGCTTTTATACTTTCGACACACCAAATGTTCCAGTATGTTGAGTTACCAGGAACTATTTTTACTTATTCACTCACCTAACGCTAACTGCAATACAGGGAAGTCTACCTTTCTCCACCATACAACATCGCAATGGTACAAAACACACATTCAATAGTAAAATTGCATCTATGAAAGCATTCACAAAAACAAACTCTTCCTGCTCTGCTCATCCTCCTTGAGCACATCATTTCATCTTCAGCGTGTGCTAGCATTAAAATGAAATCAAATCAAAATCTACCACCACCACCAAACATCCGCCAGCAATTGCGTGGTAAAAGTGCCTCTGCAAATCAAAAGCTAAGGCGCTTTTTTCCTTCTGCATTAATCCATCCAGGGGATTAAATACGGCCACCGAGCGACAGCAGCTTCTTTCGGATATTTGAAATTTTGCTTTCTTTTCCCGCGCTCGTTGAGATATCATGCATGGCGCATGCTAGCGAGGCAATGTCTAGTCGTCGTATATTGCCCCCGTTTGCATTCCGTGCCTCGAACAATGTCCGCTGCCGCTTCACCACTTTTGCTTGCTTCAGTGTATGAATTTCCATTCAAATTTGCTGCCAGCAGGGAATGTGATATACACATTCCTATCCTCCTATGCGTCGTGTGCTTCTTTGTGTAGTTTCTTACAGTCTGGAAGTGTTTTCACTTTTTTTTTGCTTTTTCGAAATATGTGAGTTCGCTATCGCTCCATCGCACATAAATTGATGCAAGTACGATGTTGTTGTTGTACCACTAAAGGTGCATGTTTGTGCATATTAGTTTCACAAAGTTCGTTCATACAGCACAATCTTTTTCGCACATGCTGTTAGTTAGCTTTCTTAAGACAAAAACTTTCGGCAAAAACTATTTGCTTTAATCATTCAATTTTCCTTCTGAATTATCTTCTTCTCACAACTTTTCTTTCGAGCTATTTCTTGTAATCTAATTTCCTGTTTTCAATTCCAACTTTTCCAACTTCCACGGAAATGGGTGAAAATGGCGAGACTTCCTCACGATTTGTTTGCCAACACTGTGTCGTTTCCACACGTTTTCCACTCATTGTTGAACCTGTTTTGTTAAACCAATTTTCTGCACCCTGTTTTCAATTCGATGTTTACATGCGTGTATGTTTGTAATATTGTATGTTCGATTGTCTGCTTTTTCTTTCCTTTTTTCACTTTCTCTTTTTTCTTCTTTCTCTCTTTTTCTCTTTTTCTCTTTTCTCTCTTTCTCTTTCTCTCTCTCTCTCTCCTGCTCTCTGTTTCTCTTTGTTCGTGCTTGCGTGATGCTTTCACGCGCATTTCTACCCTCCTTCCCATTTGTGTGGTTCGCCATTTTGTTGTGGTTTTGTTCCGTGTTGATATTTCGACAATGCAAATTGGGGCGATTGTACGAAACTGTGCAAAAATGTGTCACAAATTTCGCAAACAAAACCGACTACACCACTCGCAAAACCTGTAATTCTAACAACAACAAAACTCGTTTCACTTACATTTGAACACATACGATTGCAACAACAACAACAACAACGCACACCCACACACGCAAATGTACAACACTACGCGGAAACACAACACAATGGGCGGGCGCAACTGATCAACGAAACCAACCACATACACACAACCCGTACACTAACGCACACCGGGATCGTTAACGTCATGATTGCGCACGGACACTGGTGGATGGATGGATGAAAACTTCCCGCCACCGAACCAGAACGACCATGGGACAAGGGATACGAACGGGCGGCGGTGCGGTCATTCCGATCGCGAGCGGAATTGGCATGATGGCGGGAGCAGCGGCTAGCGATCGTCGGAATACTGGCAGCTTGCGCGTAAGTACATCCCACGCTATGATTTGAAGGCTTTATCCCCGTTAAACCTACTTTCATCAACCGCTTATCGTCCTGTTTGTTTACATGATTTTATCATTGATTTAGTGCATGTTTTTATGTTTAGTTTTGTAAGAATTTAAGATAACATGATTAATATTACTGATCGTTTATATCACTTCCGTAACATGAAATTTATGATTTTCCATAATTTTAAGCAAATTTTGTAAAATATTGATATCTAATTTGTACAGCAATCCCCATATAACCACCAAATTATATGGAAACAAACAGAACACAATCATACATAACTGTAAGCTCCCAACGAAGCTCTTTAACCACCATGCACCATGTACGGACCAAATGCAAATTGCAAATAGCGTTACGCTGCATTGGAATTCGGTTTTGCCTTTGCCCCATTCAACCATTTCGATTCAACATTGCGTGTTTAATTGAGCGAACGCACACACGACAACTCCGTTTGTACTAAACGATGACAATATGGAGAGGGAGGACTTTCTCCCTCCCTGTTGCGTTGTTTAATGAAGTAGACGAGCGTTTCCAATTACGGTGCTCAAAATGTATCATTTGTTACACTTTCAATGCCACTTTCGTACCACAATGGAATGCATTTTGTATATAGAATTATAGAATGGACTGTTCATACTTGAAATTGATTTATTGCATTGTGTTGCGCAGATTCACAACATCCTTTTAGAGTTTATGAAATGAATAATTTGCTTACAATAAGCACAAATTATCCTTTTAAATTCTTCAATAATTGAATTGCTGCTTAAAAGTTATTAAGCCGCCATATTCTAATCCACCGTTGTATACCACGTGTAGTAAGTGGAAGTCTATACATTTTAGATTTTCATTCTTAATATTGTTTTTCATCATCCTTCCCAGAAAGATCTTTCCTTAAAATAAAACTGAATCATATAGTAAGATGGGGCTTCAAAGCTGCTTATAAGCTGCTTAAAAGTTCCCAAAGCTTCATTGCTTATTAGCTGACATCTCGTACATAAGACAATTTTTTGCGAATTATAATTTTAACAAACAACTAACATAACAAAAGTGTATTAAAAACTATGCACATATTTCAAAGCAGCTCTAAAGTTGTTCAAATTGTTAACATCGTCTCATCTGAAAACATAAAGAAAGTACATGATCAAAGCGATCAAATCAAACGTAGTTCCGTATTAAATTTATTGCAAAAAAAATGTGTCAAATAATCTCATTGGATGGATTATCAAATACCCTTAACACCATCCACCAACGCGGTGTTCGATAATCGTTTCTCGTCGACTCAGTCGGAGCGTTTGCCTCGCGCAAATGGGGCGCACCAGCACGTAACGTAGCAGGACTGGAAAGCAGCTTAACTTTGCACCATAAATCGGTATTCATGAAAGCGGCCCGCCCAGCTACGTACATACCCCTCTCCTGCCCCGTTTCCGTTCCAGAGGAAAAAGGATTACTGCTGAAGCCCGGGAAATGACGACGACGACGACGACGACCTGCTTTTTTTCCTGCGCATTTTCTTGTACCCCTTTTCTGCTTTCCGAAGCGAGGGAAGGAAGTGTCGGAATGGAACGGAAGGAAAAACAACGCCGTACGTTCTTCATGCACGCTCAAGCATAACGTTGCAGCCGTGCGGGGAATCTCAGCTTTCGCAGCGAACAAGACGTCCTCTCGAAAAGGTACTGAGGACTTTCCAGTAAGGGCGGCGTGGTACGATTTATGCGAGAAAAATTGAATTCCACCACACAGCGGCACAAACCTGCACATCCAGTACACAGTGTGTGTCAAACCATGTGTCAGCCAATTTTATTACAGACAACACCCCGTTGGCAAGACAAATCAATGTCACGTGTTACACTAAAGTTTGGCCCTCCATAGGTGTGTACAAAACTTCGTTGTACATAAAAAGCTCATCTTACAGCTGTCAAACTTAACCTCGTGGAAAGACATTTCAAAAGTTGAAGTAACGCTTATTTTACGCCCTACGAAACGTCAACACTCATCAACTCTTTAACAATCCAGCCACTGGCACTGTGCAGTTCCCAAATACCTTGGATGGCGAGATACATTTGCCCGTGCCGGGCAAACATTTCCCTCCCAACTGCACAGCGGTCCAATCCATCAAGCTAATCCATCCCGAAAAACGAGCAAATTACGCCCTGCCCTTACTCATCAACCCTGCAAAGCTGCAAAATAATTCCACTAAAATGAAAGGACCACCGCTCCCCCCAAAACCTTCTTGACACACGATAATGTGCGGCATTGCTGCTGCTGCTGCTGCTGTTACTTGTGCTGCTTTTTACCCTATTTGCTGATGACTACGTTTTCAGAGATACTACGAGCGGATGAACCTAAACCACGGGTACGCTCGGCTGGCAGGACCGGACGAGGAGCCTACCGACGTGATTCCGGGAGAGTCAAATTCGGAGTAAGAATTGTGCAATTGCGCCATCCCAAGGCAGTGGTGCTATGGAAAGGGTCTGCTGCACCTCCTGCTACTACGGTTCGTGAAATGTGGATCAATCACAAACTGGAGGGGAGAGATAGAAGGAAAAAAACCGTGCCACTGTGCATGTGCAACAGTTGAAAGCTTCCAGCAAATCAGATAGACTCTTGTCGGTGGCTTCCTTTCTGGTATCTGGAACCGTTTGCCAAGTTGAGTGATAGCAAACGTTACAAAGTATTTCGTGAAGTGTTTACCATTTCCTTCTAAGGCTTTATGTATTTTATTACTCAGCAGGAGACATGGCTATGGAATTTCCTGCTTGTTTGTTTTGTGCTGAGTGATGGTGTGTGTGTGCAAAAATGATGACTTGTTGAATTGAGCTCCACTTGCGAGGCAAAAGTTGGTATGAATCGAACCAGCTGGCACTCAGTAGTTGAATGCTGAGAAAACTTTTGGAAGCATTTGAGTGCATCTTGCAATCATGATGGCGTTTTTAATGATCACCTTCATGTAATGGAGGAAGTTATTTGTAGCTATACAATGTGTAAAACTGTTTACCTTGAACGAAAGCTTACATGGAATGAACTTTGCAAGCAAGAAGAAACAAGAGGTTTCAGGTAGGTTTCTGCAGAAAATTAAATATATAAAAAATGGGTTAATGCATCTAGAAGAAAATTAATATCGATTGAATTTGAATGCTTTAGTCTAGTGAACATGATAAGTATCAATTGACATACTTCAGGAAGAAAATTCGTTGCTCGTGCGTGAAAAGGGATATTTAGCCCCAGGTTCATCAGTTTACACCTTATCCGAAAGGCTACGAAAAGCGTGGATATAAGCATCTTAATGAACTACGTTGAGTGGTCTCGTAGTACAGTCGTCAACTCGTACGACTTAACAACGTGCCCGTCATGGGTTCAATCCCCAAATAGACCGTGCCGCCATACGTAGGACTGACTATCCTGCTATAGGGGGAAATCAATTAGTCACTAAAAGCCAAGCCCATAAGTGGTACAGGCAGGCCTTGACCGACAACGGTTGTTGAGCCAAAGAAGAAGAAGAAGAAGAATGAACTACGTCAGGAACAAACTAACACTACTGATTACCATATCTCCATCACAAAAAGAATGTTTTGACTCCCTTGATACTGAACTAGTATGAACGAGAAAGATCTTCATATCCTTCATATGGTTCCTAAAATGTGTTGGTGACAGTACACAGTCTGATCCGAAGTAACGCGAATTTAGATTCGGAACATGTTTGGACCTCATTATATTAATTCGACACATTCATCCTCAAATTTATAACAAATCGCCCTTTTTCCTCAAGTTATAACATATTTGAAAACTGATAAAATGGCTAAATTTCTGTTTCAATCCTACAACGTATATGAGCTGCGCTGATATCTTCTAAATCCATTAACTGCGTATCTCGGGAGCAGACTGTAGTTTAAGTTTATAAAGTTGAAATTCAAAAACCGAAAAACATCTCCATTCCATTTGTACATGAAGGTTGCCTTCGTTAGACATACACGTTACCTTCATCCCAAAGCAGCAAGCTTGACGTTACGGCTCAAACTGATTCTGAACATGTCGTAACCTAAAGCGGGCGTTGATAAGCGTGCATGAGATATGCAAATAGCAGCTCATACAATCCTGTAAAGGATCTCCCCGTGTCCCGTGAAACTCGTGCTTTTTTTTGTTGTAAAATTCATAATTCCCTTTCAAGATGATGCTTGGGCAAAATAAAAACTGCATAAAAAATAATCGATAATTCCTTTTCCATTCACGACAAACGAGGGTCGATGTTTTTTTGTGCTTACTTCGTTTTTCGCCCCTGCAAAGCAAACCTGGTGCTTGCGCTGCTCCGTACGGTAACGATTCCAACTACGTACAACTACTTCAACAACCGTGCCGCCCACGAGCAGGAGCACGAGCACTCCACTATTACTTAGTGTCTTTAAATGGCGCCACGGGACGCTTTCCGGGACGCTTTCCGACCCTACGTGGGCTTGCCTCGTCAAGTGGGCAGACACACATACACTAACACACACACACACACACACACACATGTCACTCTAGTTGGGGTGCGGCATTCGAACGTTGATCTACCGTCACAGGCACACGGGTCGCCCTGTGCCATATCCTTTGCAGTGTATGAGCACCCCAACGTGCCATCGCAAAAACGTATGTTTGCCCTTTTTCTCGCTTTTTTCCCCCCCCCCCCCCCCCCCCCCCCCCCCCCCCCCCCCCCCCTAACAGCCAACACAACATCCTGGCTAAGAGACGGATGGCGAGAAAGCCATCCATCCAGCTCACATTCACGGGTTCTCGTGTGCGCGAACCGGATCAACAACTACACCTTCCCTTCCACAAAACCTCTCAGTTGCCCCTTCGCAGACTCTGGCCCTGCTAGCATCCCCGTAGCCTCGGGTACACCACGAGCACTTCCGGTAGACGTGTTTACCGACGGGTACACGCCGGGGTACCGCCGGGGAGAGAGATAACATTTCTGCAGCATTTGTATTTATGTGACTTGCTGTTTGTTTTGACATGGCTATGTAAATTTTAGATGAGCTACACCTTTTTCTTAAAATATTCACCTCAGCAATGGGAAAGGTGGAATTCGCTCCATCCAATGGGGTTGGTTCGAGAGGCCTGAATGCCTCTTCGCACCTGCTCGAGTCGAAGCCAAACCCATCCAGCTGTACGTAATTTTTCCCGGTGGCCCACCCCCCAAAACACACACACACACACACACACAGCTTGGCATCTCTCGGTCGGTAGGCTTTAGACGTGAACGCGCTTCCACGAGCATGGCATGTAAATTCATATCAAAACGTGCATTTTAAAGCCCGTCCCCATCTCCGGGAACAAACAACAGAAACAAAATAATAAGCAAAGCCCTTAAAATGCACGAGTTTCGCGCGGCACAATGCTGTGGTTTTGTTTTGCGCGGTGGTTTTAGATTTTGTGCCCGAAAATGGGACACAGCAAACAGGGCAATACAAAAGTGCAATGCACTGCAGTAGGATGCAGTGGAAAAGGAGCGCTTGTTTACTTTTTTTTTTTGTTATTTAAGATGAGTTTTATACACTCGAAACTACTGGCTTGTCAATGAAACATCAATTGAAAAGCCTTCCTTTCCAACAGATTTTCTATTCCCTGTTGCCATTTGTTTGTTTTTGATAATCCTTTTTATGTTAGACGAAAACAAGAATAGAAAACTAAATTGATTTTTCCCCTACTAAAAGTTTAAAAATTCATTTGAAGCCTTATTTTTCCTCTCGTAACGTTACACACAACAAAAACTGATGCCGAGTTCCACACATTTGCTGCATCAGCACCAATAAAACCATACCAAAGCGCAGGTGAAAAATCTGGTACAATCGTTGCGATGTGTTGATGACGAGTTTTTTCCCACTCTACTGTCACAGTTTTCCATTTACTTTTCCGCCCGTGATTGTGTACTGTATCGTACAGGTGCGCATGGGGTTTGGCCGAACGAAACATATGGCCGTGATGTAGCTTTTCCCATTCGAATAAAAGCGTTCTCTGCAGCATCGGGACAGAAGCCGGGAATGACACCGTATCGAAGTAAAAACCCCCACCTTCAGTCATCATCGATTGCACCATCCGTACCGGTGTATGGTTTGCCAATGCAATGGAACACACACAATGGGTGTTCATGTTCTACTGTACTCAACCCTACCGTTTGCGTATGCATTCGGTGTCAAATGCAGGCACCCGGTACGATAAGGATGCAGGAAATAAATGCTACACAATGGAAGGAAGATGCCTTCAGCGCTGTTGTCATGCGGTAGCTGAATTGCTTGAAAAGGAGTGGGGGTTTTAATGCGACCTGGATGGGCGTCGCAGAGCTTCATGATATGAGTGAAAGGCAACAGTCGTTGAAATTTATTTGCTTGACGTCATAAAGATATTGGAAAATGTATAAAACATTCGCCGCCCCCCAAAAAAATAAAGGCTTAATAACAAGCATTAAATAAATAAGATAAAAACAAACACACAAAAAGCACACACTCCCTGCCCTCATCGATTGATTTGTAGCAGATGAAACGAAGCACAGACATCAAAAGATCTTTTCGGCGCACTCTCCTCAAACAGAGCGCCTGTGAAAGGGGGGAAACTGAAATCGGAACATGATGATACAAAATGCACGGCACACAGAGCAAAGAGCAAGCGTCCCGGGGAAGCTGCAGGGACGCGTGAGTTGATAAAGTAAAGCTTTCAATGAACTCAAACAGAAGCTGTGTCAGTGATCTAGCGAAGAAGAAAAAAAGACTGGAGGCCGAAAAACTCACGTTCTCCGGAGCAAGGAGTGGCACGTGCTGAGCCGAGCCGTGAGCATTGCTGTCGAAAGTTGTTGTAAATCTTGGCCTGCTTTGTTCCCGGTGCTACCGTAAAATGTAGAGGGAAAAAAGCGTCCAAACTCCCTCCCCTGTCTCGACAGGAGCGGCAGCACACGGAGAGCGTCAAGCGAAGGAGGTGTAAACCCATTTGCTCGATTACAACACCCCGACAACCCGATGAGCGGCGACTGGCGGTTCTGGCGATGAAAAGGGAAGCAATTTTCAGTAAAAGCAACCACCATTTTCAACACAATTCAAACGATCGATCGTATCGAACGGGAAGATAATACACCGCCAGCAAACGGATGCCATCTTGGTGGTTGAGCAATGGGCGGCTTTACATGGTGACACACACAAAAAACAGCACAGAAAGCTTTTCTCGAACGAAACAATTGGGATGTGCTCTCTTCCTCCACTGGCCCTTTTTTAAGGTTGGATTGTGTCAAATCAAACGTCTTGAAGTGTTGGTGGGCGTGAGAATGGTCTCGTCTGTCATACAATTCCCCCGATGGAATGACAGCAGTGAAATGATGTTTGGTAACAAGTCCCACTTGTTTCGCTGATCTGTGAAATGTATTGTCATCGTGCTGCTAGAAGAATCGTGGCAGTTTGACATTGATGATTAGACTTTGCGAGTCGAAAAATATACAATTCTTGTTGGATTTTGGCGTTTTTAGGAATTCTCGTAGCATCATCCTAAAGGCTATTTTGGAAGAGGAAAAAAAAGCTCATATTCCTAGGAAAGGAACCACTCGATGGCAATAACTTCCCTTACTCCCTCTCATGCACATGGAGAAACTTTTTCAATCAAACCCTCATCATCCTCATCCACTGCTCATACATACTATCCGGTGGCCATCGTGTCCGTTGATGCATTTTCCAGCATCGTACATGAGCCGGCACCAAAACTCCAAACCCTCACACACATATCGATCGACCTTTGGTGCTTCGCATGAAACATCATAATCTACGACTCGACAGTGAAACCCCCTTCAAACATGGCTCAAACATGCAAGCGTAATAAAATTATCCTACACACATGTGCCATCCTTGAATTCTGGATGATGGTAGGGCAAACGGCACACTTCACACCGCGCTGCAAGGATGCGTGCAACTATGGTCGAGTGATTTATGTATTTAATCCCGTCGTTGTCGTTGTTGCGACTAGGCTTTCTAAAACCCGGGCATGTCGTTGCAGTCATTTAATTGGCCTGCAGCGAGTTTGAGTGCTGATGTTGTACACACGAACCTACACAAAGTTCGATGGATGTCCTTTTTGAGTATTCATTTATTAAAGTGCATTTCGGGAATGATACATTTGTTGAGCACAACATAGTGATAATAGTCGTCTCTAGCTCTTCTGGTCCAGATGATGGTTGAGATGTTCCATTCTTTGTGTATATGTTTTGAATGTTTTATGAATTTCTGTTGAACAATGCTGTTCAAATGACAATCACATTGTTTACAAGCAATTTACATTGCAATTCGGCTACTCTTCTGATTGTTTTATATAAACTCTTTTCAAAATTTTCATTTTTCCTAAACCATCATATCTACCTTTACGTTTTATGACCATAATTGCCATACTGTAAGCGTAACAGCGTGCCAACGCATTATATTCCCGGTGGCCCCAGGCAATCATTATAATTGGGTGCAATAAAAAGGAATAACGGAGTGTTATTTTTTACTATTCCACTTGGCGTTCCAATCTTTGTCATATACAAAAAAGTGCAACCTCATAACCAGTTACAATGTAGCTGATTGCCCCGAACTCTCCCCTTTCTGCAAACTGGTTGCTAGAACGGGCATAAAAATAGGTGCTAACTCGTACGATCGAAAGAAAAACGCTTTAGATGCTTTTTTTGTTTGCTCTTTCGATTTGCCGTTTTTCATATTCATAAAATGCTGCACAAAATCATTGTTGCTGGCTAATAAAATGGCTTTATTGCTCGTTTTTGCATTACGAGGTCGCGTGGTAAGGCTCGCGCTTGCAGGCGAGCTGTGCATGTTAAAATGTCATTTGCAGTTTGGTTCTAGAAGATGACAAGCATGCAAAGTAATGTTAGAAATTTTATTCCTTCTTAAATAGGCTATAAATGTGAAATGATTAAGTGATCGGCATGAAATACACTTATTTCTGCATTGTAACATAAAAATGTTACATCGCTTTAAAGAGTTTTCAAAACGAGTATACCAAACGAGTATCCAACACAAGATGCCCATCGATAAGTTTCGAATAAAACTAGCAATTAGTGATGAAATCACTGAGGCGACCGCATGGTCCCATGGTAAAGTCTTCATGCTTTCAACACAACAAACCCGTGTTCGAATCTACTCTAAACTAGTTATTGTATCCTGCGAAATTTTAAACAATTGTTGCGAAATAAAACGAAAGAAGGCGAAAAGAAGAATATAAATTCCTTTGTTTGTCCGTTGTTTGACGATAAGAACATAATTGTTTTAATTAGTTTTTGGTTCAAATGTTGGTATCAACTGTTGTTATTATGTAAAAATCAGTTGTACCTTCAAATTCCTTCATGCCAATGCAAAATGGAGCTCCTTTTTCTATTTATATGCTATTCAAAACTTCTAACATCGTTTGAAAGGAAGCTCCAAGAGTATTCTCCTCTACTGTGCAAGCTATAACCTTTAAATACTAACCACTAGTCACATAATCTTAAGCCCCAACCCAACCGGTGAGTCCGTGTGTCATTAAAGATAACTGCCCGAGCCTATCGTTCAGATGTCCGGAATGCATTGAAAACGACCACCACAATCCACAGAGCCTGGTTGGTGGTGCTTAGCCCATCCGACGACCCCTTTTGCCACTGTCGGAACTCACTAGCCAAGCACGTTGGTTGTGCACCTGCATGCATATGCAATTGGTTCCTATGGTTTTTGTGCCGTGGAAGGGGCGAGTAAAGAGACCAACGGTTCCACAGTTCAAACGACTCTGGATCTGGGTCTGGCAGGTCGATTATGGTGAATGGTAGGTGGCACTGCATCCTGGCCACGATGGAATGGTTCGGACGCCATGAATTGTCTGTCCCAATTGGCTTCTACTAACCTATACACGTGCCGGTTTCTGTCTGTTTCTATCTGTGGTTACGTGCAAGACGGGCGGGCCATGCACGTTGGTTTGTGCGGGATTGTGTGCGGGGACCAGATTAGCCAGGACATTCACATCAACATCAAACAGTTAATCACTTCACCTGTTATGGAGATGCAAGTTCATTATTACCCTTTAGAACAGCTCGGAAGTGGATGTCTTAAATAACCTTCAGTACCGTTCACGTTCAATACTCCGTTTAAGACAACCACTCTAGCGTAGATCTCTGCTAAAGTCAACCACAACACTTATAAAACAACCATTAATACCTCTCATTGGCCTTCTTCCCTTGCTGGAACACCATTTTTCACGTCTGATTCTTATTCGCCTCGTGTGCAACGTGATGTTACGCCAAAATGAAGCTTCATTAGATCAAAAGCGGAACCAATCAATCAGCTAGAATCGAATCCATTTTGCATAATAAGTCGGCAGTTCGGTGTCGATGTCCTTTTGACGTTTTGTTCTCCGCGCTCCGTGCTTGTCGCTTCTTCCGCGATGGGTTTGTTCTTTCCACCAGGGCCCGACCGAGGAGAGATAATTTGCATCCCATTACGGTAGAGTTGAGTTTGTTTCCATACCATAAAACCACCTTGTCCACTCTATATAAGTCGTGTTGTGGTTGCGATTGGTCGTAAGAGTGGCGGGGTTTGTGGATGATACAACTAGAACGTTGAGGCCATGAGACGGTCTTTGCGTTTGTGTTTGTGCGGTTTGCAAGCACAAGAGCATATTATGTGCTGTGTTCATCGTATGCGCATTACCGGTCGAGGACACAGTTGCGGTTAAGTTTAATACAAACGATGTATCCAGTATCTTGATCCGGCTCGTTGCTTCTCCTCCCAGCCAACTCCCAACCCTCCCGGACGCAAACGAAGCGTGAACATTATTAAATTAAATTTAATGCATCCAGAGCATCGAGCCACACGGGCTAGTCGCGTGCTTTATGATCGCACACCCTCTTATCTCTGCCCAGCTTCCGGTCGCACCTTCTGCGCTCCAAACTCCCTCCTATTTGGGTGCATATGATTATGGGAACGAAAACCCTATCCCGAGTTTCGTGCAACTGTCTCGTTAAAAAGCAAGACACAAACACATAAAACTGTGTCTTTCACCCCTCTCGGTTCGAGTGCTGCAAGCCACGTGGCATTAAAATGTCCTTTTTTGCTGTTGCCAGTCGATGTCTGGTGCTTTATCGGCACTGTACACGATACGGCAAGGCCATTGTGTTATAGTGAGGTACAGCGCAGGGGCAGCATTGTGGAAATGTTGTAAATGCCAACGGTAAACACTTCGGATCGGAAGGAACGTGATTTTACTCTCGTGCCGTGCCTTAGCGGTGAAAAGTGGCAACGACAATTCCAAGGTTTAATTGATAAGCGGAGCGGCGTGGTGACGCATCGGGACGATGACAACAAATGGGGAAGAGTGGCGGCATGGTCTATGGTGTGAAATGTTTTATTTGTTTTGATGTAAGGCTTGTACAAGGACTGCTTGAAGCAATGTTGAAGCAACTTTGTTGTGGAATTGAAGCACAAATTCAGAACTCTCGACAGCGACTAACAGAAGTATTCAAAAGAGGGCATTTTCGGTCCAAACAGAGAGACATCCAAACAGAGGGACTATAGAATGTAATATCAAACAAGCGCTTCAGACTCTTCCAACAGTAATATCTACTCTTATCTGAGAAAGAAAACAAGATACTTTATGTCCTTTTCCAAACAAACGTTCTAGGTACTCAGCGAGGTACGCAGCGCTTTCCCCTTCAAGGACATTAACATTACATCGATAATGATTCTGAATGAGTTGAAACGATTAAAATGTCAATAAAAGCTACTCTTATCGACATTTTAGATATAATTTTAGATTGATTTATGTTGTTTTTCCGTTCTGTTTCTGTCTCGTTAGTTTCTTCTCGATATGTTTGGTTGTGCATGTTTAGTAAGTGTTCTCTTATCTTTTAAACCCTCCCTCAAGCAACCTCCTTCCCCCGTAGCTCAAACCTACACTTTTTTGCAAACTAGTGTCTGTCCGTAGCCTTGTCCGTAGATGCAACACTTAACAGCAATGACACAACAATCCTAGAATTTCTCTCTCCAACCACCACCGCGCACAAACCATACTAAAAACCCCGTTCGGTATCTTTTGTTCTCTGCATACTTGCTCCCGGACCTGTGCCTGTCTCTGTGCATGTCCCTTCCCCTGACAACCCTTTTGCCTTCACACTCTTCATCCCCTTTCTTTGGACCCGCTTTGGACACCACCGGCGGTCACAACAAAATACCATACAAAAACACACACACAACAGTTTGCCGCCTGGAAAGGATCACAGGTACAGTACTGCCGGGGAATGAATGGTGCTCAGGAAACTTTTCAGAAGATTTTAAATTTGCATTTACTCACCCCTTTCCTTCCACTGTCGGTCAGTAGGAAAAGTCTTTTCCAGGGGGGTTTTTTTAAGATGCCCAATTGTATTGCGAGAGCAGGAAGTATTTGCTCGTTACAGCAGAAATAGGAAATCAAGCCGGCGAAGATTTCCCTCTCATTGAACGTCGTTGGTGGAGCGAGCTCAAACCTTCAATTGAATTTTCGTAATGAACCTGTGGCCCCAAAAGTTTGGCCTCAAACTTATTGCCGCAGCTCAAGTTGTAACTTTTCGTCCTAATTTTGATTTTGCGGCATGATGATGCATTTGAGTGAAGGATTGCATTTCATTGCAGATGGTTAATTTAGTTCCGTCTTATTCGTTAGGTTCATTTAATTACCCAATAATCAATTTATGGAAACTTGCATGGGAATGTCTTGCATTTCTAGATAGAAAAAAGTAGAAGTTATACAACGAGATATTGTGACGTTTTCTTGATAAACTATCCTAATTAATCTAGGCATGATTCTTTTTAAACTTTTTGCTCTATCAACTATTTCAATCTCGTAAACGATAGGATACATCCAAAGATACCCGATTTCAACTAGAGTACCTAAACCTCTACTTTCATTGGCTAAATAGAAAGCCCCCTAGCCCAAAATCCCCCGATTGTCAAAACTATCCTTTGCTAACATTCGCATTACGTCCGCTTCAACTATTCGCAGGGTTCGCTAACGAAAGCGTTCCGGATGAGCTCGAACTACAAGCCACGCGGCGGCAACAGTGCTGGCGGTGGTAGCGGTGCCGGCTCGGACAAGAACAGCGTGTACAGCTCCACCTCGCCGACACCATCGTTCAGCAGCAGTGAGGGTGGCATCTACGCCACCGTCGGATCGCTCCAGAGCCATCCGGCATTCTTCCACCATCTGCCACCGCCAACGTCGGCTCCACCGCCGATACCGCACGGTACCGGGCCGGCGGGTGGGTTAAGATCGATCGACCCGATGCTGGTTGGACCGGGCGGCACCGCAACAGCAGCAACCATCGCCAACAATCGGGTCAGTGCACCGCCGATGGACAGCGGTCATGCGACACTGCCAAAGTATGCGCAGCATCGGCGAGTCAAGAGCATAAGCGACATTGAGATTCCTTCCGTCGGACCGGTGGGATAGGATAGGGTGTACCGTTGGAATTAGTAATGAATCAGTACGGGCAGCAGCGTCATATTTATCTTTGTTTTATGCTCCTCTCAAATCAACCAAACATTCCAGCATTATTTAATAAATATTAGCTATTTAAATATGATGAATAAATGAAAGTACAGGGGAAAAGTCACACACACACTCACGATCCTTGCCAGAAATGGAAATAGGGTGCCAGTAATACTAAAGAGGTACTGAAAATTCGATTGAAAAGCTGACCACACAAAACTCGCCAAAAAGGGAGTGTGTGCAGGTGCAGGCAGAACCGCGGTGGTTTTGTGGACTTTCGTTACTGGTCAAACGCATCATCCGGTGCAGCATTTGTGGTTAACCGCATCTGCCCATCAACCGTTTTGCGGACGTCACCCAACGGCAAGTCCCTGGCACACCATCGGCGACTGAGATTTACACCATTTTTTGTGTGTTTGTTTTATGTCCTTTTGCCTTCCCTTGGCAAGGGATGTGATGGGTTTGCACATTAAATTCAATGCTTTGTTCATAATTTTTATTTCATTTTGTTGATTTATCATACACATTATGATACTGTTCGCAATATTTAGTTTATTTAATAATTTAATTAACCTTTCCTGTCTCCAAGTAGCACTCAACGCGCAAAATTGATATCGAGAAATTCGACTCTACCGTACTCATTGCCTTAACGCTGCATTGGCTTCCGTAACCACTCCAAACATTCGTTCCATCAATAATTCTACATTCCATTCGCAAATTGGCAGCGATTCGTGGTACGGATCCTTGCCGAAAGATATTTGAAATTGAGCTCGCATATCCCGGAGGCCGCTGCATCCAGAGTGCAGGTTGCGTCATTAATAAACTGCAGGCACTAATTAGATCGGCTTGCGTTAATTTGAATTTACTGCGCTCGAATCGATTGCGGTTTTGCGTTTCGTCCCGGAGGCTGATTCCTCTGTCTGTCTGTGAGTGTGAGAGTGCATTGCCATATGTCGATATCACTAACGATACGCGATGTTATCGGAGCGAGCAATGTGTTTGACTTCGTTCCACCAAAAACCAATCGCAACATCATTTTACCTACCAGTAGGATACGTTTGTTTGTTTATTTTTTGTAATTAAATTGGTGCTCTTTATATTAAGCTACCGACTCCTACTACAACTGCACCCTCCCCTTCTCATGGCCGACACAATGTGCAATCAAATCGGTGTAAGTGCAAACAAGCAAACGCAGAGGATGCTGAAAAATGTTCTCTTGTATTTAGCTACAACTCTTCCGTTTCTTCCCTGAATAACATTTAAGCTTATTATACATTTTCAATGCATTCTTTCATTCATGCCTCCCCTAATTGGAACCCATTAGATTTGATTGGCATAGTGCGTATGTGGGACGCGTTAATGGACGCTCGTGTCATCATCATTAGTGTGGTAAAGCGTCAGCAAATCGGTTTAAATGTATTCCATTCGTTCGAACGTATTCGTAATTTGTCCGTTCAACATATCATCAATAGAACGCGAATTACTGTGTAATGCCTTTCGAAAGCATGCACATGCAAATTAAAACACATTCATTTTCGAGCGTAAAAAGATGGATAGGATCGATCCGACAAAGTTGTAAAAGTGGAGGAGCAAAATTCAAACTTTCTGCGAATCAAAACATAACCCGCAGCCTCTGGGCCTTTTCCGTTTTGCTAACATATTTTAGGTTATTTATATTATTTAGGAAACAGCAGTAAGCGAGCGCGATAATCAATATTATGACCCGAGATATACTATTGATAGCGATTTGATGATACGTGTAAAGTGCTATTTATTCATTCGACTACTGCCATGCTCCGGAAACGTAAGCGAAAGTAAAACGGATAAAACAAAGGGTTTGACAATTAGGTTCTAAGATTGTTTGGCGTAGCATAAAACAAAGCTCAAAAAGAAAGAAATGATTAGCGATTAGGAAACGCAACCGTTGCGTGAGAAAATTATTCAAAATTTACCAGAGAGAAAGAGAGAGGCGGTAGGATGGCAAGTAACACAATCGATGACCAAAGTTGCTGTATTTATTGAAGAACTATATTTTCAAACCTCTATATTGAAATTATCTTATCATCATACAACACACATAACCTTAAACGAATTACGAGACGAAATGCAAATAAAACAGGTTGAAATTAAACCATTCAATGTGTTGGTACGTCCAGATATTTTTTTTTTTCGCGGTAGGTATTTTATAACGTTTGATAGTAAAATGAATCGAAATTTTATAGGTTACTTATAAATAGATATGCATTTTTGGCTAAAAATGGCAAGAACAGCGTATATTTTTGAATTTGTTGAATCAACCTTCGAATCTGATTTGTTAGCGTCATCTAGCGGCCGATAGTGAAACTGTCCAGCGAGCGGGTGATGCAGTGATGCCATCCATGTCATATTTTTGTTATGAATATGGTAAACTTACCGCACCAGAATTTATCGTTTGATGACTGTTTTTAATTATTATATAGGGTATGTATAATTATTTTCATACAAAATTTAAATATAAAGCGTGTTTTATTTTCATACCAAAGATGAATGCCACAATTTCTCTTAAGGCATCAGGTACACGGCAACCTTTTCCACGCTAATAAATATACAGGGGTTTTCAGGAGTTAGCATAGATGTGGGACACTTTCTTTACTTTTTTTATGCGACGTTTTTTTGTTTTGTTTTTTTTATGTAGAGCATCTCTTATTTTTAAGCGAAATGAAGTTTAAATGATGAGAATTACTATATGGCTATATGAACTCTATGCCATCCTTTTAAAACTATTTCAAAGAATTCCAATGAGTCTGTACCAACAGGATGTTGTAAAGTCCAATTTCCATCACATGAAGTTTATTTTCCCGAAAGAAAGGGTCAAGAAAGTGTTCAGGCCGGGCTACATTGATCGTACTCGCAAGCGTAATTTTGATTTTCACTAGCGCATCTGGCGGCGGCTGGTGGAAGCTTTTTTTGGTCATCGAGGGAATGGACCTGCCGGATCTCAAAATTAAGTAGTTTTTCCATCGTTTTCCATTGCAAAAATGGATGCAATGCGTGCAAGACATGTGTATCTACGTTTTACAAAACTTTTCTCCTCCGATTTAAGTAAAAAACATGGAAAATTAACGTATTTTCTGGAGCGGCTCCAAATTGTTTGGCAAAATGCTTCGGTCAGCCGCCGCCAGATGCGCTAGTGAAAATCGAAATTATACCAGCGAGTACGATCAATGTAGCCCGGCCTTTCCACAGCTATGTGGTACTGTCGTCCATTCAAACAACTTAACAACATGCCCATCAAGAGTTCAAGTCCCTCAATGGACTATGTCCCCATACGTAGGACTGACGTTGCATAAAGCTTTTAATTGTAGGCGAATGTGGATCATAAACGTCAACCTCATACATCACCGCGCGGCTACATGAGGTGAAATATACAGCGAAATGAACTATTTGACAGGTGAAATATCTGACAGATACAGCTAAAGGGTTGGGGGAGACACAACATCCGCTTTCAAAATTCTATTAAAAATAATATCTTCTTAAGCAGAACATTCCCTAATTGGAAGAAATTATGAACTGTTGACTAAAAATTGACGAAATACTCGATATTAAAGTTATTTAATGGATTTAATTACGATTTTGTGCACGTTATTTGTTTACATTGCACATCAGCTGGTTGCTGTGATGCTTTATCCGTCAGATATTTCGCCTGTCACATAGTTCATTTCGCTGTATATTTCACCTCATGTAGCCGCGCGGTCAACTGTCAACCGAATATTGTCCAAACCTTGTACAAATGTAAAATCTTGGCAACCCGGCCGAGCTGTCAGAAAAAGAGAATAAAAAGGGGAATTCACGTTGTGTACGCAGTTGGAAAAGCACGTGTAATTCTGTGTCTTATGTCCTTCAGTCCTTAAGAATATTTTATATGACGTTGTTTACACAATAAAGCTAAAATGGCATTATTTTTAAAAATCAAATGTAATTTTGACATTTAGAAAATGTCGCCCCTTTTGGGCTGTTCCTCTGGAATGTTTTTTTTTTTTTAATTTCCATTCTTGAACCAACCCTCACAAATGTCCGAATGACTCTCGTGTACACTCACCTTAACAATATCTCTCACTCGTTTTCTCTCATTGTTTCTCTCTCTTTCTTTCAACCATGCACGCACCAACAGCGTACCATAGGTCAAGACTATTTCTCTCGCAACGGCGCTCACACACGGACGTGCGCACGCTCTCTCTCTCTCTCTCCTTTCTGCGTGGCTCACCTGAAGATCATCGCCGATCATTGTGTTGCATTCTTTCGTCCGAGCCAAACGTTAGGTGCATCGTCTGAAAGTGTGAGGCTCCGAGGGTTTTTTTGAAATAAAAAGACGTACCTTAATTCACAGTCAATAAACGAATATAAAAGGTGAGCATGGAACACAATTTAAAGATGTACTTTTTGTGTAGGTGATTTTGCACGAAACAACGAATCGTAAAGAAGTAAAAAAAAACATCGTCGCAAGCGTGCGGTGTGGAACATAACGGGACTTTCTTCCGCTGGTGCTGCTGCTGCCCACAAGAGCACCACATAGCTCTGAGCTGGAATGGAATTGGGATGAAAGCATAAAGAGGCGAAAGAAAGACTGCTCGGAGTTTGGTACTTACAAACAGTCGGGAAATCTGGCAACCGTCGTCATCATCATCATCATCAACTGAATCGCTCGGGTAGAAATCTTCCAGAATGTTATGCTGATTCTTCATGACATGGAATAAGCAGTGGAAATAATTGTACGGTTACGGTTTGGTTCTTGAGAAGAATGGATTGGATGTGTGTGAAAACTGGAAGGGAGTAGCAATCGTTGAAGTGTGTAAAATTTACCGAAAAGACGTATTTTTTAAACAAAAAAAAATAGATGTGACGTTAGTGGCGATACGGTTCCGAGATAAGCACAAAACAACTCCGATTTTTACAGTTGAATTTCTGCTCCAAACGAAACCTACGCAAAAGCAACGTGTTGTTCTTTGGTTAGCACGCGCGCTACTTACATATACGCGGTGACATACTTCGTGCGCCGTAAATGCGACCGCCTGCGCGCCTCCTTTCCTGGTGTCTACCGTGCAGTGAAAGTTGTGAATCAAGCTTAGTGCTGTGATCTCATTTCTTTACAAAAAAAAAGTCGCACTCAGTGTCTAGGTGAAGTTCATTTGCGTGCGTAAATAACGATCACGCTGCGTCTTGGAGTTTGGCCCTAAGAAAAAAGTGCAAAAATCAGTTAAAATTTAAGTCACTTGCTTCTTATCGATTACCGGACACCCAAGCGAAACGTGTCTTCTCAACGCTAAAAGCGAAGATTATACTATCAAACGGCATACGCGCAGCCAACCGTACCCGCGCAATGCAATGTTTACGCACGTGCACAATGCGCAAACCACCACTCTCTCCCCTGACCGGATAGACACTGACGTGTACTTTTGAGGGGTTTTTTTAACATCTTCTTCGGCTTGGAACGTGGAGTCGTTTGGCACAAGCTGCATACACACAGCGGATGTAGCGCTTGGCGTGAGAAAAGTAGGCTAAATCGTGCTTAGAAATTACTGCAAAACACCTGAATTGTGCGCTGGAAAGTGATTTGAGGGAAAGATAAGAGAACTAAGGGATTCATGGTAATCCTATTGAAACGTTCCTGAATTTCTATCCTGTAATGCATTCACCCAAACGTTTGGTAATGAGACAGAAGCTCCCTGCTTGACTTTAAACAACAACCATTTGAACTCAACCTTCTGCTTGTGCTGCTTGCTAATCTGCGCTTTTCATTTTGAAATTTCAGCCGAACCACACCGAAATGGGCGAAAAACTGTCCCCCTCACCGTCGGCACCAGCCGTCGATACGTCCTCACCCAAGCACAACGCCGAAACAGCGGCCAAAGAAAGGCCGAAAAAGCGCCGCAACAGCAAGGAAGAGAAGCATGTCGCGGCTACCGATGCGTCATCGCCGAAGCACAACGCCAAAGGAACAGATGCAGCGTCCAAAGAAAAGCCGAAACAGCGCCGCAACAGCAAGGAAGAGAAGCAATCCCTCGCACAGCCCGGCCAGCTAGCAAAACGCAAATCCATCCTCATGGCGTACGCCCTCTGGCTGGTCGGTGGTGTGTTCGGGGTGCATCACTTCTATCTGCGGCAGGATCGGCGTGCCTTCGTCTGGTGGTGTACGTTCGGGTATGCCGGCATCGGCTGGCTGGCGGACGTGCTGCAGATCCCGTCGATGGTGCGCGATGTCAACAACGATCCACGGTTTGTGGAGGAGTTCAATGCAAAGCTGCGCACGAACCGGAAGCCCCCGTTTTCCACCGGCCGGTTTCTGCTGGCGATCATGATCGGCTACTTTTGGGGCCAGCTGATCAGCCTGGCGATCCCGCAGACCGAGTTTGTCGGCATCGATTGGGGCTTTCTTCACTGGCTGATTCCGTTCGGTGTGGCGTTGGGTAAGGGGTCGAAAGCGGTGAGTGTTTTTTTGTTCTAACTCGTTTGCTAATCTGGACTCGTTCGCCCCAACAGGTGTCTGGACGGTGGGCAATACGGGGCGTGAGAAGGGTGTCCTGTGGCACTGTCTGGTAGCGTCGTACGTATCCTATCTTTCGCGCTACTTCATCATGGAGGAAGAGTACTGGTTCACGATAATGTCGTTCTGCAGCGCGCTCGCGTTCGACAACCTCTCCAAGGAGTGGAACCTGGAGGTGCCCAAGAAAAAACGACTTGTACGGTAAGCCAATCAAGGGATGCGACCATTTCAAAATCATCCTCTAACTCCACACACATCTATACATCCACAGACGACTGGCAGTGCTGGGTACGGCAGCAGTTATCTATCTGGCCCTGTGGGGCTGCTTCCTCTACTTCAACGGTACGATCACGGACAGCGAGGGTGACGAGGTCCCAGTGCACGAGGCACTGTACAACTTCCTCAAATCACCGTGGTGGACGGACCTGAAGCAGACGCTGCACGACACTTACCAGTTTGCGAAGCATCACGGCTGGGCCGAGGTTTGGAAACAAATCGTCGACTCGATGGATGTGGACGGCGAGCAGAACGCGTACAAGGTGCTGGGCATTAGTGCGACCGCTTCGCAGGTGGAAATCAAAACGCTCTGCCGCAACCTGTCGAAGGAAACGCACCCGGACAAGGTGAAGGACAAGAGCCGGCTCCGGGCGGCCGAGGAACGGTTCATGGAGATACAGCAGGCGTGCGAGGCGCTCAGCAAGACGCGCCGGAAGCGCCGCCAGCGCAACAAAAAGTCCGATGAACTGTAAAAGAAGGAGAACGAGAGAGAGAGAAGAAGGTTTAGCGAAGTTGATCAGTTTCAGAGATGTACTTAGGCAGGTAAAAGAAGAATGGTAGAGTAGAATTAATTTTAACCTCACCCTGTTACGTAGAATGTGTCCGAACCGAAGAATAAAAGGAATATCTTATTTATGGAGCCATTTTGTATCATTTGTTGCTTCATAAAGAAAAGAGCAATTGTTGGATTGATACCACCCCCGAGGTTGATTTGCATGTGCTATTGAACATCAGGCAAGCAACAGACAACGAGAACATCTTATCATTATCAAACATGTTATCTCAGCAAGTTGTTTCGATGAGAAAAGAAAAAAACAAATTGCAAATTATTCTCTTCTCACAAACAGCACTCGAACTACGGGGGAGATACCAACCCATCCCATAGCTTCTCCTACCTGTGCACGAATATCGTCCCTTTGTCCTTAAGCCAGGTAGCGAGAAGGTGGCCGTTTTGACCATTCCAAACCATTGCTTCGCAGTCACTCGACCCGTGAAGAGATGGCTCCGAGACCCGTGTTAAAGCTTCTTACCTGTCTGGGCACCGTAGCGTTGCTGCCGCTGGTAATATCGCACCGTACCGACGGCTCCCTGCTGTTCCCTCTGTCGCTCGTCCACATCAACGACATTCACGCACACTGGGAGGAAATCGATACGGCAAGCGTTACGTGCGATCCGAAACGGGACGGTGCGGCTGAGCAGTGTCTCGGAGGGTACGCCCGCACAGTTACGATCGTGCGACAGCTGCTGCAGGAGCGCCCGAATCCGGTGTACCTTAACATTGGCGACAACTTCCAGGGTACGCTTTGGTACAACATCCATCGATGGAATGCGACGGCATTTTTCCTCAACCTGCTGCCGGCGGATGCTGTCGTAAGTTGCATTTATGCTCGAGAGAAACTGCGCTGCTACTTCATAATTTTCTTCATAAAACTCTCTACCGAACATTGCAGACTGTGGGAAACCATGAGTTTGACGATGGAATTGCCGGTGTGGTTCCGTTCCTGGAAGCGATACAGTCGCCCGTTCTGCTGGTAAACGTGGACAACTCGAAGGAACCAACGTTCAGCAAGTTCCGCCCGTCGATGGTGCTGGAGCGTGCTGGGCGCAAGATCGGCCTGATTGGAGTGATCCTCCGCACCACGTACAACATGGCCGACACTGGGGCGTTGGTTTTCGAGGATGAGGCAGAAACTGTTCGCCTGGAGGCGGATCGGCTTACAGCCGAAGGTGTGGATATTGTGGTCGTCCTATCGCACTGTGGTCTCGATGTTGATCACATTATCGCAGCAAATGCGGGCCCCAACGTGGACATCATTGTCGGTGGACATTCCCACAGCTTCCTGTACAGCGGACAGAACGACAAGATTCCAATGACACCCGCTTCCGAGTATCCAACGGTCGTCAACCAACCGGACGGACATCGGGTGCTGATCGTGCAGGCTTCCGCCTACACCAAGCTTGTCGGGGACATTGTACTCTACTTTGACGACCAGGGCATTGTGCAGCACTGGGAAGGTAATCCGATCTATCTGTCGAACGATATCGTCCCCGATGCGGAAGTGCTGGAAGCGATCGCGCCCTGGAAGGTAGCGATCGATGCGGTCGGCGAGCGTACGATCGGTGCGACGGCGGTCGATCTGCTGAAACCGCCCTGCAACTTTGGCGAGTGTGTGCTGGGGAATCTGATTGCCGACTCGATGGTGGAAGCGTTCGTGCCGATGGCGGAGGAGGGCAGCTGGACGTACGCATCGATCGCAGCGATTGCTGTTGGGCGTATACGGCAGAGTCTTGTCCCGGGAGGTAAGCAGGTAACAACCTAAAGGCCCAGAAGAGATATTGAATTTTCCCAAATTCTCCTCACAGACATTTCCTTCAAGCATCTGATTGAAGTGCTTCCGTTCGAGAACAAGCTGGTCTGTCTGGAACTTCGGGGCTTCCAGCTGGTCGGACTGCTGGAGCACGGTGCCGAGCTGTCGTGGGACGAGCATCGGTTTAACGCCAAGAATTTGATGCACGTGTCCGGACTGCGCGTCGTGTACAACGTCACCAATCCGATCGGACACCGGGTACTGTCGGTGGAGGCGCTGTGTCAGGACTGTTCCATGCCGAGCTACGCCCCAGTGGAGATGTTCAAGATGTATCGTGTCGTTACGGTGTCGTATCTGGCCGAAGGGGGTGATGGTTTTGAGATCTTCCCGCGCTATGGTAGAAATCGGGTCGTTGCACCGATGGATGATGTGCAGGCTTTTGAGGAGTACGTGAAGCCACGCTCGCCCGTCGCTCCTGTGCTGGAGGAACGCATTCAAATCTTGAACTGAAAAAGGAAAAAAGTAAATAAATTAATATCACACAGCAGATGAATGGGTCCTGTATTGCCAGCTGGCCTATAGCACACGTGCTCACAAGGTGTGTCAGTGTTAGTGATAAAGCGGGATGACTGTGAAGGAACTACCTCGGTTACTGCCTGCTCGTGATTGAAGCTTGTAATCCCCGAATATCTTGATGTCTTGGCATTTGTTCAGCATTGGACAACAGTATCTTATCTCTCAGCACCCTTCGCAGACTAATTGAAGACAATCGACGTTATCTCGTGTCCAACAAATGTGATGATGATGTTGTTCCGCAAAACCCACTTGAATGTTTAGATCTTTTCACCTACGTCCTAGAGCTAGAGACATATCAATATCTCTCTGTATCTCCCTCTCTCGAGACAAGACCCTAATCGATGAAGGGCATCTCTGACACCTGTAGAAGCAGCTTCTGGAATAAAAAAGCTTTTTTCAATGTCTCAAGACTAATTTCGCATCCACCTGTACAATAAGTGTATTAGAACTGGAAGGGGGCAATAACCACCACCACCAGCATCAACAAGACCGGACCAACGTTTACTCAGCAGGCACCGATTTCAATTTAAAATAAACCGTTGGGGGTCTTTTAATTTGCGGGATTTACCCCATGTTTCTCAATACATTAGCGAGCTTTGCGTTATTGATCGCGATTTCCAAAGAAGTTGGCTTACACTCAGTAAGCCCCACAAACGGTCTCCCCCTCTCTATCGTTCGTTCACAATCTACCTTTCTCTCTCTCTCTCTCTCTCTCTCTCTCTCTCTCTCTCTCTCTCTCTCTCTCTCTCTCTCGCTCTTACTCTCACTCACCTGTTGGTGTTGGTGGCAATGAGGGGTCGTTCGAACGAAATTGATTTGCTGCCCCCGCGCGGCGAATCTTTCGCGCATTCGGGCCCGTACGACAGTGTCACGCAAGATTTCGCACGGTGCGCACACGCAGAGAGCGCGCGCGTGCTCAAACTTCACAATGGTGCGGAGTTGGTGTTTCTTCCCACGTTTCGCGGTCATCTGCTTGCTTGCCTCGTTCAGTGCAATCGGTGCTGCTGGGCAGCAGGAGCTTTTCCCCCTGTCTATCGTGCACATTAACGACTTTCATGCCCGCTTCGAGGAGGTGAACGAGGCGAGTGTCACGTGTGATGGGGCGGCCGGGGAGCGATGCATCGGTGGGTACGCCCGCACGGTGACGGTCGTGAAGCGGCTGCTGGCCGAGCGACCGAACGCAATCTACCTGAACGCGGGCGACAACTTCCAGGGCACGCTGTGGTACAACATTCACCGATGGAACGCAACGTCGGAGTTTCTGAACATGCTTCCGGCCGATGCGATGGTAAGTTGCGGTTAATGCGGTGGCTCCCATTGATAGCTGGTTAATGACACTTGTTCTCCGCCTCCCCACCCACACAGACGATCGGCAACCATGAGTTCGATAATGGGGTGGAAGGTGTGGTACCGTTTCTGGAGACGATCGCTTCGCCGGTGCTGCTGGTAAATGTGGACAACAGCCTGGAACCGGAATTTAACCGGTTCAACAAGAGTCTGGTGCTAGAGCGCGGCGGGCGTCGTATCGGGGTGATTGGGGTCATCCTCAGCACGACCGATACGATCGCCAACACGGGCGAGCTGATGTTTGAGGACGAGGTCGAAACGATCCGAACGGAAGCGGAACACCTTACCGAGCTCGGGTGCGACATTATCGTCGTCCTGTCGCACTGTGGCATCGATGTGGATCGTTCGATCGCGGCGAATGTTGGCCCGTTGGTGGACATCATTGTGGGGGGCCATTCACATAGCTTCCTGTACACGGGCGATCATCCGACCATTCCGATGAATCCCGTGTCCGAATATCCAACGGTCGTCAGTCAACCGAACGGACATCGGGTGCTGATCGTGCAGGCTTCCGCCTACACCAAGCTGGTCGGGGACATTGTGCTGTACTTTGATGAGCAGGGCGTCATTCAACGGTGGGAAGGTAATCCAATCTATCTGAGCAATGACATTGTGCCGGATCCGGCCGTGGCCCAGGCACTAGTCCCGTGGAAGGTTGCGGTCGATGAGATCGGCAACAGGAAGATCGGTGCGACTGGGGTCGATCTGCAGAAGGCGACCTGTGGCTTTGGGGAGTGCAATCTGGGCAGTCTGATAGCTGACTCGATGGTGGCCGCCTTCGTGCCAAAGGCAGAACCGGGTCAATGGACCTATGCAGCCGTTGCCGTCCTTGCCGTCGGTGGCATTCGAGTAGGACTGTTCCGTGGAGGTAAGTGTGTGTGTGTTATGTGGTTACTTCAAGACAAGAATTAGCGATGCTTTACCGTGAATTTCTTACAGATCTTGCGTTCAAAAACCTGATCGAGGTGCTGCCGTTCGAGAACGCGCTCGTCTGCTTCGACATGCGCGGCGACCATCTGATCGAGCTGATGGAGTACAGTGTGGCCAAGTCTTGGGACGAGGACCGGTTCAACGGTGCCAACATGCTGCAGGTGTCCGGTTTGCGTGTCCTGTTCAACGTCACCAACCCGGTCGGGGAACGGGTGCTCGCGTTGGACGTGCTGTGTCATGATTGTGACGTGCCCAAGTACGCGCCGGTAGAACCGTTCCGGAAGTATCGCGTCATAACGAACTCGTTCCTGGCCGGCGGTGGTGATGGGTTTACCATGTTCGAGCGGTACGGACAGCGAAAGGTGAACGGGCCGGTAGATATCGACGCGTTCGAGAGCTACGTTCGGGAACGATCGCCCGTGCTGCAGGGATTGGATGGAAGGATAACGGTTCTAACGTAGAGTAGCAATATTTGGGGTAGTGATACTGGTGTAGTTATAGGTGTAGTACACATTCTCATCGCTTAGTTTAGAGCTTGACAGCATACAAACACGCAATAAATCAGCTTAATCTCCCATATAACCCCACCAAACGGGTGAGCTCGAAATCGAAATCATTCAAAGCATCCGCAAGCGCGCAATCATCTGATTTGCTGGCAGGAAAAAAGGGCTGTTATCGGTGTACTACTAATAATAAATAACTCGTGACAATCCGATTGATGGACGATAGGGTGATTTATCATGCACCCCGTGGTGGCCACGCGAATGAATGAGAATCTTGTCCTGCCTCCTGTGTTTGTGTCGATCGGCGATATTTTAATTGACGTATTGGCCGTTTGGTTAAGGGTGCTTCTTATCGTACGGTAAGTGTAGCTGAAGCGGCAGGTAATCTCTGCGCGGAACCCTTCAAAACACGACACATAATCGTATAAATTGAGTAGCATTACGCGTTGACTGATAACAGGATAGTTGAAGAATAATAAATAATTAGATCGTGTGTAACAATGTGAAGAAAAGTAAATGGAATACATTAGATAAAGGAAGAACGGTGTCTTATCGGTGTCATTTCCTTATCGGGTCACCGTTCCTAGGATAATAACAAAAGACGAAGACAAATCCCGATACATATCCAATTTGAAGAATCCGATGATTAAGCATGTTAGTTCCTATGTTTTTATTTAATAAAACCTTTGTCATCTAAGAAAAAGTTCATCGTTGTTCCTGAGCAATGCGATTGTATTTGCTTGAGAAAACTCAAATAGGGATGGATGATTTAGATTCAGTTTGATAAATCGGATGAGTCTTCAAAGTGATTCAATGAATCTGAATCTCTAATTTTGGAACATAGAGATCTTTAAAGATTCATGGATCTCACGAGACTCATAAGATTCATATAAATCTTTAGAGATTTGATTCGTGATTCTAATCACTCATCACTAAAGATTCATAGCACATAATCTTTAAGAAAGTTTCATGAACACTAATCTGAACAGTTAAGTGGTCCTCATCCGGAAACTGCTTGCGACCACTAAATCAGTTCATACGATCAAACCTTACAGATAAGAACCTTGGAAAGCGCTCTTAAAACCTCTCTATAGCACTTCTAGCATAATATTATGCCACAGGAATGTCGGTCAATGAGTGCCTCATCCATAAACTCTTACAGATAGCTTGAATGATAGGGGCAAAGATAGCGTCAGTGAGAATGTTTTCCGTTTCTTGATCCCATCAGAACAACAAACTAACGTAGAAAGCTTTTGATTTAATCTATGCTATCTTCGTTATCAAACGTCTTAGAATCAGAGTAATGCTTTGCGCATTTAATATGCGTTTTAAGTGCTTCCGACAACAGATCGGTATAAATAGCGATCGATTAAAGCATACATGGCATCAGTTACATACCAGTGTTGTGTAAGAATCTATCATGAGATCCATCGGTGTTTTCGTACTGTGTTCAGTGCTGTGTCTCGTCTATGGTTAGAGCGATGATCAACGATATCTCTATCTGAAGATCTATCTGAAGATACCTACAACAAATTGAAATATTCATTACAGCCCATCCCACACCGGATGACGTGGAAGGAAATGACCGTGTCGTGGGTGGTACCGACGCTCCACCCGGCGCAGCCCCATACCAGGTATCACTGCAAGGACTGTTTGGCCATTCGTGCGGTGGTGCCATCATTGATCGCGACTGGATACTGACGGCGGCCCATTGCGTGCAGACGTCGGTTAAGTTTACGAAAGTGTTGGTCGGCACCAATCTGCTCAATGCCGGCGGCCAGCGCTATGCGGTGGAGAAGTTTTACGTCCACAGTCGCTACAACAATCCCGTCTTTCACAATGACATTGCGCTGGTCAAGCTGAAATCGATGATCCAGTACGATGATCTTGTGCAACCGATCGCGTACTCCGAGTGGGAGATTCCCGAGAATGCAACGCTAACGCTGACGGGATGGGGTCGGCTATCTGGTACCGGTGCGATGCCTAACAAGCTGCAAACTATCGATCTAACGTACGTGCCGTACGAAGAATGCAAACGGCTGCACGGGAATAGTGAAAATGTCGATATTGGACATGTCTGCACGCTGACGAAGAAGGGCGAAGGCGCATGCAATGTAAGTAGTTGATTTAATGGAAGTGGTGCCTTTGAGTCAATTTCTTAATGTTGCCTATCCTTTCAGGGCGATTCTGGTGGGCCACTGGTTTATGAGGGTAAGCTTGTTGGGGTGGTTAACTTTGGCGTTCCTTGCGCCCTGGGATATCCAGATGCCTACGCAAGAGTGTCGTATTACCACGATTGGATTCGGACAACGATCGCCAACAATCCTTAAGACGTTTTTGGGCAATGTATGATGTACTTGGGTCAGCTTTGAGTAGTTTGAATTTAATAAAGATATCTTTCGATTCAGACACCGCATATACCTCTCCAAACTCCATTATTACTCTTTTGTTTGAAAAGCCTTTACGCGCTGTACGATTTCCAACTAATTCCGAGAATTTTTCGGCATTCAACAGCAGTAGTGTGCCTTTCTGGGTCATTTTTCTCGCTTTCATCACTCACTTCGGAGCTCAGTGCGCGTGTCCGATCTCTAGTAGGAGTCTTTAAAGCTGTTGGAATTATTAGAGTAAGTAGTTTGCTCACTTTCTCTGGACAAGTTGGCTTACGCTCAGCTCACGATGTATTCAAAGTCAAGTGAGGCCAAAGTCCTAGACCCCACCGAATACGGCATGTTCGATTGATAAACTACTTCCGTTATTGTAGTACGGTGAAAGCCTTCTACAATCAGCTCTGTTACTAGCAATAGTGCTCATTAGCACAAAATTCAAGGAGTTCTTTAGAACATTGATGGCTTGAAAGATAGAAGAGCTAGGATGACTTGTTGTCATATCCAATCAATTCATGAAATAATTCTTTCCAACTCTACTCTTAAATGTACTGTATGAGTCAAACTAGCTGAATCGAATCACAACTACTCAACTCCATGCTAAAAGCTATAACGAAGAATAACAGCCTCTTGAGATGCACCTAGGGAGCTTCGCCGCAGACGGGTTCCTATTCTTAATCCCATACGAGTAAATCCATGACCGGGAGATATTTTAGATTAATGATAAGGTGTTTTCGTATTCGCGACAGAGGTATAAAAACAAAACGAGTATGTCAAGCAGGGCATTAGTTACATACCAGTGTTGTGCAAGCTTCCATCCATGACGTTCTTTAGAGTGTTCGTGCTGTGTTCGGTGCTATGTCTCACCGCCGGTAGGAGTGCCATTCCCTGTGTTCCATTACAAATTTATCAAATCTGAAACAAACACAAACGTTTTGCAGCTCATCCCAAGCAGGATGATAGCGGTCGCATCGTTGGAGGTACGGAAGCAGCTCCCGGTACCGCTCCGTACCAAGTGTCGCTGCAAGGACTGTTTAGCCATATGTGCGGTGGTACCATCATCGATCGCCAATGGGTGCTAACGGCAGCCCACTGTGCCATACTGCCGCCCAAGCTAATGCAGGTGCTCGCTGGTACGAACGATTTGCGGTCCGGTGGCAAGCGGTACGGTGTGGAGCAGTTCTTCGTGCACAGCCGCTTCAACAAGCCACCGTTCCACAATGACATTGCGCTGGTGAAGCTGAAGACGCCCCTGGAGTTCGGAGAGTTCGTACAAGCCGTCGAGTACTCGGAGCGACAGCTTCCGGTAAATGCAACGGTCAGGGCGACTGGTTGGGGTAAGGTTTCGACCTCTGGGTCTGTGCCGAGAATGCTCCAAACGATCAACTTGCGGTACGTGCCGTACGAGGAATGCAAGCGGCTCCTCGAGGACAATCCAGCAGTCGACTTGGGCCATATCTGCACATTGACGAAGGAGGGCGAAGGTGTTTGTAATGTAAGTATGCCTTCTTACCATTCATGTCACTGTCCACTAAACGCTGATTGGTCTGCGTCCTTTGTTTTACAGGGCGATTCCGGTGGACCGCTGGTGTACGAAGGAAAGGTTGTCGGAGTGGCCAACTTTGCGGTACCATGTGCCCAGGGCTATCCGGATGGTTTTGCCAGTGTGTCATATTATCACGATTGGATTCGGACGACACTCGCCAACAATTCTTAACCGCGCTTCTTCAACTATGTTCATTTGTTCGATTTGTTTTCGCTTATTTACTCTTCATTGTAACTTAAATAAAGGCATCTTACCCTTCTGCACAATCTACCTAGCTTAACAAAATACCCATCTAGCTATGCGTCTCAATTTGTTTTTCGTGTAAGTGCTTAAAACCGGGGTCCCTACTCGTACAGCGGCCCAAAGTGCGCCCACACACTCGTTAGAAAATGTGTCGACAAATGGGGCACGTCGATTTGTTGCTCGTGCTGAACCACCGGTACAAGCACGGTCCGTGGAACTTCTTCTTGCAGGTTTTGCAGGACAGCTTCGGCAGCTGGCAGGTGTCTTGGTGTATAACGCTGTAGCACACGTAGCACTCCTCTACGCCCTCAAACTTACGGTCCAAATTACGCTTCCACAGCGACAAACCATCGTTAATCGAACCGTTCTACGTGCGAGACAAAGAAAACAAAACTGGTTAGGTACAGGATGAAAAGCGTTAATTACCGCCGTTACACTTTACCTGATGCGTCAGAAAGATGGAAAGCTGCATCACGACCTGACGCGACTGCAACCGTCCGCCGATCTGCTTGCCACCCTCCACCGTAACCGCACCGAGCGGGAAGTTGCTCGGCAGCGTTATGTGCAGCTCCACCTTTGCCTCGTCGATCGAGTACACGGCCATCACCTGGCGCAGGGCCGAGTGCACTTTGATCTGCATGTTGTCCTGCCGGTCCTTGCGTTCCAGCAGGGCCTGGAACTCTTCCTGGCACAGCAAGCCCGACACCGAGTTGGCCGTTATTTTGCTCACAATCGTGGAGTAGCGATGGTTTAGCCCGTTAAACCATCGGCGCAGTATTACCGGCAGATGGCGCAGCGTTTGGGCGTACAGATGGCAGGCGTAACGTTCCAGCTTTGTGTTTGGATCTAGTGGGCGAACAGAGAAGAGCAATGCGAAATGCTTAGTAACCATTGTGCAGTAAACGAATCAACTATTTTGGCTCAAATTGTACAGGTTTCGGGCGTTTTTTTTTTTTGTTTTTAGGAAGTTTTGGTCAAACAAAAATGGAGGATTGTTGCCTACAGCATAAAGCTACCGGTTACGAGCTGTTTCCCCAAGAGCTGCCGGAACTGGACACGGTTCCCTCGCTCGAGGCGGAGCTGCGCAAAGGAGCGAAGGAACGATTGGCCAACAACAAATTGCAGGCACAGCAACGAAGATCCGAAAAGCAGACATCGGTGCCAACGGTCTACAAATTGGTTCATCCGAGCCCGCAAAAGTATAAAAAGTGTCAACACAGTGGAAATTTCATCCTGGATCGAGAGGTCCTGAAGCCGGTGGAGCATATCGATTTCATAGCACTGCCTAAGGAAGTGGTAAGTGTGTTGGTGCTGTTACTATTCATCATATGAGACATTTTCCACTTCTTCTCTCTTCATTGCTTAGGTACATCATAAACGGCCCCATTACATCGAGCACAAACTTTCCTCGGCCACGAACCGCATCAAAACGTTAGCGCGCCCCGGCACGTCACGCGTTCGAAACACGCTCGAGCAATACTCGACAACACTTTCACCGAAACAAAAGCAACACCTGACGAGCCTGCTGGAACCGAAACCGTTCGTCAGCATACAGGAGTCGATCGGGTACGCTAGGCAGCAACGGTCGGACGATGCCATGTGGCGCCGGCATCGGGCCAAACAGGAGCGCAAGCTACTGCACAAGGTCCACTGTTGGGAGATTAAGCTGCTCAGGCAAACGATGCACAAGCTGTCCAAGTGTCTCGCCAGCTACTACCTGTACACGACCATGGAGCCCCTGGGACAGGAAGCGGCAAACATTTCGCGGGTAGTATTGCGCCGTATAAGCCGATTGCTGGAGGTGAAGATTAGACCAGGCAAAACGGAACAAGAAAATGACGTTATCGACGATTTTTACGTTGAATTTGCCGACAAGGTGGGAGAGTGGGTGTGGCGCATGATGCAGCAGACCGGTATAACGTTCGACAAGCAAAAGTCCTTCTCGTACGTAAGACAATCGGAATCGTTCGTTTCCGTCAACTCGAGTGTGTTTGAGCTGCCCCGGGTGGGAGGCGAAATGAGGGACGGTGAGGAGCTGGAACCGTTGAGCATTATCTCGCTGGAGCTAGTGTACGACTGTGTGGAGGAGGCAGTGCTTACGGTGGAGCGGGAGAGTGTATGCGTAGAGGTTGAGGATGGAAACGTCGGAGAAGAAGCATTGCAAGAAGGTGAAGCATCACGAAGCAAAGAATCGCTGGCTAAAGCAGATTCTAGTGACAAGATTGATACACGCGCCTCAATGAATGAGAGTGCACAGGATGGAGATGAAACGGAGAACGATATGGAAGAGCAAGTGACGGTAATTGAGAATATTCTAGCCGATGAAGCGGACGAAGATCAATCGGAAGAGAAACAGGTGGACGAAGAAGTCCCAAAGCCAACGTAGCGCTTTGCTTAAAAGAAACCAAACTTACTCTTAATCTGATTCCACTCTAAGCTGGCAAACATCGCTTGTCCATAAACCGCACAGGAGTCCGGATTGCGCAGTAGTTCCGGTGGCATCAGCTTGAAGAGTACGGGCAGGAGCAGCTGCAATAAAAAATGCACATAATAAAATAGATCCACCTAAGAAGATGATGTGTTTCGCGGAGCCCTTACCTCCTCAAACTCGTTGCGCGATATCCAGGAAGTGTAGATCGATCGCAGCTCGGACGGAGCTTTGGCACAGATACCGAGAATACAGTCCCACAGCAGCAGGTAGGACAGACAGTGCGATCTGGCCTCGGCCAGCTTTTCCTGCTCGGCGACGCTCGTGGCCGTCTCCTGGTCGGCCGGTTTGTAGTGGAAATCGGCCACAAACTCGTGCAGCAAATCCTGGTACTCGTCCAGTGGCAGCCGGAAACGCTCCAGCAGATGCCAGCTATCGTCTGCTTCTTCGCCACTCTCCTGCTGCCGCTCGGTTGACTCGGAGCGCTTCAGCAGCTGCTCCTGATCCCGCTGTACCAGCCCGATCGAGAGCGACCTAAGCATGGCGGTAGCGGCGTACCGTACGCGCTTGTTCCGGTGGCGAATGTTGGTCAGCGAGAAGGTGATGAGATCGTCCAGGGATGTTTTTGAGTCCACTTTGTTTGCCTGGTAAAAGTGGGGTGAGGAACCGGGTTAGAAGCGTTTGTGCTACTCTTTGTCTCAACGTGAGCTTTGGCGCTTACCTTCAGCACGTGATTAAAATCGATCGCTTCCACGTACGGGCAGATGCTTTCGATGAAATATTCATCCGATTTGCGCCCGCTGTCCAACGCATTCACAATACCAATGAATGCTTTCAGCAGCACCAGATTAACGTCCTTCGAGAACACGTTGTCCCATTCCTCGATCACGTTCGTGAGCAGTTCGGTGGAGCTGCGCTGCCGCTCTGCATTGAAGAACTGCATCAATCCGTTAAACAGCCTAAACAGTGCCGCAATAAAGAGGGAAATCTAAAAAAACGGACAAAGAATACAGATTTAATGCGTGACACGTGACATCGGCGCACACGCGCGGCACTTACATTGTGCGTATGGTAGTGGGCAAAGCTTTTGGAGACGGAAAGCGTCCACGAGCTGAGGGCAATGCGAATAAAGTCCCACTTGGAGATGTCCAGCTCGCTGGGGAAGTAGCGCAGCACCACCGTCAGCACGTTGGCCACCTCCATGTCGAGGAAGATTTTGCTTTCGTCCGCTTGTGCCAGATCACTGCAAAGAGGTTGGAATGGGATTAAATTATTGTAGCTCATTCCACAAAACCAATCATCCCCATTTGCTTACCAATTGTAAAGCAACATTTTGTTGGCCGCCTGTCGGGTGATGAGCTCGTGCAGCACAATCAAGCAGTTGCCGATGATTTTCCGATCGTTCAGTTCGTTGTAGTTGGTGGAGAAGTGATTCTCTATCAGGCAGCGGGCCGAGGCGAGCTTTACCAGCACGTCAAAGTAGTTTTCAAACAGGTTCGGTCCGATGGGAAGACATTTCGGTTTCATCTTTGCACCCAGACACTGGAAAAGTAAAGGAATACATTATTGTATGGGGTCAAAGATAAACAAATGCCTAAACTTACCTGCACTATGTTAATGTAGGCCACGAGATCCTCGCTGTTGTTGGCCACCGTCGAAGCGTCCTCGTACAACAGAACGGGCCCGTTTTCCTCATCCGCGTACTGATCGATCACTAGCAGCGCATTCAGACATTTGGCCCAGAGCATACCGTGCTCGTTGGCCAGGGTGAACAGTTTCCGTTTGATTTCCTGCACGATATCCTGTGGTACGTTCCTTAGCAGAAGCGATAGCTTCTCCTGGACTGCGAGTATTAAACATTCAACGACGGATTCAAGCTGATGGGAGGGAAATGGAAGAAAAGGGATGATTGTTTAAGCTGATTATGAAGAACTCCTACTTAGGTAATTGAGTTGAACGTACCTGCTCCGTATTGTACAGCACCGTATCCCCGACGGAGGCCAAATATATCACAGACAGTACCTTCTCGTAGATCAGTTTCGACCACGAGCGCAGAATCCAAAGCTCCTCGTCCTCCTCTTCGTTGCCATCGCCATTCTCAGACACGTCCATTTCCTCCTCCTCTAGCTCATCCTTCCGCTCATCCACATCCATTTTGTCTGCCTGTTCGCTTTTCGCTGGCCGCTGCTGTTTTAGCTTCGCTTTGCACGACAGCTTCAACACAACGCTCACTGCACCAAGCGCCCGGGCTAGCAAGCTCTTCATCGCAACAACAAACTGTTCGTTGGACAGTGCGGGAGATGTGGAGAGTCGCAATTGTTTCGTTATCAGCCGTCCCTGGAGCAGCTCGGTGTACTCCGCCAGATGTGCCGTTTCGTCCGTTTGACGCTGCAGCTCCACCGTGCGCTTTTCAAACAGTTCCCTCAGCATCGCGTCGACCTGTTGGCAACGTTTGGGTCGGTCGTGTTTGTGCGATTCCGTGGCACAGGCAATTAATTTGGCCGTTAGTTCAGCTACCCTCTCCAGCAGCACCAGTATGTCCGCCTGATCCGCCCTGCTGGCTAGAGCGGCCAGCCGCTCGTCAATCGTGTTTACGCAACGCACGAGCAGCTGCCCGTCGAGCTCGATGTCTTCACCGGACAGTGCATCCTGCCAGGCGGTCGTTGCCTCCCACAGCGTATCCTCGGACAGATGCTCACTGACCACGTTGTGGACGCTGAAATCGAACAGCGTTCCGAACAGTGCCCGGTGCAACTCGGTCAGCCTGCCGTCGCTGCAGATGACGGGCATGATTTGGGCGAGAAAGCTTATGCAACCGTCGTGCAGCTCCTGCTTCGAAGCGTCTCGCAGGGGGTGCGTGACGGTGTCAATGATTCTCCTGCATGTTTCCGCGTCAATCAATATCTCGCCATTGCTGGCCACGAAAAAACATTTCTGCAGCAGTATCATGTTGTCCTTCGTGTTACCGTTTGCGACACCAACCGCACATTCGATAATGTTGCTCGATACCTCGGGCTGCGAGAGGAACTGCTTAATGTTTGGCTCCTGGCACAGTGGGTGGCTGAGCGCGCGCAGGATGATCCAGCTTTGAACGGTTTTGTTAGCCATCTGGGGGGGCAAAGAAAACAAAAATGATGTTTAAGAACTCCATATTTTTTTTTAATTTAATTTAAAAACATCCATTCTACAAATGGAACGAAATTTTCTGCATCAAAATCAAATAAAATCCACCAAAAAGATCATCAACACGTGTACCATTCGTGCAAAAGATATGTTGTACAAAGGTTTATAAATCATTTACCCCTCTTTGCTCGTTCTTCCCGCATGAAATAAACAATTTATGACCCCAGCAAAGGCCATTTACCTGTCTCGTAATGCAGCAATTGTTTTTGACGGGGGTAAAGAAAACATACTCCACCCGTGCTGCACAAAAACCCTTCGCCCGAAAGGTCACTAATGGCAACGGAAATAACACCCAATCGGTACATCGTACCCGTGAAAAGGCCATCGTACTGTGTCCCATCAAACAGTACTTTAACCTTTAGCCGGGACGGTGCGAAATGGAAGACGGAGCCCAATTGCTTCATTTAATATCGTGTCATCGCATGCCAGTGGCATCGACAAAAGGACATGTAGCTTGGAGCGTTGGCAGTGTGCCAATAAACGTGTACGTTTGCTATTTGTCCTACAGTCCCACAGTCAATGAACGGAAGAATGTATCTCCCTTCAATGCACGCGATTGAAATAAATTCAGCAAACGCTTCCCATCACGTGCTTCCCTCTCAAACAAATCGGTGTGAATGTGTATCGATTACGCACCTTTATCCATTTGTTTAGCAGCGCTGCCCGTTCGTCCGCATCGAGATACTTGTACAGGATCATGATCAGCTCCACCACGTACTCCGACTGCAGCTTAGCATCCTGCAGCCATCGTGCGAACGTATCGAACAGACACTTGATGTTTTCACTGTCGTGGGCCAGAAACACGAACAGCTCCCGGCCCTGGAACGCTCGCACCAGATACTCCAGCTGCAGCACATACCCATCGTCCCGCTCGACGCTGATCTTAGCGATGTACAGCTGGCAGATGCGGTACACGAGCAGCTGCAGCTGGTTCTCGAACCGATTCGCGTGATCCCCGCTGGTGAGCGGACAGCTGCCACCGTCCACCGCATCCTCGGCGTTCGGGTTTTCCACCGCAAACTTCACCCGCTTGTGCGACGTACGGCGCAGATTCTGCACCAAATCCACGTGCGCATCGGTTATGCTCGCCGCATTGTCCTTGCAGTCCACGCTTTCCTTCACCACCCCGTACAGCCGCTCCCAGAACGTCACCAGCAGTCGCACGTACAGCGGATGCGTCGCACTGTGCTGACACCAGTGGTCCAGCAGGTTGGCCATGCTCTGAAACACGTACTTCCCGCAGGCCGCTTCACTCGTAATGCACCACGCAATCACCCCCACCAGATGCTGATCGAGCAGATTCATGCAGAACTCTTCCCGGGCCGCTTCCGCCATCGTTTCGTCCCGCACGGCTTGCAGCACCACGTACTGGAACGATTCGTAGTACGCCTGCGAAACGGCCGTCACGTCCGCCCGGCTCGACTGTACCGCCTTCAGCCCTTCGTTCATGCTTTCGAAGAAGAGGCTGTAGAATTTGGCCAACCGCTCGTCGCCGAGCACTTCGCGCGTGAAGCCCGACACCAGCGGCAGCATGTGGGGGTAGACGCAGGCCGCATTGCCACCACCGCCACTTCTCAGCAACTTCCACAGCTTCGGAAACACGGCCTTGTCGAAGTTGAGGTGCGTGTGCCAGCCAGCCAGATGCGCCTGGATCAGCACGATCGAGCTCCACACGTGCGTCACGACGGTTGGGTCAGTTTCGTCCAGAAACTGGAACACGCTCGTCGTTATCTGCGCCTGGTGCTGTTCCACCAGGAAGGGGGCGTGTTGGAGCAGCGCAGAAATGACCTCGAACCAGGCCGCCCGAATTGCGGCCGTTTTGTGCTTGTGGTACGTCCAGAATTTGGGGCTTTTCAGCAGCTCCGCATTCTTGTCGGCCGATTTTTGCAGATTCTCCGGCGGAATGCGGCTTAGATAGAGTGCGTACCCGCGCAGGCTGGATATGAGCACGCGCTGGTACTTGTTTTCACACTCTTCCGGTGTGTGGGACCTGTTCAAAGGAAGTAATCAAATCATATTTTAAGAAAAACTGTAAAATACACCCTTTTCCCTCTCTCGGTCATCCGCTCACTCACTTCGGATTGCTCAGCGTGATGGCCGTGTGGATGGTCAGGTTCTTCGTGTAGTAGTCGAGTATTTCCTGCTCGCAAAACACAAACACCTCGCTCACCTTGCCCGGCGGAAAGGCGCTGCTGAACGACTGCAGCGCGGTACTGGCGGCCGGTGCGTACGTATCGTACTGGGACGAGATCCAGGCCGGCGCCAGCTGCTTCAGGAACGGGGCAATTTTCTTACCGGCCCGGCGCACGATCGCTGCCTGCGCCTGCTGCGTCGTTTCCCGCACCCGGTGCTCCGCATCGGTCGACAGGTTGACGAACAGGCGGGGCCAGAAGGGCAGCACCGCTTTCACCACTTCCAGGTCGGCCCCGTTCATCAGCTCGGTGAATTCGAGCAATGCCTTCGTCTTGGTGGTCGGATCCTTCTTCAGCATCTTGCGCAGCACTATCTGCAGCGTATCGTCCAGGTTCGGGTCCAGCTCGTCGACGCTGTGGTTGGGGTCGATCTGCACAAACCCGGGCACGACCGGCATGCTCGTGCTGTCCAGCGCGGCAAACCCGAACAGTGTCGGCACGGAGGTGCCGAGCAGTTCCGCACTGCGCCCACTGCTCGACGGCTACCGGACGCGATGGGAGCGGGGGGAAATCGATTAGCATGAATGGTGAAATTGATACGACACGGGGATGGGGGGGAGGGACTCCCTGACCGTACACGTCAACGGCAAGAGGGGACACCCCAGGCAGCAGGCACCGTCTTACCTTGGTGTTTCCTTTCGTTCGCTTCCCGCCCATTCTGAGTCTGGGGAGTAGTGTGGACTGTTTTCACCGAGGGGGAAGTTTTGTGTGAGTGTGTGATGCACCGAAAAGGGCACAGAGTATTTGGACGTCCTTTCTGCTACCGATCTCACGATAAATATCCGCAGCCAACAAGCTAGCAGCCAGCAGCGACGTGATTCCAACGCGATACGAACGTACACACAAGCACACGCACACGCACACAGGTAACAGCTGTCAAGCAAAGGTGCTGCTTACCGCGCCAATAAGCAAAACAGTGCGGCAAAATGCTATTAAATCGGGATTTTAACAACTTTCCAACACTCAAATGGTAATTTAGCAGACACAATCACTAAAAACAATTCAATTTTGCTTTTATTTCGCTCTATTGCACGATTATTTCGCGCTCCTTACCAGCACACAACCTGCCGAGTGTGGCTTGTTAAGCACTGTACGTGTGTCACAGCTTGACATGTTTTCGTAGGGCATTTTTTTTTGCTCTCCTCTGAGAACTGTCAAACGCTGCGGAGCGCTGTCAGGCGCCGTAAAACGTAAACAAAAAGCACGTTGTACTCCGTTCGCTCCCACACGCGACACTCCGGACGGCAAATAAAGTGATTCGAAATGGCCAAACTGCTCGCCTATTACAACCTATGTCCGATAAACAACATCGACGACTTTCTGGGACTGTCGCGCGATGTCGATCCGGGCTGCGTGATAAATACGCTGGGCCGAAACATCATACTGGTGGTGAAGGTGGGTCAACGGGTCGCGCGTGTCCCGGTGCAATGGTTCTTACGGATTAACATTTCTTGGCTCTTTCTTACAGCTAAGCAATCAACGACAAATCCGCAGCTGGACCGTGCTGGATCGGCTCAGCAGCAAGGTGGTGTACGATTTCCGCTCCGAGCGGTACGTCGGTGTGTTTGGCGGCCGCTACATACGATGCTGGAAACGGGACCAGCACGACATGAACACGGTGAAGAAGATTAAGCTGTACCGCACCGTGCACGATCTGTTCTGTCTCGAGAGTGGTCAAACGTTGCTCCTGTACACAGACGGTAGCTGTGAATCGCTCGAAAGTGCGCTAAAAACGAGAAACAAATCGCAGCAGGATGAGGCCGGCAATGTAGCGGTGCCCTTCGTTGACCCGAAAACGCACACGATACGGGACGTGAAGGTGCTGCTGCTGGACAACGGGACGCCACTGTTGACGTACTTCCTGCGCAAGGAGGAGGACGGTTCAATGGAGCTGCACTACGCGCTGCTCAATCCTGCCGACCTGAAGGTGCACAAAACGATCGAAAAGATAGCGGTGCAGCGCATCGGGGACGAGATCCGGCTGGTGAGCGCCTGTGTGGTGGACGGGAGCGATGGCCCATCGCTGCTGAGCATCTGTAAGTAGCGGGAAGTGAGGTGGCTTTTCGGCTTTGAATTTAATTGGCATTTCTTTTCTCAAAACCAGGGTCCGACAGTCGCATATTTAACCTTCAGCTTTCCCTCGGCCAGTCGCCGAAGCGCGAGGAAGGGGTAGGGAACTTTATCGAAATGGTGCACCACCTGAACGTAAAGCAGCCGCTCTCGATGGCCAGCATCGGCAAGGACTATGTCGCGTTTTACGCGAACAACAAAAATCAGGACGGCGCGACGCTCGTCCTATTCAACGTGCAGTTCAAGGTGTTCCAGGCGAAGCAATACTTCAAGGTGTACTTCGTGTCATCCCGCATCTGGGTGGTGGAGAGCAACATACTGCTCGCGTTCGGGCAGATGTTGGCGGTCGTGCCGTTTAAAATCAGCAAGGAACAGCTGTCGGACATGATCGGCAGTCAGCGCACCTTCGACCTGTCGCACACGATCGACGACGAAAGCATTAACGAGGAGTGCGAACTGCTGGATGTGTACGCGTTTGACGAAATGCTGTCCAAGCTGCCCAAGCGAAGGGAACTCGAAGCGAATGGTGGCGATGCAACGGTCGCGAACGGTTCGGGCGAAGCGCCGCCAGCAGACAAACCCGCCTACAAGTGGGTGTACAGTGAGGCCGAGTTTGAGGACGAATTGCGGGCGGCCTATCGGGAATCGCTGCCGGTGGATGTGATCGAAAGCTCCCTCCTGCCGAAGGATACGGTACAGATAAAGCTTTTCAACAATGCGGACGTATCGCTCGGGCCGTTGATTTTGAGCGAAAAGTTTGAAATCATGCTCGAGGAGCTGGAACGTTGCGGATACTCGGAGGTGGAAATCTGCGACCGCGTCGTGCCGTGGCTGATGCAAGCGAACCTGCCCGAAGATCTCGCCAAATGTTTAAAGCGCTACTCGGTCGTATCGGAACGGACGCTCATAAAGGCGCTCAAGTATGCACTCGCGCTGCCTGCAACGAACGAGGATGAGGAGGAGGAAGAGAATGAGGAGCAAGAGATGGAAGCTGGGACAACACCGAAGGCCAGCAAAGTCAAGCCGCCCAAGAAGGATGAACCCGAGCTTCCCGATCAGCACATTATGGTGGAGGCGCAGGCAAATCATCCCTGTCGTCGCGATCTGCTCAACATTGTCCTGTCCTGCAGCTTCAACCGGAAACCGCTGATTGCGTACGCACGGAAGGAGTTGGATTTTCGCACCGTCCGGGAGCTGTTGCAGCATCTCGAGCATCTGCTTACCGATCCGATGGCCATGCTGAGCGAAACGCTACACAACGCGGATACATTCGACAGTGACGAGCAGACGGTACAGTGGATGATGGTGCTGCTCGATTCACACTACCAACAGTTCATTCTTTCCACCGAGGAGCCGATACGGGAGCAACTGCAGCGCCTCCTGACCATTGTCGAGCGGCACGTTGGGCTGTTAGGCGAGCTGCAAAAGCTGTCCCCTTCGTTGCGTCGTATGCTGGAGCAAAAGGCACAGAAATCGGGACGGGATGCTAACCAGTGGTACTGCGTGGAGACGATTACGTTATATTAGCGGCAGGCTTGGGCCAACGAGAAGGTGTTTCAATAGCATTAAGATAATAAAAGTGTACCGAATGTCCCCCCGCACACACACCACAGTGACATTATTCCATCGCTTGGCTGTATTTACAGGATGATTTTATCAAATTCTAGCGCCTAAAAGATCAACACTTTAAATGAGGCGTAGTTTTAACGCGCACAATAATCACCGGACCTTTCTTTCTAGCAAAAAACAGGTCAGGTGTAAGGATAATTGATGATGGCTTTGCCGGAGACCAGCCTGTGGTGGGTAACACAGCATTTTACTTCTTCTTCGCTTCCGCCGCCAGCGACGCTTCGTAGTCGGCACGGGCCTTCTCGTTGTACTCCTTGTGCCAGTCCAGGTTCATCTGGGCAACGGATTCGCCCCGCTCCTGCGCCTTCTTGCCACTGATCACCATGACGATGCAGCCGATCGCCGTCGCAATCATCATGTAATTGGCGATCTTGATTCGCACCTGATTCCGGACCCGTTCCATCTTCTCCTGGCTAGCGAGTGGGAGGGAAAAACAATAATTGAAGGATCATTTCATACAAAAAACAAAGAAGAAAAAAAAACGGAAACGCTACCTGACAAAGTTAGGAACTTCTTCGATGGATTTGTACCGCTTCATGAAGACCAGCATACGCTTCTCCAGCGCGTTCGGTGTGTGGGTGTGCGTGTTGATGCTCGATCCATTGCTTCCACCGGCGGACGGTGTTGATTTCGGTGGCTGCTGGGGCTTTGGTTCGACCTGGTTGGAACTGAAGCTTCGACCGGCTGCGGCAGTGCTACGTGATCGTAGCAGCGTCGACGTTCGAGCCACGCCGGATGATGTACGTGCGATTTCGCATGCTGTGCGCAAAAAATTCATCCTATGCACATAGAGGGAAAATAGAAAGAGACGGAAAGAAAAAGGAGGTCATAAAACCGGTCCCGGTGTATTGAGCAGTTGAAGACGGATGAAGGTGCAGCATAAGTTTGGGTTGTATGCACGGATACTTGATCGTAGAGATGCTTTTAATTTGCTACGCTTTAACTTAAAATAATCATTAGATCCCAGGCCAAAGAGAAAAATACATAAAACGACAAGATCACCACAGATACTCAAACAAGATTACACAATACACACAATCACTTACGCGGAGCTGGGGGAAGCACCGATTTCTGTGGAAGCTACGCCCGCAAATATATAAAGCTTTTGGTTGCGTTTAGTGGAAGCGTTTATGCGCTTCACTTAGTGAACTTGAAGTAATTGCAATTTACGGCCCAAATTGCTATTTATTTACTTTTGTAAGAGAAATACCAATCGCTCGCGGATCGCTTCCCCCACCAACAACACAACAGCCGTGAAACAACAACAACAGCAATAAGCAGCTGGGCAGCTGTCAAAGGAGGTGTACACACTTCAACCGTCAATTTCAATTCGAAAACTGACTTTAATTAATGTATTCTACCATAAATTTCGGTCTTATGATGATCTTATAGTTTAATATGTTCCTGATTTCCAAAAAAGAAAGCAAATGTAAGATTTGAATCACATTTTCTTAGATTGTTTTGCGCCCGGATACGGTAATGAAACGCTTCACACGAAACGCTTCAAATCGGTTTGACAGCTGCGCGCTGTGTGTTTGTTTACATTTGGCCGGTGCATCGCAAACACGCGGCACACGTTCGTTTTCATAGAAATTGTATTATTTAAAGTTTCCTAAATATCTGCCACCACCAAAAAGTGAATAAAAAACTTTCCTAAGCCCTCCAAACATGGTGAACGATATGGAAACGGTTACAGGCACCCCCGTGGATGATTATGGCGTGCTGAAGGGTGATCTCGTGTTCATACGCAACAACGAAAACCTCATGCAAGCCATCGATCAGATACAGGAAACGCTGGCCAGCGTGAATCGGGAATATGAAAAGTATCCGAACTTTACGGCGGAGGAAAAGGTGCGCTTCGACACGCTGTGTGCGTTTTGCGTGAACTCACTGTTCTGGATGCACGAGAAGATGCTCGGTCGTCCGAACACCGTCATGGTAAGTGTTGCGGAAGAATGGTTGTTGCCTTTAGAAACATTCAAATTAATTCTTTCTGTCTCTTCGTCTTTCAGGATGACATTAAAGCGGATCTCGGCCGGGTGCGGGAAGCGATGAAACGGTTGCAGACCATACACGATAACCTCACCAAGCGGCCCCGTCTCGATCAGCCGGCCGCGCAAAGGTTCGTGCGGGCCGGGCTGTACGATGCTAACAACACGGAAAGCGACAAACAGAACGATGCACCACCAAACAAAAAGAAGCGCCGGGAGAAGAAAGCCGAACCGGAATGAGTAGAGTAGCACCCGGCCTGTGTGCTACTGGGGTAGGTACAATAAGAGATGTTGTATGTGGATAGACGAGATTTAAACATGTACTAAATAACGTAAGGCAGATGTCGTCAGGGATAATAAAACAAAGCTAAATGAATGCCCTACTGTAATGTCCATAATCCAAAAGCCATAATCCATGCTTGCGTACTAATGCTTTTTGAAAGAAGAGAGCTTGATTCGAGCGTCCCCCGACGTTCAGGAACCCCCCTCGCCATATGCCACCATCCGCCCAAGGGGTTGGATCTATCCCGTATACTGTGGCAAGCTAGGATATGTGGTGGCATACCCGTATAAGTGGCAAGCTAGGATATGTGGTGGCACACGTTACCACTCTGCATGACGAGGACGTGTCGGAATTGGATGTGAGAGCCTATATTATCCCTCATGGGGCTTCGCTTCCCATCCCATTGCAGAGCATACGGTACTCACATACGCCTCTGAGACATGCGGCCGTATCGGGGAGCTCGTTCGTTCCCGGGAATGTTCGCCGCGACGCTCATTTTCATTCATTTCATAGCCCTCTATGATCAAAATTTCGTTCTTCGACGAATGAGTTCTCCGATACGGCTGATGGAATTATCCGTGTTCGAGAGGAAGATGCTCAGAAGGATACTTGGCCCCGTATGTGTGGAAGGACAATGGAGGAGCCGTTATATTGACGAGCTATACGAGATTTACGGCGACCTCACTGTCGTACAGCGTATCAAGCTCGCCAGGCTCCGGTGGGCTGGCCATGTTGTACGCATGGAAACGGATGACTCACTCCGTGAAGTCTTTTTAGGCCATCCACAAGAACAGAGGAGACGTGGTAGGCCCAAATTGAGGTAGCAAGATGGCGTGGAGGCGTCCGCCATTAAGGTATAACGGGATTAACGGACTGGCAGACGAAGGCGCAAGACCGTGAGCGGTATCGGACACTTCTGAGGCAGGCCAAGACCGTAAAGCAGTTGTAGCGCCGGATAAGTAAGTAAGTACAATTAGTTCGTTCGATAAAAATGGTTCGATTGGTTGGTGTGAGACATTGTTAGAACGAAAGTGGAAATTAAGTAAGCCATTGTTGGGTCCGTCTGGTGGCACAGTTGTCAACTTGTACGACTTAACCACATGCCCGTCATATGGGTTCAAGCCCCGAATGGACTGTGCACCCATACGTAGGACTAAACTATCATGTGATGTGTAAAATCAGTAAGTTGCTGAAAGCCAAGCCCCCACTAGTCGTGTACAGAGGCAGGCGTTGACCGACAACGGTTGTTTGTTGTACCATAGAATAAGATGATCGTTTACTATGCACATTGTGGAGGAGTTATGCAGGCTTTATGCAGGATCCGCTCGAAATAGAGTGGTGAACTAGAAGAAGCAAATTTGCAAGGAGTTCTTTGAAGAAATGGCTTTCGGATGTACTAAGGTAAGGAGAGATGTAACTACGGTATCCATTTTTAGGAACATTCCTTCTAAAAAGGTGTTGTATTTTGATTGTGACAAGAATTGAGTTAAGCGGGAAGAACGGTATGTACAAAAGATCCTAGATGCAGGAAGGTGGCGACCACACGAACGATCAGCATCGTCTCGACAGAACCCCAATGTTCAGTCTATGCCAATGTGCTTCTGCTTCAACGCGTGCCTTAGAACACGTACGGAGCGGGCAGTCCAGTGTAGGCCGAGTAGGCGCTGAGGGCTGGCAGACCGGCGGCAGTGTAAGCACTGTAAGCTGGCAGTCCAGCGGCAGTGTAGGCCAGGGCAGGAGCAGCCGGTGCAACGAAGCGTGCCGCCGGAGCAGCAACGACGGCCGGAGCAGCCGCAACGACCGGAGCCGCTACCGCATGGTTGACGGTGTGTGCGTTGTAGGAGGTGGCGTACGGTGCGACGACTCCTGCCGCAGCCAGCGGAGCTGCCACTGGGAAAACTCCAGCCGAAGCAGTACCGAACACGCACACAGCCAGGCAGATCTGAAGGAGCGGGATGGATTGTATGGTTTAAGCACGAACATAATTGGCTCGAAGAATTAAAGGACACTTACCACAATTTTGGCAGACATGATGCTTGTTGGGTTTTGTGGAGAACTCTGACGTTCGAAAGGCTTGGAAGGTTTGTTAGATTGCTTGGAAGCGACTGATGCCATTGTTGGAGTTGAAGATGGTTTTTATACCAATCCACAACACACACCCACACCAACAACTCAACCCTTCCTGCCAAGTTGCATACGGTATTATTGTTCAATTTCACTTGGTCCCAGTGAAGTCCACCCACTCTTCCCTGCTTTCGACGAGGCAGACAGTGTGTCCGTCATACGATGGGAATATTAATGCTGGAAATTGAAATCGAACGCCGGTATCATAAACGCATTACAAAAAACGGTACACTGAAACCAGCGGTTGACCAATTGCGATCGGTACGGACGTGATCATGCTAACGGTGTCAGTTACGCAACCCCAGCCGTAAGAAGCGACGAACTGACCTTGACGACGTTCGGGTCCTTCCCGTTAGGTGAGTGATTTGACAGGGCCCCTCCAGGGTACTAGTCGGAATGTGTGCAAGGCTGTTTGCATGAACGATGCGATGTCGTTGATCGCATTTTAATCGTAACTCCTCCACAATTGGCAGTATTTGATAAGGAACACAGGGGGGAGAGCATCTAGAAGAGTATAAATAGCGAGTGTATTCTTCAGCAAACGGTACAGTTGTTCTGTTCAATCGAAAGCCAATCAAACCATCCTTTAAACATGTTTGCCAAAATCGTAAGTAGTCGACAAGCACTTCCATTCAAGAGCCTTTTTCACTTTCGATAACTCATCGCTTCTTCCTTCGCACCATAGATCTTCTTCTTCGGCCTGCTCGTTGCTGCTGCCTACGGCAAGCCCGTATTCCCGCTGGCCTACTCGGCACCGCTCGTTGCTGCTCCTTCCGTAGCGGTGGCCTCTCCACTGGCCGCTCCGTTCGCTGCTGCCGCTTACACGGCGGCTGTCCCGGCAGTTTCGGCGGCATACACGGCTTCTCCTTACGCCTACAGTGCTTATCCTTACAGTGCCTATGGATCGTATTTGCTGTAAAACGTATCTCATCTGCTCAACAAGTACACAAATGAAGCATCGGTTGATGGTGGTTATGTTTGAAATATAAATTTATTGTTTGCAAGTACAACATTGCCTCTTTATTCTTTATTTTTTATTCCTTTTCTCATTATTCTTTATCTAATGGATCTATGCTATCGTAACAGCGCATAAAGAATTGCTTGATATGTTGATTTACGCAACGCAACCAGACAGTTATTTCTTGCTAGGAGAGGAGGATCCGAATGCAAATCCATCTTAAATGGGCTTGTAGGACTTAGCTCGCCCATCAAGTAGAACCTGTAATGTTTCCGGGAGACTCCAAAAGATTCCATAGACTTCTTCAAGACCGGACAGGATCGATACGCACTTGGACCATCCTTTTCTCGCAAGGATTGTATGTGCAGTTGACTCCTCAAGGGGATTACTATCAACCGTTACCCTCTCAGTAGCACAACAATTGAACACAATCAAGACAAGCAATGTAAGAGTTGAAAGAAATTCCAGCCAATTTATTGTACAGAATGTTACAAGAAATCGTTTCCAGTGTGTTTCATACGGAGTGAGGTTCTATCGCGTTCCTTAGACGATTTCGACGACACGTTAATTGTAATACAATGAAGATCTCAGTGCTGGGACACTGTAGGCACTATAGGCTAGGGGGCTGCCGGAGTACGTCGAGTAGGTGACTGGAGAGCCGGAGTAGGTCGAGTACGAGGTAACTGGAGCGCTGTAGGCAACGGGGGACACAGCACTTGCAGTGTAGGCCACCGGGAACTCAAGAGAGCGGCCTCTAGGAAGTGGATATCCAGCCGAAGCGCAGACAACGACAAGGGCGATGATGAACTGTACATAATGAAAGTGAAAATCAATTCGATTATCTAAATTTCTGCTTCTCTGTTACTAGTCTACTGAATACTTACCAACTTGGCAAACATTTTGTTGTGTGTGGTTTGGAGACTGTTGGAGCAGCTGTTCTAACACTTGAAGTTGATTGCTTTCTGATAAAAATGAATTTGCAGTACGCGCTTTTATACTGGCGGATCATGAAATCCAGAATACGAAATTACGATCCATACAAAAAAATGTTGGTGTATGTGGGAAGGCGTTCTAGAAGATAAGAAAGAGCAATACACACACGCGTTGATGGATGGTATATACTGTGTAGCACTTACTGGAAAAGATGGATGACAAAGGCGCCGATGATCGACAGGTTGATTGAGCAAAAAACGCATAACGAAACTGCAGTGAAATATGTAGCTATGCTTAAAAAGAAATAAACGATCAAACTGGTCTTTGGTGTGTGGAGTGCAAGCCAGCAGAAATACAGCTGATTGCTTCATTTACTATAGTTGGAATAATCAAGGACATTTTCGTTAAGCCCAATCCCCCCACATAACCTTTGTTTGAGAGGCAGAGAGTTTGAAACAAAAAGCATGAGACACGAAACAAAAAGGGCGATCCGTTTTAAGATTGCTCTTGACATTTGCGAATGCAAATCGATCTTGTCTTGTCGTCCATCGAGGCAACTCCTACAAAACCGGAGGATCGATACGCACTTGAACCATCCTGTTCTAGTAAGGACTTAGTGTGCAATTGCGTGGATTAGTTCAGGGAAGCCTTTGTTTGTCGTTATGATAAATACTAAAATTGATCTAGAATGATCCTCTACTCAAATGTGGAAACTAACGCAAGCGAAGAAAGTGTCTATCTCCATAGGGAAATTTGAATATCGTATAGTACTAATGGATACATCTCAACTTTGATGTAGTTTCTGAACTGAATTTCTTCTCCTTAAACTTTCCACCATTCCATCCATAGAAGCGAAATAAAATCGAAACAAATCATGTTAGTTCCCACGGGATACAAAGATTGACCGTACATTTATTGGAGCAAAAGCGTACATCGCCGCCCTGCCCGCACACCACCTTCGGCGAAGGAAGTTGTGCCATTCGATTGCAGTCTCTATGTCACTGATTAGCTTAAGCACTACTTAATCACATGTTTTGCCATTTGGGGGCCGCCACCAGCAGCAATCACACACGTCCACCGTGCCCGATTAGGCAACGACCGATCGGTAGCGGATCGTAGCATGGAACGGTCGCACCAGCTTGGCAACTTTCGCCACCGGAGCGGCAGCTACCAGCTTGGCGGCGGGAGCAGCAGCCACTACCGCTGGTACGGCGGGTACGGCTGGAACCGGCACCGGAACTGGGATGGCCGCGGGAGGATTGTAAACGACCGGCTGCGGGTAGAACACGGGCGCTGGCGGTGCCGCGGGCAGAACGAAATGGTAGGCTGGTGCTGGGACTGGCGCCGGGATGGGTGCCGGTACGGCGAAGGGCACAAAGCCATTGTAGGTTCGGGCGAACACTTGTGAGCTTTGGGCTGTGACAACACCAGGACCGACGGGTGTAAGGACATGTGGCTTAGCGGACGCTACGGCTAGCAGACTGCAGACAGCAACGATGGACTGGAATGACGAGAGAACGAAGTGATGTAAACGCTCTGATGGGAATGTTCCGAAAGAATGCGTCCTACTTACCACCTTCGTAAACATTTTTAAGCTGTTTGTTTGTTTCTTTTCACTTTCACTGGGACCTCGGCACGGGCTGATGCTTGATGAACGGTCAATTAGTGCGTAATGAGCCAATAATACCCGTATATCGAGTATTTATAGGAAAAGCACGAACGCCAAACCGTCCATTGTTTTGTTTGTCCCACCCGAAACGTCCCCAAAAAACAAAAACCAACACAGCGACTGCTCAAGGGGGTTGCTATCAACCGTTACCCATCTGTTTGGCCGATTTCCGTTCCCACCCCGTTTCTTGCTGAAGGAAGTCCGTCACGATTCATGCCCGTGCGCCGAACGCTCCAAATAAATCTATTCCACGCCTCGAACACATCCAGGCACGATCCTAAGTCCGTAGCGTTTGATCGAACCACCGATCGAACGGTGGCCAGTGCGTTTGTGACATAATCGCTGGCCGCTGGCATTGAAACTGTGTAGGGTTATGCTAAACATGGTCGCATAATCGGGCGATCGCGTTGCACGTGTTTGCACCTTGCCTTGCAGCGCAACAATTGCCAATTGCTGTGAGGAGTGGGGGAAGGAGTTTTTGTTTATTTGTTTGTTGGTCCGTTGTGGATCATGTTCCGCTTTTGGTCGGTGAAGACAAGCATTGTAGGAGTTGAAAGCAATTCCAGTCTATTTTATTGTACAGAATGTTACATGAAATCGTTTCCAGTGTGTTTCATAGGGAGTGAGGTTCTATCGTGTTCCTTAAACGACAAGGCATGTCAGTTGTAATAGAATGAAGATCGCAGCGCTGGGGCACTGTATGCACTGTAGGCTCGCTGGCTGCCGGAGTACGTCGAGTAGGTCACTGGAGAACCGGAGTAGGTCGAGTACGAGGCAACTGGTGCGCTGTAGGCAACGGGGGGCACAACTCCTCCAGTATAGGCCACGGGGAAGTCAAGAGAACGAGGGGTAAGTATCCCAATTGTAGCCGAAGCGCAGACAACGGCAAGGGCGACGATGAACTGCAAATAATGAAAGTAAATTTAAATTCTAGCTTCTGCTGGTTAACTATATAATTACCAATTTGGCAAACATTTTGTTGTATGTGGTTTGGAGACGGTTGAAGCAGCTGTTGTAACTCTTAAAGTTGATTGTTTTCTGATGAAGGTGAATCTGGAGTACGCGCTTTTATACTGGCTGGGCATAATGTCCAGAATACGAATATCAAATTACGATCAATACAAAAATAGATATTGGAGTTTGCGTGAAGGTGCTCTAGAAGATTAGGAAGAGCAATACACACACGCGTTGAAGAATGGTATAGAATGCGTATCACTTACTGAAAGAGGTGGCTGTTAAAGTCGCCGATGATCGACGGCTTGATCGAGCAAAACGACGATAACGACACTTCAATGAAATATGTAGCTATGTTTAAAAAAATAAACGGTTACATTCTAACATAGGCATTCCAAACATAGAACAAGCTACAGAACCTTCGTAAGAAACAGAGAGTTAGAAAGCTTGAAACAAGATACATGAGATGCGTAACCAAAAGGGCGATTCATTTGGATTTTGGAAGCGTGGAGGAACTCTTCTTTCTGTTATTTGCCAAAACTACAATCCAGAACTAGAACCTGTTCGTATTCCTTGCTGGCATGCATAATTCGACACTGTTTGTGGTTCGCCTGGAAGAACCTGTTTAATCGTACCGGGTATCACATGATTCATTCCGTTTTCGTTTTCTAATTTCATTGATTAGCGCTGGAACCCAATTTTAGAATATTCTTAAATCAATCATAACCTGCCGAAAACTGTGCAGGAATAGAGAAGAAGCGTTACAACACATGCTACAACATTGAAGCAAACGTAAGATGGGACAGAAATTTTGAATTCCAATCAATTTATTGTAGTTTTTTTATTCAGTAGGGACGGCTTTGCCGTATTGCTTATAATTTATTGTAGATAATGTTACATGAAATCGTTTCCAGTGTGTTTCATAGGGAGTGAGGTTCTGTCGTGGCTCTTAGACGACTACGGTACGGCCATGGTAGTAGAAATTAGATCCCAGTGTTGGGGCGCTGTACGCTAGCGGGCTTGCGGAGTAGGTCGAGTACGAGGCAACTGGAGCGCTGTAGGCAACGGACGGTACAACTTCTGCACTATAGGCTACCGGGAAGTCAAGAGAACGGCCCTTAAGTAACCCAATATCAGCCGAAGCGCACACTACGGCAAGGGCGACGATGAACTACACAGGACGAAAGTGAAAATCAATTCTTAATTTCTGCTTCACTTCCTACTACGAGCAAGATACTTACCAATTTGGCAAACATTTTGTTATGTGTGGTTTGAAGACTGTTGAAGCAGCTGTTCTAACACTTGAAGTTGATTACTTTCTGATGAAAATGAATCTGAAGTACGCGCTTTTATACTGGCTGACGCTGAAGTCCAGAATACGAATATCAAATTACGATCTATACAAAAAAAAGTTGTTGGAGTGTGTGGGAAGGTGTTCTGGAAGATTAGGAAAAACAATGCACACGCACACGTTGATGAATGGTATAGAATATGTATCACTTACAGGAAGAGGTGGATGGTTGGCTATTTAATTTATAGAGACTTTGAGCATCTCTACTTCATTCGTCTCTCGATAAGGTGGATGTTAAAGTCGCCGATGATCGACAGCTTGATCGAGCAATTGCTGATTGCTTCATTTTCGATAGTTTGATTGAATAACCAAAGCCATGTTTGTTGCGTACAGTGTAAAAGGAATACAATACATTGTAATATAGGAATTCCAAACATAGAACAAACTACAGAACGTTTCTTTGAAAAAGGGCAAAAAAGTGGAGGAAACAAGAAACATGAGACACGAAACAAAATAGGTGATCCATTTTGGATTGCTGTTGATATTTGCTTGATGATTCGCGTTTGTGATTTGCGTGCAAGAAAACACGGAACGAAAACGAAAGCAACGCGATGTACATAACCGGAAGAACCTGTTTAATCGTACCGGGTATCAAATGATTCGTTCCGTTTTTGGATCGATCCCAATTTGCGAATATTCTTAAATCAATCATTAACTGTCGAAATCTGTGCAAGAATAGAGAAGAAGGGCTGATGGGCTTTGAAAGTTGGGACAGAAGTTTTAAATTTTAGCAACTTTAATGCGTTAAGAGAATTAAAAGAGTTTTCGGTGTAACCTGTAGTAGGCATAATAGTACAATTTTGTCATCCTTGGGACAGAATGTCAACCAATAAGACAGTTTAATACGAAGACTTTGAGCCACGATTCTCTACCGTCTAATCTTAATGCAAGCTTTAGTGGTGTGCAACGCCACGGAACTCAACTACTCTCCGAAGACACCACAAAGTTCTAACTAGTGTGGCTTTTAAGGCGAAAACAAGCCAAAATCGCATACATTTAAGCTCAGAATAAGGACAACCCCTTTCACCACTCAGAAAGGACCAATACAAACAGAGACAATCCATCATGAAATTAATTTGTTTCAAAACATTTGACTATATTTTATTACTCAACAACAATAAACGTTCACCAGACTGCTGGCATGCACGGTAAGGAACTGTTGACTGCACCATCACGATCAGCCGGCCCGACGGTTTACCACAGCTGGTACGGAGCACGGGCAAGCAGCGGGCTAGCGAACGCCTTGGCGTACGGGGCAGCATACGCGGCAGCGTACGGGGCAGCATAAGCGGCAGCGTACGGGGCAGCATACGGAGCGGCATACGGGGCCACGTACGGAGCGGCGAGCGGAGCAGCAGCATACGCAGCAGCAGCTAGTGGTGCCGGTGCAGCATAAGCAAGCGGAGCGGCTACCTTAGCGACGGCCGGGGCAGCATACGCGACGGCCGGTGCAGTGTACGCCAGCGGAGCAATGCCATTGTAGTTGCGGGCCACGACCTGCGAGCTTTGGGCGGTGACGACGGCGGGTCCAGCGGCATAAGCAACCGGGGCAGCAACCGGCGCCAACAGTCCTGGTTTGGCCGAAGCGCACGAGATGGCCAGAGCGGCAATGCAGATCTGAAAAAGCAAGATGTTTTAGTGATCTTCACCGCTCACTCGAAGGATGCGGCGATCGTTCTTACCAGTTTGGTGAACATTTTGAGGTTTAGTTTGGGTGCTGTTGTTGAGCGGAGTGCTGAAGAGGCGAACTGTTCGAGGCTTGGTTGCTGTATGATCCTTACCACGATCGCAGCAACTTTTATATGCGATAAAAATCGCAAACCCAATCCGTTAACACACCACCCACTTGGCTTATTTTTGTGCGCTTTATGGTAGTAGGATGCAGGCTAGGACTACTGCTGCACAGGAACTACGTGGCCTCTCCCTACTCCTTGGTGCGATCGATCGAGTGCTCTTCTTCATCATTCATTTTGTCACCTAGCAGTGGTGAGTAATAAACTACCCGAAGGCGACCGGTTACGACAACACAACGTAGCAAACGTTCGTTCAGTAGCAAATAGTTCACCTGAAGCAGCGCCTGATTACGCGTGCCGCATGAATGCACTTGGTGTACGTTAATATGCAGATCACGTGCCGTCGTGCAAGAAATCGGATTAACGGCCAACTCCGGATAGTGCCGGGTAGGATTGGAAGGCTGGAGAGTTTTTGGAATAGTTGTAAGCGAGGTGGCAAGACCGAAATGCCGACCGAACGATGTGTCTGGTTAGGCTGGGGGTGAATTATGGTCCCACCGGGGGTGATCCCTGTCATATGGCCACGGCTATATCGCATCGGCATCGATGGGGAATTTTATTTAGTGCACTGGTTCAAGGGCGTTTGTTTATGTTTTTTTTTCTATTTGCATGAGTATGCTGAACCTGGCCGGATTGGGAGCAAGGTGGTTTGCGATTGATTTGGAATAGTATAATCACAAGCAGCCACAAAGTCCTTTGCACTTTTCAAAATAATCACATACATGACATTGCCAACCAACGACCTTTTCCTTATTATATTTAGCATTGTTTTACGGTCATTGAAATCTTTCGTATTTTCATGAGCTTTTCATCATGTCTTTCAGATTTAATTAATTAGATTTTGTTGTGCAAATTGCATACATTGCATAGTCTCTTTGCTAATTCTAGAACATTGCGCCTAAATGTATGCATTCTGTTTAACTAACGCTTTAAAAATGTTCTTTCGCGTTATTTTAAACCTCTGCCAACTAAAATTATGAATGTCTTTATACTCCAAAGATGACATATTCCTGTTTTTTTATTTGGAACGATAGGTTACTTCGCTATCACTGCATTCGATCAGAATTAATCAACGAAAGTGAAGATTGCAATCGCGTCATAACCAATATCGTGCATGGTTCGAAAGCTCCATTTCAAATCGATTAGTATTCCACCAGCCAATGGTTAGTGGACCCACTCGCGCGACACAAGTCGTTCGTTCGATACTTTCTTCTGCTGTTCAAAATGCCGCTGCGCAAAGCGAAGTAAAGAAGCATGGCACACCGGTAGCCGCGCGCGACATTGCAAGGACACTCCGTTGCGGTGTTGTGAACGGAACGCTCGTGGATTTGCATCTCGTTGAAATGCAGCCGTTGTGGGGTGGTTGTGGAAGGCACAAAGCAAAAAAACCTGAAGTCTTCGAAAACACTGACTGTGGCAAGGATTTGTTTGGTGAGTCGTTGTGTGCGGAGGTATATAAACGATACGCTAGCTGTTGAGTAGACATCAGTAAGCGCATCTCTAATCGTACCGAGTACATCCAAGCTTTACAGCAACTCTCCAACAACCATCAAAAATGTTCTCCAAAGTGGTAAGATCCTTGTTCTGAGGATCCTTTCTGAGGAACATCCTGATCTAAAGCGCCATCTTTCCTACTCTCTTCCAACGCTAGATGATCGTCGCCCTGTTGGCCGCTGTTGCCAGCGTCAGTGCCAAGCCGGGTGCGTTCCTGCCAGCTGCCCCGCTAGCCTACACCGCCGCTGCCGCCGCTCCGCTCGCCTACTCGGCCCCACTGGCCGTTGCTCCGGCGGCCGTGCCAGCCGTCGCCTACACTGCCGGCTACGCTAACGTTGGCGATTCGGCCGTCGTCACCTCGCACAACTCGCAGGTCATCAATCCGGCCTATGCTGCGTACTCGGCCGCTCCGCTGGTGTCCGCCTATGCCGCTGCCCCGGCACTGGCTGCCCCATTCGCTTACAGCGCTCCGCTTGCCGCCAAGTACGTGCTGTAGTGGTGGACAAATTGTGCCGAACTTTCTTCTCGCCTTCCGTTTTGTTATAGCCAAATAAATGCCTTCCAATGATGAACTAAAGCAGCAAAGTTTGTTAATTATTTTAACATATTTAATATTACAATTGTGTTACTACTTTCTAATTAGACGTTCTATACTATCTTCTGAGTTAAAAAAACTAATTAATTGCTACATTTTTCATTAATACATAGCAATTCAAACGGAAGTGAGAAGTAGAGAGAAAGAGAGAGAGAGAGAAAGAGAGAGAGAGAGAGAGAGAGAACTAATCATAAAAACATTGACTTACTTTCAATGGTTCTGATGCTGCAGTCGTTTGAGGTGTAAAAGGCACCTAGAACAACTTCTGCGACTATTCAGCCTTGTAGATCAACAGGGTTCCGGTTCCGTTGTACTGCATTAAAGTCTCATGATCAATCAAACTGCCCATCGTGAGTTCAAATCTGTTGCTTAGATAAACCTTCACTCTACTATGATTGTTGTGGAAAATATGGATAAAATTAATCCTGATTCTACAGTGACAAGGCGAGAATACCAATCTCCGTCGGGAATATATCCCCTCGACTTAAGTATTTCATCTCGCAATACAAATGCTTTACGCTGAATTTTTCATACAACTGCTGCTGGTTCGAATAGCTCGTGTACCAGTAGCAGAGTCAGTTACTGGATCGATGTAGATACTATATCGACAGGTTCATCATTCATTCCATGACTGAGACAGTTAGATGTTAGATTCTTGAAGTTGGGATAAAATAGAGAGGATAAGTTTTATTACCGAAATGAGTTCAGGGCCATTTCCAAGGCCGATATACCGATTCCAAGGCCGACCAGGATACAATTCCGGAACCGGCAAGGGTTTTTGCATCAATTTCAGGATCTTCCAGGAAGCAATTTCAGGACCGTTATGGGTAGAGGATCAGTTCCAGTATCAGACAGGGTGGTTCAGATTAGTGATGTAAAAAATGAAGTGTTCGTCGGAATCGATTTCGGCTAGCTCCGATGTTTCCTGGAATCGAGTTCGGTAGGTACGGATAATAGGTACGGACTCAATTTCCGGAATCGATTACTGAATCGGCTCCGGAATCTGATTCGGCTCTGGAATCAGAATCGGCTCCGGATTCGGAGTCGGTTTTGGCATCTCCATAAAAACAGGCGTTTGGGTCCAATGATGCTACGTACTGATAGCCGTAAAAAAAAACAAAATTTACTTCGCTTCTGAAACTTCTTATTTCAATTCAAGAACTGATTCTCATTCCGGAGCTATTTCAAATTCTGGAGTCAATTCCAATTCTGATTCCGTTTCCACAGCGAATTGTCTAATGTTCTAATGTCCATTCTGATTCGGTAGCCGTTTCTGATTCCAAACCCGTATCCAATTCCGGCACTCTTCGGAATATGCTCTGGAGTCAACTCCGGTATCGGCTCCGGAAACGGAATCGATTCTAGCTTCGGAATCGGCTCTGGAATTGGCTCCGAAAACGGAATCGGAATCGGGTAGGTCCAATTTCAAGCTCCCACCACTAGCTCTGATACTGCAACTGATGGTTCAGATAGGTGCAAATTAAGCAGTACGCAAACTAAGCGACCTCGTGGGGCCCCAGGCTTTCAAGGGGCCCCGAGAAAAAGAACCTACCGCCCGCTCACTAGGATTGAGAAGGAATCCTTTTCTGGTTTAACATACCTCATACAACTTCTCGCTCGACACATCAGAAAGGCCTGTGAAAGGCCATCAGAAAGGACTTGTGTTAATCTGCCACCGGGTTCAGAATTATTGTATTGTGTGATTAAACAGGAACAATCTCAAATAAACTCTATCTTTTAATAGACATTTTATAAAGTTTTCATACTATACTGTCCCTTTAGTTTGGAACGGGAAGGAATGGAACCTTTTTTGGCAATAGAAATTGTAGAGTTCAGAGCAGAGAACTTGGAACTAGAACAGGACAAAATAGAACAATTAGAAATTAGAGCATCAGATTATCAGTAAGGGTCATCATGATGAGCGATTCGATAATGAAACAATCATGTTTAGAGACAGCAAATGCGTGAATTCATTCAGTCAACAAAAGAGTATTTACAACTTCACTATTGCAGAGCGGTAACAAACATCCGATGGTTATCTGGTCACGTTTTTTTCCAATTTACTTCAGCAGCACCTGAGCCGGAGCGGCGGCAACGTACGGCGAGGAGTATGCAACCGGAGCAGCCGCCACGTAGGGAGCGGCATAGGTGTAAGCCAGCGGCGCAGTGTTTCCGTGGAAGGTACGCTCGTACACTGCGGCACCCTCAGCGACGTAGGCGGCCGGGGCAGCAGCGACATAAGCGGCCGGCGCCGCAGCATAGGCCAGTACGCCCGGCTTTGGGTCAGCCTTGGCCGAAACGGAAGCAACGGCGATGATGGCGAACAGGCACACCTGATGGGAAGGGGGAAAGATTCTCTTTAGAATGGTTCAGCCGCTCACGGTTTCGTAGTAATACTTACAATCTTGAACATTTTGATTGGGTTTGGTTTTGGGTGGTTTGCGTTGGAGAAGAAAGGCAAATGCTGCTGTGGATGCGTTAGCAAGTGAACTGATTTCCAAACATTTCGTGCGTGCTTTATATACCCCGATTGGAGTGTGGTTAGTAAGAATCCTTGGACTGTTGGTTGCTTGCTGACTGGGGCGTGAAGATAATGCGAAAGAATACGTGATTTTTTGGAGGACATTACGGGGGTGGACGATCGTACGACATTTGGATGAACCGTTCCAGTGGTCGTACGCCTAGCAGCTGGCAGCTGACGTGGTGGAATCGAGCGACATTGGCAGACCAGCTGACGGCACATAAGCTGCATACTAATATAAAGGTTGCGCTGTAACGTACGGTCTAGTTTATTGAGATTCAACAGTAAATAGCAATTTTAGGGCAAACAGAGTTACAATCGAAAGGATGGCTTGGAGATATTACGAGACAGTGTTAAACCAACGGTAGAATGCAAGCTTATGGACACTATTGATTTTAATTTTAAATGGCCCGCGCGTTATGTTTTTCTCACATTTTTAAGGTATCAGATCATTTAATTGTCAAGCGATCGAATTGGTATACCTACGTAACTGATTTGAATCAAACTGCCAAAACCGCCTAAAAGTATGCGATGCGCATGGCAGCTTGCCATCAAATTGTCACAAACGCCTGAAAGTATGTGATATGCACTGTTGCTGGCCATAGTTGTATTATAGCTCGCTAATTCCGTTCCCTTGATACATGTGCTGTAATTCCTAGCCTTTTTTTTAAAGTAACACCGATTGATGTTCGTTGTTTTGAGTAGAAGGAACTTATTAACGTAGGTTACTACACCTTAAATTACATGTTTTGAGTAATATGAACGTGCGGAGCCTTTAGAAGTCGCTATAGATAGCATTTGCATCTTGGATTCAACTAATACTTGACTTGCCAACGAAGTTTGCTTCATTCTTTGTACTCTTAACCGTTAATAGGGAAATACGAATGTCCAGTTGGTTTGTTAGAATGCATTTATATTCGACGTTACTAACAGGTGAAGTAACTAGTCGAAATACCGAAGGCTACCAAAGCGGAAAGAAAAAAATTAAACGAAACTTTGCCCGGAACAGTGAATTGATAATCAAGCGAACTCCCTGCAAACAATATCTTAACGGTATCTTTCAAGTATAAACAGTAGTAATTATAACAATACTCCCAAATCTTTGAATGATCTTCAGCTGCTAGTGGTAGAATGGTAAATAAAAAACTATTTACACTCAAGTTTCGGATTCATGTTTAAATTCAGGAGGAAGGTTCCTGTGGCATAAGCGAATTGTTGAACATTCTGTTAATAGTTGATAGCTCATAAATTTTAACCAACGATTAGCTAAACAAGAATGCACATCGTACAAGAATGAAGGTGATAAGTGTTTGCAAACATAGGAAATAATCGAGGCGTTATCAAAGTACCCCGACAAGCAAATACAATTATTTGTAAAATGCTAACATTAGGATGAAAATCATATAAATGAACAAACATTATTGAAAACATATTAACATCAGGTTGTGCACACAAAACACTGAGCTTCATTGATTAAGTTTTGTCCTAAGAGATTACATGGACTAACAATCAATCTAATTGCCGCCCGACCCGTATCCTGGAATTCACCGAGAAAACCAAAACAAACATTCGCCCCTCATGAATTGCACATTCGCTTCCATGACTCATCCAACGCGTCCACTCATCGATATTTTATCGTCATGTGGTGAAATAGAGAGAATAGAAATTGCACATGCAGCTGGAAAAAAAAACTCCCATTACACCAGAACTAGCAATCGCAGTATGCCACAGCAACGAACAACACAATTCCGCCACAGCGAATCAACAAACACCGCGCGAGCTGTCAAACAGCACACACATACACACACTACCGCACACGATGAAACACGCAGGCAACGGCACCAGCGACCGAGGGAGAAAAACATAACCTCACATTTGCGACACTGAGCACACAACACACTTTCAAACAGGATTAGGCGACCGAATTTCTTCCTTTATTTTGCTCCTTCGGGGATGAATACAACTTGTCCACTGGACTTAAGCCATCTGGGATTGAATTCACGGCGCCGGCGATTAAAGATGAATGATGCTTCCGCTTCGCTCTCTCTCTCTCCTTCGGCAACCAATCCGTCATGCAGCACAAGGCGCCCGTTCGATCGCCCCTTCGGTCCTCCTCTCCGTGTGTGTGTGTTGTTGCGGACACTTATTAGTACGGCTTCCTGCGGAACGAGCAGCCCTCGGTCAGACGCGCCTTGCCGCCGGTCGGCTGGCACAGGATCGTTGAGCAGCCGGCACACACTACGACGCTCTGGGCATGGCTGAAGACGGTGGTGATCTTGTAGCAGCCGGGGCACTTCACGTCCATGAAGTACGAGTTCGGATGGGGCACCAGGCGCTTCAGCTTGTGCTTCCTCTTCTCCTCAGCGGGCAGCGGGTGCAAGAAGTCCTTGGCGAGCGGCATTTTCACTTGCTATTTCTCGTAAAACACGTGTTATTCGCGGGGAAAAAGTGAAATATATTCCACTTTATCTGCTGTACAGAAAACACGGCAGCTTTGCTCGACGTCAAAACCGAAAAGAAGGAAGGGATGGTGATGTGCGCAATGAAATGTCGTTCCGGAGCTTCTTCGAAACGGTGATACAATCCAATCCGATCCGCATGGTGTTCGAATTCGAACACGGGCAAAAAATGTTTATAAAAATTTAAAATTGTTTTTCAATAATTTGAACAGTAAAACACATTTTACATTAGTTGTTTTAGAGTAACTTTAAAATGTCTTTGAGAAGGCAATCAATATCATTACTTTTTATCATGTATGTTTCATGTGGTAAAATATTCAAAAATCGGTGTATTATTTGAGGAGAAGAATGAAATTCAATGATTTTTAACAAAAACATTTCCCACATTAATCAAACTTATTAAAAAAAGCATTCATTTGAAATGAAAATAACAAAATACATTTTAAAGAAAATTCTAGATAAAATGGCAAATTCTGTAATATTCGAGCCACCCTGTGGTCTATCTCGAAAACTCACGAAACTTCGTTCATTCTCACTTCACGTTTCTAGAAATCTCTCGCTCATTCACCTCGAACGCTCTCTCACCTATATAAACAGCGGTGAGAGCACTGTGAGCTCATCAGTTGAATACAATCAAAGCGCCTAAACCAACCAACTCAAGCGAGTTCAAGCGACCAAACCTCATCCAAGAGGACATTTCTCAAGCGGCAAACGTCTATTCCTGTGCTTAAACCGTGTTTCCTCTATCAAGTTCAATCGTCAAGTGAACAGTGAAAATGTCGATCATCCCGATTTTCTTCCGCAACTGGTGGGACGACGAATGGGATCGTCCGCTGTGGAGCTCTCGTCTGTTGGACCAGCACTTTGGCAGTGGTGTGACGGCGGATGACCTGCTCAACGCTCTGGCATCGGTGACCGACCGTCGACTGCAGGAGCAACAGGCCCAACAGGGACAACAGTCAGGCAACCGGTACAATCGCCCATGGCACAGCTCTTGCGTAGCTCGCATGCATGACAGTGGCTCGGCGGTGAACATCTCGAAGGACAAGTTCCAGATCAACCTGGACGTGCAACAGTTCTCGCCGGAAGAGATCTCGGTCAAGTACGTGGACAACTGTGTGCTGGTCGAGGGCAAGCACGAGGAGAAGCAGGACGATCATGGCTACGTCTCGAGACACTTTGTGCGACGCTACATGCTTCCCAAGGGCCACAATGAGGCCGATATCGTGTCGTCGCTCTCGTCCGACGGAATTCTGACCATCACGTGTCCCCGGAAGGAGATCGAGCAGAAAAAGGAGGAACGAAGCATCCCCATCACACACACGGGACAGCCGATGAAGCAAGTGACGGGCAAAGCGGCACCAGAGAATGGTCACAGCAAAAAGGAGGGAGAGAAAATGGAAGCATAAAGAGTATGCCATTGATTAGCCTATAGACTCTGTTCAGACTGATGCGAATTTTGCTTTTATTTAGACTGTAATAAATTATTGCTTTTCAAAACTTTAAAACTTAGTTGATTGTGGATCACAGTACTGATGAATCCGAAATGCTTAAGTAAATAAATGCTTTGTTATTCAGCTATCTTATTGATTACCCATAGCAGCTTGATAACTACTGGGAAAATTCCTATATAGTTTTTCGCAGTTGGCTCCTTCATCTGTTAATATACATTTCTGCCAATAGGTGCTTTAACGGTAAGCAGTCTAAAACGCGAAAAATGTGTGGAAGGACAGTCGAGGAGCCGTTATACGAGTCATACGAGATGTAGGGCGTCCTCGCCGTCGTGCAACGTATCAAGCTCGCCAGGTCCGGGCTGACCATGGCGTACGCTTGGAAACGGACAACCCAGCCCGTAAAATCTGGGGTAAAGTCTCTAGGCCGCCCACAAGGACAAAGAAAGCGTGGTAGGCCCAAAATCAGGTGGCAAGATGGTGTGGAAGCTTCCGCTATTAAGGCCGGGATAACAGATTGGCAGACGAAGGCGGGAGACCGTGAGCGGTTTCGGACACTCCAGAGGCAGGCCAAGACCGCAATGCGGTTGTAGCGCCGGATAAGCAGTAAACAAGCAATCTAAGATAGTTTAAGGGGCTTGCTGTGTTAGGGCTTACTTACTTACTTATCCGGCGCTACAACCGCTTTGCTATGTTAGGGCAGTGATAGGCAAAATACGACCAGCCGAGCCACAGATAGTTTTTTGCTGCCTAGATGGGCTCAAGTCGAGTCTTGTTTTAAGTAAGTAAGTTCAATCAGCCCCATGAGTACAACGAGTTCGAGTCCACCCAAATTATCATCAGGTAAACGGAAGCATAAGCGACTTCCACCTGTTGATAATTCGAGTTGACCCGGCACAAACTCGGCACACCAATTGGCCAGAATCGCTTATGAGGCTGGCATCTAATCGTTGCATTTTCTGAACCACTCTGAACGAACAAATTGGGTCGGTCTTGTGGTACAGTGACCATCTCGTACGAATTTACAACATGCCCGTCAAGGGTTCAAGCTCCGTGCCTCCGTACGAAGTACTGCTATGGTAATAAAAAAGTCATTGAAAGCGAAGCCCATTTAGTGGTACAAGTAGGCATTGCCCGACAACGGCTATTGTGCCAATAAAGAAGATCCATGAAGAATCAACTTGTTACTAGCTTACTCACTACAGTTCTCTACAGTATCTACAGAATCCCTAGGTGGCAAAGCTTCGCTTAGGTAACAATTCTTAAATTTGTCCTTATTCTGGTGCAATCATACGGTCTTTTCAGACAAGGTCGTGATTGTTAATCAAACTGCTTAAGATCAGGGCGTTTGTAAATTAAAAAAAAAATATTTACTTATCACATAAAGATGCTTTCATGACTGGAATTATGTCTTGTAGATAGTTTCAAGAGGCTTATTTTAAATGTCCTGATTTTCATTTCTAACCTTTTCGGATAAGTCGAAATTTTGTATACACCGCTTGTAGCTTTAAGAATTCGAGAAATAATTTATTACAGTCTAAATAAAAGCAAAATTCGCATCAGTCTGAACAGAGTCTATAGGCTAATCAATGGCATACTCTTTATGCTTCCATTTTCTCTCCCTCCTTTTTGCTGTGACCATTCTCTGGTGCCGCTTTGCCCGTCACTTGCTTCATCGGCTGTCCCGTGTGTGTGATGGGGATGCTTCGTTCCTCCTTTTTCTGCTCGATCTCCTTCCGGGGACACGTGATGGTCAGAATTCCGTCGGATGAGAGCGACGACACGATATCGGCCTCATTGTGGCCCTTGGGAAGCATGTAGCGCCGCACAAAGTGTCTCGAGACGTAGCCATGATCGTCCTGCTTCTCCTCGTGCTTGCCCTCGACCAGCACACAGTTGTCCACGTACTTGACCGAGATCTCTTCCGGCGAGAACTGTTGCACGTCCAGGTTGATCTGGAACTTGTCCTTCGAGATGTTCACCGCCGAGCCACTGTCATGCATGCGAGCTACGCATGAGCTGTGCCACGGACGGTTGTACCGGTTGCCTGATTGTTGTCCCTGTTGGGCCTGTTGCTGCTGCAGTCGACGGTCGGTCACCGATGCCAGAGCGTTGAGCAGATCGTCCGCCGTCACACCACTGCCAAAGTGCTGGTCCAGCAGACGAGAGCTCCACAGCGGACGATCCCATTCGTCGTCCCACCAGTTGCGGAAGAAAATCGGGATGATCGACATTTTCACTGTTCACTTGGCGATTGAACTTGATAGAGAAAACACGGTTGATTCACAGAAATCGACGTTTGCCGCTTGAGAAATGTCCTCTTGGATGAGGTTTGGTCGCTTGAACTCGCTTGAGTTGGTTGGTTTAGGCGCTTTGATTGTATTCAACTGATGAGCTCACAGCGCTCTCACCGCTGTTTATATAGGTGAGAGAGCGTTCGGGGTGAATGAGCGAGAGATTTCTAGAAACGTCTGGTGAGATCGAGTGGGTAGTGAGTCGAAGATGAGAATGTTCTAGCTCACGCAGTGATTTAAAATTGTTGTTCATTTACGATGCACGAATTAAGTAGTATGTTTTTACAAACATGTACTCAATATTTTTCGATTTTAGTAAAATAATTAAAAATAGTGCACCAGAACAGTTATGAATGAAAAATTAAGGCACATCGAAACTACGAGAACGTTCATCAGTCTAACGGTCGTGTGAGCTGTGATTCATCTCACGCGTTCAAATGAATTCGATCGGTTTGCGCCAAACGCAACACTATTTTTAGCGCAGCAGATTCATGTGGCATAATGAAATGCATTTCAAGTAAGGTACGATACAATGTTTTTGTAGTGCAGTTTTACCCTATAGGGGAAAAGGAGGTTTGCATTAAAAAAATGCTAGAACGTTCACGATTGTAACGGTCGAAAGCTCTCTAGGTGAGTCATCTCATCGCCATGAAAGGTAACTGGACGAGCAAATTAATTCTGTTCCTCGCCCACTAAGTATAGCTACAGCCTAAAGGCCGGGCTACATTGATCGTACTCGCAAGCGTAATTTTGATTTTCACTAGCGCATCTGGCGGCAGCTGACCGAAGCATTTTGCCAAACAACTTGAAGTCGCTTCAGAAAATAAGTTATTTTTCCTTGTTTTTTACTTTAACTGGACTGGAAAAGCTATGAAATTGATAGATGAATATGTTGTTCACGTATTTCAGCCATTTTCGCATCAAAAAACGGTGAAAAAACAACTTAAATTTGAGATCCGGCACGACCATTCCCTTGATGACCAAAAAAAACTTCCACCAGCCGCCGCCAGATGCGCTAGTGAAAATCGAAATTAAGGCCGGGCTACATTGATCGTACTCGCAAGCGTAATTTTGATTTTCACTAGCGCATCTGGCGGCGGCTGGTGGAAGCTTTTTTTGGTCATCGAGGGAATGGACCTGCCGGATCTCAAAATTTAGTAGTTTTTCCATCGTTTTCCATTGCAAAAATGGATGCAATGCGTGCAAGACATGTGTATCTACGTTTTACAAAACTTTTCTCCTCCGATTTAAGTAAAAAACATGGAAAATTAACGTATTTTCTGGAGCGGCTCCAAATTGTTTGGCAAAATGCTTCGGTCAGCCGCCGCCAGATGCGCTAGTGAAAATCAAAATTACGCGTGCGAGTACGATCAATGTAGCCCGGCCTTTACACTACGGAGTACGATCAATGTAGCCCGGCCTTAAAGGCCGGGCTACATTGATCGTACTCGCAAGCGTAATTTTGATTTTCACTAGCGCATCTGGCGGCGGCTGGTGGAAGCTTTTTTTTGTCATCGAGGGAATGGACCTGCCGGATCTCAAAATTTAGTAGTTTTTCCATCGTTTTCCATTGCAAAAATGGATGCAATGCGTGCAAGACATGTGTATCTACGTTTTACAAAACTTTTCTCCTCCGATTTAAGTAAAAAACATGGAAAATTAACGTATTTTCTGGAGCGGCTCCAAATTGTTTGGCAAAATGCTTCGGTCAGCCGCCGCCAGATGCGCTAGTGAAAATCAAAATTACGCGTGCGAGTACGATCAATGTAGCCCGGCCTTAAGAAATCCGTTACCGTATTTGAACTGGAATTATTGAACACGTTATTTGGCAGACGTTTTCCATGCAGGGGCACATGGAAATTTCAACAATGATTCACTGTTTTGTCTGCGTAGAGACGAAAGTCAAATGCTTCCAATTTAATTTATAATCTAATTTCTAAACAAAATATGTTCTACTTTGTTGATCACGAAATTTGTGCGAAATTGCATTGAATGCAATATTAATCCTATCCAATGCATCATTTTGTTCCACAAATTGTCCATTCATCGATTTAAATTCGACCAATAACCGATCAATTTGTCCATCATGAGTGACATTGCAATTTGCCTACGGTAACCCGGTAATCCTACAGGCGCGTGAAATAAACTCCCCGGAAGCGTGAAAGTAACTTTTCCATCCCGAACGAAAGCCCCACCTAACCATTCCCCGCCAAAATAAAAGCTCGTACCAATATTTCTAACAACATGTTTGTTCCATTTTTATGACACATCCGGGCAAAAGCTGCACCCAATATGTAGGACACGTTGCAACGAGGCAAAGAAAATCGGCCTCGAGCAGCGCAGTGTTACGATTGCGGGAGGAGAAAGTTGCACCAGCACGGAGAGCTCGGGCGAAGACGAATGAAGGATCCAAAGTTGGCTGCAACAGTCTTTTTGATTGATTTCCCAAGGACGCCTAGCCGTGTCTCGCTATGGGAGAGAGCGCCAGGGAAAAACTTTTTCCTGCCCCAAACCCCTCCTTTTACACCGGAAAAAGGGATGGAGCTCGAAGGGAGAAAGTTTGTTTGTGGCTGTTACGGCTGTATGTTCAGTCCGCGTCGTGTCAGACTTGGCACTAGACATGGCAATAACCTCGGCAATATAATGTGAAGCGCGTTGGCTGTGGGGAAGACACGCCGCGTTTGCTGTGCTGCCAGCGATTCACCCTCGACCGGTCGTCTGTCAGCTGATGAGCTGTCGTGTGGCCGACAGGGTTTATGGGGAGTTTATGCGATGCAGTAAACGGCCCCGGCATTGCTGTAATGGGAATGGGAGGATGAGGAAGTTGCAAAAAAAGCAGGCACAATTGTGCCACATTTGGCTTGACCGTATTCCGAAGCGTTTCGGTATCGTTTTCTCTCCTTAGCTTTATTGAAAATATGGTTTAAAAATTGAAATGAGCTTCACTAAACCGTGTACTGCACGCGATAGTTGCCGCACCTGTTTCACATTAATCTGTCAATCGTTATGCAGTCTACACTACACCCACCGTTATCCACAAATCGATCTATCGATCCGATCATATCCAAGGCATCGTCGTTTCGGAGGCAATCAAAAGTAGACAACAAAATCAACCATCTTACAGGTGCGTTCGACATTAGATTCAATACGATTTTTATTATTGGAATTAGTTTACTCTGTGAACGTTGTTGTTATTCGCCAGAAAGAAAAAAAAACAACCGAACTAGATTATAGTCTATGCCAGCTCCTTGTGTAAACGGAATGACGAGAAAGCCGTCGTCTCACGTCAAACAATGTTACGCACACAATCGGGTGTAATGTTAGAGATGGAAAGGGTAGAAAAGAGGGAACTACTACTCGTTCCGGGCTTCTAACAATGAACAACAACGATAACACTGTTTGCTAATGAATCACATCTTTAGTTGGTACGCGTGGCTTACGGTAGTAATCGGGTTAGTGCTGCTTTCTTTTGCTTTTCGAGTATTAGCATTTTGGATATGTATGTGAGCGTGTGTGTGACATTTAACGCATGTTTCCTAGGTAGTAAAGCTGCTTAAAAGATGTAAACGGTGCTCAATAATGGTTCTAATCGAGCTACTCTTTCAAAACTAGCTTTACGCCCAAATTTAGACAGCAAACGCCTAAAAGTATGCAATTCACCATTCCACCATTTACATCTTTTCTGCAGCTTGCTCCAACCGTGGGGACTTAAATCACAAGAAAATAAGTACGACGTGCAGCACAACATTCGCAGGGTGTTGGAAAGAATTGCCGTGCATTACATTCTAAGCCACGTATCGTTCCGAAGGGAATACGATGTGTGTGTCTGTTCGATCGGTTCGTTTACTTGTAGTACGTCAAACAGCGTCGCGAACTGAGAAGGTATAAAGAAGCAAAGAAGAAGAAAAAAGAAACAGAAAAAAAGGATACACAAAACCACCGGAAGCAGTTGAGAGCAGTGAACCGGAACAGAAAAGAGAACGAAACGAAAAAAAAAATAAAAGAAAAAGAAGAAAACGAAAAGCGATCAACAATCGAGTGGGAAAAATCACGAAATTCACGAACGCAGCCGGCTCGAAACGGTGGTGGAAAGGAAGCGTTTGACGTTGGCAGTATGGGTGTTTAGGGCCGGCAGCACACCAGCACCAGCAGAAAGATAGATCGAGAGAGAGAGTCAAAAGCGAAAGTGAAGTGTGACTGTGCTGGGTGTGCTTTCGGCAGCGTCCATTCCACCTTCCACCGAAAGACCGGTTCGTGTGTGGGTTGGTGCGCGTCGGGTGGTGCAATTTACTTCTTGTCCTCGATGGCCGGTTTACCGGTGTGCCAGATCGGGACGTACTTTTCGACTTTCGGTGCCGGCAGACCAATCCGGGGCGCCGTGACGGTCAGCACGCCGTCGGACGAGAGCGACGAGACGATCAGGTTAGCGTCGTATCCAACTGTGGAAAGTAGCAAAAGGAAAAAAAAGCAAAATAGAAGAGCAGATTAGCGAAACGCTTGCATGTGTTGAGGGGTTTTGTCATGCTAATTGCATACATCTAGGCGTTTATGACAGCAAACGAAGACTGAGTTATCGTGTGGTGAAAAACAAATAAGGACATGTTATGTATTGAATTAATTTTGTTCGAAGGTTGTATCGGTTTTGGCCCTCCTCTCTTACTGTCGCTGTAATCGATGACTTACCAAATGAATCGTGCATGCAGGCTATTTGTGCTTTCGATCAAACCCCAATCTGTGTCTTCCCTGTGGTTGTTCCAAAATTAACCACCAGCGTGGCCACAAATGGGACACAAAAAAGCTCGCGTGTGACTAATTCAAGAGCAGCAAAGTGCAATTGTGCAATCAGTGCCAGAGGTGCGCCAGACAGCATCGATGAGTCATGCGGATCATGCTATCATCCCGCATCATCCCAATGTACTAGAAATATCCTCTGGTGATCCAACCGATTGGTGTGCAATGAAGATGATGTGCAAAGGGCTACGATAAAAGGAAAACAAGAGGAGATTGTGCCAGAAACGAAACGAAACGAAACGAAAAAATGAAGGAACAATGGTATGACGTGCCCAAATGATCGTTAAAAGGGTATCGGCTACTTACTCGGCACCAGATAGCGACGGGAGAACTGGCGCGCCACGTAGCCCTGCTCGTCCCGCTTCTCCTCGTGCTTGCCCTCGATCGTGACGTACTTGTCCGTGCGCCTGACCGTGACCTCGTGCGGCAGGAACTGGTGCACGTCGAGCTCGATCTGGAAGCGATCCCGGTCCGTGTCCACCTTCGCGCCGACGTCCCGCAGGCTGAAGTAGCGCCAGGGCCGGTACAGGCTGGACCAGCGCAGCGGCGCTAGCGGCGCCCCCCGCCAGTAGTCGTCCGTGCAGAGCACCTCCTGCGTGATCGACTTCTCGAGGACGCGCGTGTACAGCGGCAGGTCCCAGTCATCCCACCACGTGCGGTACTGTACCGGTACGAGCGACATCGTCGAGCTTTCAAAGGTCGAGGTTTTTAAGGTATGCGAAGACGAGAATTTGCGCCTAAGAATGTCCCACAACTGGTGAGGGGCTGTAATCAGAAACGGAAAGGCAGAAACAAAACGGACCTTCAGAGGTGATAAAAGAAGTCAAGCAGTCAAGGTTGGGCGCATCGTTGGGTGGAAGAAGGCACATTTTTGCACAGCAGCAGCTCTCGCACCGCTGGTTATGCTGGGTCGTCGAGCAAACTATTCGTAACACTGATAGTGCAATTTATCGATTTAACACTGTCACGGGTGGATTAGGCCCGATTATAAATAGCGGCCAAAGCGTAGAAGGTAAAGAAGAAAAAAAAGGTCAGCATAGTGGAAGGCACCTTTGGGTTTGGTCCTCTTTTTTTTCCTCCTCCATTTGGGTTGCTTTTGTTGTTTGTCAGCCTTTTCATATTTCGCGACATGTGCCCTTCGGTTCGCACACATTTTGGGGGTTAATAAAACCTCCCTTTTCGAATGACGGACGGTTTTGGGGAAGGTTAGAATATTCGCGAGAACTTGGACTTGGACTTGGACTGTTTGGAGTTGGAGAGGTAGGCACTGTTAATTAAACACGACTTCCTGTGCTCCGTTCAAGATCAAGCGTCAAGACCTCAACTTTGAAATTAACACCAAAGGAGTGAAGGATGCTTTGGCACTCTGGCTGGAATAAACTGCGTTGTTCTTCCACTAGCATCAGTTGAATCGCTTCCAATGCATCTGCTATTAATTCACTGCACTTGTGGCTACAATCAGATTTGGAGCTATTCCAACGAATCTTGATGTTTTCCAAAGACGCAGTTTGTCTTGGAAGCGCAGTCACACGACCTACCTTCAACACCGATGGAAACCAATTCCAACCGAAACCTTCCTCTAAGCACAGACCAATCCGAACGGTTAGACGTACCTAGCGATACTGATGCCCGTTGCAGGCGTTCCTTTTCTAATCACTTTCACCCGGTCCTTCGCGACGACCTTCGGCTGGCTGGCGTATGATCCCAGACTTTTGGCAGCGAAGCAAACCGAAAGTGGAAGTGCTGTGTGAGGCGGGAGAGAGGGGTGGACGTTGTTGATCGAATCTCTTTCCGCAGGTCTTTGCACTTCGACGCTCAGGTGAGCTAGCTGACTGTTGACGATGATGATGATGACGATGACGCTGATGTTGCGACGGCACTTTGAGCACTAGATGGGCACTAGGAGGAAAAAAGTTGAACCGCTTCCAACGAGCGCGCCCGCGAGACTATGGCTCGTGGCGGATGGATTTGAATTTTGTTTTGATTTTGCGCCATGCCCTTCCAAACCCACACGCCCAGTGCCGCACCAACCAACCAACCAACCAACCAAAGCCGTTCGCGTAGCAAAGTGCTCGCGTGCTGCAGGGTGTACCCGTACCGGTGGTGAGATGGAGCACCACCACCACCAACCATCCCCAGCTGGTTTATGGTCGGCACACAGCGGCTTGGGAGGGACGGTAGCGGGTTGTTGATATTCATCGTCAAACGGGGTGACTTTTGGCATTGCGCGCGCTCTTTTTTCGCGCGTTTGCGTTACAGCACAGCAGCGGCGGCGTCGGCGGATGGCGGTGCATGGTGGAGCATGTGTATGGTGGAGCATAGAACGCTTGGGAGTATAAAAAAAGATTGCCACTACCAGCGGAGTGTGTGTGTGTGTTCTGGTTAGCACTAGAATAGGATCTCGGGGGGTGAATTGATCGATTTGGGAGGGATTTGGATCATTCGAATATATTGTTTGGATTAATTTACAATGGGCTCGGTAGAATTAATTTAAATCATAATGAGGTTAAGAATATTTGAAATGAAGTCACGTGATGATTGCCACACGTGGTCACATGTGTTCGCTCTTGTTAGTTGAGCTTGATGGCGCCATCTGTGGGCCAGTAGCAGAGGTAGAGTATTTCAAGGCAGTTTCTTCGAAATAAATTAAAATAAATTTATATATTCTTGCACAGACAACATTACAACTATTTCCACTGGCAAGCGACTGGGAATGTGCGACTACCAACCACCGAACCCGCCGTGACACCAGCGGTACCGGAAACAATAGACTCCCGCCGGGGATGCAATGAACCGTGAAGTTGACATTCACACGCGCGTAAAGCAGCGGGCGCAATAAAAAGTGCCGGGAACAGGTCCGGGCGTACGCGTAATTGTGTCGCACTTCCGCAATTGGGAAGGCGGTCGCCCTAGTGCTTTGTATGGTATTGTTATTCGGTGTGCGAGCGCGCGCCTGTGTGTGGGTGGTGGGTTGGGTGGGATGCGTTGTTGTGTTTGCAGCACACCGGGTTGATTAGCTTGCGGACACGTGGTTTTACTTAGTGTCATTCCCTGCCCTAAAACGGGGGCGAATAGAACGGGCGGAGGGCGCTTGTACATAGTGTAATAATTACCATACAAGGGGTTGCGTTTTGCTGCATCCACCAGCGGTCCCAGCGGTCAGCTGTTTGTTTGGTGCGGGGTGATGCTTTGTGCAGTAGGGTGTGGTACGCGTTTGTGTGCTTGTGCGATTGGAAATCTCAATCAAAAGAAAATCCGTTGCGCGGAGGATTGTTCGCGCAGATGATTGAGCTTTAATCTGGACCGGAATCGGGTGGTGGAGCTGAGTGGGTGAGTGGGTTGATGTGCTTGGAATGTATGGTGGAATTTACTACAATGCTCCCGGTCTTTAGTGCGTTACTATGAAATGTATCAATTGATCGGTTCCGGTTACAATATGCTACACATGTGCTGATGGGTTTATGTGGTACATATGGTTGGAATTTAGCAAGACTACATTGGCCTTTGATATCCCACAGTCTCTCACATTATAGAATAATTCGTACAGTTACTGCAGAATAACTGAGCCTTTTCTAAACAACTAATCTTATTCCAATCGAACCTACCTTACACTGAACAAATAATCCTTTTATGCGAAGAAAGCTTTTTTGAGCGCTAGGCTCATCCAAAAGGCATTAAAAATCAACTTGAGGAAGAACTACCTTACCCGCTGATTGTTTGAAAAGAGTATCCATTGAAGAAGAATTGTTTGATGGAGGATACCTTAGGCGACGTAACTAAATGACGAAACCATTTAGAGTTGAACCACTGAAGTCTTCTTCAACTTCTGATGTGATCTCCATCGATCGATCGATATTGCAATGATGGATTTGTGAATCCATCGAGGTTTTGAATTTGATCCAATTGATATTAACAGCAAGATCTCTTCCTTGTTTATAACTGTCTGTTCATCACCAATATGCAAACATGAGTTCTCATCAGACACTATAAAAAGCTTGGCAACATCATCAGCAAGCCATCGGACAATGTTATCTGTTTGTCGTCCGATAACTTCTAAACTTTCGTTCAAATGTACCGTACGCTTCTTTCAATTCAAATTAACAACACAAAACGGGTAAAATGAGCTGCGCAAACACAGACCCCCAGATGGGCAACAGTGAGTCCATCTGATGCCATTTATGTCTCGCGCGCTTGGTAAATAGAACTGTCCAGTGACTGAGGACTGAGAAACATTGAGAGGGTAGCAGGTAAACAACTACTTATCGTCACTGGAACCCGTTTTTCTGGAACATCGGTTTTACAATATTTTTTTACATATTTCAGACAAGTTGAAGATCTTTTGATGGTTACAATAATTGATTTCGTTCTTTCATGTTTTCGATTGAACCAAGGGCAGCGAACAATTAATTAATTTCCAGTTTAATTGACACTCACTCACATCAAACGCAGCGATCGATCGAGTACATCAGCCCACACGCGCTCAGTTCGATGTTGCCTATCGTTGTTTAATCATTAATTTAAATTTACCAGATGATCTAGCAGAAGCGAAATGTAAGAGAACGTGTCCCATCCACCTTCTCCGATCTTTCGTTTGCTCACCCCACCCCAGCAGCTGATCGACGACGGGGAGGTAAACAAACCGGCACAACGACGACACATAATAATTGCTCTTTACACACCACAAGCTCTTAACCCTTGAAGGATGAAGACATTGTGAGTATTTTGAGTGATGCCCCTTTAAATTGGATGCGAATTTTGCACGGTTGGTCGAAGGGTTACTTCCCTCTGGTGATATGATTTCTCTCACACAGTCTTGTGGCGAAACATTAGAATTCTCTCGTTATTTGCAATTTGGCCGTACCGTACTCTACTGCTTTTACGAGAGGCAAGAAGCTTCAAGAAGAGGCTGATGTTGGGTGCTAAGTGACGGATGTCATATAAATATCACAGTAGGAAGATGAAACCAGGCTCAGTCGGCTTTTTATACGCGCTTCGGGTAGTGTGCTTTTGTGCAAAGTCAGTGAGAGTCAGTGAGTGAAATGTCTTCCGTTCCGATGTACTTCCGCGATTGGTGGGATGACGATCTGTTTGAAAATCCGCGTCGAACGTCTCGATTGTTTGATCAACAGTTCGGTACCGGGATATTGTATGTGTTAAAGAATTAACTCGAGAAATCTTCTTAGTGTGAATGTTATTTTGTGGACACTTTCTCTCTGCTCTTTAGCTCGGAAGATCTGCAAAAGATGGCCTCAAGCTTTCATTCGTCCTGCAATTTGCGCTCCTCGCGACTCGGAAGCTTTCGCCGCCCCTGGAGCGAGTTCGGGGCGCACAAGTTTAGCAACAGTTTGATCGGCAACAGTGGCCCCCTTCCCCTCACCGACCGGCTGCAGATCAATCTGGACGTGCAACAATTCACACCGCATGAGATCACCGTTAAAACGGTCAACAATTCGATCGTGGTGGAGGGCAAGCACGAGGAGAAGCAGGACGAGCATGGGTTCATCGCGCGTCACTTTGTTCGCCGCTACGTACTGCCGGGTGAGTGTTTAGATTTTCATGCTGAAACAACACTTCAGAAGTGTGGACAAATAAGCCATTGCGTAGACAGGCTGAACGAATGGGCTTTATTGAGTATTTGTTTCTCACTCTGTTGCTTCCCATTGCCAGACGATCACGATCCCAAAGACGTCATCTCGAGCCTCTCGTCCGACGGTGTGCTGACGATCGTGGCACCGAAGAAGGTCCCCCAGCCGGCACCGGAAGCCGTGTACGAACGAACCGTCCCGATACAGCGCATCGAGGAGCGCACGGTGGAAAGTGTACGGACCACCTCGGAAAGTGTAACCAGCGAGAGTAATGGCAAATGAGCGGACAGATGCAAATGGATAAACGGGCCACGGGCTACGATGAACCAAAGTGATTAGCGAAGTATTATTTGTGGTGGTGAGAGTGCGGTGAGAGTGTTCGTGCAATTGAGGCGAAATAAAGTGAAGAATATATTGTTGAGCATTATCAAACGATTGGGTTTGGAACTGGCGGTGATGATTAGGGAGAAGAACTGATAGTTCAAGAAAGCTTCCTAGGTTGTCTTCATGGTTGAACATCACTACAACGTGAATTACGACACATTGGAAACGGAGCTCTGGCATTGGATATTGATCGTCAGAAAGTTTCCTGAGTTCTCAAGCTCAATTTAAATGTTAAAGTTGCCAGCCTGCTCCGAATATCCAACATGTAACTGTCTATTCCAACTTATCTTAAAGACTTTTTAAGCTCAATCCTCCAAATCTATTCTACTTGAGCTAATGCCATACCATATCAACATATTGGCCATACCTGTTCATCCATATCCTTCAATTCAAATATTACAAACTGAAGAACTCGCGGTCTATGCAGCTCTCTATCCCTTGTTGAGCTGCTCAGGAGATTAGACGTCGTTGGTCGACTGTGAGCAAAGACTTCGTCTGTGAACAATAACTATCCAGACCTCTGGCTGCAACTTCCTATCGATGTAGGTCCTATCGATCTCCAAAAGATTTTGCATCTCTTGTTGAACAAGAATGCCATGAAATATCTTCTTGGTAGGCCTTAGGCAATTTTCAGTTTCTCAAGGAGGCATTGTCATTACTCAAATGTTGTTTGTCTGATGGTGAAGCTGTCATTGATGCAATGAAGAGAACCGATGAGGATCAATATAAAAGAGCTCTTTTTTTATTTATTGTACGATCAGTTCAGGAACCGGTAGACCGGATCGGATCTCCCACACCCTACCCGAGGTGAATACATCGACATTCTAATACTCTTCTTGCAGGTTTGAAATCCTCTCGCACGCCTACTTAGCACCCTCTACGCTCGGCTGTGCCTCCGCCTTGTCCTTGGCCGGCTGGCCCGTCTGCTGGATCGGTACGCTGCGTTCCGGGTTCGGTGCTGGGAGGGACTTTTTCGGTGCGGTCACTGTCAGCACACCGTCGGAGGAGAGGGTCGAGACGACATCGTTCGGATCGTGGCCGTCTAGAAATGCGAGAGGAAAAAATGGTTAATTTTGTCCAATGGTTTGACTTGCCAATCTTACTTGGTAGCATGTAGCGGCGTGTAAAGTGTCGCGAAACGTATCCATGCTCGTCCTGCTTCTCCTCGTGCTTGCCCTCCACCACTACGCATCGGTCGGTCGTTTTGACGGTGATCTCCTCCGGCGTGAACTGCTGCACATCGAGGATGATCTGGAACCGGTCCTTGTCGAGGTTGAGCGTCGAGCCGGAATCTTGCCGCGTGAGGGCAGTGTTGCGCCACGGACGGTAGTAGCCACCGCGCAGCAGCGATGGTGAGGAGAGCGGGGCACGGGCCGGGAAGGAGGAGAACAGATCATCCGCACTGATGGGTGGGAGAAGGAAACAGCACATTAATTCACAGTTAAATTCACATCGATGTTGGGGGGATATCCGGGCCTTTGCACAACTACTACTAACCGCAGACCGGTGCCAAAGTGCTGATCGAGCAGCCGGGAGGAACGGAGCGGAGTGTCGAAATCCTCCCACCAGTCACGGAACAGCATCGGCACGACAGACATCTTGGAAAGCACACAGCAAAAACAAATTAAGATCACAATAAAGAAAACGTCCAAATAATGGCACAAAATTCACTTCACTCCACACGAACCTTTCTCGTTTGAATTTAGCTTTTCACGAATCTCTTACACTTGCACACGAATTTTTTCCCACCGCAGGTGCCGCACTGACTGACGACCTGCGTGCACCGATTTTCCTCTTTTATAGGTCGGTCTCTCACTATTTTTGGAAACGTTGTTTTTCACTCCGAATGGTGGTGAGAAAAAAAGTTGGTACAATTCGTTCCTCCAAGGCGGCACAAATTTTCCATTGACAGGAAAATAGCTATTTAGAATGGATGGGAGCGAGAGAGTAAGATGAAAAAGCGGGGAGAGAGAGAAAAAGAGCGAAAATAGTAGGAAAATTGGGCGAGAGAAAAGCGCCTCAATCCAGCTTGTTTTGTTTACGTTACAATGAGGTGAAAATTCTCCCAATTAAATACTCTCTTAAAACATTTAACGGAAAAGTAGCGAGAGAGTGATGAGAGTCATAGAGCACCCAAAGGGAGCGTACGTATTTTCTCAGCCTACTTTTTCTATGTGTGTTTGTTGCGGCACGGCTTTCCACGATCATACGGGAAGCACACCGATGGATGGAACGATCGTTCCTGTGCGGAACGATGGGCTGGGTGGGTGTCGATCACCTGCCGGACGGTAGGCGCGGCATCTGAAGTGGCGTCCGAAAATAGCTTTCACACCGAGAATGGACCAGGAAACCACCACCGGGTCCGCTTGGTTGGCTTGGCCGTACCGTGAGAAGGTAAATTATCAAAATGTTTGGTACGGTGCAGCGGAGGAAAGGTTGTAGAACGCCACGGATGATGGGGGCGAGGGATGCGTTGGCCGGCCGAAAATAGCTCACCATCAACGCGTTCTGTTTTTGTTACATTTCGTTTCGTTCGTGCTCACCACACCTTACCCACCCGGGATTGAAATATTGTTTATAATTCGCATGCTTAAGCGTTGCATTATGATGGCTTTGTCATCGGGTTTAATTTCGGACGTGAATCCGCCCTGTACATACGCAATCGTACGGGGCGTTGCGTGGTGTGCTTAATTAAGTGCAGCAGTTTAGCTACGGTTGATAATTAGCAGCGTGCGCTCAATGAAACGGGACGATTGTGTTTATTTTTCATTCCAATGAATGGGTGGATGAATTGAATGTGTTTTTTTTTATTCTGTTACACTTGTAATGATACAATTAGTGAGCCGTGAAGCGATTGTAAGGGCGGTATGATGAAATGATTTCATTATTTTAGCGGTAGAGTTCAAGGCTCATTAGCGGGGTGTATTTGATTTTTTTCAATGGAGCTAAAGATTTTAATAGTTTTGGATCATTTATTAAGCATCGAGCACTGGAATAAGTATAACATTTTTCATGTAATGCTTATTAAATAATTGTAATTATTAACGATTTCGATGCAATCAGATCTCTTTGGAATGTAAAAATCTTGATATGATACTGATTTTTTAAATTATCCGTTACTATACCGAAAATAGGAATATAAAAAATTGCATAATTTCAGGCGCCAATCCTTGTTTAATTTCAGATTTGAGAAGAAAATTTTGTAATTTTACATTAAAGTGAGATTCAGACAAAAAGGTAACAAAAAGACCCTTTAACAATCCAGAAATTGAAGAAAACCCAAACCCATTTGACCGTTTTCAGACATTGCACCATGGGCTGGAAGAACTGCATCGCTGCCTATGCACTTTGTGTGTCACACGTGATACACACCCACAGCATTAGAATTCTATTTTAAGCCAGAGATGTTTCAGCTTCCCGATCCAGCAAGTTGTTTTCGAGACTAAAGCACCCCAGCGGAGATATGGAGGCGTACAAGAACGACCTAGGGAAGAGATCGACACACCATCAAATAGGAAGGCGGTTGTTCACCATCGTTATGATTCATCATCACGCGTCCCACACACTCGTTCACTTTCGTACGATTATGTTTTTCCATCCACACATGGCCGTTCCGTGTTGCCATTCCATGCATACCATACGATGAGTAAGACGAACAGTAAGATTGTCCCACTGAAGAAAGAAACAGACGACAAACCTGAAAGTGTTTCACTACAATTTCATTAATTACACTTTATTAGACAGACTTATTTGCGGAAACAATTCGTTACACTGGTTTGTTTTCTTCTTCTTCTTCTTCATCATAAAGTTCTGTTAGGACTTTGCCAATTTGTTTGTTTGTTTAGTATATGGTTCGCCTCAAACCCTCACAGGGTTAGGACCGCGTAGGTTGTGTAGCAGCAGCATTAAATGTTTATTTATTCAGACTTTTTGTTTGATGATGCCAATTGTTTCATAGTTGTTTTTTTTTTCATTTCCTCTTCCTAACGGTTCAAACACCCGGTTCAACAAAAATCCAATAGTTTGCAACAATAGCACAGTTTAGAGTTTGCAAACACAGGATCATGTATATGTATATGCCGGCCCGTAACCGTTTGCTTTTCGCGTCCTGTTTTCGCTTATTATACACACATACATACGCAATTTAATGAAGACCACATCGATTCGCTATAGGTATAGGTATGTATTACATGTTCGGCCCGTGTTCGGAGTGCTGGCTTTGGATCCTTTTCGCAAGGGGCACGGGCGCTTTAGGCTTCGGTGAGATACACAATGCTACTACTACTTGCCACAGTATAGATCCAATCGGTCTAGGTGTAAAACACAGCACTTTAATAAAAACACCCTGCCTAATTTAGGAGCAAGCGAGAGCCTCACCTCTTCCTTCAGCAGGGATCATCATCGAGCCTCGAGACGTACAATATTTTAGCAATAATACACGATTACATCAACAGATAGACACGCCCAGCGATTCGATCGTTGGTGCGCGTTGGTAGTACACACACTGTGTGTGTGTGTGTTAGCGCAATAGCTCAGAATTTCATTTACTAATCTCCTTCTCCAAAAACGAACTGCCATCCCAACGCTAGATTCCATTTAATGGTTTATTTTTTGTTGTTTAAATCGCTTTTTTTTATTATAGTAGATGGGTGTGAATCATTTGACCTTCGGTGCCTTTCTTAAAACCAGATATGACCAGCATATCAGAACAATACAATTATCTAGTATTAGAGTTTGCGTTCTTGTGTGTGTGTGTGTGTGTGTGTTAGTAGTAGTGTTTTTGTTTGCTAGTTATTTATTTTTTTGTATACACATCGATATACACCATTGGGTGGCCGTAAGTGTCCTTAGTAAGGTTTTTGTTAGTGTTTTACTCATTAAAATTAGACCGCACGTTTGGAAACCGGCCAACCGCCGTTTTTGTTTTGTAATTCTTTTTTCTTCCGGTTGTAAAAGTTTTGCTCCATGCAGATGTAGAGTGAACGAGCGAGAGAGAGAGTGAAAGAGAGATAGTATATGTGATGGTGTAATTCAGTTAGTATGAGTGCGAGAGTAGATTTTTGAGAATTTCTAACTAGATGAAGCCGTTTCTTTTTTGTGCAATTCCAACTGTAAACCGTGCTTGTCGCCATAGTGATGAGAGTATGGAAGATTGTTGCCTGTAAGTAGCAATAAAGGAAGAGGTATACGTAGCACATGCTTGAGCTCAGTTGTTGAAACCGTAAGATCATATTTGTTTGGAGAACCGTTGTTCACTATTGAATTAGGGACAAAATTAAATACGGTTTAAGAAAAACAAGTGAAAAAAGGCTAAAGAGGGAACAAGTACGCTCGGTGGGTTACACACACACGTGTTGCTGCGTGTAGTGTACAGTTTTGGTTGCAACTCAAACAACCAATCTCCTGTCCCTCCAGCAACTACGAAAGTATCGATTGCACCACCGAATGGATTTTTGGGTTTAGCTCCAACTTCTTTTTTATTTATCGTTATCACATGTTCCTCCCTATTATTGTCACATCAACACGTACACGCGTAGAATAGTGGGATGGAGGATGTGAGAATACCGGTGCCGTTTACTGCCCTTCCCCCCACACAAACAAAACGTCCTCTACATGCCAAAAGCAAGGGATAAAACACTCATCTACGCAAGGTATGCTCATCTACTCACTGTCAGCTACACACTGTCTCCGTCTGTGTGTGTGTGTGTGTGTCCACAAACTGTGTTCCAAACTTTGCGAAGGGTAATTGCTAAACATGAACGATATTTGCGACACAAACCCCACACACCGTCTTGTGTGCTGTATATTTATCTTTGTTTTCATCTACAGTTTTATTGCATAATACACAGAAACACGCACACACGCATGGCTCTCATGGCTTAAACCCCCTGTTTCAGGTCTCAACGGTAGCGCTGGGGAAGTGACAGAGACAGCGAGAGAGAGAAAACATTCGAAACAAACTAAACAAAAAAAATGGTGGATTGGGTGAAAGCAATGGAGCAGCCTGGTCGTTCACAGATGCAAAGGTAGCGGATACGGAGCGGAGCGGAAAACGTGTAACGCAGCACACGCCACGCAGCGTGTGTGAAGAGAGATTTAAGCGTTTGTATGACCACCGTTAAGAACCCATTCCCTGTTGGGTTGTGTTGTATGCGCTTGTATCGACTGTCAATCAACTAACAGAAAACATTTACCTACGGCATCTAAATATCGACAACTATACGGCTTGGTGTACCACCACACTATCATTTTAAGGGGGAGGGGAAAGGACTCGCTTTTTTAAGTGTTTATTTTACTCTGTGTGTTTATGTGAGTGCGAAACTTACACATCCTAATAGTGACCCCTAGAGCCAAACATCGATCCTAAAATTGATTTCCTTTTACTTACGCTTCTGTACGGCATCACAACCCCACCAGTTGCTTCGGTCAACGAGGCAAGCTGATGGTTAGTGTTGTCCCTCTCTACTCCCTCTAATTATCTCGCTCTCTCTGTTTTGCTACACGAATTTTTCTTTAAATGACCACCATTTCCACTATTTCGCAACTGCAACCGGAGTTTAGGTACAGCTCGATAGGGAGAGTAGAAAGTGTTTGTTTTCGCTACTAGTTAATATGGCTTGCATGGATTGCTAAATTCCATCTGATCGTTGGGGTCCAATAAATACTGCTGCTACAAACAAAACAATACAAAAAAAAACCTATATAGGGACAGGTAAAATAGCAGAACATATTCCTACCTAATCTCTGTGTGGTAGTTGTTGTGCGCACAGGGTGACTTTCCTAATTCCCTACTATTCGTGTTTACTCCTTTACGTGTGTCTTTCTCCTATCTGCTTCATTAGACGACACAAAACCCTACATAAACACGCACACGCTCACCTCTTATACCATCTCACCATATGATTCGACCTGTAATTAATCGAGCAGATGACCTACCAAATGGAAAATGGAAACGAAAATTACAACGCTTGGAGTGGAAAAATGGTAAATGATGGCGTAAACGAACAACTAGACCTAGCTACGTATCTAAGTCGAATAGCAAAACACCGGGATCCGGGTTAAGCTATCCTGACACAGCAGATCCCTGCAATCTATACATATATATGTAACGCGCATTGTACGATGGTGGGGGGGGGGAGAGGGTAAACCCCGTTTGGTGTGCTTACGTGCTAAATGAAACCTACTGCTGAACAACAAACAAAACACACGCAGGTTAGTAGATCTTATTGGCAAATGTACATACAAAAACGGGACAGCTTTCTTACGCTTGAGCGGTGTTAATAATCCCCCAAAAAACTAGATAAACTCAGAAAACGAGTGTATTTTTGTGTTTTTTTCATGTATGCGTGTATGTGGATTGTACGTGGATATACATTAGAGTAGGCGATGGAAGTGGTAGTGGTGGTGGTGCTATTACGATGAACAACAATTCCTCGCACGGTGCTACCAATGAATCTCTCTCGCTCTTGGTTTTTTGTTTCTATTTCGCTCACCAGTGGTGTGTGTGTGTGTTTTTCTTCTTTTGCAACTAACACACCCATGTGAGAGACGTGGTAACCCAAGTGTTAAGCGGTACTGGGCTGGGATGTGTTTGGGCTAAATGGCGATGGTATGAAAACAATACTGCTACAATCATGGAAGAAAGATCCACCCCACCCCGGGGAAGGGGGGGTTCTGCAGGGTTCGCGCATTGTGGCTCGTCGTCGAGCGGACCCTACTGTTGGGCCTTTGGCGTTTGGATTAATCCATAATTACATTACGGCCGGGTCGGCGTCGCATTCGGGACCATCTCGCTTCGAGCGGGGTTTTTGTTTGGGTTTTGGGGTTTGGGTTTGTCCGGACTGTCCGGGCACCAAAACGTGACACACAGCAACAAGCACAGCAAGTCGCACGGTGCCGCATCCCAGGGCGGCTCTCCGGCTTACTAGAACTTCTCCTCCAGGGAGATCGAGCTCGCCGTGTCCTCGGTGAGCGACATCTGCTTCCGCTTGATGTCGCTGAGCGTGTTGATGCCCTGCTCCTCGAACAGCTTCCACTGGGAATAGTTGAACTCCATGTAGCGTATGATTTCGGGCATTTCGATAAAACCTACGATAGAGAGAGAGAGAAAACCACCCCAATTAGTGTGTGCGTTGTTCGTGTCGCATAAAAGGCCCTTCTCCAGCGCTCAAACTCACTGTTCCATGCGTCCATCATGTCGTGGATGATGTACTCGATGAAACCGATCTGGCTTTTGGAGATGCTGCAGGTCGTGCGGTCAAACATTGGCATCACGATCGGCAGATTCTTGCGCTTCTCCTCGTCCGTCTGCATGAAGTACTCCTCCGCGATGCGGCGGGCCCACTCGACGCAGAACTTGAGCGGGCGGGTCGGATTGCTCACGTCCGCACACTTGATCAGCATGCGCCGGACCAGTATCTGGTTGTCGTCGTTGTCCGGCGGCAGCGGATCCTTCGACTCCACGTCCGTGCCGAACACGCTGACAAACTTGGCCAGATGCTCAAAGTGTCGCGTCATCTCGGTGGCCAGTATCATGTCGACGATGATCGAGCGGGCCAGCTTGTACATGTCCCGGTCCAGATGCTTGAAGATGTTGATCTTGTCGTCGCCTGTGTTGAATGGGACGCAACGCCGCGTGTGAGCAATGGCACAAACAATGTTGATTTTGCTTGAATAGGCGAATCGCTTACCTAAGGTCAACCGGAAGGTGGTTGCCGCGTGGTGTGACTCCAGCACGCAGATGTCGTTGTACAGCAGGGCCAGCGTGTTGTCCGAGTTGCACAGGAAGGCGGACGAACGGCCCGGATGGTCTATGTCATGGGTTGCGGCGGCAATCAGGGCGGTCGCTTCGTCCATTCGGTCCATAATCTTCAGCTCCCGGTTGCTCAGCTGTTGCAGGTAAACTGCGGTGGCCTGAGGGGAAGGATTTTTGTATGTCATTTTGTACTATTTTTAGAAAAGGATTCACCGGAGACTACTTGACAGAGAGACATAAAGTGATTTAATGAAAAGTTTAAAGCCTTACGGATTTGCTGTTATGGTTGACACAAAAAGCAGATAAAGTAACGCTGCAAAGACCACAGCTAGGGAATTGTGCTTTATCCCAAGATAAAAGGGAAGAGATATGTGATGCTTTTAAAAGCCTCCTTTCTTTGATGAGCACTCTCGTGAAGGGGTTTCAAGTAATTATTCCCAGTTTTAAGTACGGTTCATGTTGCGGCACAAACACAAAAAGAAATCCCAAACAGATCCTTCGCAACGCACAACCCACAACAAAAAGCTCACTTTTCTCCAAAACGCACAGCAGCAACATTCAAATGCGGCCTCACTCAACAATGGGGCTGCGATGGATGAGGAGAAGCAGCGCGTGTATGCTACGTGTTAGAAAGGGATATTATAAAGCCCATCGTGAACAGAAACAAAGGCGCCGACACCGAGCAAGCTGTCGTGAAAATGGATTTGCAGCGGAAAAACGCCACAAGACACAACCCTCTTCTTGGACCGCACGCCGACGGATTGCTTGGCAAACGTGGGTTTCGCTCGCCTGGGTGATGAGATGGAAGAGGATTAATTTTAATTATTTTCCGCTCACCTGCATCACGTCTGCGGCATGCGTGCTGTTGTGATATGTATTCTCGCTGTGGTAGTGCTTCTCCATCTCGATGAGCCACAGCTTGAACGTCATCTCGTCACAGTTGAACGTATTGTACACATCAAACCGCCGGAACAGTTCTAATCCTGCAGGTGGAGAAGAATGGCAGAAGAGCAGAAAGCAGAGCGCGGAGAACGTTTAGAGGAGCGTCCAACACGGGGTGACAAAACGGGGCGAGCCCACACGAGCCCTCACTCCCGGCCGCTTACCTAAACACACTAATGGACGTTTCTCGGTAAGATCCTCTAGCTTAAATATTTCAAAGTCCCAGTCCAGGGCCGTCTGCAGCAGGTCGGACAGTTGTGAAGATTCTTTGGTTTTGTTGAAAACGATGCTCCCTGTAGATGGGCGGCCGCCGCCGCGTATGATGGAATCGTTCGAGCTGCGCCTGGACGACAGGATGTTCGTTGGTCCTTGCTGTCACCGGAGGTGGCGTAGGGAAAATGTAAATTAGTCGGGAAAATGCTTTGTATTTGTTGGCCCACCCCACCCCAAGCAGCTTACCGTAAGCAGGGCCCCAATCAGATCGGTAGCGACCGGGTCCTCGGTGCGTATTTCCTTCATCTGGGGGCTGTACAGGCCCTCGCGCTTGAGGAACTCCATCACGCGGTCCAGCAGCTTGGCCTCGTCGAGCGAGCAGTTTTCCTGAACCTGGGCCAGCAGGCTCAGCACTTTGGTGATCGGCGCCTCGAGCGGCAGCGAGGACAGCTTCGCCAGGCTCGTCCGCCGCAGGCCGTCCGACGCGATCGACCGCACGTCGAAGCTGCCGCGCCGGATCGAGTGGAGCGAGCCGCGCGGCACCTCCTTGCCCTGGGGCAGCGTCTGCAGCGCCTCGCCGATCGCGTTCGTGGACACGAGCGCGCTGGATGATGATTCTAGGATTAAGACTAAGTGTGTGGGATTTCTGGATGATGAGCCAAAAAGAAAAAAGAAAAAGATGGAATGACATTTTCTTGTGCTGCGTCCTAATAAACCGATTTTGTCGTGCAAATTGCATAGCTTCAGGCGTTTTGTAGCATCTTAAAGCATTTACACGCTTCTTTGTCTAGGAACGGGCGAGTAGACATTGTACACAAACTCACTTACCTTCCAATGCACGAGACAGGTACGGCACGAACATGGATTTGTGATGATTCTTGGGACTTTCTCCGCGTGGTAAGGTAACCGTCGTAGTCCTTATATCTACTGGTATGAGATAAAATATTACTAATATCGGCCGTTACCAAGTCGCTCAGAGATCTGCCAACGATTTCATCCTGCGGGGCGTGGTGTGGAGAGCGAGGAAACACAAGATTAAGGATTAATGTGTGTGTGTGTGTGTGTGTTTGTAGAGCACTCCGAGGAGGCGTTCGGCCCACTTACCAGCTTCATATTCAGCACACGTTCGCTGGCCCGGTTCGCATACTGTGCCCGAAGCGTGTCGTCGGTAATGATGACCGCTTCTCTCGATCGATGAAGCGCCGTGTACAGTGCCTGGGAAAGGCAAATAATTTCATTTATCAAGAGGTACGCTCGGGAAAGGGCAACTGAGGACGGAGGGGCGCAGAGCTGTGTCTCACGCCAAGATGTGAGAAATTGCATTAATCGCTATAAATTTATGGACCATATTTTAGGCACTGGCAGCGTATGTCATGTGAACATGTTTGGCCAAGCATTTTCAAACGTTGATCAAACACACGACACGAGGTTTTAAATATTTAAAGCTATATTTAACACTCGCAAGTCGTTGTCTACTGTCAGCACACACTCGAAGATGAGTTAATTGTATTTTAGATAAATTGAATTACACCGTAACCATGTCGATGGGGAGTTGGTTGGTGCGCCTGCATAGTATCCAATATGTGAAGCTTTTGGAATCAATTTAATCCTCTCTCTCTCTCTCTCTCTCTCTCCACTAGATAGAATAAACTATTCATTTAAAGCCAGGCGACCGATGACATGATTCAATTTATTCACCTGCCGGCACTCGATAAATCACAGATATAGGCAACCCAAACTGGTGGCAAAAACGTATGCGTGCGTGTCAGTGCCGGAGGGGCCTATGACAGACAACATGACGGTGCCATAAATCTTGCCCGCGTCCCATCGTACATTTGCCACAAACTGGAGGGCTGCCGTGTGTCGACGGAGCGGCACAAACGCGAATGAAGATCTCAACGCAAGCAAACACTACGGTGACCACAGCGGCAACAGGCTCCAGGCAGTCTCCCCAGGGACATTTGCACAACGGTGAAGCAATTGCAGCTTCCGACGCAGGCTCTTCAGGGCGTGTGAGGATTGAAGAAGATTAATAAAACCTGGCACTGGTAGGCATCACACACTGCGCCGTGCCACGAGCTGCAAGGGGTAAACTACCCTGTGATTGAGTTAATGGAAGCCGATGCGCAAATACACGGTTGCAAATCGGGTTGCAATCGATTGATCGAATTAAATGAAATAGGTCTCTCGTCTGTGGGCTGGCTGGCGGTGTTACCTTTTCCAGGAACCAAGCCTGATGCTGACGCTATAAATCGATAATGCTAATGGATGAGACGGTTGCAAAGTGGCGGTGGCAGGATGAACTTTGGATGCGCTTTTAATCCTACGTTATTTTTCGTTTAACCACCGTTTTACCAAGAATCGCAGTACGTATTTCGTTCGGAATGAATTTATGACTATTACGCTATCGGACACCACATCACGGGGCAAATTGTGCGGCATTAGTGGTGTGACACGTTTTATCGTTAAAAATAGCATTTCAAACTGACCCCCCGGTGGAAAGCCCGGGGAAAATGCACTAAACGATAGCCCATTTGCCCGCCGGATCATCGTTGCGATATGCGAGCAGCGCATAAACAACGTTAAACCGCCTAGCAGGGAGTGTGCTTTTGGTCTGCATCGTCGCGGTTGAACGGTAACGATGATGATGATGGCACGATGACATTGCCAGAAAGCAAAATTGACCCAAGCTGTACGGCGGTGCGGCTGTGCTACACACCAATGTGCTGCTGTGTCGGAGCGTGGGATTAAAACCTACCTGTTGAGTCGATATCACATTCTGCGGTCGGACGAGCGAGTGCTGGATTTGCCGCAGCTCCGACGAACAAATCGATACATGTGGAGACTCGATAATGCACTGCAAGAAGTAGAAGAAGCGTGGGGGAGGAAACAAGAGGTCGTTTGCCATTATTAAGCTGAAGTAATCGGGTGCGGGATTCTCTCCGTTCTTGCTGAACGGGCGTGGTGTGTGTGTGGATTTATTGCCTTTGCGACCTGCCAGAACCGACCTGCCCGGGGTCCACGCAACACCCGTTGACCGGTGAGTGAAGTTAATGAACGGCGAGGAGGTGTACACCTCACGAGGATAAGGTGCCTCCAGCTCCGTCACGTCCGATGGTTATGGTAAATTGAATGTCAAACGCCAATTGGATAATTGTGTGTGTCGCCCCCATTCAGGAACATCAATTTTGCCACATTCTTTTCCACCAAGAGCTGGGCCAGCAGTGCAAGCTTTTCCCCCGAACGGAGTGCGATGTATGGTGTCGAACAGTGTAAGGATCTATTGAGAACTAATCGAACAGGAGTCCGGGTTGAGTGAGGGTGGGTTAAATGGATTGACGTCAATTGCTTCGGTGTCAATCAAACGCAGGAAAAGTTCGGGATAAACTCACACCACCCGCCCAACCGATAGTGTATTGTTTGCCGTGGTCCTCTTGTCGTTTGATATTAGTTTCATGGTCACGCGGCCGTTATGCTTTAAACCATTGGAGCACGTTGCACAAGGGTATGCGAGTGGAGGCGAGATCGGTTCTGGATCGGCCGGAAACTGGAAGCCCCGAAGCTGTAGTTGGAGATGAGATTTACATCCACACTTACCCTGTTATAGCCAACATCCAATAGAGAAATCACAGCCGTATCATCCTTTTCAAATACACTGCGAAAAGGGACACCGGAATGGAAGAAAGAAAAAGAAGAAAAAAATGAATTTTAGTGTATACACACACATAGACCAGGCTTTACAAAGAGGAGCTTTTTCCCCGCTGCGCAGTGCGCAATGGACGCTGGACATCACTCGAAACTGATCTACCATAATCGGATCCAATTTTCTATGATTGAAATTGTCTCCCTCAGGTATCCATTTCGGTGAATGTGTGCTGGGGGCCACGTGGAATCCAGCTGGACAGTACCAGTGTGGGATGGGCGAGAATGCGAGAAACCGAGGATGAAATCCAGCCGGCAAGAGCATAGTCACGAATCCATTTATTGCCCATCAGAGCACACCTGTTACGCACAGCACGCGCAACACGAGTCTTTGAATTGGTCGAGTGACACCTTTCCAGGCAGGCTGGTTTATAGAATTTGCCTTTAAAACGAGACGAGTTTCTGGGTTACGTTTTTTATCGTTGGAAAAAAAACCCGGCACATTATTAAAAAGGTGCGTAACGAGTGTCCGGTGGCACTGTGCTGGAAATGAATTTCATCTTCACAAGAAAGCCTTTTCATTCTCGGTTTCGCAAGTCGGTCTGATATCACAGCGGTGGTAAGAGCTCAGCCATTTATCGTACAGGGTGATTATGATGATCCCAGTTTTGGTTGAAGCTTACTAATGATGGACGTCAACAGGGTAGGATCGTCTGTTGTTAGTGACATGTACACTTACCTCTTTTTCACTACCGCAACCATTGTTGTATGCTGGCTACCCTTCGAATTTCGAATTGACCTGCATGAAAATGGGTGGAAAATTTGACATCATCAGTACCGTTTAGGAAATAATTTTACATCACGCTGTGCTGTCGTGTATAAAGGAACGAGCTCTGATGAGATTTTGCGTGCAAGAATGATACATTATGGATGATCCATAATACAGCGACCGCTACGTTCAGCCATTCATGCAAAATCCCGTGTTGGACAACACTGGGCGCTGTGTTCGTCAGCACTGTACAGCGTGCAGTGCGGATTATCTACATTTAGGCACACTCACCTGCCGAGCGCTTCCGCCTCGATCGTGCGCGGGTATCGCGCATCGACGATGATGATGTGATGGCCGCCCGAGCTCGGATTTTGGAACGCATCGATGGCGCTTTCAGCCGACTTGACGAACGTTGGCTCCAGGCTGAGCCGATGGCTGGCATTGACCAGCGCTTCGAACACGGGATCATTCTTGCAGAAGGCAATCAAAATCTGAAAATGAACCAGGAAGCGGGTAAAATGATGCCGCGCATTGTTTGCAAAGCCACTGGCCCGGCGTTAGGGGATCCGCACCCCTCTCTCGGTGTGAGCATTACCTTAATCACAGGATTCGGTGGTAGCAGGTTGGGAAACTTCAGATCCGACACTAGTCTCTGAAAGTGGGTAAAAACAAAGGCAAGAGGATGTTAGCAATGTACGCTCGTTTCGTTGCTGCCCGTTCGCTTCTGTTGGGAGTTATTTCCAAGCAAATTGGCTAGCCGCACACAACCCATGACTTAGAAATGTGGATATAACCGTGGCAATAAACAACACTCCCATAACAAATCCGTCCGTTCTCTGTTGACCAATATTGAAGTACAAGGAAATGGGGAGGGGCCGAACGTATATACCTCTATAAAGATAGCTTCTTCTTCCGACAGAGTTGGAAGGATTGTATCTTGCACATCTAGAAGAGGGAAGAGACAGAAAAAAGCGACCCAGAATTGGCAATACAATCCGTGATGAAGATAAACAAAACAACCGGCTACGGTCGGGGTTAATGCTGCACAAATAACAACCTTCCTGCGAGGCGCTTTCGACCACCGACTCGACTAATTGGCGCTGCTTCCCGTCGGACCCTTCCGGCCAACGCTGCTGTGGACGGCTAGATCCCGCCGTCGGTTCACCCACGGCAAATGTTACCGTGTCCGCCGAGACGACCTCTTGTGCGGACGATGCTGCCAGCTCGCCGTACTCGTAAAAGTGCACATCGTAATCGGCCAGTATCTGCTGCCGGAAGGCCGGATCGATGGAGTCGGCCGGCAGGCTTCGAAATGCAACAAACCGGCGCCATTCGCGTGCACTCAGCTGACGGATTAACACTTTGGAAATGTCCATGGTGGGGCGGCGTGCGAGCCTTTTCACAGTAAGTCACTCAGGGAAGATACCGGAGAAATGAAAGAATTTCAAACCGAGCGCCAACTGCACACGGGCCCCGGCTGGAGGAACAATTTAAAACGCGCAGAAAGGCACTCAATCTTTTTTTCTTCCCCCGGGTACTAGGCGACGCTGTCACCGGTTGCTATGACAGATGTCAGTTGTTCTTGCTCAAAGATGTCTACAGCTTTCGAGCCCAGATACGGTAAAACCCTTTTCCAGGGCTACTAGATGGATCCTATTGTTCCTACTCACTCCACAACCCATGATGTCCATCGGATAGTTTGTGTGTTTGTGTGTGACGCTTTTGGGGACATTCTCTACTTACTGTCGTCGTCTGTTCCGCGAAAACCGATTCTTCCATAATGTCGGGAAACCGGAACACCTTCAGTCCGTTCGATCGGCGTCCGTAAGACCTGGGCCGAAAGATGGGGGTCGAGTTGGTTCGTAGGTACACTCTGTGTTCAGTTCCGTTATCTACTACTACGCGTCCGTGAATTCGTCATCGTGCAGTACAGAGTGAGTGTAACAATGAAAAGGAAGAGTATGCAGCATAAAGTCAACCGAAATTGGTACATTGAACGGTAGGGAAAGGGAAAAAAGACTACCATACCACTGCCCAGTACGGCCTGGACGCGCTCCAACGGAAGCGACCGTCGTGGCTCAGGTGAATTGATAAGCTCCGTCGTTAGTTTCGGACCGGTAATAGGCGATGTTCCATTGTCCGGCTTCATCGCCGTGTCCAGCGCCAACAAAGGGCCAGCTGTTGGTAGGGCACCGTTGGGCTCACCATCCGCAGGCACGGTGGTGGAAGATATACGCTCCGTCGTCTTCCGCTCGTCGACATATACCGTGGGCGACGGTGTCCCTACCAGGCTGTAACGGCGCGCCGGCCGGGTACGCTCGGCCTGGGGCATCGATTCTAGCTGCTTCACCGTGAGCACGGCTGGCGCGGGCTTACACAGCGACTCCATGCTCTTGCTCTGGTACTTGCGAAAGAAGGATTTCATCTTGAAGCAGCCGGTGACGCGTTCGGCACAATCTTCCATAACCCTTCACAGACGGGAGTGCCTCAAGGCGCGAGGTACGGGCAGGCACGCACACAGGAGAAGAACGGCCCGACGCTCTGTTAGCATTTCCAATTATTTTGCAACGTCCATATTTGCCTCGACACTTGAGTGAGTTGATTGTGCCGTTGTGGAAAAAAGGGAGCTTTGCTTGGGTGGAAATACGTGTTCACTTTTCAGGACGGGAACGTTCTCACCGTTGTTGGGAAAGTCTTTACACAATTCAACACTACGTGAAATCAATTATCAATCAATCGCTTTGGACACTTCAAGTTCAATACTTAAGATCTGGGAAAAAGAAAAACACACACACCACGGTACGTAGAATCACACTCACTAAAGTTTAACCACACACAAGAAAAAACCAAAAAAATAGTCACTCAGATCGATTCGATCGTTACATGGAATGCCATCCCTGTCGGTCACTGTAATGTCGGCCTGTATCTGTCCACCTTATCACTGCATTGCAATCAATGTGAAAAACGGGGCTTTTTTACTGAATTGAAGCATTTCCATTCCTCGGCTGACCGACGTGTGAGAGGAAAGCGCCTTTGATTTATGCATGCGGTATATCTCACCGGTCGAATCTTGGATGGGTCTCTCGCCGTCTGGATGCGGCCTTTCGAGGCTCGGATTGCGCAAGTAATGCGCTTCCCCCCATCCCGACATCCAATGCGGGCAAACAACAAAGCCGAAGCATGTTTGCTAGATTTCCCAGGTGTGCAAAGGGGTGGTTGGTACAGCTGCCACCCGTACTGCATCGAATGCCGCTACCGCTAACAACCCCTCAGTACGTCGCATTAACATGCGAAACTGGGCGCCATTCGTTCGTTATCATTGAAACGCTAGAATGCAAATTCATGCACCGAACAATGAAGCCGTCCCGCTGCCCAGAATCCCAAAACCCTACGTTCGGTTGATGGATTGCCTCTAATCAGTGGTTGTAATTGGTCAAATTTGCACTCTTTGCAGTCTTTGGCGGTTCCCTGTTCCCAGTTGCACCCAGCGTTGTGATGAATCATCGTTCGAATGTAAAGAGAGCTCCACGTGCAACGATTAAAGACCGTTTAGGGTACGATACGTTGCGTTGCCTGTAGTAAAGCCATCACCTACCATCACCAGACCATTCCGAGTTTGCTTGTTGGCAATTGAATTGCTATATTTTTAGACTTCTACTGCAAACCTCTTCACAACCATGTACGAATGTGCGGGCGAGCTGAGCAAACGAGCGAAACGGCAAAGTTAGAGCCACTTGGCGGAGGATTAGATACAACATGTAGCATCTTGGAAGCGGCCGTCCCGCGTGGGCTGGGCTTGAAAAGATGAGTATACGCACGAGTCATCAAATGGACGACTAGGGTGTAACGATGTGCGAACTCACGACGTGTACCACTTGAAGATAATTATTATCTTTGGCAAGAAATGGGGCAAATTTGTTAGAAAATGTTCGTTTCGTTATGCATTTCTTGGTGGAATTCTATTCAGAGGAATAAAAAAGAAGCATCTTTTGCCTATAATAATAGTAACCGTTATGCTTTTACCCTCGGAATCGAACCAATCAAACAAATACGACACTAAACTGTACTGCTTCCTGTTACTGTTACTGCTGCTGCACCTAAAGTAAAGCACACATAATACTGTGGTGTAACGTCGTAGGAAAGAAAAGCCGAGGCTATTTACAGCCCAGCTTAATAGGCGGTACAGGAAATTACTACTCAATGCCGCCCGCCCACTCAAGTGGGAGCTCCGATGTCGGCAAATCAAGGAATGTAACTCGATGTTAGTTGCTTCAGTTTTAATTCCTCTGCGCCGGTGGGTGGAAAAGCCCAGCCGCAGCAAGTGGTGCAGATAGTTTTCGTTTGGAAAGGAAGAATAATTGAGCAAATACATGCCATAGTTAAGGACGAGCGTTAAGGTACGCTTCTGAAAGGTTCAGGAAAATGAAATAGTCTTTTTTCCACCCCCGTATTGAATTAAGTACAAACTATTCGAAGCTGTCTGCTACAGGGTAAGAATATTTTTAATTTAAATTTCATTTACACATTCCTCAACACAGCGAAGCAAATGAGGGTGGATAAAAAGGGGGCATAAAAAGTACCACAATATAGTTCCTAGCCGGCCAATTACACTCCTTGCTTCCTTTTCCTCCCTGCAGCCGATTTTAAACCGCAACAACAGGTATTTTCCATTTGCTGGTAGGAGTTGTATAGAGAAAGGATATTTCCTCGTTGTATACTACTCCGGCGCGCAAATCCGTTGGTAGAAGCACCGGACGGCACTAGATTTAATTACTCTTGTGCTAGCGCTAGTACAGGGGCAGTGCGCCCAGCAGGTGAAGGTGGTAGAGCAGATGGATTGATTTATGAGCGTTTGCAGCCAAACCCTCCCGGTGGGGTTTGTGGTAAGGGTCGGTAGTAAATTGCACACTGCTTGACGTTGAAATTGAATAGAAGACACTGGTGGTTTGGATGGTTTGTGCCGCTTGTGACGGTGACGGACAGTTAATATGGCTGCGGTGGTTGGTCGCAGTCCTTCTAGCAGTGTTCCTGGGAGGTATTTTTCACATAAACTGTTTGTTTGTGTCACTTTTTCCGGAAGGATATTGCACCGTTTCAATCACATGACGTCAGAAGAGATTGTTGTAGCAAAGCACCTACAGTTACGCAGAACGCGTCACACACTGGCGTGTCATAGCAATAATTCACACGAAGCGTTACTTTCGACTCCCAACCGTTCACAACGAGCAGTTTACTTAACCAGCTCCACTTAACGACTGATTGGACCGTGGGTGGGTAATACCGAGGCTGTCCGTGGAGTGTAAGAAGTCTTGCAGCCTTCTAATTGGAAGCCCTCTTGAGGGGCTGATTGTGTGAAACGCGCATTATCAGGGTGGTCGACTTCCATCGAGGTGTCCACACAAAGACGTCGCAGACGTAGTGCACACTTCTGGGAGGCTCAACGGAAGGCTCTGGATGGAGACACGTTGACCAGCGTTGTTGTTGTTGTCGTTGTGGCTACCGTTGTTGGCCGCGTCATCCAAGAAGCGACACATCTTCTTCATTCACGGTCAGATGACGAGGAAGACAACGTTGCGATCGGCCAACGGACAGTTGGCCGTTATCGGGGACAGCCGCTTGGCTTTGGATTGTCAAAACAGAAGACGATTGTTGGCCGAAGGAATCGTCGATTGCTCCCGGCGATAAGATAAGTGTGCGCTGCTGCTGCTGTATTGCGAGTGTTGACGCCTCAACCATGGCCGTGTGTGGGTGATACGAAGGCGTGCGTAGTTCAGGAAGGCAATCGAACTAACGCACTGACTAAACGGCCAGCTGGGTGGTTGGTTTGGATGTAGTTCAGGGTCATAAAAAGTATCGTTGATGTTTTGAAGGCAATGGACTATGATTACGATACGATTTATTGGCGTATTAGTCAGGCCTGGCTACATCAGGATCAAGTAAACATTTTGTCTGCAGTCTTTGGACCCATTTTTATGAGAATATTTTTAAAGCAACTACTTCCTTCTACTCTAAACCGGTATCACCCACACATCGCACAACAGAAACATTCCATTGGCACGCGTTTACATCATCGCGGGCTTTTATTTATCGCGCACTACTATCATTTCGTCGCCGTCCATGGAGCCCCACAAGGGAAGCTTGACTCATATAACATCGTGCCTGAGATCACTTGACATTTATTAAAACGGGGCGAATATGCATCGGGGCGCGCCAAGCCATGCCACGCCAGGAGGACGGACGCAGCTCGTGCGTACGCAGTAGACACTCATTATCAGATAACACGCGCGATAAGACGCGCCAACCATCCCCAGGCACCGCTGCGCTGTGGCAGACCTGTCTCGTAAGTGGTAGGATAGACGTATCGATTTTCACAGCCTGGATGGAAATGAAAGAGAGACATCGGAAAACCCATCGAACGAGAGAAGGGGTGCGACTTCTAGCCGCACGTAATTGTTCGTAGTAAAGTATCGATGCGAAGTTTGGCGCGGAATGGCAATAAGGGTCCCGCGATGGTTATTTATTGCCGTTCCGACTGTTCCGTAATATTAAACCCCCCTGGTTTGCATCCGAGGCAAATTGATTAAAGTGGGTGCAGGCGGTGGGAAATTGTAACGCTCCAGGGTTGAGTCGGAACCGAGCAGGTGTTACTAGTTCGACTGGCTAAATTGGAAGCGACTAGAGCGAAACTACCTCACTCGTACCTCATAAACGTAACCAGCAAATTCCTAACCCTCTCAAACAAGCGTTCTGATTGCTATCGTACGAAAAAGAGGGCGGAAAACTCAAACTCCCATTCAATCTGGTAGAACAAATGAGGAAAACTGCAACTAATTGGTACGATTAGACGTCGATATGGCAGAGATTTCAGCATTCAGCAAGTGATGACGTTTTGTTAAGAATGTGTTAATTGTGGGCACGCTGTGCGTTGAATACAGCACCACAGTGCTGGGCGCTTGTTTAACAATGTTTTCCACTCATGTATGAGAGTGATGAAGATTCCTGAATGTAATTGTTAGCTCAAGGGGAGTTGTTTGATCATTACATCGATCATATCCACATTTCCAGTACACTCTCAGTTCAATTGTACCCATCGCGTACTTACCGGGCACGAGTCGAGAGGTTCCTCTTCTGGTGTTAACGCCAGCGACGACTTCCGATGGCCGTACCGGCCTGAACTGCTGGAGGTTCCACCTGCAAGCAAACGAGACGTGAGACGAGATGAGCGAAAAATATTAGAAAAAAGCATTGTTTGTGCAAAACAGCAGTTTCTTAGCTTTAACATGGAAAGCATGGAAAATGTAGGTACAACTAGCAGAGTAAAAGAAACGGGGAAGCATGGCACTAACGAGCGAAAAATTCACGGCGGATCTATCACACTGTGGTCGAGGTCGATTTTCAACATCCAAAATTAACCAATGTCATAACGGAAGTGGTGGAATCTGCGTTTTCTCATTGTGCTCTTTTGCCTTCTCGTTTGCTTTCTTTCTATTGTTTTGTTACGTTGTTTTTTGCTGCTTCGTTTGAATTCCTCTTTCGGATGGGAGTGCAACCTGACAAAAGCCCCCGTCAAGTTCAAGCACCGCGGAGCTCGTGCGGGGTGGAAATCCGTCAACTGGCGTGCAATCTCATCACGCAATCCGCTTCAAGATGAAGATCAAATCGGATCCATCATCGCGACGGAGAGTGATGCAAATGCCTTTCCGAGAGTTAACTGAGGGTGAAGAAGATCGAGCGATCGAGCACCCAGCTTCTTTTGCTGCGATAATTGGCCTCTCCGTGCGGCATGCTGTGTGTGTGTGAGGCTGTGCATCCGAAACGCTTCCAAAACAACTAACGAATCGGCGAAAGAGGGTGTATATGAGAGGGATGGAGCAGCAAAAAAAAAAGGTAACAACACACGAAAAGAGCTTTTTTCCCGTTGCTTAATTTTGATGGCTTGATATACCCCGGCCTGCCCGCCACAACTCTTCCCCTCTCGACGTGCGTGTACTTTCGCTTTCGATGGGCTCAATTAATGAGCCGGATGAGAACTGCTGCAAATCGCGAAGGCAGCGCGAGCGCGGTGGCAACAGTCGAAACAAAACCTACCTCCGTTGGACGCTTGCGCACGGCTGCGGACGGGCAGATTGATGGATGATGCGTTTGTCCGGTCCAAAAAGCGGAGAGGTTGGTTTGGGTGAGGGAAAGAGGCGGCGAAAAAGATTATCAAATCGCTTTTGGTCGGCACTTCACGCAGATCGGCCAGGAAGTGACCCATCATCGCGAAAATGCAAAACCGATCAGCGGTGTGTGTTGTTAAGGGGGGGAATCAACGGGTTTTCGCTACTGGGAATGTTATGTTTCCGTTTTGGCCGGTGGAACTTCAACGCTGAGAAGCAATTAAACACGAATGGAGCAGCCAAGAGTTGAACAAAATTGTCAAAACAATTGTAGCGCGTGTGAGATGTACCAACTAGTTTGGTCCTTCGAACCGGATCAATCGAGCATGAAGCTTTTCTCCCTTTACAATCTGTAAGCTTTAAGTGCTTTCATCGAATCTCACAAAGCCACACACACCCACTATTACCGAATGCAATTATGGTGTTTGTGCTGGTGTCTCTAGTCTCCAGACACAGGGAAAATAACCTCTTGTTGGTCACCTTGCGGTGCGTCAACCTTTCCTACGATGACCCTGGTAATCAAAGTTTCCTTCTCGATGGGCGAGTTCGTGGCCACCCCAGTACGAGTTCGTGTGTTTTCGACGCAAACCCCCATTACTGTGAAACGAGTTCAAGGAACGGGGACTGCAATCGAAATGAAAATAAAAGTACGTCAACTGTGTGCAACGTACTCCCACACACTCTGGGGCGGTGGAGAAAAGATGGAAAATGGCAAACATTGCACAAACACAATTTGCTCGAGCTCTTGCACGGGGCTTGCGAGGGAGGAGCAAGGAAGCCTTTAATTGAGACCAGCGGTGAGTGGAAATTGAACATTGAACGGGGATGTACGGTTGAACTATTTTTCTCGCCCGGTAGCAAATTATTTTCCCAGCATGTGGTATCCTTGCTCGTATGGACACTGGTTCATCGAAGGGAGAGATAGAAAGTGAGAGGAAGAGAGAAAGGAAAAGGCCATCTCACATACGGTCACCGGGGTACGTGCTACGCTGTGGGGCAAAATCAATCATTTATCATTAAGATAAATCACAAGAGTTCGTTTGAAATCGAAGCGATCGGCTGTGGCTGAAGGGGTACGAGCGGATGGTACGATTCGTTCTGTCCGTGTCCTCCCGAGCCTTCTGGTGCCCAGTTGTGGTGAAGATGAATTTGTGCACGTACCAAACTATTGATGAGATATGTGCGGTAGCCACACAGTGGAGTGGATGGGTGGGTTGAACTGTACGTGGAAAATTGTTCGAGGAAATTATCACAACTCGATCGATTCTGTAGCACATTCACTTTGACAAAAGTTGAGCAAGCAAACTCATCTGCTAGAAATGTGTGTGTACATTGTTCGTAAGATAAAACGTGGCATTATTGTTCAGAAAGGAAGAACAAACACTGGCTGACAATCAACCGCTCCGGCAGCAATATCAAACGAAGCGTCCAACCCTCAGCCTTTTATTAATTGTACATTGCCTCGAGACAAAAGCATTGACATTTCGGTGACTTCATTAACTTTTGCAAACTCTCTCTCTTGGCTGATTGCTTTAGTAGGGGGGGGGGGGGGGGGGGGGGGGGGAGAAGAGATAAAGAACACTTTTTGATGGAACGGACGAGCTTCAATTGTTGAAACAGATAATTCCGTCCTTCGTGGAGGTAGGAGCTTTCAGAAGTAAATCACGCCGAAAACATCAAAGAGCTACCAGAAGGGATGAATGGAATTAGGAGCTTCTGGGCTTAGTGTGTCTTCCACTCAAACGCTTTGAGATGGTTAATAGGATTTATTCGTTTAATTTCGGCTCAAGATGAATAGTGACTATGATATCATTATCTTGTATTTGAAGCTGTTTACGATACGCTGTGATCGCTCTTTGGTAGATGAGTAACACCTTAAAAAACGAAACAATGAAGTAGGACACACACACACGCAGGTGTAGGGATGATCGATCTGGTACGATAATGAGCGATTTGCATACATGCCGATCTCGAATGATTTGCAAATCTTGCTATAAATATGTAAAAATCCACACCGAAAATAGCGACGCGAGAAGATATCCGCTTTACCTACTGCCAATGGACCACTCCTTGCGAGAGGAGAGGAGAAATCATCTCACAAATCTTGGTTGGCAATCTTCAAAACTGTCACCAATGCGGCAAATCCGCCAACGAGAGAAAGTTTGCATATTTACCAAAAATTTGTGACAAAATTGTGAACATCTTTCCGCATACAGTACAGTGGAGGGAAAGAGCCGCCCATGTGTGCCCATGTTTGTCTTGTATTTTTGCCTCGAAACTCACACAGAAGGCAGGTTTGTTGAAGTCGGGGTTTTTTTTCGGGGGCATTTGTTTAACCTGTTTGGCACCTGTGCGAGTGTTTTCGAATTCAACGTCAATATCCAGTGGGCTTAACATTCTCTCCACCAAGCGTGTGATAGTGGTGTCGGCACCGGTGAAATGTGTGAGATTTCGTAGCCAAAAGATCGCTAGAAATGGATAGGAGGAGAGATGGCAGGTGTACAGTTGCCGTGGGCACTTTCTTTCTCGCGGATGCAATGACGCATAATTGTTTGCCTTTTTGATCGTCCGGAGAGAGAGAGAGAGAGAGCACGATCCAAGCTTCCAGGCAACTCCGTCCGAAGTATCCAAGACCCCAACCAACACGTACACACGCGCATGCAATTATGAGCGGGTAGATTAGAAATTTTGCGTGCCTGCGAGCATAATCTCGCACAATGCGACTCGATTAATGCCATCTGCAACACCATGGGCGATGGGAGAAGGGTACGCATCATTCTTCGAATTGCCACATGCAATAGCACTGGGCGGTTGAAGGCTGTTGAACTGCTGTGGCGGGAATTTCGGAAGCAACCGACCTGCCAACCCCACACCAGCACCAAACGACCTTTAATAAATGTGTGCACGTGGCACCCGAAATGTGAAGACTTTCCCATTGAGTAATAGAGTTATTCCACGTACCAAAGCCGGGGGAGAAAGACTTATGCATGCTCCCGCCATACGGCTTTGAAGATACGGCTGTGCTTATGTTTGCCTTGGGCTTGAACTTGCCCGAGTACGAGTCCGGTTCGTACGGCGATGCCCCATTCTCGGTCACGGAATGGCGAAAGTACTTACTGGAGAGCGAAAAGACGAGGAAAGGGGTCGGGTAAGTAATAAGTCATAAGTCATAAACGGTTCCACTTGACGTCGGTGCCACTGTTGAACGTTTGTGTGTAAGGTAGCACAAAGTGTCTGTTTTGGGCCACAATGGGATGAATTGTGTGGCGGTGGCGATTTTAAAATGTGACGGAAGTAAACTAAACCTCTTCAAACTTCATTCCAGCAAGGGAAACGAAAAGGGAAAGTGGTATGAATGAAGTCAATTATCCAGTCCGGTATGTGAGTGAAGTCTCCAGAGCACCCAAACATATCTCGTTGCGACGTGATTTATGCTTTAATTAACGTCTTATTTATGTTTGTTATTCCACTATCCAGAAATTGGATTAATTTGTGTTAATTACAGCTCTTTATTGGCAAATATGAGATAAACATTAGCTGGATGTATGGAAACGAATATCGTTTTTAAAATTACCTTAAGATAATTGGTGAAAAATGGCTCTAGATTGTTGTATAAATTTCCGCCTTAATTTCACCAGATAAAACGCTCCCGAACATTAAGCAATCAGCCGTATCTTAAACGACGCTCAAATGTTTCACTGTTTTTCCCCGATCAGTCAACCACTTTCGATGTTTTACCACGCTGCTGATAATAAAAAGGAAAAGTGCCGTAGATGAACCTGTTCTGCCAGCCCGCTAACCGGCTGATCGAACATCTTGAATAAAACGGTGCTCGAGCTACTTACAAGAATCCGGAATTGAGCGAGAAATTCCAGCTCCAGTGGCAAAGGGTTGGTTTACTGCACGGACCAGACCAGCGGGTGGGTAGCACGGGGAGGATTTAATCCATCGAAAAGCTTCAGAGAACCGTTGCGCCTGTCCATCCGCCCGCTATCGCTTAGAATGCGTTCCAATAAAAAAAGCGTTCTCGCTATCTTAATTCTTGCAGACGCGCGATGAATTGAACCCATTGGGAGAATGGCCACCGATGACTGCTGCCCCCACAGTTTTATGACTTATAGGTGAATTAAGCTGCCCCGTTTTTTTTTTTGTAGGGCCTCTGACAAGCAGCCCATTGGGAGCCGTTACAACGACGAGCATCCAATAAACCGGCGTCCACGATGCCACCACTCGAAGGAAATTGGTATGCTCTTGTACGCCGGCACGCGCTTTATCTGAAATGTCGCATCGGCCAATCGGGGTTTTGGGTGATTGTAGGCGATGGAAGAATTGTTTGATTTATCCAAACGAGCTGCAGCCCTCGGCCCTCGGAAGGTCGATTGAATGGAGCTTATTTTTGCTCGTAAATTCCATCAGAGACGACGACGGTTCGCTGCAATTGGAAATTCGAAGGGCAAGGGCATTTCCAGTGTACCCCGTTGGCCTTGGGTCACAAGACGATCGTTTCGTTTTATTGGCACATCGAAATGAGCCGGGAGAATAGTAGGGGTGGATGATTTAATTGCACAATAAGTTGTGGGATTAGGAAGAAATGAAGACGTAATGACGGTCATATGCATTGGTGAGTTTGTATAAATATCCCAACAGAATAGTTTTGTTTATGAACATTTGTATAAAAACGGGAAGAAGCTGGAACCACAATGCAAATGAAAAGCGGATGATTAAACGGACAGACATATGCAAACAATTAAACACCACCAATTACGAGCAAAACTAACCAGCACAGTAAATAATGAACCTGACAATTAGCTGCCCTCTAAGAGAAACTCAACGATCATCGCAAATTAAAGCCTTTCGCGGTATTATGATCAGGTACCGGAGAGGGGTGTGAGAAACACCAGCACCCGATGATTGCAACAATATCGTTAAAGTAATGAAGAAAAATGTTGGAAAATATAAACTCACTCAGAGAAATCATCCCTCGAGGCGGGATTTGTACGGAGCAAACAGACATAACAGAGACAAAGCAAAAAAAAAAACAACCTCACGTTCGAAAGAAAACTGTCCCCGGCAATCACCCCCGCAGTTGGGTTTGTCGAGGTTATGCCCCCGACCGCTCGTGCTCCATTGTGTGTGAAAAATTGTACGGATCGTTAGAAAATTCTCACATCTAAATCACACTGCGCCGTTGCACGGCTGCCGTCACTTTCCAGTGCCGCTTTGACACTGGGCCCGAGTGGTAGCGGGTGTGCCAGACCATCAACGGGCGGGTACGCGTTCTCCCATCCCATGTGGTGTATCGGCCGAGACCGAGCATAACTACGTCAGTGCGCAAGCGAGCTCATCATGTTCAGCACCTTTTTCGCCGGTGAAAGGGCACCGCTAGACGCGACACGTCGAAGCATGGCCCGGGTGAAAATGAAAGCAAACAGCAGCAGCATCATCACAAGAGGGCGAGCGCAAATATTATCAAAGCGAAGCTCCACATATAACACTAGATAATGCGATCACACGCGGCCTCGCCCGGGGTATCAAACCATTCCTCTGCGTGTGTGGTGTGTGATTTCGCTTCACTTTTTCACTCCTTCCCCATCAGCTTTTCATCTCGTGCAAGTGCATCGTGTTGCTGCACCAGTCAATGAACTGCATCATCGCATCTATTGCATCGTGCGAAGAAGCGACTCATACGCGCGCTCGTCGCCCAAACTCCAAAACCTGCTGATAATAGTTCCATTTGCAAGACCGTGCCGAAGCGCGTACGAGCGCGTTGCGTTTCAATGCATCGTGCTATTGACTTTCCAGCAAAAAAAGGTGTGCCAAAACTCGTCGTACTCCGCTCGTACTGTTTGACTGTTTGAAAACGGATCTAATGGAAACGAGCAAGTCGATAACGGGTGAGCCACCATGCACCGGGAATTGCAATCAGCTGCACACGCGTTCGCTGTGTGATGTGATCTGATCTTGTTTAGCAGCTAGTGGTGGAAAATTTCATTTTCCGTTTTTCTCCATCGCTGTGTGAAGGTGAAGCGGGTAGCGGCTGATCTGACAGCGGTATTCCAGGTTCGTGGTTTGCTCATTAGCGATTCCGATGCAAATCCTCGGGTCCCCACATGCTGTGACACGCTACACTCAATGTACCGAATGTGGTACAAGTGACTTTGTTGGAGCCAGATGTATACTGTTTTCGATAAAGGTGTGTAGCATAGATGTAAATTTGAATTGTTTTTAACGAAACCTTACTTTGCAGACTGTGAAGAACAGATGAAATCTCTCACATTGTTGCATAGTTTTTCATAGCATTCAGGCACACTTGCTCATTCTAGTGTCATTGAGTTTAAAATCTCGCTTCTCATCTGCAACAAACAAAAAAACAAACATAGCACCAATCCCTAAGCGTACCTTCACCCGGGACCTCACCAGCGTAAGGTGTCAAATCGAGCATAAACTAATCGATAGCGGAAAGCACATTACGATCAAACGGCAGTGGGTGTTTAACTGGATCCCCCCCGAGGCAGCACCCAGGCACCCAGAGTACCTCTTTCATACTGTGTTAAAACCACTTCCGTTACCAGTGGAACACCTCCGTAACATGAGCCGGTTGAATGAGAGCGTACGTTGTCGTCATAAACAAGGCTTGTTTTTCATTGCCTTTTCCTCTGAGCGCCTCTCGCGGCCCCTTCGCATTAATTTGCTCGTTGATCTAGTGGTTAAGCAGCTTCATTAATGTATCGATCGCTGTTTGCTGAGGAGGTACTCCGGGAAAGAGTGGAATGGTTGCATATCACGAGCATTCGAGGCATGGCATTCGCATGCAAACGCTGCTAACGATCTTTCAATTCGAGCGATCGAGCCATTTTTTTTTTTTGCGTGATCTTATTTAAATTGCTCAATGCGGGGGAAATGACTTGGAAAAAAGAGCACCAAGGGATAGAGAGCAATGAAATCGAGCAGGTTTCTTTATCGGGATTACAGTTTTAACGATTCAGTGTTGTGATCGGCACTGTCGTGATATGTAAATCAAAATGACGCACATATGTTGGAAAAGTGGTGCCATCGTCAGGCACGGGCAAAGTCGACCAAAAAAACTCACACACCAACTTCTAATCCAATTATTGGAACGTTTGTTCCAGCTCGGTGCGGAGAATGTAATTGACTTTTTTATCATCGTAGCTCTCCCAAGGATATGTTGAGTGCCACGCTTGACCATCACTGCTTGTTGAAGGACGTTTTCTCGGTCGTGTTCCCAGAAACAAAGTATCAACTCGTGGCAGAAATCGATAGCCGACAGTTCAATCTTCCCACTTCCGGCATTGGAACGGCAATAAGAGGGACAGAGAATAAACTTATTAAAAGTTATAATAAAACTTTCGTGCTCATTTTCTGGTATTCATTCATTGCAGGAGACAATTTTTGTGGCCATGAATGCTTCCAGCGTTATGGCACGAGTGAAAGAAGGAAAGTAATGTCACATCTCACGCAGAAAGATATAGGTTGATTGGTAGAGGGAGAGTAATATAAGGAATTTAAATGATTATTCGTCTACAATTCAACAAAAGCTTCGTGTTGAAAGAGATTAAGAAACCACAGGAATTCATTGGAATTGTAGACGGCAGGAGAATACCGGGTTCCATTTTTTTTCCACCAACGTCACGTAATTGTAGCCAGCAGGGAACCGTGACGTGGCTTTTTAAAATTTGAACACCACCGTGATAATAACACAAGGTTCTTGTTCCTTTTACTGTGTCCCTTCGTCCCTTCCTTCGCGCTCTAGCGTCCTGTTGGGACGAACGCAAAAGGAATCGAGAGTGGTCGGCCGGCATCAATCAAAATTTTGTATGGTTTTGGGCAATGATGAGGTCAAATCCTTGCGCTAATGCAATACACCGTGGGCACCTCAAACTGCGCTTCCTAGCCGTGGGTTCTAATGCCTCCTTAAAGAAATCCGTCAAGTGAGAATGCTCTTTGAAAGCTTTATCCAATGCTTGAACGGGAACGGAAGCGGCGTAAAAAGAGGAAAGAACAACAAGGTCCATCAGTAACGCGGCACGATGTCCCTTGCCGACCCGTTCAGAAGAATTCGACCCAGATCTTCTACCTGCCCTCTGTCTGCTCGGTCTGTTTGTATGCTTGGTTCGTGTGTGTGAAGTATAAATCAAATCAAAATCAGAACGAATCGCCGTCGCCGACAAGTGTCGGGAAAGGAGTCATACGGCCGTGCGGTAGTGAGCAAGAATGGTTTCTTAATGTCTTTTCTAAGCCGTTGGCTTCCTTTAAGGCTGCCTCACCCGTCGGCTACGCAACGCACCCAAAGGCTTTTCTTACAAATCTTTCGCTTCAATTCTATTACGCGGCGGCAATCATCGTCACTCCGGGCCGGTAGACGTAGCGAAGGAAGTTGGTAGAAAGATTGATGGAACTGTTGGCTCCAAAAGCGCCCGCGGTTGAACGGGCTTTGGTCGAGAAAATATCGAAACCCGGTGCGGAAAGTCACAAGTACTCTCGAATAACATGACGAGGGCGGTGAGAAGCCGAGTCTCAGGGAGATCAGGACCGGGACTGATCGTTATGATTATTACTCGGAAACATGTGAAACGAATTAACGAATTCGATAGTCGACCGGGAGAGCAAACGGTGGTGAGAAAAGGGTAAGCGTTGCGTGTTGGGATCCAGCCCCTAAAGATTGTGGTAACAAAATCACTCACTCACTGTTTCCGTGCTTCCTCAAGCGGAATCCATTTCGAAGAATGATGTTCTATTCTTTCAAAAACGTTACCAAACCCACGATATCGCGACCTTTGATGGGGTTTAATTGTCCCAGCGATAAATTGAGCGCGAGAATCACATAAATAGAATAAATGGATAACGCCACAATGGACGCAGGAGGATATAAGGGATAGATTTAAAGAATTCGGGTGGCATCAAACGACAGATTCAGGTTATTAGAAAAGGACGACGGTCCTCCTCAAGTTTAAGTTACTTTTTTAAGCTTTTGTGTCCTGTTGAGTTAGCCTGTATCTAGAATCTTCTCGATGTAAAAGGATTGCGTGATAGAATCCGAGAATGAGTGTATAATTATTGAGCTGATGTTGAAGTAGTTTTCTGAAGCTTTCCTCAAAGTATCTTTTCACTTAAATAGAGAAGAAATAATTATTTTCCAATTTGAGCGGCCAAACAGGCCACACTCTGCTTAGCATCCATCAATTAGAAGATCATTTCCGAAAACTGGTTTGTGTCTGTAGCAACATTGGAGAGCACTCCAACAGGAAGATTGTTTTGTATCCCGTAAAGGGCCAGTTACATAGAATCATTCAATTAGAAATAGAACCAGCATCCATCTCGAATGGTTTCAATCGCTTTGCGTCTAACTGTAGATAATGAATTGGACTTGGTATCGTTTGGAAATGCTTTCAGTAATAGTTTTCTAAAAGTTCCTAAAAAAATTCCCAATTACAGAGAAAAAGTCGAACATGTTCCTCCATTAATATCGTAAAAGGGTACTTTTCTCTGAGTTTTTTGCTAATCCCAGAAGGGAGATGAAAACAAACCGGGATAAACCCTTAAGAATTGCACCATTACCAGCCACGCTGGAGCTCGGTTACGGTAATGATGAAGCTGGGTAAGCTTGTCGTTTTTTTTTGTACGTTGAGAAAACAATCACTGTAAACTTCTTGGAAGAATCAGCCAACCCTTACCGACAAAAAGGTTTACCGACCAAAAAAGCAGCAAAGGTACACGAAATGGGTCACATATTGGTTCTTCAAACAGGAAAATGGAAGCAAAGGTATTTCAAACATTTTCTTTGCCGTTGGTGAGGCATGGTTATTGTTGATCTTGGGGAGCTTGAGAACAGTTGTAAGGGGTTGTGTTCATGCAAAGCACGTGAACCTGTCATCAATGCCCCGAAGCTAATTGAAACACATCGCTCAGCGTGGCTCCCATCCGGTCCGAAGGACCGAACTAAATCTGTCCATAATGGGCACACAACTACGGCACCCGCGTTGCGAACGTTTAAGGATAACGACCACGCAACAACCCACCCACCCGTAAGCTCGTTGCTTAGAGATTGGAAAATCGGACGAAACCGGAATTCTTTCTGTTCGTTTCCAATCGGAGAATCTCAAGCATGTAATACCTTGCTTTACCCAATTTCAGTGAGCAAATTGAACCCCAAAACGGGTATGAAATTGAGTTACGAATTCTTGCGTTGATAAGCCCAGCCATCGTCCTCTTGCAACGGTTTTCACGTACCTAAGGTTGCTTTGTAGAAGTTTTGTGTTGTGGAAGCTTTTCCGGCAAGATACCGTTGGCAGAGGAGATAGAAAAGAGGGACACGCGTGTGTCAAATCTTGGGACGAAACTTTTGTCATGAAAGTGAGCTGATGACACCTTCGTTAGCCGCTAAATACCTCGTTCGGTTCAAGGGTTTGGGCGCCCATCCGTTTTGGGGTTCAAACTCCCCTTTGGGAAGGCTTCCGAAATTAAATTGAGGTCAGTGACAACTCAATAACACTTTGATCGCAATGCTAAACTATACTCTAACCTGGCCCAAAAGTCTGCGACGGAAAGCGAACGTTAGAGAGCGTACGATGACTTACGAGCTTGGGAGATCATCCAGCTGAGAAGCGATGAGAAAGCGATTAAGAGTGGTAACTAATTTGGTATCAATATATTCCATACCATACCGGTGCTACATTCGAACACGCCGGACAAGCTGTTTGATTATGCTAATATATCCGATCAGACGTTGCAACGTACGTTGGGAGACTGCCTGCGTATGGACGGTCTTTACGCGTTGGTCATCAAGAAAAAAAAACCTGCCGTTGGTGATGAATGGTGAAGCTGTGGGGCTTGTGAAAGCCACACAGGAACACTATCCTGCAAACTTTTGTTTTCGTTGACAACCCCGAAACGCTTTACCATGCCCTAGAAACGTAATGGCAATGATTTAGCAGACGAATTCACAAACGAGCCTCTCGCCAAAGCGTCGAGGAACAAAAAAAATCTCCCTCATGGAACTTCACACCAGGGGGTGTGTGTGTGTATGTGGGAGATTAATGCCGCTCTGGCCATCATATTGGCGCATTGGTCCGGTGTCGGCCCGAGACCGGTTCCGAGCGCTTTACACGAAAGTAAACAGCTTCCCTCTTTCCTGCTGCAGCACAATATTTACCAACATATGCCGGCGGGGCCTAAACGCTACAAAAAAGGCGTTAAACGTAGCAATATTGTTCTCTCTCTCTTTTCATTTCACTTTTGTTGTGCGGTGTCTGTGTGTGGAGTAAAAGTTTTGCAATAAACTCGTGTACGCAAAACCCCTTTTTCTCGTGAGCGAATTGCGTACGATCGTGAGTGAGTTTTGTGCTTTGGGTTTGCTCTGTGAGTTGAGCGAGCGTTGGATGGTCGCGCTGGTCAATCATCAGTGCAAAAGCATTGGATGGTAATTACGGGAAAATTTGGAAAATTCGACATGACGTAATGCAAAAATACGTTCGCGCTGATGCATTGAGTGAAGTAGAAAGCTAATAATCGTATTTCGTGGTATAAGGGGATTGCAATGAGTTATGAAATCTGCTATGCAACATGCATATGGATCAGAAAATAATGACAAACAAATCAACAAACTCATCATAAAACACCAGACGATTCTTCGTCGAACATAGCGGTGTTGATGATATTCACATCTGACCTCCTTATTCTGCCAGTCGAGCTCCTAACACTCTTTCTCTTTAAACTCCACCAAAATTCCTCCAAAACTCCACCGACCACATACTTTCTCAGCAGTGTCATTGCTTTCATGTTTCCTTTTGTTCTTTTACTCCCCATTTTTCGCCTTCGATTAATAAAGATCCTGCTCCGATGGCGAAGAAAGTGATCGTGCGTACCATCGATGGCATCGAAATGGGGGCATAATCCAGCAGCTCCACTCACGAGCGATTATTTCTGGACCCTTCATTATGTTTGCTCCAAATTACCGCCGATAGGTTCGCGTCAACAAAAAATCTGCCGGATCATCAGCAGAGCACGCGTCGATGACAGACGGAGCCACGCGTTTGATGATGGACACAGTTTAGGAGGCGATCTGTTCGCTCACCGAAGCTCCAGTGGTGAGCTGGCTGTGAGTGTGCGAAAAAAGTGCGCTCCATCTCTCCGCTCCAAGAGCCAAGCGAAAGGGGAAATTGCACGATCGCCCAGCCGATGATGTGGGGTGATGATGTTGCCGGGAGCTTTCGTTTTCATTTGCGGTTAACCGGGGACCCCTAGTGCCACCGATCACCGGGAGCACGGGAAACAAGAAACGTGTGAGAGAGCAAAACAGAGGGAGATAATGTTGGAGCTTGTGGAGCGTGCTAAAAAAACTGCCAATCTGCGGGAGAAAGAGTTGCTCTGCGGATTGCTTCGTGTTTCTTTTTTGGAACCACAGAAAGGAACAAATTTGCCATCGGTTGGGAGAGAAAGCAACGGCACGGTTTTGGAGCAGCGCTGGAACCACGCTGGAGCGGCAGAGCGTTGGACCAGAGCAGCATCCAGCACAAGATTGCGCGAACTGGTCCGGCGGTGTGTCTTGGAACAGAGTGTGGTCAGTACTCTCCAAACGAATCGAAAGTGAATGCGGGTTTTAGGGGGAATGTTCGAGCTTCCCAAGAAACTTCCCATCAAAAGTGTCAGAATGTGTGCTACGTGTATCTGTGCTTGATCGTGTGTGATACAAACTTCAGAGTATTTAGTAAGCTGATCCAGTGCAATGTAACACGATCACAAACCCATCACGATCATCATTATCGTCATTCTGGATGATCTTGCTGGCGGGTTTGAAAAGATCAGGCAGTAACTCACCGACCTGTCAAGCTCCAAGGTACCAAAGGCGAAAAAAAAACAAAGGCGATGCTCCCTGGCGGTGTCAAAGGTGAGGGAGAAAACAGCAAGAGAGCGCTGGCACACAACCCTTCCCTGGCTGGAAGGAAAAGCTGCGGGCGCTATAGGTGCGCTGCTGGGAACTACCGGCTGTACAGTGAGCGTGTGTGTGTGTTTGGTGCGTTTACGATCGCATTTGAGCGATCGTTAGCTAACTATGGCCCGTGTAGAAGCAATGGGAAAATGTGGCGCTCAGCTGTGGCTGGTTGTGAGAAGATTGTTTTTTTTTTTATTTAAAACCCGCCGTTTTCAACGCATTTTCTTTAAGGGGGGCATTTGTTGACAAGTAATGTGCGAGTGAAACAAAACAGTACAGGAAAGGAACGAAAGAAGAAAACACAAAAACCCACACGACAACAAAGACCGGCGGGGAATGAGTGAGAGAAGAAACTACAAATTAATAGTGAAATGAAACAGGGTAAAAAAAAAACAAAAACAATTAAACAGCTCGCGATAGTGAGAGAGTGCGTGAGATGAGCTCGCAGCATCCGCTTCCGATGTGAGCAGTGAACCAGAGTGATCCAGTGAGCAGGTCTCACGCCCGAGCTCTCTCACTCGGCGTAAAATGCATAACAAAAGAAGACGAAATGCGAAGCCACACGGTGGATGATGCTCTGTTTATCATTACGTCGAAAGCATTCCGCCGGGGCGTTTTGTCTGTTGTTTTGCCCTTTCTTTCTTGCGCCTTCTTCTCGTTCGTACGCTACCTTCGCGGCGCGGTCTCCTCTCTGTGGTTCCTCGTCTTCACAGCGAGACGCTCGATCGCGGCGGCTGGATCTTGCGCTACGGGCTACGGTACGACCCGCTGCCTCAAGACGGCATTAATACGTTAGAAGGTGCCGAACGGTAAAGACACACTTCAGTGTTTGCGGAGTCGATCTACAATCGCGGTCGCTTGTCGCTTCGCTGATCGCACCGATCCTCTCGCAGATCAGGTGGAAAATTGAATCGTTTAGCAGGAAGTTAACATAAAGTAATTTGTGCCTAGTGGTTGCGAGGGCGGGCTTGATATCTCTTTTTGTGTGATAAATGTGGCCGTTAATTCGATAATCGAGTTTGATTTTGCTTTAGTGTTCTTTGGGTTTAGATGTTGAATTTTAATTGAACAAATGTTTCAAAGCAAATATTTTCACTAGCTTTGATTAAATCAGTGAACAATTGTAAAAACATTTCCCCTTTTTATGGCGTCACGTGCAGCGTTCATTGCAGCGGCGTGAACAATGCACCAAACGTAATTTGACCCTTTTCCTTGTTTGTTTACAGCAGACTTTCGTTTCATTCCGCGCGCAATGCAGAAAGAAAGCATCCTTTCCGTGGTATGGAAAGGCGCAGTGAGTGTCGTGCCGTTTGGTAGCCAGCGCTCTAAAGGCTCGAGATAAAGCACCATAAAATCCCGAGCACCGTGTACGAGTGAAGTAATAAAACAAAAAAGTGTGAGAAACGCAATGCAGCCGTCTGTAGCCGAACCGAACAGGCTGACCAAACAGTGAAAGCTCATGCTGTCTCGGAAGGAATTGTAATAAAATTCGGTGTCGCTTGAAGTTGCCGCGTGCAAGTGCAAGTGGTCGCTGCTCCACCGTGCCCACTTGTTTGTTTATTTCAGTGTGATTCGAATCCTTAGAGCGCCCAACGGGGGGGTTCCAGGCGAAGTGTAAGAAGTGTTGTGCTGCTGCCGTTTTGGTACTGTAGGTTAATCCGGCTCCTTTGGAAGGAACTGCCGATAGGCGCGGGAGAAAGGAAAGGTGATATTTTGCAGTGCGCGAATTTAATCCGATCCCGCGCGCCGGTCGCGTTGAACCAAAACTAAACGACACGGGGTTTGGTGACATGGTGCCTTCGTTTGTAATGATGATGATGGTGTAGTGGTAGCTGTGTTTGAAGTGAAGTGCTAGAGCGTCCTCGGAATCAGTGGAAAAGTGTGGTGAACGAGTAGAATAAGAGGAAAACCATTTCCGTCGTGGCCATCGTTCTTGAAGTTGATTCGCGTAATCAGCTCAGTGGTTCCGTTGGTGGGGTGGAGCCGCCACCGCCAGTCACTGGCCCATGGTCTTTGATGTGCGTGTGTGTGTGTGCGGTAAGGTGGTGAAGCAGGCGAAAGCAAGTATTTGCCCGGCAGGATATTATCCTCGGATTTAGGTGACGGCTGAATAGGAAGAGAAACGATCCTTTTTTTGCCGCTGCACCATGGCGATGGTAAGTGAATGCTGTCCGAATGTTGATCATAAGTTCTCGTTTATTGTTGTTGCCTTTATTGCTTTGTTGGGGGTTTTTTACGAGTAATTTAAAAGCTTTTCCTGGAAGTGCGGGTATTAAGTTGAGCCTATTTAAACAAATGTTTTATATTTCTTGTTAAACACAATGATAACTGTTATTATTAATGAGCAAAAGTAATTCAAAATTAGGCCGTTCGAACCACATTTCTTCAACCATTCTTGTCAAATTTTATTTCTAAGAACGTGTTGCACTCTTTCCAAAAACGTAAGTTTTCAAACATCAAACATAAAACAGACCGCCCTACCGAAAAAAATGAACAAACCTTCAAGAAATAGGTCCACATTCATGGTTTTTCTCGATATCAAACGAACATGCCAACGAGATAAAAAAAATAAATAAACCAAAAAAGCCAACACGTGCTCACCGGGCCCGGAGCCTTTTTGTGTTCCGAGCAATGCAACTGAAGTGCACTGGAGAAATTCCTTTCCCTTCCAGGAAACTCGCAACCACGACCACCACTACAACCACTACTGACCTGCAATCTTTTGCGCCCTCGAGAGCAGCCAGTTTTTATTGCGTCCGTTCCTGCATTTCTACGCTGACAGGAAGCCCACGGGAACGCAGGTGACACACACACACACACACACACACACACACACACACACACACACACACACACATACACACGTGCGGGGTTTAAAAGAAAGCCGGGCGCAAGTGAAGGTATTTCAAGAAGTTCAAACAACTTCCACATAAACACAGACACACACAAGGAACAGATACAGGGGTGTAAGGGGAGTTGAAAAGCGGCTCCGGTGTCAACTTTGACAACAAGCTCGGAATTAAAATGTTTGAAGGCAAATGTTTGCCCTTTTGCGTATTGACACTGGGCAGGAGCGGTTAAAGGGCGGTGGTGGTCCCCACTAACCTTGTTGCTCCTTTGCCGGCGGGAACGGGTCGCCCTTGTTTTTTGGGACACACTCTTGTACGGGCTTTTGATCGAAATCACGTTTGAACGATTTACAGCCACCCGACCCGGGCGACTGACCCGGGCCCTTTCCCACCGTTACAACAACTTCACCTGCCACGAGACCGTTGAAATTTCAAAGCCAACATTTTGTTTGCCGAGGGTTTATGTTTCGCGGAAAAATATAATGAAATATCGGTTTCCGGCTCACCAAGCGTCACGCGAACTCCACTGTAAACACCAATAAAGGTTTGGTTGGAGATTTTTACAACGGGCTGTACGCGTGTGTTTGTTTGTTTTCACGCGCTTTTCCGGAAATGGCAGAAACGGACGGGATGGAAGGGGAAAGCGAGAGACTATCCGGGCAAAGTGGCCGGATGTTTGGAGTTTTTGGCAAATAAACCCAATGGAGTTTGGATGGGCATGAAATGGTGAAATGGGGATGAGTGGCAAATAAATGTTAACGGCCAAATATGCCAAACATTTCATGCCAATTTGGGAGTTGCAGCAGGTGCAATTATTACCCACCAGCTGCACCCAGCCACACCATTCATTTGTCCCACAAAATTGCAATTATTCATCGTTACAGCGCATTGTTTGCATATTTTTACATACTCGCAAAATGGTAGCAAAACGGTAGCCGCAAAATTTGAGCGATTTCAACCTCCCAACATTATGCGTTCGATTGCATATGCAATCCATTGGAGCAATTGGAGTGAATAACAATATTTTCGCATTCGCAGCCATGGCTGACCTTTCAAGCATTCAATTATCGAGCCCAAAATATGGGTATTGAGGTTATGGGATTATGAAATATTTGTAAAAATAAAGGCACACAACCTGTTGATTGATGCCGCAAGGCACACAAAATAAAGCGAACACTCTCGAACGCTTCTGATGCATTATCGAGTCAAACAGAAAAGCAGGTTGCACTCACGTAATTCCAGGGATTTGCGTTGATACTGCGACTTCTTACATCACGCACTACGCAAATTGCACAATTGCACTCTAACCGTACGACCTGTCTCTTTCTCTCCCTCTCTCTATCTCTCTCTTTTGCTCTCGCTTCGCAAATAATAATACCGATTAACCGCAATGCGAGAGCGAGAAATCAATCAAACCGCCGTTGTTGCAAACCACAGCAGCACCAGCAGCAGCCATTCATGCCAATTATTCCAACACTCCAATACGACCCCGAATCAAGTGCAAACACGTACCCCTTCTGTTTAATGCACACCACCCGAGCACACGCAATACAATCATTCATCCAGCGATGCAGATGATCGCTCCATCGATCGTTCGCTCCGATTCGGTGGCTCTAATGGTATTATCGCATCGCTTGGGGGGTTGTTGGCGTTGTTTTTCGCTTGAAGAGGGGCCAGTTGGTGCCGATATGAGGGGTGAAAACAACCTCCGTCACGTGGAGGCGTACCGCTTCCTGGTGTTGGTGGGGGGCATGGTGTGGGAAAGTTGACGCAAGAAAGCTCCGCGCGAGCAGAAGGGAAAATCTTACACACCTTTTCTTTGTCTTTAAGTTAGCGGGTGTGCTACGGCTTGTTCGTTCTGTTGTGCAATCTATTCCACCTAAATAGAACAATGCTGTCTCAGTGTGGTTTTGTTTTGTGGAAATTAAGCTCGCCTCGTGCCGGGAGTAAAATGCTCATTATACTCGGAAAGAAAACGGATTGCTTATTATCGCAAGCACATCACAATTAATAGGGTTGAAGCTGGCATGAAAGTGGAGAAAACCCCCTGTTGGACCTCCCGCCAGCACTGTACTACGCTACCAGTGGTACACAAGGCGCCCATTTTCTTTCCCTTTCAGCACACTTTTGTTTGCTGCTCTTGCATCCTGCACCCCGATGCGCGATCACGACCGATTGATCGATTGCATAAATCAACATTCGACCGAGTACGGCGCTTGGTGCATAAATTGTCATCCCTTCCCTTGCGTTTTTGCTTGCGTTCTCTGTTGACTTGCCGTTGTAAGATGCTTATAAAGTGGAAGAGACACGCCACCTCCACCAGCACGGTGTGCGGCGCGGGTGGTCCCGGACCTTATGCGCGTCATCGCATCATATTCTTCCGTTTTTCTTTCCCCCGATTGCATTAAGGGTTTCTTCACGGCTCTTTCCCTTTGGCCCAGTTTTTTCCCCTCCCCATCCCGTACACCTTCCACCAGGAATGGTAAGCGTTTAGCTATGACAAACAATTTACAGTTCGCTTCCACTGCTTTCTTCCACGCAGAGGACGCAAACGGGACGGCCGGCACTCATTACGCAAACAAATCATTTGCATTTATTGGTCTCACCCAGTGTACGCGTGTGTGTGTTTGTGTCTGGACGGGCGAGAACGGGTCATGAGCTGGATCATGCAGGCGGGTGTTACATCGAAGGTGACACAACTCTGTATGGCTTTTCTTGGTGCTGCTGGGAGCAAAAATGCCGTCTTGCGAGGTGACGTTCTGAACACTTCCAAAGCAAAGAGAGAAGGAGGCTAATTGACTTTTGGACGACTTTTCTTTGCTGACGTCGATGGATGGAAGTTTTATTACACACTCTGAGTGTTTTGTTTGATGCTTCTTTTAGATGAAATACACCGGAAATGAGGCCATGTTCCCGCTGCATAATTTTACCATCAATCTATTGCAATTTCAGTGCTTTTAATGACAAAAATTTACAAATCAACGTCGTTAAATTAATGCTCCCAAAACTGTACTGTAAAATTCGATTGTTTAAAAGCTTGGCGAATTTCATTCCCTCGCCAAATTTTTCTCATCATAACGTAACACCCACCCCCCGGCTGGGGGTTGCTAAAATGGATTTAACGCTTTAAAAAAAAGAATCGGAAGACGAAATTAGTTAATCTTTTGCTGCAAAAGTAGCACCATTAATCAACCCGTAATAAAATAGCAGTCGCAAACATCGGACGAGTCAGCTCTTCTCGATCGCCCTCACCAAACGCGTGCGAAAACAAACTCCCCCAAATGCACAAATGCTCAAATGAGCGAAAGCTGAAGCTGAAACACAGCAACAAAGCCTCTGGTCTGGCTGCTTTAAATGAGGAGAAAATCAGTTAGAAACAGTCGAGCCCACACCCAACATGATGTCGCGAAAACAGCGCAGGCTTCTTTTTCGCGACGAGGGCTGAGAAGGTGGAAGCTGTCACCCAGCACCGCCTTATTAGTCTCCCGTTCTTCAAACCGAGCGGCTCTCGGCAATCAGCTGGCAGTGCAAACAGCGAACAGATGATAAATGGTGCTCGGTGTCAAACGATTATATGCGTTCGAGTCCGTCATAAAGTCGCACTGGCCACACTGGACTGGGCTGTGGACTCTTATTTTTAATGCACACCCGCCGTGTGTCTCTCTCGCTCGTGCTCGTGGAGGTGTTGATGGAGTGATAAATGCGGGTCTGCGCTAATCAGTTAATCAATTACTAACTAGCGCAACCCTCGGCCGCGGGGAAACGCGCTGAACCTTTCTGCACTGACAGTGCCGGGAAAAATGGCTCTCGCGTGTCAAAGCATAAGATTTATGCTAAAATGATTGCAAAGTGCGACAAAGTAAAGGCAGCTAGGTGTGTGCGTGTTGTGGAGATGAATGTTATGTTTGCTGGTACGCAGACTAGCGGCTTTCGGTGGGCTTTTGATTGATGGCGAACCGTTTAATCAACTGTAATCAGGCTAAGGAGAGATGTTTCCCTGATAAAAGGGCGGCAAATGGGTTTACGCGATTTAAAGTCAATTTTCCTTTGATAATGGCTGATGAATACTTCCGGAATGGATGAAGCATTGGAGCAGAAATCTTCTCAGCTATCGACAAGCCTATTCCAGAAAGATAAAGGCAACGATTCAAACTTTTTTGCACTTTGATTAAATTACATTTTCTCAATTTCAATTCAAATCGATTGTTGTTGCTGTTGTTGGGAGTCTTCAATTTATCGCTCACTATTTTATGCTCATTCCGTGATATATATTCCACCTCCAATGGGCTTTCCGAAAACAACGATCCCATGGGCAACTTTAGTCGTGAAACGATTTAGACGACCATCAAAAATGTGACTTCTCCTCCGCCCTGTCAAAAGTGACATTTCCATCGAAAATCTTATCAACGGAACTCCGGCACAGCACAGGAGATAAAACATCACCGTCTCCGTTCCAAATTCCCGGGCACCGATCGTTCCCCGTCCACTACTGGGAATCAAGTTTTTAGATTTAGGTTCTTTTTTGTTTTTTTGGTCGTGCAAAAATCGCTTTTCAAACACACAAAGCCCCCCGAAACAGCTCCGGAAACGAACGATGAACGATTTGAAATTCCAATTTTTGCCATCAAAGTCCACGGGCACACACTCTTCCACACACCCAGGGGGGTCTGGCTGCCGCCTGCTTCCGGCCTGCCTGATAATAATGTCCCCAAAGCGTGGAGCTGTGGGGTCACACCCGCTGTGGGGAGAGGTTGTTTTTTGCTAGGGCTTCCCGCAGAAAGTGAAATCAGCGAATCAGCACTCGCCCGCACCGCGACGGTGGTCGACAGTCGTCATCAGAGTTGGGCGCGCGCGCGCGCGTGTGTGTCTATATGTCACTTATGTTTTATTCATTTGCGATCAATTCCTGGACTCTGGTATCTCCTTCTTCTACCCCGAAAACCGCACAAGACAGCACAGGAAGGTGTGTGGTGTGTGGTGGCAGCAGCATAGTTTACATTTCGCGCTGTTCCTGTTGCTGTTGAGATCCAACGAGATGAGAAGCATTTGACGCTGTAAAGCACATCAAAATAGGAACCAAACAGCGCAGAACGGTTATCGGAATTTGGCACAGCAAGGCGATACACACCGCGTTTCCGGATTTGGGCAAAAAAACTTAAATTTTGAATCCATCCAGTTTTTGGGAAATTCCTTCCGAACGAGTCTTTGACAGCAATTGTGAGAGGGTGGACGCCTCCGAAGAGAAATGGAGAATAACTCGAAGGACTTTGCATAGTTTGAATTAATTTATCCAAAGTGCATAACGTGCGGGACGTGCCAAAACAAAGCAAAGCAACACAAAGCGTGACATAAAAATAATTTTTCATAAAACAGCACTTTCACTTGCGTCCTCCGACGGTGGAGCTGGTAGAGTGCGTCGCGACGAAGGGAGGGAAGTGGAAGTTGGTCATTCCTTTTCAAGTTTTGGCACGCTGTTAAGAGGGAGACCCATTTGGCAGTGGAATTTATTTTATTTATCTGCATTTATCTTCGCACGATCGTTTGTCTTGATTCCTGTTTTGATTATACTTTTGTGTGTGTGTTGTTTTGGGCCATATCGGAGGGTTTTTTTTTCGACATAAAAGATACACCAAACCTGTATAAACATAATTAAAAATGCTGTTTTTTTTAGCATCACGAGCGAAAAGTGTGCCATTTTCATTAGCTTAATTTGTGCCTTGTTGAGCGAGTGAGGGCCAAGTTATGCTTTAATTCTGGTAAAAGGAAGTCCCTTGGAGGGGGTGGAGGTTACGCTTACAGGTTCGTACGCTTCTAATACCGCCACTGATGGGCTCGCCTTCTTGCGCTTCCTTTTTTGCCCTTTACTGGGCGTGTTTTTCGGGATAAAAACCGTAAAATAATCCTAACAAACAATTCCACGAATTTCACAGTGGACGAATGCTTACCCCTTGTCTGCCTCTCTGTCTCATCACTCGGTACGATCTTTGATGTCTCCGGGGAGATAGTACGCAGAGAGAGAGAGAGAGCACCCCAAAAAACAGTCTATTCATCGGCTTTTGACCGAAAATTTAATTCCCATTCTCTACCGGCTCGAGTCAGCTTTTAATCGCACGGTCAGGCTGACAGCATCCTCCTCCAAGCTGCCCTTTTGATTTCCCCCTCACCGCTCTGAGTTTGGTGAAAGAATCAACGATGAATGGCGCTGATAGCAGTCAGTACGCACCAACCGATGGACAGCCCAGCTCCGGGTGGTACTATCGCGCAATGTTTTTCCCCGTTCCGTCCGGTACCGGTTTGGTGGTCAATGTCGTGATCTTCTGCTCATCCGTTGTAAAATCCACCGGCGGAGAAAGCCTCCCGAAATAAAAACAACAACAAAATACCTGGACGGCGCGAAAAACAAGCGCGTATACCTTTCAGTTTCGTACAATGCTGCATACATTCCCCCGGGCAGCGGGATTGTTTCTCATTCCTCTGAGCGCCCGGGCCGGGAATGGCTCCGCCGCGCACAGCGCAAAGGGCGGGAAAACAATGGTCAAGAGAGGGTTTCGTGTGATTTAAAGAGAAAAACTGACCACACGCTCAGCGGACCGGGCGTACCAGCGAAAGTTATTACGCGCGCGCGAGTGCGCGGGAACTTTGGGGACGCACCACCTCACTGGCAAACCTTTTACGCAACACACAACTTACGCGTGGGGCCATTTTCCGAACCCGCCGTACTGGTGTGCAATTCCAATGGAAGGCTTATTTGCGGCCTTTTGTTTTTCGCCTTCCCTGCTGCTGGTGAAGAAGATTTTGGCTTTCGATAGGGGAGTGAACAACCTGTTCCTCCACGATCACGATGTCGCTTGTTAGGTGGCGGAGGTGCCAGCTTCCGCAGCAATTGCGATTGCCCGCGGCCGGAAGTTGCCTCATCTCGGGCAGTGGCGGTGCGTAATTTCGGACACCGGCTCCGTCGCACCATCTTCACATCATCTTTCATCATCGCCCAATGCGCGGCTGGTGCCCGGTGAAAGATCGCTTTTGTAATGATGCGCAGCGGTGGTGTAGAAGATGGTGGCTGGGAAAGGTTAATTCATGGTGAAGTTTCACTTCACGCTCGCACGTTCAAACCCCTCAGTTTTCACACACACACACACAGGCGGTGTACCCCAACTATTATCGGAAACATTACTTTTACCGGTTAATGTGGAAGGCCTTTTCCTTCCTATTCCTCCACGGCTCGCAGCAATAAATAACTCGATTGGAAAAATTAACCTACCATCAAATGATTGTTAATATTTCGATCGTACGCTACCCAGCGCTACCCCGTGTTTTGTTGAAGGTTAATTTGTTTTTAATTTTCCGTCGCGACTTATGCTCGCGAATTGTCGCTCATTTACTCGCAATCAAAGCTTCCCCAAAACCTTTGGGCGGGAACGATTCCTTTCCTACCCTTTTCAGTGTGGATAATTTCGATAATTGAAAAAAGAAAGTATTGCTTCTATTTTCTCCTACCCCGCAGTGTCTAGTGTCTTCGGAAGTCGTCGGGCCGTAGGGGTCGGTGATGAGCCAATTAGATGGGAGTCCTGCATTTTTTGTTGGGCTTGCTGTTTTACCACCACAGCCACCAGTGAGATCTCTGTTGTATCGCAGGGTGTGTAATTAGCTTTATAATACACCCTAAGGGTGTGACCACCGAGATCGTGATTACGGCACGCCTGCTGAATGGGCGTCCATTGTTCCTTCCAAGTCGGCAAGGCACGGACGCGGAATCGGGCCGGGTTTGTTTGATTGTAAACCTGCGCGTTGATTGATTTCGCTTGTTACGCTTCATTAGAAGAATTTCGCAATTGCCCGTCAAATGAACCGGTATCATTTTGAACAGCGCGTTTAGTGCCAGCCGTAAACTCACAATCTCCGCTTCATCATAAAAAACCTGTCTAATTATACATCTCTCGTGTTTATTTGCAGAAAATGACAACGCTTCGGCTTATTGCGATAGCCACCTCCGTGTGTGTTCTTTTACACGTGGCGCACTGTGAGCCAAACTACCAGCCCCAGCAACAGCCGGGCGGGAACGATTTTAGTGGCGCCGGTGGAGGCGTAAACACCGGAAACGCACTCTACGGTGCACCAAACCACCAACAGCAACTGCAACCGAGACCCTATCCACCGGCCGGACCTCCCCCACTACTGGCTCGCTTTCGACCGGCGAACCAAGCCACTACCCCGGCTCCGACCTTCTTCCAGCGGATCTCGAATTGGTTTTCCTTTCTGGGCGATGACGGTGGTGACCGACGGCAGCAGCAGCAACAATCGCCACAGCAACAACAACAACTCCAGCCACAGCTGCCACAGCTTCCACCGCAGCGCCATTTACCACCACAGTACACCGCACAGCCAACACCGTCCGTGCAAACACAGCAACAGCTCCAATTTCAACAGCAACAGCAACAACAACAGTTTCATCAACAATATCAACCACAACAACCACAACAGCAACCAATACAGCAGCAGCCGTTTCCCTATCCGTTTCAAATTCGCAACGGAAGTCGGGCGACCCAGCTCGCTCCCCAGCAGCAGCAGCAGCATGTCGTTGCTGCAGGCTTCCAGCCAAGTGCCCCCGTACAGGAAAGTTCAGGCTCGAGCTACCATGCTGCGATAGCACCGGGGGTACATCAGCACACGTTCGGGCCGTCCACACTGCAGCAGCAGATCGTACCGCAGGCGAACGTGTTCCGAGACCCCGAGCCAACAACGGGCAGACCACCCGTCGCGAACATTGGCGAGGTAAACTACCATCCGTGCAACAATGTTCCTTGGGTACCGATAGCACCTCCACCCGAGTATCCAACGGCTGTTGGTGGAGTTGGTGGATCTATTCCGGCTGCTGCTCCTCCTCCAAAAGTGCCTCCAAAAGAGTTTCCAAGTGTGCCGAATCGACCTCCACCGATCAAGATACAAGTAGCACCGAAAGGACAGGTACAATCGGTTAATCCTTACTCTGGTGCTTCGGGAGGAGCACTTGAGCCGGCCATTATTACAGCGGCACCACAAGCCCAGCAGCTGATCCAGCTCCAGCTTCAGCAGCAACAGCATCAGCTACAAAACCTGCAACTCCAGCAACTTCAACTACAACAGCAACAACTTCAGCAGCAACTCCAGCAACTGAAAACGACCACCTCCAGTACAACGGTTCCTCCCGTGGTCCCTGTTGCAGCACACTTCATTACCAAAACGCCCGATGCAATAGTGACTGCTGCGCCTTCTTCCACCCTGCAACCGATCACGCTGCGCCAAGTCTCTGCCTCTTACTTCACCAACAAAGAGTACGCACCGCCGGCTAAGCTGTTGCCGATCCAGAACGAAGGCAAACCGCTCGCTCCAATACCGTTGCCCAACCTGAGCGCTACTCCGATACCGCCGCTTTACACGGCCGGCTCGTTCCACAGCGATCCGTACAAGTTCTATCGTCCCTACCGTCCGGTAGAGCCCATCCGAGAGCTTGGCCACGGATATCCGACCTCCTCCAAGTCCATGTCCAATAGCTACATCCGCTACCCGCACGATCCGGCCGGCAAGAATGACTCCATCTTTGATGTGGAGCAATTTGCATCTTCTGCCTCGTCGTCCATCTACACCACGGTGGCGTACTCGAACGGTGAAGACTCGAAGCCGGCAGCATCGGAGAAGCGTAATGTGGCCACGAGTAGCAATGGAAGTAGCGGTGCCAATATCCCACCACACGGAGGCAGCAATGGGGATGACGCTGAGTACGACTCGGAAGAAGACGATCAGAACTCACCGATCATTCGCACCACGATCGAAGTTTCGAGCATTGTGCCTCAGACAAGGTACTACGGTTCAACGACTACACCAGTTAGTCCTATCTCGAGCACTACGACACCGCGTCCCGAGCGGTACAGTACCTATCCGGCACCGGCGCCGTCCGATCTTGGCAACGGTGTGCAGATTATTTACTCGGCCAATCTGCAGACGAATCCTCCAATCAGTCCGGTAAACAATCAGCTAAGCGAAGAGCAGGAGGAACCAACTGAACCCGCGGCCCAGCGTGTTGTTCAAACTACGACGGTTCGGGCCCCAACGACCACAGTGGACCCGGAAACAACACCTCCAACTGACATCTACACGGAACCGTTCCGCATCGGTTCCAGTCTGCCGATGGAGTTCCAGAAACAACCCAGTCCCGAACCGGACAGCCAAACGGTGGTAACAGCCTCGCCGAGTGATGATCCTCCATCGACGACGGCCACTCCACTGCCCTCCTCACTGACGGCAACGTTCGGCGGGTATCAGAATCTAATGTCCACGAAGAAACCGAAACAAATCCAGATCATCATACCGTACAATACGTTCAAAAAGCCGGAACCATTTAAACCACTCCCACCTCAGGAGAACCTTGAAGACTTGGACTACAACGCACCGGCAGAGTCGAGCATCGTTACGTCGAAACACGCGGAACGCTCCGGACCTACGCCACCCTCGGGTAATGCCATCCAGCAGTCGTCCAAATCCAAAACCCGCTTCATCGAGAACGACTCCGTCAAGTACTTCCAATCAACTACCCATCTGAAGGAGATCCTGCAGAAGGAGACGACCCAACCGTTCATGAAACCGCCCACGAAAACGCCACAAAAACCGGCCAAGGTGAAGAAGGTTCGCCCGATCGAGATCTCCAAAGAGTCGAAACCATTCACCGTGCGCATACCGAAGATGACACCACTGCCACCGGTCGTAAGCCTAAGCAGCCTAATCAGCGTTCGTGGTGGTATGGAACGACACACCACACCACTGCCCGATGAGGGCAGCAATGCTGCCGGAGGAGGCTCACGAACTCCCTCCCCACCGATCGCCCTGTCCAAGTACTCGCGACCCGTCACGCCCCACTACGTTAACGTGACGCGCGTCAAGATCTCCCCGACAACCTACGCACAAAAGTCGCGCACGACCATCTCGCAGCTGCTGCGCACGACCAAAATCATTCCCAAAGGTCCCAAGCTGTTCGGAAACGATTTGCTCGTCTCGGAGACGGTCCGTACGGTCAGGCCGCCCCTATCGCCAGCATCGACCACGTATCAGCAGCATCGCCGTACGACACTTCTAACAACCTCCTCGACCACACCGCATACAACGACAACCACCACAACGACGGAACAACCGCCACCACCACCACCACCCCCGGCACCGGTGCATGAAGATCCGGCCGGCGACAACACGGTCGGCCCCATCTACGAGCGTACCATCGACTGGGACATTGATCCGAACGAGCTGCAGCGCAAGATCGACACCTGGACGGAGCAGGAGTTCGGGTCGGAGGACTTTGCGCGCAAAGCCAGCACGCTGTCGCTGCACCGCGTCACCAAAGCGATACCGTGGGAGTTCCTCACCTCGACCATGCTGCCCGCCCTGCACGACAAACCGGGCAAGAGTAGCCGGTCCGGCTGGCAGCACGTCAAGATTGCCATATCGCCAATAACGAAGGAAAAGATCTACGTCGTTACGCCGCAGCCCTGGACGGTGGCAGCGGTGCCACAGCCGCATCATTCCCACCATCATCGCAACCATCATCACGAGCATCATCCAGCGTCGTCGCAGGTGCTCGAGGAACGGAACGGGCGTGTGCTGACGCCACGGTTCAGTGTGCGGCCAACGCCACTGTACTACAAGGGCGGTGGCATCTACCAGACCGGCTCATCGACGGTGGATGTTTCACCGGAATCTGGTAAGTTCCGGGATGGGGAACCGTTTTTTTTCAGGGAGGAACTAAGGGAGGGACTACAGAGTGAGCTACAGGTGAGCTACGGAATAACATACTCTACCACATCCAGTTAAGAAAAAAGCGTATGCAATGACTTACAGCACAATCTTGCCGATGAGTATTGGTGAAACTTACCTAAAACGAGAGAGAAAGAAAGAGAAAAGACGAATGGAAAAACATGATTAGATGCGTATTAACACTGTAAATGTACACAAAATGAAATGATTTTTCGCGGAAATGAAATGTTTTTAATTTTGGCAATGTCACAATTCTTTTATACTGCCATTCGTCTACTTTCCAGTGAACGATCTGCTGGAGCAGAAACCGAAGCATCGATTTAGCATCAGTAGCAGCAGCAGCAGCAGTAGTAGCAGTATGGTGGCTGCCGGCACTGGGACAAAGGTGAAACACCTGCTCCAGCAGCGAAAGTACGTCCGGAAGAAACTGCCCTTCGGTGGTCCGGGCACGGGCCGACCCAGTTCCAGCCGGGAGGACGTGTAGCTACGGCCAAGGTTGACAGCAACCAGAGTGGAAGAGCACAAGACGGAAGAACGACTTTAAGCAGGAAATTACCACACGTACCAAAGGCCGTTCCTACAGACTAATGAGTTGAGACAGCAAACGAAATGCAACCAATAGGGAATAGGGTGTGTGGGTTTGTGTGCAGTTGCGTACGCACCGGTACGCAAATAAGCGTTAGAGCAACAGATAAGGCGCAAGCTTACACTAGATAAATGAAACTAGGTAAATATAAATCAATGGCGACAGGGCGAAACCAACACAGTGCCGGCCCATTTGTCACGCGGTGGTACAAGGGACCATCGGAAATAGAGACATGGGTTTGGTTTTTAGCCGTCACTCGATTGGTAATTAGCGTGCAAGCGCTCTTTGGAGCTTCCAGCCAACGCGGTATACATACACCAGGGGGTCTTGCTAATGGGTAAGGTTTGCATAAACGCATAAACATAAAACAATACTTTTAGTCTGTGATTGATAGGGGTGTAGTGGTGGGATACGAAGAAGAAGTAAGTTCCATGATGGTGCAACACATCGGTTCATAAGGTTGTATAATTGGGATAAGGTTCCTTTCGCAGGCCCGGGGGCATTAAAGGTAGCAGTTCGCGGCTCGCAGTGGCGTGGCTGAAGACTGTGCGCAACCATCTTCACCACGAAGCACGAGCCGCACTCGCTCACCTTTCGTTATGATTAACTGACTGAACGCAGATGAAGAGTGGCGCAAAAAAAAACATTAGAAAATAGACAAACGAAGGTTAGGAAGCAAAAAAAAAACGATGCGGGTTCAATGAAAGTGCGTTTGAATAAATGCGCTAATTAGAAGAAGGCGGAGGCAGCTTCATACTAACTAACAAACCCCTCCTGATGATGCTTGGGAAAAACAACCGCACATCGGTGCGGTGGGATGTGAAATGTGCAGCACCAACGATTGGGGATTGGAATAATTGGCTGAAGAAAGTGAGAGGAATTAAAACAGAGAAATATGAAGTTAAGGGAAAAAAAATCATCTATTGAAAGCGAACTTTTTCGCACAAAAGTGAACAACACAGGGTGGTTAGACATTAATTATGGGGTACGCCGTTTGATAACCCTTACCCCGAGGCGTCGACGTTGAATCAGTCAGTTTGGGTGGCAGATAGAGAGAGAGAGATAGAAGGATTGGATTTGTAGAAAATGATGTATATTATAGGGAGGATAGAGAGGCGAGCAATAACTTACGAGCGATATTGGGGAAGCTATTTAACGAATTAATTTAATACTTTGAGCGTAAGTTGGGGGGAAAACAACCTGCGTGAAACCCTGTACAGAGGTGTGAGTGTGTAATGGTAAATAAATCGTAACATGAGTCAAACAACGTGTAACAAACAAATACAGCCTCTCTTGCAATGAATTTATAGGCTGACAGGAGCGATTTACTCGGAAAGAAATAAATATGGTCGGCTAATTATTATTATTTTAATAGAAGAAAATAGTAATAAGTAAGTAAAGAGTAAGAGTGTTTCTTTTAGTCGAGCCTGAAAACGGTAGATGAAAACAAAACCACAAAAACAAAACAAAGCTAGACAAGACATACGCATGAGCAGACGCACGCACGATTCGACCGAAAAGAAGAAACAAAAAAAAACAGACACAAACAATCAAACAACGTGGGAAAAGGTGGGTAGAAATTTGCAACGCCACATAATAATAAAGAGAAAAACTAAAGTAACCAAGAACGGGATAAAACAAAACCACAAAACGAACATAAACCATGATGAAAAAGGAGAGTGAGAGTAAGAGAGAGAAAGAATTGGGGGGAAAACCACACTAAGCGACTAATAAATGAAAACAAAAGTATTAAATTATTGCGGAATGTGAACTGGCTGTTGACTGCGTGTCTTTTCTCTTTGTTTGCGACCGTGTGCACATCCCTCCATCCACCATTCCCCTTTGGGTTATCATCTGCGGGTGGAGGTGAAAGGTGAAAGAAAGCTTCAGCGGAGCGGGCGCCTCACGGGAGGGAAATGAAATCGAAAGCGAATGAAGCAAAGTTCTCACGCATCATTTTGCGCCGCTAAAGAGAATGGCTTGGTGGGGTCTTTGTATGTGTGTGTGTGTGTGATGAGTTTTCCTTCCCATTGTGGTGCTGGTTTTCCCGCCTTTGCTGTAATTCTGCTGTTTTTTACGCTGCTCTTCCCCGCGAGATGAACTTTAACCCGCCGGTAGAGGGCGTACACGTGCCTGCGTGATCGGCGTGTCTGCGGATGATCGTCATGGGGCGGGCGTGGATGGTTATGATACTATCAATTGTTCGTCCAAATTGAAAGCGAGAAATTGGAAGCGTTGAAACATATTTCATGCTTTCTTTGTTTTAGTTTTAAAGCTTTGCTAGAGCATTGTTGGGGGTCAATAGTTCAGTACGTTAAACAAGCTATATGGATTTGCTTCAACGTTCCAACGGGCTTCAACGTGACCTGCAACGAAAGGATCTTATTTCTTCGACTCCGAATGCACGCTTCTCTTTAACCATTAAAAATAAACTTCCAAAGAGGAACCGCTGGAATTCCAACGAACTGATGCCAATGCCAAAGTGCAGAAGTGGCACAAAAGCTTACCACCAATCTCACAGTGAAACGAGATAATTGCATCGCAATAGAATGGAAGACGCAAAACGAACCGAACTCCACACTTTGCATACTAATCAACCGTCACCAAACCGTTGGAAGCGAATGCTAACTGCTCCGATTGCTCCGTTGCTTCTCCGTTGGCCAGTGCGATCAATAATTAGTTTGTTTAATCGAAATGACCTGGGACTGCAATTAAACCCAACATTCAAAAAAGAAACACGAGTTCATCTAACACTGCACAGGGTGTAGTGAAAACTTTACCAGTGAAGAAAAGCAGTTTGGTCGATTGACATCGCAGGCGAACACCTTTTGCGGAGTGGCGTTGGTAGCCTTTCCTTGTTGAACCAACCGAACGGTGGCGTGATAAGATAAGATTTTCAGCAAAGGAAAGTTGCCGTTTTTCTGCAGAACAGTCAGAGCGGGAGTCGGGGAGTCTTAATTACGGCGGGAGTGCAATCGTAGAGGTTGTGGTTTAGAGAACGAACGGTCTTTTGGTTGGGGAAAGGTGATTATTTTGTTGTCCAACTCACCGACAGAAAGTTTTCGAAATCGATTATTGCAATTTCAGGTTTACAGAAAAGAAGAGGTGGGTAAACAGGAGTGGATGGTTTTAAGATTGATAGGATGTTATTGAGCAGCTTACGGATAATCTAAACAATAACAGGAAAGTTCGTTGGTTCGATTAAGAAATTCCCCTTTCCAGTCAAAAGTATTGTGTTAATACAAGAGAAACGTTTTAGGTGTTTTAAGTAAATAAAAATGGTTGAAAGGGATTGATTGTTTGTGGATTATCAGTCAGTGATTCAATTAAAGCGTTGGAAAGAATTGAAGGAACTTTATTCAAAGAAAACTGTGCTTTTATTCCAGGTTCGTATTCTACTCAAAAGGGAAAACCATTCACGGTGTTCGATCGTTGAATGCTTTTGAAACCTTCATAACGCTATTCAGAATGTCCCCTTTGTGGTTGTATTATTTAAATGAGCGCTAAAAGATACACTGTTTGCATACTTTCAGGCGTTTTGATGTTTTTAAGCGTTATTCGAGGCATTTATCGTTGCTATTCTTTTCAGAAAGAACTACAAAACGTAAAATAATACAACCAACAGTTAAAAGTTCATCAATCGCACATTAGCACCATCTGTGCGTGGTATCACCGTGGTAGCGCATTTAAATTACCAGTGGCAAATGATACTGGAAAAAAAGCATCCGACCAGCTGATAGACCAGGCTGCAACTAATCACACGGCAGCAAAGAACGTGCTAACTCAATTTTTCAAACGCTCCAAGAAAACGTCCCCGGTCTGGTCAGCATGCGACATAATCCGCATTCAACGCCGTTCCTCCCTCAGGGCGTTTGTCGTGAACTAATTACAATCACACTAATGGTCGCTAAATTTCTGCAATTAGCAACTTTATCTATCTGCGAAGATCCAGTGCACCCGTGGTCCGTGCCGGGAGCTACGATGAGAAGGGGATATAAAAAAAGTAGGAATCAACGGTACGCAAAACTCTCCTAACGACACAAAACCGTTGACATCTTTCCACTGGGCTACACTGATTGTTCATCTTGTTTTTTTTTTTTATTTTGCATCGGTAGTACACACCAGGTGGCAGGTGTGTACGTAGGGGAAGAGCAGATGGAAATAAATTTATGTTTTTCAAGTTTGCAAAATCTTATAAGCGTCTCCATCTCGCGCCAACTCCTATCGCCAACGCGATTTTGCACTGATGCAATCATGGACCTGCCGGCAGGAGCTACTGTTGTTCACGCTGACCAGCACCGTTGGATCTGTTGCTATGGTTATTAGAACGAAGCACACCTTTGGCGAACCGGTGGAAAGCTTTCGTTTCGAAAACGACGGTGCGCCAAGTAAGTTGAAGCCGCTGGCACTGACGATAAACTTTTTAATGGAAATTGGATGCTGGAAGCCCGGTCAGCCCGGAAGTGCACTTCCATTCGTTCCCTTTTGCACACGCGGCCAAGCTGGTCCATTCCCCGAAAAGGCACAAACAACACACAGCGGCGTATAGAGCACAGCAGCACAAAACTGTGCATCATTAGCATTGCGCCGTGCATCGATGGAGGATCATCGATCGGGCCCGTCTATACAGGAGGTTTAATAAATGGTTGATTTTCTGCTTGACCGAAGAGGTGAGGAGGTTAGTGGGCGCATTTCCAACCCGGCCATTTTCCAACCGATTCGGTTGTGTACGTGTGTAATGCTTACTCAATCGAACGTGAGGGATCGATATTACAACCTCCGTATTACCTAAGCCCTTGGCTGTTATCTGCCCCGGTATCGTTCAAGCATCGTTGTAGTGCGTCGTAAAAGCGACCGGAAGTGGTCGATGGAAAGTCGATGCGAACAGTCCAGGGGGTAGGCCGGAGCCGAAGGACGCTTTTCCGGCTCGATGAACAACACGGCATCCGGTACGGTGGCATCATCATCATCATCGTCATCCGATGAAGCCTTCGGCTCGTCCTTTCTGGTGTGTCTGAAGTGCGACGAAAAAGGTTTATTTTTATCCGCACTCACTTCATCAAGCCGTGTTGAGCCGACACAGTAACGAAGGGGAGAAAAAAAACGAGCAGCATCTTATTGCTCTTATTTAGTTAAAGAGATTTTACTTTCGATAGTTAATGGAAAGGACTGTGAAGAAATTGGTTTCTTCTTATTTCAAAGCTTTCTATTAAATATTATTTTTAAAGATTTTGTCAAGAGCAAGTTGTCTGCCCACTGGACGGAGTGGAAATGAAGGGATGACAGTATCTCTACTGATGCTTGAACGGTTCGTGTTTTTTGTATCACTCTCACACCGGACACTAGGTGACAATATGTTCCGCTTCACTGGCACGACCGGCCAAGCAACGTCCGGAGGGCTTATTGTGCGATAAAAATAAACGGTTCCGTACGAAATATTGCTCCCAAAAAAAACAAAAACTACCCTGGGGTTGCTTGCTACATGCCCATCGTTATCTGGTATGGTCCCACTTACCAGCCCGGTGGTTGCCTAGTCCGTCAATTGGAAAATTGGTATCATCGGGATTTACGAGCTTTCTGTCTGTTTCTCTTTCCGGTAAAATCGAACCAACACTCGAATCAATCGATAAATCAAACCCATCGCTGACCGACAGTGTTCGCGTTTTAAAAATTCATTCCCTTCCCGGGAAGTTCCGAATGATAAATTTCATTTGTGGCAGAACTTTTAAAAGCAAAACACGGTCAAACATAAAGCGTTGGACTCTCTCTCTCTCTCTTTCCAATGGAATGGTGGGGCGTGTGATTGGAAGTAACGCGTGGCCGTGTTTGTTAATTTTCCTTTCGCTTTATTGTGCTCGCTCTCCAGTGGCATGGTACTAAATGACGAGAATAATCGTCTTCTGTCTATTGGGGGGAGGTATAAGAAAATTGGGGAGTGAGATGCTACCTCGAAAGTAGATAAAAGTTTGACACTTGTTTCCGTTGGATAAACACAGCACAAGAAGCTCTTCGTGCTGCTGATGCTGCTACTGCGCTATAACTCGATCTCAATATTTGATGGATTTTCTTCCCTTCGAAACGACTTAACTTCACTTAACCTTCAGAATCGCGTGGCTGGGAGGCCGAAAAGTTGACGAGCATTGTTGGGTTGGTAAATTTAATTAAAACATTACAACAACAGTTAAGCAACTGTTGCAAAACACGGCTGAACCCCGAACCAGAAGAAGGAACGCCACGGATTTGATCCATCCCTTTCCTCTCTTTCTTGGTGCTTTTTCTTGTGTGTTCGGATAAAGTTAAGCTTTCTTGCGAAAGTTTACCACCGTTGCTTGCAGCGATGTAGGCGTGTAAGGGGGTCGCTGGTCTTTGCGGTTGCACGAGCACCGGCGCCTAAATGTGGAGTGTCGAGGCTGGCGTTTGTTTGGGAGAGTGCAGTGTGCAGCGCACGGGTTTCAAAATCGTGTAACGGCTCTAATTACTCGCAATTTTGTTTTGTTCCGGTGCAGTTGAAGGGAGTTCGATGGAGCAGAATATTTTTGTTTTATCCACCGATGTGAACTTTACAGTAATGACTAGAAGCACTTGTGTAGAATAATATAGTGCTCGAGTTTCACGTAAGCGTTACTAGGATAATCACACAAAATAGAATCAAAGAGATGAAAACCTCGTTGAGAATACTCTGCATTCTATCTATCACGAATGCTGCACGCTTTTCATGGTCTCATAAAGCACTTTTCACTGGGGAAAACTATTTTCCACTATTTTAAAAACAAACCACAAAACAACCAACAAAACCGAGTTTATTTCTGGGTAAACTATACCCATTTTTGCATAGTTTCCACTCACATTACTACGCCACTGAATGTGTGTATCCCGCTTCAACTCGACCTACTTAACCAACGAAAAAGAAATAAACTTTATCCTGCGGACGTTTTTTAGGATGCTTAAGAGTAAACTTAATCCCCCTAACGAAAATAGCAACGTCAAAAGGGTATCCTTTCCGAAGGGAAGGGGCTACAACGGCTTAAGGGGAGTTGCTTTGATGCTAATAAAAAAACACATGCAACATTACACTTACATGAAAGCTCTCTTTGTGAGGACGAAATTGGTAACGGAAGCAAAGAACCTGGAAACCCTCTCACTAATTCCGTATCCATGACAACAGAGTAGCGTTACATCGCACAATGGGATATGGTGTAATTCAGCTCAAGTATGCTATGGAATTTGTGCATTTATTTGCTCTGGCTGCATGCAAATTGTACTGATCTAGAAGTGAATACATTGCTACTGGAAACCGACATACCGTACAATCGGACGAGTTGAATTAATAATGCTTTAGATGAGCAAAATCCCTTTTAATTTTGAAAAAAGCCGGAACTAAACCCTTGCTTGACCTCCTTCAACCAACTAACAAGTGTACCGCTTATCGTAACATGTGTCACCGGGCTTTGTAGCGCTTGCAACACTTACACTTGCCTTATCTCGTTACGCACACCGTGCCAAATTAATTGCCATTAACTATTCTCTCAGAACCGAACCGCTAACGAGGACCGTTACCAGGAAACCTATTCTACACGTGGCTCTAAAAGTTCCTCTTTGAAGCGTTCGGCACTCATGCTCGAGATCCGGCCGGGCATAGGATTAGCACTGCCCCGGGGTTCCACTCAAACGGAAAGAGCGCATCGCCACCACAGAGCTAGCAAAGGAAGGGGATTAGATTTTTATGTCCACTAATTTAGTGTGTGTACGTCTTTAAGGGTGGGCTTATGCACTCAATCTATTAGCAGGAGAACCACCCCGGAGGGACCATCGGCAACTGAGGGACCGTTGATAAAAAGCAACATCCATTTGCGGCACGATTTGTAACGAGCGTACTTAGTATCTGAACGACTTCTGACACGGTGAATTGCAGGTAGACAGTCAGTAGACAGTGATCGACACTGCCCCCAGGGGATAATTTGTGGAGGATCTAAGGAAGAGCATAACGGAGCTCATTTTTCCAAGAAAGTGAGTCTCTTTGCACTCGAGAGAAACAATCATGACAACGATTTCAAACCGATACAAATCGTTTAAATATATTGAATTGTTTGAAATCCCTGCTATGATCGGCTTAGGACATCCTAATGCCATCTTGCAGCTCTTCAATGATCACACATTTCTCCACACCTCCGTGCATTACTCACGCTTCACAACAGGACACTATAAATATCACATCAACCAATCAGCCATGCACATTAGGTCGTTTAACCAATTAGCCACCAGCCAATCCAATCCGAACTACTAAAACGTGCTCAATAATCGTGGAAAAACGCACGCGACCTGTGACGGTATCGAATCGTATTAGTCGGATTTTCCACATCATTGCTTTTTCTACATTCTACTTTACGCACTCAGCTCACTGGCACACGACTGTCGACGGCCGGGGGGAGCTGGAGCCCGTCAACGAGCGACACCGCACAGAAGTATCGTAGAAGAAGGGACATGGAAATATGGTAGCACTAGCAAAACGGCACAAGGTTTCATCCAAACGAACGAAACGAACTTTCCCACGGCTTATCGATTCTGTCCGTTCGCTGGTGTACACAACGGCTGGCTCAATCCATCGATAGTATATGTTCTCAATACTATCACCCCCCACTGGCCGGGAAATGGGCCATAGCTAATAAGGATGTTACGCTAGATCGATTCTTGTCTGCGCTCTTCTTGTCTTGGCACAAAACACAGCAGCGGGGACGACGACGGTATATTCAGATTGCTTCACACACTTACTTAACTTCATTTCAAACAAACGGGATTGCATAGCGAATAACCTCGGTATAATGTATGCAGGGAAAAGATGACTCGATCTATGCTGCTACAAACGTGTCTTCAAACCCGATCCGACAAACCCTCCCAATATAGCGTGTAGATATTGTACGCCAGAAACCCATGTAGCGACGGCAACAGCAACAGCAGTTAGCGTGCCCGTGTCACGGGTAAACATGCGCCATCCCAAGCTGTAGCTCCAGCTACTCCGGGCTTTAGGGCTATAGAGGGGTGCGTGTGTTTGGAGGAGACACCAGTGGGACGAGCGCGTGCTAACAAGCAATTAAATGCAGCCGTAACAAACTTTTACAGAACTTCTCCTCTGGCGTGGGGAGTGTTGGTGGCGGTGTGCGGGCACTAGTCGTACTTGAGTTCTTCTCCATCTGCGTCAGAGGCGTGAGGGTTCGTTTTGCACCCTCACAATCACGGAAACTGCTGCGCGTCCTCCCCGTGCTTCTCAAGCCGTCGTATTGCGCCACCCAAACAAACAGAGATTCATTTCATGACTTTTCTTCCCCTCCCCCCATTGGAAAGAGGAAGACGGTTGGATTGTTGTCGCTGTTTTCTGCGTGTTTTGCTATCGATAAGAAAAGCGCGAAGGTCGATGGTAATGCTCCAATTCGTCACCCAGCATTGCTAGGAACCTCGGCACCACCAGGTTGTTGTGGAAACAGGGGAAGGAAAATACACAAGGCAGAACCGAGCCAGGTATGGCAACCTTCACCTTTGTTATGTACAAGGTACCGATCCCGGTTTGCACCTTTCTCGAACGAAGAAGTCTATCACTTCCGTTCTTGCTGTGTTCATCCGGTCAGCGATACAGCATGGCATGATGCCAATGTCAGGGAAGGTCTGTGATCGACCTGATACTTTAAGGTGTAAAAGTTTCGTTGCAAAGAAGGGGGAAGGAAATTAAACAACTTCACAAAAACTCATCTCAACTCTCAGAACAACTAGCCTGCGATTGGATAGGCCTGCCACTCAAAATGATAATTAAAGCAGAACGGATTTCAGAGCATTAGATGATTTTGTTTCTTCTGCAAGAAAGTCTGCCCATACTTTCTGCCTTGCTCATGGATTATTCAGAAAAATGGAGATGTCTGTCGATCGGCTCCATTGAGGGAAAGAGTCCTTGTGCTTTATTATTGTTTACCTTTTCTACCCGCGCTTTGCTTTATTCGTGAAAATACGCTTTACATCTTTGCAGGTGAATTAGATTTTCCTCTCTCTAGTGACCTCATTTGAATAGCTTATATATGAAATTGCATTCATTAAGCGATGAAGCTGAAGGCTTGGGAATCTGCGGACTATTTTGCATTGCGGAAATTCCTCAGCAAGCAACAGGATGTACAGCCCCAAACCGCTACCACCTGTTGGGTTGCGCCTCACAACATCAGTGTGATCAGCAAAATTAATCTGCTAATCGATGATCGCGTCCCGTCGATAATGATCGGTTGCGCGAAAGGGTTGCGGAAACTCAACGCTTGGTATGGCCAGCTCGCGTATACACCGATCTCTGCACCTTGGCGAGTGTTTGTACGGAATCTCCACAACAACTCCCCCACTGTGGGATGCTTCCAGATGCTATCTCGCTACGACGACGACGACTACGACGACCACCACAACAACCCCGAACTGATAAGCAGCACCATTCCTCGGGTGTGGGAGGAAATAAACACACACACACACACACACACTCATACACACACACACACATCCCTGGCTCTCCCGCTCATTCTTCACGGAAGTTTTGAGCTCCTTATGGATGAAAGTAAGTTGCTCCTCTTCTGCCTTGTGAATGGTGCTGTTACACACAAAAGTTTTCCATTAACTTCGCGCACAAACTATTGCCCTGCTGGTGGTACTGGCGGTGAAGAAGTTTTCAAGTTTACGTAAACTAACATTTACTTTGTGATGACGTGAGACGAGAAATTCGTTGGGACGCACCAACCACAGTAGCAACCAAGAATTTGGAGTTTTTCCACACTTTGTAACCTTTGTAACCGTTCGCATGTATTCTTGCGTGTATGCCTGTACCTGAGAAGCTTACGAATCTCAGAGATGCATTGCATAACTTTCCGCCTAGCTCGGGGTTGGTTCGCAGCCTACCCAAGGCCACCGAGCACCCCAGCGGATTGCCATGGAGCAAGGGGGATGCTCCGATTCTTATCTGTTGCGCGCAAAGATTCAAACGCTGGAATGTACATACACGCACACACAGATACAGTGACTGCGCGTGTTTGTTTGGTTTGTGCGCGAAGGCCCATAATTGCTGCCGCTGGGGCTGTTTGGGTAGAGGTTTGCAAAAGGGTTTGCTCACAATCACGCTCACGAGCTGTAGTCCGCGTGAACCCAGGGCGTCATCAAAATTTGCCCAACTAGTTCACTTATCGCTTGCAGTCGGGAGATGCCGAGGAACTTGGCATGTCGTGCCGAAAAGATGGCGCTTATTGATTCTAGTAAGTCTTCATGCTAGCCTTTAAGGGCGCAAGATAGACTCTCTCCTTCGCTCTGGACGAGCAAGGTGAGGTCGTGTAGGTCTTTGTGTAGTACATGATCTTCCAGATACAGGTGCTAATCGTACAACACTCCGACCCCGTGTGGTGGTCACAAGCAGGTCGTTTAACGTATGTCTTTCGCATGACAGTTTCAAATTGGGGCACTAACACCGCACTTACCCACCTTGAGAAAGGTGGTTTCGGAATCGTTTGATGTTTGCAGCGGAGACCTGCATGAGAATTAGTAGTGTACCCCGGGCTGGGTAGCATGTGTGTGTGCGCAGACACTATTGAAATGTAATCGAACACTGCTGCTGCTGCTGCGGCGGGGTGAAGTGTATGACCCACCTCCACTACAATGTACAATGTTGCCGCTACACGAGCGCACATTCGAGAATACACATTGCCACACTATATAGCGCCACCGAGGCTCCGTGAGGCGTACACCCGAGAGTGCACCGTACCGCAGCAGCGGTGTGTGTGTGTGTGTGTGTGTGTGTGTGTGTGTAGAAAAATCGTCATTCGTCCACCGTCCCAGACATGTTGATAGACATCGGTCAATGTCAACCGCTGTTCGCATGACATGATATCATCAGCTCATTAGTATAGTTGACAATGGTCGCTTCGTGTGCCGAGAGAACCGGCGAGAGACTTCTCGGAGGGAGGGCGAGGCCCAGGAGTTCGGTTGAACGTCACGCGCTAATATTTAGTGACGCTCGATACGTGCAGGCGTTTTTGTCCCCTTGCAATAGTTGTTGTGCATTAGACGTTGGAAGAGAACTCCGAAGTACTCGTATCATTAGCGCATCATTCGTTTTTTTTTCGTCCCCAAAGATTAGATCCTGAAGAGGAGCTCGATCATTCACTTCACAATACTGCGCAACATAGCACCACTTCCAAGAAGATCTAACAGATCGATAGCCGAACACCGAACTCATTCATCAGTTCCTTATTGCCGGATATCAACTTGTTGCGCTGCTGAACTGAGCACCGGAACCCTGCCAATCTGTTCCAAAGCAAAGGAAGGGAACAAAAAAACACACCACAAACAGGGAAGAGCACCACGGATAACGAAACATCCGAAACATGGAAACCCACACCGACAATGCTATCTTATCGCGGCCGCGCGTTTGCTTCACGCCAGAGATATGTGCCAGATTACTGTTCTTTGTAGGAATCTCCTAAAGGCTAAAGCTCTTTCTACGCTGTCGTACTCCGCAGTGAGAGGAAGCATTTTCAACAGCTTATTCCCACATCGAGGTCTACCCTGAAATGTATGTACCTACTCCTGTGTATTCCTCCCGTCTAGCAGAACTTCCCACTCCAACTTCCCTATGGGAATGATCAATCTTTAGGACATTATCTGGGTCAATTGCTCCATCAGTCGCGGGCGGGGTGAACAATACCGAACAGCAGGAGTGTTTCGTTACAACAATTGGTTACAGCTCGCTACCTTCCCCTGCGATACTGCTTCCCTTTTGTGTTTGTCGATAGGAAGCGGAAGTTTGATCCCAGTAAATGGCGGACAGAAACGCGGAGCGGAAGTGGTACACGGTACACAGGAACAATCGTCGAATCCAGCGGAAATCGATACCGATGAAGGGCGAATTTATTGGATTGCTAGCCTTGCCCTGTTTTTCTCCCCCGGGGCTAGGATGATAATTGATATTTTCACTAAACACTTTGGAAGTGGCATTAGATGTGGAAGGGGAAATTAGAGGGTTGCCATCAAACTATCGTGAATCGTTGTTTTGTGTGCGATTGTTTCGATGATTTATTTCCAATTAAAGCCTTATGATGACTTTAATGTTAAAGTTCAAAAACAAGATCTTTGAACAAACATTACTAGCTTGGTTTTGAACGCCTTAAGATGACTTTTCTTCAATTCTTCCCCTAACCGATGGAACCGAGCTGCTACTTACGTGTATAATCCATCATCGAGCTATGGTGCGCCATCGGGATACAGAACAGATGACGTCACTGGCAGGCGTCACAACAAAATCACACACACGGCACAGAGACACGCTCGTAACCCTCTCGTTCCTACTGAATTTTTTGGCCTTTTATACCGCTCAATCGTTTTGCGATTTTGAAAACAATTCCCCGTTCACCGTGTTTCTGGGGCCGGATTGTTCTATCGTCCTGTGTCGCGATATGTCTGCCCCAGGGAATGCTTGCACACAAACACACACACATACACACACAGAGAAACTTTGCACACTGTTTGCTTTAGCCCTCTGCCGGAAATGGTTTCCTTCGGAATGCCGGAACTAACACTTCACTTTCAGCAGCACGCAACGTGGACCAACCTGTACAGGGGGAATCGATTTTTTGTTGTAGTATCACTGTAGTACTGCTGCTGCTGCTGCTGCTGCTTCTTGCATACCCGATACACCGGAAATAGAGTGTGCTGAAACTTCCGCCCAACCATAAGCCGAGACAGGTCCTAAGGACATGTAGAAAGTGGTGTACAGACAGGGGAAAGGCGAAACAGTCGTAATCTTGCTCGGGTAGCTGTGACTTTGAGTTCACGGTGCACAGGGAGTTATGTGAGGTCCCTGTTGGCGTTGTCGCCCGTACACTTGGTTGAACTTATGACACAGAAAGCAGAGCTAAGGAGATCTGGAAGAGATTTACTTTAAAACGTGTTGCTTAAAGTGAGTCTTTGGTCTATTCTGACTGAGAAGGTGTGCATTCCCACTGAACCCAAAGTAAAGTAATATCGAACAAGTAGTAACACATCTGCCAGCTGGGAGCAGCTGGAAGGCAAAATCTTTTTACTGGGACAAACGCAATGGAATGCAGTAACCACAATACGAGACGTCCTTGAGCTTGGAGCAGAGAAAAAAAACTTCCAGCCCTCCCCATTGGAGAGACCGTTGTGAGACAGTAAGCTTACTGAACCGGACTGCCCTCCTTGTTCCCCTACCTGGCCGATGAGAAAATAATTAAAAGCCCACCAAAATGAGAAAATAAATTGAAAAGTACATCGCGATCCTTTCGGCCTTCGGGCTTCGGATGCTGCCACTGGAGCACTTTTTCCTCCCTTTTTTCTCTCAATTGAACCACATTGTGACCGCAAACAACAAGCGCTTGCGTGCGTGCGCGTGTGTTGGTGATACACAGGTGGTTTTCACGTTTCACGTTTGCTTCAGCGCGAGACTTGTGGAGCGAAAAACTCTCCATTCACCAACCGATTTGCCATTTGCTGTTCAGCACCCCAAAGCGCAGAAAAAATAAACATCAAACAGTAGAACGCACAACCCTTTTGGGTTGCCACCTTCGATTGGCACGTTCTGTTTGGTTGCAGACAAACGCAAATGCCGAGCAGAGGTTCCAGTTGAAATCTTTGTAACAGGTACACGCGATTTGTGCGATCAAACACACACACACAAGGTGGCGAAGTGGAGACGGTTTGCTTACGGTAGCCAGAAACAGAAACACTGTGTTCTTTTTTTTTCTGTGAAGAAAAGTACGTCTCTGAATGCGCGGGATGCCGTGTTTGGATAGAAATGAACAATTTTTTCGTTTATTTTTATCATTGGCACCATCGCGCCATCATAATCACTTGCATATTTTTGCACATGCACGGTGTGTATGTTTTCTGTTTTTATTTCAAGTCTCGCTTTACCGCCCTAAACACACACACACACACACACTCACACATAGAACCAAGCTCACACACGTCACAGAAGAAGCGAGGTTGCCACCGAGAAGGAAGAAGAGAAGCAAAAACAAAAAAAAAACGGCAAAACAAAACGTCACCGTATCGACTTTCAAATCACAAGGTGAGTGTCGTCGCAGTTTCACAGTGACTTAAAATCGTGCACAACCGTTCGTCTCCGTTGCGGTCGGAGAGGCGCAACCTCACCCGTAACGCACCCGCCGTAACGCACCGCGTAGTAACGCCTCACACCGCGCAATATCTCAGCTGCAAGAACACGCGCGCTCTCCAGTGGTACGGGATTTCGGGATTGCTGTTTTTGGAGCTTGCCGTCACTCGCGTGTACACTCCAACGCCAAGCGCCCTACTGACGAGACCGTTGGGGCTGCCGAGCGATAGAACTACTAACGACCGAGCCACGGTGTACGGACGACGATATGCACACACACACACGTACACGGCGCTGCACGGCCTAGAATTAATCAAACGAAATAAGGGAAAAACAGCGACGACGGTTGGCGGTGGCAGTGGCAGCACGAAATATCTGCCGCCCCACCTGAGGGAAGAGAGCAAAAGGGTGTGTGAGTGTGTGTAGCGAACAGCTGCCCTGGTGTACGATATCGGCTGGTGTGGTACAGAATCGTGCACACATACCGTGATAGTGAACGGACGCTCCGTAACCTAACCTCTGTGTCTGTGTGGCTGAATTCCCTTCAAAGCAAACGTGAGGGTGAGAGAAGGGAAGGGTGAAAAGGACTGGTTCACGAAATCACAATCAAACACTGCGCTCGGGCTGGGTACGCGTACAGAACGAACGAACGCGTGCTTGGGTAGTGTGGTACAGATGGTACACTACTCCATGCGAGATTGCAAATCAAAAGCTGCAGGTGAAAGGGGACCCGTTGCGGAGAGGTGAGGTGAATAAAACAACGCTCCCACCCGACTACCTCACAGCCCTTTTTTCCTATACATTCAGGTGCTGTTATTCGAGATAGTCAGCTGTGTATCTGTTAGGCAAAGAGAGCGCGCGAGCGAGAGAGAGAGAGAAAGAGAGAGGACGATCATCTGCTCTCTTTTCGGTACAGGCCAGTGATGCTGAGCCACACAGATAAGGAAGCACTCATTCTCGACCTCGCCGCTCTCATTAGCACTCCTGCTGAGTGATTCTCATCGCCGCGCACTGATTGCTAGTGAGATGACCACTCATTCTCTCACTGCGTGCCAGCCATCGTGCGGCCTACTGCATTGTGTGTGAATGGCCCTTAGTACACTCCGAAACCGCAGCTTTGCGCGCTTCTAATGGGGTTGCACTCATGATGGGGGAGCTGATCACGAGTATTACATCCAATGAAGAGAGAGAGGGAGAGAGTGTGTGACAGTCCACCACAGGCCACTTGCAAGAGCTCGTGATGACCATCTGGTCCAGATCATGACAGCTGATAGATCTTCCTCGTGGGAAATCCAACCTAAGCCGCGTGTTGGTGTAGTGTGACTAATGATGGTATGCATTTTTAATCTTCATCGCACGGTGGGGAGGGGGGAGAGCAGGCTGGTTGACCAATGACCAGTGAGTGTATTAAATTAAATTGTAACCTAACTTTAACAAGGCAAATGAAAGGAAACGTTGTACAATTGTCACCACCATCGTTAGCGTCACTAATGTCTCTGTGCGAGAGCGCTCTCCGGTAGACGTTACAAACCACAAGTGCGCGCTCCAAACAGCAACCAGACCGGTGGTGTTTGTGGTTTTTATCGTAACGTTTTCTACTTCCACTTGTTTGCGTACTCATGTTTTTGTTGTGGTTGTTGTTTACGCAATGTGGGGATGTTGTGCTCTTGCGCCACAAAACGATCGGAGACAATTTTACCAACACACAACGGTGAGAAAGAGCTTGTGGAAAAAACGGTTGTTATCGCGCTCTATCGTAAACAACGTGTTCGCCCTCTTGGAGCGGAGCAATAAAGGCAACCCTTCCAAAGGAAGGCTGTAATTCATCAGTAAGATTTTTCGCACAATGTTACCACATACTCGTGTAGGTATTTTTCAATTTTACTGCAATAAATCAAGCACCCTAATTCACTGTCCCGCACGCCCCAAAAACGATGAGCAAACGATCACAGCTCCCGTTCAAGAACAAATAATCCCCTTTTCATAATAGGACGCGCCAGGCGTGTTCGTGTGGGGTAGAACGATTTAAAAACAACTCACACGCTCTCCCCAGCACCTTTTTTTTTAACGGTCTGACCCAAATGGCTGCGGTGAGTATAATTCATTCTGCTAGATTTATTAAATCCGATTCAAACGATATATTCCCTCCGGGCAATACCGGGTGACACCGAGCGCGTTTCAACACGTCCCATAATTGCCCGCCAGCCAGCCGGACGTGAGGGCTACTGAGCTACTGTGTGAGTTTTTGGCCCGGATCTACCCCACACAGCATACAACGCAAAAATTCCCAAGCGCAAAGTCATATTGCGCCCCAGCATCAGACGAGGTGAAGGGGAGAAGAAGAGCGTTAAAGGTTTATGCAAATATGAGCCGAGCAATAAATAACGTCAAGGAAGAATTTTGTTTTTCCGGCTGCAAAATAAAAGACACAAGAAAGTAATTTTCGTTCGCCCCGGTTCGTTAGGGCAGGGGTGTGTAAGTAGTGTCTTCCTTTTGTATCATACACAAATACACCCCCCCCCCCCCCAGATCATGTATGTACACAGTAAATTATGAAGTGTGAAATCAGTGCGCACGTGAGTGGTTGGCGTACGTGCGTGAGCTGTGTTTTTTATGCGAGTGGGAAAAGAATGTCAATCGTGAAGATCGTCAGTGCTTATGATTTATTAGCTGATAGCGTCGGTGAGATTAGAAAACACATTCTTTTAAGCACATTCCTGTCTTGAATGATTGCCCTTTTGCTTCTATCGATCTATCGAGCATAGGATTTTAATAAACACATGTATAGGTTTTCCTTTGAAAAAGATCCTTCAACTATCATTTGTTTGATTTGTCTACAAAACATGGCCCCAAAAGTGATAATAAGAACTAAAAATATCTTCCCCTTTCCTGTCAAAAATACACCTTCAGCTAACCAATTCCCACACACTCCCATCGTGTCTTTGCATCAGCCTGCAGGCCAAAGATAGGCGTAGGACGCTTCTGGTTGCGCTTTTCAAACCTGCCGCCTTTTGGAGGCACACGATAATCAAAGCGCAAACTTCCCACCCCAACATATCTGTAACTGTTATGAGCCATCGCAGGTGCAAGATCAAAGCGAAACAAAACTCCCAGCTCTCAAAGCGGAACGGTGTTGGAAGAATCACGAAGCGAACAGTGTGCTTGTTTAATCACAGAACAACCCACGCAAAAAAAACAACTGGAATGAGCTGGGTATTTCCTGTGGATACCGGTGCAAAACGGCACAGAAAAGTTCAAACCCCAATTCAATGAGAAGCTCCCCCCCTTTGAGCCACTGGAGTTGGGGTAGACAGGACAGCGCGCCATAAAATAACAAAACCAGTTACCGGATCGATTCACCCGGTCACGTGACAACCCGGCGCACCGCGCAACTCCCGCTCGGAGGAAGAATGTTCGGTGGGGACCTTGGTAAGAATTGGGGGCTTTTTTGGTTGTTTTCTTGAAGTCCTTGAATAGCGCTCTTCGCAACTCGGAAGAAGAATGTTGGCACATTCCGATGGATTAGTGGTGGATGTTTGTCGATGAGCGAGGTTAGTCACCGGAGTCGAAATTATAAAAAAAGGAAAAAATCATACTTACTGCAAAACGAGATAAGATTGCGCAACTTACCTGTAATAAGAGAGAAGGAAAGTAAAGGCGTTAGTGAGAACATCGAAATAAAGGAGTCTTCTTTGCTACATGAAGCTATCAATTACGGCAAAAGGATAGTAAATTAGGTTAACACAACCTAACCTAACAGCAAACATACTTCAACCACTTAGATTGTACACCACCAGATATGCCATTCGCCTTTGCGCCTCACTAATTTCCATATCATTAACCAGTTCTACCCAACATGGTAATCACGCACAGAAACAACTCTCGCCTAACAACCAACCCTCGCTTCCGGTATACGGGCAGACCAGTGCAAGCGCTTGGAGTGCACTGCCGCCGCCACTCGACACAGCAAAACCCAGTACTCAATTTGTTATTACTAGTATCGGTAGTACCAGTTCCGCGGCTAGCACGGGCACTGGCTTCTAGCGCACCAAAATTACCAATGCATCCACAACTCGCTCCCACTGGTGCTGGATGGTCCCGCCAAACGGGGTAATTTATTCAAACCTCAGCTTATCGGAACCAGATAACAGTAGGGGGGGAGAACAAACTATTCTTTGCGGTTCAATCTAATGCACTTTTGCCACGGCAGCAGCACGCCACGCCATAAGCACTGTGCACTGTTATGCACTGGCAAGGGTGGTTTTGTGCCCATTGACTTCAAACACGGCGACTACCATCCCGGAACAGAGTAATTTCTGTTTTACATTTCAAATTAAATTCACATCCACCTGCAGCACAGACACACACACACACGCGTTAGGTACTCCATTGGAGCGCAACTGGATATCCCTGGATGATGTCGAGCTGATGTTGAGCAGAGCGTAGTACAGCTCCCAATCCGTGCAACGCTGCATGGTACACGGATGGTTTCGATCGTTTTGAATTTTTACCATCTGCATGTATAATGTAGTCTATCCAACCGACCGTCTGAAGTGGCCACCCGCTTGACGTTAATCTTATCATCCTGGTTTATTAGCTTTTCCCATCACACACACAAACACACCCAGACACTGAGTTGTACAAGTAAATTAAGGACCCACTCTCTCTCTCGGTCGTTGCAGTGCGGGACGAGATTTACGTTTCGTGGTCTTTATGATATTACACACCCCACTGGCACACTGATCGAATCCTGTGAAGATATCATCTTTTTTTCAACAATTTCAAACCTACCATCAACGAGCAGTGCGTCCTCCTCATCGCTAGTACACTTGTGCTCCAGCAGCTCCAGCTGACAGCATGCGGTACCGTTTGCAAACTGTTGATCCTCGTCCAGCTCATCTCCACCGGAGATATCCACATCGTCCGGTTCTTCCTCATCCACCGACGGTTGCTCTACGACCGGCGACAACTCCAGGGCCGTCCCAAGCGTCTCCTCCAGCGTGCCCACTGACCCATTGCGCCCACCGTAACCGACCAGCTCGAGCTGGTGTTGCTGCCGCTCGTCATCCTCACTGGCCGTCGCAGAGGGCAGATCGCCATCGTCGCCGTTCACTGTACTGCCGGTAATAATAATCATGTTTGCAGCTTTTTTGTTTGTTGATATCACACACAGCGACGCACGGGCAGCACCGGAAGAGAAGCGACGGGAACTACACGCACCGGTTTGTGTTTACTGTCAGCCAGCGACAAGCTTCCCTTTTCGGTGTCTTAGGGCTCACGAAAAAAAAAAACAACACGACACAAACAACACAACCGGATTGTTTCCTGCTTGTCGAAGATGTCGATATTACACGCCTGTACCGGTGACTTCCGAGCCAGCATAGAGATACCTTAGATCTTTGATACTCTTTTTTTTTGGGCGGCGTCTGATACCCTTCTCTCACACACAGAAATACGCAACACAACTCACTTTGGCTGCGAACACACGAACAGCCTTATCTTGTCTTGGTCGGGTTTTGTAAGGGAAGGAAATTTATTTTCCAACCATCTCCCAAACCGAACCACCAGGTCCCACCTTTGGGGAGTATTTTTTGCCGTTTCTAGGAAGTAGACACAATTTAAGATCACTAGTTTCGATAAATCATTAGGTTGATTGCACTGTCACATACACACACAGGCCACACGCGTGGCATAAATGGAGGTTCGTGGCTTACAGTGAAGCCCAGAACGCATTTAAACACCTGTAGAGAAAATGATTTTTTTTAGACAATATACCCAAACACCCAAGCTAATCACAAGCATCTACTAGGCCTAATATAATAGAATCACTCCAGAAAAAACACCAACCAACCAAATTGCCTCTCAACATCACTTTAGCAACCTATCGCGATGGCTGTGGCGAACTCTTCGGCTCTTCGACGCCATACCAGGTTACCAGGGCCCTGTCTCGCATATTGAGCAAACGCCCGAAAGTGATGCCTTTGCGTCAGGCAAGTTGTCGGATATAATCGATTGTAGCTATCACGAAAAACGTGCTTCATTATCTATCAAACCATCGATACCGGGGTTCCGAACCGATTGGCACAAACTGGAACACACCGGTTTAGGGGGAGATTACTCAAGCGAGGACCAGGGATCCGGGAACCTATCCCCTTTTGCTTCTTTTTTTTGTTGTTGTTGAAGGTTCGTGATGTAACCACGCTCTGTGCCACTCTCACTACAACTCCATCCACGTTCACGTGCCACGGTACTGGGACGCCTCGTGGAAAGGACCTTTGGGAAATGGGTTCACAACGCCCCTTATCCCTCTCTTGCACAGGACCGCAGGTAATTTATGGGGCACTACGGAAAAGGTGTATTTATATTGCAACCTAATTGACGGTAGATAACACCACACATGCACGGTGCTGCACATTCCCGAGTGCCCGAGGCCCTCTATCACTATCAGTGCTCCAAGTGCGGTGGTTGTCGATGCCGGCAGGCAATCAACTATAGTGCGTCGTTTCAATTCCGCTTGGCATATTGGTGAGCATAGGCTAATGAGGGGGAATGTAGATGGGGGCCAGAAGGAAGTGAGAAAAAATAGCAAATCGTATCACACCACACAACAAACAACGTATATGCTACAGTAACGGACGGAGGGGCTAGAGCGCTAGCTCATACACACCACTGCACGGGCCCTGTTGGTCACTGGCTGGGCAAACTAGTTTTAGAGCGACGGATTGCGGGAAGGGGACGGACACACTACGTCAGGGTTGAACTTTGAACAAAGCGGCCACTCACGTACACCAGGGACACACGGCGCGAGTTGGACACGGCCCACACAAGATTTTGTTTGTTGCTGCTCAAACTCGGAAGCTATTACGCCACATAATTCCAACAAACTTTACCACTGCGCAACCCCATTGAAACCAGCTCACTTTGGGGATGGGGGTGATTCTATTCGAGCTGCGTCTAAATTAAATCCCTTATCCACCAACACACAGCAACAGCAAGTTGCATTTTCCGCGGATTTTCGCAAACAAACCTTCGTGATCGTGATCGCGGCAAAGCACACAAACACACCCGCGGTACGATGCAACCGCAACGCAGCAAAAAGCGAAAAACACAACGAGCGTGTCAAACCAGCAGCAAATGAATGTCAGGACACTGAGCAGAAAGAAAAAGACACATCCACACACTGCAAGGGGGACGACTCGGACGGTCCGGACGACGTGTGACGACGGCCGACCGAACACCGCGCGCGCGTTATGACAGTTGTTTGGCTGTGACGAGACTGAGCAGCGCGAACCCGCAACCGACCAGACCGAACCGACGGCGAGACTGGCTGGCTGACACAATCGTCATCAACACCAGCGGTAGCAGCAGCAGCAGTAGCCTAAGGCGCGAGAAGCGCGCGAGAAACCGCGAGCTGTGCGCCGACTTCGGTTTTACGCAAAGAACTTGAACCGTTGGTTGGCGAGTTTCGTGTATGTGTTTGTGTGTGTATGAGAGTGAGCTTGGGTAGTGTTGCCGTTCGGAAAAAAGGGAAACACGCGGTGCCAGCAAACCGAAACGAAAACGAGGGGCTGAACATGGTACAGCAAAAAAAAAGAAAGAAAAGCAAAAAAAAACGGTGGCAACACTACGGCCAACCGCAGGCCCCGTAGCAGAAGCAACAAACGAAAATGTTATAAAATATGACCTCCTAAAACGGCTGTGGCCTTAACGGGGCTGGTAGAGAGGGGCCCGGAGTTGTTCTTGTACAGGGCTAGCGCCGTAAGCCTAGACGCATTCGGCCGGCTAGCTGGTGCTAGATGTAAATGTGTGGTACGCGTTCTAATGGGCGGTATAGCTTTTCGCTTGCCGACTTTGCTGAAAAGAGGGCGAAATTGTTGAAAAGCTTCCGGGAAACAAAAAGATTTTTAATAACGAAATAAAAGTAAAAAAGGTAAAATTGTAGTGCAAATTGCATACCTTTAGGAATGTTTGGCCGCCTTTAAAAACTGTCTCCTAAAAGTATGCAAATTGTGCTAAAATGTAATAAAAGCAAGCAATCTGCATTACAATAAGCTCTTTCTAATGTAAATACTCTTCGTTTTTTTCGCATCTTTTCTAGACACTTTTCAACCAACCAATAGTATATATCGCTCTAGCACGTTAGTAGTTCGCTCTAACCCATCGACCCATCGTTATTGGTGGTGCGCCCACCGCACCATTAGTATTAGTGCAGATAGTGACGCAGGCTCCTACGTCACGCTGGCTTCGGCTCGCCGCGGTGTGCGGGCGGTGTGCGGCATAGATGGTGTTTAGATGGTGGTCGCGGTTGTTTGGTCGTTCACTTCTGTGGGGCCTACTCGTCAATCGATTCGTTCACGACGTTCAACGCTCAACCCGCACCTACTTTCGACCGGCTCCCACCCCGCTGCGTCCGGCCAGCTCGTTCCGAATGGCTTCCTTTCTAAAAACAATTTTCAAACAAACACAGTTGCGCGTTAGAACGCGGCTTGCAGATTGAAGTCAGCTGGTGGCGATGGGTAGTTGGAGGGGGAAACAGAAACAAGCCACACCAGCAACCTGGTGTGTTGGGCTAGGTTTTTTTGTGCGGTGTCACTAGCAGAAGAATAATTATTGAAAAATAAAACCGCTGACAATGCACTGATGGTGGCGCTGCTGCTGTGGTGAACGCTACCTTTGCAACTTGCAACTGATGCATGGTTGTCAGGTTGTGTTTTGTTTTTGTTGTTTCTTCTTCCCTTGAAATTGTGAACCTTTTGGTTTCAGTTTGGACCTTCGACTTCGATCGGATGGCATGCCGAACGCGTGCTCTGTGTCACCGGAAGGCGTGAAATGAAACGTGCGCGAATTGTATCGCCCGCGTGCTCTCGAGTTGACAACTTGGGTGTCAGCGCGTTTATTGTTGTTTTATTAACAAACAACCGGGCAGCCATGAGAGCGATGAGCAATGAAATTTAGACAGCTAATATATCATTCGGAAGGATTAGTTGCACAGAAAATGAAAAACTATGCTTCTTAAATTGGATTCGAGCTCTTCCAAGCTCGTTTAATGTCATAAGCCAGCGGTGCTAATTTATTAACAAGCCTTCAAAATTCACACATGATCATTAACGAAAACACATTAACAACAATGTTGTGATCCACAGCGCTTGCCAAAACAACCCTCCCAACTGGGGTGAGAGGCCTGTAGCAAATAACTGCAACTGCTGCTCAGGGTGGAGCTGCTGCCGTCAATCGGGACAATCCAATTGACAGATTTCGGACTAGGGGCTGAGCAAAATCCCATTCGCCGCAAGCTTGATACCCGAAGGACTGTGTCTGTTTCTTTTTTTGTGTGCTGCTTCTCACAACACATCAAAAACCGTTTTCTTTTCCATCTTGTTCCTTTATCTTATACTTCTTATAATTTAACGCCAACCTTGACGGCGGACCAGCGTATTATGATCCATGTGCAGCGCGATCAGATAGACGTATTTGGTGCGCTTGCAACATGGGCACAAATTCAAAGGAACCGGCTCTCGCCCGTTTTTGCTGCTCTGGGGTGGGACCACTATGTTTTTTCTCTCTCTTTCTTCGTCGCTTGTTTGCTGTAGTTCACCACCGACACACACACACGAGCGATTAAGATAAAACTTGCTCATTAATTGATTTGTTCGGACCCACCTTTTTAAACGATCCGCATGTCCTTCGCGCGCGCAAAGGAGAAACGAGAAAAGGTGGCCTGAAAGCCTGGTTGGTGGATAATATGTTGAGAGAGACCAGCGCACGAGAAGGGTTGCAAGAATTAGGAAGCGTTCGGGAAGCTTCTGTACCAGAGCTGATTAGCACCCGTAGCCGGTATGCAGCGTGGGTAATAGTGCTCCTTTTCGTGCGTAAGTGCAGCGTAATAAAACAAGCAAAATTAAGTACTTTTTCCTTACGCTGATCGCTCACGCCAACACCGATGATGGTCGGTTGACATTATACGTGCTCTATGGGACTTTTGTCTTTCTTTTTGTTGAGTACCGGCCAAAAAGAGGCCAGAACAAAACAAACGTTTAATTGCAAATAATTGATAGCCGGCCAGAGCTCATTAATTACGCGATCAATTAAATTGCATGTAAACATCCTACTCCTGCTGCCGATTCGAGAGGCCGATAAAGATCGGAAGGGAAATTGTACAAAATTGCTGCACAAATAACCAATTACCGAACAGGTTAGGTTGCGAAGATTGCAAAGACATTTTGTCCAAAGTGATGGGTAAAGTTGGCAACAGTCCGGAGTCGACACCGATCCGACTCCGATAATTTCGGAACCGGCTCCGGAAGGAAGATCCACCCAACATCATAAGTCGGTGGGAGTTGAAGTCGTCTGGAGTTGCCCAATGTTGGAGTCATCCGGAGTCGTTTGGAGTCTACCTTCATAACAAAGGCCTGTATACGAAGTGCATGCACAAAGTGAATGATCTCTGGACGACTTCGGGCGACTCCGAACGACTTTGGACGACTTCGGACGCGTCCGGACGACTCTGGTAGACTCCGACTCTGGGCGACTCCGGATGACTTTGGACGACTCCGGGCGACTCCCGATGACTCTGGACGACTCGTGGCGACTCTAGTCGAGTCTGAACGAATCAGAACGACTCCAGACGATACAGAACAACTCCGACCCCGACGACTACGACTCTAAACAGAACAAGTGATTCCCATTTTGCTGGAGATGGAATGGGCCTAATAATAGTCGAAGTCGAAGTTGGAGTCGTCTGTGCGTTCCACTGAGCACATAACTAATCCAAACAATCAAACAACAGATCTCTTCGAGCGATAAGCAAAACGTCTTCAATTTTCATAATTTATTTAGCTTGTTTTTTCTCCATTTTTTATCCGAACACAACCCAAACTAGATAGCTTCACCTTCAACCCCGACAGCAGACAACCTCAGGTACACACTGGGAAGGTGCAGGCAAGCCACACCGAATACAAAACAAAACCCCTCCCAGCGTCACAGCGCGAGTGGGAGTAATTGAAAGGTTGCAAACGTGCTGAGGGGTGAACCTTCGCCATAAACCTATAATAATATCGATAATAATATATTCAAAATCGATAAGCGACTACCCTTCCCTCGCCCGATCGGTGGAGAAAGAAACCAAAACGGGCAAAGGAGAGAGAGAGAGAGCAAAAAAGCCAACAACCCATCGAAAGGGTGTGAGCGGACCCGACGACAAGCGTTTATCGGCGTTATTTTAAGCTTTTTGGTGCTTTTGAAGCTTTCTTGACGTCATGAGGGAGGGGTGCGGGGTTAAAATAAAAGTAGTTCAACCCACCAACCCACCCACCCGGTTCGAGTTGATAGCCCTATTAACATGATTATGCATCTAGGGCCAGCGGGCCAGTGTGTAGTGGTGTAGGGTGAGAATAGCGGAGGAAAATGAATTATGAAACCGCTATCAATATCTGACGCCATTGTTGATAATAAACCTTCGCGGCTTCTGGTCGTGGTTCGTTGGAGTGCCGTTGCATTTTTTTTCTTCTTCTTTCACTTCATTAAAACAACGTCGGTGAAAGATTTCGTCGAAAACAAATTAGTGAATTTGATTTTAAAATGTTTTCTTTTGCCTGTAAACATAACATCCTGTGTCTGCCACTTTGAATGCATTATTTACCTTTCCCGTGACCTCTGCATTGGCACACACTCACACAGGATGTCGTTTGTCTGCTCACACCTCCACACACTGTTTGGCCCGCAGGAGGCAAACAGGTGTACATATTTAAATCATGAAACAAAAATTACACACTAGACGGCGGCCGGTACGCTGATGCTTATCGATTTGATTGATTTTATAATAGTCCACCCTTGTCTAGGAGTAGCGGCAGGACACTAGCTGCCCGAGAGCCTAGTCCGTGGTGCACCCTTCTCTAATCATCTTAATTTAACGCACACCGTAAAGAGGCACTCGATCGTTCTCAGGCCGGCAGCCGTTTCCCTTGAAACGTGGTTAAGAATTCAGAAGAGCTCTAAGAGGGAAGGAAAACCCCTTACCCCATAGACTTGTCTGCTAGATCTTATCCCGTTTTTTTGCTTCCCTTTTTCGACAGCCAGCTCGAACGGATTGGGTTATTGATATTGATTTTGCATGAATTTATGAGTGACATTAATGTTGTCTAGTCGCCGTCGCTACTGGCAAACTTGAGCGCGGTGGGATTAAATCAGGCGACTTATTAAATATTGCGCACACCTAATGAAGTCAAGCTTTGGCTACGCTTTTTTTCTGTTGCTTGCCCTGTGCTTCACGATCGATTCAGAATCTGTCTTGGATATAACGAACACAAACACACACGCAAAGAGAAAAACGCATGAAATTAAATCAAACGGACGCAATCCAAACGCACCTACCATCATGGCGATGATGCTGGGGCCCTTGCCACCCCTTTTTTGGAGGGTGGTACGCGTACGCGCGCGTGCACACATTCGCTGTGGCGTGTGAATGCCTTTTTTGCGCTCGACACACAGCGCCCCAAAACGTGGGGTGAGGTGAAACAAAAAAGCAGCAAGACGAAAAATATGGACAGTGGCACGCCTGCACTTGTCGTGACTGGGATTCCCTGGGTGCCCCTGCTTATGGACACATCCGGTGCACCAATCTGAGATTGTATTTTTTTTTTTTCAAGTAGCTAGGTGTGGGTAAAGGGGGAGTGTTCCCTTTCTTTAAAAACTGTAACACACAAGAGTCTCTTGGGACGATGAGAACTGGGGGGACAATAATGATTATGTAATTTCACGTTCGGCACACAGCGTCCGAAAGGCAGGTTGTATTGCTGTTGTTTATGCGAGCGAAGGAGGAGAAGCGACAAGGGAGATACAAACGCACGATCAGGTTTTTTAACGTTGTTGACACGGTCCCCAGAGGTAATTGATGCGCGGTAGGTGGTCAATGGCATGTGGAGCTAAATAAATATACAATAATTAGTGTGATATTTGAAATCCCTGCAGCTGCAGCATGGAATGGAATAAAACATCATCCATAACAAGGAGAAACAGAGGGTTGTACTTGAAAAACATGTTAATCCCTTTTTTGCGCGATGATTCTACATGCACACGTGCTCAATTAAAATGCATCCAATAGTTTTACAGCTCAGTTTGACGCATTCAATGCACAGCTTAAACATTCATACAACAAATCATTTACACATCAGCAGCAACAATCATGCAACCGCTGCAGCAGTCCACAATGCACCAGACCAGAGCCACCAGGATTAATATGGTTCTAAATCCATTCATTATCTTAATGGTAGATAAAGCACCACCAACGGACGTGCTGCTTTGATTTGATTACTTTGCAACGCTCACCACTTGTTAATTGACCACCGACCATCACGAAGACCCGCATCGCCGCATGCTTGTTGTGGTGCCCGTCCGCAACAGGGTACGTTGGCGTCACGTATCACACAAGTGTGAACAAAAAGGTCGTGTTCGAAGCTGCCAAAACATCAAACACAAATCGCACGCCCGGTAGTGGTAACTTGAGCCACATCAAATTCCGCTTTGAGATTTAGCACCGGTAAAACGTTATAATTAAGCGGCCCTAATTAAGCGACCAACAGAGCACGCGCCCGCGACTGCTCCCGGTTTAGATTAAATCAAATTTGCACCGAAATCATTTCCCAAATCCAGATCCACATGAACGCTGATATAATTGAAATATTTTCCCTTGAAATAGCCTATACAATGTTTTGGGGAGGAGCGGGAGGTATAATCAGTAATAAGGAATTATTTGAATGTTTGTTGGTACATTGTAAGCTAATCCCATTATGCGCCCACTGCTCGGAAGCTAATAATTTATGTGTTTAATCAATGTTTTGGCCAGCGTAACCATTAATTTCCATTAGTAAGGTGAGTTTTTTTTCTCTCGCACTTATCGCTCATCAAATTTAATCCCTTGCTGGTGTATTGTGTTTCAATTTCGATCATTTTTTTCAGAATGAAAAGGTAAGCTGTACATTTGTATGTTTCATAAGTACAGTCTTTTCCCGAGTTACGCGACACACGAGTTACAATAAATTGCAAAATAATATCAAAATAAATTGCCAACAGTTTCGATGCGCTAAAAATTCAGAAATGACCGTATTTCCTACACGAATTGTATTAAATAAGCTATTAATAGGTTTAGGGTTTATTATATTTAATCAAAACTAACTATTTATCATCTATATTTTGGGTGGAAACGGTGATATTCGACTTACGCAAACATCCGAGTTACGCGAATGTCTCCGGAATGCAATATTCGCGTAGCACGGGGGAAAGATTGTAATTTATAGAAGCTTCCCCCTTCGCTAGAATCAATTACACAAAAAACCGTATTTTATGTGTGATTTCTTTTTTTATAAGTAGCGTGTAATCCTTATGTGAAGTACTACATTTTCGGTGGAATTTAAAATACCAAACCCTGATTTTAAACCGCCCATTGTTCTCGTCCTTTCAACACTAAATTACGGCAAATTACATTCCTCCGTGTGCGTCGTTTCGTACCACGAGCACACGGGCTCATCCATTACACCACACAGCCCAACAGCGTGCCCAAGGGAGAGAGCAGACCGGAGCAGCCAGGCCAGAGAATTGAATCCATTTAATGCAACCGTATCGATGCACCGATGCAACGCACATTGCCAACACACACACGCGGGAGGAACGGAAGCCGATCCCGTTTTCTGGCGAGCCGGCGAGAGCGCACACACGGGTACCCGCGGGAAAGAGTTATGATCGATAATGAATTTGACCTTTCTTATTCCTTTGAATTTGCAGAGGTAAGCAGCACCACAACACTGGTGGAGGCGATGGGGAACGAAAAAAAAAACAACCGGGGCCAGAAATCACAATGCTGATTCCATTACAGTTGGTACATAAATTGTGCATCCTCCAGGCCCAGGGTTCGCCGTGCCCCAGTGCACCAGAACGCATGCAATTACACATTACATTACCAACGCTGCTCCCCTCCGGGGGTGACACGGTTTAACGTGGGCAATTTATGTTGCATTATGTGGCCAGCACGGACGAATGTTTTCCTCCCCCCCCTTTCGTTCTGCTGGTTGATTGTAATTAAACCAAAAATGGGGTGCGGGTTGGGCAGGTGGGCCTTGAATGCAGGTGTGTCCGTAGCACTGAATACACTCGAACAGGTGACCTCTTGGAGGTACTGGCTGCAGGGCGTCGTCGTCTTAAAGCTACAAGTGCTGCACAGATCCATTTCTTCCCTTGCGGGGTCAAAAGCGTTCCGCGGGAACCCGCTAGTTGATGGTGTCGGTGGAGGAAGAGAGAGAGAGAGAGAGAAAAACGTCCCAACGAAACACAAACAACAAGGGCGAAATCTGATCTTGATTAAAAAATTGTCACAAATTATCATGCACCTCCGGAGCAGCAGCAGCACCCTCGTTAAGATCGATCGATCGGTGTTCGATTTCTTATGAGAAAGGTGTGAAATAATCATACATAATGTGACCCCGCAGCATCACCTTTAACCAGGCTCCTCAGTGGCTTGTCAATATATTCCAAGCTTGTTTTTCTGCTTTACGTTCACGTTCTTCTCTTTGACATTCGTGTGAGGACGTTCAGGTACGACCACCAACATGTGACACGGCGGTTGGCGTTCATCATCGAGCTGTCAAGAAATTAATGCCATCCCCGCGTGCGTACGATGGCCTCCAGACGGTGACAGAGGGCGGGAAGGAGAGGCATGGAGTGCGTAATGTAGATGCAGTCCGCACCCCCACGCTCGATTATCATAACGCACGCACGATCGATCCTGCTGTGTAGCGGGCGGTCACGTCCAGTCTCGGTGCATGAGTGATGGTGAATTCAGCCATCCTTGAGCTGAAGCTGCGTGAGCCAGGGCCCGAATACAAATGTCCCAAGAACGGCGTGCTAGCCTGAGCCGCATGCGCAAATACGCAAGGCGATGTGTGCGCAAATTGTGCTGCTGCCAGCATTTCGTCATAATTTTGCAGCAAATATGAGTGTCGCATAGACTGTGAATCAGTCGGTCGGTAGTGACGACCTTTTAGTGGGTTATCCTTCATGCGCGAAAACGTTTACGTACGCGCTGCACGATTTTGGAGACATCTTGCCAAAGGGGTTTTGGGGTCATCGGGTTGATGAGTGTTGAATTGAAGGTAGAATTTATTTTGGAACTTGTTTTGAAGATTCTTCTTCTCCGTATTTCAGGATTAGAGAGTCTTCAGGTTGATAAAAATCAAAAATTGTAATTATTTAAAAAGAAATATTGTTTTAATAGTACATCATAGTTATGGTATTTACTTATAGAACAGTTATGGCATTCCATTAATTTTTAGGTGTCAAAAAGGCAACATAGAGACTAAAGCCAAAACAATAAATGACATTTGACATATGACCCTTGAAAACGAATGAACTAATGCTAGCAGCAGTCTTGCGGCAGCTCGAAAACTGTTTAACGATTATGACCACTTAGACGTCCGCTGCCCGCTCGAGCGAGATGACGTTTTGACCTTTACTCATTCCTTCATTTTCATTCACGCATTTCTTGCCAACTTGGTTTGGCATTCTGCAAAATGTGAAGCAAAAAGAAAAAGTCGAACTAAAACGCTACCAACGGACTCAATCCGTTTGGAGAGTTGAAATTGAAAAAAAAAGAAGTCCATTCATCAACTGTCACCCACATGGGACGTAAACGTTGGAGCAACCGACCGACCGGTCGGTCGGTTGCGATGTTTAGATTCCTAAGCAAAACGCGGCTGCCGAGCGGTGCTGGTGCTGCCACAGGCATTAAATCAATTAAGAGAACCCAGCTTGCCGCTAAAGATCACACGCTTACACGCAGGCCAATGGAAAAATGGTTTATTTCTGCACGCCCGTTCCAATTCGTTCCATTCGAACTCAACAGTTCTTTAATCATGTGGAAGCCGGCGCTCGGCGTACCACTGTCACACACGGGATATTAAATTGATTTCGAACGATCGCAAAGTGGAAGCGGATTGTTTGTTTTGGGAGGGCGAACCAGCGAACCAGATACGGAAGATACGTCTTGTTCTGTCTGCACGTTGTAATTAATATCTGCAAGGAGTGCGCAATTGAAATGTTATGAGTTTGTGCGTATGTTTTGAAAGGAGAACGCACGAAAAAAGATGTAAACAACAACACTACCATGCGTCTCCTTTTTTACTTTTAGAATCACAAATATAAACTTCAAACAGCTCGATACCTTGTATTGAGCTGTAATGCTTTCCGCTGCATAAGCAATAACGTTACATTAATTCCCTTGTCCTTATTTTCTCATCATCAGCTCATCAATAACTTCCACTCACGGGCTGTAACGAGCATTCGCATAAAGTTCCCTAGTGCCTTGGAAATAGAAACACCACACACCACCTTTGATTTATCGCGCAGATAAGATCCTTCACACCAATCCAAGCAATAAATTACTCACCCACACACACACACTTATCGACAGCCGGTTGGCACCCTTGGGTAGGTTTAATTTTCATAAATTAATCTTCAATGCAACTACCCGCCGGCACGCTTTGGCGGCGGCAGATGACATCAGTTTGAATGTGCATTTAATTTCCTCCCGCACACGCTACACTCAAGATTGAGCGATCATCTAGAAGTGGGAGGAAGAGATCGCTCGCTGGAGAGTCAATTATTCACGCACTTCACTGTGTAGTATGCACCGGTGGTAGGGTGTTTGGGGCGATCAACGAATGATCAACGGCGCTACCACCTACGCACGCCATCGCCACGAGCGGTGTGGCATTCGCATTCGCGATGACTTGCGGCCGGAACGACCTAGACCTTGGTGCGTGAGTAAAACAAAGCAGCAACAAAAAAAAGAGGGTAATGCGCTCGTAGGCGGAACGGTCGAACAGTCGCACGACTTCGCACGTGCCAAAAGCTTTGGGCCTGTTTGGGGCGGCATTCGGTGCCCTTTTTGCCATTCGTTTTTGTTCCCCGTGTGGCGGAAGTGAGCGTGAGTGGGTGGATCAGTGAGTCGATCACCTTACTGTTTCTACCGGGGAGCGGTTTTGTTGCGGAAGGTTATGTTTCGTTTTAACCTTTTAAAGCAATGCACGGCTCAAGCATAGTAAGCAGCCAAAGGAGCACATTTTGAATATGATAAAAACGCCATTTTGTATAATTCCAAATCGAAAAAAGACAAAATTATATTGCTGGGAATCTAACAGAGGTCACATCACTAACGTCTGCATTAAAAAATTAAAAAATAAAAAAATGCAAGGTTTTTTTACCAATTCCACTTAAGTCTTCACGACAAAATTGTTGGAGTAAAGCGTTTGCATCATGTTTGTTCAGAACAATTCTTTGGGACACAACTGGGGAATGTTGGACCAGTTCGCGGACTAGGGTGTCATATAGAAATTCGCCTAAAATGATCACATGGAGTTTTGGTGCCATTGAGCCGAGCCGCTGGGAAGCCAGTGGACGTGATCTTTGATTCCTAATATGTTTGTTCATGTTTCTCAGGTACTATTTCACTCTTTGGCCGGTTGCATCAATCTCCCGGCTAAGCGAACGCAGCGATGTAGCGACTTGTCGCTCGGTTTTCATTTTCAGCACCCTTTGGAGTTCAGCTTTTTGCGACTAAGGGGCGTCGGCCATTCGGAACTGAACTTACTTTCGATGCTCTGATTGTTGTCTAATACTACCAAGATGTTTTAGATACCGAAACAGGCTTATACGATGTCTACAAACTGCCGCAAGGATCCCGTTTTGAACGCTACGGGGTGCTACCGTTCTTTGATCGCGCAAACTTCTGAAGAAAGTTACTTCAATAGTTATAATTCGGCTGATAGAGGCATCCAATTTTGTCTGCTGACTCATAGGATACTATCATTGGAATTGCAATTAACGTTTTTTTAGTGCAAGTATAGATAAATCCATGAAAAATCGGCAATTTTTGTCCATTTTTGTAATGCATATGTCATTCAAAGTGAATATCAGAATTGAAGCATGTTTAAAACAAGATGCTGTAATTAAACAAAAATCGTTAGAATGTGCCCTTATTAAACTAAAGCTAATTAAAATATGTGACGTAATCAACTAAACACTTGCTTTTGTAAATTCATCTAAACAAGCCTCTTTGAAAGAGTCATTATTTTTTACCATTTAAGGTTAAACGCTGTTGGATTCGCTTTGCATCCAGGTTTATGCCGAATCCCACGCAATAAACTCTAAGCGTTCGGTTCGATTTTATTACACCAACACCTGTAACCGGCTTAAATTGAATCATGCGAATGATTGCAAACCCTTCAAGTGTTCAGTTGTGTGTCTGTAGCATCACCATAGAAGGTCCATCCTCATCCCTGCAGGCACAGTTTCAACCTGTTTGTCATGCGTCAGCACGTGCAGTTTTTGTTCAGTTTTTTTTTTCTTTCGTATGCTTAACCCCCATGCCGCACTTAAAACACCGCACGCGACCGGACCAGTGCACGGTTGGTATGCATTTGTGTGCAACAATTTGCCCACCCACGCGCCTCTGAGGCGCACATCCGTGGCGAGTGCAGTGCGGTTTTTCAAATCAAGACGCAGCCAGGCGCTACATTGTTGTGACAACGAGTGCAATGGTGGTTGGCGTAAGCGCGGTAGCTGCGCGGTAAATCAATCTTATCAAAACATGTCACGCTGGGGACGGGACTGGGACTCGGCGCGGCGAGTAAAACCCGCAAAGAATGCTAAAGCGTTACTTAAGCGCTTCCAAGTGCAATGGTGCCCGTTCTAATCTCGTCCCCCCCGCTTTCGTATGGTTGGACGTGGTGTCTGCCGTTCCTGCTGAGCCGCGAAGGACGTGAGAATTTATGTCCGCAAGGGATTTACTTGGTGAAGACAAAAGGTGACAGCGGTTTGATGAGAGCAAGCTAAACTGTCTTGAGCAATATCTTGAAGACGATTTAGATAGTTTCCGTGAAAGTACGATTTAAGTAACCCTTTGTCCTGCAACTTAAACTTTACCTTAAACTTAAACATAAAACTTATTGACAACAAACTCATAAAATGAAAGTATGCAATTCCCATCTCACACATAAAACACCATCGTTACAAGCTAGTGTAGTGGCACTACCATCCTTCCATAAATAGCACCGAGTTTGCTGTCGACCGGAAACATATTGGCCTTCCCAATAAACTACAGCATTAATTCCTTCCTCTCGGTGGCGATGAACAACAGAAACAAAAGCCATTATGCTGCTCACCGCTTGCTATCTTTCCGTGGAGTTTTTCTTTCACGGCAGAAGAGTAGCAGCATGTTCCGTTCTCCGGAAACATATCTTACGGACACGAATGAAAATAGAAAATTGATAAATTATGGCTTTTTGTCGCCACATACAACCGCATAAAGAGGCCAGGATGCACGCGAACGGTCGTCTTCGAAGAGAGTACGATAAAGGAACAGCTCAACGTGGCGCAAGCAACAACAGCAAGCAACTTCTTCTGACCGTTCTAGAAAGGTGGTTTCAGCTTATCTTTACACTTTCCTGCACCGATGCAAACCTCAAACAGGTGGGTGGCCTTTTTTCCCCCTTTTCGTTCCTAGTACGTCCAATCGATTGCATTCACTGTGGCAAATGTTTCAAGTGTGTTTGTGTGAGTTGTTTGCTGCTTTTTTGCTAGAACGTTCCACCTATCCCTTTGGCTGCGTGGCCAGTGTCCTAGTAACGATAAAGCGGATATAGCTCCCACTGTCTTTCCCCCGCATATGTGACAAAGAAGCGCCAGCCAGTGTGTAACTGTAAGCGGGACACCGGTGTAAAATAAATGCACTCCCACAGCCACAATGCAGCGAGCGGGTGGTAGTAAAAAACCCAATTTTACTGCACAATAAAAGCACTCCTTGAATGCAACGACGCGACCCGAGCGCCGTACAACCAGCGTAGTAACCATTTCGATCAATTAATTAAGCTTCCTCTATATCTCTCTTTGACTGTTTTTTGCCCTGCACACATCAGAGACGCCCTTCACCACACGCGGTTGGTTGTAAAATAATTGACATAAAAACAGGGATAACGATAATCTCGGGCACAGCATCGAAACGAGTCCCAAAATTGGACACAAAAACACACAGGTATGGACGATGGCCGTGAATTCGAGGCATGTCGCGCGAAGCGAAGCGAACCCGCACGGCCGCGAGCCATAAAACAGATACACAACTTTTGATGTCATTATTAACGTCCGAATTAATAAGGGACTGTCACATAAAGCACTATCGGGCTGACAGCATCAGCGGTAGTACCGCTGGCGATCAGCCATCAGGAATTCAACTTTCAACCCGGGGCCGCACGGAACAACAACGCACGGAGATTTTATTGATCGATATTCCCACGCAGCTGGGTTTGGTTTTCGCGATTTTCGCGGCACGGTGTTATCGGACAGTTTTAAGCAAAATTTTATTAAATTCACATTTGACGCTCGATGCCATAAAAGAGGAGCATAAATTTTGGTCCCTGCTTTATGGCTCGTTGAAGGCTGATGGATACCCTTTCCACGGTGGATCGGTTTGCTACCCGCACAGCTCGAACCAGCGCCACAAAAGGTAACCTTTGAGTGAGCATGAAATCAGAGAAGAATGCACCGACACAGTGGTAAGAGCTGCAGAACAATAAAAAGCTTAATCTACTTAAGCGAAACCGACCCTCTCCAGGCCACACTGTTGCACGATTCGAAAGGTATCGAGTACCCGGTTTGCTTGTTGCAGTTCTCTCCGCTGTACAAGGGAAGTCTCCTTTCGCGTCGATTGCGCCATGGGCCAAATTCATTATCACAATCACGACTGCCGCGCAAGAAACGTCCACTCTCGGAAGGGTGGCAGTAGTGCGCGGTGTGTCTCTATCTCTCTCTCTCTCTCGTTCATTCGTTTCCTTTGCCATGCGGACAGAAGTAAATTATTCCATAAATGGACACGATCTTTATTTTATTGCAGCGTACCTTACGCTACGTTGTTTTTATCTTACGTTCAGTGCCGGGATTTTGGTACTGACTGGGTTGGTTTTATTTTACAGGTTTTTAACTCTATCCATGCTCACTCGCTAACAGCTCGCGACCTGCTGACGGCCCTTCCTCAATTTACGAACGATGAAATACGAGGCCACCATCGCGCCCAGTGATATGAGAGAGCGCAGGAAATGCGCGGGAAAGGTTTTATTTTCTCACATTAAAACATAAAAGTCCAAGGTTGCGTCGGAAGAGATGGGCAGTTTATAATTACGTTAGACGGTGTGGCTTATTGCCTCTGGCAAAACTCTGGCAAAAGGAATGTGGTCTCTTGTTTAAGTATATTTTTTCATTAGCTGCAACCTGATTTCCTTCTAACCTGAGCAGTTCGCTAACGTCCACTTACATAGAATTTGCGTCCACTTGTTTTTTTTTTTTTTTGCTCTAATGTTTCACCGTTTCATCGAGATCGTAAATGAGCTCTGAAATAGCCCCGCAGGTAAGGGTGCCACATCCCTCCGGCCGGTAACATTAACCGGTTGCCCACAAATAGTCTCACATCGGCGACCTTTCGGCGTCTCACAGCTCCCGCCTAGGTTGTGTCAGTGTGTCAGTCCGTTTGGGGTGTGTCTCGCCACTCGCAACACACAAAACACGGTGCGCTAATCCGAGGGCAAACACGACCATGTGATGCAAACACCCCGGACAGGGAAATCGACCAACAAAAAGGCCCGAAGCGAGTCCAAAACTCGTCTATTCATTCATCACTTTGAGTGACCAGAGAGCCCCCTCGCCGCGTTTGAAACAGTTTGAATATCAACAGGCTGTTCCGGAATCGTTCCGTTCCGCTTGGCATCGGGCCATGATGCAGTGAAGAGTTTGCTCCAAACACCCCCCCCCCCCCCCCAAACTCCAACTCCGACACTGTCCGTCACTCCGTCGGTTCCATATGCACCCGTGTGCGATGATAAATGATGGTTTCGATGGAACGAGCGACGTTCTAAGGGGGCACAACAAGAGCGAAAGAGTGAGAGCATAAGACACTGCCCTTATAGCACGGTGTTTGCCTCGGAGACCAAACCAGCGGGCCAGTAGGCAAATTAGTAGCCGAAGCATGATTTATTTATTTGACGTAACCGATGCCCTAGAAGGCCCCGGTGACCGAAAGGGAAGGTGATTCTCATTTACTAATCGTCGAGTATCGCAAGACTGCCCAAGACTGGGACGATTAATCTTGCATTAAATCGAACGTTACTTGTTGCGCATGTGGATCAACAGCTGTGGCTGCGTACAGGGTAAAGCGTAGCAACGCAATAGATACTTTTTGAATTTTGCGTGCATCAAATGTCACAACCACTCTTTGCTAGCGACTCATTAAGCTATTTTAAAAATAATAAAACGCTCGTTCCATTCATTTAGCTTTCCATTCCTTCTAAATGATTGTGGACAGCACTGTCCTTCCGTGCTCCCGTGTTCGCCAATAGTCATCGCACCGGAATGTCACTAGAATTACACTGGGCGCCATATCACCCGTCACACGCCGTCCGAATGCAGCTCACCACCGAAAGCTGTGCCACCATTGTTTTACCCACGCTAGACACTAGATTGACAACGTCGCCGGCGGCTAGGCTTTGCCTCGGCATCGCGGAAGCAAAAACCCGTCCGTCAAATGAACGATGCTGGCGCTGCAAAAGGAACTAGAACGTGTCCGGGGGGAGGGAGCGGAACAACAGCGTGAAACGTCACAGGACAGCAAAACAAAAAAGGGCAAAAGATACAGACGCCCAGAGCTGAGTAGCATCCGACACACGACGGCATCACTGACTGGTATGGAGATAAGATTTCACGATCAAACGAACGTGTAGTTATTACCGGTGGTATTGTTTGGATTGTACAGGGGCGTCACAGCACAGATACAGAACAGCGTTACGGTTGAAGTGCTCTATTAAACAACGCGCAATGTAGGAAAAGTGATGTATTAATTTGAGTTTAAAATTTGCCTTAATGTATGCAATGCGCATTACAAAACTCATGCAATAATCACATATAGACGACATGGCTTGCCTATTACGACATAAATAGCCTGTTGAGGTACTTTTTTACACTGAAAATACCCAGAAATGAGCAGCGCGCGTGTCTCATTACATCTATCGCACGTGAAGATTGATTCCTCACGCTTGCTGTTTTCAATTTCGCAAAAAACCATGCCGCGGTTCTGTGCACGCGTGCAAGCATGCGTACCCGCGTCTGTTTGTACGTTCGTGACTTGTAAGGGAACGATGTCATTCCCCATTTCGACCAGGAAACATCTTAATTCTACGCACATTCTCAACGCAAAGTCGTGCCAATTATCACCACGTGAAATTTAGCCACAAAAAAAGCTAAACATTGACTCATCGAATCACACCCCACGGCAACCAATTGCTCGTGGCGAATGGGTTCTGCTGATTGGACCTACAAAAAAAGCAACCCCAAACCAAGAAATTGGATTCAATTTTCCAAAACATTATGTTGCTGCCTTCTCTCAGCATGCATGCAAAACATGCTTGCTTTACTACTGTGGAGGCCTCTCCCCCCGCGCATTGTTACACGGTTGAATAGATTTGATTTTCCACGCGTGTGCAATGATCATTCACTGGACAAAGGGTCTCCCTTCCCGTCCCAGGCAGCTCATGCCATCTCCACCACGGTGCTAACATACCGGGGCTCAGCTATCTCATTAGCACCGCAGCCTGACTGACGAACTGGCATGTCGAACGAACGGTTTGTTTGGATGTGCGAATATCAATTTGTTCGACAGCTGCCTGCGAGAACGGAATGAGATCGAGTTTGTCTATCACGCTGTGGTGTGCTCTCCGGCTTCGTCACCGCCGTCGCCATCCCCTTTCCATTCCCACCCTGTCACTCTTAATTTCCCAAAAGGCTCCAACGCAACGCGCCGATCGCCGGTTCAGCTTCAGCCCGCTCTCGCCAGTGTGCGTCACTTTTAATTAGCCATCCCTATTAGGGTAGTGTGGGTATATTGCTGTGCTATGTGCTAGTGCATTCGCCTTGCAACTCTCTGGTGCCTTCACCTGCGAGCGAAAAGAGTTTTGAGGGGTGGGAGGAGGAGACAGAACTAGCACAACAACTTTGCCAACAACTACACGACCGATTTGCAACAAATCAGAAGAGCAGCGCTAGAGGGGATCTGCTTTCTGCCCGGTTCTGGCGTGCGGAGGGGTAGGGTCCATATTTGAACTTTAAACGTGGTAAAATCTGGTCGGATCACTATCGCCGTACGTGTGAGCCCATGCAGTGCGGTACAGTGCCCGGGGTTCGGGTGCATCCAGCAGCAGACACGGACGGGTGACATGTAATCAACACCTTTCCCGATTTGTTGATACAATCACACCAACGCTCGCAGCGTGTAATACGTTACGGTTACGGTTGGTGGGCTGGTAATATGCATAATAAAAATGAATCAACGATTGTTCATTGGTTCCGCTAATTGTTTGTCTATTGCTCTGTGAAACCCTTCGGAGGTTAAAAGTAAGCAGGAGGAATTATATGGAAAGAATGTCAGATTAGTTGTACAGAACTATTAAGTATAGATAACACTTTGTACTAATGATGCTGTTCAAGCTTTCATTTAGCATTATATTTTCATAAAATAGATCATTTAACACTAAATTAACATTTATAGTTTCAAGCACTTGGAAAAGTCAAATAAAACGTACGTGCAATACTAAGCGTTATGCCGTTACACTATGATAACGCTTCACATAACTGTTCTTAAGCGCCAAAAGTTATGCAATCCACATTGCACGTACCTCGTGTGCTTGTTACAAATCGTCGGTTTGGCATCATTTGGATGCTTTTACAAATAAGGTTGGGCTCATATTTGTTAAATATCACATGAATGGAAAACAAACAAAAAAGAGCAGAGTTAAACAAATATCATATCAACTTGACATTCGTGCCGCTATGCTATTTATGATGGATATATGTTTGCTGATGGGATGTATCTTTCTCAAACGAACGGCATCAAACGTTCTCTATGCCACAAGGAGCATTGCTCACAAGCACCCACTCTATCTCTCTCTTTCTCTAAAGACAAATATGCGACATATGTTTGTGGTAAGAAAAATGTAATTACTTACTTCCAGCGGTCGGTCTTCGCACGGTGGTGGAAACGACAGGAAAGCTTGTAATGTGCCCCGTGGCGGATATCGAAACGATCGAATCTTTTTTCGCACTTTCCTGTAAAAAAAAGAAATGTAAAGTGGGAAAAGAGAAAAAAAACATTACAACAAATACCGAAAATAGCACCCAACCCGTCAGCATCAAATCCTTCATCCGTCCAAAAGCTTCCCTTCTCTCTCGAGCTTGATTTGTTTGTGCATCGCTACAAACGAGCCTCGCAGCAAAGGAAGCAAAACGCTTCAAAAACAGTCAAAACGAGATATGATTACGGGGTTTTTATTTGATAACTACACAACACATTTCCATCCCGAGGGAGGTACACCCATTTCACTCAATTCAACTCACCTGTTTGGTACAGTTTTTGTGTGTGTTTTTAACATTATATCCTGCTCAAAAAAATATAAAAAACGCACCTTCCAGACCCCCGGGGAGGCAGCCGTTGTTTAGGTGTGTTTATCCAAAACTCGAAACCTTATCAAACCGTGTGCCTTCCACCGCGCAGCTTTCCAATCTGCCCCGAGAATTGAATTTCTTCTTACGGGTACCGGATCTTGGCACTTCCATATCGCGTATCCCGGGCTGTTTTTGATTGATTTCCCGCGATCTGCTGCCCCGTAAAAGCACGCTTATGGTAAGGTGAATTTCACGCGTTCGAAAGGGAATGCGAACACAAATGCAATCAACGAAAAACAAGCGTTTGATTTGGGGAAATGACGTTTTATCCGAAAATGTCTTCTGTTGTGTATATTTAATTACGCTTCAAGCGGCAGCTGCTCGAGTTTTGTCGCTTTTTTTCTCAGCGAGGGAAGGAAAGAGCCAAAGCCCTGCTTGCTTACCTTTTCCGTACCACCGTCCTTCGAGGCCGCGCCCGGGTAGGGCGCATTGACCATCGTCGGGTTGACCGGGCTGCTGTTGCTCAGCTTGTTGTTGTTGCCGGCGGCGGCAGCAGCTGCGTTGCTCGTGTCGTTGCTACCATTGCCACTGGACGTGACGTTGCCGACGTACAGGCCACTATCCTTCCGCGACTGCTGCTGCTGCTGCTGCTGCTGATTGTTGCTTCCGTTCGAAAGGATACTCGGTGTGCAACCCATAACGGTCTGGTGGTAGTCTTCGCCGTCGTCTTTGTTGTGGTCGTGGCTATGGTTGCGACCTACTGCTGCTGTGCGTGCTCCTTTCACGCCACAGCAGTACCCGGTGAACCACATGCACCCGCGGCAAGCAAGCCGGATGGATACGGAAGAACCTTTTCGCCCACCACACACCACTACACCACTAAACTACACTTTCACCTTCAATCGGCAGACCGGTATTCACTTCTGAAATGTCAGCCGAAGCTACAACAACACATACAAGAACTACTCACAAAACACTCAAACTAGTAGCGAGGCTTCTTCAAATCAAGCACCAAGGTGTGATTTTTCCGCGGAAAAGGCGTCACACCAGCTACAGAGGGGCTCCCCTTTCAACCATGGGCAGGCGAAACGGCTTCAGGACATGTTGGCACGCTAGGTAAGGGAGCAGCAGGGACACACCTTCGGGACACAATTCGCATTTTCGTCATTCACTTCTGATGCTTACTGAGCTCGAAGCCTGCCCAAACACACACGACCGACCGGGGTATGAATCTTCGCCAAGGCTCGAGAGATGCCTGCAACCATTTTGACGGCGTTCGTCGCTTGCTTGCTACGCTACGAGATGAGCAATCGATCGGTGTAGTACAGCGGGCTAGCTGGCAGGTGATGATGATGAATCCTGCGACCGGATGTCGCTCATCATTTATTCATTAACGCACGCCCCAAAAACCCCGTAAAAGAGCAACTGGATTGAGACGGGCCGGGCGGTTAAAGGACGACGGAACAGATTCCACGGACGTTTTCTTAATATCCGCCGCCAAGCTTCATATTTTTATCACTCACTTTCACTTTCTCACAATCTGGCGCACACTAACACACACACACACTCACAAGAGCGCCTCTAATCACGATGTAACTGCAAAATGGCTAAAGAGAACACGCAGAAATCAATTATCACCCTCTTTACGCCCCATTAATCTTTTCTGGTGCCTTTCTTTTTTTTTTTTTTTGCTCTTAGGCATTTATCTTCTCCCTTCTTTCTTGGACCCTTCGGATATCTCTCCTCAATCAAAGTCAGCTTGCGTTCACACCTTTTGTTGGCTCGATAATCGATATTCCTCTTCAAAGCTTCAAAGTGAGCCTTTCACAGTAAAAGCTTCCACAAAAGCACGTGCAATTGAGCGTATGATGAGTGCCTTTTTGAAAGAAAAAGGGAAAGGATAATGAAAGCCACACGGTACAGGCAAACCATGGTTAGATCATCGAACAAACATCCTTAAACTGTTGTTTATCTTCTCTAAGGCGCTGTAATCGCTCACCCAAACAATCGGCTTGTTTAAAGGCTGAGAAAAATTGAAAATGCCTTGTATTTTGTCCTTCCGTGGCAGAGATTCACGATAAAATAAAACAGATTGGAGCACGATGCTGTGCAGCAGTAGAGAGTGCCTCTAGAGCAAACCCGAAACCCCAAGATGGCTTGTCTAGCTCACCAATTCTGTATCTCTCTGTAAAGACCTAACGCCTCAAGGAAGGACGGTTTCATTTCGTATCTTAAAAATAAACATCTTGACAGCGGAAAGCTTGGATTCATCCGGACTGTGATTTAAGGTCAATGGACACAAAGGATGAGATTATTGTTATTTTTCTCAAACAGACACGACCAAACGAATGAATGGACGAACATCCACGAGCAAACCTGAAGTGATTGCTGTAGCAAGAACCAACCAAAACCCGGTCTGAAAAGTCTTCTTTCGCACGAGTTTCTCGCTAAATGCCTCAATAAATCACTCGATTGAAAGACCATTTGATGGATTTATGATTGTGATGGACGCTATGTCGAGTGTTGCTCAATTCTTTTCGGAACCACCGTTTTTACCCCTTTTTTTCTAGAATCACAGAACAGCACACAATCAAGCACTTTAGCACGCCACACAGCAAACACACGAAACGATTGTTCATACGGCACTGCGACCCATAGCTCAACTGAGCGACGATCTATTCGCATTCTACGACTAGCATCTGAGCGCACTATAATTGCACAGCCCGGTCTGAGATCTGGGTCCCGGTGGGTTGACCCTGAAAGCTCCCACCGGTCTTTGATCGGTCGGTGAACGTCACCACGAGCCCTTCCTTTCGCACCCAACGCGTAATTCTAATGCGCAGGCAACATGTGGCAGGGAAGGGGATGAAGCAGTTGATTGTACGTTGTTCCGTGCAGCAAACTTCCCCGTTAGAGGCCGCCACCAGAGGTTTTATTAATCAGAGTAGTCAAGTCAGCACAATGGTGGTAAGCGCAGGTGTGCTGGAGAGCTCGGAAACATCAGCAGAGTGGGGAAGCTGTACCAGCAGCTGAGGTAATATGTATCGTTAAGTCACTGCGTTGATTTTTGCGCTCTGTAAAGGAAAACGAGAGAAACGAAAGGAAGCAACAATTAGTGAAATTGGAATTAGAAAGAAAGGAAAAGTTTTCAAAAGATTCTGTCATTAAATGCCTTCAGAAGTGACTTGGACTTCGTTCGCGTTACATTTCCATTTCCATCGTTTGCCATCATTTGCCGCATAGCTTTGTCATCCACGCCTTCCCTCTTCTCAACCCGCGCCGAGATGTGCGAGCGTGTTAATAAGTTGATTGGCGTGGTTTTATTATTACGACCCACTTCACATCCGCAACACTTCAACACAACACATGCGTGTTTGCCGATACAGATACGGACCGAGCAGTTGTTGCAGTTGTAATGCCGCCGGAAAGCAATGTAATGCACCGTCACCGCCGCCGCATCAAGCCCACCCAGCTGCAGCTGCCGCTTTTAGTTAATTAAAAACCATTCAATGGAAATTATTCGCCTTCAATTCCCTCCGCCTCAATGTGCGAGAATTATGGAAATGATACCAGCAAAGTGCGTGATTTGCGCTTCACAGCTTCCACAGTTCAAGGTTGCCGGGCGGGTGTTTAATAAGGGCCGTTAAAGGGGTTGATAATAATCTGCAAAGTGTTCCGAAGGGAGGGTTGAGATTTTCATCATGAAGGTGGAAGCTGAATGATATAATATTTTTCATAATATTGTAAGTAAATATTGTGTCAAACAGTCCAAAAATAAATGGAACGAAGCTCTCACATACTTGCAACAATGTCACACAGCAAACACAGCAAAACAAAGGCAATAAATTTGCCGTCAGTGCACAGCGAAATTGATACGCCTGTTGTGGCAAAGTACAATCGGGGCACAATTAATCCTTTCCATCCGCCCATCGCCACAAGGGCAAACTTTCGCACTAAACGCTCCCTTGCTGTCTCTCTCTCTCTCTCCCATGTCCCCATGTCGTATTTCATCGAGAGGATAATGATTGAGCTTACAAACTTTGCCATCAAGATTATCAACATCGCTCTGGTACCTCTGGTGACAGAGCTACCGAGGGCAAACATCAACATCAACCACATCATGCACCATGGCGTGAAACGCACGTGCAATATGTTGTGGGCGAGGACATATACACACACAGGAAGGAAGTAAGCAAAAAAACAATTGGCGCAGCAAAAAAAAGCAGAAGCAGAAGCTAAATGGAAGGATTTCGCTCCCGGGAAGCACAAAACTTCGATAAAAGTCGATAATGAGTCGGTGCGAGAGGTGTTAAGCGTCCTATTGAATTTTCCCAACGGCCTGGTGGAAAATGTGCTACCGTGTGTGTGTGTGTGTGTGGCATAGAAAAGCGTGGCAAAAGTTTTACCAATAATCTGTTTGCTTTTATTACAGTGTATATCTAGTGTGAGTTTTGGTGTGCGGAGGTTGCTTTTTTTGCTTTCTCTCTCTCGTCTCTCCATACCAGTTCCGGTTGCGCATACATAAATACAGTACCAGGCAGTTGATAAGCGGATTAATTTTATTACCCGCCTTATGGTTGCCGTCTCGCTGCACAAAGACAATGTGTTAAAAGGGTGGAAACTGTCGCGGCAAGAGGGGGGAGGGGGGGGGGGCAGGAAGAGGGAGGATCAAAAAGGGATAAAATTTTAATGAGTTATTAACGGGCCAGATGACTATGGCGATGATGATGATGATGATGATGATGATGATGATGATGCAGTTGCTTGGTTGAAGGCTTTCGGAGAAGCTTTCACAATCTGTTGATTCGCTATAACTCTATTGTCTATTGTCAATTGCAAAGCTTGTTTTGGCTGTTCGTACGAATCGGAGATTATGTGTTGATCCCTCAGTAAAACATGTGTCATACAGCTTCATTTAAAATAAGGATAAAAAGGGAGTTAAATTACTATTTTTCCATCAAAAAGAGTTCCTTTTCTCTTACTATTATCCTGTTTGCTATTTCTATTACCCTTGACAATAGAATTATCCTCCTAACCCCATCGGACAACTCCATCAACGCACAGGCGACAAGGATAGCACAGGGAAAAGGTACACGTTAACAAATTACTACTTTCGTTTGGTTAAACTTTTCACTCGCAGAGCTACACCCTAGCCTACATACACACATTTTTAAATCACCTCTAGAGGGCTTTCACCATTATCCTTACCAACAGGATAACCAGGACGCGTGAGGAGAGCAGTGAAAACCCTCCCTTTTAAAAAAGGGAAGATAAAAAGTTATTTTCCACCGAATATTGCGTTTGCTACCGTTTAGTTGGAGCATGTTCCCTATTTTCCCCACATGGCCCACCACCATGCTGCCCCTTTGTTTGTCAAACGATTGATTAGATCGGTTGGGAGGTTCTGCACCCGGTGCCCAGAGCGGATAGATTATTTTTCATGCGAATAAATTGAACCATGTAGCCGATGTACCCGTCCCGTACCTTGATAAAATGCAGGTGAAATTGTTCATATTGAAAACAAGAGGGGAGACTCAAAAACACAATTTAGCTTTTTTCATCCTTTTGTGTGTGTGTGTGTGTGTGTGTGTGTGTGTGTGTGTGTGTGTGAGTGTGTGTAGATAAAATACACGCAATGAAGCTTTCCATCTGGGACACTTCATCGTTCCCATTTATGTTAATTTAAATGGAAAGCGGCAGCGAACGAGATGCGCTGCCCGACCAGGTAGAGTAATCCAATCAAGGGCAGTTTTTCATCGGTTCCAATGGAAATTGATGATCAGCAGCGGTAGGTCACATTTTTCTTTATTCAAACACTCACTCAGAGTGCTGTTTGGAGTATTATCTGGTCGCAATAGGCACACGCGGTCGAAAGTCCCACAAAAGGTGACTGGCCTTCCAGTGTCCTTCCAAAAAAACACCAATTTATCATTATTTTCCACAATAGAAACACGCTAAGCGACGGTTTGCTATTTTCCCACCATCAAATCTATCACCTTTAATATGCAGATGGCTTTTTGTCGTCTTTCCAAGTACTCCCGCACTGCTCCAGACGCTTCTCCAGATCACCTCCAGCTTTCCACGCAAAACTCAAACACCCACACACACACACACACACACACACACACACACACACACACACACTGTGTTGCTGGCGCACGAAACGAAACACGCAGCATTACCGCGTACAGCAGCTGTGCGGGCGCACAAAAGCACACGCGGAGGGATCAAGAGATAAAGGGCAAAAATTCGCATAAAGAGCCCGCCCGAGTTTTTGCATGCCTCATCTATCCCCGTGCCCTTCGATATGGGGGGCGAAAAAATCCATCAACCCAATTGGTATGCTTTTCCGCTTTTCCGGTCGATGAGCAGAAACAGAGGCATAAATAGGACGACAATCGAATTCCTTCGTCTGCGTTGCCAGCCATCCCATCGGAGCGATTCGTGCCTATCTGCCATTATGGGGGCCGTCCACACTTCATTTCCGCTTCCGCAAACGTGGCGCACGCTTGTACTAGACATGGTACAAAAAGACACACACACACACAAAACACACTCAAATACAATGAAGCAGGCCGGAAAACCCGTGGCATACTTCTCCTGATGGTGACTTTGCTAGCACGATCGAAGAAAATGTGCTCAAAGTAAGATCAGGCTCGTGAGACAATACCCCCTTGGGAGGGTGGAGGCTGCTGCGGGGCTGTAATGGGGTGAAATAGACGCGTTGGCAATATTTTCTTGGCTCGTTTTTCGCTGTATTGTGTCCTTTTTTCCTCTCTCTCTCTGTTACATAT